>NC_091478.1:95542338-96959838 GCF_036971445.1 Narcine bancroftii
GTGTGTGTGTGTGTGTGTGTGTGCGTGTGTGTGTGCGTGTGTGTGTGCGTGTGTGCGTGTGTGTGTGCGTGTGTGCGTGTGTGTGTGTGTGTGTGTGTGTGTGTGTGTGTGTGTGTGTGTGTGTGTGTGTGTGTGTGTGTGTGTGTGTGTGTGTGTGTGTGTGTGTGTGCGTGCGTGCGTGCGTGCGTGTGTGTGTGTGTGTGTGTGTGTGTGTGCGTGCGTGTGTGTGTGTGTGTGTGTGTGTGTGTGCGTGTGTGTGTGTGTGTGTGTGTGTGTGTGTGTGTGTGTGTGTGTGTGTGTGTGCGTGTGTGTGTGTGTGTGTGTGTGTTGCAAACCCTTGGTTTGATTCTGAATGTTCTGTAAGGGGCACCGTGCAATTCGAATGGGAATCTTTGTCTGCCTTATGGCAGAGTGAAGGCAATTTAATTTCTGTTTTATTACTTGACAATAAATATTATCTGATCTGAATATATGTCTGGGAGGTAGATAATGGGTTGTAGTTGGTCTTGCTTGGCATCAGTGGGGAAAATAACCAGTGCTGGATAAATGCCTCGGGTCAAAGGGGCTGATTTCAGCTGCTTAATGTTCTGGGTCAGTTGCTTGAATTGTGTACTGGCTGGGCCAAGATGAGTGGTTGTCTAAACTGATGACCCAAAAACATAGAACAGGACAGCACAGGAGCAGGCCCTTTGGCCCACAATGATGTATCAAACATGGTGCTAGATTAAACTAAACTAATCTGCCTGCACATGGCCTAAATCCCTCTATCCTTTACCTCTTTATGTGGATGACTAAATGCCTCTTAAATGTAGCTTCCATCACCTTACCTGTCACTATGTTTTGAGTACCTACTACTCAAACTTGTCTTGCACATCTCTTTTAAAGTTTCCCCCCCGCCCTTCACCGGGACAAAGTTTCATTCTATCCACTTCGTCGATATAACTCCTAAATTTATTGCCCTCAGCTACAGAGGAAAAAAAAACCCATGTTTATTCAACTGCTCCTTCTGGTTAACACAATCCAATCACTGCAATATTCTGTAGATCCTTTACTGCACCCTTTCCAAAACTCCCATATCCTTCCTGTAACGTGGTGAATATAACAGCCCTCCCCCCAACCCCCGCCAATGGCGCAGCACAATATGTTGCAGTACACCAAGCTCCAGTCTCCTGTTAGTTCAATTTAAATTTTCATGAGAAACTTTTTTCTTGATCTCCCAGTATTTTTTCCTCTTACACATGCAATCTTTATATTGCTTGGAGTTTGAAAGCCTCTTGATTTCCTGTTCGTCTGCCACTTCCACTCACTGACTTCTGCTTCCCTCGGGGTCCTAAAGTCTCCCATTTCTGAAAATACTCAAAAGCTCCTGGAAGAAGAAGATGTGCAAGGCTGATGTGAGAAATGGGAAACAAGAAAGGACACTTTGCTTGAGGTAATCTGGTTGTGATCCCAGAAGATTTTAAAATGATGCAAGGCTTTGAGAGAGGGATGGAGAGAAATGTTTCCACTGTTGGGAAGGTCTTATCAACATGCTCTTCCAAGAAATCCAAGAGAGAATTTGAAACAAACTTCTTTACCTATTATTGAGTTTGTTACCACTTGAAATTGTAGAAGCAAATGGATGATTTCAAGGGAAGGCTGAACAAACATTGAGGGAGCATAGAATAGAGGGTGATAATGATATGTTTGAATGAAGACAGATGGGAGAAAACTGGAGAAGAGCATGTTCTGCCATAAGATTTGCTCCTGTTCATTTGTCCTGTGTTGCTGAATGTTACCTGACTGAAAAACAAAGTTATAAGGGAGGCAATTTTTAAAATTGGACGTTGTCTATTGTAGATCCATCTTTGGAAAAAAGATTTGCGTCCACCTTGGTACAAACTCTAACATCCTTCATTTGTAGGAAGTGTTGCCATTGTTGCTGCAAAGGAGTAGTCTGCAAATTGCATGCAACAAGCTGCCAGGGATGTGACAATGACCAGGTCATCTGCCTGAGAGGTGTTAGTTTGATGTTGGGTGGAAGTATTTTATTCCTCTTGCAACACCTAAGAAGGCAGAATCGGAGTTTAATGTCTCATCCAAAAGAGCTGAGTTCTCTTGGCACTGAACTAGAGTCGGGATATAGTACCAAGTCATGAGAGAAGAAACCTGAATACCCCAAACTGCCTCTTGAGCCTATGCTGTCATTTAGAAAGATCATTCTTTTACTCCACCTTCCCATTTGATCCCAGTGTTCCTAGATTCTGATTTCTCAGTGTCCTTTTAAAAAAAAAATCCACTTTGTCATTGTCAGCTTTGAAGACTAGGTGATGAACATCCACAGTTCTCTCATGCAACAAACATTATCTACTTTGATACTTAAGCATGTCCACAAGTCTGGTTAAACAGAAGGCAGGGATTAGTTCTACACATAAAAGTGCTGGAGAAACCGAGCAGTTCATGCAGCATTCTTTATATAATAAAGATGTGTAACTAATGTTTTGGACCTGAGCCCTTCATCAAGGAATTAATCCTGATGTCTCGACCAACTATTGGCTAACCAAGTTCCAACACTCTAGCTTTCACTAACTAATCGATTGAGCTTCCCATGAAAACAGAATTTCTTGACTATAATTTTAAAATACTCAATTGTGTTGTCTCCATGTGTGGTTTTCCAAAGGAAAGCTCTAAATCTATCCATTCAGCAATTCAATCTGTTTGCTGTAAACCCAGTGTGTTCAGTTTATAGTATATTTATTTTTGGAAGGAAGGATATAGATTTGCTTGTGTGGCAGAAGGTGCTGGTGCAGTGGTCATGGTAACAGGACTATCTATGGATGATCCTGATGCAGTGCTGACTGCCATTTATAGGCAGCCACTGCATCCCAGGTTTGAGTTGTCATTTATTTGATCTCGCACATTAATGTTATAAATGTGATTTTCTTTTACCTATGAACCTATAATGAGAATGATTACTGGCCTTCCTGCTAAAGATAAATCTGTTTTCTCATTTGACTTGAATTTGAATATTGTTTTTGTTTAAACTGGGTAGCCTGTTGCTTGACCCATCTTCTGAATTGATTTTGGTTGGAATAGTTATGCCTGTTGTTGCCCCAGGCACTGGAGATGCACAGGCAGATAACAAATCATGACTTCAGTGTTGGTAGTGATGCTGCCTGAAGATGGTTTATGGTCTCAGCAGCCACTTGTGCAAATGATCACTTAGATTAAGCACCAAACCCAAAGGTATGAATTTGATTGGCTCAAGGTTTCCTGCAGCGCTTGAAGAAGTAGAATGTGGGCAGTGTATTTGTGAGGGGAGGAGAGGTAGGGATGGAAGAGGTAATATCAAAGATATAGATAGATAGGATGTGAGGGTATCCCTGTGTACCCAGCATTGTGTTTCACTTGGGTCACAATTTACGTGGAACAAACAAAATTGCACCAATTTGTATTGGCATGGTACTTTAGGCCCTTGGCCTTGATTTGCTTCATTAGAAATGAAGGGTGGTGAGAGTGTGGATCTCTGCCAGTGGAGCTGCTGGATGTAGGTTCAATTTCAACATTTAAGGGAGGATTGGATAGTTGCATTGATATTGTAGGTTGATGGAACTCGGTGGAATAAATAGCTCATAACGGACAAGATGGACCACTTTCTATGCTGTGGTGTTCTATGATTCTCTGGTAGTGGGAGTTGTAATCTGAGATGTGGTTCAATCAGCTTTCTGTTGTGCAGGTAAATGGCTAAATAATCTGGTTAAGTACATGAAATATTGATGTATTCTTTTCATGAAGGAATTAGTGGGAGGGTGGGGGGTGGCTGATTGGAATAGTGCACTTGCTTAACTGGAAGCTGTGCCAGAAATAGGTAATCCATTTTTCTCCAAATCCCTGTGCTTGCATCTCACCTTCATCCATCCCCCACAGAAAGACTGATTTCCTCCCTTGATGTCACAGGTGCACCAACTGACAAAAGCCAATGAAGCAAAGTACGAAGTTGAAGGCAGTGAATGGTGGTCTCTCCAGGAGGAGACGAGAAATGGGGAGGAACATATTTGAATCCACAGAGGGGAATTTTTAACTTGAAGCATTGCTGGCCTGGAAACCAAGTTGTGTGTTTATAGGCTTGATTTACAGGGAGACGTTAGATAGGCTGGCTCTTTATTCCCTGCAACATAGGAGGCCGAAGGGTGATCTTACAGAGGTTTTAAAATCACGAAGAGCCTGGATAAAGTGAATGCTTCATCTTTTTCTGAGGATGGATGATTCTAGAACTACAGGGCACAGATTTAAGGTGAAAACAGAGAGATTTGAGGGACTTGAGGAGCCACTTTTTTGTTCAGAGAATGGTTTGTACCAGAGGAAACTGTAGAAGCGGGCATGTTCAATGTTCAAAGAACATTTAGAAAGATGGATGAGAAGAGTTGAGAAGAATATGTTGTAAATGCAGGCAAATGGGACTACCCCATAATGGCCACTTGATTGCCATGGATGAGTTGGGCAGAAGGGCCTTTTCCATGCTGTCTGACTCTATGATTCTAAGATAATGCTTGCAGGAGGTTATGGGTGAATTGGTCTTTGGTGTAGCAAAGGATGTAGGCTGCACAACACCAAGATTTTTGAAAAACCATGAAGCAACTTGGTATTTTAGGAGCACCAAGCCACCTGCAACCTCCACAGCATCTTATCATGCTTGCTGCACATTGAATTCTTGATGATAACATAGCTGGCTTAGGAAACTAAATTGGGTGGGACTGTGTACTTCCTTCTGCACACAATGTATGGGTCAGCAGAGGAAATGTGTTTGGGTAAGATAAAGCTAATTTCCATCAATTGTATCTCACAGTTGGTTTCCTGTCCTCGCCCTAGTCTTTCCTAAAAGGAAAATAAATTATGGCTTTCAAAAAAAAGTTACCTGATCATCTCCTGGAGCTGAATACTTGCATGTTGTCCAATGCTTAAGTTTCTAACTGGGCCACATGTTTTGTTTGTTTGCATGTCTGTCTGTCCATCTACCCTTTTATATTTATTATTTCTTTCATTCTCTCATGGCACATTGTGGTTCTTTATATTGCCACTTGTGTACCTGTGTTGATGCATCATTGGTGCATTTTTTTCATATGACAATTAACTCCATTTCATCACACCCAAAGGTTATCTGACGAAAGTCACGTTACATGGAGAATATACTTCCCATGTTAGAAAAGTGAATACGTTTCCAAAATAAAGCCAAAGCAGAGCTTTACAGCTGGATTTACAGCAGATCAGGCTGCAATAATGTTTCAGCTCCAAGACCCTTCAATTATGACAAAAGAATTTTGACCTGAAATATTAACTCTGTTATTATCCCCACAGACCCTGCTGTCTTGCTGAGTGTTTCCATCCTTTTCTGTTGCAGATTTCCAGTGTTTGCAATTTTTATGATTTGATAGTCATTCAAATGCTTGGGAAAATCCTGAGATAGTCAGCCTATAATGGATCTGGCTATGTTTTCTGCAGCCTTCCATGTTCCTGCATGACTCTCCTCACTCTAGTTGAGGAAGATTCCCCCTCTGATCCTTTAAATTTCTTCCCCTTTATCCTAAATCTGTGTCTTCTAGTATTACCTACACCAAGTGGTTGTGAAACAGTGCGCAGACATATTGGCTTAGGAAGTAGTTTCAATTTGTGTACAGAGCCGTTGTCATACCCACGCTCCTGTTCGACTTCGAATCATGGGTCCTCTACCGGTATCACCTATGACTCCTAGAACGCTTCCATCAGTGCTGTCTCCGCTCCATCCTCAACATTCATTGGAATGACTTCATCACCAACATCGAAGTACTCGAGCTGGCAGAGTCCGCAATCATCGAATCTACGCTGCTGAAGACCCAACTGCGCTGGGTGGGTCACGTCTCCAGAATGGAGGACCATCGCCTTCCCAAGATCATGTTATATGGCGAGCTCTCCACTGATCACCGAGACAGAGGTGCACCAAAGAAGAGGTACAAGGACTGCTTAAAGAAATCTCTTGGTGCCTGCCCCATTGACCACCGCCAGTGAGCTGATATCGCCTCCAACCGTGCATCTTGGCACCTTACAGTTCGGCGGGTAGCAACCTCCTTTGAAGAAGACCGCAGAGCCCACCTCACTGACAAAAGACAAAGGAGGAAAAACCAAACACCCAACCCCAACCAACCAATTTTCCCTTGCAACCGCTGCAACCGTGCCTGCCTGTCCCGCATCGGACTTGTCAGTCACCAACGAGCCTGTAGCAGACGTGGACATACCCCTCCATAAATTTCGTCCACGAAGCCAAGCCAAAGAAAGATTGTTACATGGTACAGTGAGAAGGGTTCTTTCACAAGCAGTCTACCAAGACAACCTTAACATATAGTTATACAAAAGTAGAAGAGCAAGAGTGCAATTACAGAGGAGTGTTACAATTGGGCTTTCTTGAGCATTATGTCAATGTGATTGGTCCATGTCGGGTCGTTGGAGATGATTACTCTCAAGACCTTGAAGCTATCTGCCATCTACATTTCAGTACTATTGATGTGGACACTCTACCCACCTCACGCCAGAGCCTTGTGATCAACTATTTTGTCTTATTGACATTGAGAGAGATATTGCTATATTGGGACCATGCCACTGGATCCTCAATCTTCCTGTATTCTAAATTATCATTATTTCATATTCAGCCAGCCACTGTGGTATCAGCAAACTTGAAGATGCAAGGAAAGATGCTGTATGAGTTGTTCTACAATACAAAAAAATTGGTAGGGTTGTGAATAGTGAGGAAAGTTCTCAAAAGATGCAACAGGATACAGATCAATTAGAAAGATGGGCAGAAAATGGCAGGTGGGATTTAATCCAGACAAGAGTGAGGTGTGCACTTTGGGATGTTAAATGCAAGCATATAGATTTATGAAGGTATACAGGAAGTGTATAGTAAAGTATGTATCTCTTCCTCATTCACAATCAACACAGGTGCATCTCAAGGATGTGTGCTTAGCCTACTGCTCCACTCCCAAAACACCCATGACTGTGTGGCTCGGCACAATTCAAAGACCATCTACAAATTTGCTGATAACACCATGGTTGGCAGCAGAATCACAGATGGCAGTGATGACGTGACCAGAAATGAGAGAGATCAGCTAGTTGGGTGGTGTCACAACCACCTTACACTCAATGTTAGCAAAATAAAGGAATTGATTGTGGACTTCAGGAAGGGGAAACCAGGAGAACACAAGCCAGTCACCATCGAGGGGTCACCAGTGGAGACTTCAAATTCCTGGGTGTCAACATCTCTGACAACCTTTCCCGGGGTCATCATGATGAAGAAAGCATGCCAGCAGCTATATTTCATAAGGAGTTTGAGATTTGGTTTGTCACCGAAGACCCTTGCAATTTCTACAGGTGTACTGTGGAGAACATTCTGACTGGTTGCATCACTGTCTGGTATGGAGGTGCCAATGCACAGGTTAGGAGAAAGCTACAGAGGGTTGTAAACTCGACCAATGCCATTATGGGCATTAGTTTTCACTCCACTAAGGACATCTTTAAGAGGC
Organism: Narcine bancroftii; assembly: GCF_036971445.1. Classification (NCBI taxonomy): domain Eukaryota; kingdom Metazoa; phylum Chordata; class Chondrichthyes; order Torpediniformes; family Narcinidae; genus Narcine; species Narcine bancroftii. Next base: position 95,549,868 of record NC_091478.1, read on the forward strand.
AATGTCTCAAGAAACCAGCTTCTATCATCAAGGACCCTCACCACCCAGGCCATGCCCTTTTCTTGCTGCTGTCATCAGGAAGGAGATACAGGAGCCTGGGGACACACTCAGTTACAAAAACTGATTCTTTCCTCTGCCATCAGATTTCTGAATGGACAATGAACCCTCCCTTTTCTCTTTTTTCACACTAATTAATTTTTTTTAAAGTTGTATTTATGGTGTAATGCTGCTGCCATAAAACATCAAATTTTTGTGACACATGTTCATGACAACAAACCTGATTCTGATTAATGGGGAGGGAACTCTTGAGAGCATTGATGTACAGAGAGTTCATGTGGTTCAAGTACATATCTCCCTTGTCACAAGAAGTTAGGGTGGTAAAGGTGTACCACATATTTGCTTTCATTAGTCAGGGCATTGAGTTTAAAATGTCAGTAAGTGATATTGCAGCTGTGTAGATCTTTTAGTCAGATCACATTTGTAGTATTGTATGCAGCTCTGATGCCACAATTCTGGAGGATGAGGTGGCTTTGGAAAGGGTGCAAAAGAGGTACATCAGATTGTTGCTTTGATTAGAGAGAGTTAGCTATAAGGTGAGGTTGGACAAACTTGGATTTTTTTTTGTTTGGATCGTCAGACGCTGAGGGATGACATCATAAAAGTTTATAGGTGGCATAGGTATGGTAGATAGTTGGTCTTCTCAGAGTTTAAATTCTTTGGGGAGATGATGCAAGTTTAGTTTTTACTTCGAATGGTGGGTGCCTGTAATGCACTGCCAGAGGAGGTGGTGGAAGCAGATGTAATACTTGATAAGGCATTTGGACAGACCCATGAACAGTCAGGGAATCAGATGTACCAGCAGATGGGATTACTTTAGTTGGTATCCTGGCCAGCACAAGCTGGTGGGCTTAGGGGTCTGTTCCTGTGCTGAACTGTTTTACATTCTAACAGTCAACAAGTGAGGCTGTGTTGTTTGAACTGAGGAATACCACTATGGAAATTTTGTTTGTCAGTATTTGGAGGTTAAATGCCCAGGGGGAAAAAGAGCATGCCTTTAAAATAAAAGCCACTGGTGTAAAAAAATTGAAAAGTAAAAATCTGGTTGCAATTTTAGGGGAAATGTGACCCTCCGTTCAGAGTTTGTCTTGTTAAACACTATCATGAGATGAAAGGTAACCTCTTTTGGTGAAGTCGGTTGATGATCTAACTGAGGGAGCTGGGTTGATGGAAAAAGTCATCACTAATGTATGGGGACAATCGAGCATTGCATGTTTTCGATTCCCTGGTCAGTCTTCAGTCGCCTTTCCTGTGTGACAATTGCTTCAGTGTTACATTGCCAAGTTTTGTTGATTTGGTGAATGGCAGCAATTTATGTCTGCAGCTGTGGAGCTGCACTGGATTCAGACTGGTTGTTCTGTAGTATCTCCTCTGTTCTATCTACTCGTTGAGTTTTCTTGCTTTTTGGCAGAATGGTGTGTCTTGAGGACAGCAATCTGTTGGCTTTCATCTATAGCATTGTTGGTCTTTGATACAGTTTCATTAACCGTATCTCCCAGCAGTAAGTTCTGAATGTCCACTGTGACAGAATGTAGGTGAGCTGACAGTGCCTGGTGTGTGGATGAATGTCTGAATACACAGCTGTTTGCAGTATGGCATTGATTCTTTGTGAATTTGTTCCTGTGGTTGGATGTTGAAAGGAGGGGATTTAATGCTTTAAGTCCATGAACCTTCATCAGAGCAGGCAAAAGGTCTCAGACCTGAAAGACAACAAAGCGGACGTGGAAGAAAATTCAGGGGAAAGGGAATGGGGTTAAGATGGGAAACTTAATACTGAAATATCACGATAGAGAAATGCTTGGAAAATATTCTGTTTTAAAAGAAGTGACAAGGGTAAGAATGAGAAAATTGGAACTGAGCAGTTGGACAGGCAATACCCTGTGGTGGAGAGGGGGTAAATGGCAGTATGATGTAAAGTGGACTATAAGTAAATGGCCATTAGATTAGAAACCGGCTATTCCAGCCCACATGTCTGAGCCACCCATGTGACCAATTAACCAACTAACCCCATGCTTCTTTGGGGTGTGGGAGGAAACCCATGCGTTCATGGAGAGAACATACAAACCCTTACAGACAGCGGTGGACTTGAACCTGGGTTACTGGTGCTGTAATAATGTGCACTCAACTATCCCTGCCACCCTCAATAGGGAAATATCCTCCATTTACTGATTGCTACATATTAACAGCAGAACCAGGATTCATTGTTTCACTTTTATTACCTTGCCATGGTTTCAGCATCAGCCACTGTGGTCTGCGGAGTGATAGTGCTCCCAGAAAAAATGTAACTGAACAGCAAAGCAGGAATGGAACTATCTGCCCAAGTCACAGTTTGACATGGTTTTGTTTTCAAACCTTCCATCACAGATATCAAGGTGGGAGATGTTCCTGAAGTACATCTATGCATCTTCTGGGTATCTACTGTGAGTAGAGGTGGTATTGGTAGATCAAAAGTACAATGACACTAACGATTAGTGTGGGGTTCTGTCCTGGATGTTATGGAGTTGGTGTTCTAGCTTGACCATGCTTATGCTGACCCTTGGAGAGCATTGAGAGGGTTCAGAGATGAGTCAACACGCTGAAAGCCTGGATTTCACATTTACTGTGAATGTTATCCATATCTTGTGGCAGAGGAGTGAACACTGCTTCATTTATGCAGTTAGAAATAACGGAGAATATTGTGGCATTATTGAGAATGGCCCCCTCTCCTGATCCTGAAATGGAGGAGAGATCATTAAAGTGGCTGAAGGTAGTTGGACCTGAGAAAGTCGCAACATTTCTAGTGGCGTGAGGATTGTAGCTGACTTGCTGTGCATTCATAATCTAGATTCATTGAAGTTGAGTTTAGCTTCTGGTGTTCCATGCTGTATTGCTTTATTCAGGGCAATAGTTCCCTGCAGCCAGAGCATCTGGAGTATGGTTGCCAAAGTAGCTATGGAGTAGATCTGCCTTAAGTTGATATGCACTAATTGTCAGAAACACAAATTCTCACAAATGAGTCTCTTTAAGATCGGTGACACGACAAGCTTTATTCACAAGTCTGCAGAGTTGGACTCAACCGGCTTCTCGCCAAGTCAAGCCCCGATACATACAGTGCATTGTTTTTTATACAATTTGCTTGTCCTTCGGCATCTCCACTACACTGCTTTAATTGGTTAGTTTTTGCAGAATCATCCTGATTACTGTTAGTCACGCACACCACGATCATTCATGACCTCTGCTCACACCAAATTCTGTTTTTCACTCTTTATCAATCTTTGGCTCCTGCATGTCTCTCTGTAGTTAAATCTGTTGCAAGTCTGTTGTAACATTTTCCAGCTAAACTCTAGTGGTTAGCCCCCTTTTATGACTAATCATCACATTTTAACTTAAACCCTTTTTAACCCAAATTCTCTATCTATAACACTAATGATGGTCTGTAAATGGCAGAATGGGATAATAATGACTGACATTTTTGAAGTAAATGTTGGGAAGAAGAGTTAATGGGCTGTTGGCAAGTTAGAGAAGAGACTGGCAGTGGTCTTTCAAAAGAGTTGTGATTTGTGGCTGAATTGGGAAGTTGGTGGGGAGAGTATTTGCAAGATTGCGGTTGTGGGAAATGTGGTCTCAAGTTTCTGTTAGGATTAGTAGTTTCCTTGCAAGAAGAAAGCTGTGGTGTTGAATACTGTTAATCTCCATCACTCATCAACAGACTTGAATCTAGTTGACAAATTAAGACATTCAAGCCAAGTTCAGTCTTTATCCAATGAGTGCATGCAAAGTAATTTCCTCTAATTATTGCACTTTTCGCCTCCATCCCTTTCCCTCAAACTCCAGAGTTCGGGCTAAATATGTTCCTCAGACTATCCTGACTAAAATGGACTAACGCAGCACAGATCAGAATCAATCCTGGTATCTACATAACCTAGATCACTGATGTTTACAGCTGAAGGCTATGGAATCTAGTACTCTACCTCTCACTTCACTTCACTAATTGGTCAATATCCAATATCCAGTATCCACCCCCCCACACAAATTTTACCTGGCACATGTATCCTTTAATTGACATTTTTACCTCTTGGGGGGGGGGAGAAAGATTCTGGCTGCCCAATCAATGCTTCTCGTAATGTCATAAGCTTCTATTAGGTCTCCTCTCAGACTCCAACGCTCAAGAAGAAAAAAAAGACAAACTGAGTTGTACAACCTCTCCCTATAGCTCATACCCTCAAATCCAGGCAACATCTTTCATTCCCTTTCCAGATCTTTCTGAATATCAATACTTATAAGAGCCCTGCCATTACCTGTACACATTCCCTTTGCATTTGACCTATGAAAGTGCAATGCCATCTGCCATATTTCTGCCTATGTCTGTAAATGATTTCATCCTGTTGTATTCTTTGATAGTTCTTTGCAGCTCTACTAGTCTTGGTGCCAACTGCAAACTTACAAACTTACCCACCTACATTTTAACCTATGTCATTTATATATGTACAGTATATATCACAAACACAAGGGTTTCCTACCCTCTTCTGTGGGCCAGCCAGTTGCAAATGCATTTTATTGATTCACCATGGGTTTCGTGTATGTGTACAGGGACCTTGTCAAACGGCTTAACCTATTGTCTATAACCACTATTTTACTCTCATCAACCATCATTGTCACCTCTTCAAAAACTCATTAAATTGGTAAGCCGTGACCTGCACAAACCTTCTCCTTTGTCCTTGAGGATCTGTAAACATATGCACCACTCCAATCTCTCTTTGAAACTAAAATCATCTATTCCAGGCAACATCCTGATGAATCTCTTCTACAGTCTCATGATCCTTTCACATCCTTCCTGTTGGGTGGAGACCAGACCTGTACACAGTTCTCCAAATATTTTTTAACCAGTATTTTACACCGCTGCAACGGTCGTCCCAAATCTTAAATTCAATACCTCAGCCTATAAGGGCAAGCAGCCAGGTTCTGCCTTCACTCTCCTATCGAGCTGTGTCTTCATTTCAGTGAATCATGGACTTGAATGCCATGATTTCTCTGTACATCAACATTCCTCAGGTGTCTGCCATTATTCCACATGTCCCATCAGAATTTGATGTTTCTGAGTCCATTAATTTACACTTGTCTGGATTAAATTCCTGTAAGCTTAATATCTTTTAATCTCATTTTCTTTTCATCTGTTATTAAATTTATGGTAACATTTTCAACTTCCAAATCCTTGTTGACGTATATTTTGGAGGGTAAATGACTCAATCTTGGAAGGTGATTCAGATGTTGGTAGATTTTTTTGAAAATCTAGATACAGAAGATATCCTACATACATCTCAGATCAATAATACTATTTCCTCACCCCAAATCCTAATAGTCCCCAGAACATTAAAAAATAAGAAGATACATGGAAAGAAAGAAAGGAAAAAAATATCTGGTTACTAAATTAACACATTCAATCAAATTTTGCCTTTACAATATTAAACGTATATTAATTCCAAAGAGTTGATAAGGTTCTTGAGGTTTAGGGGATAGTTTTCCTAATGTAATACCTACAATATGTAAATGTGGGCACCAAATTTTTAAGAAAATATCTTATTTATTTCTTAAATTATATGTAATTTTCTCAAGAGGTATACAACTATGTATTTTAACATGCCATCTATCCATTTCCAAATAAAAATCAGATTTCCATGTTACTGCTATATATTTTCTTGCAACCGCTAATGCAATTTTTACAAATTCATTTTGAAACATATTCAATTTCAGTTTTGGCCTTAGATGTTGGTACATTAACCAGATTAAAGCTCCAATTATCTTCCAATTATAAATTTTTCTGATGTTGCCTGTAATCTTTCCATGATTCTAAGGCCTCCTTAAACCTGTCCCCCCTCACTCAAGATGTTTTGTGTAATGTACCTTATGTGAACAAACTTCTTGCTTGTGAAGCATCTTTGGTGATTAAGGATATTGAAGGAGCTAGGAAGATATTTTAGAGTGACTTTGTCTACGAAATGTCCACAGACACTGACCTGCAGATTGATGCAAGTTGACATCTACCTTTCCTGGAGGTTATCCACTCCCCACAGCACTGAGGCAGATTGGCAGTGTGTTGTGAGATGAATCATGTGTTACACTGCTGTTGCTTTGTGGCTGAGGGAAAAGTGCCAGCAGGTTCCAGTCTGGGCTGTTGTTGACGTTTACTGATGATGTAGCTGATTTTCCATTTCCTCCAATGGTGGCAAAACACAGCAAAGAGTTCTTTTATTTAGAGAGCACATTCTTTGTCTCTTGGCCAGAGGGATGTCTCATATGGAACAAGCAATCATAATATTAAACTGCTACCAGCATCTTAAAATATCCCAAGCACCTCTCTACAGCATTTACCACCCAAACTGGTCATATCGTGCCGTAGAAGGTGACACTGGCACAGATTATCAAGCCATGAATTGTACAGAATGAAGGTCGAGGGTTGGAGAGAGTCCAGATGTCTGCTAACTGAAGGCAAGGTCAGTGGTAGTTGAGCAATTTAAAATTGGGAGCCCCCATGATTTTTATCTTGGGGTTCGAGACTGAAAAAAATGAACACTAAAACAACAATAGGTGCTAGAATGGTCGGAGGATGAACATGAGTATGGTCAGAAATATATGTCACAAGATAACTTTCAAGTAGGCAATCAGTATTTTGACAATGAAAGAAACACGGCTAATGAGAAAATTACCTCACGCTCTCTGCTGTTTTGTTGCCATGTTGTGGCTGGACTTCTGGGGGCATGTGAGGCGGCCAAGGTTTGTGCTGTTGCTCCCACTGCGCAAATGGGCTGCACATGGATGGAGTTGAGTTGCGGTCTGCGGAAGAGCCGATCTGATTCTCTTGCCGTGTTGGAGATGGTGGCGGCAACGTGGACCGGAAACTTGGAAAGGAACAGGTCCTCAAACAGGAAGCACTTTGTGTGCAAGGGTAACTAGCTCCTGCATCAGTTCTGAGTGGTTGCAATCACCTCAGCCCTGCATGTTAAGCACGCGAATGGCCCGTTCATGCCAGTTCAAATGACTAGAGGAAAAACTATTTAAACATTGTGTACTTGCTGTCCAAGGATGGGTTGTTGACAAACGGGGCTGCTTTGGCGGTGTCTCGGGCGCTGACCACGTGCCACGACTTCTTGTCCTCTGCCTCTATTCCTTGCAGGCTGAACTGATTCTGCAAGTTGCAGCCAGCTGCACGACTGGTTTGCCCAGAACGGCAGCAAGTGGATGCTTATGGCATAACTGCTGAGGGAGATCCATTGGTGGCAGCTACTTGGGCTGCGGACGAGTCAGCAGGATTCATCTTGCTGTGTGTTGTGGCTTCTAAAAACATTAGAACCTGTTCAGGGTCACCACTGTAGCTCTACTAAAGGCAGAACTGCTGAAATAAATGCTGTCCACACCAAGCTAGTAAACAAGCTAGTAACTGCTGTTTATTCAAATCACACGCGTTCCTTTTTAGGGGAGGTGACAGGTTCACGGGAGTGATGTCATAATGCTGCTATGAGGCCAGGCTCCTGCAGCCTGGAACTTCTGTGCGGTGGTGGGGGGGGAAGCCCCTGTGCCCTGCCGCGCTGGCTGTTCGCTGTGGTGTTTCAGCCCGTCGATTATGTGGTTGACTCAGCCTGCTAAAATGTAACAAAATAACTTTCAAGTAGGCATTCGATATTTTGATGACAATGGAAGAAACACAGCTAATGAGAAAATTACTTCACGCTCTCTGCCCCTTCATGCCTACTGAGGTCTTCCCTCTGCAGCAAGGCATTTTTGAATGTTGTAACACAATTATGAACTGCTGCCAGATCTTTACAACCCAAGTACAGTACGATTGTGTATTGGAATCTTACACAAATGTATTTGCTCATTTTATCACTAAGGCTGCACTTCTAAATTGAGTCAATCTGTGTTAAGTCACTGCCAGCAAGACCGGCGCCTGAGAATTGCTGATCTGATTTATTGACCGGATATTTTAAAAGCAAAATTGAGTTGCTTGCTGTCTGGTGTGGAACTCCTGTGTTTTGTCTGGGTCACTGCAGTGCTGAAGTACTCTCTCATCACAGTGACAGTCTTGTCTCGGACATTCCAATTGGTGTTGGGTTGAAACATATAAACTGGTAACTTGGAAGTTTGTGAACCAATCATAATTTTTTTTATTGCAAATGGTGACAAGGAAGACTGATAGAACAATAAAGCACAGGAACAGGCCCATCTGCCCCATGTCTATGCCAAACATGATATCCAAAGCAAACAAAAACTGGTGCTTACAATTTTATGGATATCTCTCCATCCCCTTCCTATTCGTGTGTGTACTGAGAAGCCTCTTAAACACTAATAATATGCTTCTGCCACTACTCCTGGTAGCTCATCCCAAACACCCACTGCATTCTGTGCAAAATATTTGCCCCAAGATACTGCTTCCTTAAACTTCCTCTCTCTCACCTTAAATACATGTCCTGGGGAGAATATTCTGACTGATTCAAGATTTTCTAAACTTTTATCAGGTCTCTCCTTGACCTCTGATGCGCAAAAAAAAATAAGCCAAGAGTGTTCAACCTCTCTCTCCATAACTCCCACCATCTTAGCCAGGCAACATTGTGGTAAACTTCTTCTGTACCCTTTCCTTCCTGTGATGAGGCAACTAGAAATGCACATAGTTTCCAAGTTCAACCTAACCAAAACAGCTGCAACATGACTTTCTGTTCTCGGGAGAGGTCTGAGTTATTGATCCAAACACTAGTTCAAATCCTACCATGGCAACAGGAGAATTTAAATTGAACTAATTACGTCTAGATTAAAAGTTACTCTCAATAACTATAACCTTGAATCCATCTGATTCCCTGATGTCCTTCAACACTCCAGACCAACAAAGGTGGTTACATCCACAGTTCAGAGGGCCATCAGAAATGAATTCTGAAATTGCTAATTATGTCCACATTCTTTGAAGAAAATGAAACATTCCATATATTTGAGACAACATTCTAGTCAATGGTTAATGGAATATTTGAGATCCTACCCCCTCAAAGGGTCCATGCACTGATGTTTTGAGACAATACAAACTGATCAAATTGCTGTTTGTGGGTGCCTGCTTTGTGCGGACTGGCCACTGGTTTTTCTCTATTGCAACAGCGACTGAGTTCCAAAAACACTTCATGGTTATAAATCAAATGAGAACTTTCTGTAAGGGATAGAAAAAGCACTGGAGTTAAAGGCATAGAAGCTACGTTACTACAAATGTTCATGAATTACTGTTTAGATTGAAATTGGGAGATGATCCAATTCAGGCACAACACTCTTGGAAGGATTTCAAAACCTTGGAGAGGATGCAGTACAGATTTATTGGAATGGCCCCAGCAAAGAGGACTAGGCATTTGGAGTTTTAGTAGCAGTGAAAGTTTAATATACAAAATCAGGGAAGTTTTTTGTAAATCGCCTTTATTGGTGGAAGGGTCAGATTCAGAGGGCTCGGATATAAAGCTGTTGTCAAAATAACCAGAAAGGTTGGAACAATAAAATGCTGATCATGCACAATTTGATGTTTAAAAAATACCAAAGACTCAGCATCCAAACCTGGAGGAACAACACCTAATATTCCATCTGGGCATTTTCCAACCAGATGCCATTAACATCGACTTCTCCAGCTTCTGTTACCCCACCCAGCCTCCCAAATCTTTCTTTCCCTAACCCTCCGTTTCTTTTCCTCCAGCTACCTCTCTTGCCTCCCCTCTTTTCAGAGCTACCCCCTTCCCTATTGCCTCAGCTATTTCCTTTTCTACCCTCCCATTTATGACCTCTTACCAGTTAGCCTGTGCTCCTCCCCCTGCATCTTTTTCTCCCCTCCACATTTTTATTCAGACACCTCCCTGATTTTTGCTCATACCTTGACGAACAGCTTTTAGGCGTGAAACGTTGGTTACCATTTACTTCTGATAGATGCTGCGTGACCTGCTGAGTCTCTCTAGTACTCTTGTGTATTCCACTAAAATCCCAGCATGGTTTTGTTTTCTAATTTTCCCTTAAGTATACTGGAGAAGCTGGAAAAATTATATTGTATAACATTTAAATTAGAAAAAAAATGAATGGTGAATTAATAGGAGTAATGGTTTGGAAAATCTGAGAGTCGGGTGTCACCAAAACCCTAAGGATGCTGGATTATCAGAATATTACCTTGGTGGTGCTCAAATGGAAGTAGGGTAGATAGTACCTTTCAAAGGCCTTGGGACAAATGGAGAGTAACATGGAACAAATTGGATCCTCCTTTGAAAGACCTAGGCCATGGACCTGGTGGTCTCCATCCATGCTGATTTGATGTTCCTCATTACTTCTGAGACTGCAGATGCTGGAAGCAGGGGCAAAAAAAAACAATCTGCTGGAGGAACGTAATGGGTTGAGCAGTGTCTGTGGGAGAAAAAGAATGTTGATATTTTGGGTTAGAATGCTTCATCCATACTGGTTCCTTCATCAGGAATGTCTGTTTCGAAGCATCGTCCATTCTCTTTCTCCCATTGTTTCTCTAGCAGATTGATTTGTACCTCTGAGACCTTGCCTAAATGGCTGTTCTTTATTTGGGCTGGAGGTGTGTGTTTGCAGGCTTGGATAAAATCACATTTGGGCAAAGGTTGCCAGATAGAAGTAGAACTGGTGAAGGAGTGAGAACCTACCTCTTTCACGTTTGGGCTAATTAATTCTCCCTTGCTTGTGCTTTATTCTTTTCTATATTCTCTCCTACCCTGCCCATCACCCCTTCCCTCCCGTCAGTAAGTCCATGAGTACATTTCCTGGCAGCCGAGCACAGTAACATTGGCAGACGGCCTGCCTTTGTTTCTCCCAGGCCATCAAGGCTGTCTGGATGGGGAAACACAGACCTGATACAATTGGCTTTCTTTGTTGAAAATTAATGCTTTCTCAAGGCATTTTATTGGTAACGTGACCTCATGAGCTAGCATTTATAATTCCACCCCTCCACCACCCTCAATAAAAACTGAATTATGTCTGATTGATGGAGATTGAAGGGCCTTGTCCATTGGAGGAGGGAGGAACAAATGAGACAATGGTGGGAGAGCACTCATTGTCATCAGACTTTCAGATATATTGTCAGAGGACATGCATGATATCACATACAAGATTCTTTTTCCTGAAGATGCGGCAGATTTGCCACTAATTGGTAGTACAAAAATAAACTGTACACAGGTTAAGTATATAAACAAATGAACTGTAAACAGATAACAAATTAAACAAAGTGTGCAATGCAGAAGGAACAAAGAGAAAATCAATAAAATGCCCAAGTAAGAGTCCTTAAATGAGTTTCTGATTGAGTTTGTTACTGTTCCTGAACCTGGCGGTGTGAGTCTTATGGCACCGATACCTCTTTCCTGATTGCAACAGCGAGAACAGTGTGTGCTGGGTGGTGAGAGTGTTTGATGATTGCTGCTGCTCTGATGGTAGATGTACTCAATAGTGGGGAGAGTTTTGCCTGTGATGTCCTGGGCTGTGTCCACTACCTTTTTTGGAGGGCTTTATGCTTCGAGGTCTCCATACCAGACTGTGATGCAACTGGTCCATCGTTATTGAATGAAGATCTACCGGGACCAATGCCTGAAGAGGGCGCACAAAATCAATGAACCGGTGCGGACTCGAAAGGCCAACATGGCCTGTTTCCACTCCGTAAATGGTTATATGGTCAGCACACTTTCCACCACACCTCTTGTAGAAATTTGCCAGGGTTTCTGGTGTCATTACCAAATCTCTATAAACTTCTGAAGAAGTAGAGGCATTAGCATGCTTTTTTCATGATCCCATTGGTGTTGGGTCCAGGAAAGATCCTCTGGGATAGTGACTCCCAAGAACTTACATTTGCTCATCCTCTCTATTTCTGATTTCCCCCAATGATCACTGGGTTGTAAACCTCTGGCTTTCCTTTCCTGAAGTCAGCAATCAGCTCCTTAGTTTTGGTGAATTTGAGTGCAAAGTTGTTGATGAATCCCCTTCCTTCAACAGTCCTTTTGTTAATTAGAAGGTAGTTCACAGGGTTAGTTTATTGGCAGTCTCGGACTCCAGGTGTTTCATATTGACTGTGCCATGGTTAATGAGTATTCAATGTTCTTGTTACTCCAGAATAAGATAGAATCAAACTTCTGGAGGCAATTAAACTATTGTCATGGTGTACTTTGCTGGATGTCAAAGATGGGAATACAGTCTTTGACCTGAAATATTATTTTTCCCCGCTTCAGTTTCCTGCCTCACCAGCTGAATGTTTCCAGCTTTTCTTTGTTTGATATCTTTCTTCTTGGTCCTCTACCGTGACAGGCAATTGGTTTGCTATCACACCATTCATGTTTGTTTCGGTGAGCCCAGCACTTCATCTCTGAAGTGAGGCCAATTTTGTGTTGTAATGCACCCAATATTTGTGCGTGGCAAACTCCTATGAGCATATTATACCAGTGTTTTGTTAGGATGAGGAGAATGAGAACATAATAGATGAGGTTCGATGCATGTTCTGAAAGAACAAAGTGTGACATTCCTTCCAAGGCCCAACTGGTGTGTCAGCCTGGACTTTGGCACCTAAACGTGGTGTGGAACTTCAGAGGTGCGGGAGACCCTTTAGGCCTGTGATAGGGGTTTACCCTCTGCCTTTTGTAGGAGCTCTCATTTATGCTTGTTTTAACCTCTAAATGTGGCCATTCCAGCACCTTGATTTTTTTTTGTTTCAGCCAATGAAATAACAAAAACTTCTGCTTAGTTACTTAGAAAAAGTTGCTTATTTTTTAAAAAAACAAATACAATTGTCTTTGGGCATATAATGCTTTCAGAATGCTCCACATGGCCTTTAAACATTCGCATTGAATGCAGACCAGTCCTATTTATCAATGGGACCAAATGGTTAAATTCAAGTTTATTGTCACATGTATTTAACTACAGTGGAAAGGTTTGTTTTGTGGCAAAGTGGTGGAAATGGAGCAAAAAGCCACTTAAATAGTAAGAAGAATGCTTCAACTGGTTTAAAAAGTGCAATGTAAAATTAAATCCAGCCTCAACTTCTGGAGCCTTATCAATGACACAGACAAAGAGCAAATCAAGTGACCACGAATAATAATAGAGGGAGGAGGGAGAGATCCTAAAGCATCCTCCGAAGCAATCCAAATTAATATATAGTTATGTTACTGGGTATTTTAGATTTAGGTTTCAGTTTAATAGGGTTAGGGAGGTGGGGGGGGGGGGGGGAATTGTTTTTTTTTAGGGTTTTTCTTTTTTTTTTCCCCTTTCATATATTAATCGGCATATATTTGTAAACTCTATTATTGTAATTCATGAACTATTAATTGTTGTTATATGTGTTGATTTTAATTAAAATATTAAAAAAAGGTCCCTATGTTCTGTTCCTTCTGCGTGAAGTTGTTCAGAGATTTGAAATCTTGTCCTGATTTTGGGGTTAAGTGTGAACAGCAGATGCTGCTTGGTGATAAAGGCTGGTGCTAAATCTGTATCTGTTTCTCTGTTTTCTTGCTGGCCCTCTGTCAGTGATGCATGTTAACTGGTCCAACAGTAGTCTGCTAGGAAATAGAGGGCCACACCATACGCAAAGAATTATTGCATTTTAATATGTATATTTAATTAGATTTTTTTTCTGTAGAGATTGATTTTTGATGTATCTCATTGTTTTCTAACAACAAAAATGAAATGTTTTGTCAAACATGAATATTAAAAAAAAAGCTCAAATAGAATCAATGATAAAACTCCAGACAAATCCAAATAAGGGTAAAGGTTCCATTATTCTTACATAATACATTTAGAATGTAACATACATGAAATTCATTAACTTTTGTCTACCGTAAGACAGAAAGAGAGTCACCACTTTGTCCAGCGCCCCTCACAGAAACCTACAGCAGTCTCCCCTCCAAATACTGACCAGTCCTGTGTATGCTTAGCTTCCGAGATCAGACAATCCCAGACATATTCATTACACTTTTTCCATAACCCCTCATGATTTTATAAACCTCCATAAGGTCCCCTATCAGCCTCCTTTGCTCCATGAGAAACTGTTTCAGCTTCTCCTTGTAACTCTAGGAGTATCCTCAGATGCAGTAAAGGAGCTCAGAGAGCCCTAGCCAAGGGCTCCCTGGTGAGTGTTGAAGTGTAAAGGAGGTGAGTTGATCAAATTGAGATGTTTGGTAAAACACAGGATTCTGTTGACACCGTGGTTAAGTGAAAAAACACAAATGCTGGAGAAACTCAGCAGGTCAAACAGTGCCTTTATGTTGCAAAGGTAAAGATACATCACCAATGTTTTGGGCCTGAGCCCTTCATCAAGGTGTGGGAGAACATAAAGGGGAAGGGGCGGGGGGGGGGGGGGGTTTGGTGAGGGTGGGAGATGATACTTGATGAAGGGCTCAGGTCCGAATCGTTGGTGATGTATCTTTACCTTTGTTACATAAAGGCACTGTTTGACCTGCTGAGCTTCTCCAAATTCGGATGTTTTAGTTGAAGCCGATTTGAACATGTTCATTTGCCTGTGTTTGACCCATATCCCATTAAGCCTTCCCCGTCCATGTATCTGTCCAAATGTCTTTTACATGTTTGAATTTTATCTCAAATGTTTTTTGAAAAATTACTGACATTTTCCACATTATATTCCATCAGCTCGGCCTCCTCCAGTTAACCTCTCCACGTCCCCATGAATCCTTTCTGCATCCCCCTGATTGCCCACAATGCCACCTAGTTTTGCGTCAGTAGCAAACTTGATCCTCCTTAAATTATTGATATGGCTTGGGCCTCGGTGCTGATTTCTACAGCACTCTAGTCACTGTGCCCAACCTGAAAATGACTTATTTCTGCTCTGTCAATTAATCAAACTTCCATCCACACTGGCCCATATTACCCACAATGCACTCTGTTCTGGTATTACTTAATAATCTTGTGTCTGATGCCATTTGAAGGCAATTTTTGAAAATAACAGGGTTTAAGTCCATTACAAATACAACCTCTAGTCCATTGAAGACATCTAGGTGAGATGCTACCTCAAGATGGCAGAAAACATCATAAAAGGATTCCCTTCAACCTGGTCACAATCCTTACTCGCTGCAATCTTCAGGCAAATGAAACAAAAGTCTGAAATTCAGCATGTTTAAGTTCAAAACGCTTTGTATCCAACAGCTTTCAGGCTCTTGAACCTCCCTGTACTACCCAAGGCCTAACCACAAGATACTCTGGAACCACCAAAAGATCTGTTTGCATTACTGAAATGTCACTTTTTCACTAACTCCAACTGTGAACATTTATTTATCCATCCTTTTTCTGTCTTGGCACATTGTGGGAATTTAGTTTGTACTATTGTGTAGTTTGTGTATCTTGTGTACCTGCTTGGCTGTAGCAGATAAGAATTTTGTTGCATTTGTACACGTACATTTAACAATCAGCTATAATAGAACACTACGGCATAGAAACAGACCCTGTTTATTTGCCTTGAACAATTGGCTTGATCCGGTCCATAGACTACCCTATGCCTCCCATCCATGTCCCTATCCAAATTTCTCTCAAATGTTGAAATCAAACCCACATCCACCACCTCCACTGGCAGTTTGTTCCTCCCTTTAAACATTTTATCTTTCAACTTTAGCCCTTGTCTCAGGCCATCCTCAACAGAAAAACCCTGTTAGTATTTACTCTATCTATACACCTCATGATTTTGTATACTTCTATCAAATCTCTCCTCGTACTCTAATGCTCCAGAATATAAAGTCTTCTCCCCTCTCAGCTTTCCATAGGGACTGCTCCCTCCGTGACTTCCCTCCCCACCCATCGCCACCCCGACACCTTCCACTGTGGTCGTAGGAGGTGCAATACCTGTACCTACACCTCCTCCCCCACCTCGGTCCAAGGTCCCAAACAGACCTTTCAGGTGAAGCAACACTTCACCTGTACCTCCAAAGAACTCATTTACTGCATCCGGTGCATCCGGTGCATCCTCTGGTGCCTTTTCTATATCGGAGAGACTGGTCGCATGTTAGGAGATTGCTTCGGCCAGCATCTCCTCTCTGTCCGCAACAAAAACGACCTCCCCTAGCCACCTATTTCATTTCTGAGTCGTACTGTCAAGCTGACGTTTGTCCATGGCCTTTCACACTATCCTACCCTGATCACCTGCAGATTGGAGGAACAACACCTTTTTTTTTGTCTGGATACTCTCCAACCCCAGGGCATGAACATTGCATTCACTGCATTCCACTCACCAGTTTGCCTTCCACACCGCTCCCCCCCCCCCCCCCAACCCTTTCCTACCTTTCTCTCTCCACCTAGTCTGTCTAGGCTCCCTCCCTCCCTTTCCTGTGGTCCTTCCCCCCCCACCCCTCCACCTATTATATTCCACCCTCACAACCACCCCCCTCTCCGCTTCCCCCTTTAGTTCGAACATCTCTCATGTTCCCCCACACCTTGATGAAGGGCTCAAGCCTGAAATTTTGATGATGTATCTTTACCGTTGCTATATAAAGGTACTGATTGAGCTGAGTTTCTCCGGCATTTGTGTGTTTTTTCACTTGTCAACAGATCTTGTGTTTTACCCCAACATTTACCCCTAATTCCTCAAGTCCTGGAAACATCCTCGTAAATTTTGTTTGCAATCCTTCAATCTTCTGCTTTCAGTCCATTGATTTCCCCAGTATGATGTTTTAACCATTGCTAACTTTGACCTCCTTGTTCATTGTGCATTTGTAGTTTTTAAATATTTCCTGTGGCAACAGATACACATATTTATTTTTCACAGTGTAATTTCTAGTGTCTCAGCTGTAAAAAGCTCCATATTAATTTTTGCTGATCATTTCCTCTTTGCCCACCATTAGAAGCTCTCTTGCTCACTTTCTCTTGCATTGATTATCCACTTGTCAATGTCTTAATCCACTGACAATTTTGAAAAATTTCCAGTTCCTTTTAGAGGGGTTATGTATAATCTTTAACTTCTCTTGATAGGCACAGATGCTCCATTGTTTTGGCTCCCCCCCCCCCCCCCCCCCCCACCACATAAGAGGAGATTACACCTGAACATTTTGTATTAATTGTTAAAATGATAATTTAAGCATGTGGCTCTGAAGTCATTAACTAGATTGCCAATTCTAAGGCTTGACTTAACTAACCTCTGCCTTGTAAGTACGTGTGTGGTATCAAGCAAGTTAAATTGATAGCTGTGGCGATGTGCATGATGGCTTGAGCCATTTTTATCTCTTTGGCAGCTGGTACAGGGTATAATTAACGTGGCCACAAATGCATGATGTCAGCTTTGTGCAAAGTGCAACCTCCCTCCATTGACTCTGCCTCTGTCTTCCGCTGACTTGGGAAAGTGGCCAACATATTAAAAGACCCATCCCATCCTGGACACACTTTCTTCTTCCCCTTTCCGTTGGGCAGAAGATACAAGAGCTTGTAGACTCTAACCTCCAGATTCAAGGATGGTTTATTTCCTGCTGTAATCAAACTCTTCAATGGATCCCTCATCGGTAAAAGATGATGCAGTTGCACTGTACTTTTCTCATTGTCCTACTTTTTGTCCCAGTGACACTGCACCCTGAACTGTAACATTACAACCTGCACTTTTATACCATCTACTGTACTTAAATATGAGTTGGCTTGACTGGATAGCACTCAAAATAAAGGTTTTCACTGCATCTTGGTGCAGAACAAACTAATTTATTTCATGGATGATGCCAGAATTGTAAAGGTATCTGATGGAAATGCTTTTGCTTGTGGTGATCTTGAATCTGGAGGAGATTTATTCAAAGGAAATCTGAGCAAATAAAGGAGGGAAAGAGGTAATTTAGAAAAGATGGGCTGAAGAGAGATGGGATGCAGCTCTACTGTAAGTGGGAATAGATAGAATCCGGCCTGCAGAGTCAGGGAATGTGTCCAACAAGTTTGCTCAGTGCTGAGGTAGGTTGACTGCTGGTTCGTGAACTTTGTACTCTGACCTCTTCTGTGTCATGTTCTGTTCCTCAGGTGCTGGGCCGATGTTTCCTGACTGTCCTGCAGGTCCACTTCCAGTTTCTGTCTCAGGCGCTGCACCGAGTCCAGCCTGTTGCTCACTCCTGCTTGGCAGAGGCCCAAGAGAGGAAGAACGCCATGGGTACGGAGCCAGTCAAGGTTGGCCAGGTGACAGAGCTGGAGGATGCTGTGAGGTCCTGGGGAGGAGCCTCTGAGGTAACCATTTTACACGTACAGCTTTAAGTGACGCCTTGCTCAGGAGGATAGGAACTCTGTTATAGAATCAGAGCTTTACAGCACAGAAACGGGCATTTTGGCCAAACTTAGCCTCTTATCACCATTTTGGAGAGAGTGGTAAGGAACATTGTCAACTTGGAGGTTGTAATTATTAAAGTATTAGTTGCTCTCCATTGCAGGCAAAATCTTCGCTAGGATTCTACTAAATAGAATAATACCTAGTGTCGCTGAGAATATTCTCCCAGAATCACAGTGCGGCTTTCGCGCAAACAGAGGAACCACTGACATGGTCTTTGCCCTCAGACAGCACCAAGAAAAGTGCAGAGAACAAAACAAAGGACTCTACATCACCTTTGTTGACCTCACCAAAGCCTTCGACACCGTGAGCAGGAAAGGGCTTTGGCAAATACTAGAGCGCATCGGATGTCCCCCAAAGTTCCTCAACATGATTATCCAACTGCACGAAAACCAACAAGGTCGGGTCAGATACAGCAATGAGCTCTCTGAACCCTTCTCCATTAACAATGGCGTGAAGCAAGGCTGTGTTCTCGCACCAACCCTCTTTTCAATCTTCTTCAGCATGATGCTGAACCAAGCCATGAAAGACCCCAACAATGAAGACGCTGTTTACATCCGGTACCGCACGGATGGCAGTCTCTTCAATCTGAGGCGCCTGCAAGCTCACACCAAGACACAAGAGAAACTTGTCCGTGAACTACTCTTTGCAGATGATGCCGCTTTAGTTGCCCATTCAGAGCCAGCTCTTCAGCGCTTGACGTCCTGCTTTGCGGAAACTGCCAAAATGTTTGGCCTGGAAGTCAGCCTGAAGAAAACTGAGGTCCTCCATCAGCCAGCTCCCCACCATGACTACCAGCCCCCCCACATCTCCATCGGGCACACAAAACTCAAAACGGTCAACCAGTTTACCTATCTCGGCTGCACCATTTCATCAGATGCAAGGATCGACAATGAGATAGACAACAGACTCGCCAAGGCAAATAGCGCCTTTGGAAGACTACACAAAAGAGTCTGGAAAAACAACCAACTGAAAAACCTCACAAAGATAAGCGTATACAGAGCCGTTGTCATACCCACACTCCTGTTCGGCTCCGAATCATGGGTCCTCTACCGGCACCACCTACGGCTCCTAGAACGCTTCCACCAGCGTTGTCTCCGCTCCATCCTCAACATCCATTGGAGCGCTCACACCCCTAACGTCGAGGTACTCGAGATGGCAGAGGTCGACAGCATCGAGTCCACGCTGCTGAAGATCCAGCTGCGCTGGATGGGTCACGTCTCCAGAATGGAGGACCATCGCCTTCCCAAGATCGTATTATATGGCGAGCTCTCCACTGGCCACCGTGACAGAGGTGCACCAAAGAAAAGGTACAAGGACTGCCTAAAGAAATCTCTTGGTGCCTGCCACATTGACCACCGCCAGTGGGCTGATAACGCCTCAAACCGTGCATCTTGGCGCCTCACAGTTTGGCGGGCAGCAGCCTCCTTTGAAGAAGACCGCAGAGCCCACCTCACTGACGAAAGGCAAAGGAGGAAAAACCCAACACCCAACCCCAACCAACCAAAGTTCCCTTGCAACCGCTGCAATCGTGTCTGCCTGTCCCGCATCGGACTGGTCAGCCACAAACGAGCCTGCAGCTGACGTGGACTTTTTACCCCCTCCATAAATCTTCGTCCGCGAAGCCAAGCCAAAGAGAAAGAGTTGGTCAGTAATTTTTCCACATTTCTGAGCTTTTATCTTTCTTTTCTTTGGCTTGGCTTCGCGGACGAAGATTTATGGAGGGGGTATATCTGTTCAAGAAAACCAAGATACAGTTTGTTTTCAGCAAAGAATAAGAAGCTGGAAGGGCTCAGTAGGACGGATAGCATCTGTGGAGGGAAAGTGCCTCCTGCTTCAAATTATTTGCTAAAGATTCTAATATGAAGTTTTCTTGTGTTTTTATACATTTTGTTTTCATCCTGTTTTTTTTTGCCTGGATTTGTTTGCTCTTTTCAATGTCCAGGATATTTTGGAGGGCTGGAAGTTTTGGGCAGTGGGGGTAGGAGAGAGGATAAGAGAGGGCTGGGTACGGGTTACATTGACCTTTTCCAGTCATAGCTTGGGGCTATGTTGGTGCACAATGGAGAGATCAAAAAGCTATCAGAATTGCATTAAAATGCTTAGATGTACTGTGTTCTGTGGTTTTTATTACAAGCTCTCCCGAGGTGAAATTGTTTAGAATCTACACCACTGGCCAAGTCCATTGCCAAGTAATCTGTCCTACTGCTCCACACAACGCTCTGCCCAGCCTGTTACCACTCCCCTTCCATAGATTCTCCTTCCCTTCGTGCACTGTTTCCCCTCAGCATGAGAAGGTGTTTCACGCTCTCCACTCTGTGTTAAGTCACCATCTGAGCTTCCTATTAGATAGATGTGTTAACCCAATGTTAGAATCTTGTAAAATCAATTTTTTCTCCATTGATTCAATTGTAATTCCTTTGAGGATCTCTGTCTAATGACCTGATAGAAATTTATAAAATCATGGGAGATGTTGATAGGGTAGACGGTCAGAATCTTTTTCCCAGGGTTCAATCATCACACACTGGAGGATACAGGTTTTAGTGAGAGAGAGAAAGTTTCAGGGAGGAGTGTGGGCTAATATTTCACTCAGAGAGTGGTGGTGCCTGGAATGGGCTCCCAGGAGTAGTGGTGGAAGAAGATAGAATAATAGTGTTTAAAAGTATTCCAGATGGACACGAATATGAAGGAGATTAAGGGGTATCTGTCATGCAATGTAACAGAGTTGGAATTTGATTTGAACATTATGTTCAACACAGAATTGTGGTCCAAAGGGCCTGTTTCTGTACTGTTCTGTGCATTGTTGGCTTTTTTCCTATTTACAAAAGCTTTGTTGCACTGACTCTTATATCCAAGATATTCAACTGTTGCTTAATTTTTATTTCCTTTCTCACTTCCGCTTGCTCCAGTCTGCCTTTGATAATAGGGTCTGATAAGCAAATTATAATGATTCTGAAGTAATTTAGTTGCGGACACTCTGTGAATTTGGAATAGATTTCTAACATTCTTCATAGGTTTGGCGATAGTTTTGGCATCAAAGCCAAAATATTGGAAACACTCTCAAGTATCAGATGTGGAATCAGAAATATTTTGGATTTGCGGAGCAAGTTCCATACAGCACCCGTGCACAGGACTGAACCTGTGTCACTCACACTGTGAGGCAGTAACTCTACCAATGTAACTCTTGTTCCCGCTTTCCCTTTTTTTTCACTTGCCTTGTTTAATCTCTCTCTTTAATGGGGAGTTCTGTGTCCTCACATTTTTCTCCTTAAATATTCATTGGTGACAATTATATTGTTGCCTTTTTCTTTGCTCCAACCAAATTGGAGACATTATGTCACTGTATTAAAAGCTATTTATAATTTAAAGACCTTGATTGGGTCATTCTCAACAATCACTTTGGGAGTGCAATATGAGCTGTTCATCCTTTCCAGTGGCTCTCGATTCTTTTTACATCCTTTTTTTAAACCTTCTTTCTCTCCTCAATATTAGGACAATTATCAAAGTCTAAGTTGCCCCACGTGTGCATTAAGGAAGTTTATTTAGTTCTTTCACAATCTCCTCTAGGCAACAACTTAGTGCTTGGTTTTTATGGCCCTATTAACCTCTGTTGATCATATTTCCAGCTCTATCTGCTCCTCTGCCTCATTCCATTTTTCTTTTCCATTTACAATCTCCTTGATCTTTGATGGAAATTAATGGCCAATTGTATGCCTATACTACATTAATTCAGTAATATACACAGGACCACTGCCAGTAATTGTGGTCTAAAAACATTAGGAGCAGACACTTTGATCTGGCATTGTTCAGCTTTGTATTGTTTGTGGCCGGCTGGTAATGTTCAGACCACTGTTCTCACAGCTTCTTGTAAATTGGTGTAATTGGCACTGAAGTGTGAAAGCCTGAATTCAAAACCACTGGCCACAAATCTTTTACTCTTGCATTGAAATTTAAATACCTGGGGTTATTGCACAGAACTGTTGATGGAAAGTCTGGGTGACATAACCTCAAGCAGCTGGTTTGGTCAGCACTGCTGCGAAGAGCCTCAGAGCAGTAGGTGTAGACATTGCCTCTGAACCCCTGAAACAGTAAATCCCCAATTATACAGCACCCACAGGACTTTAGTGGTGCTGTGGTGACTATTGGATATATAACCATATAATCATTATAACAATTACAGTATGAAAACAGGCCATCTCGGCCCCTCTAGTCTGTACCTATTTAACTGATCTCCTCTAGTCCCACTTACCTGCATTCTGCCCTTAACCCTCCAATCCCCTCACATCCATGCACCTATCCAACTTTTCCTTAAATGACAAAATTAACCTTGCTTCAACCACCTCTTCCAGAAGGTCATTCCACTCAGCCACCACTCTCTGAGTGAAGAAGTTCCCTCTCATGTTACTTCTAAACTTTTTCTCCCAACCCTTAATTTATGACCTCTAGTTTCAATCTCACCTACCCTCAAGGGGAAGAGGCTATCCACATCTACTTTATCTATCTCCCTCATTATTTTAAATACCTAATTAAATCCCCCCTCAACCTTCTACGCTCCAATGAATAGACCCAGTCTACTCAATCTTTCTTTGTATTCTAGATACTGCAATTTTGGCAACATTTTAGTAAATCTTCTCTGCACCCTCTCTACCTTATTAATATCCTTCCTCTAATTTGGGGACCAGAACTGCACACAGTCTTCCAAATTTGACCTCACCAATGCCTTGAACAGTCTCAACATCACTTCCCAACTCCTATATTCCATGCTTTGATTTATAAAGGCCAGCATACCAAAAGCCTTCTTCACCACTCTATCCACATGAGATTCTACTTTCAAAGAATGATGAACCATTATTCCTAAATATCTGTTCCTCTGAATTCCTCAACGCCCTCCCATTTACAATGTGTGTCCTGTTTTGATTATTCTTCCCAAAATTAAGCACTTCACACTTATCAACATTAAACTCCATCTGCCACCCTTCAGCCCACTCTTTTAAGCAGTCCAAATCCTCCTGCAGTCTCCAAAAACCATCTTCACTATCCATAATTTCCCCTATTTTTGTATCATCCACATAGTTACTAACCCAATTTACCACTCCATCATCTGAATCATTAATGTAAATGACAAACAACAAGGGACCCAACACTGATCCCTGAGGCACACCACTCGTCATCGGCCTCCATCCTGACAGACAGTTATCCACTATGACTCTCTAGCATCTACCTTCTAACTACCATTGAACCCATCTGACTATCTCAACATTATTAAAGTTGAACCTTCCTTACCAACCTTCCACGTGGAACCTTATCGAAGGCCTTACTGAAATCCATATAGACTACATCTACTGATCTAGCCTCATCAACCTTCCTAGTCACCTCAAAAAGTTCAACAAGATTTGTCAAACATGACCTTCCCCCACACAAACCCATGTTGAGTGTTCTTGATCAGTCCCTGCCTCTCTAGATACTTATACATATTATCTCGAAGAATACTTTCCATTAGTTTACACTTCTCTCACCATTTCTTTTCTACACATGTATAATACATTTTCCAGCAGACGTCTGGGGCGGGAGATGGAGTCTGCCATCTGCGGCGGGAAATGGAGTCGGCCGCCTGGGGTGGGAGATGGAGTCGGCCGCCTGGGGCGGGAGAAGGAGTCGGCCACCTGGGGCGGGAGAAGGAGTCGGCCGCCTGGGGCAGGGGGTGAAGGAGTCGGCCGCCTGGGGCAGTGGGTGAAGGAGACAGCCATCCTTGTTGGGCAAACCCTCCATTCTTGTCATTATGAATCTTTGACCTCTCTTTCACAAGTAAATCCCTTTTTAAGTAAAGAGACACAACTGTCCACTTTACACCAGGTGCAGTATCACCAAGACACTCAACACTGAACATAGAGCAGTATAGCACAACAACAAGTGGTTCAGCCCACGTGTCTGTGCCAAACAAAATGTCCAAATGAAACTAAAACTACTACTTGGACCTGATTGATATTCCACCATCTTATTCATATTCACATGTATATCAAATCTCTTTATTGATACTTTTATGCCTGTTTCCACCACTACTGGAACCCCCTTCCAGGCACCCACCACACTTACCCCACTCATTTCCCCCCCACCTTAAACCTCCTCTGACTTGCCTTAAAAACTACTCAGTATGTGGTGCTTTTGTCCTGGGGAAAAAAGATTCTGACTGTCCACCCTATCATTTATAAATCTCTGTCATGTCAGACCTCAGCTTGTGCTCCAGAGAAAACAATCCAAGTATGCCTAACCTCTCCACATAACTCACACCCTCTAAACTGAGCAACATCCTGGTAAACCTCTTCTGTACCCTTTCCAAAGCTCCCTGTACTCTTCCAGTAATGGGACAGCCAGAATTTCACATGATGTGGCCTGACCAATGTTTTATATAGATGTAACATGACCTCTTCCTTGCAGTAAGACATAATTTGCTCAGATTTTCTTGTTATAAATTTCAATAATGTAATTTCTTTACTGGTGTAAAGCTACTGACGGATACGGCCTGGTGTGAACATTTCCAACATTTTCTTTATCTTTTTGAAGAGTCCAATTTCAAAGACATTCCAGGCAATATCCTGAAGAAGTTCTTCTACACTCCCTCTACTGCTACTTCATCCTTTCTATAGCTTAGTGACAAGATTGCAATCAGCATTCCATATGTGGTCTAACTAATGTTTGGGACAGTACCATGCCCATGAAAGCAGGCAAACCAAACATCCTCTTTCCTATTCACCTGTCCTGCTATTTTTTTGAATTATGAATACATCTCAAGGTCCCTCTGTACATCAACACTTCTAAGATTCTTGGTGTTTTCTGTATGTATCCTGTTAAACTTCACTAAATGCACTGCCTCACACTTTTTATTGTGAGTTCAGTGCTGGAACTGATCACCTGTCTGGTTTTATTTCTGTAGCTGCACGTCTGCCATGAAGCCTCTGGAAAATGCTTCTGTAACTTTCTGCCTCTCAGAATCTAAGATATGTCTGGAATCTTGGACCTCTGTTTCGTTTGTATTATTTTTGACAGTCGAGAAACAGCTGACTGTGACCTGTGTGCAACGTCCTCCGTTACGTTCTCTTACTCACTTATCTGCAGATGCAGGTCTTGCCTACCTCACTGCACCCTGAGAGAACTCAGCATAAAGTGTGCCCAGCTCTCTTCACAAGGTTTATTCACTTTTCACCTTTATCCTTGCAGGAAGAAGAATGGAATTTTTCTTTCAATGCATTAAACTAGGTTTGGTGAGAACTGGTCATTTCCTGGAGGATAATAGCAACTGTTACATTTTTTAATGTACTTCTTCCTTAGTCCTCCCCCCAGGTTTGAGGCTTCCACTTGAGTTGTACTGGGTGGCTGATTTGGCCAGTGTTGTGATCCAAGATCCAAGGTGATTGCATTTGTTGGGGTGGGAGGCGCTTTATAGGCCAGACAGATGAATAGTTTGGGAGATGTGCAGTTTTTGAACCATTTATGCTGGGCTTCTGTGCACTTAAGATGCTGTCCTATGGAGTTCCTCGGGGCATGAGGTGAGGGGAAAATTTTGCACTTCAAGCACACGTTTGAATTGTTTTCTCTGCCCAGCTGTAATCTCTTGCTATGACAAGGTTTGGAGAATTGTGCCTATTTTCACATCTGATGTCAGGCAAGCGAATGACACGGCCTTCCAGTCTGAGCCCTCTGAGCATCATGTTGGCCAAGATGGGAGACTGACAGGGTAGTGAATCTTTGGAATTCTCTGATCCCAAGGGTGGAGGAGTCTGGATCATAAGGTAGAGTAAGTTGCAGGTAGGTAAATATTTGAAAGATTGAAGTGAGGGTCATGGGAAACTGGCACAGAAGAAGAGTTGAGGCCAGCACAGATCAGCCATGATCACATTCAATGGTGGGACAGGCTTGAGGGGCTGTGGTCACCTCCTATTTACTTGAGCCCTTGTCTGGCCAGGGAATGTGGAAGATGATGATTTCTCCCAGGGGCTTGGTTCCTCCCATCTCCCAGTGATGTATGGGTTGGTAGGTTAATTGGCTGTAGTAAATTGCCCATAGTGAGTGATAGGATCTGGGAGGAGTTGATGAGAATGTGGGCAGAACAAAATGGGATTAGTTTATCACTACAGTAAATGAGTGGTTGATGGTCATCTTGAATTTAGTGGGCTGAAGGGCTTCTTTCTCAGCACTCTCTGCCTTTTGCTGGGTTTGAGGTCACGTTGTTGAAACGCATGTCCTCAGCTAATGATGGTGAATATCATCAATGTCTTCTTTTGCTGCTTCACCAGCTGCATTTGGCAGTCCATGTGTTG
This sequence comes from Narcine bancroftii, assembly GCF_036971445.1. NCBI lineage: Eukaryota > Metazoa > Chordata > Chondrichthyes > Torpediniformes > Narcinidae > Narcine > Narcine bancroftii. Next base: position 95,576,505 of record NC_091478.1, read on the forward strand.
CTGGATTTGTTGTGGACCTTCAGTAACCCATTCATATGTGGAATTAAGGACTGTGTGCCCAGCTGTACATGTGGTTTCTCATTTGTGCAGGGTCTGAATTTCTTGTTGTAGTAATGTTTAATCCACAGTGTAGGATGGCAGAGAAGTGGGAGCTATCTAGTCTCCATATATTTAGCTGCCAAGTCATTCTAGTTTATTTGTAATGAGGAACTTGGATAAAGTCTTCAACCCTCAGTCAAAAGAGTAACCTCACAACTACCTGCCTAAAGCAACATCATTCCCTAAACACCCCTCTTTCGCAACCCTCTAAAGCCTGTCATTGTTGTCGTGTGGCTATCCCTTGAGGTCGAGGATGATGGACTTCATTCAATTATCCACAGAAAGAAGATGGCTGTGCATGTATTTGTTTAACGTGTACTTAATGTTGCAATCCAAAAAGCACACGATACTTCACGAATCAATCAACTAATTCCAATGGCATGGAAACCATGACGATTAGAGATGATGGATTTGCCATCATCCACCTTCACAGCCATTAAGCTAAAAGTAACTCTGTCCACCTGTTCCACCACTGAGGTTTTGGTTGGATTGTTCTTTGTCAGGGGCCTCCCCCTCGACCTTATTGCCATGGGTAGCCCTACCAGGAGCACGGCTCCAGACGGCATCGCCCTCGGGATCTCAGGACTGCACAAGCTTCTCCACCACGACAAGGTGACAATCCACGGAGAAGTAAAGCCAGTGCTCATCATATAATTCCCCGCCAGCATCTCAATGCCCCTTCCCCACAGTCCTGTCATTGATCACCAGACCTGTGATTTCAACAGCTAAGTAGCCTTTATTTTTCCCTTGCACTCCACCCCCAACATTTTTATTACCAATAAAGGAAAATGGTTAAGTAAAACATTGAGTTCAGTGGCCCTGGACTTTCTTCCCCCCAGCTTTGTGCTGGTGAAGCATTGTGCTCTGGAGTCTCCAGTACTATCCTGTGCATGTGCACTGAGACCCACTGTAGTATTTTCATGGTTTCTCAACTGTGTTCTGCCACCTCACTTTCAGACTGTTCAGAAATTGATGGTGGGGGACAGGTCATTCAGTCCATCATGTCTGTGCCAAAAGAAAAATGCTAATCCCCACCTTGGTTATTGGTCTATGGTCCTGTAGATCTCAGCAAAGCGTGCTCACTGTTTTCAGCAAGGATTTCCCTAACCCTATTAATGTTGCACCAAAAAAAATTCCTCAGCTCCACCATAATTAAATCCATCTCTCCAAATTATTAATCTCTGATAAGAAAAATAAACCCCACTCACCCGATCTATTCCTCTCATTGCTTTAAAACTCTGTGATTAGATCTTTGCTTAGTCTCCTGTCACACAGCAAACTAGTTTTGGCTGATTAATATTCCCTTCTCCATCCTGACAAAGTCTTGACAAATCCCTCAACTTTCTCTCTAATGCAATTATATCCCTCTCCTATAATATGCAACCACTTAAGCTGTGGCCTAGCTGATGTTCAATACTGTTTGGAGATTGTCCTGCATTCTATTCCTCAGCCAGTGTCCCATGTGTCTTATCCCCTCTCTTACCATCTTCAGAGATTCATCATTGTGAACTAACTACTTCTTCGTGTCTTAAAATCCCTCATTGTGTATTCCCTTGCCTTTTTGCTCATTATCAAATATATTTGAGTCTTTCTCTATACTTCTGAGACCCAGCAGGAACCTCAAGGGACTGGAGAAGTATCACCAGTATTGTCTCCGTAAAATTATCCAAATCCAATGACAAATGAGCAAAGTAGATTAAGTGTCCTTTTATGGACAACGTGCCCTACATAGAGGCCCTCATTGCACTCAGCTGTGGATTAGATCGGTAGTTCCTGTCATTCAAGTACTTCATGCCAGACTTGCAAAACAAGCACTTTACTCTAAACTGGATCATGTCAAGGGCTAGGTAGGCAGACAGACAGAGGAAATATGTTCTCAAAGAATGCTCAGGAAAAAAAAATGTAGCATTCCAATGGGCTAGGAGTCGCAGAGTCACACAGCAGGGAACAGGCTCTTCAGCCCTGGGCTACTCCCATTCAGTTGCATTTGGTCTACATTTTATCTGTCTAAATGTCTTTTGAATGTCAAAAGTGTGCCGCCTTCTACAGTTTCCTCTGGAAGCTTGTTCCAGCTACGGACTGTCTTGTGAGTGGAAAAGCCCTTTGGGTGTCTCAAATCTCTCCTTTATTACTTAAACCCATGTTCTATAGGCAACAGTGAAGAAGGCACACCAATGCCTCTACTTACAAAGAAGTCTCAGGAGATTTGGTATGTCATCCAACATTATCAAATCTCTACAGGTGCGCTGTGGAAAGTATATTGACTTGTTGCATCACAGCCTAGTTTGGTAATTGGACAGTCCAGGAATGCAGAAAGTAGCAAAAATAGCCAGATCCATTGCAGCTCTGACCTCCCATGGTCTCGAGAAGGCAGCCAATGTTATAAAGGGCCCCTATTACTCTGGGCGCTGTTGCCTGAAGACCTCTAAGTTTGAGAACAGTTCTTTCCCCAACTAATATCAGGCTCTTGAGCCTCCCTCATTGTATTAATCCTAAACTACTCTGGCACCACCAAATGTCACTTATTTTTGTCTTACACAATGGTACAGCGAATATTTACATTCATCTGAATTTATTATTTTTATTACCTTAATGTAGACTATTGTTTTTTTTAAATTTAAGTACCTGTTGGCTATAGCAATTAAGAATTTCAGTGCAAATATACATTATATAATCTATATGACAAACTTGTTATCTTGTTTGGGAATCACCCACCCTGAAATAGACTGTGAGCATTATCTATGGTCCTCGTGATTTTATAAACCTCTGAGATCACCCTTAGCTTCCTACGACCCAGCCTCTTGCTATAACTCAAGCCTTGGTACAACTCAAGTATCCTGGTAAGTCTCCTCTGCAACTCTTACAATTTATTGATGTCCTTCCTATATCTGGGGAATAAGAACTGCACACAGTTCTCTAAGTGTGCTCTTGCTATACCTTGTACAGCTGTATCATGAGATCTCAACTTTTGTACACAATACCATACCTGATGAAGGAAAGCGTGACTTACGGGAATCCATGCCCCATGACTGGTTAAAATGAAGTTGGATCGGTCAGGATGAGGCTGAGAATCTTGATGGGAACACACAGAAGCTCAGCATTAAACAGAAGAAATTCACCTGCTTCCAGACAACTCGCGTGCCCAGCACTACACTGCCTCTCCACCCAAACATCACAGGTGGTTAAGTTCTGGGAGTGCAGCCTTGGTCTCAACATGCCCCTCAGTGCCCACAGAAGCAGTCACCCTGAGGAAGGAAGCAGCCGAATTGTGCTTAGTTTTCTGATCAGCTGAGTACTCCAATCGTACAGATGTCTCAGTGTATGAGAACTGTGCAGCAAGATGCACCGAGCAGGTTGTTGGAGTTGCCAGATATCAGAATTTATTAAACCAGCTTCTTTGTCTTTGCGAACCCTACAATTTAAATTAAGAAAGCTTAGTGTGCTTTAATGTGATGTTTTTATTAAAATATTTTAAATACCACAACTGCAATTCTAGGGAATTATTTTCTGGGATTTTTTTTGTTAAATATTGAGGGCTGGTTTGTTTTTAATTCTGTCAAACTTGTTTTTGGGACGGGCGGGCCAGGAAGAGAAAGCATCCTGTGTGGACATCCTGCTGGGTGTTGAATGATGCTTTGAACTCAGCCAATCTTTGTTAGCTTTGGTTTAATCTTTACTACCCACCTGTACTATAGGGAACTTTAAACAAAATCTGATAATCTCACATCATTCTCTCACTGTTTTGAGTTTATGCGGCCAATTTGTTGGTTGTGTTCTGGATGGCTCTCTTTTCCTAATCTGAAGTTGAGCAACATTATATTGGAGTTAAACATTTTAAAGGACTATTGAAAGTAAACTATCCCTGAGAACACATGGTTTTGCCCCCGGTGCCCCAGTTTCCTCCCTCGTCCCAAAGACATGCCGTTTGGTAGATTAATTAGTCACTGTGAATTCCTCCTGGTGTGCAAGTAATTGGTAGAATATGGAGAGAATTGATGGGAGTTTTCTATGAACAGGAGTTTACTGATGAGCAGGGAAGTTTAATAGGGAGGTGTGTGTGAGCTGGCATAGAGTCAATAGGCTGAATAGCCTCCTTTGCAGTAAGGAAATATTAAATAAGCTCAGAGCCAGGCAAACGATTAAAAGATGTTTAATCAGATTCATGGATAAGGAATGGTTTTGAGAGATATGGACCAAATGCAGGCGAGTGAGACTAGCTCATGAATACATGGGTGAAATGGGCTGAAGTGTCTGCTTCTCTATGCCTCTATGATTGTTGCATTGCTTTCTTTCTTTGCTTTCTTGAAGCAACAGCTGTGCCAATGATTATTAAATGTAGGGTCAATCACACGGTCATACTGCACAGAAATGGGCCCTTTGGCCCATCATCTCTACTGTACTATCTCATTGACCAGCATTGATCTGTCACTCATGATGCCTTGACAATCAATAGTTTATCATTTGGCGTAGGTGAGAGAAAGAAAGAGGATGGTTGGGTGAAGTAATGTTGGAAGAAACTAGTAGGGTTAGCATGGACCTGAAAATTTTCCTTGCTTATGTTCTGACTGATTTTACGGAAAATGTAATGCCTTTTGTGTGGCATTCACATGACCCACTCAACAGGGTGGATTTTCCCCTGGTTCAAAGACTGGAACTGGGGGCCAATGTTTGACAAGGGGCTGAGATGTGAGATTTCCTCCAGCAGCAGGTGGTGAAGCTTTGGAATTCCTTCCTCAGGATGGCTGTGCAGATTCAATTATTGTGTTCCTCAACACAGATGTTGGCGTTTTTGGATGTGATGGGACTTGATCATTTGGAACTGATGTCAAAGATCAGCCATGGCCTTGACCCTGAAGGGCAGGTCTACTCCTTCTGAATTTGGTTTAGCGTACAAGTTGTACAGTGCAGATTCTGGCCCTTTAGCCCAATGTCCATGCTGACCATCAATGTCCCATAATCCCATTTACCAGCACTTGATCATATCCTTTGCCTTGGTTTGATCCTGGAATTTATTTACATGGTGCTGAAGGTTTAATGTTGGTGGACAGTAGCTCTTTAAAATGTTTACATGGCATTGTTGTCTTCCTTTGTGTTTAATAAGTCAGTTTGTAAAATACATAATAGTTTCAAGTGGGGAGATCACATATAAAGCCAGCTGCATCTGTAAATTGATGCATATGGTGCGATCAGAAGCCTTCCCCAGACTGACCACTGTTGAAGGGGGATGTTGGAATCAAGAAGATGGGGTTACTGTAGGGAAATAGCGGAGAGGTGAAAGATTTGATTAAAAGGTGGCAGAGAATGTCATCCTCTGTTTTAATTTTTTAAATTTAGACATGCAGCACGGTAACAGGCCATTTCAGCCCACAAGTCTGTGCTGTCCAATTTACACCCAATTAACTGACATCCCTGGTACACTTGAACTGTGGGAGGAAACCAGAGTGTACAGGATTCAAACCCCAGTCCCGATCACTGGCGCTGTAAAGGTTTGTGCCAACCGCCTCGCCAACCGTACCACCACCCATTTGTGTGTGTATCCTCCAAGTGAATATAGTGATTGTCCAAGGACTTTGATGGAGCTCTTTAGTCAAAGACCTGAGTGGGGCTAGGCATGGAAAAAATGGTTTCTTGGTCAGGATATCTGAAGTTTTAAATGCAGTCAGTTGCAAATAAAATCCAGTAATGAGAGATTTTTGTACACCAAGTCATGACCAGGTAGAAACTGCAGCTGTGGGTAGTGGTTGAGGGGAATTATAACGAGTAGAGCTGGAAAAACAATGTCAGTGGTGAGGAGGAAGAGGAAGTGGGTGGGGGAAGGTTTGTTGAAGCGTAAAGACCAGCGTGCTGTAGTTGGCTGAATAGCCTTGCTCTGTGGTGTCAACTCAATTCGTGATGGGAGTTCTTACATGGAGAGACATTTGGCCTACATTTTATGGGAGCCAGCTTCTCCAAATGAGGAAACTGACAGATCAGAACCAGGATTTATTGTCATGAAGAAGTCATGTAATTTGGTGTTTTGTGGCAGCATCAATGTGCAAACATACCTATTATAACAATCTTATGACTTTACTGTAAAAAATAAAAGAACAATAATGGTGCACAAAAAGTAAGGCAGTGTTTATTGGTTATTCAGGAATCTGATGGCAGCAGGGAAGAAGTTGTCCTTGTGCCGCTGAGAGAACATCTTTAGGCTCCTATATGTTTTTCCTGATGGAGGCAGAGTGAACAGGTTGTGGCCTGGGTGGTGGGGGTCTTTGAGTATAGAGGCTGCTTTTTTGAGGCACCATGTAGGTGTCCTCGATGGAGTGAAGTCTGGTCCCTGTGATGTCGCAGGCCGAGTTAACAACCCTCTGGAGTCTGTTCTTATCCTGAGAATTGGTGCCTCCGTACCAGGCAGTGATGCAACCAGCGGAATGTTCTCCATGGTACACCTGTAGAAGTTCATGAGAGTCTTCGCTGACATACCAAATTTCCTCAGATACCTCACAAAGTATAGCATCTGGCAAGCCTTCTTTGTGATTGCATCAACGTGGAGACTCCAGGAAAAATCTTTGGACATGTTGACACCAGGAATTTCAAGTTCTTAACCCTTTCTACTACTGAGCCCTCGATGAGGACTGGGTTGTGTTCCCCTGACTGCCTCCTGAAGTCCACAGTCATCTCCTTGGTTTTGCTGATGTTTAGCACAAGGTTGTTGTCGTTAGGCAATTCAACGAGCTGAACTATCTCCCTCCTGAACGCTTCCTAATATTTATTTTGTTTGGAAAATAATTTTCATGCTTTTTTTGCTTTAAACTTTGTAAAGTTACAAGAGTTGTGCTTTGAAATTTGTCAGCATTTCATGTATACAAAATGTTCTCCTCCAAAATATACAGTGTAGGTGATATAAATCACTCTCATTTCCTCAAAGGAAATACTAACATTCAATTAAATTGGAAACTGCAGTGAAAATCAGCTTAAGACTTGCTCTATTCCAGCCACCTGAAGGAAAGGATCCAGGGAAATGTTGGTGTAACAATGGGAAGTGATGATTGCATCAGTTTAATATGGAACGGATTTTATTAGCTGGGAGTTACAGGCAATATTCTGATGGACAGGTAGCCGCGATAGTCCTGTGAAAAATTACCGACTTCTGACAGACTGAGGTTTCAGAATAAAAATGTATTGTAATGGGCAGAGATTGTTGCCTTATATTTAAATGTTAAAGTATTAATGTGTGAGTATGAGAGTTTATTGTCATTACATTTTTTTAAAAGGCAAGGAGATTCTGCTCCAACTCAATAGGGTACTGGAGTACTGTGTGCATTTCTGGTTTCCAAACTTTGAAGGTGGTGCAGAGGAGGTTTATCAGGTTGAACCTGGAAATGAGGGTGGGTTGGTCTATGAGGAAGGATTGAGTCACCTGGGACTAACTGGAATACAGAAGAATGAGAGGCCATTTTATAGAAACATAAAAATTGAACGGGATACATAGAGACAGGAATGTTGTTTCCACTGATAGGTGACACCAAGACTAAGGGAAATAGTCTCCAGATTCAGGGGAGTAGATTTAGGCCGGAGCTGAGGAGGTACTGCTTCTCCCAGAGAGTAGTAAATCTGTCATATTCTCTGCCCAAGGAAGCAGTAGAGGCTGCCTCATTGAATGAATGTATTTAAGACAGTAAGATGTTTGTACATTGGAAGAATTAAAAGTTGTGGAGAAAAGGCAGGTAGGTGGAGCTGAGTCAACGGCCAGATCAGATGTGACCTATACATTAAAGGAAAGAATATTCAGTCTCTGTTAGTGCAAAAAGATGAAAATGAGGTATATTTTGACAATAAAAATCAAAAATCTACTTGAGCTATAAATGTGAAATAAAAACACAACATGCTAGAAATGTTCACCAGTTCAGGCAGCAGTTGTGGAGAGTTTAAAAAAAAAACTTTACAGATCAACTGTTCACGAGCTGGAGCTAGAGGGAATATATTGTCAGAGAAAGGGTAGTGTTAACTGAAGGAAATAGTCGGGATACGCAGGTAATTTTCAGATTAGCATTCCAGTTCGAATGAAGGATCTTCAACCTTCCTTTCCCTCTGCAGGGATGTTGCCTGGCCTGTTTAGTGTTTCCAGCATTTTTTCCCCTTTTATTTTGTGTTTAGGCAACAGTAAGTGCTGAATGCCTGGACATGGAGGCAGGAGAGCTGTACTGAGGTGTGGCTACCTTACATCCTCTAAAGTAGGAGATACAATAGAGGGCTTGTTTCTCTTGATAGTGAGTCGAGAACAAGGGGGGCGGGATGGATTAACCCTGGGGGAAAAAACCAAGAATATGTTGTAAATGCTCACCAGGTCAGGCAGCATCTGTGGGGGGAAAAAAAACAAGAAATGTTTCAGGGCAAGAACCCTTCATCAGACTAGAAAAGGGAGAAACAAGGTTGTGCAGGGAGCAGAGAAGCTGGTGGAGGGTAATGGGTGGATTAGGAATAGCTGTGATAGGCAGTTAAGCTCAGAGGGAGCTGCTTTGTCGACATAATGTGTTGATTGCAAGGCTGTGGGACATTGTCAGCAAGCCAGATGGTTTAAAAGAAAAAATGTGGTGAGACTGGCTGAGTTTGTTCAGCATTTCTGTGTGTTTTTAAAAGAAAGGGAAAGTCTAGGTGAGATGATGACAGGTAGAGGTGTTCAGCTCCCGTAAAAGATGGAGAAAGAGCAATTGAATAGTTTATGGTCAGCTACACTGAAACACAGTGGAAAACTTTGTTTAGTGTGCTATCCAAGCAGGCTGACCTCTGCACCGCACAGCAGAATAAAAATAGAAGTGCACAGTGTAGTGTTAAAAGTACAGTTCAACAGTGCAAGCTAATCATCTTCTACTAATGGGAGGTCAGATAACATCTGGGAACAAAATATCCTTCAACCTGGAGATGCACAATTTCAAACCTGTACATCTGCCCAGTGGGCAGTGGGAATATTGAGTCCTGGAGCTGAGATTCTCTGAGGTTCAGTAACACCCCTGGTATCCGGCACCTATGGTAGATGCTGGCTAAGTGTATTTTCTGGTTGCTTGAGACTTGCCCTTACAATGCCTAACTAATACACCTGCATTAAAAATAAACAGTTTAAAAGACAAAAATACTGTACAAACTTCACTTGCATGAATATACAAACCTTAAAGCATTTTATTTTCAGTCACATTCTTTGAAAACATTTAACTGTGGCTGCATCTGCCTTCTGCCTCCCCTTCCACGGAGCTGCCCAAAAGATGAACAATAACATTATAGATACCCTCCCTCCCCCAAGTTTACAGATAAAGCCTCTCGGGGTGACTCTTCCTGAGCCGGGATAAGGAGACACTTTGAGAGACACCCCAGTGCCGAGCTTTTCATCTTGGGCGATGCCATTGCTGTTTCACACAACTTTATTCAAACAGCAAAGCATGACCAAGGCACTCCTCTGCTGAACATTTGCTCCCATCTTCACCAAAGATAATGCTATTAAGACCAGATATCAATTGGAAATTTTGCCTTTGAGATGGGTTTTGTTTGATTCATGGGCAGAGGTAGGTAAATGGAGCTAAGATTCAGATCACTTGACCATGGAATAGGCTGAGGGACTGTGAGGCTTTCTGTTCTCAGGTGGCGCTGTGCACAGGAAGACGGAGGAGCGGCACTGATATCTGCTTTCACTTTTAAAGGCTACCTCTCGTCTGCGTGAGAGAAGAAGTGATGGCTGCCTCACTGGCATCGAAGTTCAGCAGCTCTTCTGTTCACAGTCCACTGCCATTCCTGAGCACCAGCTGAAAGAGTTAAACATGAAGGTGGACAGCGCTCTGCAGGTGAGTGACCACGATATACTGGAAAGTGGCTGCTCTGTATAAGGGTGCCTATTGGCAAGGTGTCACTATGAATTTTGACAATCCTTTTGTTTCCCTCCTCAACTTTTACCATTAGTTCATTCCAAACATCCATGATCTAACATTGAGTTTTAGTAACTTTGTTTGTTTATTTGTCACATACCTAGTCCAGTGAGGAGAGTTCTGCGAGGAATCTGTGTCCAACATTCACACATAAAGAGCACAACCTACCAAGTTTAGTTGCAATGAAAAGAAAAAATCAGTTGGGACAAAGCACTCTTGAGCCTTCTACTCAATGGGAGGAGGGGGAAGAGAGTGTGGTGGGTCCTTCAGTATCATGTCTGCCTTTCCTAGGTAGATGGAGTCCATGTAGGGAAGGGGAGGAAACCTACCTTGCCCAATAAACAATCTTGCTAAATAATCTACCCAAAAGTGCTGGAGAGTTTTTTTTAATGATTTCTCTTTGCATCAATCAATTTAACTTCTTCACTTCAAGTAATAACAAATCTAACTGAGACTGTTTTGAATTTTACAGTGTCATGGTGGCATGGTTAACATAGCAGTTAGCACAACATTATTGTAGCACCAGCTGGGTTGAAATCCTGCACTCCTTGTAAGGAGCTTTATGTTCTCAGTGACCCATGTGGGTTTTCTTGGGATTAACCATTAAGATGGATGAGGAGTTTTAAAAAAATGAAAACAGTGGAAGCAAATAGAGGTGGGTAGGCCATGGATGTTCACTGCTTGCTGCAGATTCTAGTATCTGCAGTTTGTATTTCTATGTGGAATGTTAACTGCTTCTCTCGCTTCACAAATGCTGTCTGAACCGTTCAGGATTTCTAGCCGTAAAGAGCTGGATGTGGAGAGTAGTTCACTGCTGCTCTGAGCTTGCCACAGTGAAGCGCAGAGGGAAGAGTATGTGCTAGCGTGAGCAGCTCAGACCCAAAGTACTTGTCACACTTCAGACAAGATGTGAAGTATACCCGCAGTACCTTCTGAACTCTGCCCTTGCACACTCAACCTGTGTCTGATGTTTGTTTTTGCCGGGGCATGAGTTGAGGCTACCCGAAAGCTGACTGTTGGTTTTTCATTTGGATATCAATGTTTGAGGGTAGGTTCTCATTTGGTGAGCTGCCATCAACTGCTGCATTCCTTCTGGTGAAGATTCTCCCGACAGCATTGGGGGGAGGGGGGGGAAGGAGTTCTGGGATTCAAACACAGTGCCAATGAAGGAATGGTGATGTATTTCCAAATGTGTGACCCGCAGTGGCCGTGCTTGTTCTCCTTGGCAGTGGAGCTGTGTTTACAGGTGCAGTCAGAGTAGACTGGATAACCGGTTTAATGTATTTTGTACACCATGCATCTTCTGTGTGCCAGTGGTAGAGGAAGATGGTGGATGGAGTGCCAGTCAAGCTTGTTGCTTTTCCTTGGGAGGTGTCAAGCTTTCTGAGAGTGGTTGGTTTTGTACTTATCCAGGCAAATGGAGAGTATTCCATCATAGCCATGACTACTGCCTTATCGATGGTGGGAAGACTTGAGGTGTCAGCAGATACTGGACTGCTAGCCTCTTCCCTGCTCTTGTGGTCATGGTGTTTATTTTGCTGGTCCATTTGTAAAAGAGCTGGATTTGAACTAAGGATTCTCTTTAGACTGACCTGCATGCATTGGGTTTCTACCTATTGTGCAAGGCATTTGAGAACACTGGAGAATGTACGAAAAAAAAGTTTTGAAAGAATGTTTTTTTTTAAAAAAAAGGCTTTCCAGACTCCAGATTGAGGAGGTCTGCTTTTTGTTTCTTTAGAAAAGAGACGAGAGATGTCTGGTAAAGGTTGTGAATGGTTTGGACAGGGTTAATGAACTGAGAATGTATCTGCTTGGAGAATCCAAAACTAGGAGCCATTAATGCAATAGGGAAATTGCCAAAATTTCTTGCAAAAAATGAGTAGAATGTAGAATTTGCAGCCACAGGAAGTGGTTGAGGCAAATAGCTTGGGTGCTTCCAAGAGAAGACTGAGCATGTGGACGAGGGAAGAGAGTCGAGCGAAGCTGTGAGATGAGCTGGACTGAAAAGTGAATACAGCACAGAATAGTTGAACCAGCTGGTCTACATCTTCATTTTTGTCTCCTTCCTCTATCACTCATTCAATGTCTTGATGATGAATGAAATTTTGGGGGTTATCCTGGTTGCCTTGTCGAATGCTTAGCTCTTCGATCCATACCTGCTAACCTCCTCACTTGTTATCTTCTAGGGTTACAAAGTGGCGTTGGAAAGTTTGGGTCACTGTGAATACGCGATGAAGGCTGGATTCTACCTGAACCCAAAAGCTATCGAGACCTCCTTACAGGTAAGTACAGGTTCAGATCACCTGGCAGGTGTTTGTGACCCTACACACAACAGGTAAATACCACAATGTGATAGGAGACTTGATCCTAGCACATAGAATTGGGCAAAATTTGTCAGAAAAAAGGTGGGGAGGAAAGCCTGCAAATTAGGGAGTGGATTGTTGGACGCGACTCTGGTCACTGGTGAGGGATTTTGATCAAGGATGGACATCTAGTGGTGGAGAGAGAGAGCTGCAACAGGGTGAGAAACACTGGGGCTGCAGATGCTGGAACCTTGAGCAAACATTGAGAAGCTGGAGAAACTCAGAGGATTAGCCAACATCCGTGGAGAGAGAGAGTTGTTTAAAAAAAAAAGCAGGGAAAGATTTTTGAGCTCTGATTGCCCATGCTGTGTGTTGTGTATGCCGGATCGATTCCTGACCCGGCAAAGTTTGATGGTCATATTCTCCCACGGTCACAAACAAATGAATTTTGGCTCCATGTTTCTGTTGATTTGCCCATCTGTTGCTGACATCAAAATATCATGGATGTGTTGACATGGGGTTAACGAGGTGACAGTGCTAAGAACACTCTTGTGGAGACCTTCAAACCTGCAGAATGTAACCATGCGAGAAGTAGCAATTGTTTGGAATCCCTGCGGTCAGTTAGGAGTTATATATAGAAATGATGGCATGGCATGGGGCAGGCCAGGTTCTGGAACTGGGCATCTTCAGAATAGGAGGATGAGAAGGCTCTACTGCTGCTCAAGAGGAACAAGGTCATAAAATCATGGTTTTCCAGTGCAGATCCACCTGCCAGTCCCATTTTACTGTCTTCATCCAATAACCTGCTTATCCTTTCCAATCCTGTCCAAATCTCTTTCAACATTATAGTTGTCTGTGTCTCCACCACTTTCCCCAGCAGCTCATTCCACCAGTCTCAGTGTAAGAAAAGTTCCCCTCTGGCTCCTTTTAAAACTTTATACTCTCACTGTATGTTGATGTCCTCCAGTTTTAATCTCTAGGAAAAGACTGAGTAAGCCTGAAGTTCCACAATAGGAATGTCCTAAATGAACTAAAGTAGGCACTAGAAACAAGCCTTTTGCATTTAGTTCCAGTTTCACTACTCTTCATTCTAAAGAGCCCTAACATTTATTTCTGACTTGGGTGAATGTGTGCATTAATGATGGATGCATTAAAACACAAGAAGACAGGGGCAGGAATAGGGTACTTGGTCCATTGAACCTATTCTGTGATCTTGGCTGGTCTGACCAAAGCTTTAGTTCACCTGTGCATTCCCATCAACCTCAACTCCTTAATCTTTCAAATATTTATCTACCTCCATTCACCACACTCTGAGAAGTTCCTATGTACCTCATTTGAGACTTTCCCATTTCTACCTCTACCCCTTAAGATTTTAAGCTTCAATAATATCATTCCTAACCTCTGAAAGGAACACATTAACTTTTGTATCTGTTCGTGATGAGATAACCCTCTTGTATCAAGAATTAGATGTGAAATTCTTCTGGAATATCTCACTTCTCGTAAATCCTCAAAATAGAGGGATAAAACTGGTCACAGATGTAACCTCACCCACATCCTTTATAATTTTAGCAGCATTTCCCTATTTTAAACTACAACCCTGTAACCATGAAGGCAACTGATTATTCAAAATGGTCGAGACCGGCCCTATATTGGATAAGCGTTTTTTTTTGGGAGAACTGGTCATTTTTTAAAAACAGCCCAGTAACAACAGCAAATCACTTGTATCAATGTTTAAACTTCAACAAACAATAATGGAACTCTTTAGGCATTAAAATGTTTAATTTTCACCAAAAAAAAAAGCTGGCTGCTGATCCCCGGCATGGACCATCCTGGGCCAGTGGAGCACTCACTGGTGAATCAGCGAGTTCCTGACTCCGAGTCCCAACTCTGAATCCTCCCCTAAGCCTACCGTACACACACACCACGGCTGAGGGGAGGGTTCGCCATCAGGAGCTCCGTTGTGCCGAGAAGAGAGGGAAGGGAGAGGAGATGAAGGAAGGGAGTGAGGGAGGGAAGGGGAAGGAACACCACTGAGCCTGAAGTCCCACTCCTGCCCGGGAAGCCGCTCTCCTTGATGACACTTGCGGCTGGGAGACAGTGGCACGCAGTTTGAGGGAGAGTTGGAAAGAAAAGTCTATAGGGGAAGGTAACGAAGAAATGGAAAGAGAAAGGGGAGGGAGTTACCCGAAACGAGGACAATCTTCATTCTAAGTTCATGTTGAGTGAATTTTTTTCAACCTGGCTTCGAAAAAATTTCAGATAAATGAGAATTTCAACTTTGTTTCGGATATCCTCATTTATCCAAAATTTTTTTTAAATTCAGATAAATGAGAATTTCTGCTTGGTTTCGGATATCCTCATTTATCCAAAATTTTTAAAAATTCTGATGAATGAGAATTTCAGCTTTGTTTCGGATATCCTCATTTATCCAAAATTTTTAAAAATTCCGATAAATGAGGATTTCCGAGAATCCAATTTCAGATAATCAGAGAGTTGTACTACGTCTCGATAAAGGTTCGTGAAACGCTGACTGACCATTTCCACTCACTGATGCTCCCTGACCCACTGAATCCCTCCAGCAGCCCAGCGTTTGCTCAAGATTCCACTATCAACAGTTCTTGTGTTTCTCTAAGACCAATATGCCATTTGCTGCCTTACCAACTTGCTCTGCCTGCTAACTTCTTGTATTTCATACACAGGAACACCTAACCTCCTCAGTCGTCTGCTCATTTACAATCGCTCTCCATTATCTAGTTAATCTACCCTTTAATTTCTTCAAACAAAATCCAAAATGTATGACATTACAGTTTCATATATTTAAGCCAATTTTCCATGTTTTTGTCCATATCTTGTTGCAGGTACCAGAAAAAATTATCACAACTTGTTTCCTTGTCTACTTTCTTATTATTGAGAAATGAATGCTTTACATTCTGCCCCCTCTAAGTTATTAATATAGATAGTAAATGATTGTTGGCCGATCCTTGGGGCTCTCCACTTTGCAGCTTGATAAAGTTCTCTTCAGATTGTCTTCAAGTGAAAATCTATCTTTAATACTGTGTGCTATTGTTCCTCAACTTTGACACCTTGTAACACCTTGTCAAATGGCTTCTGAAAATCCAAATACAGGACATCTGATAGTTTTCCTTTATTAACTCTTTCACTAAAGCGCATAATCTTGTTTTGATTACTTTAAGTTTCTCAAAATGATTAGCTACTTTTTTCTTGTTTATAGATTCCACACCCCAGTCACATTAAGCAAGAAGTGTAGATGCTGGAATCTTGAGCTGACAATGAGGGAGTTGCAGTGGGTGGCGCAGCATCCATGGAGAGAAACAGTCAATGTTATGGGTCGGGACCCTTCCTTAAGCCGAGGATGGAAAGGGGATATACCAAGCATAAAAATGGGGAGTGAAGGGCTGGGGATGGGACAAGAGGTGATAGGATAGTAGACCAGTGAAGGGTGGGAGAGAGGTAGGGAAGACCACTGGGCGAGGGGTTGGATATGACTTATGTTTTTTTTGAACAAGGTGCAAGACAGCCAGCCAGCATGTGTCTATAAAAGTAGGGGTCTGGAAGATAACGCATGGAATCATCTGTTCTGTGTGATTGAACCATTGTTTTCAATTGCTTGTTGAAAATGGGGTTCACAAACTTGGGTTTTGATTGGGTGCTGGGTCCTTTAATGGATCAAATACTGAACCTGTTTTGTCCCTTTGTGTCTGGTTTCTTTCCAGGGCTGCTGCAGTGAGGCTGAAGTGAAGCAAGCAGGCAGGAGACAGTATCCTGCCCAGCCACTACAGTCTGAGCTTCCCACCGTACCTGTGCAGATCGGCCCTCACTTCCTGAAGGGCGTCTCCTTCAGTGAGTCTGGAGCAGAGAATCTGAAGCTGAAGATGGTAGCTAATTCCTCAACAATACATTCTGTGAAGGATTTAGA
The DNA here is from genome assembly GCF_036971445.1 of Narcine bancroftii. Classification (NCBI taxonomy): domain Eukaryota; kingdom Metazoa; phylum Chordata; class Chondrichthyes; order Torpediniformes; family Narcinidae; genus Narcine; species Narcine bancroftii. Next base: position 95,592,740 of record NC_091478.1, read on the forward strand.
ATGCTCTTTATTCTGAAATTGTATTTTGAGTTGTATCAGTGCTGCTGTGGTTTCTGCACACTAGAAATGATCATTGGTGCTTGTATTTGCTGAATTGTCAGGAGAATGGGTTTTGATTCACGATTACAAAGATGATTGTAACCTTTGTCTCCATAAACAGTGAAGGTTCTTGAATCACTGGATCAGGGAAAATTCTGTTTGTGTTGGGCATCGATTTCCTCCCAAGAAAAGGGAGAACGCGAGGCTTGTCACCAACTGCACTCCCCAGCTGCTTACACCATATCCCTCCATGGCAAGTGAGCCAGAGTATTGGGAGCCTTGGTGATGCTGGAACTTGAGCTGAACTTTGGATGTCATCCATGCCATTACCAAGATACTATTTTGCCTCATTTGGGTCACTTAACTCTGTCTCTTCTCCAAATCATCATCTGTGCTTCTGTGCCTGCACTTAACTATTGTAATGCAGACCTGGCCAGCCGCCCTTGTCCTATGCTCCATAGTCTTGAGACAGTCCAAGCCATGTCCTCACTGGCATCCTCCCACTTTCTCAGTTCAAATTCCTGCACCCTTGCCATCTCCTTTGGACAAATTTCCTTAATCTCGGACTCCTCTGGTTCTGACCTCTTGACCATCTCGTTTAATTGCTCTCCATTGTTAGTCGTGTCTCCAGTTCCAAGTATTCCCACCCTTCATCCTTCCCTCATTCATTGAGATACTCCTTGACTGAGATTTTTGGCCATCTTATTTGAATTGTGAAGTGCCTTGGAATGTTTTGTTGCGTTAAAGGTGCTATCTACATGCAGGGGAGGGACTTGAAATTGGAATAGAATGCTTTGGGTTTCAGTGCAATCATCTGATTGCAAAATGATATTTTGGGTACATTAAAGGGTATTCTATTGCGACTGGCCATGTTCTTTACTCAGCCATTTCAGACCCTCACTGTTCCTCCCTGTTGATGCACCCTCTTCTATCGACAATGCTCTCTAGTAGCTGCTGAACTTTAGTTTTAGTTTACAGAGGGGTGTGTACCTTGGAAAGGCATCAGTTAATCCCAAGCCTATCCCTGCTGAAGATCCATTCATACTTGGAACAGACTTTGTTGGATAGTGGTCTGAACTAGATATCTTGATTGAGGACACCCCTCCCTTGGCAGTGAGGTTAATTACTTTCCCTTGATTGTGATGCAGTCACTTGCAGTTCTGTGCTATCCCCATGTGCCACAGCTATTTAATGGGTTACAAAATCATGGCCAGCGCACAGTACATCAGATATTGAAGGATTAATTGATCTTAAGGTTCAACAGATTTTTGCATGTGGAGAGCTGAGACCAAACATGACACATCCCTGCACTGAGGCAGTTATTGTTGCAAATATATTTGGTTTAATCTGTGTATGTTTGCAGATGGCAGAAGGATGTCTTGCTTCTTATAACACAAATGTTTTGGCCTACTATGTCTGTACCAGCCATGATGCCAATCTAAACTTATCGCATCTGCCCACATATTGTCAGTCAACGTATCAGATCAAGACTCTTTGTTGAGACTCTATCTTGATACCGAGAGTTTTGATAAAAGCTCCCAACTTGAAACGTTGACTGTCCATTTCTCTTCCTGGATCCTGTCTGATGTGCTGAGTCCCTCCAGCTTCTTGCTGTTTGCTCAGGATTCTAGTGCCTGGAGTTTTTGTTTATCTCAGGTGTTTACATACAGGGATGGTGGTGGAGACTGGTACAATAGGGACATTCAAAAGAGTCTCAGACATATGTTTGCAAGAAAAATTGAGGGTTATGGATGTGAGGGAGGGAAGGATTAGATTGTTGTGGAATAAGTTTACAAGAGGTCAGCTTAAACTTACAAGGGGACAGGGAGAAAGTGTGATCAAACTTACAGGGGTGGGCGGGACAAAGTAATCAAACTTGGGGGACAGGGAGAATGTGCGATCAAACTTACAGGGGGCGGGACAAAGTAATCAAACTTGGGGGACAGGGAGAAAGTGTGATCAAACTTACAGGGGGGGGGTGGGACAAAGTAATCAAACTTATAGGGGACGAGAACAAAATGTGATCAAATTTACAGGGGGATGGGACAAAGTGATCAAACCTACAGGGGATGGGAAAAAAGTGTGATCAAACTTTACAGGGAGGACGGGACAAAGTGATCAAACTTGCAGGGGATTGAATTAGGTGTCTGCTTCTGAAAGCTGGCATAGCTACAATGGGCTGAGTGACCACCTTTAAGTTTATTGTCACATGTACCGAGGTACAGTGAGGAAGTTTGTTTTGCAAGCAGTCCAGCTTGTGGCAAAGAGGTCAGTTAGGATGGAGTAAAGGCAACACTCTTTTACCATTGCAAGATTTATTCAGGAATCTGATAGTGGCAGGTAATAAACTGTCCGTGAGTCTGGTGATGCATCATCTCACACTCATGAATCTTCTTCCCAACAAGAGGAGTGTGTCAAGTTCCTCAGTACGTTGCTGCTTTTCTGATACAGCGAGAAGTGGAGTGAATGGGAGGGAGGGAGGTTCATCTGAGCTGTGTGCACAGATTTTGTGAACAAAGGCCTTCAAATGGGGTCCTGGGTGCCTCCTTAAAGTGAACCCCCGTGTTGAAAAAAGCTTTGGTTTGACAGAGAATGTCCAGTGAATGTCTAATGTGGACTTGTTTGGCTCTCCTTGCAGCAAACAATGGTGCAACTCATCAAGGAGGCAGCTGGACAGAATGAGATCTCCCCACGTGACGAGTCTCCAACAGAAATCCTCAATCAAGTCTGCCCATCTACTTGGCGAGGAGCCTGCAAGACGGCTGTTCAGCTGCTGTTTGGACAGGCTGGGTTGGTGAGTTCTCGCTGCTGTGATTGGTGTGTGAAGATGTGAACTAACTATGTGGGATAGAGGAGGCACCCATGAGAGTTGGTGTGTGGGGGTTCAACCAAGTCACTCAGTTCCTGGTTTTACTGTCAGTATGTGGCCCGCACAACCGGAATGTAGGCCACCCAGGGCCCACACAACTGGGATGTACACCACCTGGGGCCCGCATGACAGAATGTAGACTGTCCGGGGCCCGCACGACCAGGATGTAGACCACTCAGGGCCCGCACGACCGGGATGTAGACCACCTGTGGCCCAGTCAATGAATTACACCACTCCAAACAATTAGTTGAAGCCTGATGATCGAAACATAGGCACAAATACCTTGACATTTGGTAGACATCACCAGGCCGATCAGCCGTGCTCTTACCCCCCCGAGCAATTGGTCCCCCACTCTTGTCCTTGGGGTGGAGGCAATCTAACTGGGTGGCTCAGTGGTAGAATTCAGTCCTGACCCAGAATGCTGTTTGTGTAAAGTTTGCATGTTCTCCCTGTGACCATGTTGACTTCCCCCAGGCACTCCCATCTCCTCCTGCACTCCAAAGTCAGTAGGTTAATTGGCTGCTGTAAGTCGAACTTTGTGTGTAGAGGATGGGTAGAATCATGGCTGGTGGGAATGGGGGGTGGGGGGTGGGGGGAGAGTTGATGGGAATGTGAGAAGAATAAAATAGGATTAGTGTAGATGGTCAAAGCAGATTTATGGGCCAGTTGCCATGCTCCACTTGCTTTCTGGGTTTCAGTGATTTGCTCAGTGTTGAATGACCCTTTTACAATATAGTAAAATTGGTGGGATAAGCTGAGGTAGGGAAATGCATGTGTATGGATTGTTTGGGGTGGGGGGGGGAACAAACATAGAAAATACTAGAAATACTTCTGGAGAGAGAAAGGGTCAATGTTTCTGGTCTGTAACCCTTCATCAGAGAATGTGATGCTGGACTGAATACGCTATCTCCTCCCAACTATTAGGTGGTGGTGGACACAGCGCAGATCGAGAATAAGGAAGCTTATGCACCACAGATCAGCCTCGAGGGTTCCAGGGTTGTGGTTCAGGTACCTTCAACGTGGTAGGTACAGTCATGCTTTCACAACCCTGTTTCAGCCAATGCAAAGTATCCATTTTTTTGTGATTAACAAACCTTGGGACTGCTTCCCTGCAGTGGTTGGTATTTGCATTCACGACACTCTCTAGCATGAGTGTTGCATCAGGAAATCATGGCCCATGTCAATACTAGATTAGGTGTGAAGGAAAGCTACCTCTGCACTCCCCAACATGCAACCTTTTCACAGGTTCATCAGAGCAAGAGATGGGCCCTCCATCATTGTGGACTAGATTCGAATCCAGAACATGCAGCTGAAGAAATCATTAAACATAGACACATAGAAGATAGGAGCAGGAGTAGGTCATTCGACCCTTCGAGCCTGCTCCGCCATTCAGCGAGATCATGGCTGATCTTAAAGTTCAGTACCCCGTCCCCGCCTTCTCTCCGTAACCTTTAATATCCTTAGACTGAAGAAATATATCTAATTCCCTCTTAAATATATTTAATGAACCTGCCTCTACTTCCCTCTGTGGCAATGAATTCCACAGATTCACCACCCTCTGGGTAAAGAAATTCCTCCTCATCTCGGTCCTAAATGGTTTGCCTATTATCCTCGAACCATGGCCCTGGGTTCTGGATTTTCCCGTCATTGGAAACATCCCATCTGCATCCACTCTGTCCAGTCCTGCCAGAATTTTATAGGTCTCTATGAGATCCCCTCTCAATCTTCTAAACTCCAGCGAGTACAATCCCAATTTGCGCAATCTTTCCTCATAAGTCATTCCTGCCATTCCAGGTATCAGCCTGGTGAATCGCCTCTGCACTCCCTCCATTGCAAGAACATCCTTCCTTAGATAAGGTGACCAAAACTGCACACAATACTCCAGGTGGGGTCTCACCAAGGCCCTGTACAGCTGCAGTAAGGTATCCTTGTTCCTAGACTCAAACCCTCTTGATGTGAAGGCCAACATACCATTTGCATTTTTAACCGTCTGCTGTACCTGCATGCTCACCTTCAGAGACTGATGTACAAGTACCCCTAGGTCTCTCTGCACTTCCCCATCTCTTAATCTATTGCCATTCAAATAGTAATCTGCCCTCCGGTTTGTATTACCAAAGTGGATAACCTCACATTTATCCACATTGTAGTGCATTTGCCATGTATCTGCCTAGACCTTTGATGCGGGTTTTGCCTTTGGGCAGTCTACTTTCTGATGTCTTATGAACTGGAGTAGAGGGATGAGGTTCCTTTTAGCTGTTTGTCTTACAGATGGTTATTGGGATAAATTCTGTTGCCCCTCCTGGGACCATTAAGCACTCTCAATATTGGCTTTAAACCTTTGAGACCTGTCTTGGCACAAATGGTGTTAAACAGGGCAGTCAGCGTTTTGTGGATCACTGAATTGAAAACTTTCCAGTTTAAAACATGTTGTTACACTTATGTAATTCTATTTAAACTACTGATCCTTAATGAGTGATCCCTTGCTGTGATTTTCCACAGGGTTAACCAGTCAGGTTGGTGAAACCAGATGGTGTGAGGAAGAGGTTTGGGGATAGGTGGATAAATGGGAATGTGAGTGTGACTGTGTCATAGATCAAATATGGTCAACCCCGACTATCCGGAATTGAAAGCAACCAGCAACCTCAACCAGCAAAAAAAAAGGGGGAGATAAATAAATAAAAAAGAAGGGTAAATAAAAAATTTAAATAAACATTTTAAATTGTAAACTTAACACACAAATCTTTGGTGAAGATGGGACCAAATACTGAGTCAGTGGAGTGCCTTGGTCATGCTTTGTTCATAGCAGCAGTTTGAATAAAGTTGTGTTTGAATAAAATGGTTGATGCCGCTCACTGTTAAATTGTCTCATCCCTGCTGAGTAAGAGTCTTTATTAGTATGTTATTAAGTATATGAGTAAGGCTTTATCTTTAAACTTGGTGGGTGGGGGGGGAGTTAATTATGATGTTATTATTCTCCTGTTGGGCACCTCCATGGAAGGGGAGGAACCTGCAGATGCTGTGACTGTTAAATGTTTTCAAAGAATATGACTGAAAATGTTTTAAGGTTTATAGATTCATGCAAGTAAAGTTTGTTCAATGTAAGTACAGTATAGATTTTTTGGTCTCTTAAACTCTATTGTTAATGCAGATGTATTAGTTAGGCATTATAAGAATGAGTCTCAGGCAACTGGAAAACTCGCTTATCCAGCATCTACCAGTCCCTGTAGGTGCCGGATAGCAGAGGTTTTACTGTATTTTATAATGATTATCATGTTCCCTGAGTAGAGTCAATAGAGAATGAAATGGCCTCTTCCTGCATGGTGAGGAAATGTGGAAATCAAGGAAAACCTTGGGATTAGGAATTGAGAAGAAAGGAAAGGGTGGGTGTGGGGGTGGCAAAAGGATGAATGGTGGGGCCCTGGGGAGCATTGTTGTAGAACAAAGAGACCTGGGTTTACAGGTATATCGCTTCATAACACTGGTGAGGGTGGTAATGAAAGCGTTTGGCATGCTTTCCTTCATCGGTCAAAGGGTTCAGGAGAGGAGCTGGGATGTTGCGTTGCAACAATACAGGAAGTTGGTGAGACTGCATTTGGAGTATTGTACGCAATTTTGGGCACCTAGCTAAAGGAAAGATGCCAAGCTGGAAAGGCTGCAGGAAAGACTCATGAGGATGCTCCTGGGACTGGGAGGGCTTGGATTATACAGAGAGGCTGGATATGCTGGGACTTTTACCCCTGGAGCATAGTAGGCTGAGGAGGTGGGGGGGGGGGGCCTTATTAGATGTTTATGAGGCCCATAAATAAGATAAATAGTCATAGCCTTTTTCCCTAGAGTTGATTAATCTTAAACTATGAAGCATAGGTTTAAGGTGAGAGGTGAAAGATTTCAGAGGGAGCTGAGCGGCATCTTCACACAGAGGGTGGTGGGTATGTGGAACGAGCTGCCTGAGGAAGTAAAGTTCAGTTTGAACGGCATTTGGACAGGTACTGTACAGGAGCAGGAAAGGCAGGTAAATATGACTACAGTTAGTCCCCGACTTATGGCCATAATTGGGACTGAAGGATGAGTCGTAACTCGGACGTAAATTGGATTCGCCCCACTGCTCATGGATTAACAAGGTCTTAAGGCAATTTTAAAAAAAAGATTTTCAACAAATGAACCTGTAATAAAGAATGTCAACGTATGTTCAATACCTATATAAAGATACTCTACAAATGAACTTCTAGTAAATAATAAAGTCATGGGACTCGGACCGCTGTCGGGAGCGTGAACGGTCGGTTTACTAAAAATTAAATTGTTTTAATTTCAACTGTAACTACAACTATGTATTGAAACCCTGATTTAGCGCAACCCTTTTATTTTTGCAATGCAATTTTAATGAGGTCCCACTGTGTACTGTACTTTTATTAAAACTACAGTACAACTACATTTGTATTAAAAGTTTCTTTTTAAATTTTGGTCGTATGTGTGGGTGGACTACCTGTAGTTTGGTTAGCGTTGTCAATATGGGTGAGAGTCTATTTCCATGCTGTAGACCTTTGTGATCTTGCTTTAGTAACCTATTTTATTTCAAGGTGTCTGAAGGAGGATCCTGCCACCATGTCTCTGCTCCAGCGATGCCTGGACCCTGAGAAAACACTCGGGCTGGTGGATGTGTTGTACACGGCCGTTTTTGACCTGTCCAAGTGGAAAGAGCGAAGGTACCGCACTGAGCTCCTTCAGCAGATGGAGTATGTTCTTTGATGTCACTGTGTACATTCCTTTGCCGCCCCCCTTTCTCCCCCCCACCCCCTTACATGCCCACTGACCTGGTCTTTCTCCCTAAGCAGGAACTGAAGACCCATTCTGCATGTTGCCTGATTCTGTATCTCTCATTATTATATTGTCCATGTCCTCTTTAATTTCAAGCTGTTCATTCTGCTTTTATAAAGGAATTCACAAGGTCCCTGCTTCAGCCTCAAACTCTGTTCCTTCATCTGCTTTGCAACCTGATCCCAAAAACATTTGTCTCCTCTTCCAAATCTTACCAACTTCCAGCTCCTTGCTGAAATTCTGCTGTGCCAGGCTTGGGCAGAACACAGGTCGGGTGGGTTGGTTTGGTTCAGCTGAGCATAGTCCCAAATAGCGTTCCCTCAGTATAATTTCTAGTGACTTATTGTTAACCTATGCAAGTTACAAAAAAACCCCAAAAATTGTGTTGTGCACAAGTATTGCAAATTCTGGGCTGTCTGAACAGTTAGGTGTGATGCATATTTGCAAGGAAAGTGCAGGGTTTGTGGTGTGATTTCCTGCCAGGAGCTGGTATTTACCTTCAAGTGGTACCTGGATAAGGGGCAAGTGAATGCCTTTAAAGCTTTGTGCATTTGGAAGTGGGCGCCACTGCTAGAATCAATGCCAATTAATGTGAGTGCATTTCATATTGTGAAACCCTTTGGCCTTGCATTCCCTTTCAGTTTTAATTCTAATCCTGAGTTCTTGTTCCTTCACCATTTCATGGAGCAATGGTGCTAAAAGTTCTGTAGTCATGCATTCCAGCTAATTCCCCCTCTCTGCACCTCTGCATGCAGTCCTGTTTATAAGAACTGAAATAGGAGGAGGAGTAGGTCATGTGACCTTGAGCCTGTTCTGCAAATTAATTTAATCACAGTTAATTTGATCCAAAGCTTCAATTTCTCACCCCATCCCCAGAACACTTGATTTCCCATCATCTCAGCCTGTTTTAAAAAAAACCTGATCCACAGTCAGAGAATTTCAAACATGTACAATGTACAGATTAAATTTCTCATCTTACTTCAAAGTAGTCATCCCTTTATCCAGAGACTAGAGTTCATAATTACAGACCCCAGATTCTCTAACCACAGAATCAAAATTTATTGTCATAAACAAGTTGTGAAATTTGTTGTTTTGCGACAGCATCATATAGTGCAGATGTTCATATTATAACCATCTTGTGCATTCTATATTTAAAAAAAATAGTGCATGAAAAGTAAGTCAGTGTTGATTAATCTGGAATTTGATAGCAGCAGGGAAGAAGCTATCTTATTCCACTGAGTGCTCATCTTTAGGCTTTTGTACCTCTTTCCTGATGGTAGCAGAGTGAAGAGGCCATGGCCTGGGTGGTGGGGGTCTTTGAGGACAGAGGCTGCTTTTTTTTAAGACTCCACCTCATGTCGATGTCCTCGAGGGAGTGAAAGTCTGGTGCCTGTGATGTCGCAGGGCGTGTTAACAACCCCCTGGATTTTATTCTGGTCCTGAGAGTTGGCGCCTCCATACCAGGCAGTGATGCAACCAGCCAGAATGCTCTCCATGCTACACCTGTAGAAGTTTACAAGAGCCTTTGGTGACATACCGAACCTCCTCAGGCACCTCACAAAGTCTAGCCGCTGGTGAGCCTTCTTTGTGATTGCATCAACATGGAGGCTCCAGGACAGATCCTTGGAGATGTTGACACCCAGGAATTTGAAGTTCTTGATCCTCTCCACTACAGAGCCTTCAATAAGGACTGGGTCATGTTTCCCCCCCCCCCCCCCCAACTTTCTCCTGAAGTCGATAATCATTTCTTTGGTTTTGCTGACATTGAGCACAAGGTGTTGTCGTTACACCATTCAATGAGCTGATCTATCTCCATCCTGTACGCATCCTCATTACCTTTTGTGATTCTGCCAACAACTGTGGTGTCATCGAAAAACTTGTAGATAGCATTGGAATTGTGCCTGGCCACCCAGTCAAGGATGTATGATGAGTCGAGCAGTGCGTTATTGCTGCAAGGTCTACTTGATCTCTGTTCATGGCACCGTGCACTATGAAATCAATCTTTGCACTCCCACCCTGAACAGTACTCTTGGTTAAAACCAGCTCAGACCTCCATTGTGTATTTTGTGTATGAACAACAGTCCGCCAATTATGGACTCTGCAAACGCGAGTTTCCTTAATTCAGCATATTATTAATCTTCCCTGTTACTTGCTGTACTGGAGTACTAAGTTCATGTAAAACAGTGGTTCTCAACCTTTTTCTTTCCACTCACATTCCACTTTAAGTATTCCCTATCCCATAGGTGCTCTGTGATTAGTAAGGGGTTGCTTCAGGTGGTATATGGTGGAAAGAAAAAGGTTGAAAACCACTGTTTTAATCGTACCTAATTGACTTGTTATGTGCACGGTTTCATAACTCTAAAGGAAATGGACCAATGACAATTTTTCTCAAGCAAAATATTTCAGTAACAATTGGGTCTAGAGCAGTGATTCTCAACCTTCCCTTCCCACTCACTTACCACCTTAAGCAATCCCTTACTAATCACAGAGCACCAATGGCATAAGGATTACTTAAAGTGGTATGTGTGGAAAGAAAAAGGTTGAGAACCACTGATGTAAAACAATGCCACATCCTTCTAAATTCCAACATCTAGCAATCCTTCACATTTATTACTTTTCTGTTCTTGAGACTAAAATGGCCAATGTCATAGTTCTGCCAATCCCTGAACCATTTTAAGAGCCCTGGGGAGTGGTATGAACAGAAATACCTAAGGATACAATTACATGGTTCCTGAAAGTGACCGCACAATTAGATAGGGTGGGGAGGAAGGTGTTGACACACTTGTCTTTGTTGGTTAGGGTATTGAGTACACGAGTTACCATTGTGCAACAATTGGTGAAGCCACACTTGGAGTATTGTGGACAATTCCGGTTAACTTGCTGTAATAAGGATGTCATTAAGATGGCAAGAGAACAGAAAAGATTAACAAAGCTGGAAGTCTTGAGTGAGGAGGAGAGGTTGGATAGCCTGGATCTGTTTTCCCTGGGAGTGTTGGAGGCTGAGGCAGGGGTGGCGGGGGGCATTGGTTTATATAGTTATGAGGGGCATGGATAAAGTAAATGGTCACAATCTTTTTCCCAGGGTAAGGGGAGGGAATCTAAAACTAGAGGGCATGGATTTAAGAAGAGATGGAAAGATTTAATGGAGACCTGAGGTGCAACCTTTTCACACAGCAAAACACTGGGTCTGTGGAACAAGCTGCCAGAGGAAGGGGTAGAGGTGGGGACACATGTTTAAAAGACATTTGGAGAAGTACATGGAAAGCTAAGGTTTAGAGGGGTATGGCCCAAATGCTGGCAAATAAGATGGGCGGTGATGTGCAGCATGGAGGAGTTTGTTCACAGGGCCTGTTTCTATGATGTCACAACTCTAACTTTTAGAGTAGTTTCTGTGTGTCCTTATCCAAATGGGCTTTCCCAGTTTTGAGCTGTCCAAAAACATTCCTCCCAGCTTGCTTTCCAAGTTGAGTTCAGATTTCACATTGTCCATCATTTACATTCTTGGGTACTGAGTTTCTTCTCTTGTTCTCCGATGCAGGGAGCAAGTTCTGCCAAGCATTCAGATCCAACTACGGCGAGAGTGTTCCGACTTTGGGAGTCCCTTAGATCTTCCCACAGGGAATGGGACGATGGTGAAGCCGTCGGGAGGTCTGCAGAAGACTTTTGCCAAGCTTACCTCCCGTTTCACGAAGCGAGGATCGTGCAGCAGTGGAGGGAGCTTCTCCATCCCCAGCACCCCCTCCAAGAGCAGCTTCTCCATCTGCAGCTCAGAGGAAGAACGGAAGGCGAAGCTCCCCAGCCACTCTGACCTCCGGCTGCAGAGCATTCTCAACATCGGACATTTCCCAAAGCCTGTTGATTCCCAGGAGCCCTCGCAAGCTGTGAGCAACTCCTTGGTCAATGGTTTCTCACTGGACAAGAGGGAGGCCTTCTTCAAAGGGGAAGATAGCAAGGACGATCAGGGCATCAAATTGCCAAGTGACCAGGAAATGCAGGATGTGATAGATTTTCTCTCTGGGTTCAACATGGGCAAATCCCAACAAGCATCACCTCTCATTAACAGGAGAAACTCTGCCACAGCACCAGAGCTGAAAGGGGCATCCCTACAGCCTGCCCAGCCAGTGCCCCCTCACACTCCAATGCCACCTTCACAGCAGATCTTGCAGCAGCCATCACAGAAGCAGCAACAGCTGCAATATTACCAGCACCTCCTTCAGCCCATTGGGCAGCAGCCACAGCCAGCGCGGCCTCTAACCCCTCGAGCTCCCGGCAAATGGCCAAACAGTTCCCCTCAGCAGTCCTCGCAGAGCTCGGCAGCGGGGCTCTCTCCCATTGGGCCTATGAGCCAGTGGAACAACCCCGCCCCACCCTCTGACTTGGGCTCAGACTTGTACAGCCTAGGTCTTGTTGGGAATTACATGGACACCATCATGGATAACGTCATGTCTGACATGTTGGGCCCTAAGGTGGCCAGCACCAGGAACAACACCTGGCCCAACCGCGTTCAGAGTGATGGAGTCTTTGGGATGCTGGGGGACATTCTGCCTTTTGATCCTGCAGGTAAGCCACCCCCAACTGGTTCATCTTAGAATGGCCTCAGTGACAGGAGACCCACACACAGCCAAAGTAGTTGAGACATCAAGTTTATTTATCATCTGATTGTACGTTAAATCCAATGAAAAAGTGTTCTCTGATCCTTGATGCCACATGCATACAGACATAGTACACATGCAAACAAATGATATGTATACACAGTGCATGTATGCATATATTATAATAAACTTTTGCTTGTGTGTGTGACGGGGACAGGAGTATTGCTCTCGGTGTGACACGTATGAAGAGGTTTTGAAAGTCGATGCTAGTTCCCTCCAGTGTTGCTGCTGAGGTATTAGAGTGAATTGAATTGTTTATTCTCTTGGGTACTGAAATACAAAGAAAAGCCTTGTTTAATGTGATCTCCAGGTAAATCAACCCATACCTGAGTTTGTAGGTCGTGCATTAATGAAACAAAAGTGCAAGGTGTTGTACTACAGTAAGTTAAAGTGCAGGATGCAGTGTTACAGTGCGTCACAGAGGGAAGGGTGCAGGGTGCGTTGACACAGTGAGTTGCAGGGCACGGTGTCACAATGACCAAGTCCAGGATATCAAGAAAAATATAGTTAAAAAGTGCAGGGGTGTTAGCATTTACCAATTAGAAGTACCTGACAACAGCAGGGAAGAAACAGTCCTCTAAGTTGGAGGTTTATGTTTTCAAGCTAGTGATGGAAAAAGGGGAAGAGAGTCTGACCTGGTGAGTTGGAGCCTTTAATCTGTTGCCAGCTTTCCTGAGTCATCATACAGAAGTTTATATGCCCTTGTTAAATCAATTTATTTGGTGAAGAAACACAAGAATGGAATGTTGCAATAGCAATGAGATGCTTGAGGGACTCAGTGGGTCAATTAGCACTTGGGCTCCAGAATGCTTTGTGTAGTTGAGCTGATCCCAGGATTTCTCATAATCTACAACACATATTCTCAGTGGAGCGCATTTCCCCTCCTCTTTGTGCTCATAACTGCCAAAGCTCATTGAGCAAAGACGGGGATCAGTGAATGAAGGTGCTGGTACTTGTGTATTTATGTAGGGCAGTGAGATCAATTTTGAAAGGTAAACTGCGGATTGAGAGGAAAGTGCAGCAGAGCTGATCCATTGTCTCTGGAGGGACTTTTTTTAACTGAGGCATCATTTGGCTGAGTTAACTGGGCAACTAACTAGCTCAATGTTCCTGGGGAACATTTAGCTGGGGCACTGGGACATGTCAGCGAGTGGGGATCATTTAGCTGGGGCACTGGGGCGTGTCAGCTGGACATGTCTGTGTGGGCGGAACATTTAGCCGAGACTTCAGGACATGTCAGTGTGGGGGTCAATTCATTTGAAATTCCTGAACATTAGTTTGGAGGGAGCCAAAGTAGTTGAGACATCAAAACACGGCAATGTGAGAGACCATTTATATCAGACCCCTGGACGTCAGTATGAGGGATTATTTGGCTGAGACTCCTGGCCAAGTCTTTGTTGGGGACCCTTTACCTAAGACTCTTGGGTGTCAGTGTGTTTGATGGGGGGGGGTGGAATCATTTTCGCTGAGTTACCTGAACGTATCTGTGTTGGGAGGGGGGTGAGGGGAGGGGGAGAAGACTCCCCCTGAAACTCTTGACGCATATCAGTGTGGGGGACCATTTATCTGAGGCTCTTGGATATTGCAGTGTGGGAGACCATTTATCTGATGCTAAGGCTTCAGTGTGGAGGAATATTTATCTGACACAGATGCTGTGTGGGGGACTGTTTATCTGAGACGTAGGTATAAGTGTGGGGAACCGTTTATCTGAGACACAGATACCAGTGTGGGGAACTGTTTATCTGAGACACAGATGCCAGTGAAGGGGACCATTTACTGGGACCCTGGACACGACAGTAATGGAGCACTGTGGCCTTTCCTCTCCCCAACAGTGGGCTCGGATCCAGAGTTTGTTCGGTATGTGGCCGGCGTCAGCCAGGCCATGCAGCAGAAACGGCAGACACAGCACGTCCGACGCCACAGCACCGCCAGGACCAACTGGCCCGTCACCGATGAGACTCACCGCACATGGCAGCCTCCGGAGTACTTCACTGAGGGGTAGGTCTCACAGTTGGGGATGATGGTGTGGAGCCCAGGGGTCTGGTAAGGTGGGGGGGGGCAGGGGGTTTGTGTCCTGCCTAGGCCCCAACGAGGGAAGATGGTCTAGAGCCCAGGGCTCCCATGGAAGGCTGGGGTGTGATGATGAAGGAGAAAGGTCAGGGGTCCTATCCTGCCCAGGGCCTATGGCAGGCCAATGGTGTGAAGCCCAGGACCCCTCTGTGCTGGGGAAATGGCGAGGGGGCAGTGCCCAGCCCAGGGAGATTGGTCACACAGACTGGAAATGCTCAGTGGGTCAGTTGACATGAAAGAACTGAGGGGTTAATTGTGGTGAGAAACAAAGTTAACGGTTTGTCAGAACTGGGGGTGAGAGATTCCTTTGTTTTCCTGTTCCATCCTGCCAGTCTCTCTACAAATTGCTTTCTTTCTTTCCCAGTTCTGACAAAGAATCTCTTACCTGAAGCATTAAATCTTTCTGACCAACCAACTAACTAGAGTGAACACGAACATTTTCAATTTCTCACTACTGCAGTTAGAGTATTCCCACCTCTTCAAAAGGACCTCAATCACCCCGGTGCCCAGGATGAGCAGACTGAGCTGTCCAACAACTATCATCCTTACATCGACTGCGATGAAATACTGTGAGAGGTTGGTCATGGCCAGAATTAAAACGCACCTACTGGGACCTCCACAGCAGATGCGATATTACTGGCTCTCCACTCAGCTCTGGATCACCTAGACAACAGCAACTCATACATCCGGCTACTCTTCATCAACTACAGCTCAGCCTTCAACACCATTATTCCCTCAGTACTGGTCAACAAGCTCCTATCTCTGGGCCTATGCACGCCCCATTGCAATTGGAACCTTGACTTCCTCATCGGAAGACTACAGTCAGTATGACTTGGAAACAGTATCTTCCCCTCACTGGCAATCAACACAGGCACACCTCAAAGATATGTGCTTAGCTCTATTCACTAAAGACCGATGACTGTGTGGCACAACTCTAATGTAATCTGCAAATTTGCCATGGTTGTCAGCAGAATCACAGAGAGCAATGATAGAGAGGGAGATAGGTCAGCTAATTGAGTCCTGTCACAACAACAACCTCGCACTCCATGTTAGCAAAACCAAGGAGTTAATAGTGGAGAGGGTCAAGAACATCAAATTCCTGGGTGTCAACATCTTCAAGGATCTGTCCTGGAGTCTCCATGTTGATGCACTCATGAAGAGGGCTCGCCAATGGCTAGACTTTGTGAGGTTTTTGAGGAGATTTGGTATCTCACCGAAGACTCTCAAATATCTGCATTTTGTCTGGTTGCATCACTGTCTGGCACAGAGGTGCCAATATTCAGGACAGGAAAAAACTATAAAGAATTGTGAACTCAGCCAAAGATGTCACGGGCACCAGACTTCACTCCATTGAGGACATCTATAAGAGGTGGTGTCTTCAGAAAGCAGTCTCTATCCTCAAGGACACTCACCGTCCAGCCCATGCCCTCTTCACTCTGCTATCATTGTTCATGATAATAAATTCTGATTCTTATTCTCGCTTTGCGATGCTGCCTGGCCTGCTGAGTATTTGGAGAATGTTCTGTTTGTCTCTCCACCAATTGGGTCAAGTCCTCCCTCAGCTTAACAAATTCTGTACATTGCTGAGAAACACAAGAACTACAGATGCTGGAAGCCAAAGCAAGCAAGAGATTTGGCATCTCTCTCCACAGATGCAGTGGAGAGATGGGCAGGAACCCGACCCAAAGCGTTGACTGACCATCTCTCTCCACAGATCCTGCCTGATCTGCCAAGTCCCTTCAGCTTCTCATTGTGCATTGCTATTTTTAGTGTTGATGGTGAGCTAGCAGTACAGTTTCTCCCAGGTAGCATGGTGCAAATTGAAAGTTGCTGAGACCCGGAACTGTTGGGCTGCTCAATAACCTATTCTCTGTTCTCAGGGATGTAATGAGCTGGTCAGGGACACAGGGAGACTCTGCGAGTTCCAGTGATGAGGCTTCTTCTGCTAATGGCGACAGTTTATTCTCCATGTTCTCAGGGCCTGACCTTGTTGCTGCTGTCAAACAGAGAAGGTGAGAAAATTTAACAACTGTCTTTATCCTCTATTTATCAACAATGGGTGTTAATTTCCCAGCTTTTCCCCTTTTTGGAGGTGGCAGTGAGCTATTCCTAGCAGTCCATGTTGTGAAGAGCTGCCATAGTTCTGGTGGGGAGGGAGTTCCAGGATTCTTTCCCAAAGGCAGCCAAGGAACAATGACACATTTCCAGAACACGGCTATTTGTCATTTGGAAGGGATTTAGTAGATGGTAGGATTCCTGTGACCTTGTCCTTAAGTGTTTGGGAATGACTTGGAAGGTGTTGTGGATGAGCAACTGGATGAGTTGCTTGTCCATTGATGGATTTGAGTCACCGTTTTGGACAAAGGGAGGTTACACATGGGGCATGTAGTCCAACATCCACACCTCGGTTGCTTGTCCATTGATGGATTTGAGTCACCGTTTTGGACAAAGGGAGGTTACACATGGGGCATGTAGTCCAACATCCACACCTCGGTCTTGGGGGCAGCATAATATCCCTTCAATCCCTCATTGTGATGAGCATCTCAGAGGTTTTGATTCGGGACTCGAGTGGTGAGTTGGTAGCAACATTCCAAACTTACTGCATTATCTTTAACTATGTGGTAGACGCCTGATGAAATAATTCTCCTGGGTTCAAAGCAGATTCCCCTCCTGATCCCTTCATTCTCTTAGAAGTTTGGACAAATAATTCCTATTCAAACTCTGGTTCCAGGGAAAGACCATGACGTGCCTCTCCTTCTCTCCAATATTTCTCTGCTGGGTCAGTAATGGAGGGGCTAAATGGCCATGTGTAATTTTATTACCACCTCAGCCTCATTCATCCCTCTAAGCTACATTAATGCTGTTAACTTAAACCTGTCATTTCTCTGCACCACCTGTAAACACTGCATTGAGTTGATCAGCCTCTTTCCTAGGGCACCACATCCTTTATAAAGTATTCCGGTTCTCACTAACTGACTTTTAACCAGCTCCACCTGCATCTCTGCTCATTGGTGCATGGACAATTGAAATGTACACAACAAGATGAGGGAGTGACTTGTTCCCCAGATAGCTGCAGAGTTTAGTGAGGTGATATTTGATGAAGTCACAGAATAAGTACCATTTATTGATTCAGGAAAATGCACCGAAATTCTTGCTTGCTGCAGCCAAACAGGTACATAAAATGCATCAACTGCAAGAGTAAAATTGTAAACAATCACAAATACAGACAGAAAAAGGGATAAAATATATCAAAGGATAGCTAAATATTCACAGTTGCATTTGGTCAAGTAAAAAGTGACCTTTCAGTAGTGCAGACAGATCTTTTGTGGTCTTGAAGTAGTTTTCAATTAGGGTAGAAGAGCTGATCCTTTCCTTTGGCTTGGCTTCGCGGACGAAGATTTATGGAGGGGGTAAATGTCCACGTCAGCTGCAGGCTCGTTTGTGGCTGACAAGTCCGATGCGGGACAGGCAGACACGGTTGCAGCGGTTGCAGGGGAAAATTGGTTGGTTGGGGTGGGGTTTTGAGTTTTTCCTCCTTTGCCTTTTGTCAGTGAGGTGGGCTCTGCGGTCTTCTTCATAGGAGGTTGCTGCCCGCCAAACTGTGAGGCGCCAAGATGCACGGTTTGAGGCGAGATCAGCCCACTGGCGGTGGTCAATGTGGCAGGCACCAAGAGATTTCTTTAGGCAGTCCTTGTACCTTTTCTTTGGTGCACCTCTGTCACGGTGGCCAGTGGGAGAGCTCGCCATATAACACGATCTTGGGAAGGCGATGGTCCTCCATTCTGGAGACGTGACCCACCCAGCGCAGCTGGATCTTCAGCAGTGTGGACTTGATGCTGTCGACCTCTGCCATCTCGAGTACTTCGACGTTAGGGATGAAAGCGCTCAATGAATGTTGAGGATGGAGCGGAGACAACGCTGGTGGAAGCGTTCTAGGAGCCGTAGGTGATGCCGGTAGAGGACCCATGATTCGGAGCCAAACAGGAGTGTGGGTATGACAACGGCTCTGCATACGCTTATCTTTGTGAGGTTTTTCAGTTGGTTGTTTTTCCAGACTCTTTTGTGTAGTCTTCCAAAGGCGCTATTTGCCTTTGCGAGTTTGTTGTCTATCTCGTTGTCGATCCTTGCATCTGATGAAATGGTGCAGCCGAGATAGGTAAACTGGTTGACCGTTTTGAGTTTTGTGTGCCCGATGGAGATGTGGGGGGGCTGGTAGTCATGGTGGGGAGCTGGCTGGTGGAGGACCTCAGTTTTCTTCAGGCTGACTTCCAGGCCAACCATTTTGGCAGTTTCCGCAAAACAGGACGTCAAGCGCTGAAGAGCTGGCTCTGAATGGGCAACTAAAGCGGCATCGTCTGCAAAGAGTAGTTCACGGACAAGTTTTTCTTGTGTCTTGGTGTGAGCTTGCAGGCGCCTCAGATTGAAGAGACTGCCATCCGTGCGGTACCGGATGTAAACAGCGTCTTCATTGTTGAGGTCTTTCATGGCTTGGTTCAGCATCATGCTGAAGAAGATTGAAAAGAGGGTTGGTGCTAGAACACAGCCTTGCTTCACACCATTGTTAATGGAGAAGGGTTCAGAGAGCTCATTGCTGTATCTGACCTGACCTTGTTGGTTTTCGTGCAGTTGGATAACCATGTTGAGGAACTTTGGGGGACATCCGATGCGCTCTAGTATTTGCCAAAGCCCTTTCCTGCTCACGGTGTCGAAGGCTTTGGTGAGGTCAACAAAGGTGATGTAGAGTCCTTTGTTTTGTTCTCTGCACTTTTCTTGGAGCTGTCTGAGGGCAAAGACCATGTCAGTAGTTCCTCTGTTTGCGTGAAAGCCGCACTGTGATTCTGGGAGAATATTCTTGGCGACACTAGGTATTATTCTATTTAGGAGAATCCTAGCGAAGATTTTGCCTGCAATGGAGAGCAGCGTGATTCCCCTGTAGTTTGAGCTGATAGCTGTTGTAAAAATGCTGAACCTGGTCCTGGGCTTGCAGTTTCTGTACTTTTTTCCTGAAAAGAGAAGAGATTGCAACCTGGGTAACCGGGACCTGGATGCTTTCAATGGGCGGGAGGTCAGACCTGGCTGTGGTTCACCACTTTCGGGCTTGTGAGTTCCTGGCACTCCACTCGAGTTTCCAAAGCGGCTCATGATGCTTTGCCCAATGTTCCTGTAAGAGTATTCCACAATATGCCACATCTCCTCAGATTTTTTAAAAGTTGAGGTGTTTGTGTACCTTAATGTTTTCCTCAATGTGCTGGCTTCAGGAGGGGTTAGGAGTTTACCCATTACTGCATGAAGTTCTACCTTGTTCAGATCTGTGCATCTTGTTTCAAGTTCAATTATTTATGATATTTTCAATCTATTTCAAGGTGTTTTTATTTCTGAATTTCTCTCCAGATTTGATTGTGCTTTATTATATTAATTTTTATTTTCACTTTTCACTCCCAAACATTTGGTTCTGTTTTGCTGGTGAAGTCATTTTCCCTGAGTTTAGTACACATGGGTTGAAAAACCAGCCAATGTGGTCTTTGACATTGGTTGTGGGAGAGAGGACAGCTGATTGGGAACTGAATGGCTTGACCTTTGGTGATGAGATGTTTAACATCTATCAAAACACACAACAATGGAATTCTTGTTTTACACCTCAAACAAAGCAGGACTCAGTCAGTCCCACTGAAGTGTCTTGGTGGGTTGTATAAAGGAAGGGGGGATGAGTCAGCATAAAGGAGGCTGATTGGTGCACCAACAACCTTGTTTTCAACGTCACCAAAACTAAGGAGCTGATTGTTGATCATTGGAGGGATCAGAGGTGGAGAGGGTAAGCAAATTTATGTTCTTGGGAGTCACTATTTCAGAGAATCTTTCCTGGACCCAACACACCAATGGCATCGTGAAGAAAGCATGTCAGTGCCTCTACTTCCTCAGGAGTTTGCGGAGGTTTGGTATGACATTGGAAACCCTGGCAAATTTCTGCAGAGGTGTGGTGAAATGTGTGCTGACCAGCTGCATCACAGTCTGGTATAGAAACACCAATATCCCTAAGCATAAAGCCCTCCAATAGGTAGTGGGCACAGCCCAGGACATCACAGGCAAAACTCTCCCCACTATTGAGGACATCTACAGGGAACACTGCCGTTGGAGAGCAGCAGCAATCATCAAGGACCCACACTACCCAGCACTCAGTGTTGCCATCAGGAAAGAGGTCTAGGAGCCACAAGCCTCTCACCACCAGGTTCAGGAAGAGCTGCTCCCCCACCACCATCAAACTCCTCAATGACAAACTCAATCAGAGACTCGTTTAAGAACTCTTATTTGTGCACTTTATTGATTTTCTTTTTGTTCTCTCTGTATTGCAGTTTGTTTATATTAATTATCCATTTACAGTTCTTTATTTGTTTACATGTTTATGCTCTGCAGTTTATTTTTTTGCACTATCGATTAGAGGTAATTCTGCAGCGCCTGCAGGATAAAGGAATTTTAGGGTTGTATGTCATGTATGTACTCTGACAATAAATCTGAAACATTGGCCTTGTCTATGGTAAAGACTTAGTGGGAGGTGGGTCAAAGGTTGAAATTGCACTCTGGAATCTGGCCTGTCACTAATGCGTTACTGAAGGTGTGCTGCATTTTTAGAGGTGCTATGAACACACCCAGCCCAGCTACATGAGGCTGATGGAAATGTTCGACAGCATTGGTTGTGCGTTCTCTACTGTTCGCTACACGGATCTGTTCACATTTCCATACTGACTGCACATGTTCCATCATGGCAACTTTCTGAGGTGGGGGAAGGAGACTTAGGACAGTATTTCCCCATCACTCTCAACTCCACCCCGTGTGCTGTGGCTGAGACCTGGTGTGTTCATGTACAACGAATCACCTTTACTCTTCTGTTCCACAGAAAGCACAGCAGTGGCGATCAAGAAACTTCCACCCTACCTTCTCCTCCTGTCTTATCCACACTAGATGATCTTAGCCAGGTATGCACACCAGCAATGTTTGGGAAGGTCATTTTCTTACAACTTTGTTAAAACATGTTTACTCGTGCTTTCCCTTGGTAGTCCTGTGCTGAAAGATCATAAGAATGCAGGTAGCTGAACTCCTGAGAGGGTGAGTATGGCTGTGACTGCGATGTGGGCTCCACTCTGGGCTACCCAATCACAGTTCCTCATGCTAACGATAGGCTCAAGGTTGAATGTTAAATGTTGTGGAAATTAGTAATCAAATGCCCTTTGCTGGAACCTCTCCATGGCTCAGACAGATCTGGAGAGAGGGAAGACCTGTTAACAGTTAAACATGGAATATAATTTACTTTGGGTTGGGGAGGTGAGGAAGAGCTGTTCCTCTGATAGGGTTACAGGCATTCTGTTCAGTGAGTAGGATGGAACTTGGAAACAGAATTTCTTCTGGAAGGTAAGAGCCCCCTCTCTCCCCGCTCGCACTCCCCCACACCCCAATTTCTCCCAACAGTAGCTATTGGGGATGACTTGACACTTTTGTTAGACTGTGGAAAAGTGAGGAGTAAAAAGAGAAAAAGCCCAGTGGTGTCTTGTAGAGCTTGAAACAGGATTAGTGTTTCAAGTCAGTGATGGAAGGATGTGGGGTGTTGGTTCATGGACTGGTTGTAAGGCAGAATCAGCTAGGGGTAGGGTGGTGAATGGGCTCCTGTTCCAGTATTAGTGAAGCGGCTAACTGTGTGTGATCTGGAGAGAGCCTTGAGCCTTCTTCATACCTGAGAGGCAGTATTGAGGACTAATGTCGTGGAAGGGTTCAGCAGGCCAGGCAGCATTCATAAAGAGGGAGAGATGGAGGGCGTCTGTGGTCCAGATAATTTCTTTTCTGCTGTTGTATTGCTCTTGAAGGCTCCTAGCTGAGACAGTGGATGTGGTGGAGGTAGAGCACAGAACAGCACAGAACAGGCCCATCAGCCCAACTTGTCCATGTCAACTCTGTTGGCATTTGCCTGCATTTGGTTTGTATCTTCCCCAACATAGATCTGTCCAAAAATCTTTTGAATGTTATGATTGTTCAAACTTCTACAGATTTCTCTGGCACCTTGTTACAAATACACATCACTCTCTGGGTGAAAATATTGCCCCTCCGGTTCTCCCTATACTTGTAGTATCAGCTACCCTGGGGAATGGACTTTCATTCAATTTTACATGCATATGGTACTATTAGAAGATTGGGCAGGGAGGGAGCAGTAATTAATATGCCCTCTGTGAGCTGATATTCTCCAGGCTGCACTTGTTGCTGTCTCAACGCCAGATATAGATTAAGGGTGAATAGTTTAAAAAGGGAACATTAGGGTGAACTTCTTCATGCAGAGAGAGGCAAGGGTATGGATTGAACACCCAACTGAAGTGGTGAATGTAGGATCATTTTTAACAAGTACATGGAAAAGAGTGGTATGGAGGGCTATGGACTGGGTGCAGGCCAATGGGGTGAGGTCAACTAGTTTGGCATAAACTAGATGGGCCAAAGGCCAGTTGCTGTGCCATGATGCTCTGTGTATCCCTTGCCTGCATTAGATTTTGATTGTGGCATTTTGCTTAAGAACTAATGGCTGATGGTGTCTCACTCAGGATAACAAGACCAAGACATGGCCTCCAAAAGCTCCTTGGCAACACTTGGCATCCCTCAGCAACACGATGCCTAATCCTGGCACCTCCCTGTACCAGGCGACGAACCCAGCCAGCCAGTGGAACGACTCCATGCAGATGCTCCAGTCTGCCGTCTGGTCAACTGCCACTGACAGCTCACCTTCCACAGGCCTGTCCTCCAGTTTCTCCTTCAACCAGCAACCGCAACCATCCCAACAGCAGCACAAAGCAATGAACAAGGGCTTCAAATCTTACCCCATGAAGCAGGAGAGGAGACAGTCCTATCTGCATCAATACTAAGTTTTTGGAAGTAACTTTATAAACAAATCCCCGATCTTACTGGAGCCAGGGTTCTGTATTCTAGTGACCAGTTGCACCATCTGGATGCTGTGAGGAGCTGTTCTGCCACCTGAGTGTCTGGTTCGTGATGCTTTTTCTGCTTTGTTGGGTGGGGTGGGGGGAAGAGCAGGAGCAGGTTGGTGTCCTGCAATCAGGCCAGTGGGATTAACAAGCATCAGAGTTTTAGTGTGAGACTTCACCTCCCTCCCAGACTCTGCTCTCAGATTGAGTCTTTTGTCCCAACACACCCCTTCCTGTCTGAGCCAGGTACCCTCCTGTGCCCCCTGTTATTAGGGAGCCTGGAGTATGGTTCACATCAATCAGAGTGAAGGGGGTCGTGCACTGACCATCTAAAAAGGGGAATACTTAAACCACTCTAAGCAGCTGGAGTAGCTTTTTTAATTTTACTGAAGACCACTAAATCGAAGTTGAAGCAAAATGTAGCACCCTTATTGGCTGCTGTCCAAGGTCTTTTGTCACCCCGCCACAGTATTCAGACCCTCATTCAAAATAACCCTTGTGGTGGGGTGGGGAGAGTCAAATTGGTCCAAAACTGTGTGCAGAAATCTCAGAATGAGGACACTTTGTGCAACAGCTGTGAGGCCTCCCCACAGTATTTCAGCTGCTCGCTAGGATACATTGCCTTGAAAGAGTAGCTTAATCTTTGTAATGTTGTGGTGTAGTTACTGGTTTAATGTTCTGAAACGTTGAGCTTTTCCATATCCTTGATTCCGAGCTACCCCCCCCCACCCCATCCTTGCTGTGTGCCGACTCACCCCGTGCCAGAACCTTTGTATCCATGCGCCCTGTGTTAGCCACAGCTGGGAAACCGTTTGCACCTACTCCTCGCCAGGCAGTGAAGTGAACACTGTGTCACCTACAAACGAATCCCAGTAGTATTGGGAGACAAACAGTTAAACTAGAAATCATTGGTAAGATGCGCATATTGCTCAAACTGTTTTATAGTTAGAATCAAAGACAAACAGGAACAACACGCCATCACCTGTATAAATTTTTTTGTACTTTTTTATAAACTTGCCTCTGCTGTTTTGGCTGGAGAAAGTCTCGCTGGCATTGAGACCTGACAGCAGCCTCCCCTTCCCCCACCTCTCTGTGTGCCTCCACTTCACAGGCCCAAGGTGGGTGACTAAGCCAGTGGCAGCCCTCCCAAGTCAGCCGAGCAGGTAGACTAGTGTCCACTGCAGCTACTGAACTGGTGCCTTGCGTTGAGATTGGTTGTTCCATCCTGAGAGTTCCCAGAGCCAGTGCGCTCTCTCTCCGATACTCTGTCTGTCTTTGTCTCACTCGTCTGCACCCCCCCCCCCCCCCCTCCGCCTCTTCATTTTCAAACTCACCGTCGTGATCATCCTGCTCAAGACGGGGACTGCTAGCATTGTGTTTTTGGAGCCTAGGGTTGAACCCAGTTCCCTTTCGGGCAGCTGATGGTTCTCATCCCCCACCACCAACCTGTCCTGTCACAGATATAGAACGTGCTCTGCCTCTCCAGACCCAGTCCCAAGGGCTTCTCTCTGCATCTGTCACCATCGCCCTGCCTTGTGTCAGGGTGGTCAAGATGTGAGGCTGGGTCTCTCGACCTCCAGCAGTCCAAATTAAGAAATCCTGATGCTGAAATGTGTGTGGTCGTGTGCTAATCCTTTGGGCTTTGACTCTGTTCCAGAGGATCTGAAGAGATATAAAGCTGCTTAAGCCTTGTATATTTAAACTGTTACCTGAGAGAATGTGGAAAGGACAATTGATGCAAACCCGACATGTTAAAAATCTGACATGCACTTTCTGTTAACCTTGCTCCATTGTAAGTTTGTATGTGAACATTATTAATGGAAACTACCTGTGTAAAATCTGACTGGAGGGAACATTACCATGACAACAGGCTGCCTTTAAGGATGAACAGAATTAAGTTTCCATTGGAAAGGTTGCTATGAATTTATAATAGGAGTGTTTAAAATGAGGACATTATGACTGTGAAATGGGGACCAACTTGCTTTGACAATGCAAGTCTAATTCACCCCGTCTTTCCAAATCCCGTTTCACACGAAGGTGACACTGTCCTGAATCCTTGGGTTTAATCCCCAAGGAGCATTGGCAAGTAAATTTCTTAATAAAATCTTCAAAATATTTTCTGTTTTTTAAATAAAACTTGTATCTGCCACACATGGAACAAATGCCATGTTTTTGTACTGATGGAAAGAAGAGTGTGTTTTTCCTGGCAGTGCCACAGACTCTGTCCTCTGTTGTTTCCCTCCAGAACCCCACCCCCCATCCCTCTCCTCAACCTGTCACTGTTCTCTCCTCTGTCATTCCTCATTCTCTCCCCAATCCGTCTCTATCCTGTTTTTTTTTTTAACCCCCTCCCTGTCTCTATCCCTCGTCTTTCTCCTACATCTCCCTCCCTGACCTTTTATCATCGTCCACAGACATCACAAGGAGCCTTGGGAGGGGTGCTTCAGTTAGTCTGTGACAATCCAATATGAGCCCATCAGTCAATTACTTCCTCACAGTGAGAGGCAGGTGGGCCAGAGGAACCTCTGTCCCTCCACTGCCCTGCAGCAGGATGAGCAGTGATGGATTAGACCGCATAGCCCCACCAGCCTAACGTTTCCTCTCCAGGGTGAAGAGCATGCCATCTTCACGCAACTGTGGAAGGTTGTAGAGCACAGGGAGAGGACAGAGCTTTGCTTCCCCCTCCATCCTGCCTGCAGGTGTTAAATGTCCCCATCACTGCTAGGTATGATGTGAGGTTTCCTCACCTCCGATCCATCGCTGCAATGGTTTTTAAAAAGACGCTGTGTCATCATTTACACAGACTGTTCTCAACACTGTTAACGGTCTTGTTTTGTGTTTATCTCCACCTGTGCAGAAGGTGACTGAGGTCAATATCGCAGGCGCAGAATCTAGAGAGCTTGCCATTTTCTTCTTGACCCCCTTTCCCAACCCTTTGGTGGGGATTGGGGAAGGGTCTGGAACTGCAGCAACCTGCTTAATGGAAATGTCAGTTCCCCAACCCTACCCTGTCATCATTGCTTTCAGTTGTGATAATGTTGAATTCAATTAAGGACAGCGACAGTTAACCTGCTGGAGGAACACAGAGGGTCGAGTAGCATCTTAATCCATCTCCCCACCTGCCCATCCTCCTTCACCCCTCTGTGATCCACCCATCACTTCACCAACTGCCCATCATCCTCCATGATCCCCCCATTACCTACCTGCCAGTTTCCTAATTCGCCGCTCCCCCTCCCCACCTGCCCATTATCCTTCACCCCTCTGTGGTCCAACCACCTGCCCGTCATCCTTCACCTCTCCAAGGTCCACCCATCACCTCCCTGCCCTCGTCACAGCCCCCCTCCACGGATGCTGCTCGACCTGCTGCGTTTCTCTCACTGTCTGTACTTTTTGCCCAGATTCCAGCATCTGTCATTTGCATCTCCTGTAAAGGACTGCCACTGGTGGAGATTAAACTTTCTCAGGGCATTCCTGAAATCCTTGCAGCCTCAGCCTCACTTCCACTACCTCTGCTGGTTGAAGTGTGGATGCTGGAGCTGATTTTGAGACATTTCTGCCACCCAGTGACCACAGGAGGAACTGCAGGCGGTTGGAATTGGAGCTTTACTTGTGGTGATGTTTTTGGGGAGAAGAGACCAATCCCATTTATTCCTGTTCAGCTTGTTTTTATAATTATGCAATTTGAAAGGTGTTATTTTATGATTGGCGTGCAATGTTATAATTGATTTGATCCCTCAAAATGAAAGATTAACAGATCACCAGTCACTTAAAACTTATTTGTATAAATGCATCAACAGTATTAATCTTATTTTTGTATTTTATAAAACATACCATCACTGTATATTTTAAAACATTTAAGTAAAGCTGGGTTTTAAAAGTGTATTTGACTAAATTGGTAAACTGAGTGAAACATGAAAGTCTACAGACCCTGTGATTGTAGTTAAAAACAGAAATGCTGGAGGAACTCAGCCGGTCTCAGTGTCTATAGGAGATAAAGACATATAAGCAACATTTTGGGCCTGAGCCCTTCAAGGTATAAGCAAAAAAAAAACCAGGCAGACGCCTGAACTAAAAGGCAAGGGAAGGGAAGAATGGCCAGAGGGAGGAGTACAGACCATCAGACAAAAGGTGTTCATTGGATATGGATGGGACACAGGAGAGAGGAAAGGTGGCTGGGGGTGATGTTTGTTCTGTGGAAGCAGAACTGGGAGAAAGGAAACAGGGGAAATGGGAAGAGAAAGGAGGCAGGGGAAAGTGGTAAACTGTTCCACCGCTGATGGGCCAGGGGCAAGATGGTACTGCAGCTTTAGATCCTGGGACCACTGTTCCCTCTAAGCTGTGTGTGCACGTTTTGCCACCAGTGCACAAAGGAAATTAATGTGCACACAAAAGGTGAGGTACCTAAAATAATGTAGTAATTAATAATTATACTTGCTGAAAATAATCTCTCTTAGCTCACTGTTTCTGTTAACTAGTTAGTCGGTTAAACAAGTGGTGAATCATACTTGTAGTATAGTAAAACATGCCAATACAATTTTCGCCATGAGAGATCGACTGCACCAAAATCATCTTGAAACAATTCAAGTTTACATTGGCACAAGCATTCATTGCGCACGTACTTCTGTCACGGGGGGAAAAACTGCACAATGTAAGGTTTTTTTTGCGCACACTGATTACTAAACATTAGAGGGACTGGGACGACTGGGCCTGTGCAAATAATGTGGCTGAGGGAGTGCTCCAGGTTTCTGGATAGGTGAGAGAGGCAAGTAGCTCCTCATGTCAATGTTGTGCCTTGGTTTCAAGACCAGATATTAATTTGAGTGGCGGGGGTAAATTTTAGACATGCAGCATGGTAGCAGGCCTTCTGGCCCACAAACCTGTGCTGCCCAATGAACCTGACCCCAGTACATTTTGAAGGGTGGGACAAAACCAGAGCGTCCAGAGGAAACCCACGCAGACATGGGGAGAACGTACAAACTCCTTACAGACCGTGTGGGATTGGAGCCCAGTTACTGTTGCTGCAAACTGCTACATTAATTGTGCTGCGCTAGAAGTGTGGGCTGTTTTAACCCCGCACGTTGGTGGATGCCTGAAACAGATGCTAGGTGTTGTGGTGGAATCAGATATGTGGGTCGCATTTAAGAAGCTTCTGGATAGAGGCAGCAACATGCAGGGAGAGGAGGGATATTGATAGGGGCAAGCAGTAGAGTTTTGCTTTAATCTGGGCATCTTGTTTGGCACAGACGTGGGTTAAAGACCCTGTTCCCGTGCTGCACTGTTCTACGTGAATCCATCCCTTGGGGCTTGCATTGGTTTCAGTGAGCAGAGGTCTTGAAAGCTGCAGATGCTGGGATCCAGAGTTTAAAAACAGTACTTGAAATGACTACCAGAACAGATGGCATCCAACACAGAGGAATGGTTAATGGTTCAGGGCCCCACAGCTTAAGTCTAAGTGGTGGTAGAGACAAAAGCGAATGTAGTTGGGTGAAAGGGAGGGGGAGAGGATGTCAGAAGGGCCTCAGCCCCTCCCTCTGGGGGACCTGCTTGGGGGGGGGGGGTGGGGTTCTGGCCCTCCATGGGATTCAGGAGTGGGAGACTTAATGGGAAGCTGCACCCGAGTACCAAAACAGGTCCTTCTCCACTGATGTACTGGGTGTGTGGAACGAGCTACTAGAAGAAGTCATGGAGATGGGGACTATTACACCTGAGACAGTTAGAGCAGTCGTTGGACAGTCAGAGGTTTAAAAGTTGTGGGCCAAGCTCAGGAAAATGGGACTAGCCCAGAGAGCGGCAACTTGGTTGGCAGGGAGGTTTGAGCTGAAGAGCCTGTTTCTATGCTGTGGAGAGCCAACTTGTTTCCATGTCAGACTGGGCAGTCTGACTGCTTGGATTTATCCACAGGTAAGTCTTGATATCCAAAATTTACCAGTGTTTATTTGGAGTAGGTCCACAGTTGTTAACTGAAGAAGGCCAGATCCGGCTCCTCCTGTACCACGGCACATTCCTCCAGGGGGTTCTGGTTCCCAGGAGACCAGCAACTCCTCTTGCAGGTGAAAATCAAAACCGTCCCAAACTCCACACTTGCCTCTGCAAGAGAACAGTTCATTTAATGTCCAACATCTCCTGACGTGTGCATGGGGCAGGAGCCATGGAGACTGTACTGTCAGCTCAACAAAGGTGAGGGAAAGAATAATAGATCTAGACTTCCTAGACAAGGCTGGATTATGGGGAACTTTCATGTAATAGTGATCATACCTCAGATTTTAAGTGCAACTATGAACAGATAAATCAGGATTTTATTAGAACAAATTATTTCATAAAAAATAGATTGTTAAATCTATCTCTGACCACTAAGGCATTGGAAGAGAGGGTTCAGAGTTGAGGTAAGACCTGTTCTCACAGCTAAAGAGTAGCACCACACCTCAATGACCTCAATGACAGCTCTTGCTGTCATAAAGGAATGAAATGTAGTTGGGAAAGGTATATGTGTAGTGGGTGGCCTTGTGCTCAACAGCTACGGGAAAAGGGACAAATCAAAGGGGATGATGTACCTGACAAGAGAAATTAAACAAGAACTAGGAACAGGCCATTCAGCCACTTGTACTTGTTCTGTCATCCAATAAGATCACAGAATCTTTTACTTTCCTGCACCATATTCCCCAACTTGTGAGGTTCGCGATCATCTTCTGTGAGGATACTATATAGTTGTTTCACATCGGTGCAATTTCCTTATTCCCTTTGTGTAAAATACCCACATTGGGCAACGCTGCAGGCCTGATTGCAGCACACAGGGCAGTTAGGTACTCATCCATACAATGGCGCGGGGCTCCCATCGTCTCCACCTCAAGCCCCGCGCTCTTCGTGTGCATCACAGGGATGTGATGACATCACTTCCAGTCCCGGGCCGGAAGTGACTTCAAAAGAGGCAAGTTTGAATAAAAGGTATTGCTGATTAACTACGGTGTCTGGTGCATTGATTCAGTGGTGCTGCAGCAGACACCTTTTAATCCCACAGATATTTTCAGCCCATTTTACAAGACTACCCTTGTACTCACCTTTCACTTCACTTAACACCTTACTCTCTCTCTCTCTCTGCTAAATTCTCACACTTTCCCAATCCTTTCTCTTGTGTTTTGCTAACATTGAACTCTTCTTTTGAAATAATATGATTTTTACCTTCTGTAATCAGGCTGCACAATGGTGCTTGTTTATTTGTAATTTCTGTAGTATTTTTTATATCCGTTATCCTCTAACAATCCCCCAGTAGTGATTCTTGTAATTTAATGAGGTAATTTCAGATTGAACTAAATGACTTTACCCTTTTATACAAAACAATGACAATATGATCACTCTTCCCCTCATGCCGTGATTGAGCTGTCAACCCTCATACATACCTTTGCCGTTCACGCTCCGCAGGAGACTGACCAAGGCTGGCATCAGCTGGAATTCAAAGACCCTGCGGCCACCACAGTTCCTGCACGTGGGAACGATGGAGTCCATTCCACCTGGGAGATGGGAAAGCAGCAACGGTTTGCCACCCCAGCAATACCTGCAGTGACAGGTTCAACGCACAAAACAAGGGCTGGTGATTGCACTATTTGACAGACTACACCAACAATGCCTCATCTCAGCCATGCCAAGTGCTTGTGAAACACTGCCAACTGCTTCACAGACCATCACCAAACACAATAGTACGAGTAAACCATTCAACCCCTTGTACCTGTTCTGCCATTAATACATAAAATTATGAAAGAGATGGAAGCAGGGAGCTTGCTTTAACTGGGACGTGAGACTAGAAAAAGGGGACAAAGCTCAAGAATCAAGGGAGGAGATTTAGGATGGATGAGAAGGAATTGTTTCTCCCAGAGTGTAGAGTTCTTGACCTGAGAAACCAAATGAAGCTGCCCCACCCATGAAAAGAGACAGATAGATTTTCGAAGAACAGAGGAATTGAAGGTTATGGAGCTGAGTCCATAGCCAGATCAGCAATGAATGGTGGCACGTGCTCGACGGGTGAGATGGCCAACTCCTGCTCCTGCTTCCCTGCTATCCTAGTTGGATTTTTATCTCTACCCATTTCCTGCACTCACCCTGTATCCCTGATCTCCTTAACCATAAAATGACCACCATGGGACAAAGACTGAAACCAGGGCAGCACAGTTTGCACTGTTATCACGGTGCTACCAACCCCGGTTCGAATCTGGCAGTCTTAGGGAGTTTGTCCCAAGTCTGCATGGGTTTCTTCCGGGTCCTTCAGTTTCCTCCCACCCTTCAAAATGTACAGGAGTTGTACGTTAATAGGTGGCCCAAGCTCATGGGCTAGAAAGGCCTGTAACCATGATGGATGTATGTAAAAATTAAAAACTTGGAGTCTTAATGGAGAGTTAGGGTCACATTACAAAGACTCTGTGTGCACAATTTCAGTGTCAAGATATTAAATATCCAAGTTTTCCAAAAATTCTCTGACTCTCCATTGTTCTGAGGCTTTCATTTTCTCCCCAACTGGACTCCAGTATCAGGCTGGATTGAGAAAATGGACTAATAATTGAATTAAATAATCAACTGTATAGCTTAAAGTGGCGTCAGTGGCCACGTCTGACTCCAGATCCATAGCCATATTCTGCACTGGTCTCGTACCTGAAAATTACCTCATTAAATAGAGTGGTGTAAATGTGTCACGTAATGACACAGATCAGGCCTTTCAGATCATCATGTGCTTCCTGATCATATTCTCTATCTGCACTAATCCCATCCACCAGCACTGGGACCACAGCCTTCCCTGGCTGCTGATTCAAGATGGTCCGGATACTCCTTCAAAATTAGAGCATTACAGTACAGGCCCTTCAGCCCACAATGTAGTGCTGACCTATGTAAACCTACTCCATAACCTTACACACACAACTTTCTGTTTTCCTTCCATCCATGTGCCCGTCTCAGAGTCTTCTTAATGTACCTATTGTACCAGCCTCCACCACCATCCCTGACAATGCATTCCAGGCTCCCGTTGCTCTCTGCTAATGACCTGTGGTATTGGATATTGTCACCCATACCTGATAACTTTGTTTACGGCTAGAGTGGGCCTCGTCCAGGTTCCAATCACAGCTGATATAAAAACACTCCTTCAGGTCCCCTCTCAACCCCCTTCCCAGAACTTTGGTACAAGACAAATGCAATGGAGAAAAATGCAGAGACACAGCCTACCTTAAAATCTGCTGTGGGCAACCGGAGATTCGCTTCATGAACTTCCCAAAGTCCGCATCACCATGCCACACTGAACTCTTTTCATACATCTCTGCTCCGACTCGATCTTCTTCACTGAGGGGGGGA
Source organism: Narcine bancroftii (assembly GCF_036971445.1). Classification (NCBI taxonomy): domain Eukaryota; kingdom Metazoa; phylum Chordata; class Chondrichthyes; order Torpediniformes; family Narcinidae; genus Narcine; species Narcine bancroftii. Next base: position 95,625,466 of record NC_091478.1, read on the forward strand.
AAATCAAATTATCACTCAGATCCAATACTTGTACTCGGTAATGGCCCCTCCTCAAAGTTCCCCCATTTTCCTCCCCTGCTACTCCCACCTCACCTGTCCCTCCCTCCACCCTCTGTTCCTCCTCTCCCACAGCACTTCCACCTACCAAACCCCAACCCTCACCACTCCACCACCCTTCCCTTCCTCCCACTGCTCACCTCTCCCTCTCTTCCATCATCTCCTCTGCACCCCCTCCCCCACAGACCCTCCCCGCTGGCTTGTGAGCTCCTCCTGGTGTGGGGAGTTGAAGCCCACCCACCCTGAGCTTAGACAGATTGCAACACCCCTTCTCCGTGGACCAAAGGTGGTTGCCATATTCTCTCTGGGGGAATCACTGGCCCTTCAGCCCAACCTGCCTACCCCATGTTCCATGAATCCTCTCAGCCCTCTGGCTGTGTCCTGGGAATGAGGAGACACCCACCCCCCACACACGGATGACAATGGCTCCTGCAGCTGCAGCTGGCCAGGATATCCCCTGGTGGGGCAGATGGGACTCACGTGGTGGGAGAGGTCTCTGTTAGGGTGACTCCTTCCCTGCGCTGGTAGTCCTGGAGCAGCTCTTGTTCATGTGTGAAGGTCTGCTGCCCATTGAGGTCCCCGTCCTCCATCACCGCAATGTAAAAAGGTTGAAAATAGGACATGGGCGGACACGGGGCATGGGCCTCGGCTGGTTCCCGCAGACTCAGTGTCTGCAGTCTGCTTGTCTGGTCACTGACGCCTCTGTCTGGATCCAAGGGTGGACACCCAGCCGCCCCAGGATTTGGGGAAATTCTGGCTTCGCTTCCTCCCTCATCACACCAGTCATCAGCGTCTGTGCACCAGTCCGTCACGGCAGGAACCGGCTCCCTCTGAAAAAAACCCAATCCGGAATGTTCCTCAAAATGGAAGTGACAGGAATGGGGAGAGTTATACCACATCCAACTCTCAAATGAAAAGTTGGTTCATCTCTGGACAAGAAAAGAGAAGCTAAAGAGGGGAAGGGAAAGAGAGAAGAGAGGGGGGGGGAAGGAGGATGGGATGTAGGAGGTGGGGGAAGTATATGGGGTGAGTTCCCTATGTTAGTGACACCCACTCCAACGTGTAAATGATACAGGCAGGTATGTAGACAGAGCAACATTGAATCTGCCAGAGGAACTTGGCAGGTCGAGCAGCGTCCATGGGAGTAAAGGGGATTTTATTGAAGGGTTCTGGTCTGAAGCATCAATCATTCTCTCTCTCTCACATATCTTGCTCAACCCACTAAGTTTCTCGGGCAGAGTGCATTACTCCAGATTCCTGTGTCTGACATCCCTCCCATGGACCCAGTTAGAGGGGGATGGGTTGAATGCAGTGGGTGGGACCCACAGCCTGGGGAGAGAGGTGCATCTGAAAGGCTCTCACCTCTGTGTTCATCCGGCTGCTCTGGACCTCTGCATACTGGGAACGCAGAACCTTCCAGCTGTGGGCACAGGAGGGGGAAGAGTCAGACATCCGGAGCACTGCAGGCACACTGCCCCCATCCCATTCCCAGCTCCCATCCCCACTGCCCCCACCCCACTCTCAGCTCCTCCCCCACAGCCCCCCTCCTATCCTCAGCCTCTCCCCCACCATCCCCTTTCCCACACTCACTTCCAGAGCAAAAGACAGAATGGCACGTGTTGAGGCAATTGTGCAGGAAATGGCACTGAGCTCAGTGATCCATTGTGGAGGGTGGGAGAGCAGCATGAGGGTCCCAATAGCCTCAACTAGAGATGGACAGGGTTGGGGTGGGGGAGCATGCTTAAGAATATACCGAGTGAAGGAACAGAGCCTGGAGGTGAGTTGTTGACCAGAGAAGTTTGAGAAGGTTGAACATAACGGTTGACACACCTTTACAACATCAGCAATCAGGACCGGACCCGGGTTCAAATCCTGTGTTGTCTGTAAGGAGTATGTACATTCTCCCCGTGTATGTAGGGGTTTTCCCTGGGGGCTCTGGTTTCCTCCCAACATTCAAACGTACCAGGGGTGTAGGTTAATGAGGGGGGTAATTGGGCGGCAAGGACTGTTACCATGCTGGATGTCTAAATTTAAACTTTCCCAGGACATCCCGATCTAGAAGCTTCCAGGAAGTCAGAGGTTTCCTGCAAAGTGAAGGCAGCAGGATGGCATGATATGAATCAGGGTGTGGCAGGGGTTGCGTGGAGATACTCTGGGAGACAGGAAGAGGGTCCTTCAGCAGGAAAAGTCAGCAGTGGAGAGGGTACAAAATGTCAAATTCCTGGGTGTCCACACCTCTGACGACGTAGCCTGGAATCATCATGTTGATGCGATTATGAAGAAGGCATGCCAGCGGCTAAATCTCATGAGAAGTTTACATCACCGAAGACTTGCTAATTTCTACAGGTGTACCAAGGAGAATGGTTGCAACACTGTCTGGTATGGAGGTGCCAATGCACTGGCTACAGAGGGTTGTAATAAAGACATACAGAAATGCAGCAGGTCTCACAACGTCCATAGGAGGTAAAGATACATTACATTTTTGGACCTGAGCCCTTGAGTTTAAAAAAAGACATATCTGTATTAAAAGGCTGGGAGAAAGGGGAGAATAGGCAGGGGGAGGAGTACAGACCAACAGACAAAAGGTGTTAACTGGATGATAAGAGGAGGAGGGGTGAATGCAGGGAACTGAAATTCACTGCTGGTGTGTAACACTGATGGCTGGCTCTGCCTCCCGGCTCTGCCCCTATCTACCCATATATAACCCTGGTTTCCTGCCTAAACCTTGAGCCCTGAAGACCACTGTAAGATCCTACCCTCAGTTATGAGCTAATAAAAGCGTATGTTCTCCTTCAAGTCGTGAGAGCTTTTATTCATGCTATGGGGGGTGGGGAAGGAATTGACTGGGGGAGGGGGTTTTTGACTGAAATGAGACAAAGGCAGGGGGGAGAGAGGAAAGGAGAAATGGGGAAAGATGTTGGGGGGGGGGGTGGGGGGGGGTGGGGTGCTAACAGAAACCAGAAAAGTTGCTGTTAATGCCATCTGGTTGGAGGGTGCCCAAATGAGGTTCTTCAAAGTTCCTCCAATTGGTCTCAGTCTGGCAGTGTGTGGGACCACAGACAGACATGTCACCAAGGGAATAAGATGGGGAATTGAAATGGGGGACCATTTCAGTGTGGATCTCCCATGTTTATATGTGGAGCAATCCATGCTACAAGCCTACCCAGGCAAGGCCCCTCAGCTCTTCCTCCGCTTCACTGCCAACTACTTTGGTGCTGCTTTATGCACCCATGTTGGGCTTGTCAACTTTATTCACTTTGCTGCTCATCTCCACCCTGACATCAAATTCACTCGTGTGAAACACGATGGAGCTCAGGCCTGAATCTTGGGTGATATATCTTTAGCCCCTTTCACACTTGCAAGTGGTCCAAGGAATTAACAGCCAATTGGTGTTTAAAGTGTCTAGTGTGAAAGGAAAATTGTCTCAACACCTGCATCAGATGACGTCATCTCACGCCAGGGATTGATGGCCTCGACCCCCTAGTATAATCCCTTGAGTCTGCAGACACCAGTGTTGCAATCAGGCAAGTGTGAAATGGGGAGTTGCATTGTGGGACTGAAATGACCCAAGTCTTTGTGTGAGTGCAGGAACATGAAGGAAGATTAAAATGAAGGTATAAATTCTGCCATGGGAAAGTCGCAGCGGGGGAGAGAGAGAAGAAATAAATAGCAATACCGGACAATTTTTAAACAGCCTGGGAAAATTGGTTGCATTATAGAGTACAATTTATATAGACTGTGGGGGAAAAAAAGCGATGGTGGACTTGACTTCCCAGAATGCCATGCGGCAGAGAAATCCCTCCGTGAGTGCTCCATGCATGCATGCAGCCCTTTCTCTGCCACATGGCATTGTGGGATGGCAGGTCCACCATTGCTTTTCCCCACAGTATTTCTATGTTATACGTGATAATGCTACCAACTTTCTCACTGTTTAAAAATTGTCCGTTATTGGTATTTATTGCTAGCACTTTCCCACGGTCCCTTACAAAGGTTTATATAGGTCGGCACAACAACAACAGGGGCTGAAGAGCTCATACTGTGCTGTACATAAAGCTTAATTATGTTATAATTAGGCATTATTAATTTTATTCAAATACAAGGTCATAATAAATTAATCAGGATTTAAGGCAGGTCCACCATCGCTTGATGTGTCGTGACGTCACCAGTAGAAGGTCGATCAGACCTACCCCCAGTTAGGAGAGGTTGCGTGAAAAGCTAAACCCCCATTCCTATCCCACACTGAATGGCCGATTTAATGGGATGCAAGGGTGAAAGCAGCTTTTGTCTCTTATAGACACTGAAAAGACCTCAGCATTTCGGTGTTGTTACTGCAATCACAGCATCCGCAGACCTTCGTGTTTCCATCAAATTCACTTGGTCCATCGCTAGCAACAGTCTTCCTTTTATCAAACTCTCAGTCTCCATCTCAGGAGACAAACTCTGAATGGACATTTTCTACAAATCCCTCTTCACACCCTGTCAGGATTCCATTCCTTTCCCTAAATCCCTCTGTCTCCATTGCATCTGCTCTCAGGAGAGGTCTTCCATGCCAGATCATCAGAGATGTCCTCCTTCTTCAAACAACGAGGCTTTTCCTCGACCTCCATCAACTTGACCCTCACCTACATATCCTCCATTACCTGAACATCTGCCCTGGCTCCCTCCGCCTGCACACACAAGTCAAGATTTCTGCTGTCCTCACCCAACCAGTCTCCACACCCAACATATTATCCTTCACCATTTCCACCACCTACTACTTGATCCCACAACTAGACACATCTACCCTCCTCTCTCCACCTTCCACAGGGACCATTCCCTCTGTAACTCCCTCGTCCACTTCTCCCTTCTTCAAACAATGAGGCTTTTCCTCGACCTCCATCAACTTGACCCTCACCCACATATCTTCCATTACCTGAACATCTGCCCTGGCCCCCTCTGCCTGCACACACGTCAAGATTCCCCCTGTCCTCACCCAACACCCCACCAGTCTCCACATCCAACACATTATCCTTCACCATTTCCACCACCTACTAATTGATCCCACAAATAGACACATCTGCCCTTCTCTCTCCACCTTTCACAGGGACCATTCCCTCTGTGACTCCCTCATCCACTTCTCCCTTCCCACCAATTGTCCCCTTGGCACCTACCCCTGTGACCACAGGAAATGCTACACTTGACCCCACACCTCCTCCTTCAACATCATTTGGAGCCCAAAACGGTCCTTCCAAGTAAAGCAACACTTCACTTGTGAATCTGCAGGGGACCATCTAATGTACCCGGTGCTCCTGTGGTGGTCTCCTCTCCGTCAGAGAGACTGGACACAGACTGGGAGATCGCGTCATTAGGCACCTCAGCTCTGTCCACTGCAATAGTGTGAATCTCCTAATGGCAATTTGTTTCAATTCCCTGTCTCATTCGTTTGCTGACCTGACTGTCCATAATCTTGTGCACTACCAGACTGAGACCACTCACAAATTGGAGGAACAACACCTCATATTCCATCTGGGCCAGTTTCTATTAGCTGAAGCCCCCCCTCCCCACATCTCACACCACCCCTCCCTCCCTCCCTCCCTCCCTCTCCCCCTTTCACAGAGCCAAAATCAATTCTCACCTTTCCTCCTCTCATATCCAATTAACAACTTTTGTCTGTTCTGTGCTTCTCCCCTTTTCATTCTTCCCTCTTACCAAGCCTTTTAATACAGACTGTGGTGGTTCTGCAGGGGGCAACCTCTGTTCCTGAAGGAGTGTAAGGGGGCAGGGACAACACCTGGCCGGCTGTCAATTAGTCAGCCTGAATGGATCAAGCCCCACCCAGTCGGGTGTCAATCACCCTCCGGGATATAAGCCTGTGCCGGCCTCCCGAGGCCTCACTCAGAGTTGCAGCCACAGCCAGTCTGGCTCTGTGGAAGTCTTTGTGGATTAAAGCCTGTTGTACAGTCTTTACCTTGTGTGTGTCTGATTCTGACTAACAGCGCACCACACAGACATCTGTGTTTTTTTACTCATACTTTGAAAGGCTCAGACCCTAAATGCCAGTAATATATCGTTACCTCCCCCAGATGCTGAGAAACTGGCTGAGGTCCCCCAGCATTTCTGTGCGTTTTTACTGCAATCGCAACATCTGCAGACTTTCGTGTTTCACAACAGAGGGTTGTAAATTCGGCCAATGCCATCATGGACATTAGTCTTCCCACCATTAATGACATTTTTTTTTTAAGAGGCAGTGGCTCAAGGAAGCAGGCTCTATCCTCGAGAACCCCCACCACCCAGGCCATGCCCTTTCACACTGCTACCATCAGGTAGGAGGTACAGAAGCCTGAAGATGCACACTCAGTGTTACAAGCAGATTCTCTCCATCTGCCATCAGATTTTTGAATGGACCCTACCTCACCTTTTCTCTTTTGCACACCACTTTAAAAAAAAATCTTGTATTTACAAAATTGTAATTAATATTAAGTTTTGCACCTTATTCTGCTCAATAACTGTTGCTGCAAAGCAACAAATTTCATGGCAATAAAGCAGATTTTGACTTCCAAGATAAATCTGCCCAAGAGCTGAGGCAGGAAATGGACCTGGAAAACACTGGGAGTAGATTCAGTGAGAAGTTGATGGAAGATTTGTGGGTGGAGGCTGGTAGGGAGCAGGGAATAGCCTATACCCTGACTTTAAAGCTCAATTGTGATACCTTGACTAAACATCCCACTTCCAGCAGAATTTCCAAAGCGGAGACCCCCGCAGGGAGCTGTCAATGTTGAGATGATGGCGACCTACCTCTCACACTTCCCCCAACACTCGCGCTGGAGACATGCCCACACATTAATGGTTCGATGGTAGGGCGACCCCTCCAGGGGGCAGTACACCTGCACCAGGTGAACCAGGGGGGCAGTGCACAGTGCACAGTGAGGGCACTCCAGGATAACACCAGGGACACAGTCCTGTGGAAGAAACAACAATTAGAGTCACAATTGGAGGGGATGGAGTTAGAGTGACAGCAAGGCAACAGGCCTTTCAGCCCCTCTTCTAGGCTGGTAAAGCTGCCAGTCACATTTGTAAAGCAAACTTCCAATCTTGGTCTTTGTGAGCAATCCCAAGGATATATCCCACAGCTCCCATCAGCTCCCTGAATTTTACATCAAGTAAGGTTTCTTCTGGTGGGAAGTCACGTGATGGAGTAGTGGCCGGACGGTGAACTCCAGCCCTCTCCAGAAAAGTTGAAAAAAATAAAGGAAAGCACAAAGGCACAAAAATAAAAATTAAAGTGAATATAAAGGTGGAAAGAAGATGGCGACGAAAAAAGAAAAGTCGAAACCAACGGTAAGAAGAGAGGAAGAGAAGACAACGGAAGAAGGAGAAGGCCTTACCTGTTCGAAGAGGCCCGCGGTGGAGAGAGAAGTCCGCTCCCTCAGGTCGGTAGAAAGTGGACTACAAAAATGGCTCGCTGAGCCGAGTAAAAGTGCGCAACTCCTCGCGCATGCGCGATGCGCATGCAAAAAAACACACCGACGGGAGGGGCGACCAGCTGGGGAGTCGACCTCCACAGCTGGCAATGACAGCTACAGAACAGCAGCAGCAAGAGGAGAACATAGAAGACAACGAAAACAAGAAAGAAGAAAAAGAAAACAAAGAAACAACAGATGGCCAACCCAGAGGAAGAGGAAGAGTACAGTGAAATGGAAGAAGAAGGGAAAGGCAAACAATGGATATATTTTCTCTTATTAAAGAATACATGGATTCATTTAAAGAATGGCAAGCACAAGAATTTAGTGATTTAAGAAGAATAAACAGTACAGAAGAGAAAGTGAATAAAATAGATATGACCATATCAGAAATAGGAAAAAGAATGGACAAGGTGGAAGAATGAGAAGCAGCAGTAGAAATGGAGGTAGAGGACTTAAAAAAGAAATTAGAAGAATCTAATAAAAAAGTTAAAGAGACACAAGAGCTGTTAGCTCAGAAAATAGATATAATGGAAAATTATAACAGAAGAAATAATATAAAGATAGTGGGCCTTAAGGAAGATGAAGAAGGCAAGAATATGAGAGAGTTTATAAAAGATTGGATCCCCAGGATCTTAGGATGTCCAGAACTACAGCAAGAAATGGAAATAGAAAGGGCACATAGAGCATTAACCTTTAAACCACAACAAAAGCCGAGATCCATTTTAGTAAAATTCCTAAGATATACTACAAGAGAAAAGGTACTAGAGAAAACAATGGAGAAAGTAAGAGAGGACAACAAGCCACTGGAGTACAAAGGGCAAAAAATTTTTATTTATCCAGATATAAGTTTTGAACTCCTGAAGAAGAGAAAGGAGTTCAATACAGCAAAGGTGATTTTATGGAAGGGTATAAATTTATACTAAAGCATCCAGCGGTATTGAAAATATTTATTCCAGGACAGCAAAACAGACTATTCTCGGATCCAGAGGAAGCACGAAAATTTGCAGAACAATTACAAAATAGACTGAGAGATGAAGACGTGTAACGAGAGTACAAAAGACTGCGAACTAAAAAGACGTGTGTATAGGACTATATACATATATAATACATATATTACATAAGTGTATGTGCATTTAAAAGAAAATATATAATGTATAGAGAAGAATCAATGAGGGAAAAAAAGGGGAAGAGAGGAGTAAAGAGGGAATTTAGAGAGTGACCTTTGTTGTATGTAAAAATTGAAATCTTTTCTGGGGGGGGCTGGGTAGGGAGAAATTACGGTCACTGCAAAATCAGTTGACGCTTGCGAGTGAATTCGCAAATCCAAATGGAGAGGGGAGATGTGGTTGCCCGACAAGGGATAATGGGCAACTCAGGAAGGGGAGGGGACAATGAGGTTAAAGAAATATTAGGTAGGAGAATAAGGGGAATGTTTGATGTGTTAAAAATGTTGTCTTATAAACTGTTCAAAGAAAGAAAGCAGAAATGGATGAGAAGGAAAGGTGATGATGAGGAAACGGAAGGGAAAGATAAACAAAGTATAAAATGGCTAAATTAAACTATATGACTTTAAATATTAATGGAATACATAACCAAATCAAAAGGAAGAAACTGCTAAATTTACTGAAAAAAGAAAAAATTGATATTGCATTTGTGCAAGAAACACACTTAACTGAAGTGGAGCACAAGAAATTAAAGAGAGATTGGATAGGACATGTAACGGCAGCGTCATATAACTCAAAAGCTAGAGGAGTGGCTATATTAATCAGTAAAAATGTACCAATTAAAATAGAAGAGGAAATAATAGATCCAGCAGGAAGATATGTAATGATAAAATGTCAGATATATTCGGAGTTTTGGAATTTACTTAATATATATTCGCCTAATGAAGAAGATCAAAAATTTATGCAGGATATTTTTCTGAAGATAGCAGATACGCAAGGGAATATATTAATAGGAGGGGATTTCAATCTCAATTTGGATTCAAACATTGATAAAACCGGGAAAAAAAATTAACAGAAAGAATAAAGTAACCAAATTTATAATTAAATCGATGCAAGAAATGCAACTTTTGGATATATGGAGGAAACAACACCCAAAGGAAAAGGAATATTCATATTATTCGGATAGACATAAAACATATTCAAGAATAGATTTATTCCTGTTATCAGCTTGTATACAAGATAGAGTTAGGAAAACAGAATATAAAGCTAGAATATTATCGGACCATTCACCCTTGATATTGACAATAGAGTTAGAGGACATCCCTCCAAGAATGTATAGATGAAGATTAAACTCCATGCTACTTAAAAGACAGGATTTTAGAGAATTCATAGAAAGACAAAATGTATTTTGAAATAAATACGGAATCAGTGAAGGATAAGTTTATATTATGGGACGCAATGAAAGCGTTCATCAGAGGGCAAATAATAAGTTACGTAACTAAGATGAAGAAGGATTACAATTAGGAAACAGAATAGTTGGAAAAGGAAATAGCAGATATAGAGAAAGAATTAGCAAGGAAGGAAGACACTACTAAAAGAAGGGAATTGGTAGATAAAAAAATAAAATATGAAACATTTCAAACATATAAGGTGGAGAAAAATATAATGAAGACAAAGCAGAAATATTACGAACTAGGAGAGAAAACGCACAAAATTCTAGCGTGGCAGCTTAAGACAGAACAAACTAAAAGAATGGTATTGGCATCAAGGAAAAAAGACAAACAGATCACATATAATCCAATGGAAATTAATGAAAATTTCAGAGAATTTTACGAACAATTATACCAAACTGAAAACGAAGGGAAAGAAGGCAAAATAGATGAATTCTTAACTAAAACTGAACTACCGAAATTACAAACAGGGGAACAAAATAAATTAATAGAACCAGTTGAAATAGTAGAAATACAAGAGACAATAAAAAATCTGCCGAATAATAAAACACCAGGAGGGATGGTTTCCCAATAGAATTCTATAAAACATTTAAAGATTTATTAATTCCTCCCCTCCTGGAAGTAATCAACCAGATTGATAAAACACAAAGCTTACCAGATTCATGTAAAACAGCAATAATTACAGTAATACCAAAGGCAGGGAAAGATCCACTCGCACCAGCATCATATCGACCAATATCTCTACTTAACACAGATTACAAGATAATAGCTAAATTATTAGCAAACAGATTAGCAGAGTATGTACCGAAAATAGTAAGTCTAGACCAAACTGGATTCATAAAAAAGACGAACAACATATAATATTTGTAAGTTTATTAACTTAATTCATGCAGTAGAGGGAAATAAAACTCCAACAGTAGCGGTTGCTTTAGACGCAGAGAAGGCCTTCGACAGAGTAGAATGGAATTATTTATTCAAGGTACTACAAAAATTTAGTTTACCAGAGAAATATATTAATTGGATTAAAGCATTATATAAGGGGCCATTGGCAAGAGTGACAGTAAATGGATATATATCAAAACAATTTAACTTAAGCAGATCAACAAGGCAGGGATGCCCACTATCACCCTTATTGTTCGCGTTAGCCATAGAACCACTTGCAGAACTGATAAGAACAGAAAATAAAATAAAAGGGATAAAAATAAAAGGCAAGGAATACAAAATTTGCAGATGATGTTATAGTATACCTAACGGAACCAGAAACATCAATAAAAGAATTACATAAGAAATTGAAGGAGTATGGAGAAGTGTTGGGATACAAGATTAATGCAAATAAAAGTGAAGCAATGCCAATGAATAATGCAGATTTCTCAAAATTCAAGAAAGAATCACCGTTTAGATGGCAAATGCAAACAATACGATACCTAGGTATACAAATAAATAAAAACCTCAGCCATCTATATAAACTTAATTATTATCCACTAATGAAAAAAATACAGGAAGATTTAGAGCATTGGAAAGACTTACCATTAACACTAATAGGAAGGATAAACTGTAATAAAATGAACATTTTTCCAAGGATACAATACCTATTTCAGGCACTGCCAATACACTTGACAGAAAAATTCTTTAAGGAGTTAAAGAAAATAATAAGGAAATTTTTATGGAAAGGGGGGAAACTGAGGATAGCACTAGATAAATTAACAGAATGGTATAAACAAGGAGGCTTACAACTGCCAAACTTTAAAAATTATTATAGAGCCGCACAATTAAGATACCTATCAGATTTTTACCAAACAAAAGAAAAGCCAGATTGGACTAGATTAGAGCTAGACAAAATAGGGGAGAAGATACCTGAACATATATTATATAAATGGGATGAAAAATTGGTAAAACATAGGAACTCTCCAGTATTGCACCATTTGCTTAATATATGGAAGAAGATTCATGTAGAAAGAAATAAAACAAACTACCAATTATCAAAACTAATACTGACGCAAAATAAGCTAATCCCTTTTACGGTAGATAACCTGTCTTTTAGAGAATGGGAGAAAAAAGGGATTAAAAGAATAGAAAATTGTTTTTCGGGGAATAAATTATTATCCTTTGAACAAATGAAGGATAAATATAATATAACTCAAGATACAGTGCTGGCATATTACCAATTGAAATCCTATTTAAAGGATAAATTGGGAAGTAGTCTGAAGTTACCAGAAGGAAGCAATTTTGAATATCTGATTACAGACACAATGATAATTAAAAAATTTATAACAAACATGTATATCAAATTACAAGAAAAGGAGAATGAGGAAATAAATAATAAAACTAAACAAAAGTGGGAACAAGATCTAAACATAAAGATAAAAAAGGAAACATGGGAGAGGTTATGTTTAGGAACTATGAGAAATACAATAAATACGAGATTACGTATGATACAATATAATTGGATACATAGGTTATATATCACTCCTCAAAAGTTAAATAAATGGGACCCAAAAGTATCTGACAGATGTTTTCGTTGTAAAAAAGAAATAGGAACAACAATTCATGCAATCTGGACTTGTGAAAAAGTGAAAAAATTTTGGGAAGATCTAAACCAGATATTAAATAAAATTACAGAAAGCAATATACCAAAAAACCCAGAGATCTTCCTCCTAAGTAACATAAAAAATAAAGAATTTGGACTTGATTTGGAGGGTGTACAAAAAAGATTTGTTAAGATAGCCCTAGCTGTAGCAAAAAAATGTATTATGTCAAACTGGAAATTAGAAGATAATTTGAAAATACAGCAATGGTATATAGAAATGAATAAATGTATTCCATTAGAAAAAATAACATATAGTTTAAGAAATAATATAACATTATTTGAACAAATATGGGAGCCGTATATGGAATATAATAGAGAAAACCTACCGGGACATCTATCACCTAAAATGACAAAAGGAAAAGAGAATGGAAAGAATTGACTCAGTGGAAGTTTTTGTTCGTTAATGTTGAGTGACAACATTGTTTGATGGGTTTGATGTATCTTGGACTCAGAGTTTTGAATGGATGGAGGGGGAGGTGGGGGGGGAGGGGAGGAGGGAGGGGGGGGGAGAAAACGACACTGTATATATTTGAAAGGAGAAATGTGTATATCTTGAATAATGTGATCTATAGTGTGAAAAATAAAATTTTTTTAAAAAAGTAAGGTTTCTTCTCAATAGACGTACAGAGGCTGAACTGAGTCAATCTCACCCTCAGTGTTGATCAGTGGGTCTCTATCTTTTATTTTCCACTCACATACCACTTTAAGTAATCCCTATGCCATCGGTGCTCTGTGATTAGTAAGGGATTGCTTAAGGTGGGATGTGAGTGGGGAGGGAAGGTGGAGAACCACTGCTCTAGACCCAATTGTTTCTGAAATATTTTGCTTGTCATTGTCATTGGCCCATTTCCTTTGGAGCTATGAAACCGAGCACATAATGAGTCCATTAGGTACGATTAAAAGAGTGGTTTTCAAACTTTTTCTTTCCACTCACATACCATCTTAAGTAATCCCTTATTAATCACAGAGCACCAATGCATAGGGAATACTTAAAGTGGTATGTGAGTGGAAAGAAAAAGGTTGAGAACCACTGGTCTAGGAGTTAATCTTCAGTGACTCCAGGTTTTCATCCACACCACCTCACAGTCCTAGCAAGCATTGCTTACTTTCAACATCCCAATTCCCTGGTTAGAAAGAGCAACAGATTAATCGCTTACTCACTGCAATGCTTCAACCAGCGCACCAAGATCCTCCCATCTCCAGCTTTTACTAGTTTCCACGATTTAAAACGAGTTCCATACAGTCATAGGCAAACACAACAGAGAAGGAAGGAAGCCCTTCAGCCCAAGATTTTCTTAATATTTTATTTTTGATTTTCCAAAGACTCATGTAAATCCAATAAACAAATTATTGCACTCTCTTTCCGCGTGGTATGATTTACAGAGTCCTTATTTACCATCCTTACATCCTTCCTTTCCTATCTCTTAAATTATACAAACACCAAAATATAGAAATACAGACATTCAAAAACCAGCTAAATACTGACAAAGGCAATGATCCCCCTCGAGGCCGGAGCACCTCGGATATTAAATAAAACCAGGTAGGGGCAAAAACACTCCTTGTCTGCACCACATTGCCCATTTCATACTCTTAATCCTTTACCTGCTGGGACAGATTGTTTCTTTTCTCTTATTCAGGGAGGGAGGGGGACGTGAATTATATCTGTACCCTGATGTGCCTCAGGTACGGTGCCACATTTCAACGAATGTTTCATAATTCTTCCGTAAATTGTCAGTGATTTTCTCCAGGGGAATGTAGCTCTCTATTTCCATATTCCATCTTGCGATATTTAGCTGGAAATCGGACTTCCACGTCACCGCTATACACTTCCTGGCTACTGACAAGGCGACCTTCACAAAATGAATTTGGTGTTTGGACACTGTATTTCCCCAATGTCCCCTAGAAGGTACAACTCCAGATCCTGTGGAAAATCCACTTTTGTAATTCCCCCCCCCCCCCCCCAGGATGTCCCCTCCAGGCCCTCCCGGAAGGGTCTCACACTTGTACACAGCCAAGTGGAGTGGATAAAGGTTCCAATCTCCACACCACACCTAAAGCACATTTCCAAAATCTCTGGCTTTGACTGGTGTGATTTTATTGGTGTGAGGTATAACTGATGCAAGAAATTATATCAAACACAAATCTTCCCACCATCGTTCATCAATTGTTATGGCCAAGTCTGACTCCCATCTTTCCCTTGGCCGATGTAAGCACAGATTTGGGCTTTCACTTTGGATTATGGAATGCATCCTAGAGATAAATTTACATATATTCCCCTTTCGAATTAGAGTCTCCTCGAACCTACAGTCGGGCAGGGTCATTGTCAGTCCCAGTTTGTGCCTTAGGAAAGATGTTAATTACAGAAAGCAGAAGAATGCTCTATTTGATAACTAATTTTTAGTCCTCAACTGCTCGAATGTCATGAGCTTCCCTTGATAGTAACAAACTTTGCTATGCCTGATCCCCTTCCAGCACTAGATGTCCAGGATCTTATTGCTCAGAGCCCTTCAGCCCAACTTGTCGATGCAACAAAGCCAGGCCCATTTACCTACATTTGGCTCATATCCCTCTAAGCGTTTCTATCCATGGACCTATCAACATTACAATTGTCGTCATCTTCATCACTTCCTCTGGCAGCTCATTCCACCTCCCCACCTCCCCCGAGTGAAAAAGGTGCTCCTCTGATCTCTTAAATTTTTTCCCACCACCTCAAATCCATGCCCTCTAGTTTGGATTTCCCTATGGTGGGACGAAAAGCTATGACTATTTACTTACCCATGCCCCTTGTGACATCGTGGTCCTCCATCATTCTCAGAAAAGTCCCAGCCTAACCAGTTTCTCCTTGTAATTCATTTAAACCAGTCACATTCTCGTGAATCTTTTCAACAATCTTTCCAGTTTGGTAACAACCTGCAATAGATGGGTGACATGACCTGCAACTGCATCTTGTACAATTAGAACTCTGCAGCACAGAAAACAGACCATTTGGCCCCTCAAGCCTGTGCCGACCCATCATCTCCCTCGTCCCACTGACCTCCCATTCCATAACCCTCCAGGCCACTCCCATCCATGTATCTATCCAATTTATTCTTAAATCACACGATTGAGCCCGCATTCACCACATCAGATGGCAGCTCATTCCCACACTCCCACCACTCTCTGAGTGAAGATCTCCCCCCTAAACCTTTCAGATGTAACATGACATTCTGTGCCCCGGCCAATGAAGGTAAATGTGCCAAACACATTCTTCACCACCCCTCTACCCATTTTGCTACTTTCAAGAAATGATGTCCCCATACCCCATTGTCTCCCTGTTCTCTAAGGGGCAGCGCAGCGAGCGGTGCGGTTAGCATCACGCTACTAGAGCGTCAGCAGCTGGGATTCGAATCTGGCACCATCTGTAAGGAGCTTGTATGTTCTACCCACACGAGTTTCCTCCAGGTGCTCCGGTTTCCTCCCACCCTTAAAAATGAAGAAGGTTTCAAGTCAGTGGGGTGTAATTGGGCAGCACAGACTTGTGGATGAGAAGGACCCGTTCCCACGGTGCATGTATAAATTTAACTAACATTTTCCAGGGCCCTGCCTTCAGGCAGAAGGTACAGAACTCTCAACACAGCCAAGAACAGTTTCTTTCCATTCGACTCCCTTTGATCACTAATCACCCTGTTTGTTCTTACGTCACAAAACAGACTCTCAGCACTATTGCAGGTCACTTTTTTTGCACAATCAATAAATATTTTTTATCTTATTATCTCTTTAATTTAATTGAATTAATTTACTCAGTTTTGCTTGACAAGTAACTGACTGCAGCAAGGAAGAATTTCAGTGCAATGTGTACTACATTAATTGTGTAAATCCTGCCCTGCTTTAACATCTCACACTTGTTAAAAGTAGTAAGTGCTTTTTATATACCGTCTAGTTCCTTTCACTAATAAAAGTAGATAATTATTTCCCTACTGGAAATGCATCCATTTAAACTTAGAAAAGTTTCAAACTTACTTTTTAATAACATCCAGTTCCTTTCACTAATAAAAATAGATAATTAATTCCATACTGGAAATGGATTCATTTAAACTTAGAAAAGTGTCAAACTTAGAAAAGTTTCGAGCCAGCCAGGAGTCGAACCTGGAATCTTCTGATCCGTAGTCAGACGCGTTATCCATTGCGCCACTGGCCCGACTATGAGAGCTTGGTTCCCGCCCACCTTAAGAGTCTACGTCCTACCCATCGCCATGTGTGTTTTCTGCACAGAACGCCATGGCGGGGAGGGTTGTCCCCTTCCAACCCTCTCCCCCCTGCCCTGGACCTCAGGTCGACCGCAGCCTCTCACCGGCGTCCCTCCTACTTTGCTGGTGTCCCAGGAGCAACGGTTCCCCTCCTCCACCGCAGTATCTCGGATGCCCAACAAGACGGGCCTAGACTCCGGGCTGGGCGCCGCACTCATGCCGGCCGGAGCAGCGATGGGGGTGGGGGGTGGTACGCGAGTTCGAATCCCGCCTCCTCCGTTTCCGCTTTCCCGCGATACCTTTTATTACCTAATTTATTGCCTCCCCCCCCCCCGTATTTGCAGAGATTCATATTTAAAATAAATATGCGTTTATCTTTGAAAACATACATTTTTGTCAAACCTTTCTCATCCAGCTTTTAATTATTTCATCCCGGGGTTGGTTGCGGGTCTCCGCTGACATCTCATTAAACACAGGCCAGTCTGGCTGAGGCCATTCAGCCCGTCCAGCCTGTGTTTACATTCAAAGCCATCTCTCCACACCAACTTGTAAATAATTATTTTCCCCAGGGGAGGTGAATCCAAAACCAGAGGGCGTAGATTCAAGGTTTAAAGGGGGATCTGAGGGGCACCTTTCTTACACAGAAGGTGGTGGGTGTCTGGATTAAACTAGGTGGGGACAATTGTAATGTTGAAAAGACCTGTTCCTGCATTAGAAAAGTTGCAGTGATTCTCAACCTTCCCTTCCCACTCACATACCACCTTAAGCAATCCCTTACTATGGCCTAGGGAATACTTAAACTGGTATGTGAGTGGAAAGAAAAAGGTTGAGAACCACTGGTTTAGAGGAACATGTAACTAGAACTAGGGGACGTGGCCTCAATATTTGGGGGAATAGATTTTCCCAGAGAGTAGGAAGCTGCCTTCTATATATTTAAGACACAGATGGACTTTTGAATATATTGGAAATTAAGGGTTATGGGGTACAGATGGGTACAACCATAAAACATGGGCAGACTGGTTATTGTAGCAGTTAGCACAATGCTGTTACAGCCAGGATTCAAATCCCACGCTGCCTGTAAGGAGTTTGTACATTCTCCCTGTGTCTGCATTGGTTTCCTTTGGGGACTCCGGTTTCCTCCCACTGTTCGAAACATTCCGGGGATTGTAGGTCAATTGGGTTTAATTAGGGCAGCACGGCCTTGTGAGCCGAAAGGGCTAACTGTGCTGTATGTCTTAATTTTAAAAAAATGTCATCGGAACAGAAATAGGCTATTTAGCCCATCAAGTCTGCTCTGCCAATTAATCATGATCTGATCCATTTCCCCCACTCAGCACCACTGCCTGGCCTTCACCCATAACCTTTGATCTCTGCCTTTAATGCACTCAATGACTTGGGCTGCACAACTGCCTGTGGCAACAAATATCACAGATTCAGCACCCTCTGGCTAAAGAAATTCCTCCTCATCTCTGTTCTAAGCAGACATCCTTCAATCCTGAATTTGAGCACTCTTCTCAGATTCTCTCACCATGGGAAACAACATCTATTCTGCCCATTCCTTTCAACATTAAAAATGTTTCAATGAGATCTCCCCTCACTCTCCTAAATGCCAAGGAGGACAGGCCTAGAGCCATCAAAAGTTCCTTCTATGACAGCCCTTTTGTTCCTGGAATTATCCTGAACCCTCTCCAATGTAAGCACATCCTTTCTTAAACGAGGAGCCCAAAACTACTCTCAGTACTCTGAGAGGTCTCACCAGCAGCTTACGTAGCCTCAGCGTCACATCACGTCATCAGCAGTGGTGATCTTCCTTGGAATACCAGTCCCTTTGTGATTACTGAGCTCACCAGTACGCTCTTTCTTCTTAATGATGTTCCAAACAGTTGATTTTGGTAATCCTAAGGTTTGGGTGATTTCTCTTACTGTTTTGTTCTTGTTTTTAAGCCTCATAATGGCTTATTTGACTTTCATGTAGAAAAGTGCCAACTACAGACTCCAAAGGTGATCAAAAGCTTAGATGCAAGCCTCTTATACCTGCACCAATAAAACAATTAACATACCCAAGTACTCACAAACACCTGTGAAGCCAAATGTCCCAAACATTATGGTTCCCTGAAATGAGGGAACTATGTATAAAGAGTGCTGTAATTTCTACATGGTCAAACAAAAATGTATGAAATCTGGAATGTGCACTTTAATGACATTGTTTTATTTGATTACAAATTTAAAATTGTGGAGCACAGGGACAAATAAAGGGGGAAAAAAGTGTCTTTGTCCCTAATATTATGGAGG
This sequence comes from Narcine bancroftii, assembly GCF_036971445.1. Taxonomy (NCBI): domain Eukaryota; kingdom Metazoa; phylum Chordata; class Chondrichthyes; order Torpediniformes; family Narcinidae; genus Narcine; species Narcine bancroftii. The sequence goes on from NC_091478.1 coordinate 95,644,465, forward strand.
GTCCTGTATATGTCGTCAATGGAGACTTTCCCATTGGTGAGAACCTAATCTTCAAACTAAAATGTTGGTTCTGTTCTTCTCTCTCCTCTGATATCGTCTCCTCTGCTGAGTTCTTTCTGTTTTTTGTCCTGACGGTGATAAAGACACTCCAGGAACACCCATCAATGCTGACCAATCTGACCACATAGTTTAGTGAATGGATACTGGGTGGATGTATGTGTCTGCATACACAAGTTAGATGTAGACTTCACCTGTAATTAGATATGAGCACACAAATCTTATCGGTTTGAACCCCTATCATGTGAAATTACTACTGCCCATGAAAACACTGCAACCTTTCCATAATTAAGCTGTAACTTTTTTATTAATATTGCAGAGTGAGATTTTAATTTCATTGTGTAGAAACTCATGAGCTATTTTTAAAAAAGCAACTAGACTCACATTTCTTATTGTGCTATATTTTAGTTCACTATTGGTGCAGTAAATATTTAATTGCCACTTATTTTACTGCCCATTCCATAGTTCTAAACTTTGCACCTAATTTCTAATCGTTGGCAGCCTGCCTAATTCAAACCTACATCTGGCATCACATTCTTAATGAGCTCGACATTTCCACCTGAAGCTGATTAATCAGTGAGTTGCAAATTAAACAACAAATTCAAAGCGTCTGTTTGTGTGAGATCTTTCATGAGGCGATGTATTTTCCTATTTACAGACTAAATTCCAAACACAGAACTGAATGGGAATGAAGCTGTAATTAGATGAACAGCTTTGCAATTCTCTTTGCAGGCTTGTTGAGCCAGAACTGAATTTTGTCGGCCTTTAACCTGTAGTCCACGTTCAGGGTTAAGTTGAGTTGCATGAATTCTTCATGGTCGCCGTTCACTGGCCAGGCTGGCTGCCCTGTCACGTTGGGTCTCCTGCAAGGGAAGGATTGGAACCATTTACACCAGGAGCTAAATTAAGGAAAGGCAAATTAGCCATTCTCCTCCTCCTCCAGAGAAACAACAAGATTGCAGCTGCCGGAAGTTTGAACAAACCCAGAGGTGCCAGAGGGAGCGTTAGGCAAAATCCGTGGGTGGAAATGGTCAGTCACTGTGTGATCATACAGATTCTATCACCAATGTGTATATATACAGATTGTAGTCTAGGATGACTGTGATTGGCTGAGAGTGTAGCCACATCTACTGGCTGGTCTTAAAGGATTGCTCCTAGCCAGACCAGGTCATTCTGGGCTGGTTGACCTACTTGTGATATGCTCCAGACTTTTAGTTAATAAAAGCCTTGGTTTGGATCAACAAGTTTTTGGTTCTTTCGACGCACTCTACGCACTGTTTTCAGCTGGTGACCTCTTTATCGAGACTAAAGTGAAAAGGGGGTCTTGTTACTTGTATGAAGGGGAAAAGAATCTGGGGAGGAGGCTGAGGTGAAAGAGTATTGGACAAAAGGCTGTAGAGAGGTAGAAGGAGAGAGCCTGGTTGGGGGGGGGGAAGGGGTGGGGGAGCAGCAAGGTAAGAACAGGAACTGGTAAAGAAGATATGGAAATAGTGGAATCAGATAGAGATAGGGTTATCTAAAATTAGAAAGATTCCTGTTCTTGTTGCTGGATTTAAGGCTGTCCAAGTTGAACTATGGAATTGGAGTCATAATGAAGATGGAGACTGGCAGACACTTGGTTTGCAGGGGAGTTGGGACTATGGGGTCCGGCAGGAGAGCAGAGCTGATGCCAGGATCAGATGAGCCTGAGGGATGGGATGGGATGGCCAATTCCTATTCCAGGTGTAACACCCATACCTTTGTGACTCAGCATTCAGAGGTTTCCAGCATTCTTTATTTCATCTTAGTGAACTACCTGGGGATTCATAACAGGACAAAAGGCTCATGGTCACTTAAACTGAAATTCCCAGCCTTTGTGATGAGATCAGTGATCCATGTCCAAGGACTTGGACTAGCGTTATAGGCAGAGACTGGATGAATTGGGATTTTTCTCCCTGAAGTGAGGGGGGGGATCCTTACAGAGGTTTATAAAATCATGGGGCAAGGAGAAGGTAGAGGGTAATTACCTTTTCCCCTCGGGGGCAGGGAGTCTAATACTAGAAGGCACAGATTTAAGTTGAGAGGGGAAAGATTTATAAGGGACCTCTTCACACAGAGGGTGGTGGGTGTGTGAAGCAAGCTGCCAGAAGAAGTGGTAGAGATGGAGACATTTGGACAGGTCCTGCTGGATAGGAAAGGTCAAGGGGGATATGGGCCAATGGAAATAGCTAGGTTGGCATGCAGTTTAGACCATTTTGTAGGGACTTGACAGCCCTGTGATATGTGCATTACCCCATAATGAGCCTTGAAGTCTTACCCACTCCATGCAAACGAAGCCCAATATAACATCACCGCCTGACTGAGCTTCTTCTCCTCCTCCGTCATGTTGCCTGTGAAATAAAGTCACACGGTTACGCTTCTAGCTCCATGGGACACTCAGTGAGTCAGTAGCTGCCCCTCCCATCAACATTTGTGTAAACACACAAGTTCAGTGCTCCTCCAGTATGCCACCTTCCAGCCCATTTGGATGGCTGAAGCATAACTCTCTGGCCCACTTCAGGACAGAGAGGATTCTGCAGTGTCCGGAATGCTGCTTTTTGATGAGTCTATACACCGAGACCCCTTGTTTACTGTTAAGGATGCCTCAGGCAGTATTTTGAAAGAGAACAAGGAAGTTTTAAGGAAGTTTCTTACCTGTGTTAAGGCTCTTGAATGGACGACCCATTAGTACAAGGTGATGCCCTGCATCATTTAGCTATACTTTTCTCTTTAAAACTATCCCCTATTGTAACACTACGCTTTAATTCTTACATTTCTTGCTATGCTATGTAGAGGTTAACCTGCCTAGAAAGCACACATAACAAAGTTTTTCCACTTCATCTTGGCCACAAACATTTCAAGATGTCCCCAGTGACCTGTATCCCACAACCAGTTTCAATATTATTAGATTAATGCTCATGTCACCAACTGTAACAGAAGAAGCCATTCAGCCCTTCGACCATTCCAGTGACTCCAGGTTGATCTCCATCTCATTCTCTCATGGTCTACATCCTTGGGGCAGTGTTGATATGTTTAAATGTTCATCTTAGGTTTTAATGAATGGGCCACACAAGTAATAGGAGGAGCCACGTAGCCCCTCAATCCTTGCTCGCCATTCACTGGGATCATGACTAATCTGCTCTTCCTCGTGGCAATTTCCCACAGTCCTCAATAGCTTTTGATAATGCCCCCCCCCCCCCCCCCCCACTTCCATAACTCTCTAGGACAGAGAATTTCAGAGATCCATTGCCCTCTGTGGGTAGAAAATGGAGTACAGGCAAAGTTCAGCCATTAAAAGGGGACAAGACCACCTTATTAAAACATTTACCCCACGTAACAGCGAGACACCTGGATTTATGTTTGTTTAGAAAGATTGGGACTGGTTTCAAGGACCTGCATGATGCAGTGTGGGAAGATACTGGTTCATAAACTTGACTGGGCTTTCTCAGGAGGTTATTAAAAAAATTGACGAAGGCAGAGGGGAGGAGGTGGTCTACGTGGACTTCTTAAAGTGTCTGACAAGGTCTTGCCTGGTAGGCTGGTCCAGAGGTGAAGGCAAAATAGATCCGAGGTGTGTGGCCAAACTGGATCCAAAATTGGCTTGGTGAAAGGAGGCAGAGGGGACTGGTGTTTTACTGGAGGTCTGCCACAGAGGTGGTGCCATCAGAGTTCAGAAACAGGGGCCGAGGAGGGCGATGGATGGAGGCCTGGAGCTTGGGTTCACTGTTGCAATGGACAGGAGGCTGAGTAATTATGTAGGTTACGGGAGTGCAGGAGGTGGTGGACTTGGAGAAGGTGACGGAATCCACTGACACTCAGTGTCTCTGAAGGGACTTTCTTTTTCTTCTCCTTCTCATCTTGATTGGGACATTCTTTGTGTGTCTTTTACAGGGCAAACAACGTTGTGCGCATGACAATAAAGGAAGCTAATCCTGAAATTATTACAATACACACAAGTGCTGGAGAACCTCGGGTCATGCAGCAAAGGGAGAGAACCAATGATTCAGCCTTGAGCTCTGCCAAGGTATCAGCAGATAGCCAGAGGGAGGGAAGTAGGAGCAGGGGGAAGGGCACAGACCCACAGTCAGGAGGTCATAGGTTGATATGGGTGGGGTGGGGGCAGAAGAGAAAGAAAGATGAGAAGTGATAGGGAGAGGGGATGGCTCTGAGAGGGAAGGGGTTGGGAGCTGAAGGAAAGGAGACAGAAGGACAGGGAAAGAAAGAAAGAGAGAGACAGAAAGACAGACAGACAGACACAGAAACAGAGAGGGGAAGGGCCTGAGAAATTGGTGGTCGAAGTTAATATCATCTGGCTGGAGAGTGCCCTGATGGTTTATTAGATGTTGTTCATCCAATTTGCAGGTGACCTTGGTTTGGCAATGCATGAGCATCCTTACTGGGCCAAATTAGGAGGCCTGGAAATGGAGCTGGAGATGGCATGGCACAAGTTGGCAATGAAGGCAAGTAGCCAGGAAGGACATAGTTGTAGAAGCAAGTCCGTGGACTACATGTCATAAGTGCAGCTTGGATTACAGAGGGGAAGCACTGAGAGGGACTCACTTTGAAGCGAGGAGGAGAACTTCTTCAGGAAAGACATCCCTTCAAGAGACCACAATGGAGCAGTCAAAGGGAGTTAAACAGGAAAGTCTACAGACATTGCTTGTGATAGAGGCAGTGGAGGCATACAATGTTTAAAAGATATCTGGACGTACTTAGGAAAGGCACAGAGGGATTAAAGCAGGCAAATGGGGTTAGCACAGGACAACATGGGTGAGATGGGCTGAAGGGCCCATTTCTGTGCCAATATGATTGTACAGTTTCCCTGAGTTCTGAGGTTCCATACTGCCTGTCCGCGCTAGTAAAGATGTTCACGATTCTGCAGAGAAACCCTGTCCTTACCGAGCAACACATCAAAGTCGGTAATGAAGGAGCCTCCAAAGACGAAGGCCAGCTCAGCACCGTGAGGGGCCCTCGTAAACTGGGGGATTCTTCTTTCGTAGAAGCTCGCGCGATGCTGGAATTCATACAAAAACACAGGGTTTCCAGCTCCTGCAAACCAACCATAAGTGGCAGTTACCATGGCAACAGTAAATAAAGTTAATTCACCATCACTACAACCTGGAATCTCTTTGGACCAACCCATTCACCAATAATGTACAGATTCCAATAGGGCCAAACCCTCTCCAATTACTGTCCATGTATGGATTCCCAGTGGATCAAATCCCTTTCCCATCAGGGCCACTGTCCAAGTTCCTAATGGATTCCATCCCTATTCAATTCCCACCAAATGTTAATCTCGAGCCTTGTAAGTGTGAAGGAGGACCCATGCCCTGTACATTGTCACATCGTGGTGTGGCCAAGTGCAGCACCCAGCTCACCTCTGTAGTACTGTGCTGCTCTCAGAGTTGGAATAGCAATGTACACATCACCGAATAAGTCAAGGTAATGTTCTTTCAGGAGGTCAGGGCTGTGCACATCCTTGAAGTACTCATCAAAAATTGGTCCCCCGTTCTCTGCTCCAAACTAATCAGAGAATAGAGTCAATCCGTGATTCTCAAAAATGATAAACACAGGAGAAAGCACATCAAAAGGTAAAGTCCACTCCCTTACACTGGGCTTCTTTATATCCCTTGACCTTGTGCTGTTCAGTGGGAGATGTGGGCTTTTATTCCCAATCTCTCCCTTTTACAGAATCCCTATGATCACATCCCTTCCCTAGCACTGCCCATGTACTGAATCCCTATGGATCAAATCCTTTCCCATCACTTCCACCATTCGTTTCCAATGGATCAACATAATGCAAAGCTCAGGCTGCCTTGCACCATTCTCACCCCAAGCCCGCCCTCTGACCCCGCTATTTATAAGATAGAGCTCTCCATTTGGTGGGCTGTGCTGTGGAAGCAGCCACTCCTGGATGGTGATAGCCCTTCGCATCCTGTGCAGATGTCCAACCAACTTCTCACCTACCTGTTCATCACCATAACTCTCTTCCCCCACTGACCCTCCTCACAGCTGCTCTGGATCCTCTCCTACATACTCAGCAGCTTTGCAGAGAATGCTTCGCCCAAGTGGTCAAGGCAGACACTGAGAGTTTTGGATGTTAAGTGAATGATGAGATGTGTGGTTTGTCAAGAAAAATTGGTACTGGTAAAAGATTGAACAGCTGAGCAGAAATGAGGGGCCAGCTTCACCCAGCCCTCTTGTTTCTGTGTCTAACGTCTTTATGCACTTTCTACAATTCTTTCTTTTTGATGAATTATCTCCCTAACACTACCCATGATTATAGTCCATCCACTCACCAATAAATGCCAGGAAATATTTTATTATTATAAATATGGATCTCCCAGTGGCTAACCATTTCAATTCTGCACCCCACTCCCGCACCAACGTGTCTGTCCATGACCTCGTACTGTCCAACCTGTAAATTGGAGGAGCAACGCAACTTTCTGTCTAGGCCCTCTCCAACCAGATGGCATTAACATCAACTTCTCCGTTTCTGCTAGCCTACTCTCTGTTCTCCCTTCCTTCCCGTTCCCTTTGACTCTCCACCCCCTTCCCTCTCCATTCACAAAGCCTTCACCCCTCCCCCTGTTTGCTGTGGTGCCCTTCCTCCCTTATCCACCTATTACCTCTGTCTGCGGGCCTGTTCTCCTCTCCTGCCCCTCCCCCCCACCCACCATTTTATTCGGGCACCTGCCTACACTTTGTTCAAACCTTGATGAAGAGCTCAGGCCCGAAACATTGATTATGTATTTTCATCTTTGCTGTAAAAGTACACGGTTTGTCCTCCTGAGTTTCTCTGGCATTGTGCAGACTTTCCACTTTTACTTATTATTATCATTATTACCAGCTTGAAAAATGCTTTAAATGAATATGTGCATAAAGTCATATTTCGGAGTCAGGTTATTTGTAACTCGGGGAGTCCATGCACTCATTCTGACCTCCTCTCTGCTCCCATTGATCTACGGGCTCAGATCCAAAGACCCCTCAATCCTTGACTCCCTCTCACCCACTGGGTAAACTGGAGAAAGGCATGGGCAGGTCAGAGCCCATTCCATGTTGGATGGAGATCACTGGTCAGTCAGTTATTGGAGGAAGCAGCAAACCCCTCACACCCAGGGGCTTGAGCAACCCTGCTCTGTTTCTACCAGTTAGATTAATGCAAACTTACCAGTGGTTTGAGATACATGTCTATTTTCTCCCGAATCTCATCCCTGGTTATTCCTGCTGCCTCCCAGTCAGGTTTGATGATGACCTGTGTGAGAATAGAGTGTGGGCTTAAACATGGGATGAATGAGAGTTGAGACACTGAGGGCTCAACAGGGTGGGTGTGGAGAGGATAACAACATCAGCACAGAAATGGATCCTTGAACTCAACTTGTAGATCCCGAATAAGGTTGTCCCATTTGCCATCAGCTCATAACCCTCTTAACCAATGGTTCTCAACTTTTTTTTTCCCCACTCTCTCAAACCAATTTAAGTAATCCCTTACTAACCACAGAGCACCTATGGTGCATGATCTGTGGTTAGTAAGGGATTTCTTAAGGTGATATGTGAGTGGAAAGAAAAAGATTGAGTTCTTTTAGTAATCACTGGTCCTCGGTGCAAAACATGCAGACACACAACCAGACATCACACACATACAGACAAATAATACATATGCAGGACAAGTATTTCATCAATACAAATAAATAAATATTGTTTTGTACACATGAGAGTTTGAGATAATTAGTGTGAGGAGTTCCTTTGGTTGTTCAGCACTCTCACTGTCCGTGGGAAGAAGTTTTTCTTCAGCCTGGTGGTCCTGTATCTCTTCCCTTAATCTCCTTCACGATCCACTAAATCATCCACTTTGGTATCATCCGCAAACTTACATTGATTTCCGTCATTAATACAGATAACAATGAACTGTGGATCCAGCACCAATCCCTGCCAACCACTGTTCACAGGCCTCCAAACTGAATACCAATCCACAACCATCAAACTAATTCTGTATCCAATCAGCCTGTTCAAGCTGGATCCCATATGACCTGACCTTCCTGACATGCCTACCAGCAGGACCTTGTCAAAAGCCTTGTCTCCTCTTGTGGGCTATTCTACAACTAGGGGAGTCACTGTTTAAAAATAATTGAACATAGAGCAGTACAGCATGGGAACAGGGACTCCAGCCAATGTGTCTGTGCCGAACATTATCCCAAATTAAAATTCTTCTCCCTGCACACAATCCATATTACCCCAGCCAATGCAGACTATCTGGATGCCTCAAACACTACTATTGTATTTGTTTTTACCTCTGTACCTTGCAGCTCATTCCATGCACCCACCACTCTCTGTGTAAAACCTTGTGCTGCGCCTCTCCCCCAAATGTTCCCCCTCACCTTAAAAACACATCATCTAGTATTTGACATTTTTTACCCTGGGTAAACATTCTACCCTGTCAACGCCTCTCATAATTTTATGAACTTCTATCAGGTCTCCCCTTAACCTCCGACACTCAAGAAAAAACAACCCAAATTCATCCAACTTCTCCCCAGAACTCATACCCTTTAATCCAGCCAACATGCTGGTTAACCACTGCTGCACCCTTTCCAAAACCTTCACATCCTTCCTGTAATGGGTAACCAGAATTGCACATAATAGACCGAGTGAGGCCTGACCAAAGTTTTACATCACTGCAACATATGCTCAATGCTCTGCCCAGTGAAGGGAAGCATTCCATTCACATTTTTACCAACCTATTTGCGTGGACATTTTTTAGGGAGCTATAGACTTGGATCTCCAGATCCCTTTACCTGACAAAACTTTTCAAACCCCTGTCATTAAGTGAATACATTCCCTTTACATTTGACCTCGCAAAGTGCAACACCTCACACTTGTCGGATTAAACTCCATCTGCCATTTATCTGCCCTTATCCATAACTCATCTACTGTATATCCCATTGTAATCTTTGATGGCCCTCCTCACTGTCCACAAACGCATCTGTTTTAGGGCTGGCATGGTTGGCGTAGCAGTTTGCGCAATGCCATTACAGCACCAGTGATCAGGACTGGGGTTAAATCTCACGCTGCCTGTAAAGAGTTTGTGCATTCTCCACTTGTGCACGTGGGTTTTCCCCAGGGCCTCTGGTTTCCTCCCACTATTTGAAACTTACTGGGGTGTAGGTTAATTGGGTTTGATTGGGCGGCACGGGATCGTGGGCCAAAATGGCCTGTTGCCATGCTGTATGTCTAAATTTCAAATAAATTTAGTGTCATCTGTGAACTTCCTAACCCACACACCTACCTTTTCAGCCATAACTGATGTATACAGTATCACCAGGAACAGGGATCCCAACAACGATCTCTGCAGAACACCACTGGTCACAGGCCTCCAGTCAAAAGAACATTTTCCACCATTACCCTCTGTCTTCAAAGGGTCAGCCAATTCTAGATCCAAATGATCACTGTGGATCCCATCCATCGTGACCTTCTGGATGAGAGCTCTTTTCAAATACCTGACTACAATCCATGTAGACAACATCCACTGCCCTACCTTCATCAAGCAGCTTTGAGAACCCTTCTAAAAACTCAAGCAAGTTTGTGAGATGTGATCTGCCCCATATAGAGCCGTGACGATTGTCCCTAATCTGGCCATGAGGGTATATCATGTTGAGGTCAGAGATAGGAAAACACATGAACTCAGAGGGGTTTTAGCCTTTGGAACTCTTTTCCCTAGAGAGCAGTGGGTGTGCTAGTGGAGGCGAATAAGGTAATTGATTCAGCTCTGATTACAGTGACATCAACCACTCATTAATTGACATCTTCTGTACATCATACAACAGACTGACATTACCTCTGGGTGTACAAGACTCTTTACACCCTCCTCGTTGGTCACTCCAAGCAGATACGGCATTTTTCGAAACATTCCATCCTGGAACATCTTTTGAGGATCATCAGGAAGGAAGTAGCCATCCACCACAATGGGAATTATCTGATAGTTGTCGTTCTGTAACAGCCAGCAGAGGTTATGAGACAGGGGCATTCGAGGAGGTGTGGTGGGATCAATGGACACTGAATGTCTTTGAAGATATTCTCCTTCTCTCTGGGTAAGGGCACTGGACTAGTGTTGACTCTTGGTGTGCAGTGGAAATAAAACTAAACAAACTTTTATGTATTTATGTGCATGACAATAAAATAATCTTGAACTTTGACAGATTGAGGAGCAAGAAACTCCTGATCCCAAGGGCTGTGTGTCACCATTGTCCATTGGGTTACAAACATCAGTAGCAAGACCATGGTCAAAACCAAATGTGGTCTATCAAACCAGAGTTTTATGGAGCTGCAACATTACCTCACGGTCCTTGAACTCAGTCCCCCAACTCATGAAGGCCATCACACCATATGAAATGGGTTCAATGTAAGTGGGTGCTGGGCAAATGTTTGGCTTTTAGATGGGATGGCTATGTGGAATGTGAGGGGCGCAGGAACAATAAGAAATGATTGTTGAGGAGCGAACATGTGCTTGAAAGGTCAACATATCCACATGGACAGAAGTGAGGACACAACTGCTCCAAAACTATTAAAGATGGACTGGACGAGCAAGTACATGGGCATGTTCGAAAACAGTAACTGAGGATTTTAACTTCCCCAACATCAAAGCTGACACCAACGGAGTAATGTTACAGAAATAACAGGTGAGAGAAGGTGGGTGGTTGATGGATGTGTGTGACAGAGGATAACACAATGATCAGGGAAAGGAGAGGACAGTAGGACAGAAGAGACTGCTCAGCTGGAAGCTAGCTTGGGCCAAATGGCCTCCTTCTGTGTGGTAATTAATGAATGCTGATGGTGGGACATTGACATCTCTCCAGTGGTGACATTGAACGGTGTGAAGGAACGGGGCCCTGGAGACTGAAAGGTCGATAAGGAAGTTAGAAAGGCACAGAGGAAGAGGGAGGTTCAGTTGGAACTTTACATTAAATCACTTCCCGTGGCTCTGGTCACCACATTACAGGACAGATGTGACTACACTGCAGAGTGAAGGAGAGGCTGGCAAGGAGATTGCCAGATGTGGAAAATCGCAGCTGTGAAACAAGTTGGGAAGGTCGTTTTCTTCGAAAGAGGAAGTTTAATCAAGATGTAGAATGTTATGAGGGGCCTGGATAGAGTAAAGACTAAGGAGAAAAATCAGGAGCATGGATTTCAGATTGAAGGATGAGAGAGATGACCTGTACCTGGGTGGATCCTAAAAGAGTGATAATTTCAGGGCTCCAGTCCATGCAGTAAGGTGTGTGACTCCTTCTGGACTGGCATGGACAGAATGGGCTGAACAGCCTCTTTCTGTGATTCCATGACGTGGATAAACCACCAGACATAGAAAGAATGGATCCCAAGGTTGGAGAGAATGATGGGAAGGGTTAGTGCAGACTGGGCGTCAATTTCCAGCACTCTTTGCCTGCGTGTGGTGATGGGATAATGGATAATCTGGTTAAACTGCTGAATTAACCACAGAGCAATCTAGTTTCCATCAGTGGGAAGGTAATTACTTGGAACATTTCTGATGGACAGCATCAGAGGTTTCTAGAGACAGGAATAATCAGGTCCTGTAGCAATTAAACTTGACTAACCCTTGAGGAGGGGTAGTTGATCTCAGGCAGTTCTGGTTGCCCAGCTATGCCTGTAAGATGGAAAAGGTGTAGAAAAGATTCATAAGGACATTTCTGTGACTAGAGAGCTTGAGATGAGGAGAGATTGGATGGGCTGAGGCTTTTCTCCCTGGAGTGTAGGTGACTGAGGAGTGAACTCATAGAGATAAGTCATGAATGGTCAGTCTTTTTTCCAGGGTAAATACTGGACTCTTGTAACTGGAGGATATGTATTTAAGGTGAGAGGGGAGAAATTTAAAAGGGAGCCAAGGAGCACCTTCTTCATACAAAGGGTGGTGGGGATGTGGAACAAGCTGCCAGAGGAAGTGATAGGAACATTTGACAGGATCTTGGAAAAGGTTTGGATGGATATAAACCGAGTGCAGGCAGAAGGTGGGTAACTTGTTCAGCATGGATGAGGTGAGTTGAAGGGCCTGTTTCTGTACTGTAAGGAGTTTGAGGAGGGCAAGTCTACCAGGCACCACCTTGACAGCCTTTTACTGGAGCGCGTCCTGTCTGGCTGCATCATTGTGTGGTATGATCGCTTCAAGATGGCAGAGAAGGTCACTGGGGTCTCTCTTTCCTCCACTGACGACATTCAGACAACCCTTTCCATCTAGCACACAGTATCTTTGACCCACTACCATCAAGGAGGAGATGCAGGAACATCAAAATCAGAACCGGCAGGCTGGGAAATAGCATCTTCCTCCTGCAAGCCGTGACATTAATGAACAGTAACTGAGTAAATCACCCTAAACCGTGGTGTGGGCACACACCACACACACACACACACACACACACACACACACAGCACATAATAATCACATATATACATACAGATATAATTTAAAATAAATAAATAAATAGATAGGGGTGTGTGTGTGTGTGTGTGGGAGTGTGTGTGTGTGTGGGAGTGTGTGTGTGTGTGTGTGGGAGTGTGTGTGTGTGTGTGTGTGTGTGTGTGTGTGGTGTGTGCCCACACCACGGTCAGGAAAAACGCTGTTTTCTCTGGTTGGATATGTACACTCAGATGATAGTAAACTTGAACTTGGAGAACTCCATAACTCTAGGAAATAGATGGCAGAGCAGGCCATGCAGCCCCTCATGCTTACTCTGCTATCCAATAAGACCACAGCTGATGTCTACCTCAACAGTACTCTTCTGCACCAACCCAAGCCTCTTGAATCCCTCAATGCCCCTGCCCCACTCAGCAATTGAACCTCCACGACCTTCTTGGATGCAGAATTCCACGCATTCACCGACTTCTGCTGAAGAGGTTGGTCATTATGGTCCTGACCCCTTGATTCTAGAACATCCCACCAGGGGAAACATGACCCCTCGCCAAGCCCTCAAGGAGTTCTGCGGAATTCAATGTTTACTGCTCATCCTTGCAGACCCAAGTGAGCTCTGGATCAAAACTTCTCATTCAAGGAATATCAGACCAAGAATCAACCTGGATAACCTGCTCTCAGTGATGTTGGTTGAGGATCCTGTGGGACACCACTGCACTCTCTCTAAGTCTCAGGGTCTCCTAACGGTGGCTTTAGGACAGACAGGGAGCCTTGGGTTGTAAGTGAGAGGCTTCACACTGAAAGAAGAGCAGCCCTGGAAACGTGGCATCAAACACTGATTTCTTCAACAGATACCTACCAACTGGTTGATAATCTGGGCCATCTCCTCCTCTGTCTTGTTTTTGAGGCACTGCAGCAGCAGCTGGGATTGTACGTTGGTGCAGCCTGCTATCTCAGCGGCTTCCTGTGGAGAACAGACACAAAGTGGAACTTCTTCACCTGCTCCCTTGTGGCCCCTGCTCTCACCAGGGTGTACACATGGTTCAGTAAGTAGAGCCTTTGCCCTGCAGCCCCAGAGACCAGGTCCAATGCTGAACACCACTAAAGTCTGCCTGCTGGTCATCAAAAGGACATCTTCTCCTGACCATCTCATCCACCTCCCGACCATTTACTGATCATCTCCCATCTATCTCCTGTCCACCACCTGACCATCTGATATTTATCTTACCACTTCCTGTTCATATCCTGACCACCTTCAATCATCTGGTGTCAATTTCCTGTCCATCTCCCAAGTACCTTCATCTATCTCCTGTTCATCTGATGTTTATCTCCTGACCATCTTCTATCTCCCGATCATCTGATGTCCATTTCCTTACCATCTCTTGACTATCTTCATCTATCTCACGATCTTTAGATGTCCATCTCCTGCTCATCTCTTGACCACCTCTCAACCATCTCATTACTGCTTCAACTCTCTATTGTCCATCTTCCATCTCTCTCCTAACCATCTCCATTAACCTTCCAGCCATTTCCTGACCATCTCCTGTCCAACTCTCATCCATCTCCTGTCCAACTCCCGTCCATCTCCTGACCACTTTCCAACCACCTCCTGTCCATCTCCCATCCATCCCCTGTCCAACTCCCATCCAACCTCTGTCCATCTCTCATTCAACCTCCATCCAACTCCTGTCCAACCCCCATCCAAATCCCATCCATCTCTCATCAGCCCCTCCATCTATTTGGTGAGGCCATCAAGTCTATTGAATCTAAGCCAGCACTTGGACCATTCCTCCACTTACTACACTGTAACATTTTCATTCATATAGCCAACAATTCTCCAGCCACTCACTCAAACTGAGGGGTAATTCACAGCTGCCAATTAATCCAGCAAGCCAAGACCCTGAGCTTAAATTTCTTTGCAGCCTCCCCCCAGCATGTCCTCTTCCTCCACACCAGCTCCTCTACACACTGACAAGGTCTTGAGCCAACCTCCTGAAGCCCACTGTTCAAATTCACGAGCTTCCTGAGGCAAAGTCATCACACTGTGACCTCTACACCAAACCAACATCTGTTGTGCAGGTCCTTGGAATCTAGGAAGAAACTCACGTTGGCCAGCTGTGTTGGCAGTGGGGGTAACAGTCCTGGCATCAGAGCGCTCCCACTTTGCAGAATGGCCTGATTAAACAGATCAGCAGAAAGTGGAGACAGTGTCTGCAGAAAGAGAGAGATCCACGGATTAACCAGACCCACTCACCAGCATCCACAGAAATGCTCAGCAAGGAACAGTCATGGGAATGAGAAAATTGCTCCCAGTTCTATCTGGGCTGGAGGAATTTAGAATAGGAAAGACCCCCTGGTGAGTTGACTGAGGTTATTGGAGCATCAGGTTGGGATTTGGAAATGGTTGGAAAAGGAAGTGGCAGTGGTTGGAATTGGGAAAGGAACAAGGAAGCATTTGGAAGAGGGATGAACAGGCTGTTGGTCTAAGGCCAGGATGGTAGTTGAAATGGGATCCAATTGGATGGGGAGGGTTGGCACAGGGCAGTGAGGATAAAGGGAGGGGTGGGACATGGGGTGAGGAGGCTGGGGAGGGATACAAGTGGAAGAGTGGATGGGGATGGGGAGGCATTAAATTGTGGTTGGGGAGAGTTGTAGGTGAGATGTGGAATCATTGGATGGGGTGATTAGGGTTGGAATGGGAGGGGTTCAAAGGGAAGGGAGGGGTTGATGGGATGGGGGGTTACATTGAATGGGGAGTGGTTGGATGGAATGGGGAGGAGTTGGGTTGGATGGAGAAGGATTGGATGGGATAGGAATAGGTTAATGGGGAGGGGTTGGATTGGGTAGGGTTGGATGTGATGGGGAGGGGTTGGATGGTGTTGGGTTGGATGGGATGAAGAGGAGTTGTTGAGGAGGGGTTGGAAGGGGTAGAGTTGGATGGCAGGCAGGGGTAGAGGGCTGGGGTGGAGTGGGGGTTAGGTTTATGATGTCCCCACCTGCCTGTAACTCTGAAATCTCCGGTGGAACAAATTAATCTCTGAGTATTCCTGGTTTTCCAGTGATGAAAGAATATGGATTCATGCCCTCTTCTCCCCCCACCCCCGACAGTTTCTCGGCGCTGGGGTTGAGATGGGTGAGTGAGGGAGTGACGGCGGCGGGGAGGCCTAGAGCAAGATATCTGTGCTGTCCATACATGCAATGAAACGCTGAGGCCCCCGACTGACTCTCCGAACAGCGTGACTTGATCCGGGTTGCCCCCAAACTGCTTGATGTTCCTCTGAACCCACTCTAGAGCTGCGATTTGGTCCAGGAATCCAAAGTTGCCCCTTGCCCACTCATCTCCTGTGCTGCAGCAAGGACAAAGAACAAGGAAAGGGTTTGTACTGGACTCACAGATTTCTGTCAGAATGTACCACTCTCATTGAAAGGGACTGAGGATGAAGGCCAATTGATGTCCAACAGGCTTGGCGGAGCTTCCCAGCAACACTGGCAGCTCCTACAGGAGGCACCCTGAGGCACTTGGCAGGGAACCCACCCATATCCCTGCTAAGTTCTCCAAGTCCATGGCCATGGCCATGGCCAGTGCTTTCTCTTAGGCAGAATCCCCATTATTGAAATCTTTCTTACACTACAACTCCTGGAATCTTCTATCCAGCGGTTCAGAATTCCTGATCGATTGGCACCTGGCATTTGATGACATCTGCAGTTTCCGTTCACTGGGCCATGGAGTGGTACAGCACAGGAGCAGGCCCTTTGGCCCACAATATCCATGACAACCCTTTTGCCCATTTGCTTGTATCAGGTCTGTATCCTTCCCTACCTTGTTGATTTGAGTACCTGACTAAATGCCTTTTGAACACAGTGACTGTATCTGATTCCACCAACTCCTTTAGTAACGAGTTCCAGATGTTATACACTTTCTATGTAAACACTTACCCCTCAGATCCCTCCTCTCACATTAAACCTATGCCCTGTTGTTTTTGATGTGTCCACTGTGGGAAAAAGATTCTATTAACTCTATCTATGTCTCTTATAACTTTTTATATTTCTATCTGGTCATTCCCCTCAACCTCCTTCTTCAGAAAAAAAAGCCCAACTGATCCAGTTCTCTCTCATAAACTAAAGTCCTCTAATCCAGGCGATGTACTAGTGAATCTGCTCTGCATTCTCCAGCGCAACCACATCTGATCTATACCCTGTTGTAGCCGGAGACAACCTTCCTCGCCATCCACAACACCACCAACTAAATGCAAACACCATACCTCCTGCATTCACGCCCATCGTTAGTATAATTACATGCAACACGAGTCCTTGTACCGATCTCTGCAGTACACTGTTGGTCAGGTCTACATCTTCCACCACTCTCCTCTGCCTCCTATCATTGCCAATGTTGGATCTAATTAGCCAGCCTATCTTGGATCCCACATGCTTTAACCTTCTAGACCAGACTACCTTCTGGGATCTTGTCAATTATCTCACTAAAGTCCATAAAGTCTACCACCCTGGTGATCGTGCCTATAATACAGGGTCTGTGGTGTCCAGGGGGGTGTCACATAATTACCTGAAAAACCAACTAACCAACCAACCACAGCTCTCCAACATGCCCCATTACCGAGCGAACCAACCAACTACTGTTCTCCCGCACATATCATTACCTAGGGAATAAACCAACCACTGTTCTTCAGTGAGCACCGTTGCCTAACCAACTAACTAACCACTGCTCTCTGACACACTCTGTAACCTGGGGAACCAATCAGCCATTGGTTCCCAACATACTGTCACCCGGGGAAACAACAAAAGCCCTTCAACACACACCATTACCAAAAGAACCAACCAACCCACCAGAGCTCTCAAACATATACCATTACCTGAGGAATCCAGCCAGACTGAGTCGGTATTGGATCACCACCACGACCACATTCCCAAAGCTGGCCAGTGCTGACCCGTAGAATATGGAACCCTTTCCCAGAATGAAGGCCCCTCCGTGGATCCAAACCATGACCTGAGGGCCAATTGGAGGGAAAGGAAAGAGAAAGGTTTGACATCTGGTCCTGAACTATCACCAAAGGATAAAATAGTGAAACTTACAGCACAGGAGCAGGCCCTTTGGCCCACCATGTCCATGTTGGCCGGGGGTCTATCTATAATGATTCTTTGTACCAGCACTTGGCCTATTGCATTCTGTGGCTTGGTGCACACTTAGGAAATTCTTTGGGAATTTCTGGCTGGACATTAGATACCTCACACGCCCTGCCAACTTCTTTTGGCCTTTACGATACTCCCATCAGACAGAGATCCAAGAGTTTGAAAACAAACCTCCAGGGCCAAGGACAATTTCTTCTGTGCTGTTATCAGACTTTTGAACAGACCTCTCTTAACCTTACAAAATCTATTGTACTGGATTTGAATTGTAGCATTCTCCACATCACTGGATGTTACACTTTGTTTTATTACTGAACTACCTGCTGTACTTAATTTGATTTGCCTTAGCAGTACGCAAAATAAAGATTTTCACTCTATCTTGGTAACTGATGAAAATGAGCCTTTGCTACACTGTCTCTGAGTCACACGGGTCTGCGTTTGTTTCTAGGTATGTGGTAGGGAGGAGTGTATCATCAGGGTTGGGGTTACCCCTTGTGATTATCTGCCCATGATCTCGGTGCTGTTGTGGGGGTCTTGCTGTGCACATTTTGGTTTCCCACATTTCCAAGGCCACAATGTCCTTAATGGGTGTAAAATGATTTGGAATATTCAGATAAGAATGCCAATGGTGCCACAGAAATGAGGCTTGTTACTGAGGCTAAACCTGGATTACTTCTTCCACCTTTCCTTTCCACCTGTGCCCCCATCCTTGCATCTTCCTTCCCAAAAGCAGGTTGGGAGATCCAGGAGTGGGGGCCTTTTACACCCCCCTCCCCTTCAGTTCCCATGTAAAGCAGCAATGTTTACGTACTGGTACAGTAGTATGGTGCAGCATTGCCTCAGCAGGGCAGTAGACACTCAGGTAGAGACAATCCTCACTGGCAGGTACAGCAAACGGGGCCAACTCTCTCCGTATCTTCTGTAGACACCTAATACAGAGAAAGTGAGAGAGAAGGAGGGAGGGAGGGAAGGAAGGAGTAATGGATGGTGAGAGGGAGTGAGTGAGAGGAAGAGAGAGACAAGGAAGGAGGGAGGGAGGAAGATATGGAAAGGGGAGAGGGAGAGAAGAGGCAGAGAAGGAGCGAGAAAGGGAGAGAGTGTGGATGAGAGAGAATGAGTGAGAGAGTATGAGAGAATGAAAGGGAGAATAAAAGAGACAACGAGAGAGAAAGAGAATATGAGAGAGAATAAGTGAGAGAAAGAATGAGTGAGAGAGAAAATAGGGGGGGGGTGGTTGACAAGTAATCTGTTCCTGGGTTATCAGTTTTCATTCAGTGTATTTGTGCTGTTTCCACACCATTTATTCCCAAAGTCAACAGTTCTTTGTGTCTCAGAACACAGTTGAAAAACAGCCAATTTATCCTGGTATTCATGGCCCAGACTAACTCCCTCATGTTCCCATTGCCTCGTCTCCACTTTCAACCATTCCCTTCCCCTTTCTCTGAATTATTTTATATTTTGTTTCCAGGAAGCAGATTGAAGAAGAGAATAAATATTGTTCCCTTTAAACTATCTCACAATGACCACCTGTTCTGTCACACTACCCCAAACATCCAGAGACTGTGTGCTGATTTTTTTCCATTCCTGTGCTCGAGGTGAGACTGGCATCACTGACAGCCACTGACACATTATGCCTCCCCTCATGTTGAAGCTGGAGGTATGATGGTGACGAGGAGCCACTGTCTGCAACTGCTCCAATCCCTGCTATGACCACTGAGTAACGCTGCTGTGGGAGTAATAGAATCCATCTAATGTGGTAGGGATATGGGCATCGTGTTTGGCACAGACATTATGGGCCAAAGGGCCTGCTCCTATGTTGTACTGTGTTATGCGACAGAGGACAGAGGTTTAAGGTGAGTGAAATAAAGTTTGGAGAGGTATCAGAGGTAGGTTTTTTAAAAACAGAGAGTGGTGGATGCCTGGAATGCATTACCAAGGGTGGTAGTGGAGGCTGGTACAATAGGGACATTCAAAAGACTCTTAGACAGGCACATGGATATAGTAAAATTAGAGGGTTGTGGGTGTGAGGTCTGGAAGGGTTAAATTGTTCTGGGGCAGGTTCAAACAACTTTGTGGGCTGAAGGGCCTGTACTATGCTGTAATGTTAATTGTAACCTTTCTAATTGGGGGCTGGAACCACAGTTGGATTGACTGGGAAAGAACCTCAGGCTTCCTTCCCTAAAGGATATTTTGATTCTTTTTTACAGAAAACCCCTCATTAATACTCATAATTTAATAAATCTAGAATTGTCTTTGTTTAAAAAAGGGCAGTGGGGATAATTCAGGAAATTATAGGTTGGTGAGTCT
This sequence comes from Narcine bancroftii, assembly GCF_036971445.1. Taxonomy (NCBI): domain Eukaryota; kingdom Metazoa; phylum Chordata; class Chondrichthyes; order Torpediniformes; family Narcinidae; genus Narcine; species Narcine bancroftii. Next base: position 95,664,404 of record NC_091478.1, read on the forward strand.
CACATAAGTGGCCAGCATATTAGAGGGGAAGACTCTTGGGGATAGGATTCACTTGCGTTTTGGAAAGTATGTACCTGCTGTGATAGTCAGCATGACTGGTGTGGGGGTGCGGTCATTATACCAGGGGCCTCCCAATGACTGGTGTGGGGGTGCGGTCATTATACCAGGGGCCTCCCAATGACTGGTGTGAGGGTGCGGTCATTATACCAGGGGCCTCCCAATAGCCAGGTAGTCAATAGATATGAGGATAGGACTGGGTATGGTGATCAGTAGATTGGCCATGATGAGGATGAAAGATGGGCCAAACTTATGGGACCGAATGGGCCATTCTTGTTCCTATTTCTCATTGAGTGGAGCAGCTCAGAGATTTGATGGCTGGGTTTACAGCTACAAGGAAATTGTAGTGGTTGAGCACAGAAAGAGTTGATTCACTGTCTCAGTGAAGGTTTCTTGAAAGAGCTAAACAATTTGTCCCATTTCCCTGCAGTTTTCCCACTCAAAGTATCAAATGTTTATGGAAGTGGCCACACAATAGATAGAGCAGTAAAGATGTCTATAGTTCACGTCCTTTCATTGGGTGGGGTACTGAGTATAAAAGTGAGGAGGTCGTGTTGCAGTTCTATAAAAGTTTGGTTAAATTGCACATGATGTACTGTGTGCAATGCCGATGGCCCCATTACAGGAAGGATGTGGATTTGTAAAGGGGTCAAAGACCTTTTCCAGGATGGTGCCCAGATTAAAGTTTATGCTCTGTGGAGAGAGATTGTTTTCCCTGGAGTGTTGGAGACCTGAAACGTTTATAAAATCATGAGGGGTAATGATATGATACAGGTAGACAGAATAATTTTTCCCAGAGCTTAAAATGAGGAATGGGGAAGGGGGGGTGGGGAGTAGAAGTTTAGGGGAGATGTGCAGGTGAGTTTTTTTTTTAAACACAGAGAGTGGTGGGTGCCTGGAATGGGCTGCCAGGAGTAATAGTGGAAGCAGATACAATAGTTGTGTTTAAAAGATGGAGATGGAAGAAATTGATCATATGCAGGGCTACAGATCATGGGCAAGCTACAGAGATTTAGATTAATTTGGGCATGGTGGGTCAGCACAGAACAAAGGCCTGTTCCTGTGCTATAGATTCACTGTTCTGTCCACTTATGATTCAAACCTACCAGTCCCAGCAATATCCTCATGAATCTATCTGGACCCATGCCAGCTTATCCTTCCTGTGCCTGGATGACCACAACTGGGCACAATACTCATGCTGCCTCATCACTGCAACAGCTGCCACAGGACATCCATGGTGTGATTTGGTGGTTAACAGCAACATTGGTTTTGAGAAGGAGAGATTCCTACATTGGAGGATGGCTTGTGGCATTCCGGATTCCTTTCCATGGCTGTGGTCTCTGGGGGGCAGCGAACCTCAAGGGCCCCACTGGAGCGGCGGCAAATGGAACTCCCAAGAATCCAAGCACTAGCCTGGGACCTCCTTCCACTTCCATCTGCTTCCCCCGGATCCATCCATCCTCAGTCCTGACTGTGGGCCCTGAGCAGGTTCCTCCTGCGAGGGAAGCATCATCAGTGACCAGGCCTTGACCCTCACCTCCCTCCCACCACAACCCCAGAGCAACTTGCCCTGACTAAACAGCAACACCAAGAGACACTGGACATTGGAGGTATCAGCAAGCATGGGCAGGACAAAAAGATGGTTTAATGGAATGGCTTCAGGCAAGAGAGCTGAGGGAGGAAGTTCCTGATTTCCAGCCATTCCACAATGTCAGGAATAAAGTGATTACATTTGGGTAATGCAGATAGGTGGTATTGAAGAGAGTGTGGTTTTAAAGGGGGAAGACAAATGAGGAGGGTTTAGGCCACTAAAAAAATTTAATTCAAAGGGATTGGAGTTTAATTGCTTTTGTTAATATTCTTCATTGGATCATACAGGGAACCCCCATCAACCACAGTAATCTTACATCAATTCCACTTTACTCTACCCACATTCTTTCTTTGGCTTGGCTTCGCGGACGAAGATTTATGGAGGGGGTAAAAAAGTCCACGTCAGCTGCAGGCTCGTTTGTGGCTGACCAGTCCGATGCGGGACAGGCAGACACGATTGCAGCGGTTGCAAGGGAAAATTGGTTGGTTGGGGTTGGGTGTTGGGTTTTTCCTCCTTTGCCTTTTGTCAGTGAGGTGGGCTCTGCGGTCTTCTTCAAAGGAGGCTGCTGCCCGCCAAACTGTGAGGCGCCAAGATGCACGGTTTGAGGCGTTATCAGCCCACTGGCGGTGGTCAATGTGGCAGGCACCAAGAGATTTCTTTAGGCAGTCCTTGTACCTTTTCTTTGGTGCACCTCTGTCACGGTGGCCAGTGGAGAGCTCGCCATATAATACGATCTTGGGAAGGCGATGGTCCTCCATTCTGGAGACGTGACCCATCCAGCGCAGCTGGATCTTCAGCAGCGTGGACTCGATGCTGTCGACCTCTGCCATCTCGAGTACCTCGACGTTAGGGGTGTGAGCGCTCCAATGGATGTTGAGGATGGAGCGGAGACAACGCTGGTGGAAGCGTTCTAGGAGCCGTAGGTGGTGCCGGTAGAGGACCCATGATTCGGAGCCGAACAGGAGTGTGGGTATGACAACGGCTCTGTAGATGCTGTTTACATCCGGTACCGCACGGATGGCAGTCTCTTCAATCTGAGGCGCCTGCAAGCTCACACCAAGACACAAGAGAAACTTGTCCGTGAACTACTCTTTGCAGATGATGCCGCTTTAGTTGCCCATTCAAAGCCAGCTCTTCAGCGCTTGACGTCCTGCTTTGCGGAAACTGCCAAAATGTTTGGCCTGGAAGTCAGCCTGAAGAAAACTGAGGTCCTCCATCAGCCAGCTCCCCACCATGACTACCAGCCCCCCCACATCTCCATCGGGCACACAAAACTCAAAACGGTCAACCAGTTTACCTATCTCGGCTGCACCATTTCATCAGATGCAAGGATCGACAACGAGATAGACAACAGACTCGCCAAGGCAAATAGCGCCTTTGGAAGACTACACAAAAGAGTCTGGAAAAACAACCAACTCTACCCACATTCTCGTCATCTAACCCCCCAGATTCTACCCTTCACCTCCACACCAATTTACAACAGCCAATTAATGCATGAACCCAGACATCTTTGGGGAGTGCGAGTAAATAGAATGGCCGGGGAATATTGCAGGGAGAGCATGAAAACGCCACACAGACAGAATTGGAGTTCAGGACAGAACTGGGAGTCTCCGGTGCTGAGGGGCAGTGGCACTTTGTTGTCCAGATTTTTTTTGGGTTTTTCTCCTATCAATTTAAAGTTTTATTATAGATTACAAAGTTGAAAAAAGCATAACCTAACTTATACATTTTGGGGTGGATGTTTAAACTGAGGTGTTCAGGAAATTCTTGCAGAGGGGGGTGAGTTTCTGGAATCCTCTACCTTGGGATTATGAAGATGATCATTATTTGAAGAGGACAGATATATTTTGAAAGATTAAAGAATGAGGGGGTATGAAAAAATACAAAGAGCTGTGTCTTTTTCACTGGGTTGGGCATTGAAAAGAGTAAGGAAGTCAAGTTCATTAAAAAAAAATTTAAACATGTGACAGCCTTGCAACCCACTAGCCAGGACCGTATACTCAATTAATCTACAACCCCCATACGTTTTGAATGGTGGGAGGAAACTGGAAGAGGAATCCATTACAGACACAGGGAGAATGTGCAAACTCCTTACAGATAGTGCCAGATTCAAACCCAGGTCACTGGTTCTGTAACAGAGTTGCACTAACTGCTATGCTAAACCATGCTATTTAAAACCTACTGTCTCTGTCCATCATGTTTCACATCTACCTGGTCCCTGTACCACCTTGACTCCTTCATATTGGCTTCTCTTCCACATTTAGCCTGTCTCAATAAAGGGCTTTGTCTTGAAACATTAACCATTCCTTTTCTCCTGCTGATGCATCTCATTTGTGAAGAAAAAGTTGGATTAGTACATGCATGGTAAGAGTATGGACGGCTATTGTCCAGGTACAGGTCAATGGGGTGAAGCAGAATAATAATTCAGCTTGGCTTAATTGGGCCGAAGGGCCAGTTTCTGTTTTGCAGTCTTCTATGGTTTCACGTGTTGAGTTTCCCCAGCAGAATGTGTTTGGCTTCCAATGCCAGTATCTGCAGTCACCTGCATGACTCCAGTTTTATATAAAACTTTCGTCTGCAGCAAAAAAGAATGGTCAATGTTTCAAGGTCCTTCATCTAGACATAGGGTGGATAGCCAATATAATAAAGAAAAGGTGGGAACCATTAGACAGGGCCTGTAGGGCCTGGACCAGGAGGAGTGTAGGATGATGGACAGAGACTGTTGATTGTCAGATGCCATTTAAAGGGGGAGAGACAAGAGAAATAAAGGGGTCGTCAAAAAGGGTGGAAGGGGGTGTAAGTGAAGAAAAACACTGCCAGAGTTGGAATCTAATAAGAGGTGACAATATTAATGAGAGCTGTTAGGGGAGAGAACAGCCAGGAAGAGTAGGAGGAGTTGATTCTCTAGTTTATCTGGGCCTCACTCTGCGGTGGAGAAGGACAGACAGGTTGGTATGGGAATGGAGAGGGGTTTGAAATGGCAGCAACCAGCTTAGAATCACCATTGGGGACAAAGGAGAGAGGGATGAGGGACTGGGGGCAGGGAGAGGAGAGAGTGATGGGGAGAGGAGGTTGTAACCGAGACCTGGGAAGAGAGTCACGGGGTGGGGAATGGATGAAGTGATGGGCGGGATTGGTGGAGAGAGTAACTAGATTTGGGGTGGGTGTTAGTGACTGAGTGGTGGGGGGATTGGTGGAGAGAGAGACTGGGTTGCAGGGGGTTGGTAGGGAGAGTGACCAGGTGGTGGGGAGAGTGACCAGGTGGTGGGGAGAGTGACCAGGTGGTGGGGAGAGTGACCAGGTGGTGGGGAGAGTGACCAGGTGGGGGGGGGGGGTTGGTAGAGAGAGTGACCAGGTAGGGGGGGTGGTTGATGGGGAAAGTGACCAGCTGGGGGGGGGGAAGTGAGAGACCGGGTGGGGGTTTGGAGGGGAGAGTGACTGGGTGGGGGCGGGCATTAGTGACCAGGTGGGGGTTTGGTGGGGAGAGTTACTGGGTTGCAGGGGGTTGGTAGAGAGAGTGACCAGGTTGGGGGGGGGTGTTGGTGGAAAGAGTGACCAGGTTGGGAGGGGGGGGTTAGTGGGGAAAGTGACCGGGTGGGGGGGGAGTTAGAGAGCAGGTGGGGGTTTGGTGGGGAGAGTAACTGGGTGGGGGGGCATTAGTGACCAGGTAGGTGGAGGTTTGGTGGGGAGAGTGACTGGTTGGGGGGGGTGTTAGTGACCAGGTGGGGGGTGGAGTTTTGGTGGGGAGAGTGACCAGGTGGGGGGGTGTTAGTGACCAGGTGGTGGGGGTGGTGTTAGTGACCAGGTGGATGGAGGTTTGGTGGGGAGTGTGACTGGGTGGGGAGGGGGGTGTTACTGCCCAGGTGGGGGTTTGGTGGGGAGAGTGACCGGGTGGGGGGCATTAGTGACCAGGTAGGTGGGGGTTTGGTGGGGAGAGTGACTGGTTTGGGGGGGTATTAGTGACCAGGTGGGAGGGTGGAGTTTTGGTGGGGAGAGTGTTAGTGACCAGGTGGATGGAGGTTTGGTGGGGAGTGTGACTGGGTGGGGAGGGGGGTGTTACTGCCCAGGTGGGGGTTTGGTGGGGAGAGTGACCGGGTGGGGGGCATTAGTGACCAGGTAGGTGGGGGTTTGGTGGGGAGAGTGACTGGTTTGGGGGGGTATTAGTGACCAGGTGGGAGGGTGGAGTTTTGGTGGGGAGAGTGACCAGGTGGTGGGGGTGGTGTTAGTGACCAGGTGGATGGAGGTTTGGTGGGGAGTGTGACTGGGTGGGGGGGGGGTGTTACTGCCCAGGTGGGGGTTTGGTGGGGAGAGTGACCGGGTGGGGGGCATTAGTGACCAGGTAGGTGGGGGTTTGGTGGGGAGAGTGACTGGGTGGGGGGGGGGTTAGTGACAGGGTGGGGGTTTGGTGGGGAGAGTGACTGGTTGGGGGGGTGTTAGTGACCAGGTGGGAGGGTGGAGTTTTGGTGGGGAGAGTGACCAGGTGGGTGGGGGTTTAGTGGGGAGAGTGACCAGATTGGGGGGGTTTGGTGGGGAGTGACCAGGTGGGGTTAGTGCCCGGGTGGGGGTTTGGTGGGGAAACTGGCCGGATTGTGGGGGGGGGGGTTAGTGACTGGGTGGGGATGGGGGTTTGGTGGGGAGAGTGACCAGGTGGGGGGGGGGATGCATTAGTGACCAGGTAGGTGGGGGTTTGGTGGGGAGAGTGACTGGGTGGGGGTGTTAGTGTCCAGGTGGGTGGAGGTTTGATGGGGAGAGTAACCTGGTGGGGGGGGGGGTAGTGACAGGGTGGGGGTTTGTTGGGGAGAGTGACCAGATAGGGGTGGGGGTTTGGTGGGGAGAGTGACCAGGTGGGGGGGGGGTGCGTTAGTGACCAGGTGGGGAGAGTGACCGGATTGGGGGTGGGGAGAGTGACCGGGTGGGGGGGGGTGGGGGAAGAGAAGTGCAAGTGCGCCAGGACCGGTAGCTGCGGCGTTCCCTTGGACGGGGAGCAGCAGCGGACAGCTGGCCGGGAGCGAGCCCTGTATCTAGGAGGTGCGTCTGGCCGCTTGGAGGCCGGGATCCCAGGGAGCCGGTGTGCGGATCGGTGGGATCCGAGCTGCTCACCGCCGTCTCTGGCCCGTTCTGGAGCACGGAACGTTCAAGCAAGCACATGCCCTCTCAGATGGTGCCAGGAGACTTGACCCATCTCCGCCGGGCACCGAAACTGCTCCACTCAGAAATTACAGTGCGGAGAGAGGTCAATCAGCAAGAGGCAGACAGGGGGACTGCAGCCAGCGGGTACCTGCAGCCCACACGCTCTACTGGAGGGACCCAGCCGGTCGAGCAGCACCCGTGGGAGAGGGAATGGGGTCCCTCCACCCTTCCCACCTCGTAGCCCGTCCCCAACTCCTCCGCTCTTTCAATGACGCAGTATCGCCCGCTTTTACTCTTATCCCCATAAAAGGACCCCGCCCGCCAGGTGACTCTCCATGGAAGCTGCTGCCTGACCCTCCAACTTCTCTTCGCCCACAGAAAAACACCGATTTGCCAAGAATTGTTCCCCTTCAGGCCCAGCTCCCTCTAACCATCCCTGGGAAGCCAGGTCATCGCTGCCTCCCTTTGGCCCCTGGTCTCACCCCGCTAAGCAACAACACTCTCTCCAGTCCCCAATCCCCACCCCATTCTAAATAGGTCTCTGCCCATGGAGACCGTTTCTTTTCCCTAGACTAAGGATCCCTTCTCAATCTCCTCCTCCTTAACTGCTTCACTCTCTCCACATAAACCCCCCCCCCCCCCCCCAAACCCTGGAATCATTCTGCTGAATCTCTTCAGCGCTCTCTCCATGGCCTTCGCATCTTTCCTAAAGTATTCCACTTGGACAGTAAATCCACTCCTAATACACGTGAGATTGGGACCTGCCGGAGGAACTCAGTGTCTCTGGGAGAGGAAGAATGGTCGGTGTTTCGGCTCGGAACCCTTCATTGGGACCGAGGGAAGCGAGGACGGGAACACGGTGGGAGGGAGGCCTGAGGCAGGGATCCCGCTAAGGGTCGTCGAACTAGGGAGAGGTGAAACAGGACGGAACAGAGGCAGATGTCAGACACCCGGGGGTGGGGAGGGAGAGAGGGGCAAGAAACACGAAAGGGGCAGGTGAAGGAGGACAAGTCACACAGGTTGGGCGAGGCTGCCAGTGTTGTGCAGAAGGAGAGAAGGGTGACCAATGGAACTGGAAATGGGGCAGAGAAAAATCCAATGGGAAGGGGGTGGGGGATGGAACCAAAGAGGAGATGGGTGAGAATAGGTGGGGGCTGGCACCAAAAAACGGGGAAGGGAATAACAGAAAGGGCACACATAGGAAGAGAGAACAGACTGAGTATGAAATTAGAACATTCTATGTTCATCCCAGATCTTACTGTGTAAGATTCTCTCTTGAAGTTCATTGTAAACGCGTTGCCCGCCCGTCTCTGCTCCAAAATTATTAGCATATAAAAGGATGCCTTGTCCGGATCAACTTGGACTGACATAACCTGCTAATTTTCCTGGAATCTGTTTTTTCTTGTAATACTATGTAGTTGCTCTTCTACTGTCTGGTGGAGAGGATGACTTGCCTGGATAATGCACAAAGTTTTGCCAAGCCAATCAGTTCGGTTGCAACGTCACCCACGAGCTCTAATAATGAGGAGCGATCTTCCACCTCTCGGCCCATCTATCCAGTTTGAAGACTAATCCCATCGTCCTGGTGGCTTGCTTCCTCTCATTTGCGCCACGTCTGAGATACGTCTTCCCCACCCCTGTTCTGTGGCTAGCTTTCTTTGTGCTGCTACATTCCCTCTTCCCATGATCTTCAGTCCTGAAGGCAAGCCTACAGTGTGACATCTTACCAAATATTCTTTGAAAATCAAACAGACACCAAGCATATTTCTCTCACTCACCCTCTCTATAACTTCACCATAAATCTTCAAATGGATCAAGCGATTTTTTTTTCCAAAGACATTCACATTTATCCCAAATAACTGCCAATCCCGTCCCTGGTTAGTTTCTAGGACCCCCGTCCCTGGTTAGTTTCTAGGACCCCCGTCCCTGGTTAGTTTCTAGGACCCCCGTCCCTGGTTAGTTTCTAGGACCCCCCCCCCCCCCACCTACTGAGTTTATTCTTATGCCCTTTCTAAAAACGTGTGTAACAATTTACATTTCCCCAGAGTGCAGGCGCCACACCATAATTTACCGATTTTGGCCAGTTTTCACTCTTTCTGCTCCCAGAGACTCTTGATGAATTCCACCTGGAGGAGGGGGTTTATCTGCTTTAACTTTACCTAGCTTTTCTCTCAGCCATGAACAGAGGCCCATCTTGGCGCCTTCATCCTCACCTCTCCCCATCACCGTTTTCCATCTTTAGAACCCTTCTGATGTACCCTTCCCACCTGCTCTTTGCTCCTTATTCATCTTCACATTGAGGTTTTTACAAACAGCTCCATTCTCACTCGTGGCGATGCTCCATTACTCTGCTACTGCGACACAGTTTGTTCTCCATCTGGTCAGTGGGCTTATGCCGACACTCCCATCCACTCAATCATCACCCCAGCTCTGCTCTGTTCGACCCAGTCTCCACAACTCATGCACACGCTACAGTATGTGAAAGGCTTTACTCATTGCATTTTGGAGTGAGGTTGTGGATGTCAGACATGTCAGGGGCACTGGGTGTTTTCTCTGGGAGATTTGACTCTCACTCTCAGGCATGAAAAGACAGGAAATTGCCAGTGTCTGTCTGGGATCATTTTCTGCAACTGCACCAAGTTTCACTCATTAGAAATGAGCGGAATGCTCTGCAAACCTATCAAAGTCATAGATTTACAGCAACTCGCCATGCCGACCGATTTAATTCCATTTGCCTGTGTTCAGTTCACATCCCTGTTCACCTTTCCCGTCCATATAATCTCTCAACGTCTTTTAAACATTTTAATTGTCCCTGTCTCCACTTCCTCTGGCAACTCATTCCATATAACTACCCTCTGGGGATAAAAATAAGTTGCCTCCCCCCCGCGTAAATCTTCCCCTTTCACCTTCAACCATTGCCCTCCAGTTTTGGACCCGCTGACTGTGACCATTTGTGGTGAGACACCACCAGCCTACTTGCAGGAAGAGCACCGGAGGACTGACCACACCTGGCCGGCTGTCAATCAGCCCACCTGAATAGACCCAACTCCACCCGGCCGGCTGTCAATCAACTGCCCGGGATCTAATCCTGAGCGGGCCCTTCCCAAGCCAGTCACTCAGGAGTGCAGCTACCACTGTAGCAGAGATTTTTTTTGAACTGAATAAAGCCTGTTGTACAGTCTTTCTCGAGTTTTGTGCATCCCCGTTCACCTGGCCTCCGCTCTTCAGAATGTGATGGTGTACACTACGATCCACAAGAAGGAACACGAGGGGGAGATTGCGGATTTGAGGAAATGGAAGTATGCTCATGGGAAGAGTTTACTGCAGCGCAGAACCTCTTACACTCCCCACGGAAGAGTCGACGGGAACAAAACAAACCAATTCTGGACAACATTAAAGCAAAATCGAGCAGAATTCCTGGCAGCTCGGATACAAGGAATTGCAAAAACAAAACTGGGAACTGCGAAAAGAGGTGAACGACGAATTTTCCAAGATTTTTTAGAGGTCGAGTGAATCCCAGGATATTGGGTGCGCTCAAGAAAATGCTGATATGATTCCACTGGAGCCAGGGGCACGGGCAGGTGGGATAGGAAAGCCCAGGGCTCGGTTTCCCTCCAAATGAATGTCAATGATCACACCAACACGAGGACGGGCGGGCAGTCATACCGTGGCTTCCTTCAAAACACATTAAGGAAAGAGCAGACACGTTGACTTTTCGTCCTTTACTGTGGAGGACACCAGTTTCCCAAGAGTTGAATTCGGACAGGTGAAGGAAGTTACAGCAACAAAACCACAGGTCCAGACGGTGCCCACAGCAAGGGTTTTAAAGCAAGTCGACGAAAGTCGTTAGCGAAACTTTCTAATCTTGTTCCAAAAGTTGTCCTGTCTAATTGGAAAACTGCACATGTCACACTGTCAGCGAAGAAAAGAGCGTGAAAGAGCAGAGAACAATATTAAATGGTATTATGGTTTGAGTAACTGCACCCTTGTTGATTTCCAGTTGATCAGCGAGAGGTCGGGATTGTCTACAAACACGATCATGCCTGAAATGCTTGTGTGAATGTTTTGGAGCAGTGGGCGACTTTCGCAGACATTTAATAAAGCCCCCGCCACACACAAAACTATTACCGTAACTTGAAGCTAATGAAAATTAAGGCAAATTATTTCAGGAGTCGGGTTTCCGCGTTTGTGGTGGGGGGGGGGGGGGGGGGGCACGGCCACGGTGATGGGTAATGCAGGCGGCACGATACACAACACGGAGGGGACAGAGGCATCAAATTACAACCAGAAAAAAGGCATAAAGCAAAGGGGAACGATTGTGACGAACAGGTTTCGGCGCAGGACGTTGTCAGCTCACCCACTTTAAACATGAAAGGATACAACTCCGTACCTACTCAATGACGAGAAGTAAAATCGCCCTCGACTGGCTCGGCTGTGTGGACAGTGACTGGAGTGGCGAGGTGAGGGTGTGCACAGGTAATACACGCCCCAGTTGGAGCGCTGAAAGGAGTTGTGGTCCACTCTGCCCGAGGGGGCGAGTCTGGCACAAGCAGAATGAAAGCTTGATTGCAGGGGTAATGTCACAAGGGAATTGGAACATTGGTGGGCAAGGGCGCGATCTTTGCAACGCATTAGGGGGAAGTGAGAGGGTAAAAGATTCTGGCGAGGCCCAGGCCTTCCAGGAGTGCAGCTCCACAAAGTGGTGGGGCTTGAATGAACAGAGAGAGGCAAGAAGGACTCCGGGGGCCAGTCAGCGTCAGTGGAGAGGGGTCAGCCGCAGTCAACGTTTCGAGTCTGGACTCACTATTGACTGGTCTTGGGAGCCTTTATCAAGACTCTACCCGACCCCAAACTGACTAACCATTTCACGGCTGAGTCCTTCAACCCTCTCTTCCTTTAATCGAGATTCCAGCATCTATGGGTTTTGTACTTCATTGATGGAGCTTGAAATTCTAAACAAAAAACTATGCTGGGCCAAAAGTTCTTGTTAAACCCGAGATTTCTAGATTGTTATAGCGTAGGAGTCTGGGTCAGTCACATACAGGCAATGAAGTCAAACTACAAAGCTGGGGAAACTCAACAGGTCAAACTGTACTTTACGTAGCAACCAACGTTTCAGGCTTGAACTCTTCATCAAGAGCAAAACAGGCGTCTGCCTACATGCCTTGATGACGTGGGGTGGGGGGGGGGGGGAGGAGGGTCAAGCCCAAACCGTTGGTTCTGTATCTTTATCTTTGCTATATAAAGTACACTGTTTGACCTGCCGAGTTTCCCCAGCTTTGTGTTTTCACTTCACTCAGTGTCTGAAGACTTCCCTGCTTTTCTCTCCTCCAATGAACTCCTCCAACTACAGAAATGAGAGGCCAGGTGGTGAAGAAGGCATGAAATTCTGGGGGCTGCAACAGAAAAATGCTGGAAAATCCCTGCCTCGGTGGAGAGAGAAACTGGTCAGTGTTTTGGGTCTGGGACTGCCTCAGAGCTGAGAAGGACGGTCAGACTAGCAGAAAAGAAGTGGTCTGTATACAGAACAAGGGGATTGTCAGGACGGTCAGACTAGCAGAAAAGAAGTGGTCTGTATACAGAACAAGGGGATTGTCAGGAATAATGGAAAGGGATTGAGTCAACCTCCTGTATCTGTGTGGTGAGTTGCTAATGTCTGAGTTAGATGATTGGCTGAATAGTCCTTCACCCATTTTGCCAAACAGGATGGCTGAATGATTCCTTTGGCATCAAGGATTCTAATTTGAAGCTGACCCAGCAAGAGTTAATTGATTTAAGCAGAGGGTTAAGGATGGTTGCTGCAGCCTACAGTTCCTGGTGTTGGTCTTTATCACCTGCTGGGGTCTCCTTGCTAACACGGAATCTCAGTGTCTCGGTGAAGAACTTGACTCGATGTTCCTTCAACTTTGTCCCAGCCTTTGGCTTCAGGTTCAGCTGCATATAGCTCTCATCCTGATCGTAGGCTGGCCACAACTCCAGCCCCTCTCCATTTGGGTTCCTACAAAGCACAATAGCTGGGCATCAGGGACTGCTTCCCACTATATCGAACTATATAGCACTACAGCACAGAAATGAGATCCTCAGCCCATCCACTCTGTATCAAACAATTATTCTGCCTCATCCCATTGATCTTCACCCAGACCATAGCTCTCCACACCCCACCTATCTAAATTTCTCCTAAATATCAAAATTTAGCCTGCATCCAACTCTGCACTGGCAGCTCATTCCACACTTTCACCACCCTCTGCATGAAGAACCTCCCCCAAAGTTCCCTTTAAACATCTCACCTTTCACCCCTACCCATGTCCCCTAATTCTTAGTTCACCCAACCTCAGTGGAAATGGCCTGCATGTATTTACTCTATCTATACCTCTATCCAATCTCCCCTCATTCTCCAATGCTCCAGGGAATAAAGATCTAACCAGTTCAACCTTTTCCCATAACATCCAAACCCCCCAACCCACCACGAGCCCCCCAATGCACTCACCCTGACTACTCCGACAGCCCTTCCCAAACACCCCCACCAAGAAGGACAAGGGTGGCAAGTGTAGGGAAACAGCACTGCCTGCAGTTCCCTTCCAGATGCACACCAACCAGGTTGTTCCTTCACCACTGCATCTAAATTCTGAAGCTGCCTCCCCAACAGCACTGTGGGAGCACCATCACCAGAAGGACTGGAGTGGAAGGAAGTGGCTCATCCCATCTAGGGCTTGCCAGTGCTGTCCCAGTCTTTAAAGATGAATTGAAAATGATAGAACTTCTCCTCACTGTGACCATGAGCTCCCTGGGCCACAGGTGGAGTACAGGCCTGTCCTCCACATTAGGAATCATGTATTAGCCTGGAGGGAGCATTCAGAACTTTAAAGTTTAAAGAACAATTTCACAAACTAGAAAAATAAATGAAGACCACACTGGAAAAACTGAAGCTGTATAGAACCCTGGGGAGGTGATTCTGACTTCCACATTTTGGCCACAATGTCTGTTAAGTCAGAGTTTTTACATGCACACCATCTGCACACAGTTTACTCAGGGCTGTCCTCTCAAGGATCTGAGAGTTAAAGGGAGTGAAGATATTGACAGGGAGTGATAGAGTCCTGGGAGAAACCCATGTATAAGTCAGATCATGGCTGGGGATTGGGGCCCAGTGCTTCCAGGAACAAACCTGTCCCTGACTCCACACCAGCTGCCACCACCACCCCATCAATACACCCCACCTCATCACACACCCACCCATCCCCTTCATACACCCTCACCCCATTCCCATCACACCCTGACCCCATTCCTATCACAGCCTCATTCATACTCTAACCTCTCATTCCTCCCCACCCACACTGATGGCCCTACTCTGTAACATGATGATGCCCAGGGAGGTAGGCACCTACCTCACAGTTTGTTCCACTTCCTGCATGTGGGAGTGAGTCACATGACATGGTCAGGTCAGCCATGGCTGGCCAACATCCTGAAATAGGTCCTTCAGGCCACCAAGCCTATGCTGACCCATCCAATACCCATCTACACTGACCCCATACACCAACATCCTGGCGCGCGATCTGGGTGCTTGTCGAGATGATCTGTTCATTCTGTTGGTGTCTCTGTCTCCACCACCCCTCAGGCAGTGCATTGCAGTCTCTCACCAGAGGCGACTCAGATCCCTTCTCAACCTCCTCCCCTTGGACACCGCTGCCACATAACCCTTCTGTTTCATGGTTCTAAGTTCTCATACACTCCTGAATTATCTTCATGTGGAAACAGTCCTGTGAGTGTGGGCTGGCAAGCTCAAGATAGAAACATGCTGCTTACCCATTCTTGGCAAAGTTCGCCCAGTATTTCATCAGACGTCTGCTCAAGTCCACTTCTTCTGCAGTGCCATTCACTGTAAGAGTCACACCATTAGAAGATGGACCATGTGCCTGGAGGTCTCCTCAGTTCAGACTGCACCTGAGCTCCAGCAGACTCAGAGAGAGGTTCAAATTTTAAATTTAGACATACCGCACGGTAACAGACCCTTTCGGCCCACAAGCTCATGCTGCCCAAATACACCCAATTGACTTACAACCCCCGGTACATTTTGAAGGTGGGAGGAAACCCAAACAGACATGAGGAGGATGTACAAACTCCTTACAGACGGCATGGGATTCAAACCCTGGGCCCGGTTGCCTGGTGCTGTAACTAACCTCTATATTCAAGATCAAACAAATGGGGAGGAGAGAAAGGGCAAGGGGGAAACCTGTGATAAGGTGGAAGGGAGGGAAAATTCAATGACAAAAATGTTCATGGTGGAAGAACAAAAAGAAACAAAACCAAGCAACAAACACTCAGCTGGAGGAACTGAACTGGTCAAACAGCATCTGTGGAGGAAAAAGAATGGTCAGTATTTCATTGAGCCATCTTCTCAATGATGTTGCAACCCTTGTTCCAGCACAAAATAATGACCATTTGTTCTCTGCCGCACAGATCTTCCATCAGATTGTGTTCTGATCCATATCCCTTTCATATTCATGTGTCTATCTGGAAGCCTCTTAAATGCAACAATTGTATTTGCTTCTGTCTGGAAGCCTCTTAAATGCAACAATTGTATTTGCTTCTGCCACCGCCCTGGCAGCCCATTTCAGGCACCCACCATTCTCTGTTCAGAAATGTATCCTGCACATCTCCTTCAAATTTTCCCCCTCTCTTTAAACACCTATCCTCTAGTGTATGGGGAAAGATTCTAACTGTCCAGGCCTCTCAGCTTCTGACACACCAGAGAATACAACACAACTTTGTCCAATGAAGGTGGCTCTTCCGAGTTAATCCAAGACATCTCTAGCAGCTAAACATTAAAAAAATCAACAAGGAGTTATAAACGAGTTGAACAAAAATGTCCTGCAAATGCTGGGTTCAAGTGAAATACACAGGAGTACTGGAGAAACTCAGTAGGTCCATAGGCGCCCAATGTTTTGGCCCTGGGCCCTTTGTCGGGAATCTGGAAAAGACATCTGAAAAAAAAAGGTGCGGGGAAGGGGCCAGGGGAAGAAATGCATACTAATAGGGAAGAAC
The DNA here is from genome assembly GCF_036971445.1 of Narcine bancroftii. Taxonomy (NCBI): domain Eukaryota; kingdom Metazoa; phylum Chordata; class Chondrichthyes; order Torpediniformes; family Narcinidae; genus Narcine; species Narcine bancroftii. The sequence continues at coordinate 95,680,221 of NC_091478.1, forward strand.
TCATAGGTGGATATGGGTGGAAAGCGAGAAGAGAAAGAAGCGGAGAAGTGCAATACAGAATCACGCTGAGAAGGTCAGCAGGTCAGTAGCATCCAAAGTAAAGGGGGACAAATGGATCTACACTGAGATGTGATGGGGCAGTGGTTCTCAAACTTTTTCCACCCACTCACATTCCACCTTAAGTAATCCCTTACTAACTATCTACCCTATATGATGTCACAGATGCTCTAAGGGATTACTTCATGTGAGTGGAAAGAAAAAGGTTGAGAATCATTGTGGTGGGGGAGAGAGCAGAAGGCTAAGGTTAGCTCTCTGGTAGGTGAAGGAAGGGAAGGGAGTGGGGAGCTGGAGGAATGGAGACAGGGTGAGGGAGGGGGTGTTAATGGAAATTGGAAAAGTTGATAATGGTACGGTCTGCTTGGAGGATGCCAAGAGCATTTCCTTGCAACACCTCAGACAAATGGTGGTTAGTAAAGGATGAGTTGTTTGACCGACAGTCTAGTGTCAAGGACAGAGATGATTGACTTTTCAAAGGAAGGAAAAGGTATGAGGATCAGCCAATGAAGAGGCCGAGGGGTGGGATTACTGGAGGGAAATGTGATGAAATCTCCAGGACTCCACCCAACCCTACATCAGGATCAAAACACAGACTCAAACCTGTCAGGTGGGACTTGACCATCAGCAAACAGATACAATAACTAGTATAGGAGATGGCGAACAAAGGATGAGATGACAGTTTGTCATATACACAAGTACACTCTACAGATGTATTGAAATTCTTGCTTTGCTTACCAACTACAATAGTGTAAATTAACATAATCTGCTAAGATGGAAAAAGAGATAAATATCAAAGGATAGGTAAATAAATATTCACAGTTGCAGTTAATGCAAGAAAAAAAATGATGATTCAATAGTGCAGACAGATCTGTTGGTCCTGGAGTAGTTTATGGTTTGGGTTTGCGAAGTACAGGGAAGTTCAAGACCTTGATAGCCATTAAAAGCAAAACCTGCTCTTGAAACTACAGGTGCTGGTCTTCCGGCCATAAGTGGCAGTGAAGAGATTGTGACCAGGATGATGAGGGTCCTTTGAGGCAGCATTTCACAGAGATGTCTAGCAATGGATGGGAGGTCAGTGCCCATGATGGACCTGGTTGTGTTTGCCAATTTCTGCCACCTTTTGTTTGGATATCTATTTGTGCTTGAGTTTCCAAACCAGGCCATGTTGCAACCAGTCAGTACACACACATATACACACACACACACACACACACATACACACACAAAAGGACACAGGAGTGTTGAACTGAGAGAGAAGATATGCTCAAAGATTATTAAATTCTCTGCGTTCTCCTCACCTGTTACAATAATGTCCCCATTCCAAAATGAGCTTCCAAGAACATAGCCAACCTCATCGCCATGGTCAGCCTTCACAAAATCAGGGCGGGTTTCATTGTAGATGCTTGTCCTGTGTTGAAACTCATACAGAAAGACTGGAGACCCTGCATCTGAGGAGAGAAGGCAATGGAAGTGTATTTCCTCATTAAGTGCAGGGAATGGGGATGCTGAGAGAGGATGAACAGGAAGGACCTCAGCCCCTTGGCAGACAGGTCAGAACTGAGGGGTTTAAATTAACCTGAGAGATTGAACTAATATGGATTATCCTCACTGAGTGGTGAGGGGTATTGTGTCTGAAAGGATGGCAGAGGGACAGAACCCTTCCCATTCCAATGTTCCTGAAAGTTCTCTTGAGGAGTCGGAAGGCCCATAAACTGAGACCTGGGAAGTGATTTTAACAATCCAGTGGTGGCTGCCAGGAATATGGGCTGAATGGCCACATGTACAAATCTAAGGTGTAGTTGGTGTCCTTGGTCTGGGCAATCTAAAGGCTAGATCACCTATGGCATAGGTACTCTGTGGTTATTTAAGAGATTACTTAAGGTGGAATAAGAGTGTAAATAAAAGGCTGAGATCCATTGGGCGAGATCCAAGTGCTCTAAACCAGGAAGGGACCATCGAGGAGCTTTGTGAGAGAGACTTTGGCTCACTGATGATACGGAGATTATTTTTTGCAGTGGTTAGTGAAAAAAGGTTCAACAGTAACTTTCAGATGCCACTGGGAAAAATAAAGGAGGGGAAATTCTGCAGTGTGGTGAGGGAAGAGCGGAGCAAGATGGGGGGTGGTGGTGTATGTTCTGTTCTGTATGACGTGCCCCTCTTAGCTCCAAGTGGAAGAAAAACTACATCTGCGCTACCACCATCGCCGTTTATATTTGAAAGATCTACAAGACAAGATTGTCCTTTGTCACCAGCACTTTTTGCATTAGCTATTGAACCATCGGCTCAATTGATAAAACAAGATAGTAATATTAAAGGTATTAAAGTGAAATCTGTGGACTTTAGAATTAATTTGTTTGCGGATGATGTTTTGATTTATTTAACAGAACCTCAGGAATCCTTAAGATGTTTAAATGACAGGTTGGAACAGTATGGAGAAATATTTGGTTATAAAATTAATTGGAAAAAAGTGAAATTAAGCCATTGATTGATGCCGATTATACTTCTTGTAAGAATATTGTTCAATTTAAGTGGTCAGATCAAATTAAATATTTAGGTATTAAAATAGATAAAAATTTTGATCATTTGTTTGAATTAAATTTTTTATCTTTATTTCAAAAAATTAAAAATGATTTTAATCGATGGCAAGATTTGCCGATAACATGAATAGGTAGAGTTAACTGTATTAAGATGAATATTTTTCCTACAATACCTTTTTCCAATCTATTCCTTGTAAAGTTCCTCCAAAAAAAATTTTTAAAGATTTGATTTTTATAGTAAGGAAATTTTTATGGAAAGATAAAATGGGAAGAGTGTCTTTACAACAATTAACTTGGAAATATGAATTAGGAGGTTTACAGCTTCTGAATATTCAAAACTACTATTATGCGGCATAATTAAAGTTTATTAATTAATGTTTGATTAGGAAAATCTATTGATATGGGAAGATATTGAATTATATCAAATTAATGAGAAGAAGATGGATCAGTTTATTTATAAATGGAGCTCTAAGTTATAATTCACCTATTTTGATGCATTTAATGGAAGCATGGAATAAGATAAATGAGGAAATAGGTACACAAGGGGAAAACTTCAAGTAAGACACCTTTATTTCAGAATAAACATTTTTCTTTTATGTCTGATAATCAGTTTTTGAAAATATGGGATCAGAAAGGAATTAAAACTGTTACAGGACTGTTATGAGGTTAGTTACTTTTATTTCTTTCCAGAGAATGAAAGAAAAATATAAATACAATCAAATACATATTTTTTGTTATTATCAAGTTAGAGTCTCGTTATTGGATAAGTTTCGGGAATACTTTAAGGTTACCAAGACAGACCAAATTTGAAAATTTACTTACAGAAGGTGGGAAGAAAAGGTTTATATCTGAAATGTATACATTATTACAGAATAAAATGCCTAAGTTAGATTTACAAAAATCTAGATTAAAATGGGAAAAAGACTTGGGGACAGCCATTTCTCAAGATGATTGGAGGAACCTATGTAAAGATAGCATGACTAAAATGACAAGTCAACGTGAGATATAGATTAGTTCATTATAATTTTATACATCAATTATATTTGACTCCTGAAAAATTTATGCTTTAGATGTTAGAAAGAAATAGGTTCCTTTTTACATTCTACTTGGTTCGTGATAAGGTAAAACCTTTTTGGATATGGCTTAAAGAATTTTTACAAGACATTTTTAAAGTTAAATTTTAAATGGACCTATCAATATTTTTGCTAGGTAATAGTAAAAAGATATGTTTGGAATTAAGATTAATTAGATTTAAATTGCATTTTTGAGATTAGTATTAACAGTAGCGAGAAAATGTATTGCGATTACTTGAAAAAATGAAACTAATTTGAATTTACATAGGTGGCAGATGGAGTTTAGATCCTGTATACCATTGGAAAAAAAATGTATAATTTATGTGATAATTACCTTTTTATCAGAAAGTTGGGAGCCTCTATTTGGATTATATGGGTTTAAAATTTTGAATTTTTGGCCATGCCGTGTGGTGTCGGCCATGCCGTCCGTGGTGGTGTTGCTCCAATTCATGGTAATTAATTATGTTATTGTGGTTTATATCTTTTTCTTTCTTCTCTTTTTCTCTTTCTTTTCTTTCTTTTTTTGGGGGAGTAGATTAGATGGTTAGCGAGGTTTGGGGGAGGGTTGTAATGATAGTAGCATGGGTTAGAGTTTTTTTGGGTTATATACCATGTATTCTTTATTGACAATATGTATTATTTGCTTTTGTTCTACTGTATGTATCATGATTTAAAATTTTAAATAAAATATTCAAACAAAAATATGATGCCCCTGTGCTGTTGTTATTTTTCTATATAATCTGCACTTTAACCAGTATTACATTAGTCCCTACGCTGTGTCTTATCTATTTTGTCTTATTCATTCATTAATTTATCTATTTATTCATCTCTCTGTCTGTCTATGCATTCATTTACTTGTTACTGTTGCTTTTCCTGGTGTACGGATTATCTTCCCTAGGTTGCCCGCAATAAGAAGCTTTTTTTTACTGTATTTCAGTGTAAGTGATAATAAAACGATTCAATTAATCATTTATGTTCGGGCCCTGCAGGAGCAAAAGCAGGGAGTATTGGAAACAAACACATCAGGGAGCTTCTGGGAAGTATGAAATAGAGTTAACATTTCTGGTTTTGTTTTAGATTTCTGGCACCTGCCCAGGTTATTGGTTTCCATTCCTTGTCATAGGCACCCTCTCTAATCTAAGAGTTACCGGGCAGCAATCAGGAGCATGGAACCCGAATTCCCTCCCTCTCAACCATGAGATTATTGGGCAGGTTCTTTGGCCCTCTTTTGTCCCTGACCTTGGAAACTTCGGGATCTTCCCACTCTTTCAAAATCAGGAGATACTGACGAGATACCAGGAGATGTTGGAAATCTGAAATAAAACCCAAGAATGCTGGAAACCCTCAGCATCTGTGGAGAGGGTGAAAGAATAAGTGCTTCAGGTCAATGAGCTTGTCAGGTTTCTAGCAGAAAGGCATTATAATTTTTTTTAATTTAAATTTTATATGTGATTTCCTGTTGAGTTTAATTTAAACTTTAGACACTAACGAACACTTCGTAACCAATAAATCTGTGGTTTGGGATTCTATGAAGGCTTATTTAAGAGGGCAAATAATAAATTATACAGCTAAGATTAAAAAAAAGAATATATGTCTGAAGTTAATAATTTCAAAAATGAAATAACAAAATTGTAAAAAGAATTACAGAATCAAGTGAATGATGAGAAACAAAGAATAATGGAATTTAAAAAAAATTAAATTTAATGAAATACAAATATATAAAATGGAGAGAGATACAAGGCGAACTCAACAAAAATATTATGACTTGAGAGATAGAGTCCATAAAGTTTTAGCATAGAAATTGAAGACAGAGCAATTATCAAGAACAATAATAGCCATGGGTCTAACAGTATCTTTTTGTTGGGTTATATGGTTTCTTTGATAGGGTTGGATAAATTTCAAATTGCATTTGTACGTTTAGTGTTATCTGTAGCACGAAAATGTGTAGCTAGCACTTTGAAGGATAATGTGGAGGTTACATTATGCGCTGGCATAATGAGTTGAGAAATTGTATTATTATGGAAAAAATTACATGTAATCTGCACGATAATTATTTGTTTTTTGTTAAAATGTGGTCTACTTATTTGGAGTATATGAATTAAGAAATACTTTGAAATATTTTTTATAATCATTGTATTATCTTTATATTTGGCTCCCCTTAGGCTGAAGGGGTGGGAGGGTTTTTTAAAAAAATTTATACCAAAAAATTGTTTTTTTTCTGTTATGTTTGATTGTAAGTTGTTTAAATTCTTTTAAATAAAGTTTAAAAAAAAACAATAATAGATATAAAAGAGGAATCAGGTCATCTTATTTATTAAACACAGGGTATTAATGATGTTTTTATGAAATTTTATAATATATCAATCAGAATCCTTGAAGGATGGAGATAAAATAGATGAATATTTATCACAAATTATGTTGCCAGAATTAAATACTGAGGAGAAGATTGAATTAATAAATTATTTTACTGTTACAGAATTATATGACATATTGATGTCTTTACCAAATAATGAAGCTCCAGGGGAAGATAGTTTCTCTCCAGAATTTTACAAAGAATTTAAAGAGTCTTTGATCCCTATATGGGATTGTTGGATCAAATAAATGACTCCTGTGATTTAACAGAGTCGTTTAAAACAGCATTAATAATAGTTATTCCAAAAAAAGGAAGAATATTTTGCTTTAATCTTCATATTCTATATAATTATTGAATACAGATTATAAAATTTTGTCTAAATTAATAGCTAATAGATTAGCTAAATGTTTACCTAAATTGATTAATATGGACCAAACAGGTTTTTATCAAGAATATTGGTAATATTGTTAAGTTTTTAAGTTTATTAAATGTAGCTCAAAAAAGTAAAATGCCATCAGTAGCTTTGGCTTTAGATGCAGATAAAGCATTTGATAGATCAGAATGGGACTATTTATTTAAAGTATTGAAGGTTTTTGGAATTCCAGTAAATTTTATAAATTGAATAAGGGCATTATATAATCGCCCAAAGGCTAAAGTAGTTACAAAGAGACAAATATCAAAACCTTTTTTATTGGAAAGATCATCTAGACAGGGTTGTCCATTGTCACCTTTTTTATTTGCATTGGCCGTAGAACCTTTAGCAGAGGTGACAAGAAGAGATAATGACATTAAGGGCTTTAAGATAAAAGATAAAGATCATAAAATTAGACTTTTTGCAGATGATGTAATATATCTTACAAACCCTAAAATTTCACGAAACAAAGTAAATATATGTTTGGTGGAGTATGGGTTAATATCAGGTTATAAAGTAAATATTGATAAAAGTGAAGTGATGCCAATGATCGAGACTGATTATACTAAAGCTAAGAAAATGAAAAAATTTGAATGGCAGAAGGAGGCGATTAAATTTTTAGGAATCAATATTGATAAGAATTTGAATAATTTACTTAAATTAAATTATATACCTTTACTGAAGAAAATTAAAGAAGATTTAATAAGATGAAAGAAGTTACTGATTTCTTTAATAGGAAGGATAAATTATGTGAAGATGAATATTTTTCCTAGAATACAATACCTATTCCAATCATTACTAATTTCTGTACTAACAACGTTTTTTCAAGATTTAAATAAAAATGTAAGAAAATTCATTTGGTGAGACAAAATGCCTAGGATGGCATTGGAAAAATTAACATGGAAATATGATCAGGGGGACTACGAATGCCTAATCTTAAAAATGATTACCAAGCAGCTCAACTTAGATTTTTGTCTTCCTGTTATCAGATTAGTGAAAAGACAGCGTGGGTACAAATTGAAAAAAGTAAAATGGGGAAAATAATTCTGAACATCTTTTGTATAAATGACACAAAGAACTGTTGAAAGGGAAAATAGATACACCAATTTTGAAACATATACTTAAAGTATGGAATGGAATCCATGTAGAAAGAGGAATGAAGAATTATCAATTAGCTAGAATGTTATTAAAGCAAAATCCTTTAATTCCTTTTACAGTTAATTTTTTTTTTGTTATTTGGTATAACTGTGGAATAAAAAGGTAAAGGTTGTTTTTTTTACTTTTGACCAATTGAAAGACGAGTATAATATACCCAATAATACTATTTTTTTCTTATTATCAACTTAAATCATACTTAAAAAGAAAGTTGGGACTGAATTTTAGATTACCTGAACAAAGTCAATTTGAATATTTAATAACTGATACGTTTATCAAAAGAGTTTAATTTAAACTCTCTCATTGTCCTCATTAATCTTGTTACCAGTTTATGTGAACTTTTACTCTGTGAATCCAAAATGGTGCTGGAGTGTGGTGTCTTTTTGTAAGGTGCCTGGTTAGCACGATGAACAAAGATTTCCACTGCCTCTTTGTATGTGTGCCAATGAATAATTCAATCCAATAAGAGAAGGGAAAGCCGGGGGGGGGGGGGGGGGGGGGGAGGAGTAGAGTGGGTGGAAGGAAAGCAGGTTGGGGGGGGCAAGGTGAGCAGGTAGGCACGGATGGGGGAGATGAAAGCTGGGGCATTCAGTTTGGATATCATACCTCTGCTCAGTCTTGCTGAACGGATGGTAGGTACCAGCATTAACACATCACCCAAAATTTCAAGGTGCAGGTCTCGGATCTTTATCCTGTCCTGTGTGTCCCCCATGTACTCATCCAGAACGTGTTGAAATTCTTCCTCCGTTAGCTGCCCTCAGACGAGAACAGCACATTTAATCCAGCAGAAGGAATCCACCAGACAATGGTTACACAGACAATGCAGCAAGGAAACAGGCCATTTGGGCCATGATGTATGTGCCCAATTTGATTCTAAACCAGTCCCATCTGCCTGGGCTGCATTCCTCACTGCCTCTCCATTCTAATTCCCTGCCCGTTCATGTGTCTGTCTAAATGCCTCTTAAACTCAGCGGAGCACTGGAATTCTAGATCACTGCCAGGTTTTCTCCTTGCTTTTGACAGATCCACCTTTCAATCAGAGGCCTTCACTCTTTAGTCCCACCTCCCTCCAACAAAGCTTCCAGCTGTCACTGACTGGAAGGCATTGCACAGACAGTGTTGGCGACCTTGGTTCAAATCCAGGCTGTCTGTAAGGAGTTTGTATATTCTCCTATAATCTATGTAGTTTTTCTCCAGTTTCCTCCCACCATCCAAATGTACGGGGTTTGGGAGGTCAATTGGGTGGTACAGGTTTTATGGGTTTGGAGGACCCTCTACTGTACTATATCATTAAAATAAAAAAGAATTCTCTTCTATCTTGCGTAGGTGACGTAGAAATGGGAGTCGGTTGTTCCGCATTTAATTTACTCCACAATGTGATTCAATGATAAGCTCATCTCCCATTCCCACTACCATACTCTTGTGTGTCAAGAATACTTCCGCCTTAAGAAATTCAAAGACTGCACCTCCACCACCCTTTAAGAAAGTGTTTGAAACAGTCCCTGAGGGAAAGTATTTAAATTATGTCCTTAATTGTTCAATAAATAAGGGACATTTAAAGTTTCTTAGATTGGCACATGGATATAAGAAAAGTTGGAGGGTTTTGCTCAACTCTCCAGAGGTCCAGTCTCAGAAACCTGAGGGGCTCCATACAATATTTCAACACTGGATCAGAAATATCCTTCTCAAGATGATCTGTATTCTATTATACAAAGCATTGGTAATCCAGTATCAAACAATCCTGTTCTGTGGAGGCATCAGAATGTTTATTAATGTTGTATTAATGAGGACCCTGACATTGATCAGTTTGGTCTCTGCAGTCCCTGTCCATCCACCTATTGACAATCTTTCTTCCCCATCAAAACATCTGCCAGCTCACTGTGTTCCTGCCTCCACTCCTCTACATGAGGAGTTTTCAGATGGCTCTTTGAGGTTGTGCAATGGTACACACCTCCAACACCAGTCCTGATCAATGGAACAGTCACCCTCAGCATTATCACCCACTGTCACCATAAGGCACTGGCAGCTATCTCCAATATCTGTTTGAGGTTTAACAGACAGAAGAAGTTTGCAAGAATTAATTTCAAATGTCAGGTAATGGGATTGCATAGAAACTCACAAGTCGTGTGGCTCTGTTGATCTTTGCTGAGGTCTCCCGATCCATCCCTTCCTCCCAGCCTGGTGGATTAAAGATCTGTTGAATGAACACAACAGATAAAATTGAGGATCAGTATGTACAATGGCAGTTTATCGCAATACAGTCAGCTGACCATCCACCCCAGTAATGGGTGGTCCTGCAGTCAAAGGTGTTGATTGACAGCAAAGGGAAAAGTTTCCCATTATAGTGGTAGGTGGGACTCACAGCAGTATTTATTTAATTACAGTCTCAATAAGCAATAGGAAACAGAACTCCTGACAAAAACTGCAGCGAGTGCCGGACTCAGAGAAGTTTATTGTCATCTGGTTGTACAAGTACAACCTGACAAAACAGCATTCTCCGGTCCTCAGCGCAAAACACGAAGACACACAACCAGACATAAGACACATACAGATAAGCAATACATATGCCTGACAAGTATTCATACATACATACAAATAAATAAATAAATAGATAGATATGTTTTCATATATATGAGAGCTTTGTATGGTTAGTGTGTGCAGTTCCTTGAGTCATTCAGCATCCTCACTGCCTGTGGTAAGATGCTGTGCTCTCAACCTGGTGGTGCTGGCTCTGATACTCCTGTATCTCTGTCCCGACAGGAGTAGTGGAAAGATATAGTGTGCCGGATAACAATCCTGGTAGATCACTCAATGGTGGGGGTGGGGGGGGGGGGGGGGGCAGGGAGGGAGGAAGATGCCAGTGATCCTCTCTGTCACTCTTATGGTCCTGTGGATTGACCTCTGATCCATTTCTCTGCAGCCACCGTATCACACTGTGATGCAGCTGGCCAAGACACTCTCGAAAGAGCTCCTGTAGGTTGATATGATGGTGCCAGTAGTCCTGACTCAGCCCCAACAGCAGTCTGACTCGCAGCCCCGCCAGTGGCCTGACTTGCAGCCCCAACAATCTGACTCGCAGCCCCGCCAGTGGCCTGACTCGCAGCCCCGCCAGTGGCCTGACTCGCAGCCCCGCCAGTGGCCTGACTCGCAGCCCCGCCAGTGGCCTGACTCCCAGCCCCGCCAGTGGCCTGACTCCCAGCCCCGCCAGTGGCCTGACTCCCAGCCCCGCCAGTGGCCTGACTCCCAGCCCCGCCAGTGGCCTGACTCCCAGCCCCGCCAGTGGCCTGACTCCCAGCCCCGCCAGTGGCCTGACTCCCAGCCCCGCCAGAGGCCTGACTCCCAGCCCTGACAGTGGTTAGACAGACACTGAAATTGATTTCTTTAGCTCAGGGCTGGTGATCAGGACCAGCCCACCACATACTGGATATGGACACACAAGATACCACTTGACCCATTCCCCAAAAGTTCTGCTCGTCGTTCTCTCTCCAACATCCATCTAGAAGCCCAGTTTTCCTCAGAGTTTCCAATCAGCACTAACTAGTGTTTAACATTGTTCCCTCACAAACCCCCAGGGTTGTGATCCTAACAGGATAGCTTCCATGATCTACTTTGTAAAATCTTGTACATCTCAACACACACTTTGGAATTAGTCACATTGACAAATATTGTGAACCCAATACATCAGACAAAGAGAGGCTTCAATTGATCAGGAGTCACAAGATGGCAGATGCTGAAATCTGGATCTAAAACATAAGCTGCTTCCAATGATGTTGCCTGTCCTGCTGAGAGGGATGGATGGTGGACGTTTTGTTGAGCCCCTACATCAAGCTTATATTTAATCTTACCTTTGCAAGTATCCAGCCAACTTCATGATTATTGACTCCTAACAGGTACGGGACCACATTGACCTCTTTTGCCTCAAGGAGATGTTCAGCCTCTTTGGACAGGAAGCTCCCATCCACCACGATAGGTGCGAATGTCTTAAATGGAAACACCAAAAGGGAAGGTTAGTGCCAAAGGCACAGGCCATAAAAGTGTTCAGGCATTGTGGAGGATTGGGTGGGTGGGTGGGGGGGGCGGTGGGGATGGTCATAGAATCAAGAGAATCACTTCAGGAAAACTCAATGGTAACATTTTGGGCCGAATTCTTCCAGGAGTCCTGTAGGCAAGGCACAGGGAGAAAGATCTCAGGTCATCCTAAAACTGGCAAAAGCCCTTGGATTATTGTTGAAATATAGGACCTGCTGTGATGCCAATTTTGAGCACATCAAGATTTTACAATCATCTTTGTGATGAGGATCTACCAAAAGGTTTCGGTGATGGATGTATATCTCCCCTGCTGCGTAGAGAAGGCAGCCAACATACTGAAAGCCCCACTCCAGCTGGAACACACTCTCTTCTCCCTCCTCCCATCAGGAAGACTCAAGAGGGTGAAAGCATGCACCAACAGGCCAACAGTTTCTTCCCTGCAGCCATCAGGCTCCTAAACGAACCAACAACAATGCTCTCATGCTGCCCTTGCTTGGTGCTAATTTGATCTTCCTTTTCATTGTAATCCCATATTCTTAAATTGTACTCTTTACATGCGAGTATGACGGATAGAGATAATCTGTTAGAAGGCTACTTTGAAGATAAACCCTTCTAACTGTATTGGGTATTTTGTGACAAGTAAACATTTACCATATATACGCGTGTAATAATCGACTTCCCCCCGCCAAAAAAAAATTTTTGGCCCTCAAATTTTCCATACATCGCTTGTAAAATTGGACCTGCTTATTATTTAGCCTGGCCATCCACCCATCTGAGCTCCTGACGCCCTGAATGGTGCAGGTACTTGCAACAATCAAAAGTAGTATGTGTGTAATAATCGACCTTCTAAATCAGTGGTTCTCAACCTTTCTCTTTCCACTCACATCCCACTTTAAGTATTCCCTATGCCATAGGTGCTCTGCGATGAGTAAAGGATTGCTTAAGGTGGGATGTGGGTAGAAAGAAAAAGTTTGAAAACCACTATTTTAATCGTACCTCATTGACTCGTTATGTGCAGGATTTCAATAATGACAATTTTTCTCAAGCAAAATATTTCAGTAACAATTGGGTCCAGAACAGTGATTCTCAACCTGCTTTTCCCACTCACATACCCACCTTAAGCAATCCTTTACTCATCACAGAGCACCAATGGCATAGGGATTACTTTAAGTGGTATGTGAGTGGAAAGTAAAAGGTTGAGAACCACTGCTCTAAATTTTATCCGAAAATTGATCTTGAAACTACAACTATTACATGCATATGTATGTTAAACATTTTTACAAATATTGGCCAGGACAGTGGGTTGAATTGGTAGCATTGATCCTTTACAGTTAATTGACCTGCACCTGGACAATAGTCCCCTCGCATCCATGTACCTATCCAACCTTCCCTTAAAAGTTGAAATCAAACCTGCATCTATCACCTCGGCTGGCAGCTTGATCTAAACTCTCACCATTTTCTGAGTGAAGAAGGTCTTGCAGAGGGTGGTGGATGTATGGAAAGAGCTACCAGAGGAAATGGATTTACTGGATTAATAAGATAGTAATTTAGAATATCGTTGCTTACGTTTCTGTGAAGATGACGTTTTGAAATTGGGAAATACAAGAGCTTGGAAAGTGTCATCTATATTCTTATTCAAAGAAAAGTATGGAAAAAGCTACCAGAGGAAATGGAAGAGGCGAGGGCAGTTATCAGTGCATGCAAGGAAATGTTCAGAGAGATGTGAGGCAAACACTGGGAAATGGGACATGCTTCAATATAACCATCACATGGATGAGTCGGGTTGAAGGGTTTGCTTCCATGCTGTAAAACCTTGGGACCATGACGTGACAGCAGATATGGAAATTAAAACATTCATCAAATTAAGAGGTAAGAGAGTAGCTTGCACCTACATTGATCTTGGTGAGGTTCAGCATTTCTTCCTCCGACAGGTTCCGGAGACAACTGACGAACTTCAATGAAGTTTCCGTGCCACAGCCTGTCTTATTGGCGATCATCTACAGGAGCGTTGAGAGAAAGGACTGTGACTCAAGTGGATCAAAGACAGAAGAGACTGCAGAGTCTGGAGCATGCAACAAACTACAGAACGCCAGAAGAACTTAGCAGGTCAAGCAGCATCCATGGAAGCAAAAGGCGTGAGTTAATAGTACATCACTTGGCCTTAAGTCTCCACAGGGGTTGCTGGAGCCTGCTGAGTTCTTGCAGTGTTCTGTTGCTAAAGGACAGGTTTGCAACAGATCTTAATGAACTGATGCCATCTCACAAGATCTCCAGAACAGGAAGTGTGATCCTGCTTCCCATGTCCCTAGTGTGCTGAGAATTAAACAAAAAAGTCTGCTGGAGTCGAATGCAACACATGAAGGTGCTAGAGAAACTCAGCAGCAGGTCACGCAGTGTCCACAGGAAGTAAAGGGTAACCAATGTTTTGGGCATAGGGCCTATGTTGGGATCTGGAAAATCAGGCAGACGCCTGGATAAAAAATGTGGAGGGAGGTGGTTGACAGAGAGAAGGGAGGAAGGGGGAGGGGCAGGAGCACAGCTAACAGGTAAGAGGTCATAGGTGGATATAGATGGCAGTTTCCAAGCTCTCGTATTTCCCAATTTCAAAACAACTTCACAGAAACGTAAGCGACGATATTCCGAATTACTCTTATTAATCCAGTAAATCAAACTTCGTAATTTCAGCTGTAAATAACTTTAATTCATTGATAAAAGGAATAAACATTTTATATGAAAATCTCAATGCTAAGTTATTACTAAATGTTTATTCCTTTTATCAATGAATTAAAGCTATTTACAGCTGAAATTATGAAGTTTGATTTACTGGATTAATAAGATAGTAATTCAGAATATTGTCGTTATGTTTCTGTGAAGATGACGTTTTGAAATTGGGAAATACAAGAGCTTGGAAAGTGTCATTTATATTCTTATTCAAAGAGAAGTATGGAAAAAGCTACCAGAGGAAATGGAATAGGCGAGGGCAGTTACCAGAACACGCAAAGGAAATGTTCAGAGAGATGTGAGGCAAACACTGGGAAATGGAACCTGCTTAAATATAACCATCACATGGATGAGTTGGCTTGAAGGGTTTGCTTCCACGTTGTAAAACCTTGGGACCATGATGTGACAGCAGATATGGAAATTAAAACATTCATCAAATTAAGTCTCCAACTTTCCAGCATCTGCTTGTTTGCCTCATGTCTCATGTGGTGCCATTTGAATTCAATAAACCAGGAGAGAACAGGAGAAGGTGCTAAACATTGTGATCCTCTGTCAAGAGGGATAATGGGATGGAATTTGTTCATCGGGAATACATCTGATGAAATGTAATGGGTTAATTGGGAGTTCTACAGCCCAGTACAGGCCCTTGGCCTGACTTCACGCTGACTATCACACTCTGTAACATTAACTGTACCCTAATCCCACTTCACTCTGCCCACACTCCCATCAACTCCCCCGAACTCAACAGCAGCCAATTAACCTACTGACCTGCATGTCTTTGGGACGTGGGACAAAACAGGAGCAGCCAGGGGAAACCCACATGGAGAACCTGCGAACTCCACACAGACAGCCCCAGAGGTCAGGATCAAACCTGGCTGCCTGGCTTTGTGAACCAGTGACTTCACCTGCTGCACCGCTGTGTCACTGGGGACTGTAGTGGGTTGAGCAACTGGTCCTCTGCAGAGTTGGAGCAAATATTAGGACGAGGGGACTGGCCTCAAGATTCAGATTTTGGATGGAGATGAGGAGGAACTGCTTGTGTCCATTTATGGAAATCTCTGCCCAAGGAATCAGTAGAGGCTGCCTCATTACATGTATTTAAGACCCAGTTATCTAGATTTCTGCAGAGAAAGGGTTCTGGTGAACAGACCATGTGGAGCTGAATTCACAGCCAATCAACCATGTTATTGAAGGTGGAAAAGGCTCAACAGGCTGGATGGCCGACTCCTGCCTGTTTCTGATATTCTTCTGAACAAGTGAGAAGCTGCTCCAGTACAACTGAGACAGTAAACAATGGAGGTGGAGGCAAAATGTTTTGATCCCCTGGCACTGGACAGACTAAGAATTAATTGGAATCCATTAATTGGGGTCCTGTGGGATCAGAAAGAATGGGAAAAGATTTGGACCCTTGGGACTTGGGAGGGGGGGTGGGAATGGGAGAATGGGACAAGGTTTAGTCTCATGGGACTGGGAGAGGGATGGCAGGGTGGGATAAGGTCTCGTGGGACTGGGGTGGGGATGGGACAAGGCTTAGTCCCATAGGACTCGGGTGGGGAGGGGGTGGTGGAATGCAGGAGGATGGGACAGGGTTTGGGACTTACAGGGGTGGGCAGGGGAAAACACAGATTGCTCTAACGAGTTGCCCACATTGAAGGTAGATGAAAAATGTTGTCCATCCTGCACCTTTTCATACAAGGGTGTTACCAGTTCTCCGAGGTGGTTGCAATGAGTGGGAATGTTGCCGGTGGGAAGCTGAAGAATTCTGACTTCTGTACGTCTACTCACTTGAGTCGTTGCCTTGAGATCAGTGTTGATCAGACCTCTGATCAAAGAGGTGCCACTTTCCGAGATGGCTCTGTGGAACAATCCAGTTGCCAGTGGAGACACAAGCTGTGTAAAGAACAGGGGTGATGAGCTATGGCACCCTAGGAGCTCCTCCTTCTGGACTGTAGAACAACATAGGACAGTTTACAGCGATCTGGTGGAGATGGTTTTACTTGGACTCCAAGGTAAGAGGTGGTGGGGTTGGTGGGTGGTGGGAAAATCATAATACAGTAAAACCCCTATATCCAGAATTCAAGAAACTGGTAAAAAAAGAGGAAAATATCCAGGTTAAAAAATCCGGAAGTTTAAGATTGGTGCACCTTGCCGTTAGTTCACCAATTCACGTAACACGCAATCTCAAACAAACAGAAAATTCACTTATCCGGCATCTACCATTCTCCATTGGTGCCGGATAC
Organism: Narcine bancroftii; assembly: GCF_036971445.1. Classification (NCBI taxonomy): domain Eukaryota; kingdom Metazoa; phylum Chordata; class Chondrichthyes; order Torpediniformes; family Narcinidae; genus Narcine; species Narcine bancroftii. Next base: position 95,696,798 of record NC_091478.1, read on the forward strand.
CAGGGTTTTACTGCGATAAAACAATAATCACGTATTCATGATGGATAAAAATGTAAATGTTGTAGACTCTGAAATCTTGAATGAACGAAGAGAAGCAGGAGGGGCTCAATAGGACAGGCAGCATCCATGGAGAGAGAGAGAGAGAGAGAGAGAGAGAGACTGTCACTCTCTAGTAAGAAGAGATAGATTGGGAGGGGTTGCAAGAGATGTGGGAAGGGGCATAAAGGTTTTGGGGTATTAGATAGAAGGGTAGGAGGTGGAAAGAGAGTGAGGGGGAGAGATCTCTGTTGTAGGAAGTTTGAGAGAAAAGGCAGACTGGGAGCTGGTGAGGGAGGGGCGGAAAAGGCGGAAGCAGATGGAGGTTACCCAAACATTCAGCGATAGTGCCGCAGGGTTTAAGGGTGCCCAGGAGGAACAGGACGTGTTGTTGGGTGAACTGGCGGGCTTTAGGGGAGAGGGAGCACACTGTGAGGAGCTGTGGTTAAATATCAGTTCAGATCTTGGCCACGCCACTCAACCACCTGCCGAATCAATGGGGTCAAACGTGGCATTTTGAGAGCAGAAAGCACACACTGGGCTGATATTCACAAGCAGGTATCCAGAGGTATTCAAGGTTATAAAGAGACACAGCAGGTTGGGGGATCTATTGGTCAAAGTTTACTGTCTCATAACAAGTACGAAACTGATAGCAAGAAGCTCAAACACAGGACCAGAGGCTCAGCATTGAGTATTTCACTGAAACGGGAGTTTATTCAGCCTGTTTACTGTGTCGGTCAAGCCTAATCCACTGCCACCTTGGACCTCCAGCCCCAAGATACTGACTCCTCTGGTACAATGTGGGAAGGGCTTCTCCCACTCTCACCCTTCAGACAGGAAACATCATCTCTCATTTCTTCACAAATCAATTCATCAATTTATTACAACCCATGCTGTGGTTTCCGAACCTTCTTAACCTGTGATCCAATTGTCCACGGTGATGTACTGCAGTCTGCACCGTGATGTACTGTGGTCTAACTGTCAACCATGACATATTGTGGTCTACACAGTGATGTACTATGGGCTACATGGTGATGTACCATGGTCTAACTGTCCATGGTGACATACTGCAGTCTGTCCACAGTGACGTGCTGCCGTCTACATGTTAACTATCCACGGTGTCATACTGTGGATGACACAATGATGTACCATGGTCTAACTCCACAGTGATGCACTGCGGTCTGCACCGTGATGTACTGTAGTCTAACTGTTAACGGTGACGTACTGTGGTCTACACGGTGACGTACTGCAGTCTAACTGTCCATGGTGACATACTATGGTCTACACGGTGACGTACTGTGATCTACATTGTGAGGTACTGCAGACTAACTGTCCATGGTGAGGTACTGTGCTCTACATGGTGATGTACTGTGGTCTACATGGTGACGTACTGCAGTCTAACTATCCATGGTGACATACTGTGGTCTACACTGTGATGTACTGTGGTCTACACGGTGATGTACTGTGGTCTACATGGTGATGTACTGTGGTCTACATGGTGACGTACTGCAGTCTAACTATCCATGGTGATGTACTGTGGTCTACACTGTGATGTACTGTGGTCTACATGGTGATGTACTGTGGTCTACATGGTGATGTACTGTGGTCTACATGGTGATGTACTGTGGTCTACATGGTGAGGTACTGTGGTCTACATGGTGATGTACTGTGGTCTACATGGTGAGGTACTGTGGTCTACATGGTGAGGTACTGTGGTCTACATGGTGAGGTACTGTGGTCTACATGGTGATGTACTGCAGTCTAACTATCCATGGTGACATACTGTGGTCTACACTGTGATGTACTGTGGTCTACATGGTGAGGTACTGTGGTCTACATGGTGAGGTACTGTGGTCTACATGGTGAGGTACTGTGGTCTACATGGTGAGGTACTGTGGTCTACATGGTGAGGTACTGTGGTCTACATGGTGATGTACCGTGGTCTACACTGTGACGTACTGCAGTCTAACTGTCCGTGGTGACGTACGTTAACTTGCTCTTATATTTTGTGCTTCAGCTCAAAGAACAGAACACAGTCCCAAATGAAACTATCTTAATGATCAGTTCTGGCTTTCTCTTCCTCCAAACACTTAGGACCAGAAACATCCTTTGCATTGTTGCACCTCCCTAGATACTATTTCTCCCACTTCTTTGGGACTAAGGCAAACCTTAACCATTCCTTTCTCAGCAGCATCCATGTACCAGACACGAGGAATACCACATAAACACTGTGCCAAGAATGCTGTGACAAGTGACTCATCTCTTTCCATCATTTTCAAGGTAGAGGGAGGAGTGTGATGGAATGATCTCCACTTCGTTGGCTGATGACATCTCCAACACCTTTCATGAAGCGTCACCGTCAGGACAGCTATTTGTTTGACACCCTCTGCCCACCACACCACATATTCACTCCTTACACTAATAGACCCTGGAGAACCTGCGACCTCTACCACATGGTCAAGGGCAGCAGACAGAAAGGAATTCTGGAGAGGTCCCAGAGGAATGGAAAGCAGCAAATGTAACGATGCTGAAGGAGGGAGAAAGCAGAAATTTGGAACAGGCAGGAAATCATCTGAAAGGAGGCAAGAGCAGGATATTTAGAAAAATTATAACGGGCAGCCCAGAGCATTGTTTACGAGAGGGGCAATGAGACAAGTTCAGGGGAAATGCTGCAAGCAGAGTTGTGGGTTCAATGTGGGGCATAGCAGATGTGGCAGGGTGTTCTGAAGAGGGCAGTCTGTGGAAACAGTGACCAACACAAAGTGGGACCAAGAGCTTACGAGCAGTGACACGCTGATTCCTCCAGCGGACTCCCCGAAAATGGTGACTGAGCTGGGGTCACCTCCAAAACTCTTGATGTTTCCTTGGATCCATTTCAGCGCTGCAATCTGATCCAACATTCCCAAGTTTGCTCGCAGGTGCTCGTCCCCCGTGCTGAAGGAGAAAGGCAGTGTGGTCAGGTGACAGATGGGAGGGGCTGGGGATTGAGGCAGCTTGGAGATCAGACCTCACTAGACGTCCCACACAGGATGGACACAGCTTGTCCTTGGCATTGGACTCTCCTTCCTGCCCTCAGACCTCTCCCTCTGACCCTTGGTCTTCATCCTCCCTCCGACCCTTGGTGGCCTCTCTTCCTCTGTCCCTTGGTCCCTTCCATCCGCCCCTTGGTCCCCTCGACCTCACCCTCCGCCCCTCAGTGTTTCTGAGGGTATTCAAAATTACTAATCATATCAGTATGCCCTGGGAGTCTGTGATGTGACAGTGTGGAGGGAGCCTCACTGTGTCTCACAGAGAATATATGATGGGACACTATGGAGGAAGCCTCATTCAGTGTCTGATCTGGGGGTGTGTGATGGGACAGAGTAGGGGGAGCTTCACTCAGTGTCAGAGCAGGGTGTAGGTGATGAGATTGGACGGTGTGGAGGGAGCGTCACTGAGTGTCAGAGCTGGGTGTGTGTGATGGGATGGTGTGGAGGGAGCTTCACTGAGTGTCAGAGCTGGGAGTGTTTGATGGAATGGGATGGTGTGGAGGGAGCTTCACTGAGTGTCAGAGCCAGGTGAGTTTAATGGGATAGGATGGTGTGGAGGGAGCCTCATTCTGTCCCATTTCTTGGGAATTAAGCAGTATATAGAAGGATGAGTTGAAAAACTGTACTGAGGAGAATGGGACCAGTTACCTGAGGAACCCGGGCACTCCCAGACGGTATTGGATCACCACCACCACCACATCCTCATAGGCTGCAAGGGCTGATCCATCATAGAATTTTCCGCTCCCCACCCAGAAGCCACCGCCGTGGATCCAGACCATGACCTGAGGTGAGACAGTAAGTGGTCACCATACTTTCCACCAGATCTCTGGTGTCCCAGCCACTGGCAATTTGCAGAGACACAACAAGTGATTTCTGCCTGTAACCGTCTGTTCTCAGTGCTGTGAGCAGTTGCTGTTGGAGCCTGTCCTGTGGTGGGATGGAAATTTTGGCCCTACCATATGGCGATGAGGTGGGATGGTTCCTTGTTCTCCACCCTGCACAGAATGAGCCAGTTGGAGAGACTGGGCAGCAGAGCTTTCTGGAACAATGTGGTTCCATAGTGCAACTTGGCAGAGCTATCCCAAGTGAGGAATGTGTTGAGGGCAACTTGGACCATCAAACACACCCTTCCTTTCATTGTCTCCATCTACAACTCCTACTGCCTTGGAAAAGCAGCCAATGTGTTACAGGGTCCATCCCACCTCGGCCTCACTCTCTTCATCCCTTCCCATCAGGAAGAAGATTCACAAGTGTGAGACAACACACCAGCAGATTCAAGGACGATTTCTCTCCCGCTGCTATGAGACTCCCGAATGAACTCACACCTTTGCTCCACCGCAACGGATCTCTCTATAACTCTGCATTTCTGTATTGTGCCTTTCTTGTACTAATGAATGGAACAGCTAATTGGTTTGCTCGTAAAGCAACCTCTATCACAGCATCTTAGTCCTTGTGACAATGAACCTGAACTTGAACAGAATCCAATTCTCTCAGCTGGGTTCAATTTCAGCTCTTTCCCTGCTCCAGAGAATGTGATATCCCCCCCTTTCCCTCCCTCTGCAGAAAGCTCAACTTTGAATCAAGATCTGATCCAAGAGAAGACTCATGGTTATAAATGAATGACATTTTGGTCATAAATTATGACTGATTAAACCAGTCTTCACTATCAAAGGAATGTCATCAATCTGTAACAACTCTGCAAATGGAACCAGTGTGTATCAGTCCCCAAACTAATGCCACTGTCCCACTCTCTCTTCTTGCATGAGCTTGTATGTGTCTGTCTCTCTCCATCTGTGTTTCTTGCACACATTGTACTAATTTTTCTGCATGTATGTCAGTTTGTGTTTTAATGTCTGATTGAGTGTGTCTGCGCCGTGCACGCCCACATCTTTCCTCAATATTTCACGAGTTGGGGCTTGAACACCACACACAGTACTCACGGAAAGCTTTGTCTTGGTATCGTGCGGTGGGACAGGGGTGAATACGTTCAGATACAGGCAATCCTCAGTGTACATCCTCAGGTTTGTCTCAATCTTCATGAAATCCGCCAACATGTCTTCCAGCAATGAATCTTGCAGGCACCTGGAATGTGGGAGAGACCAGGAGTGATGGGGAAAGACTGCTGACCCAAACACATGCGGCAATCAGGCAACTCATTCAGCAGGAGCTGCCAGTCAGGCTGCGTCTGCTCTCCCCGATGTTCAGAGGTCCAATGAACCTCCTGCACAATCCTGACTGCTGCACCTCCACGTTGCAAATCATTATTCCATTGCCAGGGCAGGACATTAGCCTGAGCCACCTGATCCTCACCTGAACAACAGCACCTCTAATACTGCTACACACCCTTGGTACTTTGTTCGGCCAGGATTTCATGCTCCGTCCATGGAGTGACGTCTCCATGGGTTTAATTCAATGGGAAATCATCTCAGGGGACAAAAGGCTATCTGACTGAGACTTCAGGTAATGGCCAATTGACAATCGCAGAGGATGGAGCATCAGAGTTTACAGCATGGAAGACCCCTCGAGCCAACTTGTACTCACCAAGATGTCTACCTGTGCTTTCCCATTTGCCTGCTTCATCGCTCCAAACCTTACCTGTGCATGTCTTTTGAATGTGACAATTGTCTCCACCTCTCCCACCACCTCTGGCAGATCATTCCACACACCCACCACCCTCTGTGTGAAGGATGCCCCTCAATCCCTTTTGAATCTTTCCCTCACCTTATCTCCATGCCCTCTAGATTTGGATTGCTCTATCTTGGTGCAACAACAAGGACAGAACTGGTGGGGTGTCACGGGATGTCGTGAAGGAACACCACGCACCCTGCTGACTCCCGAGGGATTTATTAAAAGTATATTTTAAGAAAAGTTAAAACATAAATACAACTCTGAAGTTACTTTGAAGTGTTTAATATTAAGAAAAAATGTCTCAGAAAAAAGAAAAAGCTTTAAAAACCATGCCGAAAGGAAGAAGGCAGAAAGGAGAGAGAAATTAGGCCTACCTTTTCCCTGAAGCAGGCCACTGAAGTCCGCCCTGGAGCCGCTGGAGACAGCCCTGGTGACCAACCGCCTTCCAGAGCCATCCCTGTGGCTCTCCGCAAAGACGGCGCCATTGGGAGAACTACAACTACATCACGCATGCGCGACTCCTCATGGAGACGCGCTGTAGAAGAAAAAAAGTCCGAAAAATAATCTCCACAGCCCTTAAAGGACCACTCCAGCGCCTCGGCTGCTGAACAGGAAGTTGAATATTTTAACGTGGAGGAGCATTCTAACAACTCTGCAACTGCAAGAGAAGAGGCAAGTACAGAAGAAGGATTTAAAGGAAAGGAAAAGACTTTTAATAATGAGATAGATAAAACTGAATCCAAAATTGACAAGCTTTCGGATGGACTAGAAAATAATTTTAAATTTCTAAATGGTCGAAGAAAAACAAGTTAGAACTGACATGACTAATCTTATAAATAATGTTTCACAAAGGGTTGATAAATTGGAAGAAAAAAACTGAGAATGACCGTGAAGAAGTGCAACGTATCGCAGAAAGGTCAAATGTTAATGAAGATTTGGTTTCTGCTTTAGGTTTCATGAATGAAAAATTGCTTGAGAAAGTTGATAGTTTGGCACATTATAGTAGAAGAAATAATCTTAAAATTGTCGGGATGTCAGAAGGTAAAGAAGGAATTTTGTTTTTTTCAAGAATGGATACTGGAAATATTTGGACCGAATCATTTTGAAGATAAGATCTTGAGTAAGAGAGCTCACAGAGCTCTTAGACCGAAACCAAGTCCAAATCAGAGACCTCACTCCATCTTGATAAGATTGCTGAATTATCAAGATAGAGAGAAGGTACTTAGTTTAGCGATGAAAAGAGCCAGAGAACGTGGGCCTTTGAATTATGAAGATTAGATTTTTTTTCTATCCTGATTTGAGTCAAGCCATTTTTTTTACCTTTTCTGTTTTATTGAAGAAGCGAAGATGCGTGGGGAAGTGTTCTTCTTCTAATGGAAAGTTTTTTTCTGTCCGGATGTTGGGTGGTGTGTTTGTTGATTTCTGACGACTACATGTGTTTTTGTGGGTTGACTACGACCCGTAAAATGCTAATATTTCTGCCATTTTGGGGGGGGGGGGGCTTCATTTTGTTAATCTTTCATAATGTTTTTATTTTGATTGAATTTAATGTTTTTGGATTGAAAACGATGACACCTAGGACCAGATCAATTTGTGGGAATTCTCCCTGGATAGAAGTGATTGATATTGTTTTAATCTATACACTTTTAAAATAAACCCCGAGTAAAGGAGTTAAGATTTTGACTTTTAATATTAATGGGCCCTTAAAAAGACAGAAGATTTTATCTTATATTAAGAAATTAGGAGTAGATATTGCTCTTCTACTCATTAAACTGAAAATGAACATTTGAAATTGAAAAGAGATTGGGTAGGTCAGATAGTTTTCTCTACATTCAACTCTAAAGCCAGGGGAGTGGCAATTTTATTCAAGAAAATTTTACTAGTTAAAATTTGAAGTGTGACTACGGACCCGGCAGGAAGGTACGTGATGGTAAATTGTCATATATTCCCTGAAAATTGGACTTTATTAAATCTTTATGCACCTAATACAAAAATTTATGCAATATACTTTTCTAAATTTAGTAGATGTACATGAAAATATTTTAGTAGGTGGTGATTTTAATTTTTGTTTGGAACCAATACTGGATAGATCATCAAGAACTATAGTTAAATAAAAGGCAGCTAAAACATTGTTATCCTTAATGAAAGATTATAATCTAATTGATATATGGAGAAGGATCCATCCCAATGATAGGGATTTCTATTTTTACTCTAGAAGGTTTGATACATATTCTAGAATTGACCTTTTTTGCTTTCTGCCAAGATCAATCTACAGTTGTGAATGTTGATTATATAACAAGAATATTATCTAATCATTCTCCACTGTTGAGTGAATTGGAATTCGCTGAAAAACAACACTTAGTTTATTAGTGGAAATTAAATTCTTTGTTACTGAAAAGGCCAGATTTGTTTTTTTAAAAAATGACAACATTTACAACTATTTTGTGATACTAATTTGCATTTAACAGAAGACATGTTTATAATTTGGGATGCATTGAAAGCTTATTTAAGAGGATAAATTATGTTATTTTACAAAATTTAAAAAGGAATATATGAAGGATATAGAAAAATTGGAAAAGGAAATATCATCATTGGAAAAAAAATTCAAAAATCATTCTCTGAAGATAAATATAAAAAATAATTCAATAAAAAACTACAATATAATACAATGTTAACATAAGCAGAAATATTCTGAATTTGGGGAACGATCACATAAAGTTTTAGCTTGGCAACTAAAAGTGGAAAAATCTTCAAGAACAATAAATGCAAAACAACAGAATAAAAACGAAGTGACATATAAACCAGAAAAAATTAATGCTGTATTTGAGGAATTTTATGAAAATTTATATACATCTGAATCATTGCATGATGAGGAGGCTATAGATGAATATTTGTCACAATTATTTTTACCAAACTTTACTCAAGAAGGATGATTTGGATAGTCCTTTTATTGAATAAGAGGTTTAAGTCGCACTTAATAGTTTACAAAACAATAAATCTCCAGGAGAGGATGGGTTCCCAGTAGAATTTTATAAAGAATTTAGATTTATTGATTCCATTATTTATGGAAGTAGTTGAAGTTTTTGAACAACCATCTTCCAGAAACTTTATCTATGGCAATAATTACAGCCATACCTAAAAAAGATAGAGGTCCATTAAAACCAGCTTCATATAGATATATATCTTTATTCAATATTGATTATAAAATTATAGCAAAAATATTAGCAAATAGGCTTAATGAGTATCTTCCTGAATTGATAACTTCAGAAAATATTGTAAGGTTATTAAGTATAATCAATTAACGCAGAAGAAAGAGGATTTAAGTGTTATAGTAGCTTTAGGTGCAGAAAAAGCCTTTGATAGGTTAGAATGGGATTGTTTGTTTAAGGTTCTAAGTAAATTCAGTTTTGCTATAAATTTTATAAATTGGATTAAGGCATTATATAGAAATCCAAAAGCTAAAGCTAAGGTAATAACAAATGGACAGATTTCTCAATCTTTTAATTTAACTATATCTAGTAGACAGGGATGTCCTTTATCACCAACCTTGTTTGCTTAAACTATAGAACCTCTCACACAAAATGGTTGAGATGATTGGCAGTTGAAAGGATTTGAGATAAATCAGATTGAAGATAAAATTAGTTTATTTGCTGATGATGTATTAGTTTATTTAACTTAACTGCAATTATCATTGCCAAGACTTTATAGATAGTTGTTAGAATATGGGAAGATTTCAGGGTATAAAATAAATTGGGATAAAAGTGAAGTGAAGAAATTGGTACAATGAGATTATTTACGTGGTATACATATTGATAATAATTGGAAACATTTATATAAATATTTTAAAAGATAGATGAAGATTTAAAGAGATGGGTAAATTTATCTATTACATTAATTGGGAGAGTTAACTGTATTAAAATGAATATTTTTCCAAGAATTCAAATTTTATTTCAAACTTTACCTATATAATTGATGTTGATGTTTGGTGAGTGAACTGAGCCGGTACCACTTGGATTCACCTCGCTGAGCGCCTGCACCTGACTGTGTGTCCATGCAGGAATTATGGGGAATAGGTCAGGTGAACCAAGAGTGAGGTAATCAGTAACCAGAGGACATGGGTTCAAGATGAGGGGGAAAGATTTGACAGGAACCTGAGAGGTGATTTTTTTTTTAAGACACAGGGTGGTGGGTGTGTGGAACAAGCTGCCGGAGGAGGAGGTTGAAGCAGGTACTATTGCAACCAGGGATATGGACAGGCAGGTGGGACACTACTAGCAAGTTGGGCTTAAGGGCCTTTTTCCATGCTGTGTGACTCTATAGCCCTTTTTGTACTGAAAAGTCATGTTATTGCCGTATACATGACCCATATCTGGAAGCCAGTTTTCTTGTTCACATAGAACCGAGAAAAGCCAGATCTGTGAGTCAAATACACTCCACTGCTGAGACTACCTACCTAGGTGAACTGAAGACAGGCAAGTCTAGGACCTCCCCCCACCCCAATCCACCTTGCAATTCTTTCACACAGTGCTCGAAAGGCAGATAAAACCCAGCTTTCAAGCTCTGTTTAAAAGGGGCTATGACTCCCAGTTGCCAACCATTTTAAAGCCCCTCATCTCCATACAAACATGTCTGCCTCATGACCTCATCCAACCCCAGGGTGAGGCCAAGCATAAACTTGCGGAACAAAACATCTTGTTTCTCCCATATATCTTAATCCCAATGGCATGAATGTTGAATATTCCAAATTTTGGTAACACCACCTCGATTGGACTCTACGGTTTTCTTCACTCCTTTACTTGCTCCAATTTCCCTTTCTCTCCATCTTTCCCCCACCCTGTGGGTGCTCCTCTACCTATCTCTACAGCTCCCCCCCCACTTACCCTGCGCTGGGGGTGGTGGTAGAGGGTCCTTCTGTGGACTCACACCCTGGGAGGGGGGGAACAGTCCCACTATGGATACATTTACACTGGGCGGGGGGGGGGGGGTGTTGTAAGAGGGTCCCACTGTGGACACAGTTACCCTGATTGGGGGAAAAATGGGTCCCCGTTGTGGACATACTTACCCTTGGGGTAATGATGTCGCCTTCCTTGTCCCATTCCAGGTTTCTGGCGCCACAGGCTCTGAGAACCTCAAGCGGCCAACTGGTGGCTTTGCATAAGGGATTCCGAGGTAGGTATAGACGGGCCTGTCCAATCCCCTCACTGACCACTGCTTGCCCTCCAGCCATCCAGAACTGGTGACAACTATCGGCGGCCCATCCTTGGCACCTAAAAGAGGAGGACAAGGTCAGAAAGGCACCTGCCCGTCCATCATCTCAGGAGGCTGTGGTGATTGGCTCTACTCTCTGGGGTGACCAGGAAGAAGATCAATAAATTTGCAAGTGGAGAGAAGATTTAGAAGGTTGTTGCTGGGACTCATGGAACTGAGTTACAGGGGAAGGTTAAATGGGTTAGTACTTTATCCCTGGATCATCGGAGAATGAGGGGTGATTTGATAGAGGTTTACAAAATTGTGACAGGTTAATGCAAGTAGGTTTTTTCCAATGAGGTTAGGTGAGACGAGCAGTACAGGATATGGATTATGAGTGAAAGGGGAAATGTTTAAGGGGAACATCAGGGATTCTTTCTGTGTTGTAGTGTTCTATGGTGCAGAATGTGGAAGGGTCCCATCTCACAGTGGAGACCCTGACTTACCATTGCCAAGAACAGTGGCTCAGCAAGCCCCTAGAGACTTGGGTTCAATCCCATACTCCGGAACTGTCCATGTGGAGTTTGCACATACTCCCTGTGACCCCCCCCCCCCCCCCCCACCTTCCCTGGGTGCTCCAGTTTTCTCCCATATCCCAAAGGTTTTCAGGGTGTCAGGTTAATTGTCTGAGTGAGTGGCCGATCTGGAGAGAATTGATGGGAATGTGTGGAGGATGAAAGATGGGTGGCTGATGGTCATCATCGGCTGAATGGACCAAAGGACCTGTTTTGTGTTGTTTCTCTCTATCATTCAGTATGATGTCAAAGAGGCACAGGTAAGTGCAGCAGTCCTGCAACCTGGTTATTTTCACTTTGCTTTCACCAGATCTTGCTGCATGCAAATTGCCTGCTGCATTCTCTGCAAGACTAAAGTCATGGAGTTCTACAACACAGAAACGGGCAATTTAGCCCAAGTTGTCTTCCCAAGACAGTTCCATTTGCCTGGATTCAGCCTGCAACCCTCTAAACCTTTCCTATGCATGTACAAACCTCCCTCCCTCCACTTCCCGCTGCATTGGAAAAGTTGTCCACAGCTGTCTTTCTCCTGCAGCTAATATGCGATGAAGATGATGTGTATAGAGTGTTTGGACCCACACTGCAAATTGGGGAGTGGTCCTTCTATTACTGGGAGGAGGTGGATGAGGAGAATCAAATAGCAATGAGGAAGCACACAGGAGCGAGATGGATCAGAGATGTCACAACAACAACCTTGCACTCAACGCTAGCAAAACCAAGAAGTTGACTGTGGATTTCAGGAGGAAGTCAGGAGAACATGAACTAGTCTTCATTAAGAGCTCAGCAATGGAAAGGGTCAAGAACTTTAAATTCCTGGGTGGCAACATCCCTTGCAGATCTCAGAGGATCTGTCCTGGGGCTTCCATATCAATACAATCATGAAGAAGGCTCACCAGTGGCAATACTTTGTGAAGTTTGAAGTGATTTAGAACGTCACCAAAGACTCTCGAAAATTTCTACAAGTGTTCTGTGGAGAGCATTCTGATTGGTTGCATCACTGACTGAAATAGAGGTGGCAATGCACAGGACAGGGAAAAAATCTAGAGAGTTGTTAACTTGGCCAGTGACATCATGGGCAATAGTCTTTACTCCATCGAGGATATCTAGGAGATGTCTCAAGAAAGCAGCCTCTATCCTCAAGGACACCCACCACCCAGGCCACAATCTTTTCACTCTGTTACCATCAGGAGAAAGGTACAGGAGCCTGAAGACAAGCACTTAGCGACACAAGGACAGCTTCTTCCCCTCTGCCATCAGATTCCTGAATGGACAATGAACCAAAGACACTGCCTCACTTTCCCCTATTATCTTGCACTATTTATTTATTCCAAAATTTAATTTCTAGCAATATTTTAACTATGATACTACTGCAAAACAAATTTGTGACATCTTCATAACAATAAATTCAGATTCAGAAAAACTCTGGCAAGGACTCTGTGTGGCAGGCAGTAGGAAGACCTCTCTGCAGTAACTCCTATTGGACTCTTCTCCTTTCTTGAAGATGAACATGGTTCTGGTGACCCTGAGATCCCCAATATATAGCCTCCTCTTCCCACTTAGGGGAAGCCTAGTTGTGGACCTTAAATGATTCCTTTCCGACAAAACTTCAACAGGGATTTCAGGGGCACGAGGCCAGTTGGTGTATGGATTTTTTGAGACTGTGTTTCAATGTACAATTAGTCAATCTGGCAGTGAGAGCAAGACATTCATCTCCACACAAAAAGAGAAAGAAAAGAATGAAAAAATAACTTCTCAGGGATAATTGTGGAGAGAAAAATCCTTGGAATAAATTTATTTAGACACACACAGCAGATTAATGGGCGCTCCCAGCCCATGAGCCTGTGTCTCCCTGAATACACCGATTAACCCACAATCACAGCACATTTTTGAAGGGTGGGAGGAAAACGGAGCCCCCAGAGGAAACTCACGCAGACACAGTTAGAATGTTCAAACAAACCTCTTACAGGCAGTGGTGGATTCAAATATTCGATCCCAGGTCGCTGGCACTACATTAACTGTCCGCCCTAAACGAGAACCAATGGTAGGATCTTCCTGTAACTACTGCATTACCTTTCTGAAGTTCAGAGGTCCCACACTGTGCCAGAGAGCGAGGTCAGAATGTAAGATGTTTTGAAGTAAACTATTTCACAAGCCGCGACTGAGGAGTGCAGAGATGTGAGGTAAGCAGATTGGGTTTTGTTACTCCTCTTACCACAAAGTTCTTCAAATCACTCACTGCAATTCTTCAACATTGTGACACAACAGGAAATATTCTCCTTGTCAGGACACAGTGCAGGGAGAATAAATTGGAACTGATGAGAGGACTTGTGGAGATGCATGCTGGATGGCTATCCTGTGTACAGTGGGCTGAAGGTCCTTACTCCATGTATAACTCTAAGGTACAATCGAGGGGACAGAAGCAGAGTTGAGTGTTCATTAGCTTTGTTGATTTCCTTTAAACAAGCTTGAATAACTATTTTACATTGAGAACAAGAGGAAGGGGGTCATGTGGCAGCTGTGCAGAACTTTGGCTGCTTCACATTTAGAAGAAAGGATGCGGAGGCTTGAAAAAGCCTGCTGAAGAGGTGTCTCATGATATTGCCTGTATTAGAGGGAGTGATTTCAGGGGAGAGGGTGGACAAATGTGGGTTGTCTTCTCTGGAGCATCAGAGGGGAGACCTGACGGGGGTTTATTAAACTATGACAAACTAACCTGAATGCAGGCAGCAGGGTAATCATCCTTCTTGTCTTTCAGAGGTTCTGTGTCACAATAGACTGACATTTTTGGTCAGCCCATGCTTTCATTACCCTGTGCCTGTTTCTAGCTCTTAATGGGATCAGTTGTGCATTTTTATATGTCCTGGGGTATGTTTATTGTCTGCATAGTGAATGACCTTATATTCACAGGGTTGGGATCTGGGATAGAGTTCTGGCTATGGTTGGGCTTCTGGTTAAGGCTAGGCATGGGGTCAGGGTTAGAGTTAGGTGTTGGATTCAGGTTAAAGTCAGCGGTCCACAACGTGAGAGCAGGCAGCAGACCGCTGGAACAGAGCACCCTGCACTCTGTGACTCACTATAACACCGCGCCCTGCACTCTGTGACTCACTATAACACCGCGCCCTGCACTCTGTGACTCACTGTAATGTCGCTCCCTGCACTCTGTGACCCACTGTAACACCGCTCCCTGCACTCTGTGACCCACTGTAACACCACTCCCTGCACTCTGTGACCCACTGTAACACCGCGCCCTGCACTCTGTGACCCACTGTAACACCGCTCCTTGCACTCTGCGACTCACTGTACTGTAATTTTGTCTTATTATTGTCCTACCTGCTGTACTTAAATTTAAAGATAAACAGGAAAATCTAAGGTCACTGGGATCGAACTGCAATACACAGACGTGCCTGAGAATCTCAGCAGGTCATACAGCATTCTTTGGAAGGAAAAGGTAACCATTGTTTTGGGCCTGATCCCTTTGTGAAGCAAAAAGCACCCAGGTGCCTGAATAAAAAGGTAGGGGTGGGGATTCTGGTTATGATCAGAACAAGGAGACAACATTTCACGAGCATCTGAGGAGACAAAATCTCAAAAGAAATGATCAGATCCTAAAATGAGCAGAATTGTTGAATCTGACAGATGAACAAACTTCAGTGAAGTCCAACAAGTGGTTGCCAGTAACTACTGGGTAACCATGTGAAATTAAAAGATGATGATTTCACATGGTTAAAGTAAAAAGAAACACCTGCGATTTGGGTTCGAATCCCACACTGCCTCTCAGGAGTTTGTACGCTTTCCCCGTCGCCTGCATGGGCTTCCTTCTGGCTCTCCGATTTCCTCTCACCATTCCAAAGAAGAATGGAGTTTGTAGGTTAATTGGCCACATGGGTGTATTTGGGCAGCAGGGACCCTTCGTGTTGCCGCAGCTACAGCTGGTGTTTCTGGTGGTCTGGATGGGGTGGCGCCACCGATTGTGTAGAATGGTTGCATGTGGAGGAGCTCTGCTGTGGTGTGTGGAACAGCCTGTCTGCCTCCTTGGCTATGAGGTGCAAGGCACTGAAATCCATGTCCGAAACTGCCGAGGATACGTATACTGGTTGTTTCGAGAGGAATATGGCCTCGAACAGTAAACAGTCTGTATGCCCGTCTGCCAGGGCCACCATCTCGTGTATTAGCCTGGAGGGGTTTCTGTCACCTCCTGCACATTGAGGATGCTGATGGTGTGCTCGTGCCAGCTGAGCTCTAGGATGTCAAGGAGGAAACATCAGAACTGCTTGTACTTACACTCCATCGGTGGGTTTTCTACAAAGGATCTTACTTTGGCAGCTGTGGCGGTGTCCAGGGCACTGACAATGTGCCAGAACTTAGTGTTCTCTGAAACAATTCCCCTGATGTGGAACTGTGACTCAGCCAGTTGTAGCCAGTTCCTGGGCTGGCTTGCCCAGAACGGCAGGTGTACACAACCACGTTGGTCGCAGGCGCTGCGACTGTGGATTCAGCCAGTTGCTGCATTCTCAAGTGATCAATGCTGGTTCCAAAATGTTGGAACCGTCGGAGTCACCACCATAGCGACTGTTGCAGCAGCGCTACCGAGTAAATAGTTGTCCACACAGCATGAGGGTGAACCAAAGAATGACTTTATTGGTTTGTATTTGCCGCATCTCCGCACTGGCCTGCCCACTTCCGGTGGCGTACCCGGCGGCTTCTGGAAATGACGTCATTGCGTTGCGGTGTCACTTTCCGGTGGCCGGGCCGCTTTGCGGAAGTGGAGGTCTCCTTAGCCCGCACATGATGTTAGACATGAGTTCATTCTCGGCAGTGAAGAGGACCCCGCACCATCTTGGACCAGCCGCGTGCTGCAGCGATTCGGCCTGTTTACTCGCGCGGTCGCTCGGCCCAATACACTCTGACTGTAAGAGGCACTTCAGGCAATTTCTGCCAATGGTGAATCTGCCGGCCTTACGGCAGACAAAGTAATTTAGTGTAATATGATACTGTTTTATTACATGACAATAAATGGGATCTTGAATCAAATAGAGGCGTAGCAACAGAGTACAACAGTAGAGAATTCAACTTCCATTAATCCCTCAGCACAACTTGGCTTAAACAATCCTGAATAAATATTTTTTTGGCCCAGCAGGGAATTGGTTATCTAAGAAAGGCTCCCCAGAGTGTTAATTCATTCAGCAATATCATAACAAATTTAAAACGCTTCACAGTGTTTTCAAATTGAAAATAAATTCATGGGTAATTCCCCAAAGAGGATTGGAGAACTGATGAGCAAATGGTAGGGTGGGAAGGGGCTTTAGGAAGTGATAAAGGAAAAGTGGAGGAGAGGATATGGACGCTCAGGGTCCAGGCAGCTGAGGCACTGCCGCCAATGGTAGAGCAAAGGGATGTTAGAGGTCAGATGTGGAAGGATACAGAGAGGTCAGGGGGTTGTCAGGCTGGAGATTACAGAGTGGGAGGACAGAGTATTGTAAGCAGGTCCTGATCACCTCGCTGTAGGAAGGTTATTGTGAAACTGGAAAGATTAGTGAAGATGCAACTGAGACTAGAGGGCATGAATTGTAAGGTTATGTAGGAGAGGATATTTCTGCCCTGGAGTAAAGAAGGCAGAGGGACAATCCAGTGCGAGGGGCATCAATAAAGCAAAAGACTAGGTCTTTTTCCCCCAAGGTTAGTCTTCTAAAACTAGAGGGCACAGATTTAAGGTGAGAGGGCAAAGATTTAACAAGTGCTGGAGGAAGGGGGAGAAACAGGGATGACTGTAACCTTAAGAGGCATTTAGACAGATACATGGGTGGGAAAGTTTTAGAAGGATATGAATGAAGGCAAATGGAAGCAGCCCAGAGGGGCATCTTGGTCAGCATGGACAAGTGGGCTGAAGGGTCTGTTTCTGTGCTGGAGAAGTTCATAGATAATGTTCACCTTAAGTTTCTGTTTGTATATGACTTGTTTATTATTTCAGTGATAAAGTGGTAGGTGCCTGCAATTCCAAAGCCAGCTCTGAGTAGAGGAGCTGACACAGATAGGCATTGGGGAGGGAAAAGGTTTCCTGGATACTTTGTTCCAGGAGACACTCGCACTCCTTGGATCAAGTAATCAAAGAGTCATAGATTCGTATGGCATGGAAACAGGCCCTTTGGCCCATCTTGTTCATTCTGATCAAGGTTCCTACTTGAGCTTGTCCATTTGCCTGTTAGGTCCATCTCCCTCTAAACATTTCTTATCCATGTACCTGTCCGAATATCCTTTAAACATTGTAACCTTACCCATTGTCCCTCTTCCTCCGGCAGTTCCTTCCATATACCCACCACTCTCTGAGTTAAAATCTTGCCCCTCAGATCCCCTTTAAATCTCAACCCTCTCACCTTGATCAGCCAAGAGAAACTTTAGGTGACTGAAAGTGAGAGGTCCCTGGGTGGTACTGCAAGGTCCAATAGTTTGGAGAAGGAGGATGGGGATGCCTTGGAGATGGGATTTAAACCCTGAAAATCAGGAAGAACCTTGGACCAACACTCAACGTAGGAACACAAGCTGGAGAGGAGGAATGAATGTGGGAGTTGCATCAACTCCCCCGTCTTTCCAGATAGTTTCCGGATGTGTGCAATTGCACTTTGTGCAATTAACAATAAACTTGCCAAAGTCTCCCCTCCACAGACATTTGTACGACCCAAGTTTGGCTGGTACAAGAAGTACTTTTTCGACCTTGTGTGACTGAGATCACCAGCTCCTATCTGGAGTACAGTGACCTCAATAATAATACCGGACAAAAACCATTCAACTGACAACCCCTTCACTCTTTTAATTGCAACCACATGGTATCTAATTACTGACTCACCAACCAATGTAAATGATCTTCTCATCTTACTAACTTAAAACAATGGTTACCTTCTTTTGAAGCAGGAGGCATCAAATTTCCACTTTAAATGAATAGAGCTTGAGTTCCACTTCTTTTACTTTGTTGTTCATGGGCTAAGCTTCACTAATCCACTAGGTCTTCTCTGCACTCCCTGCACCTCTACCACAAACCTTGAATCCTGCTTATGGGCCCTGGTTCTCGAGGCAGAACATAACAACCAGACCTGTGCTGCGTTCATTACTAAGGGAGGGCTGCAGAACCAGAAGTGCTAAGAGACCCTGCCCTCACAACAGGGAAATCCCATAGGCACTGTGGGATAGCAATATCATAACAAATATAAACAGAAAGTGCAGCAATACTCAACAGGTCAGCCAGCATCTGTGGAGGGAGGAACAGAGTTACAGTTCAGTTCAATTATCCTTCAACAAAAGAATATTAACCTTCAAGTATTGATTACAGGAGTTGGGATGTTATGGTGAAGTTGTACAAGACATTGGTGAAAACAAATCTGTCAGAAACATCCAGACCACTCTACAGTCAAAAATATCTGGACCACCTCTGGTCTCTGCATGAATACGTTTTTGGTCAGATCCCCCTTTGCCCGGGGTATTTAAACCTGTGCTTCCCCCTCTCTGGCCCTTGAACCATATGCAAGCAGGACAGGTGAGTACCAATGATTTGCAGCATCTACAGGAGCTCCCTGAGTCTCCTTAGATAACTCCTTCCAGCCCCACCACTTCTACCAGTTGGAAGGACAACACAGCAAAAAGGAAAATAGAGGGTTACATATGTGAGGCAGGGACGAACTAGATAGTTGTGGAGTAGGTTGGGTCAAAATTGTGGACTGAAGGGCCTGTACTGTGCTCTACTATGTTCTATATTCTAAATGCATGAGGACACGACCAGGTGGTCATTGCCCTTTAATGACATTACTTTCACCTGACATGTATTCCCATCGCTGGCTCAAAATCTGGAGCTTCCTCCTGACAGCAGCATGGGTTCACCCACACCTCAAGGACTGCAGCGGTCAAGCAGGCAACTCTCCACCACCTTCTCTGCCTGGGAGCCCCACATCCCTTGGATGAATATAAAAGGCCTGCAGGTTGTCAATGTGCCACAAGTGGAAGACAATAAATCCTGATCAAGTCACCATCTATGAATTAAGACAGAGCTTTCTGCACCCTATCTTCAAAATACACAGTTTAAATAGGAAGAGGGCTTCTGTATGTCCCAACTCTCAGCTAGCAAGTTCTAAGTCTGCACACCCTCTGGATGGAAACAGAAATCTATTTCCTCAACTCCTCTCTAATCACTTGGCCATCAGTTGTCACCCCCTGCCAAGGGAAATAGCCCTTCTACCTTGCCCTGTCCAGTCCCCTCCATATCTTGAGAGCTGTCTGGATAGCACTCATCACTGTATCTCTGTACACGTCACAATAATCAATTGAACAACCCCAGATTATCCGATGTTGCCTCATCACTACAACTTTCCAGTCCTGGCAGCATCCTTTCCTCTCTCTCGTCACAGCTATAACGTGATGATCAGAGCTGTACTCTGCTCACTGTGGTCTAATTAGTCTTATGTACATTTCTTCCACAAACGGTCTGTTCTTACATTCTATACCCTGCTCTCATTAACCATAGTGCCTGGGCTGACACATGCGCTGCTCCACACCCACTGGATACCCTTTGGCTTACTCTGCATCCCTAGCCTCATTGCACCTCTCCAGTTGCACTTACTCATGCTTCTCTGCATCAAAGTCCAATTGCTACCTTTCTGGCAATGGATCAAGGACACAGCATGATGCAGGAACTGCTCTGCTCAAGACACAAGAAACGCCAGAGAGTAGTAACTGCAGTTCAAGACATCATACAGACCTCCCCTCCACACACTCCATCTTTACCTCCTGCTGCCAACATATCAAAAGAACTATCACTTCAGGCAGTTGAGGAGAGGTTAGTTCATCAAACAGAAGAAGTATCCCCTTGTCAGCAGTTCAATGGCAATGTTGGGCTTGGTCCTGGATCAACCACATGTTGTGACTTCAGAGGTGGTAAGTTATAGTGAATGCGGGAAAACTGAGGCAGCCAATGTCACATGGTGAACAGGGGCAGAGAGGTGAAGGGATGGGAGAATTGGGAATTCTGGAGAGGAAGACTCCTGGCAATGGAGGCAGCCCAGAGGAAGAGTTTTGTGTGACTTGGGGCTGGGAGTATGTTGAGACAGGTCCATCAGGGAGTGAAGCTCAGGCTGGAACTGATGATCAGGGTCAAAACTAAAATCCAAGAGTGCCCAAAGTTTACAACCTTTGCCTTCTGAGAGATGAATGGAATGACAGATTTGGTGATCAAGGACCATCCCAGAACTAGAGTTATGGAGAGAGGTTGGACAGGCTGGGACTTTTCTCCCTGGAGTGTCGGAGGCTGAAGGGTGAACTTGTAGAGGTTTATAAAATTATTAGCGGGAATGCATAAAAGGCCAGTCTTTTTTATTCCCGTACAAGGAAATGTATACGATTTGTTTATTATTTCAAACAGAAACTTAAGGTGAACATAATCTATGAACTTCTACAGCACAGAAACAGGCCCATTTGTCTCCAGGGAGTCACAGATGATCTTGGTCCATTGCCAGAAAGGTGACAATTAGACTTTGAAGCAGAGAAGAGCGAGTTGGTGCAATCGGAGAGGTGCAATGAGGGGAAAGATGTAAAGGGATGCGGAGGGGCAAGAATTTCCACAGAGGGTGGTGGGATGATGGAACCAAGTCAAATCACCTTTATTTATTTATTTATCGTTCAGACGGTACCAGCAATCATAGGAAGAGACGAGCACACTTGTAACGTTTAAAGAACATTTACTCGGGTCCCTGGAGGTTTGGGCAGAGTGCAGGGAAATGGGGATCAGCTCGGATAAGACACTTGTGGGACTGGGGATGCAGGAGTTGGGCCGAAGAGACAGTTTCCGCGTTGGGTGACTGCTAGAACGGTGAAAGTGCAGGCCAAGGCAGCCGGGTCGGAGTCCAACAGGGAGTCGGAGAGGATGCAGTTGGTTTTCCCCCCCCCCCCCCCGTCAGATCCGGGGCTCCGTCCCCCCTCTGTGAGCTGGTGCACGGGTCTGAACAACTTGCAGAATGGTTAAATGTTGCTGCCTCCCCCGCCCCCCCGCCCCCTCCGCCTGCCCGCCCTCCCCGCCTGCCCCTCCCTCCCTCCCTCCTCCCCTCCCTCCCTCCTCCCCTCCCTCCCTCCCTCCTCCTCTCCCCTCCCCCTCCTCTCCCCTCCCCTCCTCTCCTCCCTCCCCTCCTCTCCTCCCTCCCCCTCCTCTCCTCCCTCCCCCTCCTCCTCCCTCCCCCTCCTCCCTCCCCCTCCTCCTCTCCCCTCCCCCTCCTCTCCTCCCTCCCTCTCCTCCCTCCCCCTCCTCCCTCCCCCTCCTCCCTCCCCTCCTCCCTCCCCCTCCTCCTCTCCCTTCCCCTCCTCCTCTCCCTCCCCCTCCTCCTCTCCCTCCCCCTCCTCCTCTCCCTCCCCCTCCTCCTCTCCCTCCCCCTCCTCCTCTCCCTCCCCCTCCTCCTCTCCCTCCCCCTCCTCCTCTCCCTCCCCCTCCTCCTCTCCCTCCCCCTCCTCCTCTCCCTCCCCCTCCTCCTCTCCCTCCCCCTCCTCCTCTCCCTCCCCCTCCTCCTCTCCCTCCCCCTCCTCCTCTCCCTCCCCCTCCTCCTCTCCCTCCCCCTCCTCCTCTCCCTCCCCCTCCTCCTCTCCCTCCCCCTCTCCCTCCCCCTCCTCCTCTCCCTCCCTCCTCCTCCTCTCCCTCCCTCCTCCTCCTCTCCCTCCCTCCTCCTCCTCTCCCTCCCTCCTCCTCCTCTCCCTCCCTCCTCCTCCTCTCCCTCCCTCCTCCTCCTCTCCCTCCCCCCTCCTCCTCCTCTCCCTCCCTCCTCCTCCTCTCCCTCCCCCCTCCTCCTCCTCTCCCTCCCTCCTCCTCCTCTCCCTCCCTCCTCCTCCCCTCTCCCTCCTTGGACACGGAGCCTTAACTCTCCCGTCCCTGCTCCCACGTTGTGTCTCAGCGCATAAAATCCAAGCCAGTCCGCTCCCGCTAACCCTCACCTGCGGCCGAAGCGAACGCCAGGACCGCGAGTATCGACTGCAATCCGCTCAGCCCCATCGCTCCCGTGTGGCTCCCGCTGCCCTTGACAGGGAAATATGAGCCCGGCCAGGGTCCAACACGCTCCGCCCGCGCCGACACACTTCCAAGCGTTGCTCAATTCCGGGGCACGGTTCCCGCAACTGCGCCCTGACCGAGAGAACACTGCTCGGCAAAACTCAAAATCAATGATGGATGGTGCAAGAGCGAGCGAATCGAGCAAAACCAAGCCAACGAAATCTCCAACGGAGCCGTCACGCCTCACTCGCCCTCCTAAAACTCACCACTCTCACTGAAACTGACCCACGGGAAGAGGACAAGATTCCCAGCCTGAAATATCTCACACCAAGTATCTTAAACTCACAACCACCTTAAATAATCCGTTATTAATTAATCACAGAGTATTATGGATTGCTTAAGGTGGTATGTGAATGGAAAGATAACAATTAAAAAGCACTGTTTTAATCGTACCTCATTGACTCCTTATGTGCACGGTTTCATAACTCCAAAGGAAATGACAATTTTTCTCAAGCAAAATATTTCAGTAACAATTGGACTGGAGCAGTGATTCTCCACCTTTCCTCCCCACTCACATCCCACCTTAAGCAACCCCTTACTAATCACAGAGCACCATAGGAACACAGGAAGTAGGAACAGGAGTAGGCCAAAAATGGCCCATCGAGCCTGATCATAGCTGATCTAATTTATGACCTAACTCCACCTACCTGCCTTTTCCCCATATCCCCTAATTCCTCTATCATGTAAAAATTTATCTAACCGAATTTTAAATATGTTTAATGAGGCAGCCTCAACCACTTCCCGGGTTAGAGAATTCCAAACATTCACTACTCTCTGGGAAAAACTATTTTTCCTCATCTCTGTCCTAAATCTACTCCCCCGAATCTTGAGACTGTGTCCTCTTGTTTTAGTTTCCCCGGCCAGCTCAAAAAACCTTCCTACATCTATCCTATCCATACCCTTCATAATCCTATATGTTTCTATAAGATCTCCTCTCATTCTTCTGAACTCGAGCAAATACAATCCTAGACGATTTAATCTTTCATCATAAGTCAACACCTTCATCCCAGGGATCAACCAGTGGCACAGGGTTGCGAGTGGAAAGAAAAAGGTTGCGAACCACTGGGCTAGAGTGTGGATTAACACCAAAGGGAGTGTCCTGAATGTGCTGCTTTTGAACTGGAAGTCCTCAAGGGATTGAATATCTCTGTGGCAGCTACTGTGCTTGAAGATGGACTTCTTTCTGGAGTTATAGGGTGGGAACCAGTTCTCAAACAAAAACCTGAGAGAAACCACACAGCTACTGATGCTGGAACCTTGAGCAAAGATTGCAGTAGAAACTCATGGGTCAGACAGCATCCATGCATTGGAACCCTTCATCAAGACTAAGACAGAATCAGTAAAATTACATATATAAAGGGGGGAAAAGGCCCAGAGGTGATAGTAGGAAGTGGAGAAACAGATAAAAGACAAAGTTAGAGAGGAAAAAAAAGTATAAGATGGAAACAGTGCAATACATTAGAAAACTCGATGTTCGTGTTGTTAGGTTAAGGGGTGTTCGGGAGGAACACGATGTATTGTTTTTCATGTTTGTACCTGGCCTCACCCTGACAATGGAGGACAGGCATGTCATTGCAGGATGGTTGGACAGTTAAATAGTCGGTTACAGGAAGACCCACAAAGTGCTCAGTGAACTGTACTTTTTTCTCTCCATCTCTCACATTTCTTTTCTCCCGACCCCCGCCATGGTTTCTCTCTCCCTCTTTTTCTCTACCTCCTACATCTGCTACATTACCTCTGGGCCCCTCCCCCAGCTTTCTTCCCACTTTAATATCTGTAATTTCACCTATTCAATGAAGGGTTTGGACCTGAAACATTGACCAACCATGTTACAAATAAATGTTTATGTTAATCGCCCTCATGGAAAAGCCTAGGATGCAATTAGGGAAGGTTTTAAGTGGCCATCTTGAAGACATTTCACTACAACTTAACAGTGAAAGACAATTGTTTTGACCATTAATATTCTATATGTTTGTAGATCAAGAGAGTAATAAAATATTTTGTATTCAGGCATTTAGTGCTCAGAACTCTCAGATAATTGTTTGAATATTCCAAGGTATACTGTTAACTTGCATGTGTTCCCATTGAGAAAATAATTCCACAAACTACCTGTTTCTACCCAGAACATTCATGTTAAGTTGATAATAACCATTGAACCTGCATTTAATCATCGATTGTTAACTTTGCACTTAAACATTAAACGGTGTTAAGCCCGATTATATTTTTGAGTTCAGAGAATATCTCCAGTGTCTTCAAGATTCCCTAGAATCACATCCTTTCCCATCCACCTGTCCATTACCCCTGGTAACTGCAGGAAGGGTAACATTTTCTCTTGCATCTCTTTCTTTGCCAGCACCCAGGGTCCCAAACAGTCCTTCCAAGTGAGGCAAAGATTCATGAGTACCCCCTCCCAACTCATTGGCCTCCTTCCTCTACATCAGTGAGACCAAACAGGCACTTGGGGACCATTTCTCTCTATCTGCAATGGCCACTTGGAGCTCCCAGTTGTTGCCATTTCAACTCCCCTTCCAACATTGACCTGTCTGTTCTGGGCCTTCTCCACTGCCAGATTGATGTCCAATGTAAACTTGAGGAACACCACCTCATATTCAGCCTGGGCAGTCGCCAGCCCAATGGTATGAACATAGTTTTCCTATGGTGGCAACTGTCGTCAGGATGGAAGCCTGTGATGAGCGATGTGCCTCAAGGATTGGTGCTTGGTCCCCTGTTATTCATAATTTATATTAATGATTTGGATGCTGGGGTGGTTAACTGGGTAAGTAAATACGCAGACGATACGAAAATAGGAGAAGTGGTGGATAGCGAGGAAGGTTTTCAGGGATTATACAGGGATTTGGCTTGTCTGGAAAATTGGGCTGAAAGATGGCAGATGGAATTTAATGTAGAGAAGTGTGAGGTGCTTCATTTCGGGAAAAAAATAATCAAAATAGGACATATGTAGTAAAGGGAAGGACATTGGGAAATGCACAAGAACAAAGAGATCTTGGAGTTATGGTGCGTCGATCCTTGGAGGTGGATTTCTACGTTGACAGGGTGGTTAAGAAGGCATTTGGTATGTTAGCCTTCATAAATCATAGCATAGAGTATAGGAGCTGGGAAGTGATGCTGCGACTGTTTAAGGTATTGGTGAGGCCAGGTTTAGAGTATTGTGTTCAGTTCTGGACTCCAAATTATAGGAAGGATATAGAGGGTGCAGAGAAGATTTACAAGGATGTTGCCTGGCTTAAAATACCTTTATGTATTTATGTACATGACAATAAAGGAACCGAATCCTGAATAAAGACCTTACGCACCAGGCTTCATGTGGCTCCATTCACAGCTGCCACAGACTTTTAAACAGGCCTGTGTGCTGTTGGTTCCTTCTGCAATTTTGGAGGTGTTCGCATGTGTGTGTTCACAATATGATGGTCCTGATCAATTGTGTTCTCAGTTCATGTCTGGTACCTTCAGATTCCCTTAACAGATGTCTCTCAAACACAGGTGGGTCTTTCCCTGGAGCTAAACCTCTGCTGAGGTTTATGGGAATTCTCCCACCACTTGGCTGATCAATACGATAGTGGTTAATGAAGTTACTGTCATAGAAATACAATGAACATAGGTACCAAAATTCTGACTTACTGCAAACAGGTACTTTGTTTAAAATAAACTCTAATAAACATTAAATTACTAAACAGAAAGATAATCATAAAAGATAGATAAGAAATATTCAGTTACAGTGGTACAAGTAAACAAAATGTGTTGTTTTATTGTATAGACAGGTCTTTTTTGGTACTTTTGGGAAGGGTAGCACGGGCTGGTTCAAAAGTCTGTTATCGATTGGAAAGACTGTTTTTGAACCAGAGATAAAAATGCTAGACTTCTGTAACACGTTAGGATCCAATGAAAGTGTGACCAGAACTGCACACAACACACAAGTGAAGCCTGTTCTGCAAAGTTGCAACATAACATTCCAACTTTTAAACTCTATGCCCACCCATGAAGGCAAGCATGGCACAGCTATCTTAATTTTATCCACACGTTGCCATTTTACAGGGTATTTTAGATTTGGACACCGTCTCTCTGTGCATCAACATTCCTTAGTTCCCTTCCATTCACGGTTTATGCCCTCCCACAATTTGCCTTCCCAAAATGCATCACCTCACACATCAACATTAAATTGTACAGACAACTATAATGACATGGGAGGGGGGGGGGGGGGAGAGAGGGAAAACACAATGCAACCACTGCACATATTGGAGCTTTTATTCAGTTTGGTGTCACACATTCTCGAGCAAGAGTGAGATCCCAGTTTTACACATCTGACATCAGCAATACAGACAGTATCAAGGGAACAGGAGGCCAATTAGCATAACAGCTAATTTCACCAATAAAAGTAGATACAGTGATTAACAATTTTTAAATGACCTTTCATCCTGTTAACCTCAATATTTAAGTTTTGCTGTGGCAAGTTAAAAAATTGCAAGCAAATGTATTTACTTGTTTGATTCTTGCAAAGACACAGGTTAAAACCACAGCAGAAGTTTGTTTTAGATTAATGAACTGCAGAAAGTTATTGAAACATTTTGAAATGCAACCTGCCACGCAGTAGAGTGCATGGGAGAGGAAGAGGGAGTATGTGCAAATCACGGGGAGTGTCAGCAAGTACAAGTTCTGACACAGTAAGGTTTACCTGATCTCTTGGGGCTGGTCTCAGGTGGTGACGAAGAGAATGGGGCTTTTAAAAAAAAATCTTCCTGTTTCCTCAGCAGAAACCTTTCCCACCGCACCAGCAGACTCAGCTCCATCAGGTGACAGCAAGATCAAGCCAAGGACAGCTGGAGACAGGAGAAGTGACAAGGTATCGGCTTACACAGATCAACATCAGTTAACAGATCAGCACTAATTGCGTCCGACTCTCAGACAACCCACTGGGAGTCCCTCTATTAGCAAGTGTTCTCTTGGCAAACACATGTATGCACATGCACAGATCCCAGAATCACACACACCACATATATCTCACACACTTAGACACACACACAGAAAAAAGATTTACATACTGATCCATGGACACACACACTACCCAGCCCCCCACTCCCCCAAACACATATCCATGGACCAATCCATACAGAATCAGACACAAGGCCACCCCTTGCCACAAGAGGTTGGGTCTGTTGCCATGATTGTTCCCCAGTCACAGCCTTGCCGACAGGCACTGGTTGACGACCTCCAGTAAGTGTGAGTTCTCCAAGGCGGCAGCCACGCGCTCCTTATCCGCCAGCTGCTTGTTCACTAGGGGAGGGAGGAGACATTCACTGGATGAAAGAGTGAAAGAGCACAGTATATCCTATTAGTAGCCGTGATAGAAAACCAATACCCAGCCGTTTGCATGGAGCAGTGGTCCTGAGTTCTATCCCAAACACTACAGTGGAATAAAGAGAACACTTCAGCCCACCATCCATGCCACCCATCAAACATCATCAAATCCTATAAGAACCAAATGTGAATATTTATTTAATTTTCCCCTCTTTCTTTGATTTTAACAGTTTTTCCTCATGTGTTGTGTTTATGCCACTGGGAGGCTACAGTAAGTTGGACTTCCATTCCAGCCATACATATGTATTCGACAAGTTCGTTCATTTACTCTCCCCACACTCTTACTAGATCCAGCTACACTGGAGACAATTTACACTGCTTAATTGACCCACTGAGAGCAGGGAGTGAGGGCATTGTCTGAGAGACCCAATAAATCTGCACTAACCACAAAGCCATTCGCATTTTCAAATCCTTCCCACTTTACAATCTGAAGGCCCTGCACCCCTCGAAGTCCATACAAGCTCTGGATGATCCACTCTGGGCCTTTCTCCTGGAAGATGGTCATGAACCCTTTGGTTGCAGCCTGTGGTCAGAGCTTGCCTGGTTAACGGTCGGGCTGGTGTTTTGCCACATTAAATGCTGCTCTGCAGTAAACTCACCAGTCAAACAGGAGGAAATGCACACCCTAAGGGTTGAGAAAAGCTTCCCAAAATTATGCCATGCTGAGTCTAGTCTGGGCTATGGTTAGGGAGACAGATAAACCTCCATTCTAACCAATTCTCCTGTTTCAGAAGGGTGTGTGAAAGCAGTATGACCAACAAATAGATGATTGCCTAGTGTTGACTCTGATTTCACATTCACTCTGGATACTTCTGACGGCACTCTCCACTGAGGCAACTGCCTTTTCCCATATTGGAGCTCCTTGTATAGAGCTAAATATGACTCATTCTGGAGCTAACCCTACCCCACACACCTCGATCTTTGCTTTCCTGAGCACACCGTGCGAGTAACATTTATTCACCCTGACCAGGGCAGCACAGGGCCGATGAAAGAGACCTTTGCTCACCTGCTTGCTCAGAGGCATGTGTTCCCGGAGTAATGTGAACATCCACCTGTAGGGAAAATAAACCCCATATCAGAGGTAGGTCTACGATAAAAGCTGGAAGCAAAAACAGACACAATGAGAGCAAGCTGCTTGTGGTGACTAAAGCTGTGCCCCAAGGGAAGAATGTATACTAACTCCACAGTGTGCCTTTGGGCAGCTCTCCGCTCTTCTGGATTTTCCTTGCACCCTTCCAAGCGTTTTTTCGAACTCTCTATTGAGTTCGGGTTCATCAACTGATCATATCTAGAACTTACTGATGACTTTTGCACCAACAATGGTTTAATGAGTGAGCCCATGGGACTATTACCAGCATCATGTATACACAGTCTGAGTTTGGTGACTCAGTTACCAACTCACACACACTGATCACCAAGCTACCAACATTTACACGCCGATCGCCATGCAACCCACACTCACACGCCGATTGCCAGGTAACCCACACTCACACACCGATCGCCAGGCAACTGACACACACACACGCCAATCGCCAGGCAACCAACACACACATGCCGATCGCCAGGTAACTCACACACACAAACACACACGCCAATCGCCAGGCAACCAACACACACACACACACAGATCGCCAGGTAACTGACACACACATGCTGATTGCCAGGCAACCAACACACACACCATTTGCCAGGCAAATTATTCACTTATGTCAATCATCAGATAACTGAATCTAAGATGCAGACATACCTAGTGTCGCTGAGAATATTCTCCCAGAATCACAGTGCGGCTTTCGCGCAAACAGAGGAACCACTGACATGGTCTTTGCCCTCAGACAGCTCCAAGAAAAGTGCAGAGAACAAAACAAAGGACTCTACATCACCTTTGTTGACCTCACCAAAGCCTTCGACACCGTGAGCAGGAAAGGGCTTTGGCAAATACTAGAGCGCATCGGATGTCCCCCAAAGTTCCTCAACATGATTATCCAACTGCACGAAAACCAACAAGGTCGGGTCAGATACAGCAATGAGCTCTCTGAACCCTTCTCCATTAACAATGGCGTGAAGCAAGGCTGTGTTCTCGCACCAACCCTCTTTTCAATCTTCTTCAGCATGATGCTGAACCAAGCCATGAAAGACCCCAACATTGAAGACGCTGTTTACATCCGGTACCGCACGGATGGCAGTCTCTTCAATCTGAGGCGCCTGCAAGCTCACACCAAGACACAAGAGAAACTTGTCCGTGAACTACTCTTTGCAGATGATGCCGCTTTAGTTGCCCATTCAGAGCCAGCTCTTCAGCGCTTGACGTCCTGCTTTGCGGAAACTGCCAAAATGTTTGGCCTGGAAGTCAGCCTGAAGAAAACTGAGGTCCTCCATCAGCCAGCTCCCCACCATGACTACCAGCCCCCCCACATCTCCATCGGGCACACAAAACTCAAAACAGTCAACCAGTTTACCTATCTCGGCTGCACCATTTCATCAGATGCAAGGATCGACAATGAGATAGACAACAGACTCGCCAAGGCAAATAGCGCCTTTGGAAGACTACACAAAAGAGTCTGGAAAAACAACCAACTGAAAAACCTCACAAAGATAAGCGTATACAGAGCCGTTGTCATACCCACACTCCTGTTCGGCTCCGAATCATGGGTCCTCTACCGGCACCACCTACGGCTCCTAGAACGCTTCCACCAGCGTTGTCTCCGCTCCATCCTCAACATCCATTGGAGCGCTCACACCCCTAACGTCGAGGTACTCGAGATGGCAGAGGTCGACAGCATCGAGTCCACGCTGCTGAAGATCCAGCTGCGCTGGATGGGTCACGTCTCCAGAATGGAGGACCATCGCCTTCCCAAGATCGTATTATATGGCGAGCTCTCCACTGGCCACCGTGACAGAGGTGCACCAACGAAAAGGTACAAGGACTGCCTAAAGAAATCTCTTAGTGCCTGCCACATTGACCACCGCCAGTGGGCTGATAACGCCTCAAACCGTGCATCTTGGCGCCTCACAGTTTGGCGGGCAGCAGCCTCCTTTGAAGAAGACCGCAGAGCCCACCTCACTGACAAAAGGCAAAGGAGGAAAAACCCAACACCCAACCCCAACCAACCAATTTTCCCTTGCAACCGCTGCAATCGTGTCTGCCTGTCCCGCATCGGACTGGTCAGCCACAAACGAGCCTGCAGCTGACGTGGACTTTTTACCCCCTCCATAAATCTTCGTCCGTGAAGCCAAGCCAAAGAAAGAATCTAAGATGCAGACATACCAGATGAACAGGGGTGGATACATATAAAAACAAACATATTATCAGGTAACTAACTCTCACCTTGAAACGTGCAGGTAGCGATCGCAGCAACTTCACTTTGATCGATAAGCCAATGAGTGTGGCCATGCTACAATGAGGGATGGTGGGAGTGAAGGCCACTGACACACTGTTCTCCTGATCAGCCACCTGGACAAAACAGATGAAGCAAGTCAACACAGTTCACAGAAGCACAGTTCTCAATCCATTCCACTAACCAGACCAATTAGACAACCCAAATAACATTTATCTAAATTGTTTATATTTATTACATGTACTGAATCCAGAGAATATCCCAAGGAGTTTTATTATAATTAGTTAGTAAAATGAGCAAAGGACTGGAATTCAATCCTGAATAATGCAAAGTGATGCAATTCAGGAGGAAGGAGACTATAATATACAATGTCCACATTATGGCATGAGGGGGGCTGGGCGTGATGTGCTCCAAAAAAACAGCTTGTACTAAGAGGTTTTGTAATGTGAGGCTACATCATCTGCATAAATGTCAAGAAATTGTGCTTATTTCACGACCTTTTCTCTCCTCACAGATTCCCCAAATTTTATTCAGCAGTGATCTCATCGAGGTGTACAAAATCATGAGATGTACAGATCAGGTGAATGCAGCCTATTGCCCAGAGTAAGACACTCAATAACCAGAAGGAGAGATTTAACAGGAACCCAAGGAGTAAACTTTTTTTTAATAAACACTGAGGGTGGTGGATGTATGGAGTGGGCTGATGGAGGAGGTGGTTGAAGCAGGTACTATTGTAATATTGAAGAAACATTTGGACAGATGCATGGATAAGATGGGTTTAGAGGGATATGGGGTCAAACACAGGTAGGTAGGACAAGTGTGGGTGGGCAAGTTGGGCTGAAGTGTCTGTTTCTACGCTGTGCTACTTTATGGCTTTGTCAAGATTTTAGGTGATGTTTTGTGAATTCTGCAAGGGCAAATTTTCATTACCCATCCACTATAATGTCTGGGAATCGCCTGTACATGATGACTGAATGGGCTCAAGGTAGTACTGGAGGGAACTATGACAATATCACCTTCATTAACTGATATGTAGAATATATGGTAGGGCAGGGACATTATAAACAACACTGATTAGGCCATAGCGAGAGTACAACCTCCACACAAGGACGTGATTGCACTGGAGAGGGGGCAGGGAAGATACACTTTCTCTGGTGGCTGCACTGTGATGGAGCAGAGGCATGTGATTGAGGTAACTAGGAAAAAATTTGTACAAATTTCTCACCCTGGCAAACACATCTACAACCAGATGGTATATATTTAAGATAAGGGGTACAAGGGGATGGGGCAGGCAGAAACTCTCATGACACTAGTCAGGTCACTTGTCTGAATGCTACTAATACCATGTAACCCAGTACTTCCTGTCACATGGTCAGGTGGTCCCCCGCTATGCTTGCCTGGTGAGGAGGGTGGCTAGACACCCTGCAGGATGAGAAACAAGACCTGTCAAAGGGCAGACGAACCCTCTCGTAGGGTCAATGGCCATCGAGCAAACATGTGCCCTGAAGCGCGGAAAGGGCATCAATTGCATCGAAGCTTGGTCTTGCCATTCACTGCAACAAATCTTCCCCCAGCCGCCTTGGACCTCACCGTGCCACTGGATCCGAGAGGATATATCGAGAGGGTGGGTCTGGATCTGTGCAACTCCTACTCGCCTAAATCCCATTCACGCACACGCTGTTCCTTTCTGAAGAGTGGGGGATCCACATTCCAATCCCCACAAACTGACTGAAAGGAACCACCATCATCCTATGGGATGGATAGCCTGAAGATGATGATTTAGATGAACGCGTGAAATGCCATGGTATAAAATGCCATCGATAAACTGCCATAAAATGGGATTAGAACAGATGGATGTTTACTGGGATGTGCTAGGCCACAGTTGCCATGCTGTATGACTACAATATAATTTTAACAAAATCTCTGCCATAACAACACACTTACATTAACACGAAGCTGTTCCACCACATTCAGCTCCTCAAGACTGAGTGGATGTTCTGGGTCATTTATTGATCTGATCAGATGTACAAGTTAAGGAACATTTGACCAAACACGGGGCAAAAAAATAAAAATCAATCAGGGATTCAGCCACTTGCTGACTCTCAGGGCAAAGAGAGGGGAGGGTTTGGATTGGAAATGTTATGGGGCAAGCAGTAATTCAAATACAAATCATGGGCTGAAGGGCCTGTACTGTGCTCTAACATTCTATTTTCTAAATTATAAATCCACATCTTTATATTACTACTCTTTGCTCCAGAGGGGAGTGGTGAGAAAGTGTGAAACTTAATATAAAGCGAACAAACAAGGGTTAAGGAATAAAATAAGGCCCCCTGCTGGCAATCTGCCTCCCAGCAAGGGGTCCTGTGAACTTTCAACCTGGACCCCCTTCTCTGAGGGAAACTTTTGAATAGGGCATACTTTTTTTTGGGAGGGGGCTTTATCCTGAACTCCTGTCTCTGGTAGGGGAGGGAACCTTTCATTCAGATCCACCCTCCCAGATGGGGGACGTGTCACACACTCACTTTATCTGAGGAATCTTTCACTGCAATTCTGACCCCTCTTGCGAGGCAGGGGTGGGGGTGGTGTGTGAACCTAGACCCAGGACCCTCTCCCGGGGAGGGGGGGGGGGAAGAACCTTTGACCCAGGACCCCTCTCCTGAGGGAAACCTTTGATCCAGGTCCCCTCTTCCTTGTGGGAAACCTGACTCAGGACGCCTCTCCCTTGGGGGAATCTTTGATCCAGGACCCCTTTCCCTAGGGAAACCTTTGATCTGGGTCCAAAACCTTTGATCCAGGACCCCTTTCCCTAGGGAAACCTTTGATCCGGGTCCACTCTCCCTTGGGGGAACCTTTGACAGGACCCCTCTCCTGGGGGAACCTTTGACAGGACCCCTTTCCTGGGGGAACCTTTGACCCAGGACCCCTCTTCCTCGGGGGGGGACCTTTGACCCAGGGGAACCTTTGGCCCAGGACCTCTCCTCCCGGGTGGGGAAACCTATGACCCGCTCTCATTTTTACTGGGGTCCATTTACGCCGCCGGCCTCGGGCGCCGGATATCGAAGATCTCCCTGTCGTCGATGGCGTCGGCCTCCTGCTCGTCCAGCTCCCGCGCGGTGAGCGGCCGCTCCGAGCTCCGCCCGAAGATCAGCGGGTTCGCGTTTTCCAAACGCTGCCCACCCGCCATGCTGCTACCACTTCTTCTTCCGGGTCAGAGGACGCGCGCTCCCATTGGCCACAGACAGTGGGCGGGCGGTAGCTGCGTGCCTGTCAATCACGCCGGAGTGCTTGTGCGAGGAACCATTGGGTGGGTTTGCCCACAGGTGGGGCTTCGAGCACCCACCGTTGGGGTCTCATTAAACATCCACAGATGGATCTGCACTGAGCTCACCCATGGGTGGCACCTCACTGAGCTCACCTAAGGGTGGGTCTACATCAGGGTCTCTCTTTGCTCTCAGCTGCCTTGAGACACCAGCCCTGCTGGTGAAGGTGGTACATGGTGCTGTTGGGCAAGAAAATGAGGGGTTAAACCCATGACAATGAAGGGACGGTTGATATATTACTTGCAGGGATCCTGTACCACACGCACCAGCTGCCATTCTCCTTTCTCGCTTCAGTTTGGGAGGTGCTGTTGGATGGCCTGGAAGAGTGCATTTGGTAGGCAGTTCCCACTGCACTCTGCCCCAGTGGTGGAGGGAGGAGTGAAGAGGGTGGTGGATTGGATGTCAGTCCGATAGACTGCCTTCTCCTGGGTGGTGTGTGTTGCATCTTGCACTTTTAGACAATGTTACACTGCACTCTTGTTTCATAATTCGAACATAGTACAGTACAGCACAGGAATGAGCCCTTTGGCCCACATATTTGAGCAGGTTATGATGCTAAATCAAACTGTTTCAATTTGATAGATCTCCTTCTTTCCCTTTCGTATTCACCTGCCCATCATGACTATTGCATCTGCTTCAATCACTACCCCTGGCAGCCCATTCTCGACATCCACCACTCCCTGCAAAATCTTTACCCTGCACATTCCCCTCAAAGTTCCTCCCCCTCACCTTTAGTGTGACACTTTTGCCCTGAAACTGACTGTCTGCTCTATCTATGCCTCTCACATATTTTATACACCTATATTAGGTTTCCCTCGAATCCTATGTATCTGCACCTTCTCTATCAGCCTACCATGAGGGACTTTGTCACACAGCTTACTAAAGTCAATGTAGACATCATCCTCTGCTCAACCCTCATCAACTACCTTTGTCACCTATTCAAAAAACTCAATCAAATTGGTATAATATGACCTGCCCCTCACAAAACCACATTGACCATCCCTAATCTGACCATGTCTTGACAAATATGCATAAATCCTATCCCTCACTATCCTTTCCAGTAGTTTCCTCACCACTGATGTGAGGGTTACTGGTTTATAATTTCCTGGATTATCCTTTTTCCCTTCTTGAGCAAAGGTACAACATTAGCCACTCTCCTGCTCTCTGGGACCTCTCCTGTCAACTGTGCAGATGCAAAGATCTTTGTCAAGACCCCAGCAATCCCTTCACTTGCCTATTTCAGTAACCGGGGATGTATCCCATCAGACTTGGGGGACTTGTCCCTTTAATGCTTCTCAAAATACTCAACACCACTTCTCAAAATGCTCTAACTCATGAGTATTTTCCACATCTTGAACCTCCCTTTGTCCACTAATCACAGCCTGCACAAAAGGACTATTTGCTCTATTGCAAGTCACTTGTTTTGGACAAGGATTACTGTGAATATGTATTACCCATATTAAGTGTTGATTGTTTCTTTTCATTGAATTAGTTTATTAGTTTACTTTTATAGTTTTTCTTTACAAGTACCTGTTTGGCTGCAGCAAGTAAGAATTTTAGTGCATTGTTCAACGTATATGATCACTGCCTTGTAGTCTTTCTGGGTCCTCTCTCTCTCTCTCTCCACCCCCCGCCCCCCCCCACCCCCTTGCTTTATTGCTAATGGTTTCTCGATTGGAAAGCAGGATTTCTATTTGGAACATTTACTCTTTTTCTCTCTTCATAATGCTGCTTGACCAATTGTGTATTCACAGCACTTACTATTTTATTGTAAATTTCAGGTGCCTTGCAATAAACCTGATTTATGTTTCCTTATGTATAAGTAAAACAATGTGTGTGTGTCTGATAATACGTGTGACCTGGTTTTGGAAGTTGTTCTGTTCTTGGTCCAGCTCCCATCACAAGGTGGCGCTGCGCTACAACTTTTCAGGAGCGTGGAGCGAGTGGCAGTGGTGACCCTGTTCCACTAAGGGACGCTGTTTGCCCCTTTAAGCCAATTGAATGAAAACCTGATTTGAGAAAGGGGATGGTCTGGGAAGAGGGTGGGACCTGAGAAACGGGAGGGTCTGAGAAAAGGGCGGGACCTGAGAAAAGGGTGGTTTAAGAAGAGGGTGGAGCCTGAGAAATGGGAGGGTCTTCTAAAGAGAATCTGTGGAAAAAGGTCTAAAAAGGGAGGGTCTAAGAAAGGGAAGAATTCAGAAAGGGGAGTCAGAGGAAGTGGTCAACGGGCACCACAAAGCCCCCAATCCTTCCTTTGTTCACACCGCCCAGAGGATTGGACAGATCTGAGTCAGGGAAACCCATTCTCACATTTGGCTAACCAAGCACCTGGAGGTAAAATGGGGAGGGTGGTGCAGATGAGAGAGAGGCACCCTGATCAGCCCAGACTCTTGGGGTTTGCTTAGGATCAATGAAGACCAAAGTCTGGGTGGGTCACTACAGTGCCATTAGAGAGAGTATCTTCAGTATGAGACTAAAATCCAAGGCACCGTCTTCCCTCTCATGGAGATACACAGGTATTCTTTTGTCATCAGCTTTTCAACTGTAGTCTCTCCCACCACAGGTAGATCCTTAGTTCTATCCACCCTCCCTACCCTCTCCACAACTGAAAACTAAGTTGTTTCCTCTGTCTCCAACTTCTGATGAAGAGTCTCTGACCTGAATATAAACTCAGTTTCTTTCTCTGGACAGATGCCAAGAGATGTTTCCAGCATTTTCTATTTTAATCTCAGATTTGCAGCAACTGCTGTTTTATTCAGAAGGAAAGTTATTTTTGGTATTCTGGACAAAAAGCACTCTCAATCAATCCAAAAATCAACTCTTTTCTTTATCAAAGCTTGATACCACACCACACTCAAATGTCACCCCTCCCTTCATTCTTTACTCTCCTTGCATGCATGGAGCTTCAGAACATAAATCATAGAGCATGGAACTGTGCATGGAGTTCCATGCAGGAGCACCTCGATTGTGAACTGACAACTGAGCTCATCCTGAGTTGCACCAAGTTCTGTCAAATCATCATGAGTCATTGGGAATGAGGTGGTGCAGTGGTTAAGTCACTGGGTTGGTAGCCAGCATTGTGGACCACTGATCCACAACTTTCAACCTTCCCATCTGGCCATGGGAGATCCCCTGGGATTAGCAATGGATTTATTTCAGGCCAGTGGCTGTGGGGCAGGGGAAGGAATCGGAATCTCTGAAGCTGAGTTTAGTTCTCACGCACATGAACTGTGTTCTGGGCTATTGCTGTTGGGATTCTTTCTGAGACTCCCAACATTCCAAATCTTGGACTTCACCTTGTGGATGATTAATGTGGCCTGGCCGTTTCACCCCAGGATCCACATGGACTTCACACTGCTGCTGAGAACCAAAGCGTTCCAGATGCTGGAAATCTGAAATAAACATAGAAAATTATGGAATGCTCAGCAGGTCAGGCAAGCATCCATGGAGAGAGAGAGAGAAAACAATGTTTGAGAACTAAGATTCTTCATCATAACCGACAGAGAGACAAGGTAGTTTTAGACGGAAAAAAGGTTGGTGGAACAAAGGGAATATCTCTGATAAGGCAAGACCACACTGGGATCTTGCTGATATTGAAGGAGAGGTTGTTGTCCATGCATTGTGCCACCAGTCCCTCTATCTTCTATACTCCGCTTCCTCCCTGTTAGAGATCCTACCTACAATGGTGATGTCATCTGTGAATTTACAGTTGGAGTAGGAGTGGCTTTGGCCATGTAGTCGGATACAGTGGTGGTGGGCCTTATGGTGCCCTGGTGGATGGTGGAGGAGATGTTGTCACCAATCCTCACTGATTGGGTCCAGTTGCAGAGCATGGAGCTGAGGCCAAGGTCACAGAGTTTGGGGGATGAATTTATTTGACTCCTTGTATCCACAAAATCCTCATAATGGAAAGAGGTCATCACATCTACTGCAGTCATCCAAGGGTTAATATGGAGGGAGCAGGAAACCATGCCCACTGTAACCCTATATAACATCATTCACTGTGTAAAAATACCAGCAATGTGTAACGTAACAAAACATGATACCAAAGTCAATTGCGCAACACATGGAGGAATATTCATTGTCTACTTATATCTGGGCTAAATAAAAAGTGCTGTCGGTGCAGAGATTGATTTCAGCTCCTTACGCAGTCATCAAGAGGAGAACTGACCCACTCACACATTCAATATTGCAAAGTCACTCAGTCATGAGCGTTAGGTTCACATCTAAACAGATGATTCACCTCTAATCCAGACCATCTGCTTACTGAGTGAATGAGGGATTTTTTCAGTTTGCACTTCAGTACTGCTGCAAAATATTGAATTTTGTGACTTGTTCATGTCAATAAATTCTGATTATGAAACCAGTCAAAATGGACAGTTGACAGGTTGTCAAGGCTCTGCTGTGTTCTGATTGCTAATAAAAGGTTGGATGTCGAGGGAATTTGGGGTCTGAGGGAGGTTGGGGTCATTGAGGGCATTTGAGAGTTTATTGTCATATCTGTAAGTACAATGCACAGATGCATTGAAATTTTCACTTGCTGCAGCCATAAGTGAGATACACCGACTACAACAGTACACCTTATATTACCACAATATTCCATGATATAGGTGCCCTGGGGAGTGTTCTCCTCAAGACCCTGCCCAATAAATGCCTCAAGCCCTAACCATCTCAAAGCACAGTAATTGGTCACAATCTCATTGTTCCTCATGGAAGAAGACCATCAGCAAAGGCTTACAAACAGAATTAGGCCATTCAGCCCATCAAGTCTGCTTTGCCAATCAAATCATAGCTGATGTATTTTTCTTCTCAATCCCATTCTCCTGCCTGCCTTCTCCCCATAACTTTGATGCCCACACTAACGAAGAACCCATCAAATTCTGCTTTAAATCTACCTAGTGACTTGGCCTCCACAGCCATCTGTGGCAACAAATTCCAAAGTTCACCATCCTCTGGTTGAAGAAATTTCTGTTCCAAAGGGATGTTCTTTTATTCTGAGACTGTGCCCTCCGGTCCTCAACACTATTGGAAACATCTTCTCCACGTCCGCTCTATCTAGTCCTTTCAATATTTAGAATGTTTCAATGAGATCCCTGCTCATCCTTCTCTAAACTCCAGAGAGCACACTCCCAGAGCCATCACTTACATTCACTATAATGCCCGTAGTGCTGTACCACACAGAGGCTGTCTTGCCTGGATAACACGCTGAGTGAAGCTTTTCACTGTGTTTTGATCCACATGACAAGTAAACAATTCATCATGAGCACCTCCAAGGAAACAGAGGTGGTAGGTTGTGGGTGAGAAGTATTCTAAGTGAGAGGAAGAGGGGTGGGGTGCCAGGTGCTGGAAGTGACTTTCTATCAAACTCCGGGCTGGATGGAACATTACACTCCTTCACAGCAGAGAGGCTGTAACCCAGTACCAGCTGTGTTTGGCAGCTGTTCTTGGATAAGCCTCAGCCTCTGCTGCATGTCACCTTTCACCTCCTTCCCAGCACTGACATGACAGACAGCAACAGCCAACTATGGAAGTTGCCCAGGATAGCGTGTAGCCTCCTGGGTACGCGGGTCCAGATATCTCTGATTGGGCGCAAAATATTCTTAAAGGGAAGGGTGAGAAGCTAGAGGTCTTGGTACCAATGACATAAGCAGGAGTGGAGTAGAGGTCCTACAATAAGTTTAGAGAGTTAGGAAAGAGGCTGAAGAGCAGGATTCTCTGGATTACTTCTGGTGCCACAAGCTAGGGAAGATCAGGACAGGAAGATATTGCAGAGATCTGAGTGGCTGAAGAGATGATGCAAGTTCTTGGACCATTGAAATCTTTTCTGGAGAAAAGAATTACCCATATAAATGGGGCAGGTTGCAACAGAACTGGAGGGGAACCAATCTCTTGGCAAGGAAGCTTTTTGGGGTGGGGGAGGGGGTTTAAAGATTTTGGATTTAAATGCACACAGCACAAAATAGTGCATGACATTGCTACAAATTAGCTAAAGGATAGATGTGATTGGAATCTCAATGTCCAAGGATACACAGTGGTGGGGGCGGGGGGCGGGCTGGTGTGTCTCTG
Organism: Narcine bancroftii; assembly: GCF_036971445.1. Lineage (NCBI taxonomy): Eukaryota > Metazoa > Chordata > Chondrichthyes > Torpediniformes > Narcinidae > Narcine > Narcine bancroftii. The sequence goes on from NC_091478.1 coordinate 95,737,415, forward strand.
TTGATATGGAATAACATTAAATCATTTGAAAGAGGTGATGTAGGATCAGAAGATATAGAATAATTGTGGGTTGAGTTAAGAAATGCCAAGGGTGTAAGGGCACTGTTGGCAGCTATACGGAGACTTTCAAAGAGTAGCTGGGATGTGGACAACAAATTATGACAGCAAGTAGGAAAGGCGTGTCAGAAGGGCAATTGTATGGTAATCATAGGGGATTTTATGTAAGTCGGTTAGAAAAACAGGTTGGGATTGGATCTCAAGAGAGAGAATTTGTAGAAAGCTTATGAGATGGCTTTTTAGAGCATCTTGTTGTTGAACCCAGTAGAGTATCTGCTGCATTGGATTGGGTGTTATGTAATGCACCAAAGGTGATTAGAGCTTGGAGTAAAGCAACCATTAGGGGGCAGTGAGATCATTTTGAAATTTATCAAGGAGAAACTAAAATCAGATGTGTTGGTCGTTCAGTGGAGTAAGGGGATGACTGAGGAACTGGTCAAAGTAGATTGGAAGGGGGGACTAGTAGGGAAGACAGCAGAGCAGCAATGGATGGAGTTTTTGCAAAAAATGAAGAATGTGCAGGATAAATACAGACCAAAAAAGAACAATGTTCGAATGGAATGGAAAAATGTCACAACTATGGCTGACAAAGGAAGTCAGAACCAACATAAAAGCAAAAGAGAGGGCATACAAGAAAGCCAAAATTAGTGGGAAGATCTAGGACTGGGAAGTTGATGAAAAACTTGCAAAATGTAACTAAAAACTCATAAGGAGGGAAAAGATTTTCTGTTGGGAAACATCATGGACATAAGGATTTCGATGAAGCTGTCCCAATTTCAAATTCAAATTGTGTTGATTGCTTTGGTGGTGGCCAGGAAGTGCATAGCAGTTACTTGGAAGTCGGACTCTCATCTAGGCATTGCTCGCTGGAATGTGGAAATACAGAGCTGCATTCCCCTGGAGAAAGTTACGTATAATATAAGGAAAAAAATTTGAAACTTTTCTTAAAATCTGGCAATCATTCCTGCGTTACATAGATGCAAGGATATAGTGTGGTCCCCTGTGCTTCTCTTTGTGCCCCCCCCCCCCCCCATTGTCCTTCCTCTCCCAGGGGAAGGGCAAAGGGGACTGTTCCAATTGGACTGCAGAGATCAATGTAAGAGATCTAGAGGTCAGGTGTTGAGCTCTGACAGACCCAGATCCAAAGTGCCCTGAGAGTCCTCATGCAGGATAGCCTGAAGGTAAACTTGCAGATTGAGTCAATGGTGAAGAAGGAAAACGCCGGCATTTATTTCAAGAGGAATAGAGTTTTAGACCAGGGATGTGATGTTGAGACCTCACTTGGAGAATTGTGAGCAGTTTTTGGTTGATCATTTAAGAAAGGATCTGCTGATGTTGGAGAGGGTTCAGAGGAGGTTCACAAGGATGATTCTGGGAATGAAAGGGTTATGATATGAGAGCATTTGAAAGCTCTTGGCCTGTACTCATTGGAATTTAGGAGAATGAAGGTGGAATTTCATTGAAACATTCTGAATGTTGAAAGGCATGGATAGAGTAGATGTAGAAAGGTTGTTCCCTATGGTGGGTTAGCCTCGAGTTTTAGTCTTGTAGGAATATTGATACATGTAAGCTAGGCTTACGAAAAATGTTTTTGCTGTTATAACTAACTACAGGGATATTTTAATTAAAAAAAATACATTTCTGCTGAAACACTGCACAAACATTTTATAGACGGTCATTTTGGTGACACCCCCTTTGATGGTGTCACTATGTGCGGTCCGTACCCTCCGTACCCCATCTAGTAACGTCAGTTCTTGGGATAGCCTTACACAGCCTGTCTTGAAAGAGCAACCTCCTCATCCCATGACTGTCTGGTGAATCCACGTTGCAATGACTCTAAGTAAGAAAATTGTAAGTGGGCGAACTCCTCTGTAAGAGGATCTGCCCTGATGTCAGTTGGATACTGAGTATTTCTAGATAACCACACAGAATACCCTCAGCTGTCTCCGCATATCAGGAATATTCCTTCTTGTCTAATTTAGTGTCATCAAGGAAGAATATTTCCAGGACTTCTCCATGGCAAGGTAGTTAGTGTGGCAGGCTGCCAGGGTAAAGTGGATGATACTAAATAAGTAATACAGTAATAAGTCTCTGCCTTGACTTGTGTCTAGACTCTCTGACCTTGCTACACTGGACTTCTTGACTGGGAGATACAATAGTTGTGCCAGTTTCAAATTCATGCTCAAGCTTATTATAATCCATTTGTACAAGTACAACCTGATGAAACAGCGTTCTCTGGTCCTTGGTGCAAAACATATAAACACACATCCAGAGATAACACACATCCAGAGATAACACACATACAGACAAAAAATACATATGCAGTACATATATAAAAATAAATAAATATTGTTTAATGAATAACCATATAACTGTTTACAGCACGGAAACAGGCCATGTCGGCCCTTCAAGTCCGTACCGGTTCACTTGAACAACTCCACTAGCTCCTCCGCAAACTCCTGAGGAAGTATCCCTTATTGCTTCTATCCATCTCCGGGAACTGCCGAGTGCTTTACTGCCCCAAAAATTCTGGTTGTGGGGAGGTATGACATGGCAGGGACTTGTGGCAGACACTTAGTAGCATCTCAGAGGGTTTGTATGAGCAGTTCATCTCAATCCTCTTGGGAAGAAGTTTTTCCCAGCCTGGTGGTTCTGGCTCTGATACTCCTGTGTCTCTTTCCCAAAAGGAGTAGCTGAAAGATGCAGTGTGAGGGGTGGTAGGTGTCCTCAATGATTATGGAAGCTCTCTTCAATCAACAATCCTGCTAGATCACGTCAATGGGGGTGGGAAACCCCAGTAATCCTCTATGCCACTCTGAGAGTCCTGTGGATTGACCTCCAATCCAATGCTGTACAGGAAACATCATGTTGTGATGTAGCTGGCCAGGACACTCTCAATAGAGCTTCTGTAGGCATGGATCCTGTTCTAGACAAATCAACAAGAGCAGTGGCCATGACAAGGATGGCAAAAGCCACCTTAGTTTCAATGAGAGAGATGAATTTAATGGATACCTAGAGGAAATTACATCTAAGGCAAAGAGGCTATTCCTTTTACTCTGGTAGACATGATTCATCATCCAGGATAGATTTATTTTTACTATCACTGCATTTTCAGGATGAAATCATGGAAATTAAGTATAAGGCAGGAGTCTTGTCAGACCATTCACCTCTATTATTATCGATTGTTATGCCTGATAAGTAGGGTAGGGTATACAGATGACATTTCAAACCATTGTGGCTGAGAAGATCTGAGTTTTGTGATTTTATAAGACATATTGGAATCTTCTGTGACTAACTGTCATTCTACTGCCAATAAATTTAACATATGGGATACTTTAAAAGCATATTCAAGGGATCAAATAATTAGTTATACTTCAAGAAATACAAAAGAGTACATGAGGGAAGTAGATACATTGGAACAAGAGATGCCTAATTTGGAGAAGGACCTGCAGTTGAGGAGCTCAGAACAGAAGCGAAGAGTACTTAGTAATAAAAAGCTTGAGTATATCATGTTACAGCATGGAGAAAGCAATAATGAGAACAAAGCAAAGGTACTATGAATTGGGGGAAAGAGTTCACGAGGTCCTATCTGAAAACAGAGCAGGTCTCCAGAACAATTGAAGCAATTGAAACAGAAGCCAAGAGAATCTCTTTTAAGCCACAGGACATTAATGAGGCCTTCAAATTATTCCATTCCAAATTATATAAATCTGAGTCTCAAGAAGATATTAAAATAAATGATTACTTGACGCAATGGTTTTCCTGAACTTGGACTTGTTAGAGCAGAGAAAACTCAATGCATCTTTTACTCAAATGGAGATAGAGGAAGCCCTGTATTAATTGCACATGAACAGATCTCTCGGTGAGGATAGTTTTCCACCTGAATTCTATAAAGAATTTAAGGATTTGTTAATGCCACTTTTTATGGAGGTATTGAATCAAGCAGTTCGATCACATACCCTGCCAGACTCCTTCTCACAGCAATAATAACAGTAATTCCCATAAAAGATAGAGATCCATTGAAACTGACATCATATCTTTGTTGAATACAGTCTATAAAATACTAACCAAAGCTTTGTCAAACAGATTGGGGATAGTCAATGGTAGATACATGCTGATGCAGTAGAATTTCCTGCATCAGTTGTACCTCACACTGCAAAAATTACATAAATCAAAGTCAGAAATTTTGGATATGTGTTTCAGATGTGGTATAGAGGTTGGGACCTTTATCCACTCCACCTCACTATGTACAAAGGTGAGATCCTTTTGGGTAGACCTGGGGGACATCTTTTTAAAAATGACAAGAGTTTCCACAAGATCCAGAATTATTCCTTCTGGGAAATAACACACCATACGATGTGTTTATCCAAACACCAAATTCAATTTGTGAAGGCTGCTTTGTTGGTAGCCAGGAAGTGCATAGCGGTGGCATGGAAATCTGACTGAGTATTGCACAATGTAGCATGGAAATGTGGAGTTGGATTCCCCAGAGAAGGTTACTTATAACTTGAGAAAGAAGTATGACATGTTCATTGAAGTGTGGCAGCCATACCTGAGACACAGAGGTGCATAGATATGATCTATACCTCCCCCCCCCGCCAAAGAAATTAGTTCAGATACAAACTGCCTTGACAGATAAATAAAGAAGAGACTGAATTAAAGTTGTGGTACAGATGACACGTGTTTTAATTTTTAATTTACATTTTTTCCCTTTGCCTTTTATGGTTGTACTACCAATCAACCACAATCAGACAGAGAATTGTGATTAATAGGCTTTAATCACCTTAAAGTGTCAGCACAGCTTGGATCTTGCTGGCCAGTTCCAAGGCAGGTACTGAGGGAGAAGTTTGGGCATAACAGCCTTTATGCAGTATCTGGGAGGGAGAAGTCACAGGTTCAGGGGGCGGGCCAACCCATCCAGTACCATAATGGTTTATTTAATATCCAGGGAAGGGGAGAAAATACTGGACTCTGAAGAAAAGTAATTAGATCCCCTGAAGTGGATACCGGATCCTTCCAGTTTCTCTTTCTTTCCTCCTTTTTCTTGCTTTTCTGTTTCTTTCTCTCTTATCTATTGTCTCTCTTTCCTTTCTTGATTTCTATCTCGGGGTTTTGTTTGTGGGGGATGGGGCTGTTTTGAAATATGAACAACCTGTATCATTGATATTTTTCATTTCAATTTATGTATTTGGGTAATGGTTAATTCATGATATGTATATTACCACAAAATTAAAATACTCAATCCTGTAGAAAGTTGACAGGATGGTGGCCGGTAGCTTTGCCCATCTCAGTCTTCTTAGAAAGTGCAGTCACTGTTGTGCCTTCCTGACAAGTGAAAAGATTTTGTGTTCAGAATAGGTCATTTCTTAAGTAGACTCTGAAAAACTTGATGCTCTCCACCCTCTTCACTACCAAGTATTAACATGCAGTGGAGGCTGGTTGTCCCTGGTCCTCCTGAACTCCACAATCATCTCCTTTGTCTTGTCTACGTTGAGACTCAGATTGTTACTTTTGCACCATACGATGAGATTTTCCACGTCTTCTCTGTAGTGCGACTCATCGTTGTTGCTGATGAAGCCAACGACTGTCATGTCATCATGTTGGTCTTCATGTGGCACCTCTTTCCCTGCACAAGGACAAGCTGCCATAGAGTGAGCACTGAAACATCTCAATGGTCAAATCTCTTGTCCTTTCATCACCCAGAGAGGACAAACCTTTACTGGAGGATGGTTATTACTTATCAGTAACTCGTTACTTGACTACTGATGGGGTAGGTGTACTGCAGGAGGATAGAACATTACAGCACAGCGCAGGCCCTTCGGCCCACAAAGTTGTGTCACTCCACAACAACCTAACTCTTCCCTCCCTCACATCTATAATCCTGTACTTTTATCTCATCCATGTGTCTATCTAAGAATCCTTTAAATGTTCCTGTTGTACCAACCATCCCTGGCAATGCATTCTATGGTGTAAAAACCCACCTCTGGCATCTCCCCTAAATTTTCCTCCGCTCACCTCTGGTATTCGCTGTTGCTGCCCTGCCGCTGGTTGACCACCCTGTCTACCCCTCTCAAAATATTAAATCTGAGGTAGGATGTAGAAGGTTCTTTGCCCTGGACCATTCCAAGGCTTGCATCCTCATTTCCTACCATCTGCAGACTTGAGGGCCACTGTTCACCACCCCACCCTACCCAGCTGCTTGTCTAACAACACTTTTTGAAATTCCTCTGTGACCTTTGCTCTCCTGACCTCTAGAACTTCCTTCAGCTACAATGTCCCAGAATAAAGGGATGGAGTCCAATAAGCACAGGCAAATAGAATGGAGATGAAGTTATAAGTGATGCTTGTCTTCATTAGCTGAAACAGAAAACACAAGAACTGGAAGGTTTTGGTCCAACTTTAGAAAATATTACTTCTTGCATCATAGCAAATTAGAGGAGAAGGCCATTCAGCCTTTGAGCCTACTCTACCATTCAATATGATCATGGTTGATCATGCAACCTCAGCCCCCTATTCCTCCATGCTCTTCCTATCCCTTCACCCCTTTAGCCCCAAGAACCACATCCAACACCCATTTGAATATATCTAATGAACCAGTCTCAACAATTTTCTGTAGCAAGGAGTTCCACAAGTTCACAATTCTCTGAATGAAGAAATTTCTCCTCATCTCAGTCTTAAATGGCTTCCCCCTTCTCCTTAGACTGTGACCCCCTTGTTTTTACTTCCCAATATCAGACACATTCTTCTAATATTGAACCTTGTCAGAATTTTATACATCTCAACGAGATCCCCTCTCATTTTCCTAAACTCCAGTGAGGAAAACCCTGGTCTATCTAGACTTTCTTCATACATCACTTCTGTTGTCCCAGGAATCAGAGTGGTGAATTTTCGCGACACCCTCTCAATGATAGGAACATCCTTTCTCAGATAAGGAGGTCAAAACTGTTTGGCCAAAGCTGCAGTAATGTGACCAGTTCTGTCTACCACACTAAGAAAGAAGAGGTCTAAAACCAGGAGTCAGAGGTTGAGAGCAGGCTCTGGGAAGTATTTTTAGACATCGAGAGTGGTTGGACTCCAGAATGTACTGAGAGCTGGTGGAGACAGAGGCTCTCACAACATCTACATATCTGGACAAGCACTTGAATCTCCAAGGCACGGGAGAGAACTGATCAAGTGCTTACAAATGGGATTAGTGTACAGCAGATGAGCACTCAATGGTGGGCTGAAGGGCCTGTGTGCCCGTGTCCCCCGTGACTCTTTGATCTCCGCATTGCCTCCAATGTGAACATCCTGGATTTTAATTTCTCCAAAATTGGCATCTCTGTTCTAAGCTCTGTAATTCCCTCCCTGAACTTACTGCCACTGCTTTTCTCTGTCTCTCCCTTTATTTCCTCATTCCTTTATTCACCCCATCTCTCTTCATTACCATCTCCCTTTATTTCCCTCTCCCTTTCCTTCTCTCTCCCTCTTTTCCCTCCCACCCGTCATCTGTCCTCTCTCCAGGGAGGATTTGCCATTCTGACATTCCCACCCCCACCTCCCAATCCGGTGGAAGCCTCAGTCCCAACCCTGGCAGCAGGAATTCCCCATCCCAGCGGGAATTCTCCAACCCAGCAGGAATTCCCAGTGCCAGGAGGGGAACTCTGCACACAAGGAGTTCCCAGTGCCCGCAAGAGCCGGAGCGATATTGGGACCTTCATGGATAACAGTTCGCATGTTCATCGCGGAATAGCCCCCGCCCCCTCCACCCACCCCAGAATGAACTGTGGAGCGAGGTGGGCGGAGGAGTTCGGAGAAAACCCTGCCTGGAGTGGGGCTGCTTAATGGAGCTATTCTGAGCGCGGAGGGTAATGGAGCAGGGCTGATGTCAGGACTGACTTCACCCACTGCCGCTTATAAATGGAGCAGAGCTTCCAGAGGACGCAGTAGTGACGGCCGAGGCTCGGGCAGACAGCACAGAGAACCGGCATTGTGCACCGATCGACGCGCAGGTAGGAACGGTCGGGGGAAGGGGTCTAGATCTGGGAGGGTGTCACTTCTGGGCTTGTTTCAGGGTCAGAGAGACAGCCCCGGAGAATCAACCACTCCGGCTCACGGGGCCAGGAGTCTGTGGGATCTCGCCGCGCACCTGGCTCGGAGACGGCGAGGAAATCGCTGCTCTCAGTTACTAGTTTCCATTCGAGAGGGAGTGTGGGACCTCTCCCGAGGGATTTCCGCAGCCGCCTCGAAACATAACGGTCAATGGATGACTTTGGAGAGAAAGATGTTCTCAGCGGGTCGGTCAGCCACCGTGGAGAGAGAGGGTCGGGATCCTTCATCCAGACCTGGTGGGAGGGGTGGAGAAAGGGGGAGGAGAAGAAGGGGCAGGACCTGGTTGGTGCTGAGAGGGGATGTCACTCCCACCTACCCCAGTCCCGAGCCGAAACGCGCACCCTTCTCCGGTGCCTGGGGTCCGACGGCGCCAGCTTTGTGTTCGCCCCAGTTTCCAGCGCCTGCCGCTCTTTAACCTCTCCCTGCTGGCCTCCGACTTGAGTTTGCGGGCGGAGCGTGAACTCCGGAGTGGATCGGTACGCGGCTTCAGCCCGGGACCCCAGCTCCCGCCTCCCTTCCCCCCGGCTCCTCTTCGTGTTCAGGCGTCCATATGCCACCCGCTCAGCCTTGCTGCCACAGCGGGCTGCCCGGCCCCTCTCTGCTCCACCGCAGGCCGGGTGCGCATTTACCGCCTCCCTCTCACGTCCCCGTGGCCACATCCATCAATTGGACCCATTGCCATTCCCCCTACACCCCCCGCGCTGCTCTCCCCACAATCCATCACCTCCACACCCCGGCCCGAGGGCAGCCCTTCCCCACCCTCCGCTTGCCCTTCCCACCCGGGAGAATGCGCCCCCACACAGTGAGAGGACGGCTTCTGGGGTCCTCTCGCACTTCCCACGCCGACCGCCCTTGGAGAAAGATCACACCGATCAGCGGGCGGGACCGAGCCGATAATATGACTGCACTCAGGCTCCTGTGGGATCTCAAAGGATGTCCCACTCACAGCGAGGCGCTCCCTCAGGTGGTCCTTTGAAGCAGGGCTGGATTCTAGGTTCCCTGGTTGTATTCAAAATGAGCCCAGACGGTCCCAGTAAGAGGTTTAATGGGTCAGACATCTCACCTCTTTCCATTCTACTCTCCCCACCCTCTTCATCTTCCCTCTACCTTTTGCATCTTCCTTCCACATCACCCCTTTCTCATTCACTCACCCCTTTCCTCTCCTTCTCCCCTCTCCATTTCCCTCCCTCTTCTCCTTTCCCACTCACCATCTCTCATCCTCAACCCTTCCCTTTCATTTTCCCCGTCTTTACCCCCCTTCTCCTCCTCTTCTCCATTTCCCCTTCCCTTTTTCCTCCCCCTCGCCCTCTCCGCTCTCCCTCTCCACTGCCCCACTCTCCAGTCAGAGCGAACCATGACCCTGAACAAGGTAGACCGGAGCCGGGGCCTGGACAAGCGCCGGGACAGCACGCCTCTCCACGGCCAGCAGCTGCACCGCCGGAGCATGCCGGTGGACGAGCGCGAACTGCAGGCAGCGAGCGCCTGCCCGTTGTCCCGCTGCCACGGGCAGTCCCAGCACGCCGGCTGGACCCCCGGCTCCTCCGACTCTGTCACGTCCAGCGACAGCGACAGCGGTGCCCACCTCTACAAGGTGGTCCTGCTCGGGGGCCACGGAGTCGGGAAATCCAGTCTGGCGCGGATATTTGGGGGCGTGGAGGAGAGCGAGCCTCATGAGACGGAAGGGAGAGGTGAGTGTGGCTCGGGCTGGCGACACGGAGGGAGCGAGGGGTAAGGGCAGACGTTGGAGAGAGGGAGGGAGAGAGGGGAGGAAGGGGTGAGGGCAGAAAGAATGGGGAGAGGAGAGAGAGGGTAGAAAAAGGAGAGAGATGAAAGGGAGTGCAGAGATGGGAGATGAGGAGGGCCTGAGGAAGGTGGTCAAAGTTTTCCTGCTGTATTTAGGGATATGAGGAGGTTAGAGAGGAGCAAAAGGTACCACAGAGAAAGAAGAGGATGACAATGGGATAAAGTTTGAGAGAGGGTGAATCAGCAACTGTGGAGAGACATGGGGAGAAGATCTTTTGGGAGGCAACCCTGCATCTGAAGAGTAAGGGGATAGGCAATAGAAAAAGGTGAGGGGAAAGTGGCGAAAGCTGGTGTGATAGGTGGATCCAGGTGAGGAACTGTTGATTCGCAGGTCTGCCAGGTGGATGAAAGGAGGATGGAGATAGCAAGGGGTGGGGGGGATGGGAAGGCAGGTAGTGATGAGTCGAGAGAGTAATGGGCAGCATAGCTGATGAGAAAGGATAGATGGAACTGAGGGAGGGTAGTGGGCAGATGGGATTAATGGGGGGGGGGGGGGAATGGGGGACGCAGTGGGAGGAGAAAGAAACTGGGTCTTGGGGGATTGGAAAGGGATGTGTGTGTGAGAGGACCTGAGTAGATCAGAAGGAGAGGGAGCAGGTGCCTTGAAATTGGAGAATTTCTGTAGGAAGCATGTTTAATTCAACTTTTTGTACGTGTTTTTTGAACCACCGTAGTCCTAATGAAGGTGTTGTTGGGGAGGGGTGTCACGATTTAGAGCCTCCAAAGATCAAAGATTTCCAAGTTGGGATGGAGTGGAATGTGAGGTTGTGGTGTCTCCTGCATCTGTTGCCAGTGTCTTTCTTAGTAGGAGAAATGTCTGGGCAAGAAACCTATAGATAGTGTTTACTGTAGTGGAGGGAAGGAGAGAGTGAATGTGTAGGGAGGTTGGGTGAGGTACTGGTCTAGAGGAAAGGATGAACCAGGTAGTAGCATGTCTCCTGAGTAATGTTGGCCCTGCACTCAGCCTGGTAAGCAGAGAAACTGGGAGAGAGTGTGAGCGTGTAAATAAAAAAAAAAGATGGAAAGAGAGAGATGGAGGTAAAGAAAGAGAGAATGTGGATAGCTCTGTATGATAGGAACCTGGTGAAAGTCAACCTGGTCAGACATAAGTGAGGGTGTACAGGTGCAGAGGATACACAGTTGTATGCCCAGACTGGGGCGGGGGGAGTATTCCCCATCTGTTGGGGATTGGCTGTGTGTGGATTGACTGTCCTGGAGAGTGAGGATCCTCTGTGCTCAGGAAAGTATGGCACTGTTGGTGATGCTGGCGAGATTTGGTTCTGGGGCTGACTCTGCTAAAGCTTGGCATGGTGGGTTATGTGGCTAAGGCTTGGCCAGAGGTTGATGAGCTACCTTCTCCTTCAACCAACCTTGCCAAGCTGTTTAACCCGGCAATTAGTAACTGGTACTGGAGTCCTAGAAAGTCACAGAGGGGTTAAAGATAACATTTACTCCTCAAGAATCATATCTGTGGGTAGATAGATATTCGCAACAAAAATCCAACAGCTTCAAGGTAACTTTACTCCCTCCTGGAATATTAAAGCTGGACATGTTCTCAGACCAATAACATTTGAATTGATTTAGACAACCAACTCTAGACGGATAACCTCTGCATCAGCAGGTTGTAGGTGCAGTCCCCACATTGTGAACAGTTGTAGAGTCCAGGCTGGTATATCCAGTGGGAGTACACAGTACACTTCATTGTTGGGGACATGATTATTGTAATTGTAACCTCACTTGCATTTGATAAAGGGTCTCTCTCCTTCCCCTGATCTGCTGAATTCCTCCAGCTTCTCATTATTACCCATTTCTCCTGCCTTTTTGAGCACTTAAGATCCCAAGACACAGGAAGGTAAGTAAATAAAACAGGAGTCCACTCAACCTGTTAAGCCTATCCCTCCATTCAATAGGCTCTGGGCCACAACATCACCCTCAATCCTCTAAACCTTCAAAAGTGAGTCCACCTCCACTTTAATGAATGAGCTCACACCTTGGAGCAGAGATTCTAGAAATCCCTCACCCTATTAGAGAGCAGGATGGTTGTCTGCTGTGTCTCACCCACATGATTGATATCAGATATCTAGCTTGGCCTTGTCTGGAAGCTTCCTGTGCACAAGTTGGCTGCTGGTTCCCACAACACAGCAGTTCTAGTTTTCCATTGTCCATGGAACAGATTGAGACATCCTGATGTAGTGAATGATGCTTTAGGCAAGGCAGTCTTTCTTGCCTCCTGCTATTTTCCCAGCCTGGGGTTCCCTGCATGTTATCCACATTTCCCATAGCACACTCATTCTGGAAACCTGACCATTTTATTGATTCTGTTAAAATTGGCCTTCAGCTGTCTGTCCCCTGAGACAAGGCAGCTGTAACCTTCGCTGGAGATATTAATAGAATCCACTGCCTGAGATCAGGGTTTCCCTGGTAGCTAGTTTAATCTCAACTTTAATAATTAATAGAAATTAAATGCAACCTCTTCAGTAATGGTGGAATGGGGACACAACTGTGTCTGTCCCCCCCCCCCATTAATTCTTACAGTATTTGCAAATTTCTGGGTTTATTTCAGATTTCCAGCAGTGTTTTGATTTGAATCCTGCTGGGTGAGGAAGACAGTCAAATGAATTGTCACGGATCAGCAATGCACATCTAGTCCTTTGACTGGTTCAAAACTTTAATTGTAATTCACTGGAATCTCCATTGCATGACCTGGGAATGGTGGTGCTCCTTCTGCAACAAAAAGCGGCCTGCCTCTTCCTTCTTGAGGTTATTGAGGTGGGCAATGAATGGAGCTGTTGCCAGCGACATCCAGACTTTGAACACTTGAGAACTAAAACAATGTGCTGTTGGGTGGTCGTGTGCTCTGAGGGTGATGCAGAAGGCTTCAGGGGATGTGGAATAGATAAGTGAATGGGTGATGGAAAAACATTGTAGGAAGTATTTAACTGGTGAAAGGTTGAACAGATGGGCATCCTTGTGTCTGTATCACTAAAGGTTGGTTTGCAGGTTCAGCATACCAATTATAGGAGGACTTGAGTACAAGAGGTGCGTGGTGAGAGAGGAAATATGGAGAGCTAGTGGCTCAGTTTCGCCAAGTTGGTCAAGAGTGGCTTCTTGACTGCAGCAGTATCCAGAGACAAGAATTGGTCTAAATTCAATCTCCTTCCTTTCAGGGGATACATTCAATAGGTCCGTCCTGGTGGATGGGGAAGACGCCAACCTCCTCTTGTTTGATATCTGGGAACAGGTTGGTGCACACTCTTGTTACTGCTTCTCCCCTACAATGTGTGTGTGTATGTACATACACATACACATATACACACAAACACCTTGCATGTAGAATTACACACATGCACACACATACATATGTATAGTGCAAATCAAGTTGTATGTCTACAGACTCAAGTTCATGATCACACACTTACACATTGAGGGTGGGATGGGGGTGGTTAGTGCATGAATGCAAACCTCAGCTGGTTTCTGACCCCTCACTAAAGGAATGATTGTTAAGGCCAACCTTTATCCAGCTCCTTATTGGTTTGGGGTGGGGTAATGATTGCTGCCAGCAAGGGGTTCTGTGATGATCAAGTAGATCAGTAAAGCATTAAAGGAACTCATCGAGTCATAACATCACAGTCATACAGCACAGAAACAGGCCCTTTGGCCCATCACCTCTATGCTGACCATCATCTCTATCTGTACTAATTCCATCCCCATCACTTTGACTATTCAAGTGGTTGCCAAAGTCCTTCTCTAGTGTTGTGACAATACCTGCCTCCACTGCCCACTCTGGCAGTGGGCCACTACACTCTGGCCTGAAACATTCTTCTCCTTACCCTCCATTTTAGACTTGATCTGTGCCCCTGGTAATGTTGTACATCCTCTTAGCTTCCTCTGTTTCAAGGGAAACAAACCCAATCTCTCCTTGTAACTGAAACACTCCATCCCAGGCAATATCTCAGTGACTCTCCGCTGTGGAATCTCACCTTTCCTATAGTGTGGTAACCGGAACTACACACAATGCTTATAAAGTTGAACCATAACTTCCCCGCACTTCTGTTCTAACAAAGACAATCCTTTTGCAACCACCTTTTCACCTTCAGGGATCCATGGATGCATACCAAGCTCCTTGTGTTCCTTGACACTCCCTCAAATTCGACCATTCATGGTGTGTGTCCTATCCTCATTCTCTCAAAATGTGTCACTGACATTGCAAGAAGTGCTACACTTTCACCTATACCTCATCCCTCACCATTATTCAGGGCCCCAAACAGTCTCTCCCAGTGAAGCCACACTTTACAGGGATCATTTACTGCATCCGGTGCTCCTGATATGCTCCTCTACATTGGGTGCAGAGGAGGAGATCCTTTAATTGAGCACCTTCACTCTGTCCATTGCAATTCCAAAGACCTCCCAATGGCCAACCACTTGAATTCCACACACCATTGTCACACTGACATGTCTGTCCATGAACTCATGTACTGCCTGGTTGAGGCCACCAGCAAATTGGAGGAACACCACCTAGTATTCCCTCTCAACAATCTCCAACCTGGTGGCATCAATATCGACTTCTCCAATTTCTATGACCCCTCCCTTGAGTCTCTGTCTTTTAATACCTCCCTGACACCTTTTCTTCAGCTCACCGCCACCTTCTCCAGCACTTCTGTATACTGCACTAGACTCCAGCATGTGGGGATTTTCTTGTTTACCCTTTACATTTCTCAGGATTAAATTCCATCTGCCATTGCTCTGTCATCTTGCCAACTGATCAACATTCTGTAGCCTGTCGCTGTCCTTGGATCCTTCCTATCACTGATCCCAGAACTGCATGCAGAACTCCAGCAAGGTTTTGTAACCAGGGGATCCTGCTTTTGAATCTTGTCAGAGGCCTCAAGTCCTCTTCAAAGGGCAAAAGTAGCAGGTGGGGTTTGGTGAGGGTGGGGAGGGGTAATGGGCAGGTCTGGAGGATGGAAATGGGTGAGACTGATCGACCCACCGGTCTAGGACTTGCTCATTCTAATCGGCTGTGTGGTGTTTCCTGACCACGAGAAGTGGGAGTTTCCCTGACCTGGCTCAGTCGCAGGATGGGACCAATGCAAAGGGCAGACCTAATGGGGGCACAGAGTGGTCCCAAGAAATGGGGCTCAATGGCAAGGTTTGGCTCAGTATGCTTGCTGGTATCTTGAGTGTAAAACCTTTGTTCACCTTTCAAGGATGACACCAACTGGATCCGTGATCACTGCATGAAGCTGGGAGACGCCTACATCATTGTATACTCGGTGACCGACAGGGCCAGCTTTGAGAAGGCTTCTGAGCTGAGGATCCAGCTGAGGAGAGTGAGGCAGGCTGAAGACATTCCCATAATCCTGGTTGGGAACAAGACTGATCTGGTTCGGACCAGAGAGGTGTCAGTGGATGGTGAGTCTTCATCACATATGGGAAGGCCAATGTTTAAACTGGTGAGATAGGATTTCATGGGTGACTTGATAGAGATGTACAAGATTATGAGGGTCATAGATAAGGTGGACAGCCACCACTTTTTTCCTGGGGCAACAATAGCAAACAGAGGACATCTATTTAAGGTGAATGGAGGAAAGTTTAGGAGATGTCAGAGGTTGCCTGGAATGCTTTGCTGGGGGTGGTGGTGTTACAATAGGGACATTCAAATGGTTTTTAAATAGGCACATGTGTCTAGGAAAAATGGAGGGTTGTGCATGTGAGGAAGGTTTACATTGGTCAGCCCAACATCATGGGCCAAAGGGTCTGTGCTGTAATGTTCTATATTCTAATGTTCAGCCTGAGGGCAGGATCTCAGAGTTTAAAATATTCAAGTTTTACCAGGGGACCAGGCCAATATTCCAAGAAATGACACGGGAGCAGTGTCTAGTGACTAGGCAAGTACTTAGTTAATCACTGGGATTCCTGGACTGAGAGGTTATCTGTCGCTAGGTGGCTGAAGAAGTTGGATCAGTATTCTTTAGGGTTGAGAAGAATGATGGGTGATCTTATTGAAGCAACGCCTCTTTGCCTGCATGTTGGTTGCTTCTATCTGCCTGTTGGAATGCTGACGATTTGTGTTTCCTCTGCAGAGGGCAGATCATGTGCTGTGGTCTTCAACTGCAAGTTCATTGAGACATCAGCCGCTCTGCACCACAACGTGAGGGACCTGTTTGAGGGCATCATCCGTCAGATCCGCCTGCGCAGAGACAGCAAGGAGGACAATGAGCGGCGACTGGCCAATGCCAAGAGGCGGGAAAGCGTTGGGCAGAAGGCCAAGCGCTTCCTGGGCCGGATTGTGGCCAGAAACAACAAGAAGATGGCCTTCAAACAAAAGTCCAAGTCCTGCCACGACCTGTCAGTCCTCTGATACCAGACTGGGCAATGTCAGCCATCAGCAGGCCTGTGTGTCCTCAAGTGGAATGAGATATGTTGTTGCTCAGACAGCTTGTTGGGATCCAACTATACAAAATGGATGTGAGAAGCTGCCCAACGTGCGAGGGGTGGTGGGTGGGTGGGTGGGGGAGCTGCTTCTCCTGACACTGTCGTGGTTGCTGCATCTGGAGCTGTGATGTCCCCTCCATTCCCGGAACCTTAGAGCAAGTCCTACCTCTTTCACTTTGAGCATAAGCACCTTGTCCCTAGTGGTAGGGTGATGTCTTTGGGCAGTCCACATCCAGAGCTCCCCACTGCTATCTTCCTGTCAGTGAGAGTGGTGTGGGGGCAGGGCTCCAGTGCCATTGTAGGCACCCAGTGGATGGGGTGACATTGCTAGCTGATTGCTACCAGGTTGTCGGGAATGATCAAGTGGTGCATCTCCTGCTAACCCACAAATTCCTGTCATTGAAGACAAGCAAATAGCTGTAGTTCATTTCTCTGTGACCATTAAGGGTGTGATATAGAGGGGAATCTTTCCAATGTGGACCTCCTTGGATGGTGGCCAGGTTCTATCTCTGGTTGGTGGGAACCAGGTTAACTGGATGATAGGCAGGGATTGCCAGTGCTATGGGACAGGCCCCAAGCTAGTCCGGCAACTTAGGACAGATTGCACTGGCTCCTCCAGACTGGGCAGACTGCTTTGAAGGTGGTATGCGGAAGATCAGCAGGTGCTGGGCCATGGAATCGTCCTCCATCTCAATGGTAGGGGCAGAGTGCTGTTTCCAGTGTTTTGAGCCACTGAAGGCTTCGGGAAGGGTGATGAAAGTGAGGGATCCAGCTCAGAAAGAGCTGGTGCTGAGACCGTGACAGGGAGCAGGTATTTAGGGAGGATATTTGACAGAAGAGGATCTGTCTCCTGTAGGCAGGTGAGGAAGGCCCTCCTGGTGCAGGCCAGAAGAATCCCAGTTACAAAGGCTCCCCCCTCTTTCCAACCTTCGATCCAAGGGGCAATCAGAAGGGATGTGCGCTCCCGCACCAGCCTGTTACACCATCACAGATGAAGTTTCACAGAGGAGTCGGGGGCCAGCTTTTGGGAGATGCAACTATTCTGGCTCTCTGCTGCCCATCACACAATGCTCAATGGAATGTTGGGAAGGAATCCATGTGTGAAGCTGGGGAATCTGATCTGGGGACTGCATTCTATTTCATCTGAGGCCGGCACTGGTGGGAGGGGGGGATGGAGAGTGTGGGGCCTTTGGGTGCAGGAGTTAAATTTAATGATCCCTAGTTCCCGATTTAATCTGTACCCCGAGCAACAAAGTCTAACGTTTGTAAGTTTATTGAAAATGGACAGAATAAAGGGAAACCAAAGAGAGGTCACACATGCCTGGCAACTTGTGAAGTGCGCAGGCCCGTACATCACTGAGGATGTTTGGACATGTAATGATCAAAGAACAGGTGGGCAGCTGATGAGAAACAACTTAATAACTGAGCAATAAGATGTCATTACTGCGGTTCACTGTTAGCTCCACTCTAGTTCATTTCTGTTTAATATTGCTGTATTCAAATGATTTCCTAATTGTTTACATATCAATTTTTGTATTTAAAATAAAATTTATTAAGCATTGCAACAAGTGCACTGATTTATTTTTTACCTGGCAGAGCAACTGTATCACGCTTGCAACATAATGAAAAGAACTAGTGTAGAAAAAAATACAATTGATTAAAATCTCACCCAATGTTAAACCCCTCCCTCACACCATCTCTTGGTGACCCCTCTCCCTCCATGCCCAGTGTCACTGATGTTAATCCCACTCCCTCAGTGATCTCTTGTCCCCAGCACCCAGTGTCAGTAGCTCCTTTCACAGGAATTAACAGCCAATCGGCCTTTAAAGTGTCTAGTGTGAAAGCAAAATCAGCTCAACACCGGCATCAGATGATGTCATCTCATGACAGGGATTGATGGCCCCGACCCCCTAGTACAATCACTGGTGTCTGCAGATGCCATTGTTTCAGTCAGGCAAGTGTAGAATGACCAATTGCATTGTGGGATTGAAATGACCCAAGATTTTGTGTAAGTGGAGGAAGGTGAAGGAAAAGATAAAAATGAAGGTATTAACTTTGCTGTTGAAAAGTTGCAGCGGGAGAGAGAGAGAGAGAGGGGAAATAAATAGCAATAAATATCAATAGCAGACAATTTTTAAACAGTGTGGGAAAGTTGCTAGTGCTATTGCACAATTTATAAAGATCATGGGAAAATGCTACAAACTTTCCCACGCTGTATAAAAATTGTCCATAATTGCTAGCATTTTCCCATGGTCCCTTGTAAAGGATTATATTGGCCGGCACAACAACAACAGGGGCAGAAGGGCTCATACTGTGCTGTACATAAAGCTTTATTATGTTATAATTAGGCATTATTAATTTTGTTTATATATAAGATCATAATAGATTGATCAGGATTTAGGGCAGGTTCACCATTGCTCCTTGCAAGTGTGAAAGCGTTCAGTGTCCCAGTTAGGAGTGGTCAAGTGTGAAAAGCCAAACCCCCTTTCCTATCCTAGGACACTGAATGGTCAATTTAGTGGGATGCAAGTGTGAAAGGGGCTATTGACTCTTCTCGACTGTGCAAATTTGAGTCGATGGTGCCCTCTGTGTCCTTGACCTATATCTCCTCAGACAACATCATGTAATGAAACAGGTTATCTGGCTAGTATTGGCTTGCAGTTTGTGGAACCTTGCTGTGCCAACAAATGGCTGAAGTTTAGAAGTTACAATGGAGACTCATCACAACTACTCCATAGGCCATACAGCGGCTGTTAGGTGTGGGGGTGCACAGTAACAGGCCCTTCTGGCCTATGAGCTAGCACCACCCTTGTGACTAATTAACCCACAAACTCCATATGTCTTTGGACTGCTGGAGGAAAGCTACATGGTGAATGGGAGAATGAACAAACTCCTTGCAGACAGCAGCGGGTTTGAACCCGAGTTGCTGGTGCCATAATAGCATTGTTCTAACTGCTACACTACCTGTGCTGCCTGGCTTAGGCACATGGATGTAAGAAAAATGGTCGGTAATGGGCTTTGGTTAGGGCAGGGTTAGGCTGATGTGGAGTAGGTTTTCATAGATTGGCTGAAGGCCCCGTTCTGTTTTATGTTCTACTGTTGGCAAACAGTCTGATTCTGGGCATTGATGCACTCACTCTGATCCTCTCTCTCTCTCTCTCTCTCTCTCTCTCTGTTTCTACTCTGTAACTGTGTGGCTAAAGCTTTCCAATCATGTTAGAAATAACATAAAACCATAGAACATTACAGCACAGAATCTGGCCCCTTTGGTCTTTCTTGTCAAAGCCGAACCCTTTTTATGCCTCATCCCATTGACCCATAGGCCTTCATACCTCTCACATCCATGTACCTGCTCAAGTTCTTCTTAAATGTTAAAATTGAGCCCACATTTACCACTTCAGCTGGCAGCTCATTCCACACCCACTACTCTCTGTGAGAAATTCCCTCTCATGTTCCCCCTAAATTTTTTCTCCTTCACCCTTAACCCATGTCCTCTGGTTTGTATCACACCTACCCTCAGTGGAAAAAGCCTACCTGCATTTACTCTGTCTATACCCCTCATAATTTTAAATACCTCTATCAAATCTCCCCTCAACACACATGAACTCTGCAGCCTGGTAGGAGGGGGAAGTGGAGCCAGGCACAGGCAATGATGAAATCCTTGCCCTACCTCGGTAGAAATGGGAACAGTGAAAAAGATCCATCCTGTTCACCCAACCCTTGAACATATGACCTCAGAGTCATGATGGTCATGGACAGGATACATCAGCAAATCTTCTCTCAGGTCAAAAGAAACCATAGAAAGAGAGGCCCTCAGGGATATTGGTGGTGATAACCTAAGAACAACCATTGCAGAAGAAAGAGCTGAGCTTGTATGTTGGAGAACATCGCAGCCCCCATCAAGATGAGCAGACCAGTCCACCTCACTCAGGTAATGTTAAGATCTAAACCATGAGTCTTGCCATTGAGAACAATGAGTGCTGAGTTAGAACAGGGAATCAAATGTGGAGTTATTGGAAATTATTATATGTCAACATGTCCAATGACTGGAGTATGATGAAGACCAAGTTCTGCTAAACCTTTGTTCCAAACATCAGTTGATACCCTTTTGGTTATAGGGTTGATATCTCTCTTTCTTCTTGTCTATCTCTCAATGTCTCTCTCTTTGCCTTCTCTCTCTCTCTCACCCTTTCCATTTCTCATGCTTCACTCCATGTCTCTCTGTTGAACCCCCTCTCTGCTTCTTTATTTCTGTTTATTTTTCTTTCTCTCTGTGCTTTCTCCTTCTCTATTTCTTTGTTTCTCTCTTTATACTCTCTGCTGTTCCTCTCTTAATCTTGTTGTTTCTTTCTTCCCTCCCTGTCACTATACCTTGTTGAATCCCTGTCTCTCTCTCTCTCCCTCCCATTTTCCCCACTTTATCTGATATCATGCATGTTTTTTTTTCTCCGTCCAGCTTTATTTTTATTCATCAACAGGATGTGGGAGTTGTTGGCACAACCAGCATTTCTTTGTTACGTGACACCCACACACCTGTGGATCTAGAGCCGTGGGGACTACAGCAGGTAGATTTCTCTTATATATAACTTTCTTTTAGCTGTTTCTCCCCCTCCATCTCGAACTCTACTTGTGTGGGGTCCTCCTCTTCTGACATTTTTCTGTTTCTCTTCCACCCTCATCCTTTTGATTTGCTTTTACCTCCCCCCACCTCCGTGTCACACTGAACCCCTGAAGTTTATACTACCTGCTTCCCACCTCCCCCCCCCCCCCCCCCCCCATACCAATTCATTTCACTGGAAAAGGATGTGAGCACAGAAGGGGTGTGAAATAAGAGAAGGTGCAAATGCAGTTACCTTGTGGAATTAAACGGTTGCTCTGGGTAGAACAGAAAATCAATGATTAACAGTATTTTATTAAGGATTTATAAAGGGTCGTTTCCATGCACGGGGACAAACCTGAGGCACGGATTAGAGCAGGTAAGACCAGTTCTTCTTGATGCTTTGTTGTTGATTATTATCTTTCTTTTAAGTTCCAGATTAAAAGTGAGGATGTATATGAAAAGTGGATGGACCGGAACAGAGCTAGTGAGGGAACAAGGGTGCAGTGATAGGTGCCTGTCCTTATCCATAGGAAAATCTCAGCCATGCGTTCAAACCAGAGGTCTGCCAACTTTCTAACTTTCAGAAATCACCAGTCAAAATCTGGGGAAACTTTTCAGAATCTTTGTATTTGAAATGTGGAAATGAGTGAATTAGAAAAAAACAAGATATTGGAAATATTTTTCTTCATATTGTCCACTGGGGTCATTGAGTCACACTGCATGGAAACAGGCCCTTCAGCCCAACCTGCCCTTGATGACCAAAATGTTCCACCCACACGAGCCCCACCTGCCCTCTAAACTCATTTTATCCATGGATCTGTCCAAATGTTTCTTAAACATTGTTCTTTAGGGATGAAAAAAGATGTGAGCAAGTCAGTTGCTCGGAGCACGGGTTTTATAGTTCATGTTATGCTTTGTATTATAATCAAGGTCACCCTGGATCCCTCGAATTTGCCTTGGAATAATTTTATTGCAGTAATTACAGTGAAATTAACTGGAGGCAAAACTATGAACAGGAAGAAACTGTAAATGGTTGGAATTGGGAAGGAAGGGAGAGAGGAGAAAATGAGGGGGATAAAATAAGCAGAGAGGGCAAAAGGAGAATGAGAGAGTAGGATAGGAAGAGAGATTAGTATCCCAAGGAGAGAGACAGAGACTGGAGGGAGAGAGAGAACAGACGAGGGCCTGAACAAGAGAGGAGAGAGTACAATATTTAAAAAAGGAGAGGCAGATGGGTAGATAGAGGTGAATGTGAGGCAGACGGTGTAAGAGTGATAAAGTATGTGAGGTATCTATAGAGATGTGAGAGGAGAGAAAGTGGGTGGGGGAAGAGGCAGAGAGAGAAAGAGGAAGGAAAAAGGGGGAATGAGAGGGGAGGGAGAGAGAGAGAGAGGGAGAGAGAACGGGTGGGGGGGAAGAGAGAGAGAGAGGGAGAGAGAGAGAGAGAGAGTGAAAGGGGAGCTTTGGAAATAAATACCAAGGAGTCCAAGGAGATTAGCCATTGAGATGTGACTGCAGTTCAGAGCTGGGCGAGAGTGATGCTGCCAATTTAATGGCCAACCCTCTCTGCAAGGTCACAGTCTCACTGCTGACATTGACTGGTTTTTTAAGAATGGGTTTCCTGAGGCCTTTTCCATTTCTGGGCATTTCATTAACAGCTGATATACTTCCATTCTACAGACTCCACAACAATGATTCCCATGGGGTTTCTGCCCATCAAGGAGTTCATCCAGGTGAGTAACCAGACAATTCCCCGAAACCATCATATTTGGGTGTAGAAGCGCAGAGTTTCATTTTGCCTCTTGGTGCTTGCTTCTCTCGGTAATTTTTTTTTTACCATTTTCCCTCTTTCTCACTCCCAGCTTTGCTCTCATATTTTTCTTTTCCTTCATGTTCTCTCTCTCTCTCTCTCTCTCTCTCTCTCTCACATGAAGACTAATTTCTCTCACAAGTTCTTTTCACCTTCTAATACACAAAGGTGCCTGAGAAACTCAGCTGGTCATGCAGCATCCATAGGAACTAAAGGGAACCCAAAGTTTCAGGTCTGGGCCTAATTCTGTTAACTTCCCTCCTCCTGGAAACCCTTTGTCATTCTCACCCATTCTCTACTTCTCCCTCACTTGATTTCATCTCATGCTCTCATTTCCTTCAATGTTCTTTCTGTTCCATGTCTGTATTCCCCCTCCTGCTCACTATCTTTTCCAGTTGACCGCTCAAAGTTGTTTCCCATTTCTCTGTGTTTGTTTGAAGTATCACCTCTAGCTGAGCTGTCAAACTCCCATCTTCCTTCACATGCAGATTTTAATTTAACCGTTCAAGGAGTTCCTATTGATGTTTCCCTCAAAATTAGTCAATCAACTGACACCATTGAGGTGTGAAATGAAAACAATAATTGCTGGAAACACTCAGCTGGTCAGGCAGCATCTGCAGAAAGAAAAACAGTAGGGCCTTTCAAACTACCATGTAAAATGGGGTTAACCGGGCAAATTGCCTGGTTAGCACCCCAGTTATGCAGCAGTTAGAAAGTGTCTGACCTGGTCAACCCCGTCAGAATCCAACCTGGTCCCTGATCTACCTCAGAGATTGTCAGGGGACCCAGTTAAACTTACCTAGGTCGCGTCCACAGGCGATTTAAAAATGAAAACGGCCGACCTGCTTATTCCAGTGATGTCAGTGCTTGCATGTCAGCGTCCAAACATCTGGCAGTACTTCTGGTGCGTTCGTGACACATCATTGCGGGGGCAGGATCCCCCTTAAATCGCCAGGTTGGCAATTTAATGAGTCGATCCCCCTACAATTTAAAAGGTGCTTCCAGCATCTTTGCCCCTGTAATTGGACCTGGGTCCCAAGAGGGCTACCCAGGCACTGCAGTTTAAAAGAGGTCAGAGAATGTTTCAGGCCCTGGAATCTTCATCAGAGCTTTAATCTCGAGATAGGTTGGCCATGTTGGAGTTTGAGGGATTGGTTACTCCATTCCCTTTGTTGCCAAGGTGACTCCAATTAAATTTACTTCATAAAAACTGCTGAGGATGTCCTAAAACTGAAGGTGAAAGCATTCTAGAGATGCAGTTAAATAGGAACGTCTGCAGATACTGTGATTGTAGTGTATTACACAAAAGTGCTGGAGGAGCTCAGCAGATCTCACAGAAGAAACAAAGATATATAACTAACGTTTCAAGCCTGAGTCCTTTGTCAAGGTACGAGCTGAATAAAAAGACAGGGAGGAGGGAAGAAGGGGCAGGGGGAGGGACACAGGCTAACTGCGAGGCCATACATGAATATGGATGGCAGAGGGCAGGAGGAGCTGGAAGGAAGGAGATGGGGAAAGAGAGAGACAGGAAAGGGGTCTAATAGAAATGATGTTAATGCTATCTGGTTGGAGAGTGCTCAGTCAGAATATTGGGTGTTGTTCCTTCAAAATGTACTGGAGGTGGAGGGCATTTGGGTGCAATTGGCTAGCACAGGCTCGAGGGCCAAAGGGCTGGTTACCATGATTGAAATGGAATGTCTCTAAGAGGACCCTGATGTTGCAGCAGATGGAATGAAGGTGCTCAACGAAATGATCTCCCAGTCTGCTTCCGGTCTCTCCAATGAAGATATCAGGAATGCTCATCTTTTCTCTCCCAGCTCTGACCCAAACCTCTGGCACACATCTGGGGATCTGCTGCTAAGGATGGGGGCTTCATGCTGATGGGAAGGTGGGGGCCACAACTGCCCCTGGACTGGATTTGTAGGTCACAACCTCTGGTTTCCTCATTGTTCCTTCCTGTGGATCTGCATTCCTGCACAGGGTTCTAAAACGTTCAGGTCTGTGAAGATCTAACAAGTCACGAGGAGGTTTAAATCAGAGATACAGTGAATGGTCACAGTCCTTTTCTCAGTGTCAGTGAGTAAAACTAAAGGCATAGGTTTAGGGTGAGAGGGAAACAATAAAAGGGATCAGCTCCGATCCCCAACACCTCCCCACCGCCATCGCCGATCCTGCCCGGGAGCCCAAGGTCCCTGCTCTGATCCCAGCCCAGAGGCATCAGCATAAAACAACAAAGAACAAGGGAAGATTTTTCAAGCAGGAAATAAAGTTTAATTCTTACCAAAAAACAACATAATCTTTTCTTACAAAGATAAGATAAATGCAACAACAGTCAAAATAATGGTAACAACACACCAGAGACCCACTTGAGCACGGCAGGTTAAAAAATGTTTCAACTTGTGATGTCATGTCGCCGTGGAAAAGTTTTTCAGATAACTGAGAATTTCGGTAAGGTGGTTTTCGGACAATTGGAAAAGTACCATGAATATAAATATTTCAGGATCATTTACTCAGCTGCAAGATACTGTTCATCAATCTCACAGCTTGTGAGAAGAAACTATTTCCCAGCCTGGCAGTCCTGATTTTGAATCTCCTCTCCCTCCTTTTTGATGGTCATGGGTTGAAGATGCTGTGAGCTGGATGGAGCCATTCTTGCATCTCAGTCAATGAGTAATCACCAATTTAAAATGATCATTCCATGGGATCTTTCTGTATGTACATTAATTCTCCCATTCCCTGCATTATAAGATAGTCAGCACTTCTGGATGCACCTCTCATTGGTTTGATTTTCTGTGTCTCAAGGTCACTACTACAGAGAAGCAGGTTCAATCCCAACCTCTGCCGCTGTCTGTGAGAGATTTGCACATTCTCTTGTAACTGCTTGGGTTCCTCAAGGTGCTCCAGATTCCTCCCGCATCTCACAGACATGCTGGTTCATGGGTTACTCAGTTGCTATGTGTCACTGCCTAGCATGTGTGAGAGAGGGTTACAAATCAGGGGTGGGTGGAGTTGATGGGAATATGCAGAGAATAGAATAGGATTGGTATAGAATAGTGGTTGATGGTCAGCATAGACTCAATGGGTCGAAGGGCCTTATTTATGCTCTGTGAATCCAGAAGAAGATTTCTCAGAATCTAATTTGTATTTAAATACTCACTGGGCAGCAAACGATGCTGAATATTGACAAAGAAACTATATTAGGATAAAGCTACAGAGCATTTACAGTGCAAGCATGCCATTTGGCCCATCTGCTCTCTGTTGAGACTCTTTTGCACCAGTTTCCTCCTGCCTCTTGATTTCCTCCTCACTGTTGCATCCCTTTTCGCATGTGTTTATTCAATACTCAACATGCGGTGCACAAGACAAAAGTAAAATATAGCAAATGCTGAAAATCTGAGATTAAAAACAAAAAAACACTGGAAATACTCAGCAGACCAGCCAGCACCCATGGAATAAAAATAGATCAGTGAACTTTGAACAGAATTGGACCAACAAAATTCTGACGAGGGGTCTTCAACCTGAAATTTTAACTTAGTGGTTCTCAACCTTTTTCTTTCCACTCACATATCTCTTTAAGTATTCCCTATGCCATTGGTGCTCTGTGATTAGTGAGGGATTACTTAAGATGGTATGTGAGTGGAAAGAAAAAGTTTGAAAACCACTGTTTTAATCGTACCTCATTGACTCGTTATGTGCACAGTTTCATAACTCTAAAGGAAATGGCCCAATGACAATTTTTCTCAAGCAAAATATTTCAGTAACAATTGAGTCTGGAGCAGAGATTCTCATCCTTTCCTTCCAACTCACATCCCACCTTAAGTAATCCTTTTGCATAGGGATTACTTAAAGTGGGATGTGAGTGGAAAGAAAAAGGTTGAGAACCACCCCACAGATGCTATCTGATATATGGAATGTTTCCAGCAATTTCAGTTTTAATTTCAGATTTTCAACATCTGCAGTTGTTTATCTCATTCTTCTCTTCAGTCTCCTTGCCAATGTTTGTCAGCCTGGACCTGCAGTTACAGATCCTCTGTCAGTGACACCATGCTCTGCTTGCCTATCCTTTCACTATTGCAAGGATAACGATCCCAGTTTAAGGTAGTAAAGTTTACCACAGGGTCTAGGTCAGTTGGGGAGGTGGGCCAAGGAGTGGCGAATGGATTTTAGCTCTGACAAGTGTGAAATGTGGCACTTTGGTAAGTCAAAGCAGGGCAAGAGTTCCATGGTAAATGGCAGGGATCTGGAGAGTGTTGTACAACAGAGAAACCCCAGGGCCAATGCCAAGGGTGGACATTCGCGGGCATTGCCCACCCCCTCTCCCGTTCGTGGCCATTGCCCCCCAACTGAGGTATTGTGAATCCCCACGTTCTGCACTAGCGTCACTGTGTCCCTTGTCTCCACGCGATATAAGCAGTGCATTTGTCTGTTACATCGGAGGGAGGGGGAAGTGTGATGGCGGCAGCACACGGAGGAGGTTCATGGTAGGTAGGTAGGCACCACCACCCACACCCACTGAGCAATTTTTCAAACATCAGATTACGCCCCCTGTGGTTACCCTAATGCCCCCTGATTGGACTTGTTCTGACGCTGACCCTGGAGAGATCCAGGGGTACAGGCATATCGTTCCCCGAACGTGATGACTCAGGTGGTCATGGTGGTGAAGAAGGTGTTTAACATGCTGGCCTTTATTGAACAGGGTATGGGGAAATCGTGATTCAGCTGAACAAGGTGAGCCCACATAGTGCAGTTCTAGTTGCCCAGCTAGGAACGACATCAATAACTTGAAGGGAGTGCAGAGGAGATTCACCATGATGTGGCCAGGACTGCAGGGGTTAAGTTATAAGGAGAGGCTGTGTCTTTATCCCCCAGAGTATCCGAGGCTGAGGGGTGATCTTATAGAAGGTTACAAAATCCTGAGGAGCATGGATTAAAGTGAATGCTCATTGTTTGTTTCAAAAACGTGAGGGTGTGGGATTAAAATGAGAGGGGAGAGATTTAAGAGGGACCTGAGGAGTAACCTTTTCACTCAGAGGGTGGTCCATATCTGTAACAAAGTGCCAGAGGAAACATGTCCAAACATTCAAGAGACATTTGGACAGATTTATGGATGGAAAGGGTTTAAAGGGATATGGGCTGAATGTAGGCAAATGAGACTGGCATGGAATGCCATCTTTGTCAGCATAGATGAGATGGGCCGAAAGACCTATACTTTGCTGTATAACCCTTTTGTCCCATTTACCTGTGTTTGGACAATATCAATATAACCTACCCTATCCATGCAGTTGTCCAAAAGTCTTCTCAATGTTGTATCTATCCCCACCTCTACCTCTCCCTCTGGCAGCTCATTCCACAGCCCCATCACCCTCCATGTGAAGACGTTTCCCCTCAGGTTCCCTTTTAAATCAGTTGCCTCTCATCTTAAATCCACACCCTCCAGTTTTAGTCTCCTCTGCTCTGGGAAAAAGACGATGACTTTATCCTTACCCTTCCTGATTTTATAAACCTCCATGAGGTCTCCCCTCAGCCTCTTATGCTGAAGGGAGAAAGGTCCCAACCTCTCCTTATATCTCAAGTCCTCCTGTCCTGGCAACATCCTCATGAATCTTTCCTGCACCCTTTCAGATTGATATCCTTTCTAAGTGTGGCCTCACCAACAGTTGTTTACATGATGTCCCAACACTTGAAGTCAGTGCCCTGACTGATGAAGGCAAGTTTGCCATATGCCTTCTTCACCATCCTGTCTACCTGTGTGGCCACTTACAAGGAACTATGTACCTGAACCCTGAGATCTCTCTGTTCTACAACACTTGCCAGAGCCCTGCCATTTACTGTGTAGCACCAGCCCCGAGTTAACCTCACACTTTTCTGAGTTCATTTCCATCTGCCATTCCTTGGCTCACCTTCCCAATTCATCTTGATGGTCCACAGAGCTGACCCTCCCTGTCACACCTTGACCTAGTCCCTTTTGTACATTTTCTAGAGGTCACTATGGAGACTAGAAGTGACCACAAAGGCATTTTCCAGTGTCTACAGACTGAAAAAGGTTTAATTTAATTTTTAAATTTGAAATTTAGAGATGCAGCAATGGTAATAGGCCCTTCCAACCCATGCTGTCCAAATTCCCCCCATGTGACTAATTAGCCTACTAACCCTGTGTGTCTGGAATATGGGAGGAAACCAGAGTGCCAAAAGGAAACCATTATGGACATGGAGAGAATGTACAAACTCCTTACAAACTGCGGTGGATTCGAACCGGGGTCGCTGGAGTTGTGCTATTGCTACACCAACCATGCCATCAATTATCTACCTATTGGTTATGTCGTTTTAGCAGAACTCCCTTAGGTTCATACTCTGGTAACAAGGGTTAAGAAATAATGATTAATGCATTTGTCTCTGAACAGGTAGCTTTTCTGCTCACTGCACTCAGTGTCCTATCTGCAGCCAAGTCTGTCCTGGTACCAGAGAATTACGATGGCCAGTTCCCTTGGTTCCTGACAAAGGTGAGAGTTCTTCACCACCGAGCAGCGTTGAGGACGTGAGCAGCCTCCGAGGTCCAGCCTTCAGATGACTCCCTGTTCTGCTGACTGGGCAGCACAGTGGTGTAGAACCTCTGCCTCACCATCTCACAGTCTGAGTTCAATCCTCACCTCCAGTGCTCCCTGTCTGGAGTCTGCATGTTCTTCCATAATGTCACAGAGTCACAAAGTTATACAACACAGAAACAGGGCTGGGTTATCCCCATTGTCTTCATTTGGCTAAACATTACCTATCCAGGTATCTGAAACAAAGATATTTTAGCACATAGAACATTCCAGCACAGTACAGGCCCTTTGGCCCACAATGTTGTGCCGACCTATGTACCCTACACCTCAACAATCTAACTCTCTATTTTTCGTACATTCATGTGCCTAAGAGTCTTTTAAATGCCCCTATTGTACCAGCCTCCACCACCACCCCCTGGCAATGCATTCCAGGCACCCACCACTCTCTGTGTAAAAACATTTACCTCTGACATCTCCCCTAAACTTTACACCACTCACTTTATTTTAAAAGTTAAATTCTCCCTGTCTCTGTCACCTCCTCTGGCAGCTCATCCATTGACTCACCATGTCTGGAATGGACATGTGGCAGGAGAAACCCACAGCCACATTGGGCAATTCCATCACACTTGGTTGCAGGATTCAAAGTTCCATATAGCATTGGTTCTTTTTTCATTCATTCTTTTAAAATGGTAATATCACCGTTCATCTCTTTGTCTGGGTGAACATATTCTTCCACAAGAGTGATCGTTCCTTTCCTGTTTCTGACTCCCACCCAGGAGACAATTCCACCCCCCTTTCAGAGTCCTCCCTTTCTGCAGCTATCCTTGAGTAGCAATGCCACTCCCCCCTTCTTTCACCTCCCTCCCTATCCCTTTTGAAACACTGAACCCTGGATCATCAAGCAGTCAATCCCACCCTTGTGACAGTCAAGTCTCTGTGATATCCACAACATTAGGCTTCCAAGCTCTGGAGAGGAAACCATTGACTTCCCCCATCCTGTACATGTGTGGGTTGGTAAGTTAATTGGCCATTGTAAATTGATCATTCTTGTGTATGTGGGTGCTAGAAGCTAGAGGGAGTTAATTGGAATGTGGGGAGATTAAAATGAGATTAATATAGGAGTAATGTAAATGGGGAGGGGGTTTGAAGGTCAGCATGATTTCAATGGGCCGAAGGGCCTTTTTCTGTGCTGTATAATTCTAAGATTCTATGACTGTGGATATTGAAGGTTCCTTGGTTAGTAGCTCAGCTGTGTTTTGTGGTCAACATTTGTCATGCAGCTGTTGTTACCTGTTCATTATCAGTGGTGTTGGGGACCCATGGAGCATAGATTGGCTGACGAGATTCCTTCAGTCCACTGTTGGACTTCAGACTCATTTCTGGGCTGACAGAAGTTCGGAAATGATGGGGAAAGATGGGTGTTGGGTGTGTTCTCTGCCAGCACTGAGGGTCCAGGACCAGAGGACCCTCTGTGGAGAGGGGATGGTTATTGGGTCCCTTGGTTTCATTGGGGAAATGGAGATGGATGAAACAGGCAGAGAGAAGGGGAAGGGAAAGACA
The DNA here is from genome assembly GCF_036971445.1 of Narcine bancroftii. Taxonomy (NCBI): domain Eukaryota; kingdom Metazoa; phylum Chordata; class Chondrichthyes; order Torpediniformes; family Narcinidae; genus Narcine; species Narcine bancroftii. Next base: position 95,768,313 of record NC_091478.1, read on the forward strand.
GTAACCAAGCCTTTCAGTTTGCAATGTGCCTTTATAATTTCAGATTGAGGCCAATGCCACTGGAGAATTTGGATTCAGGCTGGTTGATGATTACAATGGGACCTTTGGGATTGAAAGCCAAATGTTCCTATTCTCTCTCAGGTCTTTTGATCGGGAAGAACAGGACACTTATGAGCTGAAGGTACGTGGCTGGAGGCTGGAACTCAACATAATGGATACTTGCTCCTGCCTGCGTCCCTCTCTCTTTGCTTCAACAGAGAAGGACCACTCTGCTGGGAAAGTCAGCTCCAGATTGGTTTCCTTGGCATAACCCACTTTCCCTCAGCTCCCCCAACTTTCTCCACTGTTCCTCTGACCCAGACAACAGACAATGAGGTATCTGGGAGGATGTCACATGGTCGTCATTGAAGGGTAAACCAAGCAAGGTTTCCCTCCCAGTGCATCAGAGCAGATGAGCCTTGTTTGGTGTTACCGCCTGTACAAAGAGGCTTATGCCATCAGCAGGGATACAGGTGATAGCTGTTGGAATAAAATTAAGTTCTTAAACATGGAAGTGCTGGGGTTCAGTCTTCTCCTGAACAGAGCAATGTGAAGGGGCAGTGAAGAGATGGGGGTTCTTTATGATGGTGGCTGCCTTTTTGAGTCTGCAATGGATTGGAGGTCAGAGCCTGTGATGGACCTGACTATGTTTGCTACCAGCCGCAGCCTTCACATTCCTGGACACTCAAATCCCCAAACCAGGCTGGGATGCAACCAATCAGTGTTCATGTAGAAGTTTGATAGAGTATTGGACAACATACCAAATCTCCTCAGACTATTTAGAAAGCAAATGCATTGGAAGAATTCAGTTTCTAAGTCCTCAGCAAATGAAGCAGCCCTGCTTGCTCACTACAAGGCCCAGTCAATTCTCAAGCACGTACTGAAATGTGGCAAGGAATATTCGTGCCACAAAATGGTACGAACAGGAGACAATCAACATTCAATGGAATTGCCTTTCGCTGACTCAGAATCCCACTATCGAAATCCCAGGAATAACCCTTGACCTGAAAGTCCACTGGACCAGTCGTGTAAATGTTGCAGGTCAGATGTGGGGGAATAGTGAGGCATGACTCTCCTCCTGGCATTCCAAAGCCTGTCCACTATTGATAAGGCACAGGCCAGGAGTAGGATGGAACACCCTACACTTGCCTGGATTGCGTAGCTCCAGCCACACTCAAGAACCTCAGCAGCACCCAGGACAAAGCATCCGCTCAGGTGGCACCACCCACGAACCCTCTCCCCCCACCTCCCTCTCTCCACCACAGACTCACAATTGCTGTTCATCTTCTACTCATCTGAGAACTATTGGTACCATGTAACCGAGTTCTATCTGTTGCATGGTCGGGTGGTCGGCGACTTGGCCACACACCTTTGTCGTCAATGACCCAGTTCCATGAATGATTAAATGAAAATGATATAGAGAACCTGCAACAGAGAGAGAGGGAGAAATGCAGGCAGACATAGATGCCTCCTAAGAAAGACTTGTCAGGCTGAATGGCCTCTTTTGATTCCAATAATTTGAACCTGGTGCATCTATGTGCAGGTTGGCCAAGCCCTGAAAGGGACATGTTTTGTTTCAAGCCATAACCTAGTGAACCCGGTCAACCTTGGCCCAGACCAGCTTGTCCCAGTGAACATTGGCCTGATCTAATCTTGGCCTGGTCCATTCTTGGTCTGGTCCTACCTTGGCCCAATCAACAGCCCAATCAACCTTGGCTCAGTCAACTTTGGCTCAGTCAATCTTGGCCTGCTGCAATTTTGGCCTGGTCCAAACCTGGCCTGGGCCAACTCTCAGCTTGCATAAGTTGGGCCCACCTTAACCAGTCATGGACATTCGCTCCTACTTTGTGACCCTGAACCTCCTGATTTTCAGTCTGTTGTCTATGCAGAGGCACCATGGAATGATTCAATGCAGGAGGCTATTCATTTATTATGCCTAAACTGGCCCTTTACATAAAAACCCAATCTCTTTACCCTTCTCTCTAAAAGATTATTTGATACAGACAATTTACTAATTACCTTCTGACTATCACTCCTGCATTTTCCAACATCCCTGCCACCTGCCTGATTATGATTTACCAGATGAAATCATGCCTCTCCATCCTCCTCCAACCTTAGTGTCTGGAGCACTGAGCCCTGAGGTTGTGAATGGTCCCTGATTAACGAATGCTGATTTGCCTCCCCATTGCAGATTAACGTTGAGGACCCTGAGGGGAGACAGGTGGATGGTCCTCTTTCTGTTACCCTCATTGTTACTGATATGAACGACAATGCTCCAGAGTTTGAACAGGACCCATTTTCAGGCACAGTGTACAAGGGTGCACATGCAGGTAATTAAAGGCAATGAGCCAATCAGATTCCATCGGTTGGCTTAAGGCTCTGCATTTTATTGTGTTCATGTGCAATTCTGTCTTTGTTCTTTCAGCTTCTGATCGTAGCTGTGGTCTCACCCTACCAGAGATATCCCCCCTGTACCATCATTCATTACCCCTCCCTCCCTGTAGCCTCTGGTTCTTTTTTCTCTATCCCAGTTCCAGCAAAGGGTCTTCGAGCTGAAACGTTAACTCTTCTCTCTCCCTAGATGTCGCCTGATTTTCTGTTTTGTTTTCCGATTTACAGGATCGGCAGGTTTTTAAGATTGTCATTCAATGGCACTAAGGTCAACACTTAGCTGATGATTGACAGAGTGACTGGGTGCTAATTGGTCCTGTTGGGTCTGTACTCCTTCGTGTCAGCACATGGAACACCTGGCCAATATTTCATATTGTGATAATGATGTGGAGTTTATTGCCATACACAGTGTACAGATGCAACAAAATTCCTACTTGCTGTAGCTGAACAGGTGCTTTTGTGAAAGAAGTACAACTACAATAAAATACATTACACCAGTACATACAGAGATAATAAATATAAAAGATAATTGATAATTATTCACAGTTACAGTTAGTGCAAAGAAGCTAAGTGGTATTACTTTATGGTTAGGGGTAGGGTAGTACGGGGAGAATGAACAGTCTGCAGATGCTGTTTGTAATGCCCAAATGTGCTGGAGAAACTCAGCAGGTCACCCAGCATCCAGGGGAAGTAAAGGGTAACCAACGTTTCAGACCAGAGACCTTCATTAATCGAAAACAGGTGGATGCCTGAATAAAAAGGTAGGGGAGGGAGAAAGGGATAGGGGAGGAGCAAAGGCTAACAAGTAAGAGGTGGATACAAGTGGGAGAGTAGAAGAGAAAGAAGCTGAGAAGTAAAGGGGGTGAGGGCGGATGGTAGCTCTCTGAAAGGAGTAGGGGGTGGGGAGCTGGAGGAAAGGAGACAGAGGGGTTGGGAAAGAGAGAGTGATTAGGAGAGGGAATTCTTGAAAATTGGAAGTCTCAAGATCTGAGATTGGCCTCTCCAATTTGCTTCCTTAGAAACCACGACTCTCAGTCTTGGCTGTTGAACGTGGCCCATCTATTACTATTTATGGGAGCTTGTTGTGCTCTCATTGACTGCTGGCTTTCCTGCATTATGAAAGTGACTACACATCCTGTCAGGGTGCATCAGTACATGGGATGGGAACTGCTCTGCCTGAGGCAGCAAGAAACTGCAGAGGGTAATGATCATGGCTCAGACTATCTTATATATACACACACACACACACACACACACACACACACACACACACACACACACACATACGCACGCACATACACACACACACACACACACACACACACACACACACACACGCACACACACAAAACAGGAGGAAATCAATGGTTAACAATAAGACATCATGGTATCCGTGTGAAGCTCAGTTATTGCTGATTTGCACTAGCTGATGTGTGATGTTGATTTACAACCACATCCCACAGTCTCCTCCATTCCTGGTCAAACGCTTTCAATGTTTATGTACAGAAACAAATATTTTGAATCCTTTGAGAACGAAGTGTCTACTGAGGGATTGAATCATCACACATCGAAGCCTCGAGCCCGTGTAGACCGAGGAAACACCGTTACCTCATATTTCCTCCTGACACTGAGTGAGACCATTTGCTCATTGAGTCTCTGCCAACTCCCAGTTACTAAGGTAAACAAGACACTGGAAAGCTAAAGCAACACAAAGTGCTGAAGGAACTCAGTGGGTCGCATGGCCTCTGTGGAAGGTGTTTTGGCCCGAAATGTCAACTGTCCATTGGCTTCCAGGGACGCTGCCTGACCCACTGAGTTCCTGCAGCATTGTGCATTGCTCAGAGTTACTGATCGTTTTAACTACTTGGCATTAAACTCATATTAATCCTATCCCCCCACAAATCCTCCTGTGGCCTCCGCTCTCCTTCCTTCCCATCCCACCTGCACACCAGTGGACACCACTGACCTGCCCGTCTCTGTGAGGTAGGAGAAACCAAATTTCTCACAGTCACAGGAAGTACATACAGTCCTGACTGTTGTCACTTACTACCCTTGGTATGCGTTGAGGGGAAGAATCTGGGTGAGAGGATGGGAATATGGAGAATAAAATGCAATCAATGTAGGATTAGTATGAAAGGGTGGTTGATATTCATTACAGACTCAAGGGCTGAATGGCATGTCCCTGTGTCCTGTAATGGGGAAGGATTAATAATGACTCTGAATCATGGAGTTGATGACGTGGGAGAAGGCCATTTGTTCCTTGTTGTCATGTAGCTTTCAGGCCTTAGACAAAGCTTTAGGTGACAGCCTCCCAAACATTCATCCAGGTACACGTGTAAACATGGTGAGGGTTTCTACCTTTTCTAGCCTTCCGAACAATGAGTTCTAAACCCTGCCAGCCCTTCTCAACAACCCACTCCTCTGTCTGCCAACAGGGTACATGACACCATGAGTTAAACAGAAAAGTCTGTAGACGGTGGGATTGTAGTGCATACACCAATGTGCTGGAGAAATTTAATAGGTCACACAGTTTCCACAGGAGGTAAAGGGTAGCCAACATTTTGGACCTTTGCAAAAAGTAGACAGGTGCCTAAAGAAAAAGGTGAGGAGAGGAGAGAAGAGGAGGCAGGAAGGGGCAGAGTGAAGAGCACAGGCCAATCGGTAAGAGGTCATCAGTGGCTTCAGGTGGGAGGGTAAAAGAGAAATAGCTGAGAAGTGATAGGGGGAGGGGGTATCTCTCTTAATGGAGAGTTAAGGGAAGGGCTGGGGAGCTGGAGGAATTAAGTCAGAGGGATGGGGAAAGAGGAAGATTTGGGGGAGGGATTTAATGGCAGCTGGCAAACCAGCGTCAGCGCCAGAACGAATGTTAGAGGGGGGCACTGTGAGATGATCATAAACTCACTAGGGGGGGCAGGAGGAGGAGGGATGGGGGCAGGTCTGATACGGGTGATGACCACGACAGTATGGGGGGCACAGCACCTCGCTTAGGGGGTGCAATGCCCATGGGTGCCCCCTTTGGTATTGACTTTGTGGCAAACTGAGGCCACTTACAAATTGGAGGAACAGCATCTAATATTCCATCTGGGCTCTCTCCAACCAGATGGCATGAAGGACTGTTAAACAGCAGACATGGAATTAAATAGAAGCATGGCTGGTGAAGGGGGTGAGTGGGTAGCTGTTCGAATGGGAGGTCATCCACTTGAAACATTGAATGGTTCTCTCTCCGCAGATGCTGCCTGACCTGCTGAGGGTTTCCAGCTTTTTCTGTTTTTGTTTCAGGTTTCCAGCATCTGCAGGTTGTCAGAATGGTCTGGTTCTGGGAGGGGGGTACAGAGCGGGGTGGGCAAATTGTTGGGGTGAATAGCCTATTCTCTGCTGTGATCTCATGCTGTTTCTTACTGTAGGATACAGAATCCTGAAACTTGCTGCCATTGACCTGGATGACCCCTTGACCCCCAACGCTAAGTTATTCTATCAAATCATCTCACAACATCCAGAACAACCCTCTGACATGTTCCAGGTTAATGAGCTGACTGGTGACATCACCCTAACTGCAGAAGGTAAGGTCATTCAATCTCTTCCTTCAATGTCCCTTCTGTGGCAGTGCAGAGAAAGCCTATTCCAGGAAGCACCATCGCCAGCTCTGAACCACCATTTGTGCTCCTTGGAGGGTCCCCCAGAACCTGTGAACCCACAGGAGATTCTGTGGGGAACCTGAGTTCTTGGCTCAGAGCCCTTCCTGAGTCAGCATAGGGCAGGGACAGTGAAGCCCAATGCCTCTGGTACTCTGGACAGGAGGACCCAATCTTCAATGATCCATTCCTCAGCTCTCCAGGACCATGTCCAATCTACCAATGCTCTAATACCATTGGCCAATCCCTAATACTCTAACACCATTGATCCATCCACCAATACCCCAAGACCATGTTTAATCTTCTAATGTTCTAATCCCTTTGGCCAATCCCTCCAATTACAGATTTCTGATTTATTGTCGGAGTACATACATGACATCACATACAACCCTGAGATGCTTTTTCCTGCGGGCGAGACAGAATTACCACAATTTGTAGTGCAAAAAAAAACTGCACCATGTACACATGTAAACAAATAAAGAACTGTAAACAGGTAACAAAATGTAAAAAAACTGACTGTGCTTACATATTGCTCAATTTTATTTTGAAGAACCTTTTTGAAATGTCCTCCATTCCTCCCTAGCTCTTATGCTGAAGCTCAGGCTTCTTGTGCATCAACTCTCTCCCTGAAGTGTCTAACTATTTGAGTCTCAAGCAATTGCCTGGGGCATTCATCCAGATGTTCATTGAGGAGCTCCCTAATGACCTATTCTCTTAATTTGCTCTCCGCAGAGAGCTGGATGAATTGGTGCTGAATGAGTTGTGCAGAGTTGGCCCCCACAGTCTACACCCAGCGGAAGTCACAGCTGTTCACCTCCAATGACCAAAGGCAAACTTAGAGCAACAGCTCCACGATGTGACCTTATCACATTGGAAGAACTGTTGGAAGGAGGAACCAAGGGGGTATCGCGGCTCCTCCTCCCTCACAGACCTCTTCTCCTCCATTTAATTTCTGCATCCAGCTCATCCTGATGAGAATGAAGTATAAGACAGGGAATAAGCAAAGACTGATTGCTCTTGCACTGAATGGCCACTCTTTGAATTGTGTACTCTAGATTCAAAGAACCAATCTTGTCACTTGCTGGGTCCAGTTTCAATCCCACTACTACTCCTTGAAGCTTTATGAAGTACCATTCGCCAGCTGTGACCATTACGGGGATGATGCTCTCTCGACATGGGCTTCAGTCATGTCTGGATGTGGTTACTGGACTCAAGAAAGTTCAGGACCTGGCTGTTAGTGAGCCTTACACTCTACAATCCATCTCCCCATACCCCACCTCAATGTCCATAGAACCGTAGAACACTACAGCACAGAAACAGGCCCTTGACCCATCTAGTCCTCACTGAACTATTATTTTGCCTCGTCCCATTGACCTGCACCTGGTCCATATCCCTCCCTACCTATCCAAATTTTACCAAGCCTGTCAGTGAAAGCCAAGCATTCTTAGAAATGTCAGCATATACTGGAAATTGTACCTCCCTCGAGCCCAGGCTGATAGTTGTCCTCACAAACAGGCTAGTTCTATGCTCCCAAGAGAGGAGCTTGAAAGGCATTCTTGTTAATAAGGTAGACAGAAAGATGAGGTTTCCCCTGGCTGGGATGTTTAGACCCAGGATAGTCACACACAACAAGAGCTTATCCATTTGGGGCTGGGGTAGGAAAGGTTTGGGGCTCATGGAGTGTGATCAGTGCAGAGATCAGTAGATATTGACTGAGGAGGGAAATGGATTGTAGAGGGTAAGGATCACTAACAGCCCAGGACCCAGCCTGAACTATCTTGTCCAGTAACCACATCCAGACATCCCAGAATTCAGTGCAGGAGAGGAGTGGTGAGGTAAAAATTCAGCTATGATCCCGTCGAATGACGGAGCAGGCATGGGGGGATGAATGGCCCCCTGCTTCTATTTCTTGTTCCAATAAGGCTTCTCTCAGCTGAATCCATACTCACCCATCCTATCCCCATATCTCTCTCTTCCTTCTCACTGCCTTAATCAAAATTCCCTCTGAACTGAGTGAATAGAAGGAACCAAAGCAGGCCATTCAGCCACAAATCCAGCCTGAGCTAAATTGTTCTCACATCTAGTTCCAAGTTCTGGTCTTTTCCCCATGTCCCTTGATACGCTGACTAATTAGATACCTCTCAATCTCCCCCAATAATCCAGCCTCCACAGCTGTACGTGGCAACGAATTCCACAAATCCACAACCCTCTGGTGAAAGAAATCTCTCCTAATCTCTGTTTTAAATGGGAACCTTCTAACTCTAAGACTGTGCCCTCTTGCCCTGGATTCACCCACCAAGGGAACCACTTGTGAAAGGTCTCAGTGGTCAGGCAGCGACAAGGTTAAAGACATGGTTAATGCCCACCTCCATCCTTGGATGACCATCTTTACTCACTGCATTCTTCCAGCAGCTCATTGTTTGCTCAAGATTCCAACATCTGCAGATGCCAACAGGAAAGGCTATGATGAAGGGTTCTGGCCCAAAATGTTGACTGTCAATTGCCCTTCACGCCTGTCCTGCTGAGTTCCTCCAGCAATTTGTGTGCATTTCCAGTTGCAGTTTTGAACTTCCCATTCTCCCGACTCTCTGGGAAAGGTCACTCCTAATTTGATAATGATAACGAGTTTATTGTCATGCACGTTGTACAATGTACATTTGCACCAAAATTCAGCTGCAGCTGAACAGGCATTTTGTAAAACAAAATGACAAAACAGCAACAACAATGGTATCCTTAATTGAATGGAAAAGAGACAATAAATACAAAACTATAGATAATAAATATTCGCAGTTATCCCTAGTGCAGAAAGAGTGACAGCTTTTGTGGTGTCAGAGGAATCCATGATTCGTGGAAGAAGGGGACATTTAAGAGCTCAATAACAGTTGGAAAGAAACTGTTTTTGAACCTCAGGGTGCCGGTCTTCAGAGACTGTGTTGCGCTGTGTTGCTTCCCCTTGCTCTGACATCTATCTGTGGCAAGGTTTCTTTGTCAGCTTCCCCAGCACCAACTCCCAATCCCCCACCTCTGTTTTCTCTTTTGGTTTGTTGAGGAGACACTGTGATGAAACCATCACGGCAGATCACTCTCCGTTGCTGCAATTCACTCTCTCCTCAAGAAAACTCCTGGACATCCCGACCACAGCCAGAGCTGAGGCTTTTTTGAGGGAGAGTGCACAGCTCCTGATCCGGGCAGCAGTGCAACGTGACAATAACACCAGCCCCGCAGAGACCGGCTGCTTCACACCAGGAAGCTTGCTCATATCTCTGTGACATGCACACAGGAGATGACTCTATTCTCCCTGCCTTTTGGTCTTCAAATGTTGTTTATTCATTGTGACTCCTTAATCAAATTTTACCAGGGGAGATTGTTGGTGACGTTAGTTCTAAGAACAAGAGCAAGCTGTCATCGTGCTGTCAAGGGAAGGGGGTGGGAAGTGACATTTGACATGTTCTGTTCTAGTAAAGAGATGGAGGTTGGAATCTGTGAGTCTATTTCATAAAGGACACATCGTTTTGCATTCTGTTTCAGCTGCTTTCTGGAAGTGATTCAGTCAAGGATCGTTTGATGAACACACCACTCACTGTACCTGAAAATCACTCCTACTTCCTGTAAAATCTGCTAGTATTGCTGAGGATAGTGAGTTTATTGTCATGGCAACAGATGCACCAAACTTTTAACATAAAATAAATTAATTTAATAGTATACCAGACGTAAAGGGATAATGAACAGGATATATAAGAAATATTCAGTTACAGTAGCACCGGCGCTGACAGAGTGGTGTTGGAGCAGACCCTGATTAGTGTAACAAGGGGACGTTCAAGACCTTGATAGTTGGGGGGGGGGGGAAACTGTTTTTGAACCAGGAGGTGCTGGCCTTTGGGTTTCTGCACCTTTTGCCTGAAAGTACCAGTGTGAAGAGGCTGTGACCAGGATGATGGGGGTCTTTTCTGATGTTGGCTGTCTTCTTGAGGCAGTGCCTCTCATAGATAGCTGTAAAGGATGGGAGGTTAGAGATGGTCCTGGCTCATTCTACTACTTTCTGCAGCCTTTTTGTGTTCCTGGGCAGCCAAATTCCCAAAGTGGGTTGTGATGCAACCATTCAGAATACTTTCCACAGGGCACCTGGAGAAGTTTGATAGAGTATTCAACAACATGTCAAATATTTGACTTAGAACCATGCCTTCTTCATGGTGTTGGCTCCAAATATGTGAATCCCAGTGAAGGTACGAACCCTCTCCACCTCCGTCCCAACAATGCGGATATGTGTGGGTCCCTCAGCCTGCCCCTTCTAAAATTAACAATAAGCTCCATGGTCTTGGTGGTGATGAGAGCAAAATTGTTGTTCTGGCACCACCCAACCAGGTTTTCGATCTCCATCCTGTGTTCTGTCTCATCATTTCCAGTTATTCGGCCAACAACAGTGGAGTCATCAGTGAATTTGTAGATTGTGTTGGAGTGCCTGATCCATCCTTATTTCAGATTAATTGTCAAAGTTACATACATGACATCACATACGACCCTGAGATTCTTTTTCCTGCGAGTGAGGCAGAATTACCATTTATTGGTAGTGGAAAAAAATCTCTACGATGTATACACATTGTGATAGTACAGATTCTATCACCAATGTGTATATGTACATATGTACAGATGGTAGTGTAGGATGACTGTGATTGGGTGAGAGTGAAGTCACACCTACTGGCAGATCTTAAAGGATTGCTCCTAGCCAGACCAGGTCATTCTGGACTGGTCGACCTACTTGTGATATGCTCCAGTCTTTTAGTTAATAAAAACCTTGGTTTGAATCAACAAATCTTTGGTTCTTTCGACGTGCATCACATACATGTAAACAAATAATGAATTATAAACAGATAACGAATGTAAACAAACTGTGCAATGCAGAGAAAATTTAAAAAATCAATAAATTGCACAAGTAAGAGTCCTTAAATGAGTCCTTGATTGAGTTTATTGTTGAGGACTCTGATGGTGATGGGGTAGCAGCTGCTCTTGAACCTGATGGTTGAACCTCTTTCCTGATGACAGTAGCGAGAATAGAGTGTGTGCTGGGTGCTGTGGATCTTTGATGATTGCTGCTGCTCTCTGACAGCAGTGTTCCATATAGATGTTCTTGACAGTGGGGAGGGTTTTGCCTGTTATGTCCTGGGCTGTGTCCATTACTTTTTGGAGGGCTTTACACTCAGGGAATTAGTGTTCCCATACCAGACCGTGATGTAGCTGGTCAGCACACTTTCCACCACACACCTGTAGAAATTTGCCAGGATTTCCGATGTCATACCAAACCTGTGCAAATTCCTGAGGAAGTAGAGACACTGACGTGCTTTCTTCACGATGCCATTAGTGTGTTGGGCCCAGGAAAGGTCCTATGAGATAGTGACTCCCAAGAACTTACATTTGCTTACCCTCTCCACCTCTGATCCCCCAATAATCACTGGATTGTATATCTCTGACTTTCCCTTCCTGAAGTCAACAATCAGGTCCTTAGTTTTGGTGACATTGAGTGCAAGGTTGTGGTTGGCGCTCCATTCAGCCAAGTGTTCAATCTCCCTCCTGTAAGCTGACTCATCACCTTTCTTTATACATCTACTACCATGGTATTGTCGGCAAATTTGTAGATGGTATTATTGTTGTAACAGGCCACACAGTTGTAGGTGTGAAGTGAATAGAGCAGGGGGCTAAAGACACAGCTCTGTGGTGTTCCGGTACTGATGTGGAAGAGATGCTCTTACCAGTCCTCACTGATTGTGGTCTGGAGATGAGGATTCAATTACATAGTGGGGTCTTGGATTTGGCTGATCAGCTTTGAGGTACTAATGATGGTGTTAAATGCCAAATTGTAGTCGATAAAGAGCATCCTGATGAAGCCTCTGGGCTTTGAAATTGCTTTAGGAGAAGTACAAACTTCAAAACTCTTGTGCTTATTGAGTGTCCGGCTATCATTTCCTGAGAGTGAGGTAACAAGTTGTGACTCCTCTGTGTTTGATTCCAGGATCTGCTGCTTTGGACGTTCATGCAGCTGACCAATACAAGCTGGTTGTACAAGTTAAGGACATGGGCGAGCTAAATCAAGGCAACTACGTGAAAGCACATGTTATAATCACGGTAACAGAGAACGTTTGGGTCTCCCTCAGCCCTGTCTTGGTGCACGAGAACCAAGAAGGGCCTTATCCCCTGCTTCTCTCAAAGGTAAGGCTCCTGCTGCAACACCAGGGAGTGCCCTGGTCCCTGTGCTGGTGCATGACTCTGCATGGCGACTTGCATCAGTGGAATGGAACCCAATTTTTCCTGCTCTGATTCTGGAGACCCAGAGATCTCTGTTTTAAATGGGACATGCAGACACTTACTGTTAAATTCTTTGACCTCTCTTTTCTTAAAGCACCCTGATTCTACCTGGACAGGGTTCATCAATGACACATGATGAGCCATCCTTTTACAGTCTCACTCCCAAATCATCGAATGATGTGTAATAAGACTAATATTGACACTAAACCATTGAAGGAGGTGATCATAGATGTCCTCATTTGTATCTGAAACCTTTTGTTCACCCTGGCCCAATCATTCTCTTTGGTTATTAAACTCCATCGATCTTGGACCTGAGGCTTGTTTTTGTGAGGAGACTTCTAGCTCTTCCCACTGCCTGTGTGATGAAGTGTTTCTGACATCACACCCCCCCCATCCAAATGCTAAGCCTTTAAATTTAACCCCTTGCCTGGACCCTCCATTTCTCGGTTAACCTTGGTGTGGGTTCATTACCAGAATAACAAGAGGTTAGATAAAGAGGGCAGGTGGTGGCCTGCATTTCTTATCCACTTTCACATCCATGGAACATCACAACCAGGGTGAAAAGCCTTTGATGTTCCATTGCTTGTGGAAAAATAGGAGAGGTAGAAGTTGTTTATGCTGTTCACAATGATGGAGGGATCAAGAGTTGGGGCATAGAATGATGCAGATTGGCAAAAGAGCCCAAACTAACATGAGTAGGGTCTTTTTTACAGAGAGCATGGGTAAGTGGTGTGCATGGCTGGCAGGAGAACGTGGGTTTAATCGAGAGGAAACAATACATGGGGCAGTGGGGAGAGGCAGAATTTTGTGCCAGTGGACTTCTTTCACACAGTGCAAGCATGGATTTAATGGGCTGAATGGCTACAGTGACCATACTGTGATTGTGAAATGTTAGCCTTGCCACTGACATCCATACATGGTTTCAGAGAGATGTCCAGCTGGGAGATACCGCTGGGAGATCTGGTCTGAGAAGTCTGACTGGGAGATCCAGTCTGAGAGGTTTGACTGGGAGGTCTGGTCTGAGACATCAGGTGTGAAAGATAAGGTCTGAGAGGACCAGTCTGAGATATCAAGTCTAGAGATCCAGTCTAAGAGATCTGGTCTGAGAAATCCAGTCTAAGAAATCAGTTTCAAGAGATCTAATCTGATAGATCTGGTCTAGAGATTAGGTTTGAGAGATTTGGTTTGAGAGGTCTGGCTCCAGAAATTGGTTTGAAAGATCAATTTAGGAGAAATATTAGAGGATACCTTTTCACTCAGCAAGTGGTGGCAGAATGGAATGGTCTTCCAAATGAAATAGTTGCAGCAGGGTCCCTTCTGTTATTTAAGAGAAGGTTGAATGTGTACATGGATGTGAGGGGGATGGAGGGTTATGGGCAGAGAGTGGGAGGGGGGGAACTAGTGGAGTTGTTCAAGTGAACTGGCGCAGACTTGAAGGGCCGACATGGTTATATGGTTATATGAATCCAGTTCAATAGATCTGTTTTGAGAGATCCTGTTCCAGCAATGTGGTTCCAGAGATCTGGTTTGGAGATCTGGTTCCAGTGATTATGGTTCTAGAGATCTGATTTGGAGATCCAGAATAATAGATCCGGCTGCAGGCAGGGAAGGTGTTATGATATCAGAGAATGGACAAGTGTACCTAATGTTCATTCCAGAGACAGACCCCCCTCCTGTCGGTGCTGCGCTGATAACACGCAGCTGATTGGGATAGGCGGTGGAGTGGGAAGGTTCCAGGGACTGGATCCCCTGGAGTGGAGAGTCAGGAGAAGGAGCAGAAATTGGGGATTGGCAGTGAGGCTGAGAGAGAGCAGCAGCTGATTTCTCGGGTGATATTTTTTTACTCAAACAAAAGCAGAGGGTTACCAAGGTGGATCTAAATATAGAACAAAATTGTGGACAGAAGTTGAAACTCATTCTGGGCAGGAAATTCAATAAAGATTTCTTTTTCTGGCCTATGTGGTGTAATGATTTTCTGGGCTCATAGACAAGCATTGATTGGAATTTCTCCTGACCGGGCAGGGACTGTCTGAAGAGGTAGAGTCTCCTTCAGCTGGCTTCATACCCTGGCATTCTATGCTTTATACACATGTTCAGCTGTCCACTTGAGGGTAAGCAACCCCTCCACCTTCTTCCGTATACTATCTATCTCACCATCTATACACAAAAATACTCTACCTCTCCAATCTCCCTCTCTCTCCATCACTCTCTCACTCCCTCTCATAATTCTTCTTTGAAATGATGCAAACCTCTCTCTCCAAAAATTAATATTACTCTCTTCCCATCCTTTCTCTCTCACTCTCTCTCTCACACATACACACTCACACACACACACACACACACACACACACACACACACACACACACACACACACACACACACACACACACACACACACACACACACACACACACACACACACACACACACACACACACACACACACACACACACACAAAAGCCCACACGAGCACAGACATCCAGTCTTTATTTTCCAAATTAGGTCATTGGAGATGTTTACTGCATTTCTAAGAATGAATCCATCTAGCCTTTTCGCTTCTCCATCACCACCTTCTCAAGGAAAATTAGGGATTTATGATTAATTTTTATGAATTTATTAGTAACTACAACTAGGCTTGGTAGTGAATTCCACATCCTGAGAGATGAATGGAAAGAATCCCCTCATGGTGAGTTTAGGGGAGACATCAGGGGCAGATTTTTTGCACAGAGAGTTGTGGGTGCTTGACAGGGGTAGTGGTGGATGCTGGTACAACAGGGACATCCAAAGACGCATGGATGTAAGAAAAATAGATGGCTATGGGAGTGAGGTAGGGAAGTGTTAGATTGTTGTGGGATACGTTTAAATAGGTTGGCACAACATTGAGGGCCAAAGGACCTGTACTGTGCTGGAATGTTCTATGTTTTACGTCCTAATGAGTGCTAACATGGTTTCATATCAACCTGTGTGGCACAGGTTCAGTGGAATTCCCCCGAAGTCCGGTACAAGCTACAGACCAGCTCCCACTTCCATGAGGGGCTCTTCACTATCGACAAGGAGGGACAGATCCAGCTGATGGAACCCCTCGACTATGAATATGGGTCAGAGGTAAGCTGCTGAATGAAGTATGCTAGGCCCTCAAGCCTGTGCTGGCTCTTTGAACAACAGTGCAAACAACCCTCTTCCCTTTCCCTCCCTACTGCCCTGTGTTCACCCTCCCACCACAACCTCCCATCCAATATCTCCAGCTAAGTATCCTTATCCTTCTGGGCACAGGGCTTTCACCATAACACCTCCCCGCGAGAGTAGACTCCAAATACTGGAGCACCCAGCTTGTCAGACAGCATCTGTAGAGAGACAAACATAGTTAATGATCTTCCATCAATTATCAGCCCTTCACATTGCCTCTGTTACTCCCTTCGCAGGCACTGTCTGACCTGATAAGTTTTTTCTAGCAGTTTTGTTTTGGAATTTTGGCATCTGTAGATCGGGCAGAATATTTTGTTCCCAGTCTCCTCAAGCCTGACACTTGTTAACAGATCACTGACATGGGAGTGGAATTACCACATCACACCATCAAAATCTTCCACCCCCACCCTGCTCTGATCCAATCTCACTGGGTGATCCACATCTTGGGGAACATCTGACCTCCATACCCGACATAGGGCCCAGGCCCAAAACATTGGTTACCCTTTCCTTCCTGTGGATGTTGCATGACCATAGAGTTTCTCCAGCATTTTTGTGTATTGCATACACCTCCTCTCCAAAATGAAATGCAGGAAAAGTGCGTGGGACCAAACGTAATCACTCATTAGAAGAGCTAGCATAGCAGAGTGATCTGAGTAGCATCCTCTTTACATATGGGATCTGGATATTGCTGGTCAGGTGGGGGTGAGACATGTAGTCAATTGAAGACTAGTTCTCTGGCGAAAGGGCTTGCATGGAGCTGGTGGGGTGGGAGCAGCAGCACATAGAGCCAGCAAGCATGAAGGAATGGGTGATCTTTCCAAGTCGGAGCTGGGCGCGACCTGGAGGAGAAGCAAACTGGACCCTGACCCAAAACTGGAAAAGAGCTCAGCTAGCCAAACAGTGTCTGCAGAGAAAGAAACCAGCTGATGTTTCAGGTCAAAGACCCTTCATCAGTCAGTGGTGTCCCACTGAGTATCTGGTTAGTAGTGAAGGTGGGCTTGGGAGAGCCAGTTGAGTGAGTAAGTATTTTGTAGGCAGAGCACACTGCAGCCACTGTGTGTGAGTGGTGGAGTGAGAGAGAGTTGGGGGTCGGGGGTCGGTGGGGGAAATGTGTTGTCTGCAAATTAGGGGAACCATGTGGATGACCTGAAAGATTGTTAACACCCAAGGGGGCTTGCACTGTACCTGTGAGATAAACTATGTCCTCTCCTCATACAGTACTACCTGGAGATATCAGCGCTGGATTACAATGGAGATCCTTATGCTGAGCCACTGGAGCTGATAGTGAGGGTGGTGGATGAGAATGACAACGAGCCCAGGTGTTCCCCAGAGCTGTACCTGACCATGGTGCAGGAGCACGAGCAAAAAGGTTAAACACAAAAGTCTGCAGATGCTGGGGATTGAGTGCAATACACAAAGGTGCTGGAGAAACTCAGCAGGTTACACAGCATCCTCAGGAAGTAAAGGGGATTCGACATTACGGGCCTGAACCCTTTAATGTTAAAGGCAATCTCCAGCACCTTTGTGTATTGTATGAGAAAGGAAGTGCATGGTGGATGGCTGGCTCAACGCAGGATAAACGATTAATCACTGGGCGAGGCATTGGACAAGGGGTGAAGCTTCCACAGTTTAATAAATCCGTTGAGAACTGAAACTGTGATTCCTCCCACAGTAACAGGGTAGGCCTAGCTTTAAAACCTTTCACAGTTGGATCATTCCCAGCTAGTCCACAAAATCTCCCTGAGTTGGGCATCTGGCATAGGGTGGTGAAGAAGCTGTCTGGCACAGGTGCCTCTTTAGCAACGGACCAATCCAGTCGATGAGCGAGAAAGCTACACCCAGGTCAGGGAGAAAATAAAAATAAAGCATGGACAGAGCAGAGCTGTCAGTGTGTGAATGGCTCAGTGTAGGAGTGGGAATTCGAGGTTTTTGTTCATGAGGCTTCAGTGAGCAGAGGCTGAGCAGAAGGTGCAAGAGTTGAGGCAAGTTAAGGACGGGCTGTTCTAACTTTTTTTCCTGTTTCATAGAGAGTGGGAATGGCAGCCATGACAGGGACATACAGGATGTGGATAAACAGGGAAGCCAACAGTATCCCTGTTGACTTCATCTACGAGAAGTGCATCCAACTGCAGCTCCTTACAAACTGAGTTATGCAATTGGAGCTGGAGTTGGATGAACTCCGGATCATTCAGGAAGCTGAGAGGATGATGGACAGATGTTACAGGGGCGCTATCACACCTACGAGGCAGGAGGAAGGAAGCTGGGTGTAGGTCAGGAGAGGGAAAGGGAACATACAATCAGAGCAGGGAATCCCTGTGGCCATTCCCCTCTATAACAAGCATACCATTTTGGATAATGTGATGGTGGGGGGGTGGGGGTGACTCTACCAAGGACAAGCTACTGTGGTCATGTCTCTGTCATGGAGTTTGGTCTTGTGGCTAAGAAGGAGAAGAGGCATGCTGTAGTGATAAGGGACTCGATATTTAAGGGGACAGATAAGTGGTTCCATGGAAGAGATCAAGAATCCTGGATGGTTTGTTGCCTCCCTGGTGCCAGGTTCCAAGATATCTCAGATCAAGTTCACAGCATTCTCAGGAAGGAGAGTGAGCAGCCAGATGTTGTGGTTCATATAGTGACCAATGACATGGGTAGGAAGGGTGAGGAGGTCCTTCAAAGAGAGTTCAGGGAGTTAGGTCCAGGGTTGTGATTTCAGGATTGCTACCCATGCCATGTGCAAACGAGGTTAGAAATAAGAGGATAATGTACCTTAACATGTGGCTAAAGACATGGTGCAGAAGGGAGGGCTTCTGGATCACTGACATCTCTTCCAGGGAAGGTGGGACCTGTTCTGATGGGTCAGTCTGAATTGGAAGGGAGGTAATATCCTTGTGGGAGAGGTCTTAAATTGTTTTTCATCAGTATTCACTCAGGAAAAGGAAAGTAAGCAAAACAAGCAGCGAGGTCATGGAACCTCTACAGATTAAATCTTGCTGTCTTAAAACAAATAAAGAGGGGATAAATCCCCAGGGCCTGAAAAAGTATACCTTTGGGCCTTGAGGGAGGCTAGTGTTGAAATTACAGGGGCCCTGAAAGAAATATTTAAAATGCCCTTAGCTGCAGATGAGGTGCCAGAGGATTAGAATGTAATTTCATGTTGTTCCATTGTTTAAAAAAAAGGCACCAAAATTACCAGGGTGAGCCTGACATCAGTAGAAGGTAAATTATTGGGTGTCCTAAGAGATTGAATATACAAGTATTTGGATAGCCAAGGACTGATTAGGGGTCATCATCATGGCTTTGTGCGAGTTAGGTTGTGTTTAACCAATCTTACAGAGTTTTTGAGGAGGTTACCAAGAAAGCTGATGAAAGAAAGGCTGTGGATATTGTCTACATGGACTTTAGTAAGGCCTTTGACAAGGTCCCACATGGAACAATCAGGAAGGTTTAGACTGTGGTGCACTGAGGTAGCAGCAAGCAAGCCAAACTCAAAAGACTGTACAACAGGCTTTATTCCAGTGAAAGTCTGAACACCAGTTCATGCCCTGGTAGCTCCCCCTGTGACTGGCTCAGGAGGGGCTGGCTCAGGTTTATCTTCAGTTCGGCTGAAGCTCCTTACAAACTGAGTTATGGAATTGGAGCTGGAGTTGGAGCCAAATGGAGTCAGCCCCTTAGGTGGTCTTCCTGCAGGTACAGAGATCGTCCCCTACAGTAGACTGGTAGTTATCTCACCACAACAGGTGGGAGGGTAGAAGAGAAAGAATCTGAAAAGTGGTTTGGGCAGAGGGCTGAGAAGAGTAGCTCTCTGATAGGAATTGGAATGGAAGGGGTGGGGTGCTGGAGGAAAGGAGACAGGGAGAGGGGAGGGGTTGATATTGATGGTGTCTAGTTGGAGACTGTCAAAACAGAATTAAAGTGTTGTTCCTCCAATTTGCCCATGACCTTGATTGGCAGTACGTGAGGCCACAGACAGACAAGTCAGTGAGGCAATTGTATGTGGAATTGAAGTGGTTGGCCACTAGGTAAGTCTGTTGCAGCAGACAGACCGAAGGTGCTCAACAAAGTGATCTCCCAGTCTGCATTCAGTCTCCCTGATGTAGAGGAGGCCACATCAGGAGCACCGGATGCATTAAATGACCCCTGCAGATTCGCAAGTGAATCTGCTTCACTGGAAAGGATCGCTTGGGGTCCCAAATAGTGATGAGGGAGGATGTGAGGGCACAAGTGTAGCACTTCCTGTGGTCACAGGGGAAGGTGACAAGGGGGCAACTGGTGGGAAGAGATTAGTGGATGAATTTCCAGAGTGGATGAATTTCTAGAGGGAGAAGTCCCTGTAGAAAGCGAAGAGGGGCGGGGACAATATGTCTTAGGAATGATGTTGAGGTATTGCGAAGATGAGGGATGAAGAGCTTCAGTCTTGGAAAGGAACTGGAGAGGCAGGCTTTGAGGTCCTTGCTCTAGGGATGCTAAGAGAGGTTTAATAGCAGTGATCTATACCTGTATAGATAAAATAAAATTTCCAGAATGATCATGAGTCAAATGTTTCAGAGTTAAAAGTGAAAGCACTGAGGCCAGAAGAATGGATTCCCGAGGGTATTGCTGTGATCCTAGATGCACTGGAATGGGGAGAGATGGGGCTAAGTGGGCTGCTGTCTCAATGACCTAGCACCTTTCTGCTTTGTTAACCATCCCTTATCCTGTGTGTTACTCATCATTTTCCAGGTTCCTGTATTGTTGAACTGAGGGCAGAAGATCGGGATGATCCTCTGACTGAGAATGGCCATCTCTTCTTCCGACTGCACAGACAGGAGCCTCAGGGCCCCGAGGAGCCTCTGTTCACAGTGGACAGTGATGGAGTCATTACTTTAGCCAGGGATATGAGAGACTACCACTCTCTGAACTACCAGCTCTTTGTCCACGTGGCTGATCTAGGTGGAGCTGAAGGTGGTAGGTGCTCTCGAAACATTTCATACAGTCACCTGTACAGCTGGAAAAGGTAGTTCAGCCCTTTATCAATCACTAGCCCCCTTCCACCTGCCATCACTTCTACTGGGGGCTTATCCAGTTTACCCTTTGGCCATCCAAACCCATCCCCACCATTTGGGGTAGACTGGGGAAGTGAGACTGTCCCAGGAGAGGGACCTGGGATTGGATGTCAAGTAAATCTCCCGGTTAAAGGGTTTAATAGGAGTTATGAAAAGCTGTATAGTCTGACTGAGCTTTAAGTTTTTTAATTTTTTAATTTTAAGTTAGATATTCCACACAGTAACAGGCCCTTCTGGCCAAGGAGCCTGTGCTTCCCCATTACACCCATGTGACCCACTAACCCTGTATGTCTTTCAAATGTGGGAGGTATCCAGAGAACCTAGAGGAAACGCCCATAGACATGAGGAGAACAGAAAACGGTGGATTTGAATCCTGGTCACTCATGCTGTAAGAATGTTGTGCTAGCCACTACACTAACCATGCCATTTTGGGAGACAGGAAGATCAGAAAGAAAGGGCTTTGCTCTCCATGACTCCCCAGTCAATTGCCTGCTTTCACTCTTGCAAAGACAAGATTTAACTTTATACACCATGGCAACATCTCTGATCCAAAATCTCACTGGATGGAATGCAGATAGCTTTGAGGACCAATATCTTGGGTATTATTGGGTTAACATTAATTGTTAATGGCATCTTAACTCCTCTCTTCCTCTGTAGAACCAGCTCTATGGAACCCTGTCCTTTCACAAGTACTCGGGGCAGGAACAGAAATAGAGTAAACTCCTCTTCCACTGTCCCACTACACATCCCAGGGTAGGAACAAGGGGTAAAGCACCTTCTGTATGGTCTCATCACAGATCCCAGGGCACAGGCAGCATGGGTAACGTATAGAGTAAACCTCCCTCTCTACTGTTTCATCGCACAGTCCCCAGGGCAGGGTCAGGGGTGTTTAAATGTAGAGTTAAGCTCCTTTGTACTGTCCCATTACAGAGACCCAGGGCAGGGACAGGGGTTTTAGATGTAGGGTTAAGCTCTTTCTATACTGTCCCATCACACTGATCCAGGCACTTGAAAGATTTGATTACATCATTTTGGTTACTGGGGAAAGTTGTCTGATCATCCTTTGGAGGATGGGCTCGCGGAGAGCTGTGAGAGCAGGCTCTGTCACTGAATATGAGCACTGTTGTGCCTTCATCAGACAATGGATGATGTCAAAGCATTGTGCAGATGGGCTGAATGGCCTGATTCTCTGCTGCACAGTAATCGACTACTTAATCTGCTTCTTGTGAATTGTGTTGGAGGAGGAATGTTGGCCAAATGCAGGAGGGAAAATCCCTCTGACATCAGAGAGCTGATGGGCAGTACTCCTCTGGTGATCTGCAGTCAATCTGTCCTGCAATAGGGTTGTTTCCTGGAGACAGACGTGATCCTACAATTTTGTGACCCGGGGAGAACCGAGGATCTTGCCGTCTGATATAGGAGGTGGGCTAGCCTTGCCTGGGGGAGATTGAGAGTGTGACTGGATGTGGATGATCCACAGTGCAGCCTGACTGTGCCCTTCTATTCCACAGGCTTGTCAAGTACATGTACTGTTATCATTCACGTGGATGAATTGAATGACCACGCCCCTGAGTTCACCCAGGAACAGGTACAGGTTTTTCTAAACCCATTGGTCAAGAATGAATCTCTGAACCTCAGAATCAACTTGCTCTGCATTGTTCCCTCACACTCTCTCAGAACAGAGACCACACGGGTTAGATACAGAGTGAAGCTCCTTCATATTATCCCATCACACGTTCCCAAGGTTAAACATAGAATGAAACCACCTTCATACTGAGTGGTCACATAGTCCCAGGGTTAGACTGACCTGTCATACATTCCTAGGGTTAGGCACCTATACTGTTCCATCACACATTTCCAGAGTTAGACGCATATGAAGCTCCCCCTATCCTGTCCTATCATACAAAATCCAGGGTTAAGCATCATGAATCTCCCCTATAGTGTTCCATCGCACACTCCAGCTTCTCAATAGAGCTAATGTATCACAACCCAGGAAACACTTTGCCAAATCTCTCCTGAACCATCTCCAGAGCCTTTGCATCTTTCCTGGTGTGTTGACCAGACACAATTGTCCAGCTGTAGGCAGTGGAGCACATCAGAAGTAAGAGACAGTGTTGAGCATCTGGCTTCGCAATTTAGTGAGACCATGGTTGATCTGGCCATTGACTCAGCTCCACTTAACCCCTTCCTCCCCATAACCATTAATTCCCCTGTTCTTCAAACATCAAACTATCTGTGTCTTAAGTATATTTAATAAGGCAGTCTCTTTTGCTTCCTTGGACAAAGAATTTCACAGATTCACCACTCTCTGGAAGAAGCAGTTCCTGCAGAACCTTGAGCCTTTATCCCCTAGTTCTTGTCTCATTTGCCAGTGGAAGCAAATTCCCTGCTTCTATCTTATCTCTTCCTTTCAACAATCTTATATGTTTCCATAACGTCCCTCCTCACCTACAAGTAGATTTAATGGTTTATTTGCTGCACTGTATCCAAGGGTTTTTCTGCGAGCTGTCTAATGGGTCATCTCCCATAGTTGAGTGAAGTAGATGAGCGCACTATACAGAGTATAGAGTTACAATAAAACTAGATCAATTCGTTCCAAGCAAAGCAGTGTTAGAGCATTGTTGTGAGGTTCATTCAGGAGCCTGATGGCTGCAGGAAGAAAACTGATCCAGGAGCAGTGAAACTAAAAGAACAATGTTACTGATTCTGCTGGGGTGGGAGTAGAGATTCGAGGTTGTGGAGTAGAGATGGGAAGGTCACGGATCTGCCAGATTCTCACTCCAGTGCTACCTTGAATGAAGCTGGTGTGGAGACCGTTGTAATCTAATTGGCTGGAGTTCAGACCCAGGAGTCTGTTGCTTACTTTTCATTGGTTTTTCCTCCCTTGCTGTTCTTCAGTATGGTCCAATCAGTGTACCTGAGGATGCTGTCGTTGGACATGTCATCACCTCCATCAATGCCAGTGATGCTGATTTGTACATGTCCAACAGCTGGCTTGTGACCTATTTGTTCCAGTCTGGGAACGAGGACCAAACATTTGGAATTATCCAGGATGAATGGAATAACACAGGGAAGCTCACCCTGCGTAAGGTAGGCTCACTCCTCTGCACCACACCAACCTACATCTCCATCTTCTGCTCCATCCCATTGCTGTCAGCAATCTGTATCAGTCTCTTCCCATCCTTCTCCCCCATCCCACCTCCATCTCCTTCTCTCCAGGTCCAATCCCATGTCCCTCTAACTCAATCAGTCCCTATCTCCTCCCATCTCCAAACCCCTTCCATTCATCGATCCAGCTCGGTACCTCTCCTCTCCACCATATAATGTTGGTTATGTATCTTTATCTTAGCTATATGATGTATGCTGAGTTTCTCCAGCATTATGTTTTTACTTCAATCACAGTGTCTGCAGATTATTTGTTTTACTCCATGTATCCATCCCTCCACCTTCTGTAAATTATCCACCTCACCATCTCTCTACCACCATCCGTATATAAAAATACTCTATCTCTCCAAGTATCTATGCTCTTTCCAATCTCTTTCTTTCTCTATCACTCTCTCACTTCCTCTCATAATTCTTTGAAATAATCCATACCTCCCTCCAAAACTTAATCTTACTCTCCCCTTGTCTCTCTCTCTCTCTCTCTCCTCAACCCACCTCTTTTTCTGATCTTTCTCTCTCTCTAATTCTATTTCTCTATTTCACTCCAAGCCCTCCGACAAATAACCACAGGAGTTTATCCTCTTCTGACACACAACCTTTCCCTGTCTCTCTCCTCCTGCCCTTTCCCCAACTCTTGCTGTCTACCACACTCCAATTTCTTAATATGCTATTTGCCGAGGACACAGAGATGCACCTTTCAGAGACAGTACCAAGGGAGTGTCACCCTGTGGGAGAGACAGCACTGAGGGAGCGTCACCCTATGAGAGGGACAGTGAGGTGACTGTGTCCTGCCCATGTTTACAGGCTCTTGACTTTGAGGCAGTGAGTGAGTACATTATGGTGGTGAGTGCCAGGAACTCTGAGCAGCTGGAGGGCGTGAATTACGGGGCCAGTTCCACCGCCACCTTCTTCATCCACGTGGAGGACGTGAACGAACGCCCGGAACTTCGCCAGGAAGTGTACGTGGTCAATGTGTCTCGTGACTCACGGCCTGGCAGCCTGTTACTGAAGCTAGAAGGACGCGACCCTGACACCCCACCAACATCCGTGCGGTAAGGAACTTCCACAGCCTTCCAACAGCACGAGGCTATTCAGCCCCTCTCTTCACTTCACCCTTCCAATGGCTGCTCACCTTCACTGCCCTAAGAACAGTCCAGCACAGGAACGGGCCCACATGGTGCCAAATGCTACCCTACCCCTGACCCTAGCTAGAAACTGCTCTAGAACCAGAACATCCAACTGTACCACACATTTCTTCCACTAACCCACAACTGAGAATATTTATTTTGCCATCCTTTGATATTTATTATCTCTTTTTCTGTTTTGCATTAGTGATCATTTATATTGTTTCTGCTGTCATTGGTATTCTCTGACGTTCCTGAATGGTTGCAGCAAGTCAGAATGTCTGTACATCTGGACATGTGTGTATGATAATAAACTCTCAGTGAATGTGAATGAGTCCAATCTGATGGAACTCGTCAGAATCCCTCCAGTTTCGGCAGCCTTCCCCCCGCCCATGCAGGGAGGAGAGATGCACAATGAGCTTCCTGCGGGAATTCCACTTTGTTCTGGGGTATGTCAGGCATGGAAGCAGGAGGTCATTCAACCCTTCACTCTTCTTCATTCAGTCAGTTGCTGGCTGATCTTTCACCTCGGCATCATCTTCCTTCCCCAGAGGTTAGGGGCACTGCAGAAATTCATGTCTCACTTCCTCCAGTTAGGCTTGGCATTCCCAGTTCACACTCTGAGGAGTTCCCTGGGGTACGATGTTGGTGGGAATCACTGAGCATGGATGTAACAGGAGAGTTCTGGTCTCACAGGTACCGTTTGAACAACGAATCTCAACATTGGCTCTCGATTGGTGCTGAGTCCGGTGAAGTGACGTTCCTGGGCCGTGGACCAGCAGGGAGTCCCCACCTGATGGACGTCCGGGTGGAGGATGGAGGTGAGGAAGCAGTCATCACCTTGCAGGGCAGTGGGTTGGGAGGAGGTGAGGCTCAGACGGACACCACTCTCCCAGATGGGACACTGCATACCCAGACAGGACACCACTCACTCAGACAGGACACCTCACTCCCAGACTCACACTCCTCTCCCAGAAAGACACCACTCTCCCAGTCCCACACTGCTCTCCCTGACAGGACAACACACCCAAACAGACATCACTCACCTAGACAAGACACTGCTCACCAAGACGGGACAGTGTTCAACCAGATGGAACCTCTCACCCAGACGTCCGCTCACCCAGACGGGACAGTGTTCATCTAGACAGGATATTGCTTACCCAGATGGGACAGCATTCAATCAGACAGAACCTCTCACTAGACGAGCCCACTCAATAAGACGGGACCTCTCAACCAGATGGGACAATGTTCAACCAAACAGAACATCTCAACTGGGTGGGACTGCTCACCCAGACAGGATCACCCACCCAGATGGGATCACTCACCCAGCTGGGGCCTCTCACCCAGATGAAGGTGCACACCCAGACAGGGCACCTCTCACCACGCACCCAGATGACAGAATGCTCTCCCAGATGCAACATCACTCACCTAGAAGGGACACAGCTCACTCAGACGGACACTGGTCACCCAGGCGGAATCCCTCACCCAGACAGGATGCTGCTCACCCAGACAGCAGAATGCTCTCCCAGACGGGACACCACCTACCTAGATAAACACCACACTCTCAGACAGAATCCATGTCCCAGACGGGACACCACACACCCTGACAGGTTAACTTTCCCAGACAGACACTACTTTCCCTGATGGGACCACTCACGCAGACAACATTCAGCCCGCTCGTGATTTCTCCTTTGCTTACCATGCCTGTCCTTCACTCACTCTCCCTTTTAATGGTTATGGGGAGAAGGCAGGAGAATGGGGTAAGAGGAAAACTTTATTAGCTATGATTCGAATGGTGGACCATACTCAATGGCATGGGCTGAATTCTGCTCTTGCATTTCATGGTTTAATAGAAACATAGAAACGTAGAAAATAGGTGTAGGAGTAGGCCATTTGGCCCTTCAAGCCGACACCACCATTCATTATGATCATGGCTGATCAGTACCCAGTTCCTGCCTTCTCCCCATACCCCCTAATCCCCTAGGCCACAAGGGCCAAATCTAACCTACACTTAAATATTGACAGGGAACCAGCCTCAACTACTTCCTGTGGCAAAGAATTCCACACATTTACCACTCTCTGAGAGAAGAAATTTTTCCTCATCTCAGTCCTAAAAAATTTCCTCTTTATCCTTAAACTATGACCCTTGGTTCTGGTTTTACCCCGCATTGGAAACAACCTTCCTGCATCTAGTCTGTCTAAACCCTTAAGAATTTTATAAGATCCTCCCTCAATCTTCTAAATTCCAGAGAATACAAGCCTAATCTATCCAACCTTTCTTCATATGCGAGTCCCTCCATCCCTGGTATCAGCTTAGTGAACCTTCTCTGCACCCCCTCCAAGGCAAGGATATTCTTCCTCCGATAAGGCGACCAAGACTGCATGCAGTACTCCAGGTGTGGTCTCACCAAGGCCCTGTACAGCTGCAGCAGGATCTCCCTACTCCTGGACTCAAATCCTCTCGCTATGAACGCCAACATACCATTCGCCCTCCTCACCGCCGGCTGCACCTGCACGCCCACTTTCAATGACTGATGCACAACAACACCCAAGTCTCCCCTTTTCCTAAACAGATACCATTTAAATAATAATCCTCTTTCCTGTTCTTACCTCCAAAGTGGATAACCTCGCATTTATCCACATTATACTGCATCTGCCACGTCCTGGCCCACTCGCCTAACTTGTCCAAATCACCCTGCACTCTCCTAGCATCCTCCACACAGCTAACCCTGCCACCCAACTTCGTATCGTCTGCAAATTTCGAAATACTGCTATCTATTCCCACATCTAAGTCGTTGATATATATTGTAAACAACTGCAGCCCCAGCACTGAGCCCTGTGGTACCCCACTAGTCACTGGCTGCCATTCTGAAAAGAACCCATTTATTCCTACTCTTTGCTTCCTTTCCCTCAACCAATTCTCTATCCACCTTAATACCATACTTCCTATACCGTGCTCTTTAAGTTTATACTCTAGTCTTCTGTACGGAACCTTACTAAAGTCCAGATATACCACATCCACTGGTTCTCCCCTATCCACTCTACTGGTTATATCCTCAAAAAACTCTATTAGATTCGTCAAACATGATTTCCCCTTCACAAAACCATGCTGACTCTGTGCAATGATACCATTACTTTCCAAATGTACTGCAATTACATCTTTAATAACCGATTCTAGCACTTTCCCTACTACCGATGTCAGGCTAACTGGTCTGTACTTTCCCGATTTCTCTCCCTCTCCCTTCTTAAAGAGTGGGGTTACGTTGGCCACCCTCCACTCCTCAGGAACTAATCCAGTATCCAAAGAGGTTTGAAACGTTATCACCCACGCATCCACTATTTCCCGAGCTACTTCCTTCAGCACTCTCGGATGCAGACTATCCGGCCGTGGGGATTTATCCGCCTTTAATCCCTGCAATTTAACTGATACAACTTCTCGACTTACAAATATTTCCTTTAGCCCCTCCATCACAATAGATCCCCGATCCTCAATAATTTCCTGTAGATTAGTTATGTCTTTCTTGGTCTCTCTCCCATCTCACTGAACTACAACTCCTGCTCTCTTTCTCCTTCACCTTCCCCCTTTCTTTCTATTCCCATGATCTCTGCAGCACTCTCTATCTCTTCTCTCCCTCCCCTCTCTTTCTAACTCTCTCCCTCCCCTCTCTTTCTATCTCTCCCTCCCCTTCCTTTATCTCTCTCCCTCTCTTTCATTCTCTTTCTCTCTCTCCCTCTCCTTCCCCTCTCTCTCTCCATTCCACTCTCTCACTTTCTCTGCCCCTCTGCCCTGCACGTCTCGTTTTTTTCTTGCCTACTTCTCTCCCCTGTCCCCATGGTCAATGTAACACCCTCCCTCTCCTCTCTGTCCCACTCTCTCTCTCTCTTTGTTAGAACCGTTTCAATAAACTGCAGACAATTGCCTTCAGTGAATGTGACATCAGTGTAACACTGGGTGAGTCAGTCAAAGCCAGGTGCATGAGCAATAACAGCTGCTGAAAGCCCCGTTTGGAGTGGGAATATTGCAATAAATAAGGAGAATGAAAGGCTGGATACGGTAAACAGGAGCTCATTCCTTGCAGGTTTACTGGAGGTGTTTACTGCCACAGTGCATGACACAAATGCATGAAGCAATCACAATGTTTGGAGCTGCTGGCAGCTTCAGCTCCTGCCGTTAACCCATGTCCGGGCTCACAGTCCTTTGAGGCAGCATTGCCTCCCAGCACACTGATGTCACCTCTGCACACGTAAGCTGGACACAGATGGTGCTAGGGGAGTCCGGGACACCCCTTTGGGGGTGTCCAACTTCCAGCGGGAGGCGACAGGAGGCGGCAGGAGGGGTTTAGAAGCACAGTGGTGGTGTCACTAGACTTGTAATTCCAGAGAAGCACAAAGGCTGCAGGCACTGGAATTTTGAGCTGACCAACACTCAACATCTGTGGAGAGGAATGCTTCAGTAGTGGGACCCTTTGACCCGAACCATTAACTCTATACTTCTCTTCCCATGGATGCTGCCTGACCTGCAGAGTGTTTCCAGCATTTCGTAATACATTCTATGGCTGCAGGCACCATGGTGTGGTTTTGCCACGGAGTACCACCATGGTGCGGGTTTAGGCCCGGACTGCCACCATGGTGTGGGGTTTAGACCCGGAGTACCACCATGGTGTGTGGTTTAGGCCTGGAGAACCAACATGGTGTGAGGTTTAGGCCCGGAGAACCAACATGGTGTGGGGTTTAGGCTCAGAGTACCATTGTTGTGAGGGGTTTAGGCTCAGATTGCCACCATGGTGTGTGGTTTAGCCTCAGAATACCACCATGGTGTGGGGTTTAGGCTCGGAGTGCCACCATGGTGTGGGGCTTAAGTTTGGAGTACCAATATGGTGTGAGGTTTAGGCTCAGAGTGCCAAAGCCCTGTGGTGCACACCAGAAGGGCTAGGTCAAGACTCTCTAACCCCAGCCTGATCCATAGGCTGCCTGAGCTGTTGGCTTTGAGACACATTCCTCACCAACATCAACCTTGGCAAGAAAAAGGGTCAGCCCTGAGTGGTGCATTAGTTACGCGAATGGCGATAAAACAAACTGACTGATGTCGCCATAGAAACCATGCTGTGTTGCCCTGACAATGAGGCAACTGTTCAGGAACGTCTCTGCAGAGCCCAGAACCTAATATTTATCCTGGCTTCACTTCAGCACATTGAATGTCCTGTCGCGCTGTCAGCTGAGTCTGGTGACCGTGTCCCATACTCATGGGTCTCTGCGTGAGTGGCAGCAGGTGCCCTTCGTCAGCTGAGAAACCTGGGCAGATTCCGTCTACCATGTCTCAGTTCCACCCCGCCCCCCGCCCCACCACACAGACTTGTTGGTGACAGCAGGAAATGTCTGTGGGTTGGAACCTAGAACACGGAACATAGAATTGTACAGCACAGAAACAGGCCTTTCGGCCCACGATGTGTGTGCTGGACATGCACAAATTAAACTAAACCTCTGCTGCCCATCTTCATAGCTCTGCATCCCTTCCCTTTTGTATTCATGTGTCTATCTAGAAGCCTTTTGAACAGAAGCTTCTGTTGTATCTGCTTTCATTACTACTCCTGGCAGCCTGTTCCAGGCACCCACCGCTCTCTGGAAAAGATTTTCCCCACACAACTTTCACGACCTCACCTTAAAGGCATTTCC
This sequence comes from Narcine bancroftii, assembly GCF_036971445.1. NCBI lineage: Eukaryota > Metazoa > Chordata > Chondrichthyes > Torpediniformes > Narcinidae > Narcine > Narcine bancroftii. The sequence continues at coordinate 95,798,861 of NC_091478.1, forward strand.
TCTACTGTGTGACATTTTTATCCTGGGCAAAAGATTTTGACTGTCTGTCATATCTCTTGTAATTTTAAAGGCTTCTTTCAGGTTTTCACAGAATTGCAGCCATTTAGCAAGAATCTAGGGAATCTGGAATAAAAAAACCAAGAGTCAGTGAAGATAATCTGACAGAATCGAGCCAGAAATCGATGGTTTCCCTAACAGTACATGCCACTGAGAGGCCATTTGGCCCTCAATCTCCTGTACCCCCATCATCCCCTTTGAGCGCTCTAGTACGGCTGTGGAATCTGCTTCCATCATTCTGTCCGCTCTGCACACCAGTCCCAGCACTTGCTGAGTAACTTGGTTTGCAATCCTATTCCTTTTGGCCATTTCCCCAATTCCCACTCTTGTGTTTGTCAAGGGACCACAGAAATGTTCTGACATAGGAGGACACCATTCAGCCCATCAAATTATGAACTGCATAAGGTCAGTAGGCAAGTCATTGCTGGTGGAATTAAACACAAAAGAACCCAGGAGATGCTTTAGTTGACAAGGGCACTGATAGGGCCATCTCTGGAATGGTATTGGTCATGGAGACACAGAATGGAAACAGGTCCTTTGGCCCAACCTGCTCACCCACACTAGTTTCACCTGCCTGAGGTTGTCTCATTTCTCTCCAACACTATCTATGCATCCGTCCAATAGTACCAGCTTTAAACCCCTCTCCCAGCATCCTGTTGTATGCAACCCACCAGCATCCATGTAAAAAAAGATCCCCCTCAGGTTCCTGTTAATTCTCTCCCCTCTCACCTTAAGCCTCTTTCCTCCAGTTACTGATTCCCCTACTCTGGGCAAAAGACTCACTGCGTTCACCTGTTCTATTCCTCCCATGAATGTGAGGAATTCCCAGGCTCTGATGCAATTCCCAGCCTCCGATACCCCTGGAAGCTAGTTCAATTTTGATCTGGTTGAGATAGTTAAATTTTCGATAGATCAAGGAACTGAGGTTCATCAAAACGTGGCACATATGATGGTGCTGTGTTCTCTCAGCCTTGCACAGAGGGTGCAGAAAGGATTCACCAGGAGGCTCCACAGGACTTGGAGTTTGAGATAAGGAGAGACTTGATCAGCTAGAACTTTTCTCCTAGAACATGGGAGTCTGAGGGGTTCCTTATAGAATTTTATAAAGTCATGAGAGCATCGATAAAGTGGATGGTCACAGCCTTTTCCCCCAGGGTAGGGAGTCTAAAAGCAGAGAAAATAGGTTTAAGGTGAGAGGTGAAAGATTGAATGGGTACCTGAAGGACAGAGGGTGGAGCCAGGTGCTGGAGGAAGTAGTGGACATGGGGAAGTTGAGGCCAACGTGGATCAGCCAGGAATCGTTTGGCAAGTTCCAGGGGTGATTACCCTCTGCTTGCTCCTTGAGGAAGCATGTGAATACACTGAACGCAGTCGGGGAAGGATTACTCGAAGGACTCTCGCCATGGCTGGAGTTCCAAGCGATCAGAGGGACAACTGAGGGGCCTTGACAAGCGGGTGAACATGGACAGGAAGTGCCCCCATGTGGGAGAACCTTGAGCAGGAATGTGCTGCCTCATAAATAAGAGGTGCCCACCCAGGATGGAGATAGACCCCTTCCCAAAGTGCGTTGGAAGCAAAGTCTGAATATTTTTATGGTAAAGGGAGATATTGTATAGCAAAACTTTTTGAGAAAAGAAAGGACAGCCCTGCTGGAGCTCTTGTAATGACAGCACTGAGCCTGGTGCAGTCCTGGGAGAACAGAGACTCAGCACTGCTCCAAAGGATTCAAATCCCTGTGGTGCGCTGTTAGACAGAATCAGACACACACAAGGTAAAGACTGAACAACAAGCTTTAATCCAGAAAAATCTCCACAGAGCCAGGCTGGCTGTGAGGCCTCGGGAGGCCGGCGCCGGCTTATACCTCGGAGGGTGATTGACACCCGACCGGGTGGGGCTTGATCCATTCAGGCTGACTGATTGGCAGCCAGCCAGGTGTTGTCCTGTCTCCTTACACTCCTGCAGGTACAGAGGTTGCCCCCTGCAGTAGGCTGGTGGTGTACCATTACATTCACCCCCTTCTTTAAAATTGTCCTGGTTGGTGGGGGGGGGGGGGTCAGTAACAAGGAATCGCATCCACTATGTATATACAATATTTACAGGTTGAGACGATTTGGCGGCCACCAGGGTCTCTGTGACCGTCGTAGGACTGGCTCCTGGTCGCTGGTCAGAGGGGAGGTGGGGAGGCTGGCGGCAGGGGTGTGTGTGGCTGGTGTGGTGCCATGCGGAGTGTTGGCCAGGGGGGCTGGGGTCAACGTATGTGGGTCATATTGGATGGGTGGGGTGGCGGGTTCGTCTCCTAAGGCTGAAGCGGGCCCCTGGTGGTCAAGGAGGCCCTGCGTGCCCCATAGCTGCATGGGGACGGGGATGTATGCCTGGTCAGCGTCGTCCTGGGTTGGAGGGTGGCGTGGTGTGGTGGGTGCTCCTGCTGGTGCCAGGTCCCTGGTTGAGACGGTGTCCTCCCTGCCACTGCTGAACCTAACGTAAGCGTAGTTATGGTTTGCATGAAGGAGGAAAACCTGCTCCACCAGGGCTTCGGCCTTGTGTGTCCATACATGCTTACACAGAAGCACCGGTCCCGGGGACGTAAGCCATGCTGGGAGTGACATTCCAGTTGCCAACCTCCTGGGGAATTAGAACAGATGTTCGTGAGGGGTCTCGTTGGTAGCCGTGCATAGCAGTGACCGAATGGCATGGAGTGCCTTGGGCGGGGTGTCCTGCCAGAACTCAACGGCCCACCCTTTTGACCTGAGAGCCAGGAGGACTGCCTTCCAGACCACCCCACTTGCCCTTTGCCTCTTGGGTTATAGCTTGTCGAGCGACTGGTCGTGATACCTCTCGCCGTCAGGTACTGGCGCAGCTCGCTGCTCATGAAACTAGACCCCCGGTCGCTGTGGATGAAGGCGGGGTAGCTAAACATGGTGAAAATCTGCCCCAAGGCCCTGATGACGGTGGCCGTGGAGGTGTCCGGACAAGGGATGGCGAAAGGGAAGCGTGAGTACTCGTCCACTACCGTGAGGTTCATGGATGGCAGGGCCCCTTTGATGTCCACACCGAGACGCTTGAAAGGCCGAGTAGCCTTTACAACATGGGCCTGGGGGGGTTGGAAGAAACGGGGTTTACACTGTGCACAGACCTGACAGGCCTCGGTCATGTCCCTGAAGTCCCCAATGGTGTACGGCAGATTTCGGGACTTAACGAAATGGTACAACCGGGTGACGCCCGGATGGCAGAGGGACTCATGCAATGCCTGCAAACTGTCATCATGAATAGACACACAGGTGTGGAAGAGGGCATCAGGGGAGTCATTAAACTTCTCGGGGCGGTACTGGATGTTGTAGCTGTTGGTTGCCAGCTCGACTCTCCAACGCAGGATCTTATCGTTCTTTATCTTGCTCTTGTGGGTAGTGTTAAACATGAACGCCATGGCTCGCTGGTCCGTGAGGAGCGTGAATCTCCTGCCGGCCAGGTAATGGCGCCAGCGGTGGACCACTTCCACAATTTCCTGGGCCTCCTTTTCAATGGCGGAGTGCCCTAGCTCAGAGCCATGGAGGGTCCTGGAGAGGAAGGCAACGGGGTGCCCCCCCTTGGTTGAGGGTAGCAGCAAGGGCCACCTTGGAGGCATCGCTCTCCACCTGGAAGGGGGAGTCCTCATCCACAGCCTGCATTGTGGCGTCCGCGATGTCTTGCCTGATGCAGGTGAAGGCTGCCTGCGCCTCAGGTGGGAGGGGAAATGTTGTAGCTTGGGCCAGTGGGCAGACCTTGTCCGAGAAGTGAGGGACCCACTGCGAGTAAGAGAACAGGCCTAGGCACCTGCAGAGGGCGTGGGGGGAAGGGGTAACTCCATTAATGGGCGCATCCTTTCCGGATCTGGGCCGACGACTCCATGGGGCACGATGTACCCCAGGATGGCGAGGTGGGTGGTGCTGAACACACACTTCTCCTTGTAAGTGAGGTTCAGCTTCGCGGCCGTCTGGAGGAATTTTTCCAGGTTAGCAACGTGGTCCTGCTGGTCACGGCCGCAGATAGTAACGTTATCCAGATATGGGAATATTGCCTTCAGCTTGTTCCGGTCTACCATGCGATCCATCTCCCGCTGGAAGACGTAGAACCTGTTCGTGACCCCAAAAGGAACCCGGTGGAACTGGTACAGGCGTCCGTCCGCCTCAAAGGCGGTGTAGGGCTTGTCCTTCGGGTGGATAGGGATTTGGTGATACGCCGACTTCAGGTCAATCGTGGAGAAAACCCGGTAGCGGGCAATCTCATTGACCATGTCGGCGATCCTCGGCAGGGGGTAGGTATCCAGCTGGGTGTACTGATTAATGATTTGGCTGTAATCCACAACAATCCTCGGCTTACTTCCCCCTTTGACCACCAGGACTTGGGCTGTTACTGGGCTCTATAACGCCTTCCATCAGGAGTCGCCGCACCTCTGCCTTGATGAAGTCCCTGTCTGCAGTGCAATAGCGCCTACTTCTGGCAGTGATTGGCTTGCAGCCTAGCGCAAGATGTGGAAAGAGCGCCGGTGGGGTGATGTGCAGTGTAGAGAGGCTGCAGGATGGCCGGGGCTGGTAGGATGGCGTGCTGTACAATGTGAGTGGAGGTTGGGGCCCCCCGAAGGCAAGGGTGACATTGCAAGTGGCACTGGAAATCCAAGCCCAGGAGGAGTGGTGAGCAGAGTTTGGGCATGACCAGGAGCCTGAATCCTGTGTAAGTCTCCCCTCCCACCGTTATATCAACCGAGCAGTGCCCAAGGGTACCAACAGTCTTATCCTTGGTGGCGAGGGCGATCGAGCAGGTGGTGGGGTGGACCTTTAACCTTAGGGAGTGGGCCACGTTCGGGTGAATGAAGCTCTCGGTGCTGCCACTGTCCAACAGGCACTTTGTTACCTGCCCGTGGACTCGCACGTCCATCATTGAGCGCCCGAGATCATGGGGAATGTCCCTGGTCAGCGTGGTGGGGACCAGGACCATCTCGGAGATAGAGTCGTCGCTATCCAGAGGGATAGGGAGCATCGATAGGGCAGCCTGGTCATCGCCCACATTGACCACATTGCCGTTGGTCGCTGGGTGCGGCGTGCAGCAGCTGATGGCATCCGGAGGTGTGGGGAGCATCAGTAGGATGGCCTGGTCATTGGCCATGTTGACCACGTCGTTCTCAACGTCGTCGGGGGCCCTCCGTGTTGGGCGATGCCAGGCTCAAGATGGCGGCAGCACATGGGGAGCCATTGCGTGGCTGGCCTCCTTCCCCAGCTGTGTCCGCTGCGCCGGGGGAAGTGATGTCATCATGGCCGGCAGTAGTGACATCGTTACATCAGCTGGAAGTGACGTTGCTGTAGTTCTCAGCGAGCGGCGAGGGCGAGGGCTGGTGCAGATGCTCGGGGCACACGCTGCAACAGTTGCTGGCGGGGCAAGATGTTGCACAGTCGAAGTCGGGGAAGGTGGAAGTCGTCGCGAGGACAATGGGGCCATCCGGCATGCGCACGAGGGGGGGTGGGGGTCCGCGGGGGAGGTAGGGAGGTCATAGAGGGCCGCTGAGCTGCTGGCAGGTTTAGAGAGGCACACTTTTGCAAAGTGACCTTTCTTGTCGCATCAGGTACAATTCTGTTTCCTAGCTGGGCAGTTTTGGCGCGATCATCGATCTGATCCACACCAGGACCCACAGTACTTACAGGGGCACACGGGCACCTGCTGCAGCGACGTTCTCCTTCCCAGTTCGGCTTGGGGCTGCAGCTGCAGTGTGAGAGGGCCACGAGGATGCCTGGGGGAACCTGGAATTGAAGGCTTTGACGTGCAGGGCTGCTGCTTCCATGGTTTGGACCACTTCCACAGTCCTGGTTAGGGCATAGATGTTGTCTTCCAGCAGCTTCTGCCTGATGGCCCTCAAGCGTAGCCCTCGGATGAAGGCATCCTGGATCAGCCTCTCGACCTCCTCTACACCTACCCCGGGTTCAGCCAGACATGGTCGGGCCAACTCTTGCAAGTGTCCCAGGTAAGATTCAGTCGTCTCCCCGGGTTGTTGGGCTCAGGTGTTAAGGAGGTACCTTGCACAGACCACATTCATGGGGGGCTTGTACAAATTCTCAAGAGTGTCCATTGCGCTCTTGTATGTGGAGCAGCCTTTGGTTACCTGGAAGACGTGGGGACCCAGCTTTGACCGGAGTAGGACCAACCTTTTCTGATCGGAGTCTAGGATGTCGTCCTTGTGTGCCTCGATGACTGCCAGATCTCGAAGTGTGTCTGGGCTTCCGGGTGGTGTGGGTCAACCTCGAGGCTCCCTGTGCTCAGAAGATTTTCCATGGTTGCCGTGGGAAAATTTTGTGGATTAAATTGTGGTGTGCTGTTAGACAGAATCAGACACACACAAGGTAAAGACTGAACAACAGGCTTTAATCCACAAAGACTTCCACAGAGCCAGACTGGCTGTGGCTGCAACTCTGAGTGAGGCCTCGGGAGGCCAGTGCAGGCTTATATCCCGGAGGGTGATTGACACCCGACCGGGTGGGGCTTGATCGACAGCCGGCCAGATGTTGTCCTGTCCCCTTACACTCCTGCAGGTACAGAGGTTTCCCCCAGCAGTAGGCCGGTGGTGTACCACCACAATCCCCTAATGCCGGCAGCTTTGTACAGATTTTAAACAGCCTGTTAATGGAGCCAACAGTGTTTGTAAATAAAATCCTGCAACCATGGGGTCTATGCCCAAGATGCCTAAGATAGTGGCACCTGTACCTGAAGTGACCACGGGGATTTACAGACTCTGGGGGCGGCAATGGATCGGCACAGGGCATCAGAAACTGGTGGAACCCGCCCCCCCCCACCGCTGAGAATAAGATGGTTACCATGGCAGCAGACTAGCAAGGGTCTCAGCAGCTGAAGAACCCTATAGGATGGTGACCACAGCAGACCAGAGAGGGGCTTTGCACTTGGAGGACCTTCACTGGCTGCAGGTGACTTATGTTTGGGGGATTCACACAGGGTAGGGGCTACTTGACACTGGCTCGAGAGAACCAGGTACTCGAGGTTGGATTTGAGAGGGTGCTGAGGAGAAGAAGGGCTTCCGAAGAGCCTCGGGTGCTGAAGACTTCCTGATAGTGTTGAAGGTTTGGATCTGGAACTTGAGTGGCCAATGGATCGAACAGCAGCTGCGGCTGCAGAGCCTGCGGGAGCCCTGGAGGTGAATCCAAGGACATTCAATTACTCTGAAGGGATTCTCTTTAGCTTCTTTTTCTCCTATTGTTTCCCTCATGGAGAACAAAAAGCAAAGCATATCAGGAATGTGACAGTTTTAATGTATTATTTCTTGACAATAAAAGGATCCCTGAACCTTGAATGAAGGATGACCTTGGATAGTCCAGATTTCTATCAGATATTTTCACATTACAGCAGGCACAAGGGCCTGAATGGTCTCCTCCTGCCACATTCACATGTGGACCTAGATAGGCAGCTTAGCAAATTATGGGAAGGACACAAAGAAGGATAGAGATGGGTTCAGTGAGTGTGCAAGAAAATTACAGATGGGTTATGATGTGGGAAAATGTGAGAATTTTCATTTCAAAATAAGGAAAAGCAAATTATTGTTGTTTAAATGAAGCAAAGTAACAAAATGTTCCTGGGCACAGGTACTGAGGGGCTCATTCATGACTCACAAAGGGCTGGTTTGCAGGGGAAACCACTAATCAGGAAAGGTCGTGGAGCATTGGCCTTCATTGCAGAGGGTCTGGAGTATAAAAGTGGGGAGTTTCAATGCCACTTTTCAGGAGCTGGAGCTATGAGACTGCTAGGAATACTCAGCAGGTCAGTCAGCATGTGTGGAGAGAGAGATAAACATTTCAGGTGAGAGTTGGAAGCTCACCGACTGTTTCTATTTGGAAGTTGGTGAACAGGAACAGTGGGGACTACAGTGGTTTGGCTTTTGAGGGTCTAGAGTATAACTGGGCCACCCGTTCACAGTGACAGTAAGTCCATGTTATTCACCAATATCCCTGCAGATGATCCATCCTTGTTTGTGATGGCCCACCTTGTCATTCACATTGAAGAATTTGAGGAGACTCCTGGTCCATTATTGGTATCTTCCGGAAACTTCCTCTGCACACCAAGGAGGGAAGAGCAAGTGATTGCCATCACAGTGTCTCACAGAGCCATGCCGATGATTCTATCTGTCGAAGGTCAGCCGATGGAGCAGAGGAAGTGGAGGATTGACCAAGTGAATGGTAAGTATGAAGGAAGAGACCACCAGCTAAATCCTGGTCTCCCCAAATCTCAAAGTCAGGAGGCTTGTCCCATGTTCAATGAGAATTTATTGACATATACATAAGTACAAGATACAGATTCACTGAAATTCTTACTTGCTGCAGCCACACCAGGACATAAAATGCACCAATGTCAATAACAGATTAAATTACCACAATAAATGCGGAAAAAGAGATGATAAATATCTGTTAATTAAAATAAGTAAATAAATATGAAAACTGATATGATAACTAAATATTCACAGTTCCAATTATCAAAGAAAAAAAAACATCATTTCAATCATGCAGAAAAATCTTTTGGTAATCCCAAAGTACTTTATGGTTACAAGGAGGTTCAAGAGCCTGTTGGCTGTTGGATAAATCCTGTTCTTGAACCTAGAGGTGTGGAATTCAGGCTCCTGTACTTTCTGCCTGAAGATAGCAGTGAGAAGAGATCATGACCAGGGGGATGCGGGTCCTTTGTGAAGTTAGCTGCCTTCTGAGCCAGTGTTTCACATAGACGTCTGCAGTGGAGAGGAGGTCAGTGCCTGTGATGGACCTGGCTAGGTTTGCCACTTCCTGCAGGTTCCTGTGTTCCTGGGCACTTGGGTTTCCAAACCAGGCTGTGATGCAACCAGTCACTTCCCATAGATCACCAGTAGAAGTTCAATAAGAGTGTCTGATGACATATGGAGTCTCGTCAGACATATCAGATATCTAGATGAACTTCCATAGAATCAGAGACAGAGAGTCCTCTAACTCAGAACCAGGCCCTTCTGCCGAACTTGTCCATGCCAAACAAGTTAGTTCTATTTAGCTGGGTTTGGCTCATATTCCTCTAAACCTTTCCCATCCACATACTTGTTGAAATATCTTTTAAATGTTACAATTGTCCCTGCCTCTACCACTTCCTCTGCAGCTCGTTCCACACTCCCACTGCCCTCTGTGGAAAAAGATACCCTTCTGATCACTTCACCCTCTCATGTTAAATCTTTGCCCTCTAGTTTTAAATGGCCTGAAACAGATGGTGACCATTCACCTTATCCTTGCCTCTCGTGATTTTATAAACATTTAAAAGATCCCTCCTCAGCCTCCTACACTCCACAGAAAAAAGTCCCAACTTATCCCACCTCTCCCTGTAACTCCAATCCCAGAACCTGTTTACTGTACCCTCCATGCAGGACTGAGGGAGCACGGCATCATCACATGTGCTGTTTTGCTGGCGTAGTTTTTAAATGACTGGACCATTCATCCAGCGTTCAAGTCCCATCAAAGTGGCAGCCATAATTTAAATTAGGTCAATGTGGAAGTTAATTTAAAAACACATAGCTAGTCCTTAGGACTGATGGAGAAGAGGAAAATCTCGTTGGTTCACTAAGGCCCTTGAGAGAAGATATTTTCTGTTCTTAACTCGATATGATTCCAAGCTCATTGCAATAGGGTTGCGAGGCATAGAAAAGGAGAATGGTGACAGTCTGTTACCCAATGCAGGGGGTCGAGAAGGGGAATAGTTCAGGGCCATTTAGGGATGGGCAATAAACGGGGTCCTAGTTACAACACGTATAGAGATTTAAACCTCCCTGGTGGTTGTACAAACCTCACAGAGAGAGACAGATCTTTTTCTGATACGTCTGCCAACACATATCTCTCCATCATACCATGGGTACATCATCGTACCATTATCACATTGGTCCTCCTGTCTGTACACAGCCTCCTGGTGTGATTCCCAGATTATAACAGTCTTCCATGCTTAAGATAATTTAGTTATTGTTTTGGAGGTGCATCATGGTAAGAGGCCTTTGCAGCCCACAAGTCCATGGTGCCCAAGTACACCAATGTGACCAATTAATCTACAAACCCATACATTTTTGGAATGTTGGAGGGATCCAAAGCACCCAGAAATCTGTGTGGTCATGGGGAAAACAACCAAACTCCTAACAAACAGGGGCGGGTTCAAGGCAGGGTTGGCGGCACTTTAATAGTGTGGCATTGTTACACTAACCAAGCCACCCTAGAGATTAAATAGTATCTCATCTATTGTAAATTGCATCTGGAGATCTAAATGGTGGTAAAGAAATGTAGGGGTGTTGTTGTTGCTTGTGGTAGCTTTATGCTGGCCAATAAGCCCTAGTCTACTTGGAGACAAGGGTGGGGGGGGTGGGGGGGTGGGGGAAGCTTCAGTACTCTCCACAACTGATAGTCCATGTCTCTTTCAGACACCCTTGCACTTCTGTCCATTGCTCTGAGCTGGATGGAACCAGGCTTATACCAAGTTGTTATTGCCCTCAGCGAGAGAGGGGATGAGACAGTGAGACACAGAGATACCCTCCCAGGTAAGACAGTAGATTAGTTTCAAAAGTTGTTAGATCCCTCTCCGTCATAACCATACCTTAATAATGGCTCCTCTACTAACCATGAGCTTTCTGTTCTGATTCCATACCTGTGGAGAGTATGTCGCTCACCTGCCCAGGTACTCACCATCCTTCCCACTGTAGTCCCCTGCCCAGGTATTCTGACAGCCCTTCCCACTGTAGTCCCCTGCCCAGGTACTCACCATCCTTCCCACAGCAGTCCCCTGCCCAGGTAATCTGACAGCCCTGCCCACTGCAGTCCCCCTGCCCAAGTACTCTGACAACCCTTCCCATTCCACCACCTCTGCCATTCAGCAGGGCACAGAGAGCAATGAGTGGGAACATCACCAGCTACCGGTTCCCCTCCAGTCACACACCATCTTAAAATGCAAATATCATTACTGTTCTCTCACCATTCCTTCGTTGGAGCCTTGGAATTCTTCCCATCAACACCCTTAGACTGACCCATACTGAAGGATGGTGGCGATTCAAGGTGGAGGTAATACCTGTTAGCCTGTGCTCCTCCCCTTCCCATCCTCACTCCCCCTAAATTCAGGCGTCTGCCTGATTTTCCACATTCCAGACAAAGGGCTCAGGCACGAAATGTTGACTGCCTAGTGCCTCCTACAGATGCTGCGTAATCTGCTGAGTTTCTCCAGCACTTTCATGTAATACACTCAAAACATTTCCTACCATGCATCTGTCTAAATGTCCTTTGAACATTGTAAGTTCCACTTCTTCCAGCAGCTTGTTCCACACCCCCACAACCATGATTACATGATGTGAAAAAGTTGCCTCGCAGTTCCCTTTTAAATCTTTCACCTTTAACCTATGCCCTCTAGTTTTAGGTCCCCTTTCCTATGGTAAAGACTGCGACTGTATACACCATATGATTTTATAAACATCAATCAGGTCATCCCTCAGCTTCTGGCATTCCAGGGAAAACAGGTCCAGCCTATCTAGCCTCTCCTTATAACTCAAGCCCTCCTGGTAAATCTCCTCTGCACTGTCTCTAAAGTATCCACATCCTTCCTGCAAGGTGACCACAACTGAATGCATGTTGTTTTAGATCATGTTCCTTAAGAAATTGCACCCTATCCAAGCCCTCAGCATGATGGGTGACTGAGTCAACGTGATGGTATTAAAATCTCCTATTGTTACCACCTTTTTATTCTTACAGCTGTCTGTGATCTCTCTCTGCACACTTTCTCCTCTAATTCCCACTGACTATTGGGGGGTGCCTATAATACATTCCCGTCAAAGTAATCATTTGCTTATTTAAAGCTTCACCCAGAGAGCCTCACTCAAACAATGCCCCAGAAATATCCTCCCTACCTACTGCCACGACGATCTCCCTAATCAAAAATGTAACCTCCCCTCCACCTGCTCCCCCATGTCCCCCGCTCATACCTCTGCCTCTATTCAGCCTGTCGTGTCTATACTGTGGAACATTGAACTGCCAGCCCTCCCTCAGCCCTGGCTCTGATATCCCATAGAAGACAGAATTTACTGGGATTTGAAAATGCGTGGATTTATTTGGGAAATCTTTGTGGAAGGGAGGTCCTGGCTCACAAATTTGATTTAGCTTTTTGAGGAACGATTGAAGGTGGCTGATAAGTGGAAGGACATTGTTTATGTGGACTTTCGTAAAGCATTTGCCAAGATCCCCCATGTCCAGAGGTTCAAGCAGATTAAGACTGAGTCAGTAGGCAGAGTGTAGTGGTGGAGGGGTGTTCCTCTGACACGAGGTCTTTGACTAGTGGTGTTCAACGGGGATTAATGCTTGTGATATCTATAAAGAATCCAGATGAAATTGTAGATAATCAGATTAGTAACTTTGTACATTACACAAAAATAAGTAAATCTGTGAAGAACGAGGAAGAATCAGCAAGATATACGCCAGTTGGAAACTAGAGAGCAGAAATGCAGCCGGAGTTTAATCTGGACACATTTGTGATCTTTTTGGAGGTGAAATGCAAGAGGAAAGTATCCAGTTAATGGCAGATCCTTTGGAGCATTGATGTGTAGAGGGATCTTGGGGTTCAAGACCATAGCTCCCTGATAGTGGCAACACAAGTGGAAAGGGTGGGAAATAAGGCAAACAGCATTCTTAACTTCATTGGTTGGAGCATTCAGTATAAAAGTTGGTAATTCAGTTACAGCTGTATAAAATGTTTGAGATATGGTGTGTAGGTGGAACGTGGAGGCTTGCAGGAGATGTTGCCTGAACCAGAGAGGATGAGCTATAAGGAAAGGTTGAACAAATTTTCTCTGCTGTGTTGAGGCTGGGGGGAGAACTGATAGAGGCTTCTGAAATCATGGGAGCCACTGACAGAAAGGACAGTCAGAATCTCTTTCCCAGGGTAGAATTGTCTGTTACTAAAGCTCATACCTTGAAGATGAGAAGGGGAAAGTTTAAACCCAAGGTTTTTACAGGTGCCTGGAACTCATTGCCAGGTGAGGCGGTGGAAGCAGAGTTGATAGCAATGCTTAAGAGGCATTTAGATGGACTAAGGTATGAAGCAATACAGACCATGTATGCTGGCCCATGGGATTAATTTAGGTTGTCAAAATGGGCAGCACAGACCTGATGGGCCAAAGGGCCTGTTCCTTATTTTACTACATCCTACATTCTAAGATACCCTAACAGTCCTTCCACATAACACAGCAATTTCCTTCACCCTCACTCCCTCTGGACAGCAGCAGGCTACAATCTTTCACCATTTAGATAATGATCTTATAATCATTTTGTAAATTTCCTCCTCTACCTCCTCCAAACAAAACTATGTTCCCACTTTCATTGTTGACCCATCTCCCTCCATCACTGCCTTGCTTTGTCTTCCCCAATCATCCCCCTCCACCTCCACCACCATTCCTTTCATCTTAAGGCGGTATCAGTTGAGATGAGAGGCTTTTACATGAAGCATTAACTCCTACCTCATCCTGGTCAATGCTTCTCTCTACAGATGCTGCCTGACTTGTTGTGTACTGCCAGTACCTTGTGTTCCCTCCTAACATTTCCTCCTTGCTTTGCAGTCACCATTTGTACCTGCAGTTCACAGGGACAATGCCAGATTGACCTTGAGCCTGTTCAGGGTAAACCCACCATCTTGACTACTGTGAGCACCTTTGTTGGCACCTTTACTGTGATCGGTGAGTGAGGGTTTAAGTAGAAACAATTCTGGATTAGCTCCAGGGGTATTGGGAAAATAGAGAAAGGGATTAAAAGGGGCAACTCTGCCTGATTTTTCTCTCGCTCTTTCTCATGTATGTGTGTGTGTGTGTGTGTGTGTGTGTGTGTGTGTGTGTGTGTGTGTGTGTGTGTGTGTGTGTGTGAAAGAGAGTGAGAGAGAGAGTGAGTGAAAGTCAGGGTTAGTGAAAAAGTGTCAGAGAGAGGGGGGGACAGTCAGAGAGAGGCAATGAAAATAAATGTCTGAATTAGAGAGAGAATGATTCATAGTGAGGTCTGAATCAGATAGTCAGAGGTGATGAGAGTGAATGAATGAGAGAATGTCAGAGAAAGAGAGAGAAGAAATAATCAAAGTCTCAAATAAATGGTTGGCCATTGACATGGTGCAGAGCTTTGCTCTGGAGGATGCTGGAGGCTCCCTGATATTTCTGATAGAGATCGATAGATGTTATGATTCTATAAGAATTGGGGGTGACGCTGGGATGAAAGGTCACCCATGATTGGTGCAGGAGGAGCTGCAGCTTCTGACCTGAGGTCCTGGCCCTCTCTTGGGTGGGGCCGAAGACAGACATTTCCACGTGGGAATGATTGGGAAGTTGAAATGGTCAGCTCCCAGGAGTTCCTCCTTGGACCTACACACAGAGGTTGCCACTTCAAAATGCTTGGTTTAAGGTTGAGAGAGGAGCTGGGTGATATTGCTGTTTTTTCTCTGTTTGTGGTATAATTCCTCCTCATTCCCCATGGACAGGGCTTTCCCTGGTCATCATACTTGTGCGCCTGTCCATGACCGGGAAACTGGGCAAGAAGAGGCAGAGGGACACCAGCATGGAATCCACTTCTTTACGCTTCTCAGCATAGATGGCCTGTTCAACAACCAATTGCATCGATCGGTTGGAAGGTTCCACTGAAATCTGGGGAGAGTCCACGCTGGAATCTGTCTAACCATGATTTTGTTAATTTCATTTTATTGCTGTATTATTTGATGACCTGGAGCTCACTGAAATTTTTATGTTTGCATTAGAATAGCTAGAAAATTCAGAGAATTCTATAGCACAGTTTTCACTGGGAGTGTTTTGCACTGTTAATCTTTATACAGATCAGGATGAGGTAGGAGATGTGGAACGGGTGTTTGGAGGGCTGAATTTCCTCACATTATCTCAGGACTGGACACCCTATGTGACACAGATGATGCAGTCAGAGTGGTACCAAGATACAAATGTACAAAACACAAGGCAGAGAGAGGCCAGATCATCCACTGAATTCCTCCCCCCCTCCCCCATCTTTGTGCTGGAAACTTCCTCTGCCCTCCCTACCCCAGTTCCCACTCTCCTAAGAAGCCAAAAGCCAGGAGTAGGACATTAGACCATCGGATCTGATAATTCAGCAGGGGAAAGGGCGCACACAGTGTACAACTGGCCATGCGGAGATCAGACAACCCACATGAATGTGGTTTGACCATTGTTCATAACACTGGAACTGGTCAATCCCACATCACACTTAAGCAGAGTTTGGGTGAATGAGGAGTGTCACTAGCAGTGGAAGAAGATGGGACTGGGCTTGTGTGCAAATGAGGCAATGGTCGAAAATGTTCTTTGGTCCTTATGATTCTATATAATATAAGTATTTGTAACAGGATGATATATAATGGGTGTGATATACCTGCATGCTCTGTTGTATGATATATTGGGTTCTATTGGGTCTGATGTGTTGGGGCAATAGATTATGAGAAGGGTGGCCTGTGCTATATATTGGGACTGATTTGGATAGATACAGTCACAGGTCTCTAGCAAAAAAAGGGCTGAATATGATCTGATAAACACTGTTAAAGTTATGTAGTCTTTTGGTAAGGTAGTTGCTGACAAGCAGGAGGGTAAATGTGTGAAAGATGCTAAACTAATCAGAAATAAAAGACAGTCATTCATAAATCCTCTAAGAATAAGATCTGGTTTATATGCAGAGGCTGAGGAGAATGGGGAATAGCAAGGGGGATACGGAGAGGAGCATGATAAGCATGGAGACAGAGAAGGATGCAAGAAAGATCCTCAGGTGCAGACAAATCTGTAAGAGAAATTGGATCAAAGAGTTCTATTCTTGTGCTATGAAATCACCTCTCACTCATGAGTATGATGTACAGTGCATTGGATTCACAGCCTGCCATACACATACCACTCCCATCATTTACTGAATGTGGTACATAGTGAGTGACACACCTCATTGATGCATTACATGGTATATAACATGACTGGCACACCACATACTTAGTGTGCTGGGGGTGTGCATTATTTTCAATCTGGGGTATTGGCTTTGAGGTGGAGATGACAGGTATGGTTTACATGTGGACCACCAATTGTGTGGAACTTGCAGTCTCTGCCCCTTTTCATACCCTGCTCTCCCTATTGTGACCCTGGTGGTGAGGGTTGAGAGCCGCGGCATAGATCAGTTGTTGGAGTAACCGCTTGCCTTGGTCATGCCAGGATCTGTTCACTTTGCAATGTAATGAAGATATGAATCAAGTAGATCTGAGATTTATGTGAATTCACCACAGATTTCAATACGAAGAATCTTCACACTGGCATTAACGTTAACCAGTGGTCTATAAATTTGCTTTGGCAGAATAACAGGGTTGAATACATTGTAATTATGAATTATACAGGTTTAGTGCAGTGCTTTCCAGATGTCCATTTTAATGCTAATGCATTTATTGTCATATACATAAGTACTCTGTACAGATGCTCCAAAATTATCACGTGCTGCAGCCAAACAGGTACTTTCATAAAAGAAACAACTCCGGAAGTATACGTTATACTGTGTATGGAAAGAGATAATAAATATAAAAGAGGTAGATAATAAATATCCACAGTTGCAGTAGGTGTAAGAAGAAGAGGAATGTTACAATAGTACAGATTATTCTTTTTATGGTTTATGGTTAGGATGGTAAGAGGAGGTTTGAGAGTCTGATAGCCATTGAAAAATACTGCTCTTAAACCTAGAGGAGCTGGACTGAGGTGGTGTCACCCCTTAGCCTCTGACACTCCAGCAAGAAAAAGCCCAGCTTGTCCAATCTACCTGAAGGTAGCAGTGAGGAGAGGTGGACTGGAGCTCCCACTGATGGCATTGTCAGCCAATGAAGAGGAGACGGGAGGTACAGATGCCAGCACTTCTGGCAGAGAAATCTATGTGAGCAACATTTAATCTGCGGAAGAATACTTCAGCAACTTCAATGTCAATACTACCAGTTAACTGCAAGTAAGGACTGGAATTTCCCAAAACCAAACAATGAGGAAAATAGCATACAGGCTCCATGCCACGGTACAGCGTACAGGGTCCTGGCCCCAGTACGGCATATGGGGTCTGTGCCATGGTATGGTGTACAGGGTCCTGGCCCCAGTACAGCATACAGGTCAATGCCACAGTATGGTGTACAGGGTCCTGGCCCCGTTATGACATTCAGATCCCAGACCCAAGTGCAGCCTAAAGGATCCAGGCCCCGGTACGGCATACAGGGACCGGGCTATGGTATGACATACAGGATCCAGGACCGGGCACGCCATACAGAGTTCGAGTCATGGTATGGTGTACAGGGTCCAGGCAGTGTACAGCATACAGAGTCCATACCACTGTACAGTGTACAGTTTAATCAAAGCATGCACAGCAGCAAACAGAAGTAAAATACGAAAGTCTGCAGACATCATGGTTAAAATAAAAACATGGTGCTGGAGAAACTCCGGTCAAGCAGTGTACTTTATACAGCAAAGATAAAGATCAAAACCAATGTTTCAGACTTGAACCCTTCAGCAGCAGGAAACAATAATGCAAGGAATATTTTGTCTATATATTTTCCAAGCAAGGAAGTAGGCCTTTTGGCCCAACTCATCTGTGCTGGCTGAGATGCCTATCTATGGATTTCATTTTGCTGTAGTTCATCCATTCCCTCCTGTTAATATACCTAATCAAATCCCTCTTAACTTAAACCATTCCCTCTACTTTTAGACTCCCGACCCTTGGAGAAAGACTGCAAATATCAACCTCTGTAGGGTCACCCATCAGTCTTCTACTCTCCAGCGAGCCTAGCCTGCCTAGGCAGCATCTTGATGAAGCTCTCCAGCACCCTTGAGTAGTGTGTCATGATCAGATCTGTGCACAATATTAAATCCTTCCCCCCCACCCCCTCCAAGTTGAGGACCTTTGTGTTAGGTTCAGCCTTTTCAGCCTTAATCCTTTGCATGACTACCTTGACGCTGACCAAATTGTAGTCACTGCTCACAAAAGATTCCACTATGGTCTTCTACCTATCCCATGACAGCTCACCTTTGGTGTGTGTTCCTGCAACCTGTTTTAAACTCCTTCCTGGATGCATTTGAAAAGAATCTGCAAATTTACAGTAAATAGAACATGTGAATAAGGTTTCTCAATACTTCCTGGTTAAGGCAAAAAGACCTTATGTTTGGGACGTTAATCCCAGTGTTGACACCTGTGGAGGTTGTTGCGAAATCATCTCCAGCCCAAGTCAAGCATGGACTTTCTACAACCTGCACCACTCTGTGCTCTTGTCGAGTCTGCACTTTATGAATCTTGTTTCTTTGTAAGAAGAAGGTACAACGTATCATGGTTCTCCTGGACAGCCTTAAACCCAACAGCATGAGAACAGTCCCCATCACTCCATTGCATACTCCCTTTCTCCCTTCCACTCCCTGAAGGGTCACAACCCAAAACCTCAACTGTTTATTGCCTACCACAGATGCTGCTTGTCCTACTGACTTCCTCCAGCACTTTGTGTGTTGTTCATCTCTCCCACCTTTCTCTGTCCAACATCTTGTCTCCTCTTGGCCCCTACCTGCCCCTGCCTTTTCCCACTCATGTTTATGCTCGCTACCTCCTCTACCCACTTCAATCTCGACAAAGGATCTCGAAACATTGACTGATCATCACTCTCCACGGGTGCTACCTAAACCTCTGGGTCCCTCCAGCTTCTTGTTGCTTGCTCAAGCTGTATTTTACTCGAGATCGAACTGTACATGAATAATGGGTACTTTGGACATCACTGGGTAGAGGTGCAAACCCAGCAGAGGTGGATTAAGATTTTGAAAATATATAAATAAGACAAACATAAGAAACGAGATCAGAAGTCCACACCACCTTTCACTTAGATCCAATCTTGGCCTTAACACGTCCCCTCTTTCTCCAACCCCTCCCCTGATTCCCTGTAGTTTACAACAAAATGCTCAAGTTGATGAGGACCCATAAAAACCAGGAACCCACCCGTGAACACTGCATCCACCAGCCTTCTGTCGTGGAGCCTGCACCCCGCCTCCTCCCAGATTTTAACCCAGGTCACAGAGAGGAGTATAATGTTTTGGTTTTTCATCCTGTCGTTCAATAGATTTCTATAAATACTTTTAAAACCAATTAGGAGATAGTGATTCAGTCCTCGTTGCGCTAGATAACGGCTAATGGATGGAAACTATAATAAAGCTAGAGGCGGAGCGGGAAGAGATCTTCCTGCAATAAATGCGTGCCTTGCTCACATTTTCCAGCTACTGATGCAGCAAAACTTGTCAGGGATTGAGTTAAACCTCCCCCCTCACCCATCCCCCGAGAGCTTCCCTTCGTGACCCAGCTGGGAGAGACTGCTGTAACCTGCTGCCCCTCCTGATTCCACGGTGGTCCACACCCATTCCTCCTGCAAAGCATGGTGCTCTACAACAGGACATCATCCCATTATGGTGGGCATAGTTTGGGCTATGGAGGATCAGCCCTCAATGACAGCTCCAGCCAGATAACCGTCCCCTTGGAACCGTGCCCGAGCTTGGCACAGGACCTGGAAACTTCCAAGTGCTCTTAAATTATAGTTCCTGCATCTGGAGGATTACGTGAATGTTATATTGTCCCCTTTCCATTTTTGGTGTATGCCAACAGTGATCATTTATCCTTCCCCCCCATCTCCCCACCCCCCAACAGTTTTTCCACTTCTGATCCTCCCTGCCCTCCTGCCCTGGTTTTTTTTGTTGCCCAATCCTGCAGGCCTTCCTCCTCCTCTGTTCTCCCCTCCCCTATCTCTCTCCTCTCTTCCCCTCTCCCATTACCCAAATCTCTTCCCCTCTGTTCCTCCCCCCAAACACAATGGCTCTCTCTCCCTCTGTCCCACTTCCTCCCCCCACACCCTGGCTCTCTTCCCCTCTATTCTTTCCCCTCCTATGTACCTCCTGTTCCCCCCTCCTCAGCTCTCTCCACTGTTCTCCAACCCCTGGCCCCTGACTACTCCTCTAATCCTCCCCCCCCCCCCACCCCGGCTTTCTCCTCTGTTCTCCACCACCCCTGGCTCTCTCCTCCTCTGTGCACCCTTCTCACCCCAGGCTCTTTCCTCCTCTGTTTTCTCCCTTCCCATGGCTCTTTCCACCTCTGTCTTTCTCCCCTCCCCCACTTTCCCATTCTACATTGATATTGCACAGCCTTATGGAAAAATCCTGTGAGGGAATCCCAGAATCCTCTGAGGATGGGAAAGACATCTATCAAAATGATAGAATCACAGGCAAGAAAGAGAAACAGGCTCTTCTGCCCATTCTACCCACAGACACTGTACTCCAAGTGTAGCCTAATCAGTGTTCCAGTACAGCATAGAAAGGTGCAATGTATGTCCCATAGATTCATAGGGCTATACAAAATAGAATCAGGCCCTTCAGCCCAACTCGTCCATGCTGATCAAGTTGCCCATCTGAACTAGTCCCATTTGCCTGAAGCTGACCCACATCCCTTGATACCTTTCCTTTCCAAGTACCTTTCTAAATATCATATAGATGTGGCAATTTTAGCCACCTGAATCACTTCCTTTGGCAACTTTTAACATACCCAGAAGCCCTCAGGTCCCTTGTAAATCTTTCCCTCCTTACCTTAAACATGTCCCCTTGAACTTTAGATTCCCCAACCCTGTTAAAACACTGCCTATTCACTTCATCTATGCCCCTTATGATTTTTATGCTTCTATAAATTTATCCCTCAGACTCCTACACTCTGGGGAAGGATTTGCCTTTTCAGCCCAATTTTTTCATCGCATGCCCTGATCTTTGAATGCAAGCATGTCACGTTCCTTCTTCTCCAATTCCAGGTTGCCTTTTGCAGGAATAATTGACTTGAACTCCTTGGTCTCTCTGCTTATTAGATGTCTCAGGGCTGTACTGGGTCCTATGCCCTCTTTTGATTTCTCAGAATTCATTACCTTGCTCCTGTTGAGATTGTTCCATCTGGCATTGTTTCTTCCAACTTTCCATCTCATCTATATTCTGGTGTCGCTTTAGACAGCCTTGCTTGGAATCATAACCCCATTAACTTGATGGAAATACTCATCAGGCCAGGAAGTGCCCATGGAGAGAGTTAATACCTCAGATCAATAACCCTTCATCAGTTCTGGGTCTGATTTGCCAACTCGATTTCCCTTTCACGAATCCACATTGACCTTGCTCAATCCTATTATTTTCTAAATGACCTGCTGCCACAATTACTAATATGTTCTACCATTTTCCCCACGACTACTGATTGCTCTATATTTGCTTGGTTTTTTTTCTCTCCTCTTCTCTTAGCTTCGAACCATAGAATACTACAACACAGAAACAGGCCCTTCAGCCCTTCAAGTCTGCACCAAACTAATATTCTGCATTTTATATAGGAAACCATTCATAATTACAGAGATGAGGTTTTTTTGCGACCATTATCACAAAAGTTACCTCTCCAAGTATGCAGGTCACTTAATCCTTGGGATTTATTACATTTATAAGGACTATAATTTCTCCATTATTATTATTTTACTAATGCTAATTTCTTTGAGCTCCTCGTTCACTCCAGGCTTGCAGTTTTTCGATATATCCTGAAGAAACAATGAGAAGATGGAGGGTCTCAATGGGTCAGGCAGCATCTGTGGAGAGAGATGGTCAGTCAGCCTTTTGCAAAGGGACCCTTTATCAATGCTTTGGGTTGGGATCCTTTATTGAATCTCTTCTTTTTTGCTCATGATGCCAGCATCTGAAGTTTTGGTGTTTCACTTTTGTCTTTTCTTGATGTGTCTGCAATGGATGTACACTTGCTGGTAATTATGTGTTAATACGTTATCCCTTGCTGTGCACCTTACAGTGCACTGAGCCACTTTCCTGAACTCCTACAGACCAATATGATGAAGGTGTTCCTTCAGTGCTGTAGGAGGGAGTTCCTGGATTCAGACCCAGTGACAATAATGGGCTGACAACATATTGCAAGTCATAATGGTGTGAGTGATCTGGAGGGGAACCTGAAGCAGGTGGCCTTTGTCCATCTGGATGGTGGAGGTGGAGGGTTGGGAGGTGTTGTTGGAGCAGTCAATGCAAGGGCACTGTGCCTTGGAAGAGGGGGAGGGTAAATGTTAGACACCTTGCAGAACTCCCATATACTACACTAAGATGACAGACAGAACTTTGGTTCATGTGGAAAGACTAAACTTATCAGCTCTGACAAAGTGAGTTCTCTGACCAAGAAGATATAGTGTAGCAGGGAGCTTGGATAAGATTAGAACATCAAACTAAACGGTGCCAGTAAAATGAAACAAGCACAATATGTGTTTAGCACAGATGAGGAAATGGGGGGAGATCAAGTTCAAGATCAATTTCATTGTCACATGTACCAAAGATACTATGACAGGGGTTGTTTTGCAAGCAGGCCAGGCAGATATCTCATCCACAGTTCAACAATCAGACACAGTACAGAAGTGCAGAGTTGCAGGAAGAGATCAGTTGGGATGGAGGACGGAACATAATTTTGCTTGTGTGAGGAGAAAAGGGTAACCAGAGAAAAAAAGTGGAACCTCTCTGGCATCAATGAGGCCAACTCTGCCCTGACCCACAGGAGATGGACAAGGTCCTCAATGAATACTTCTCTTTTGTTTTTACTATGAAGAAAGAGGACTGTGGAGCTTGGGGTATTCAATGGTAGGTAGCATCTTGAGTACAGTCAGTATAACAGTTGAGAAAGTGCTAAAGGACCGGATGCAGATGAAGGTAATGAAATCTCCTGAGCTGATCCTATATATACATGAGGACACTGTGGGAAGCTAGAGAGGAAATTGCTGAAATTTATGAGCCGTCATTAAGTACAGGTGAGGTGCCAGAAGACTAGAAGGTGGATCTGCTCAAGAAGAGCTGCATGGAAAAAGCCAAGGAACTACAACCCAACATCTGAAATTGGTTAGTTACTAGAGAACATTCTGAGGGAGAAGATATACATGCACTTGGCTGGATAAGGGTTGATTAGGGATAGTCGGCATGGTTTGGTAACTGGGAGGTCATGTCTCACAAATCTGACAAAGATTTATTTGAAGATGTGACCAAGAAGGTTGACAAGGGCAGAGCTGTAGATGTTGCACATATGGATTTCATTCAATAAGGTTACAATAAGATTTGGCAGCTCTGGAAGGTTAGTTTTCTTGGGATCCATAGCAAAAGGAATAGAAATTTGGCTTGATGGTAGAAAGCAGAGGGTGATGGTAGAAAGTTGTTTAATCAGAAGGAAGGATGTCAAGCTGGAGAAGGTGTAGAGGAGAATTACGAGGATGTTGGCAGGACTCAGAGGCCTGAACTATAGGGAAATGTTGAACAAGTTAGGGCTTTATTCCTCGGAGTGCATGAAGATGAGAGGGAAGTTCAAAGAGGTGAACAAAATCATGAGCGGAATAGTTTGGGTAAACGCAGAGTCTTTTGCTCAGAGTAGGGGAATTGGTAGCCACAGGGCATAGTTTTAAGGCGAGGGTGTACCACAGTGGATGGTGGGTGTATGGAATGGGCTGCTGGAGGAGGTGGTTGAGGCAGGTACTTTTGCAATGTTTAAAAAACATTTGGATAGATACATGGAAGGGTGGGTTTAGGGGGATGAGGGCCAAATGCAGGCAGATGGGACTAGTGTGGGTGGGATGTTTTGGTTGGCATGGGCAAGTTGGGATGAAGGGCCTGTTTCCATGCTGTATGACTCTAAGATAAACACTTCGATGAGGAAATATGGAGGATTATGGGAGAGAAGGAGAGATGGGTGAGATTGATAGGCCATCACAACATCTTTGGCCAAAGAACCTATAGCTTGCTATACCTTTCTATGTTCTATTTTTTTTTAATTATTTTTTTAAATTTAGACACATAGCACGGTAATGGGCCATTTTGGCGCACGACTCCGTGCCACCCAATTTACACCCAATTGACCTACACCGGCGTTTTGAACAAAGGGAGGAATCTGGAGCCCCCGGGAAAACCCACACAGTCACGGGGAGAACGTACAAACTCCTTTTCGACAGCATGGGATTTGAATTCAAGTCCCGATCACTGGTTCCGCAAAGGCGTTGCACACTACGTCAACTATGCTGCCCTATGTTTTCATACATAAACCCCTGAACCCAACTGTTAGATCGTCACCTGAATACGCCTGAGATGGTCTGATTTCGGAAACTAGGCAGGCTTAGACCTGGTCATTACTTGGAGGGGAGATTGCCTTGGAACACCAGGTGCTGTAGGTTTCTGTGAGGGGCGCTGGACAAAGTGGCAACTCTCTGTCTGCCTTACGGTAGACAAAAGTCAAAGAATTTCATGTATGTTACATTCTAAATGTAATATTACATGACAATAATGGAACCTAAATGTAATATTACATGACAATAATGCAACCTTTATCTTTACCTCTTGAGTACCCAGTACTCTTTCATTAGAATCCAGCATTATATTTACAGTTGTTTTATTTTGTTTATGTTTGGCCTCTGAGCTCTTGTTTGGAAACACCCTGAGATGTGGCTGTCTCCAGTAGTGTGATAGCTGAGGACAGTGGGAACAGGCATGGATGATGGAATGTTCTTGACACCCCTAATCAGTTTGGTATCGAACTAACATTCCTCCTTATCAGACACATTGACTGGAAACTTGGAGCGTGCCCACAGCGGAGGCAGGGGCTGTCTTTCAGGGTTTCTGTGGAGGTGCATGCTGCAGTTTACCCAACAGAAGCACGTGTTTTCCCAGCTCTTGCATCAAGCTCAGCTTCGAAAACGCCTGTCATCACTGGGGTATAAATACACCTGAGGCTTCAACTGATAGGAATATACGTGGCTGCTATTTTTAGTATCTCTTAGATAAGGGGCTTTTATTCTTGTTTGAAGTACTTTCTATTTATAAAGGTGAGAGGGAGCTGATGGATGTTCACTGACAGTTCAAACTAAAGCCATGAACTGGTGGAGAAAGGGCTTGACCTTGGGCCTAGGAACTCTCTGGGTTTGTCCCAGGGAATTTCTTATAAGGCCACACACCTGACCTCTGGCCTCAAATACATGCGCGTGTGCATGCACACACACACACACACACACACACACACACACACACACACACACACACACACACACACACACACACACACACACTGTAATGTTCTATGGGGGTTCTATCTCAACCCCACTACAGCCCCACTGGGTCTCATCAGAAACAGGAGCAGGAGTCGGCCACCTGGCCTGTTGAGACTGCTTCACCATTCAATAAAATCATGGTGATGTGGCTGAGAATTCAACTCCACCTAACCACCTTTTCCCCCATGACCCTTATTCCCTACTTTGTAGAAATCTATTTGTGTCTTAAAAAGATTCAGTGAGATAGCCTCTACTGTTTTCTTAGGCAGAGAATTCCACAGATTCACTGTTGTCTGGGAGAAACAGGTCCTCCTCATCTTTATCTATTCCCCTGAATCTTGAGGCTCTATTCCCCCATTCTAGTCTTGCGTACCTGTGGAAACAATTTTACTCCCTCTATCTTATCTATCCCTTTCGTAATTTTACCTGTTCCTATAAGATCCCCTCTAATTCTTCTGAATTCCAGGAGTTCAGCCCCTGAAGACTCAAACTCTCCTCAAAGTCTTACCCCCTCATCTTCAGAGTCAACCCTGAAGATTCCCTCAGTTCCCCCTCTGCCTTTACTGCTTCCTCCAGTCTCAGCTGTCACTATCCCTACACTAAGTGTGTGTGATGGGACAGTACAGAGGGAGCTTTACTCTGTCTGACCCCAGGAATATGTGATGGGTCTGTGTAGAGGAAGCTTTACTCTATGTCTGACCTTTTTTTTAACCCTTTTATTATTCTACAAATCCAAATGTTACATAAGTCTACAATTCAGACAATGCACATAAAACATAAGGATGGTGAAGCTCTAGAATTTGCTGCCATGGGTGGCTATGGAGGCCAGGATTTTGGGTGTATTACGTATCTAATAGTCAAGGTATGGAGTGAAAGTAGAGGAGTGGTGCTGAGTGGGAGAATGGTTCAGCTCATGATGGAATGGTGGAGCGGACTTGATGGGCTAAATGGCCTACTTCTACTCCCACATCTTATAATCCTATGGTCTTATTTCCACTCCATTTTCACACTTACTGGAATAGCCAAGGTGCCAACTTTCCTCTCCATTGCCTTTGTACATTGTCCAACTGTGGTAATTGGGGACACATATCATGACTGGCTTCTTGTCTTCCAGTGATGCAAAAGAATTCCTGGCCACAGGGGTGGCTGAAGTCACTGGCTTGAATTTAAACCTGCCTGAATTTCTCTGAACTCCATGACCTTTCCCACAATTGCCGTTCATAATCCATGGAAAGCTTTCCAGAAGGTAGAATGCCAGGAATTGTGTGCATCTGCCTCGATGTGTAAATTTTATTCAATGCATATGACGTTTATTTATACAAGCTCCACTCATTGTGTGTGAGCTGGCCAGCCAGTGGAAAGCTCACAGTTACCCTTTACTGACAGTTTTCCTTTCTCTGAATCATTGAGTTAGGAGAAACAGGCCCTTCAGTCCACCACTTCAATCCTGACCCGTTTGCCTATTTGACCACATTGAGTCTGTAACCTCCATGCTTCTCTTGAATGTAATGACTGTACTAGATTCCATCACTTCCCTGGCAGTGAGGTCCAGATGTCAACCACTGTCTTGCAAAAACATAATCCTCAGATCTCTTTCGAACACTGTCCTCTCACCTTAAGTATATGCCCATTTGTTGTTCATACCCGACCACAGGGGAAAAAAATTTAAAACATTTTTATTTACAACACAGTAGAAGCCAGTTCCAGCCATTTAAACCCATGCTGCCCAATTACACTCAAATTAACCTACAACGAGGTACATTTTGGGGGGTGGGAGGAAACTGGAACACACAGAGGAACCATATCTCCTCCAGCACTCAGATTTGTGTACGTGGGATCTGTTATCCACTCCGTTACCCTTGAGAAGGAGGGGTTGAGCCATTGCCCTCCGTCTAGTGAAGATGCTCCCATGGTGCTGGTGGTGAGGGAGTTCCAGGACTTTGACCCCACAATTCTGAGTTGGACTGGGTGGGAAATCTTCTGGCAGTGATATTCCTCCTTGCCCCTTCTCCATCCTGGTGGTAGAGTCCGGTGAACAGAGTTCCTGGGGTGGGTAACTGCAGTGAATTTCATCGATGATGCACAGAGCAGCTTCTGTGTGGCAGTGGCGTGGGGGAATGAAAGTTTAGGCTGGTAGATAAGGAGCCAATCCAAGACCTGCATTGTCCTGGATGATTCCCAGCTTCTCGAGAGATGGTATCACCCCCATCCAGGCGGGCGGAGAGAATTCCACCACATTTCTGGCTCTGACCAAGAAGAGGCTTCAAGGTTAGGAGGTGAGTTATTCATCCCAAGGTGCCCAGCTGCTAATCTGCCTTGTAGTCTACTTACTGTATATGACTGGTCTGGTTGAGCTTCTGGTCAACAGTGGCCCTCAGGGTATTGGCAGTGACACCCACTCGCTGTTAAGCAGAGTGAGTGCCTACCCTGAGCAATCTAAGTTTGAAGTAAAGTTCAAGTTCATTCTCTCTCTCTCTCTCTCACACACACACACACACACACACACACACACACACACACACACACACACACACACACACATACACACACACACACACACACACACTAAGATGAAGTGATAGGGGCTGTTTTGCGAGCAGACCAGTTAGACATCTCATACATAGTACAACAGGTGAGACATAGTACAGAAGCGCAGAGTTACAGAGATAAATCAATTGGGATGGAACAAAGGGAACATAGTTTTACTGGCATGGAATTCATTCTAGTGGATGCTTTCCATGCACCACCCAGAATCTGTGACGCACTTCCATCAACCAGGTACAGGAACATCAAATTCACGACTGTTGAGCTGGGAAATAGCTTCTTTCCTGTAGCCCATGAGATTACAAGATCACAAGATATAAGAGTAGAAGTTGGCCCATTGAGCCTGCTCCACCATTCGAAACATTAGATGATCCATCTACCCACTCAGCCCCACTCCCCGGCTTTCTCCCCGCAACCTTTGATTCCTTGTCACCTGTCAATCTTTGCCTTAAATACACCCAACAACCTCACTTCCACAGTTGCCAGTGGCAACAAGTTCCACAGACTCACGATCCTCTGACTAAAGAAATATTTCTGCATCTCTGTTTTTAAATTGACACCCTTTTATCCTGAAGTTGTGCCCTCTTGTCCTAGACTCCTCCACCATGGGAAATAACCTTGCCACATCTACTCTATCCAGGCCTTTCAAAATGCCTCTATGAGGCCCCCCCCCCCCCCCCACCTCATCCTTCCCTGCTCCAGTGAGTACAGTGCAAGAGCCAGAAATCATTCCTCATATACTTACCCTTTCATTCCTGGTATCATTCTCGTCATTCTTTTCTGAACCCTCTCCAATGCCAGCACATCCTCACTCAAATACGGCACCTAAAACTGTAAACCACACTCCAAGTTCTTTATAGGGTCTCATCATTACATCCCTGCTCTTGTATGCTAGAAATTAATGTCAACATTTCATTCAGTTTCTTCACCACTGACTCAACCTGGAGGTTAACCTTTACGGTATCCTGCATGAGGACTCCCAAGCCCTGTTGCACCTCAGAATTTTGAATGTTCACCCCATCTAAATAGTCTGCCCGTCTATTCCTTCTACCAATGTGCAGGACTTTCCAACACTGCATTTCATCTGGCCATTCACTTAATCTATCCAGTCTCTTGGCAGCTTTTCGGTATTGTCAGCACCACCTCCCCTACAACCTATTTTGGCATCATCTGCAAATTTAGACACAAAGCCACCTATTCCATAATTCAAATCATTTAAATACAACATAAAAAGAAGCAGCCCAAACACTGACCCCTGCGGAACACCACTGGTAACCGGTAGCTGACCAGAATAGGATCGCTTGATTTCTACTCCTCTGTTTCTTGCCAATCAGCCAATGGTCTACATGTGCTAGTACCCTTCCTCGAATTCCATAGGCTCTCATCTTGTTTTGCAGTCTTCTGTGTGGCACTTTGTTGAAGTCCTTTTGAAAGTCCAAATACAGAACATTGCCAGTTTCTCCTACTTGTGATCTCTTCAAAAAATTCCAATAGGTTTCTCAGACATGATTTTACTTCAAGGAAACCATGCTGACTTCTCATGCACCACCAGGTATTCAGTAACCTCATCCTCGACAATTGACTCCAACAGCTTCCCAACCACTGACGTAAACCTAATAGCTCTATAATTTCCTTTCTGCTGCTTCGCTCCCTTCTTAAACAGCGGCATGACATTCACAATCCTCCTGTCCACCAGAACCATGCCAGACTCCTATGATTCCTAGAAGATCATTACCAATGGCTCCACAATCTCTACAGCAACCTCCTTCACAACTGGTATGTGCATTCCATCCGGTCCAGGAGACTTATCTACCTTTGGACTATTTAGCTTCCCAAGTACCTTCTCTCTCATGATCTTGACCACATTCATTTCTCCATGCTACTAATGTCTTCCACGGTGAAGACAAATCCCTCTCCTATCTTCTTGTCTCCCATTACAATTTCTCCAGTGTCATTTTCTACTTTGGTCACTCTTTTTATTCTTCATATATTTAAAAAAGCTTTTAAATTCTTCTTTATTATTTGCTAACCTCCTTCCATAATTCATATTTTCCTTCCTAATCCCCTCTTTAGCTCTCTTCAGATCTTTAAAAGTTTTTCAATCCTCTAACTAATTTTTCCTTCCTTGTTTACCCTCTCTTTTGCTTTTACTTTGGCATTAACTTCCCTCGTCAGCCACAATTGTCTCATTTTCCCATTCACAATTTTCTTTCGCGCATAAACTCTAGCCATTGCTGATGTGCTGTCTTCCACATTCATGTGTTTTTCTCATCGACTTTGGCCAGTTCCTCTCTTGTGCAACTGTAATTTTCCTGACTGAAATATCAACACATCAGACTCGAGCCTCTCCTTTCCAAATTTCAAAGTGAATTCATTCTTATTGTGATTACTGCCTGTGCTGCGCTGAGGTAGCAGCGAGCAAGCACAAAACTCGAAAGACTGTACAACTCAGGTAAAAGTCTGAACACCAATTCAAGCTTCGGTGGCTCCCATGTTCCTGGCTCAGGAGGGGCCAGCTCAGGTCTATATTCAGGTCAGCTGATTGACAACCAGCCAGGTGGAGTCAGCCTCCTTGCGGTGTCTATTCAGGTCAGCTGATTGACAGCCAGCCAGGTAGAGTCACCCCTTAGGTGGTCTTCCTGCAGGTACAGAGATCGCCCCCTGCAGTAGACTGGTGGTCGTATCACCACACTGCCTCCTTAGGGTTCCTTTATTTTAAGCTCTGAAATCACCTCCAGTTCATGACACAGCACTCAGTCCAGAACAGCCAATCCCCTGGTGGGCTCATGAACAAGCTGCTCCAAAAAGCAATCCTGTCAGCATTCAACAAATTCTCTTTCCTGATGCCCCGAACTGAACTGACTTTCCTAATCTACTTTCATGTCAAAATCACCCATGATTATTGTAACGCTGTCCTTCTGACATGCCTTATCTATTTCCAGTTCTATTTTGTAATCCACATCCTGGTTGCTGCTTGGGGGCCTGTATATGACTGCCATTAGAGTCCTTTTACCTTTACCATTCTTAACTCAACTCATAAGGTTACCTTTTCTGATCCAATGTCCCTTCTTTCCAATGATTTAATATTGTTGCTTACCAGCAGAGCCATGCAATACAATGTGTATCCTTGGATGTTCAGCTCCCAATGACATCCATCCTTTAGTCATGACTCAGTAATGGCCACAATGTTGTCCCTTCCAACTGTAGTTGTACAGCAAGATTATCCACCTTGTTTCTAATGCTTCTTCTGCTTTCGAACTCGGATTCCATTCCCCCTGTCTAATTAGTTTAAACCCTCCAGAACAGGCATTTTAAACCTTCTCGCCAGGATATTGGCCCCCTTTGCAATCCTTTTTGTACAGGTCGTACCTTCCCCAAAAGAGATTCCAGAGCACGAAGTGAGCAGGCCATCCTTCCCATGCTCACTCCATGAGTTTGCAGTGATCCTCCATTACAGGTGGACCAGTGCTGGTTCCTCCTGTGAAGTGAGCAGACAGGAACTCTGACTGACATTCCTCTGTAACTGCCCTACCACCAGGGAACCATCAACTCAGGAGCTGGAGTTAAACAAGAAAGTCTGCAGATGCTGGGGCCAAGTGCAGTTTCACAGAAGTGCTGGATAAACTCGACAGGTCATGCAATCGTAAAAGGCAGTCGTCGTTTTGGCTCTCTCCCTCCTCCCATCTTAGCCCTCTACCTCTCCCCATATCACTTCTCAGCTTCTTTCTCTGCTTCTCATCTGTATGCACCTATTACTTGTTTTGCCTGTCCTCCTATCACTTCCCCTTCCCCTTCCCCCCCCCACTCCCACTTTTTAATCAAGCATGTAGCTGAATTTTGACACTCGTGGGAAAGCCTCAGGCCCAAAACGTCAACTGCCTTTTACCTCCTGTGGACTCCGCGTGACCTGCTTAGTTTCTCCAGCACTTCTGTGTCCAACATAGTATCTGGATCCTCCGCAGGTCCAAAGACTCAAGTATAAACTAAGGATGCTGAAAGTGGTCGTCAGTGTGGAGTCGGGAGGCTGAAGTGGATGTGCTATCTATTAAGCTTTCCTCATTCGATCAGTGCAGGATGTTGGTGTCAGAGATCAACGTGGGAGTGGGAGTGGAGAAGTAAAATTATAGCATTTTAACTGCATCTGAAAGGCATTTTTGGACTTACATGCGCAATGCTAATCCTTGATTTTCAAAGAACTCAACAAAATCATTTGAAAACTATATTTTGAATAAATGAACTATAAATAGAAGAACAATCTGAGCAGATCTGATGCACATTCCACTGTCTGAGTCATCACTCACTTCAATCTCCCGGCAAGTGAACAAACTGGCAGAATGAGACAATGCCAGTCCTTCACCACACTCCAAAGCTGCCCGTGGGCCTTGAAGAGTTGAACGAGGTTTCCTGGATATTTTCAAACAACATCGTTGAGGGCGCCTGTGGTCAGTCAGCAGTCAGGGTTTGGACTTGGACGGAACATGTGAGGAGCCAATCTGATTAATCTTTGCTCCCTTTGAGAGTAAATATATTCTTTTTTAAGGTAAAACGAACAAAACTGTCCATATTGCTCTGTGTGTGGTCTCACCAAAGCCCCTTATAATTGTAACAAGACTACAATTACTTCTGAGCACTATCCTCCAGCATTTAAAACCAGAAAACCACCTGCCTGCTCACTTTCAGCGGCTTGTATACAAGGACGCTCAGGTTCCTTTCAACACCAGCACTTCCCCATCACGTACTGTGTAAAATTCTCAGCATTGCTGGGGGGAGGTGGGGGTGGGTTTCCACACCAACTCCTCTACTGTTGAAGGAGTCTGAGGAAATTTGGAATGTTGTCAAATACTCTATCAAACTTCTACAGATGTATTGTGGAAAGTATACTGACTGGTTGCATCACAGCCTGGTTTGGCAATTCAAGTTCCCAGGAACACAGAAGGCTGCCGACGGTAGCAAACATAGCCAAGTCCTTCACCGGCTTCAACTTCCCATCCACTACAGATGTCTATCCAAAGCACTGCCACAAGAAGGCAGTCAACGTCATAAAGGACCCCACCACCCTGGTCACAACCTCTCTCACTACTTCCTTCGGGCAGGAGGTACAGAAGCCTGAACACCAAACACTTCAAGGTTCAAGAACTGTTTTCCCCCTGCAGCTATCAGTTTCTTGAACCTCCGCATTGTGGTGCGCCGTCAGTCAGAAGCAGACACGCAAAACCAAAAGACTGCACAACAGGCTTTATTCGATGTAAACTTCCACAGAGCCAGCTGTGAGATTGGGCTGCTGTAAACTCTGAGAATGTCTTCGAAGGGCCGGCTCAGGCTTATATCCTGGAGGGTGATTGACACCCGACCGGGTGGGGCTTGGTCTATTCAGGTTGGCTGATTGACAGCCGGCCAGGTGTTGTCTTGTCCCCATGCTCTTCTGCAGGTACAGAGGTTGCCCCCTGCAGTAGGCCAGTGGTGTACCACCACACGCATATGACCATAACCCTAATTATAAACTAACCAATGACCACCAAAAATCTGTCTGCACAACACAACTGTCACATTTTTCTTGCTCTATGGTAATTGTGAATATTATCTATTTTATTTGTTATCTGTTACTGCATAATAACCATGCATACTTTCATTTACCAAGTACTTCTTTGCATGCGAGTGACAATAAACTCATTCACATTGTACCTTCACTCATCAGCGTACTGTGTTCCATCTGCCATGATTGTCCGTCTCCTCCTGAAGCCCCTTTGAATCTCCCCAGGTTGAGGGTGAATTGTTTTCTTGAACTGCTGCAGTCCTCTTGTGGAGGTGTCATTGAGGAGGGATGTTCCAGAGTTTGAACACAAGGAAATGGTGCTTGTGAATGGTGCTGATCCCCTACCCTTCGCATTGCCAGAGGTCGCGGATTTTGGGTGAGGGGGGGTGACTCCCTGCCTGTGTTACCTTCAGCTTTAGAAATCCATTGTGTTTGAACTTGGGCTGAAGAGAAGATGAATACTGCAGGATCAACAGAAGGACAGGAACGTCCTAACCCCGTGGGCATGGCCAGATCTAATTTTGTCCTCACACTCAGAGAGGCCATATGACAGCAGATGAGCCACATAGTGGAAAAAAAATGACATGACTTAGCACAAAGTGATACTCAACTGTGAGCATCAGAGTCCAAGGTGAATTTATTTCTTTCAAGTGTTATGGTTGATACTGACGTATTATAGTTAACTCCTTGATGCCCAGTGTTAAGAACCCTCCCCCACCCCAGCCACACTCTCATCACCCTCCTCCTGCCATGTCAGGTCACACACTGCCAGATTCAAGGACAGTTTTTTTTCCCACCCTTATCAGGCTCCGGAATGAACCCCACACTAAAAGAAAATTGCTCCCTTTGCTCCTTGCCAACCGATCTCTCCCTGTGTCTCCATGCTGAATTTTTAACTGTTGGGCTGTGTGTGGGTTAAGTCAGTGGACTGCTCACAAAACAAATTGACCTTCAGCACAGGTGACAATAAGCTTGGAGCTCGGTGGGGTCAAGCAGTTCAGCAGTTGGCGTGCAGAGATCTGAGGGTTAAAGGTCTATCAGTGTTCATTGAGGGGGAGCCTCAAGTGATGCAGCCATCACTTTCTTCCCACTGCCTCCCAGATCAGACAACTGTGTCCTCATCTCCTGGCTATCTGTGGGATCTTGCTGCATGCAAAGTGGCTGTTGGGTAATTTAAACCATCACAACACCTCATAAACAAAGCATTTCATTGCTTGTAAGGTCCAGCAAGTTCCAGGAGCTCATCAAATGTTCCAAGTTTTGGCATCTTTCCAAATGTGCAGTGCCCAGAATGGAACACAAACCACCTGCACAGGCCAAATCAGTGCTTCATAAATATTTAGACTAACCCCTGTGCCTTTGTGCTTGTCGCCTCTATTTATAAAACCGAGAACTGTGTCTGTTTCCAGAAACATCTTATCAACTTGTCTGCTACCTTCACATTCACCAACAAGCTCTCTGTGCCCCTTTATAATATTTGCTATCCCTAAATTCCACACCTAGATTCTATCAGCCCTCTACCTCATCCATTGGTGTTCCAAAACCTCACCGCTGTTGGGGAATTTCCAAGGTTGGCCATTTGGCAAGCTTTGTAACTACACACTGCACCCCTCAATCCAATACCTCAATTCATCACTGCAGCACAGAAAGCAGGTCATAGTCACAACATCAGTTTTATTCCAGGTTGCAGTAGAAGAGATATCTGGGAATACAGATACTTTATTCCCCGATAGTGGTGTTACAGGTAGATAAAGAAAGCTATTTGTCTTTATAAATCAAAGTATTGAGTATAGGAGTTGGGATATTATGGTGAAGTTGCACAAGACATTGGTGAGGCTAAATTTGGAGTATTGTGTGCAGTTTTGGTCACTGAACTACAGAAAAGATATAAATAAGATTGAAATGGTGCAGAGAAGATTTGCAAGGATGTTGCTGGGATTTGATGAACTGAGTTACAGGGAAAGGTTAAACAGGTTAGGACTTTATTCCCTGGAGCATAGAAGAATGAGGGGGGATTTGATAGAGGTATTCAAAATTATGAGGGGTCTAAACAGAGTCAATGTAAACACGCCTTTTCCACTGAGGGTAGGTGAGACTAGACAACATAGGTAAGTGATGAAAGGTGAAATGTTTAAATGGAACATTAGGTCTTCACAAAAAGAGTGATGCCAATTAAAATGGTGAATGTGGGTTCAAATTTGACATTAAAGATAAATTTGGATGGGTCCATGGTTGGGATGGGAGTATGGAGGGCTATGGTCTGGGTGCAGCTCGGTGGGACTAAGCAGTATTATAGTTTAGCATTGGTTAGATGGGCCAAAGTGTTATCATGTTCTCTGGTTCCATTGGGACAGCTATTCCTGAGTACTGCTACATACAGGTCAACGTATACCTCTTCACGGACGTAGCACTGCATTGGAGGACCACCATCACAGAGACAGGTCTGGGTCGTGTGATGGAGTTTGGGAGAGCACTTTGGAGAATGATCAAATGGCACAACAGTTAGCTGCCCCTCCCCCACCTTTTATTCGGGTGGGGGGGGGCTGCCTATTTTTGCTTAAACCTAGCGAAAGGCTCAGGCCTGAAACATTGGTTCCCCCTTTACTTCCTGTGGAGTTTCTCCAGCACATTTGTGTACTGCACTCAACCCCAGCTGTTGCAGTTTCTTATTTAATTCCAATCACTAGTGTGGTGATATGTAATTACACCACTAGGTCACCAGGGGTCATCCCGGTGACCTTGTCTATAAAGCAGTCCAGAGCAGTAGTCTAGCCTTCCAGGTACGTCTTGCAGAGAGACAAGACCTCTTAGTGTACATATTAGTTTATTAAAGCTGTCTTATACTCGCACCTCTGGTGTGGTTATTGTCAGTACAACTATTGCTAAGCTTTTTTCTGGAATCCTTCTGTTCAGCCCTTGCCCACAAGTCCTTTGACCCACTTGATCAGCAGCTGTGTGGGATTCAGGTAAGGAGCAAGTGAGACTGTTTCTGTCAGAGGGAGCTGGCTGTTTGTTTGGATGGTCCTGGCCTGCCCCCTGGTGTGTAAGTCAGGGATTTCCTTCAAGTAACTCCCATCCTGATATCATTTCATTCTAGAGTGAGCTGCCCGATCAGCCAGTTTCAGTTTAGACTGGAGGTTTGACTGGGTCCTGGTAGCAAGAGTGAAGGAGGACATTTAGCATGTCCTCTCTGACCCTCAACAACATCTCTGACCCTCAACAACATCCTATCAGGGTGCATCACTGTGTGGGATGGGAACTGTCCTGCCCAAGACCACAAGAAACTCCATAGGGTTGGAACGTGACTCAGACCATCACACACACCCTCCCCCTTCAATCAACTTGGTCTATAATTCCCCATGTCTTAGAAAAGCAGCTAACATATGAGAGAGCAATTCCCAAAAGCATTGGAGAAACACAGCAGGTCATGCAGCATCCATAGGAAGTAAAAGGTAACCTACGTTTCAGGCCTGGCATTTTCTCAAGGAATGAGCAAAAAGCAGGCAGGCACCCGAGTAAAATGGTGGGGGAAGGAGTGGAGAGGAGAAAGGAGTACCAGCTAATAGGTAAGAGGATATTGTGGTGTTACACCACTAGCCCACTCCAGGGGGCTACTACTGTACCTGCAGGAAGATCACTGGAGGACAGACAACACCTGGCCAGCTGTCAATTAGTCGACCTGAATGGTCCAAACCCCACCCAGCGGCTGCCAATCATCCGCCCAGGATATAAGCCACCTCAGGCCCCTCTAGATATCAGTCACTCGGGAGCAGGGCACAGTTAGCTACAGCAGAGACTTTAAGCTGAATAAAGCCTGTTCAGTCTTTTGAATCCTGTGTCTGTTTACTGTCACCACAGTGCATCAGTGGATATGGGTGGAGGGCAGCTGGGAGGTGATATCTCTTTGGATGGAGAGGGAAGGGGGCAGTGAGCTGGAAGAAAGGATCCAGAGGGATAGTGAGAGAGAGAGAGACACTAGGGGGAGGGGTTTAACAGAAACTGGAGAAGTGGGTATTAATACAATCAGGTAGAAGAGTACCCAGACAGAATGCAAGATGTCCCTCCAATTTACAACTAGCCTCAGTTTGGCAGTATGCAAAGCAATGGATTGTCATGTCGCTGTGTGAATGGTATGTAGAATTAAAATATTGGGAACCCCCTGTTGCAGCAGACAGAGCAAGGGGCTCAACGAAATGACCTCCTCCCTCACCACCATTCCGGCCCCAAACAGTCTTTCCACGTGCACCAACACTTCATTTGTGAAGTGCTCCATGTGCTCCCGTGGTGGCCTCCTCTACTTCGGAGAGACTGGATGCAGACTGGGAAATCGTTTTGCTGAGCACGTTTGCTCTATCACCTACAATAACAGAGATTTTGTGCTGAAGGGCCTGTATTGTTCCATGTAACTGCCTCAGTGCAGGAAACTCCTTACCCCATGATGTGAACCTGGGTAAACCCATGGTGCATTAAACCCCTGGTGAAAATACCCACCCTCGCAGTGGTGGTTTTACTGGAGATGATTCTCTGGAAAAATCCATCCTGTTATTCTAATCTCGTCCACCATTGAATAATTCATAATGGGCAGCATTTTTCTGACAATGTTATCACACTTCAATAATGAATGCACTAAGTGCTAAGCCCTGGAATATGAGGTACAGCCAGCTCATGTGGACCAGGACAAAGCGGCGTCCTTTTCAGAAACCCTCACCTCCATCCAATTCCACTGTTTCCATCTCTTCTTTATCCACTCCCCCGTTCTTACTTTTCTCTTAAATTTTTCCCCTCCCTCCCAGCAGTGTTTCTCTATCTCTTCACCTCCTTTACCTTCAGTCCAATACTCGATCAGCTCTGGGCCCCTTCCTCAGCTGCTCTTCCCACTGATGTACATCATATTTCCCCCTTTTAATTTAGTTTTGAGGAAGGGTCCCAATCCAAACATTTACTGTATCCACCCAGATGAGTCCCTCCAGCTGCTCTCAGTTTGCCAAATCTTTCTCAGTCTCCCCCACAGAATGGGTTGTGGCCACATCCCTCAGTGGGAATGTTGGGAGAGGAGACATTCGGTGTCTGCGAGAAGGACACTCCTTCCTCCACCCACAAAACATAGACATCATGTCAATGCCCAGCTGTCAAAAGGCATTCATCCATTGAAGCATGGACTGGGGCTAAATCAGGCCAGAGCCTGTGGACCACACATTGTTCATCACACCATCTGTCTACCACGAGTTATAGTCACAGGCCCTACATCTCAAACCTGCCCATGCCAACGTAATTGTCCTATCCTCACTAGTCCCAACCAACTGTGTTTGGCCCATCATTGTATCCATCCAAATGTTTCTGACATGTTGCAATACCAACTCCCTCAACCACATCCTCCAGCAGCCCGTACCTTACACCCAACACACTGCGTAAATAAAAAAAGTTGCCCCTCAAATACCTATTAAATCTCTCCCACCTCATGTTAAACCTTTGTCCTCTGGTTGCTGGTTCCCCAGCTCTGGGCAAAAGACCAATCTATTTCTCTCATGATTTTGTCCACCTCTATGAGATCACCCATCATCCCCCCGCTCCTTATAGTTCAGGCCCCAGGATCCTGACAACATCCTCGCCAATCTCTTCTGCACCCTCCCTATCTTGGCAACATCTTTCCTGGCTGGACATCGACCCAAAACATCGACCATCTCTCTGCTTCCACAGATGCTGCCAAACCTGCCGATTTCCTGAGGTGATTCATTTTTAGCTCCTTTTGTCCCATTGTGACCCTTCTCATGACTCTGGGTCTTTGCAATCATCGGTATCCTCGCGTCACTAGCCTTCTCCCTCCACCCCCACCGGAACCGTCCTTATACCCCACACATCCTCACCTTGTTCTAACAAAAGACAAAACTACAGTTC
The DNA here is from genome assembly GCF_036971445.1 of Narcine bancroftii. NCBI lineage: Eukaryota > Metazoa > Chordata > Chondrichthyes > Torpediniformes > Narcinidae > Narcine > Narcine bancroftii. The sequence continues at coordinate 95,838,045 of NC_091478.1, forward strand.
AACTGACTTTAAGAATCATCCAACCATGGATCTATTTAATAAATTACAGGCAAGAAACCAGAACATTTCAAAACAGTACGCTCTCAATTAGCATGGTCAGTTCATGAATCCCAGGAAATTCTTCTAGAAGTGGAATAGATGTTAGGTGGAGACATTCTCGGTGTGGTTTTCTTTTAGCTGGACAATGCGATTCAGTCAATCTGCAGTGGTATCTCCTTTGGAGGGAGGGAGTGAGTAGAGAGGGAGACGGGGAGCATGGGAGGGAAGAGGTAGCATGGAGGGTGGTTGGACATAGGGAGGGAGTGCACATGTAAGGAGAGGGTGCATAGGAGGGGAGGGAGAGTGCAAGTTGGGACAATGCAGGGTGGGAGGGAGAGTGGGGTTGAGAGGTAATCAAAGTACCTTCCCTGTTTTGGACTCTGATGAACTTCGTGTTGTCCAACACTGCACTGGTGCAGTAACGATGACTGGATCACTTCCACAGACCACTCTGGGTGAGGTGCAGCAGACACAACTGGGTCACTATTGCAGCCTGCTCTGAGTGAGGTGCAGACTTCCTTCTCTGAAGGGACGCGATTGTCGAACCCAACCGGGCCTCAGGCCATTTGAGCCCAGATTATTTCTACTAAAGCTCAATGCTAAGACCTGCTTCTTTTCACATTACATGTCAATGACTTGGACGGCAGAATTGATTACTTTGTGGCCAAGTTTGCAAATGATACACAGATAGGAGGAAAGTCAGGTAGTGTTGAGGAAGCACTGAGTCTGCAGAAGGATTTAAACAGGTTAGGAGTCTGGGAAACGAAATGGCAGATGGACTACAGTGTAGAGAACATTATGATCATGTTTTTGCTGGAAGGAATAAAGGTGTAGACTATTTTCTGAATGGGCAATGAGTTCAGAAATCAGGGGATCTTCTGAGTCCTTGTGTAAGATTCCCGAAAGATTGACTTGCAGGTAAGGAAGGAAGATGCAATGCTGGCATTCATTTTGAGCGTTATAGAGGGAGAGAAAAAAAGCAGGATGCAATGTTGAGGCTTTCAAGGGCATTGGTCAGACTGCTTTTGGCTGGACTGTGGGCAGTTTTGGGCTCCTTATGCAAGGAAGGGTGTGTTGGGATTGGAGATTGGAGAGGATCCAGAAAATGTTCACTAGAATAATCCCTGAAATTAAATGGTTATCATATGAGGAGCTCTGGGACTGCACTCACTAGAATTTAGAAGAATGAATGGCGGCAGGGTGGGGGGGGGGGGGGGGGGAAGAGTGAAGGAATCTCATTGAAACCAATCAAGTACTGAAAGGAATGGACAGAGTGAACGTAGAGAGGATGTTTCCTATGGCAGAGGTTTCTGAAAGCAGAAGGAACAGGCTCAGGATACAAAAATGTCCCTTTAGAACAGAAATGATGAGGAATTTCTTTGCCCAGATTGTGGTGAATATGTGGAATTCATTGCCGAGGACGGCTGTAGAAGCCAAGTCATTGGGTGCATTTAAGACAGAGGTAGATAGGTTCTTGATTAGGAAGTGAATCAAGGGGCAAGAGAATTGGTTGAAAAGGTTAGCCCTGTGGATCAGCCTTGTGTTAACTCCAGTTCCAGCTCCCTTGACCCATATTTGGACCCCCATCCAATGCCCTGACAGCTTATCTCCAAACTAGAATGAATGCGATTATCTGTTCAACACAGGTAGATTGTACAGCTTGCAGGACAAAGGTGGCTCCTCGCTCAGAAGAAAGAGTGCAGGTGTATCCCAAATCCAGCCTGGATTGCAATGCTGGTCTCACACTCCAAGTGAGGATTCATACATGGGCACAAACCACAGATGACAGAGACATCTCGGGCAGCAGAGGTGGAGCCCAGAATGAGACGAATAGGTGGGGGCACCATTAGAACAAGGGGTGGGCCAGTTTTCCTTCTGGCCTGTGATGCCAATTCCCACCGACCGTGGCCGGGTTTTAATCAGAGGCTGGTGAGAAGACTGGGCTACAACTGGAAAGAGGCAAAGACAGTCCTCCCTTTGAGGGGCTGCAGGGGCCGGTAGTTGTCCACCATACACAACTTCTCTAACTCTTCCACTCCCGAGAACAGGAGCATCCGGAACTTGTCCATCTGCAAGGAAACTGGGATTTAGTGGGGAGAAACAGGAGTCAGACAGAGAGTTGAAGATGGGAGTGGGAATGCAAGAGAGAGGAATTCCTGCATGGATAATAAAGCTCAGGGCCAAAGATGTGGATAAGAATATGGAGCAAGGCGGAGACTGGATTAAGGACAGAGAACCATGCTTTCATTTTATTGGCAGTACTGGATTGAGGGGTTGAATGGACTCTCATCCCTAACAGCACGATTGAAACAGCACGATTTTTTGCACCTACTACAATATTTATCAATCCTTTTATGTTTTTTATCCATTTTTCTTCTCAGTGCATTGTATTACTGTAATCTTTAAAATATTAGAATGTTTTATGTACTTGTGAAGTCACAGCCAGAATTTGTATGCTTTTATATATCTATATATGTATATATATAGATATATATATATCTATATATAGATATATATAGATATATATATGTGAGAGCAAATACTCATCATCTTATCTAATAAGAAAGGCTCCACTCAGCTAAAACCTTCAGTGGACAGTGCAGGACTGTCCCAGAAACCAGAACAGAAAGTCTATAAGAACTCAAACCAGGATTAGGGTGGCGGTTGTGATCCTTTGCTCCTATGGCCTCCAGTTTGGAGAAGGGGTCCCTCACTGAAAACATTTGTACAGCAGAGTCAGTCCCTTCAGCCCAACTGGTCCATATGGGTTGGCCAAAATCCCTCTGAACCTTTCCTGTCCATGAAGCTGTCGAAACATCTTTTAAACATTACAATTGTCCTGATCTCTATCCATTCCTCTAACAGCTCAGGCAACACACTCACCACCCTCTGTGTGAAGAAGGTGCCCCTCAGAATGGCACGGTTAGCTATTACAATGCCAGCAACCGGTGTTCAAATCCGCCACTATCTGCAAGGAGACCTGCATAGATTTTTTCACGGTGATCGGTTTCCTCCCACGTTCCAAAATATATGGGGTTTGTGGGTTAATTGGATGGGATGGGATTGATGGGCCAGAAGGGCCTTGTACCATGCTGAATCATTAAAATAAAAACAGAAGTGTTTACCCTCTCACTTTAAACCTATGCCTTCTTCCTACTCCCATGGACCCAGGTCCTCCTCTGCAGACACTTGCCACCTCCTCGGTCTCATTCCTTCCCACTTACCATGTTCTACAAGCTTAGGAGCAAAAAAATCACTCTCTCTCTCTTTTAACAATTCTAAACTACTGTAAAAACACAAAATGCTGGAGAAACTCAGCAGGTCAAACAACGTTCTTTTTGTATCAAAGGTAAAAATACGTAACCGATGTTTCGGGCTTGGGCTCAAGCATTTTGTGTTTTTACTTCAACCATGGTGTTGTTAATTTACTAATGGTTCCTTTATCACCAACTCACCACCAGAGGGGGCTTACTTTCATTTGCTGCCAAGGACAACATTTATTATTGATCCCTAGATACCCTTGGGATGAGCTGAGGCACCTTCTTGAATTACTGTAGTGCTGTTGAGGAGGATGGAGGCGCAGGTTTAACGAAGGAATGATGAGACATTTCCAAGCCAAGATGGTGTTCAACTTGGAGGAACTTTCCGGCTGTTGATCCTCTTGGTACTACCTGACCCATAACCATAAATTACCCCAGGACCACCAACAGCATGACTGAAACATCACTTTATTTTGCACTAAATGCAATTGTGAATATTTATCCTTTTATATTAATCTCTTTTTCTGTCTTGGCATATAGTGGTATGTGTGGCTGCAGTGTAAATGTACACTGCACTCGTATGTATGACAAACTCTCATCTCATTATCCTTCAACAGATACTGATGGGGCACCAACTTGGGTTAATTAGTAAAAGGATTAGAGGCAAAGTGCTTAAGACCCAAGAAAGAGTGGGGCTCTGGATCCCACTTGTGAGAGAGGATGGTGGAGACAGGGATCCTTGTCTGTGGACCTAGAGCCAGGGAGGGTTTACTTGGAGTCTATTGTTGGCTGGCGGATAGAACGGTGATCTTATTAGATTGGCAGCAGGCCCGTGGTCACTCACCTGATTCTCAGAGACGGCGATGGGCTCCCGGAAGACAATCCAGGTCACGCTCTCGTGAAACGGAGGTGTGGTCAGAGACCCTGCATATGTCCAGTAATCCCTGCACATGGGCAGGAGACATTGAGGGTCAAAGTCCTTAAATTGGGCCTGGGTTTCCTGCCAAGAGAGCAACAAGAGTTTCAAAACCAGCTCAGGACAGAGGGATTGTGTCACATCAACTCAGCTCAATTATTCAGGTCACATGAACATCAGGAAAGGAGAGAGAGAGGACAGTAGGCTGGAGTCCCTCCCATCTCAATGTCACCATTCTCTTGGCATCCAAAACATTGATACAGCCTTCAATATACTCAGACCAAGCATCTAGAGAGAATTTCCAAGGTTCACAACCATAAGCCAAGAAACATCTCCCGATTAACCCCTTTACTTCACTATGATTTCCCCAGCCCTCAACCCGACTCCACAGGAGGCAATCTCTACACCATCCGAAGTTCTTTGGAGCTTGCAAAGATTTCTGTGTCTCTAATAACAATCTAGTTAGAGAGGCCATGATAAATGGGATGACCAGCATCTCCCCACCTCCTGAAAAGGAGGGTGCCATCACCTAGCTCTTGTTATGGGGTGCCTACTTCACCAAGTGTGAACAAAGGATGGACGTTGTATCAAAAAGGAGATAAAACGTCCATACCATTTATACCTTGCCCAAGATTGTTGAAACAAGTCAGTGTGTCCTCATTGCACTGTTCTTTGAGATCTTGCTATGTAAAATTGCCACCCCACATTGCAGCAGCGATGTGTCTTCAATGGCTAGGGCAGTATTGGAATTGCGTTCTGTGTCAACAAGTGTGCTCCCAGCAACCCCTGCAGACCTGAGAGGATCGTTCAGTGGATTTCCTTGTGGGATTGCTGTTGGGGTTGGTGAAACTGGCCATTCACGGGTTTGATTACCGTTGCAGCAGAATTTAATAAATAAATCGGAAACATTTTAAAAAAGTATCAGAACTAAAGACCACAAATGTATTGTGTTGTAAATAAACATGTAGCTCACACACATCCTCTGGTGATAGTGTTAGTTTATTTAGTTGACAAATGTCTGTGAAACTGCATTAAAGGTGCAGGGTGGCGATATGGTTGCCAGAAACCAGAAGCCTCCTGAGGATTCAATTGACCTACACAATTTTGAAGGGTGGGAGGAAACCAGAACACCTGGAGGAAACCTACACAGACATGGGAAGAATGTACAAACCCCTTACAAACAGTATCGGATTTGGGCCTGGGTGGCTGGTTATGTGAAGCGTTGCACTAACCACTACACTAACTGTGCGACACTTTGGAGGATCATGATTTCCTTCTATTGGCTACAGAGTTCTCTCTGACAAGGAAGGGGATAGGGATTCCAGGCCCCGGAGAGGGAAGATGACACCAGAGCTTCCCACAGCACCTCCCCAATGTGAGGGTGTGGTTTTCTTCCCAGCTGCAGTGTGGGTCTGTCCATGGTTCTCTGGCAGTTCCGAGCAGCGCCTTAAGACCAAACACTCACAAACAATTCTGCTCCAGCAGCAATTGGGATGTTGAACTAGTGCCTTTCCCTCAGGACCTGTGTCTCCCCAGCTCATAGAGAATCCTGGACAGTGGTTGAGGCCTTCCCACAACCTATCAATCCCTTGCCAATGGACCCCACCATTGAACTGTTGGGACACTTTACCCCCAGACTATATAGGTGCCTCCCCTTGCCCATTTTGACAGGAATCCAAACAGCTGACCATAATTATAAAAAGATTCCTCAACCCATCCTCCCTCACTGAAAGTATCCTGTCAATGAGGGATAAGAACTACTCTGCCCAAGCCTGCAAAAAAAAACAACAACAAAGGGTAATGAATGTAGCTCAGACCATCTCTCACACACACACCCTTCCCCTCCATCAACAACTCTGCTGCCTTGGAAAAGCAGCCAACATATTAAAAGATTCCCGGCCTTACTCTCTCCTCCCCCACTCTCGTCAGGAAGAAGATTCACAAGAGGAAATTCACCACCAGATTCTAGGACAGTTTCTTGTCCACTGTTATCAAACCTCTGAATGAATGTCACATTGGTCAAATTATATGCCTTTGCTTTATATCAACTAATCTCTCTGTAATTCTGCCCATTTTGTCCACTGTGTCCATTTTGTGCTGAAAAAATGTGCGAGTGTATCCTTTAAATTGTGTGTAAACTGGGTAAATTACTGTAGCTACAACTTCAGTATTGTGTCTTACTTGTACAAGATCTCCAGCTAGACTGCTCGCAAAACAAACTTCCTCACTGCATCTTGGTATATGTATCAAATAACCTTGAACTTAGAACCACCAAGGGAGTTCTAAAGAAAAGCTTATTTGATTAGTTCAAGTTAGTTTGAGGTTATTATCACATGTACAGAGCTATAGCAAAATAAGTTCATTCTGCGAGCAGTCCAGCAAGTCAAGGCGTACAGCTGTTAGAAACACAGGGAGATTAATCAGTGAGAGCAAAGTCAATATTGCTTTGTAGATTGTAACTTCACAGAAGCACTGGGCACACCATAAACTTTGACCAAGTCTGGAGAGAAGGACTAGTCCACACACCTCACCTTGAACTTCACCATGTACAGGGCATCCGTTAACCTGTGCAGTTGAGCGTGTCTGTCACCAATCTGCAAGAGAGCAGGATTTTGAAGTATGCCTGGATTAGTTCAGTCAAGGGCATCTCTGTTAAAACGACGACCCAATGTGCAAGAGAAGCAGGCCATTTCACCCTTGCTGCCCCTTCCCACCCCATTATCAGCCAGGCCAGGGTAGGCTTGAGCGGCCAACTGACCTACCCCTTCTCCAGTGTCTCATGCTTCATACCCTACTCCCACCAACACAGAAGTCAGGCAACCAAAGTAAGTAACGCTCCCTTCTGAAAAGATCCTTTATTGTCACACACACCACCAGCTGAATGGAGCATTTAACCCAATAAAAGATTGAGATCCATCAACTTCTGACAAGGCTGAGGCACACAGACTTCACAAGATCACAAGACAAAGGAAAAGAAGTAGGCCATTTGGCCCATCAAGTCTGTTCCACCCTGAGCTAAATTGTTCTCACATCTAGTTTCAAGTTCTGGCCTTATCCCCATATCCCTTGATACCCTGACTAATTAGATACCTATCAATCTCCACCTTAAACTCCCCCAATGATTGGGACTCCACAGCTTTATGTGTCAATGAATTCACAAATCCACAACCCTCTGACTAAAGAAATTTCTCTTCTTCTGTTTTAAATGGGTCCCTTCTAATTCTAAGACTGTGCCCTCTTGTCCTGGATTTACCCACCAAGGGAAACATCTTATTCACATCTCCTCTGTCCAATCCTTTCAGCATTCAAAATGTTTCTATGAGATCCCCTCTCATTCTACTATATCCCAATGAATAGAGTCCAAAAGCCACAAAGCATTCCTTACATGTTAGCCCTTGCATTCCAGGCATTATCCTGGTAAATCTTCTCTGTACTCTCCCCAACATCATTACATTCTTTCTAAGATAAGGGGCCCAAAACTACACACAGTTCTTCAAATGAGGTCTCACCAGTGCCCCATAGCACCTCATCAACACCTCTTTACCCTTATACACTATTCCCCTTGAAATGAATGCCAACATAACATTCGCTTTCTTTACTACCAATCCAGCCTGGTACATCCTTTAGGTTATCCTGCATGAGGAACCCAAGTCCCTTTGCACTTCTGATTTTTTTACTTTATCCCCACCCAAATAATAACCTGCCTGTTTATTTCCTCTTTCAAAATGTACAACCATACATTTCTCAATATTGTATCTCATCTGCCATTTCTTTGCCCCTTCTACTACGCTGCCCAAGTATCTCTGCAACCGATGGGTAACTTTAACACTTCCTACTCAACAAACTATCTTGGTGTCATCTGCAAACTTAGCCACAAAACCATTCAATTCATAATCTAAATCATCAATATACATTGTAAAAAGAAGCAGCCCCAACCCTGACCCCTGTGGAACACCACTAGTAACCGGCAACCAACCAGAAAAGGATCTCTTTATTCCCACCCACCCTTTGCTATCTGCCCATCAGTCAATGCTCCACCCAATCTAATATCTTTCCTGTAATTCCATGGGCTCTCAGCTTATTAAGCAGCCTCTTATGTAGCACATTATTGAAGGCCTTTTGAAAATCCAATTACACAACATCCTCAGCCTCTCCCTTGTCCATCCTATTTGAGATTTCCTCAAAAAATTCCAATAGGTTGGTCAGGCAGGATCTTCCCTTCATGAACCATTGCTGGCTTGGACCTATCATGTCATGCACCTCAAGGTTTTTCATAATCTCGTGCAATAACTTTTCAACTTCCAACATCAGACTAATAGGCCTATAATTTCCTTTTTTCTGCCTCCCTCCTTTCTTAAACAGTGGAACTACTTTTGCAACCTTCCTATCCTCCGGAACCATGCCACAGTCTATGAATTTCTGGAAAATCAATTCCTATGCCTCCACTATCTCCAAAGCCACCTCCTTCAGAACCCGTGGATACACCTCATCCAGTCAGGGAGACTTACCAGTATCTATTTTTAGTCCATTCATCTTACTAAGTACTATCTCTTTAATAATCCTGACTGTGCTTAATTCTATTCCCTGAGACCTCTATCAGGTACATTGTGATTATCTTCCTCAGTGAAGACTGACCCAAAATATTCATTTACTTCCTCTGCCATTATAATTTCTCCAGCATCATATATCTACCCGTGTATCTCTTTTATTCTTCATATATTTTAAAAACCCTTAGTATTCTTGTGTTATTTGCCAATTTCCTTTCATAATTCATCTTTTCTTTCCTAATGACTTTCTTTGTTTATTTCTGTAAGTTTTAAAAAAGTTTCCCAGTCCTCTGTTTTTCCACTAATTTCTGCTTCCTTGTACACCCCTCCCTTTTGCTTTTATTTTAGTCTTAACCTCTCTTACTAGCCACATTTGTGCCATTTTTCTATTCATAATTTTCCTTTTTCTTGGAATATATCTATCCTGTGCTTTATTTCTTGTAGAAATAACATTCAATTCTTCTCTTAATTTTCCAGTTAACTTGAGCCAGTTCCTCTCTCATACCACTGTAATTCCCTTTGTTCCACTGAAATATTGACACACCAGAACATTTTTCAAGAACCACAGGGAGGAGATTTACATTTAAATTCTCTGCACAAAATCAATCTCAGTGCAGTTGCCAAGCTTAATAAATGTGGAAGTTGTCCCTTCCAGTGATCTTCATCTGGCTGGGAATTGTGTCCTCTCTGCACGCTGCCTTTAACACCCCAAGAGCCTACCTCCAGGAACACCGCGAGCACAGCCAGCCCATCCTCCTCCACCGCTGCCTCCTCAAACGTTTGGTACTTTGCCGAGTTCCAGTGGACCAGATGAAGCTACAGAGAGGGAAGGACAGAGAGATTGTGAACATGAGACCAAGATCAGCCAACGTTAGAGCAACTGGCTGATCTGAGTCTGCCCTCTTCTCCACTTGAACTGAACAACACTTTCCATTCACACCTTCCGGACATTCACCGACTCTTCCTTCACTTATGTGAGGAGCTGAGAATTTCAAACTTTCCTGACTCTCTAGGAGAAGAAACTCTTCCTCAACTCCATCTCATGTGGGTCCACCTTAATCTGAAATTACTCCCTGTAGTCCCAAACAAGAAGAAACACCCAACATCGAACAGTTCCACATGGAACAGCCCCTTCAGCCCACAGAACTGTGCCAAAAGTGATGTCCAAGATATCTCTACTGCCTGCACATGATCTGTATCCTTCCCTCCCCTTCATGTGCCTCTCTAGAAGACTCTTGTATCATTTTTTCTTTCCTCACTACCCCCAGTAGGCTGGACCAGACATCTGTGTAAAAACAAAAGTGCCAGTCGGTTATTATCCCCTCAGTCCTAAGCTGCAGTGAAGCAACACAATCCTCCCCACCCCTGACATTTACATCAGAGATGGGGAGGACTTCCCCTCTCTGGACAACGGCAGAGGAGAAATAGAAAGATCTTTAGCCCTTGGAGGGTTTTGTGGATCAGCACAGGCATGAAAGGGAGCAGAGGCTGAAGTTGGGTCGGCCATGATCATGGAGCAGGTTAGAGGGGCCTACTCTGTATTTGTTTATTGTCTTTGTGCTGACATGTCTGGGTTGGTCCTCCAGAGACCACGAGAGAGAACTAAGATTCTGCAACTCAATGGATGGGCTGCTAGCTCCTGGCCCACCTGATGGTTCAAGATCCCACCCTCCTGAATGAGTACTTGTTCCTAGTGAGACTCACCTCTCCAGGGTAGGACTTGCCGTTGATGGTGTGCTCTGACCCTGGTTTACCCTTTCTTCCCCAGTGGAAGTGGAACTGCTTCAATCTATAAGGGAAGTCCAAGGGGCCACCACTGACCACTGTGGGATAAGAAGAAAGTAGGTCAGAGCTTAAGGGCAAGCACCCAGCCAGCAACTACACACTCGGTCCCCTCTGCCCAGCAAAAGTTCAGTTGATGCAGACAAGGGCCATGTATCAGGCAGCAGCAAGGGGCTGAAGCAATGATTGGCAGCCGGCAAGGTGAGGAGAACAGGGCGTGTGACTGATGATGGTCTTACAGAGAGAGGGTCACCGGCTGGGGAGAGAAGAGGAAAAGAAAGGATATATAAATATATAGAGAGCGAGAGGAAGTGAATGGTCTGACTAATGAAGGCAAATGAACTATATGTCTTCTTCACCACCCATCTTCCTGTGCTACTACTTTCAGGGAATGATGTACTTGTACCCCTGGGTGCCTCGTTCTACATTACTACCAAAATCCCACCATTCAGTGTTCAAGTTCTGCCCTGGTTTAACCTGCCAAAATGTATCACCTCACTGCTGGTTCCCTCCTTCAGGCTGCTCTCCATCCTGACTCAGAAAGACAGGGTCATTCCTTCATTGCCATTGGATCAAAACCCTGGAATTCCCTCCCAATGGTGGGAGAAGCATCACCAATGGTACTTTACCCCTCCAGGACAATGACAAGACAGAGAGAGAAAGGCACACACAGCACACATCCCAGCTGGTGTGTTGGTTGTACTTTCTGCAGATGAAGACATCTGTTTGAACCACTGTCTCATGAAGGCAGCCAACAGTAATAAAGGACCGCCATCACCCTGGTCACAACCTCTCTTCTCATTGCTACCTTCAGTCGGTAGATACAGAAACCTGAAGTCCAGTATCACTGTTCAAGAACAGTTTTTAATCCATCAGCCATCAGGCTCTTGAACCTGCCCATACTCCCCTAACCAGAACCATATACTCCAGGACTACAAAAAGATTTTTCTGCACTACTGAAACATCATTTTTTTCTTGTACTAACAGCAACTGTGAATATTCATCTCTCCTTTTACATTTATTATGCTTTTCTGTCTTGGCATATTGTATTTAATGTACCTGTATACTTGCAGAATTTTGGTACATCTGTACCTTGTATTTATGTGTATGACGTTGACAGAAGCAGGTTTCCTGCTGTTTATTGATGTCCAATGACTGGGGGAGGTTATAAAACTGTAGACTCTTTGCTGTAGCATCCTCTGCCTAGCTCACCCCTGTACCACTCGGGCAGACATAGACCTCCTCACCAACCCTGCAATTTGTCTCCACTTTTAGCACAAGCTCATCATTTTAGCCAAACTCAGATAGTGAGTAAGAGATCAAATGCAAACCAAGGAAGCTCAGCTCCACATAGTTGGCAGCCACGAAGCCTTTGATTAAATCCAAATCCAGAAACCACACAAGGACATGATTCTTTAACTGGCTTCTGACCACCACGTGGTCTCAGAACCAGGAGACATGACTGCTGTCAGTGTTGGGCTCCGGGAGGTTCCTCCTACTATGACCTTCTATGGATCTATGCTCCACCTCTTGCTCCTCCCTCCACCACTTTATTCAAGCATCTGCCTGCTTTCTAATCATACCTTGACAAAGGGCTCAGGCTCAATGCGTTGGTTATGTATCTTTGCCATAAAGAACGCTGTGTGACCTGCTCAGCTTCTGCAACACATTAAACTACAATCACAGCATCTGCAGACTTTTCTGTTTTAACAGCCTCCTAACTGGATCCCAGATGGAGGTGGGGGGGAGGATGTGTGTGTTCCTACCGACCAAAGCCTGCCTACTGCTGGAGAGGCTTCAGGACAATGGAACCTGCCTCCTCAACAACCTCCTCCCTCCATCACCAGTGCTCAAAGGTAAGAATTCCTTCATCGACCTAACACCAGGCCCTTCCCAACCGTGTCAGCTCTTCCACAGTTACAGAAACCCTTCAGCCCAACTCATCCAAGATGCCCAGTTGAGCCTGTCCCATATCCCTCCAATCTTTCCTATCCACTGGCATCACTAGGGGCGGTGTGGGGGGTGTGGACCGCACCAGGTGACACCATCAGAGGGGGTGACATCAAAATGACTGTCTAAAATTTTTGTTCAGTGTTTCAGCAAAAACATTATATTTTTATAAAAATATCCCTGTAGTTAGTTATAACAAAAACATTTTTCATAAGCCCAGCTTACATATATCAATATACCTACAAAGATAAAACTCGAGGCTAATTTACTTTTTTTAAACCTTCTGATGCACTCCGGTTGGAGCTGTCATTATTACCCAATTTCAAAGATGCTTCAAATCTCGAGGTTTCGTCTGCACGCGCTACAAGCAAGCGCTGTTGTTTTCATTGCTGCTGATAGTTTTATAGTCGCTGCTGTCAAAATTTCTAGTGTTTTAGCTACAATATTGTGGTAATTAGTATTTGTGAACCTGTATCAATAACTTTTTTGAGAATGAAGCAGTAATTAAAGGAAAAGAAGACTTTCTGCTCAGTTACTAATAATGTTGTAACTAACAAAGTTTAACGTTACAATTAATATAATTTTGATCTAGTTCTTAAATATTTTTATTTCGAATTCTATTATTTTCTTAATGAATTTTCACTGTAACCACTTGAAACTATATAAATATAAATACATTTAGGCTTTGCGTGTGATATTGTAATTTAAAGGTGTGATTTCGCTCGTTGTTTATCTCATTAATATTGCCGTTACATTCAGTGATCTACGGGAATTAAAATTTATGAGTAACATTTGTACAAAAAACATTACCAAGGATCCTGTATGGTCTGGTACAGGAGGAGGTCCATTGGGGTGGGAGTGACACCATGAGTTACCTCACTGGGTGACATCAACCTTAGTGTTGCACTCTTCCCATCCTCAGACACTGGATAGAAATGTTAGTAATTGCAAACATTGTAATTGTCCCTGCCTCTATCAATCCCTCTTACAGCTGGTTCCATATCCCCATCACCCACTTGATGGGAAATGATGCCCATCAGGTCTCCTATAAACATTTCCCTTCTTATTTTAAATTGAGCCTTCTAGTTAGTCTTGGGAAAAGGTCTCTGATTTTACCCCTTTTCCACCCCCCTCATAATTTTCAAACTTCTACCAGGCCACCCCTCAGCCTGCTTCGGTGTAGGGGAAACAATCTCAGACTGTCCAGCTTCTCCTTGCACCTCAAGCTCTGCAGTCCAGACAACATCCTCATGGACCTTCCCTGCACCTTTTCTAGTATAATGAGAAGGACAAGAGGGCTGGGGATATCGTTGCCTGCAGGTCCCCTGCCAGGATACACATCACCGTGACCGACAAACATAGTGCCAGGCTTTCATCATCACTGGATCGGAATCCTGGGGCTCCCTCCCAACAGGATCGTGGAAGCCCCTTCACCAGGACTACAGCAAGTTGAGACTCCCCAACTTTGGAGATGGAGAGGGTCCATAAATTCTTTCCTTGTCAACCATGTCCTGATTGTAAAAATGAATCAGAGGACAAGGAGAATGTTTCCTGCTAACTCAGCACTCTTAATTATCTACAACATAATTTGTTTCTAAATTACAGAGAGAGATTGCAGCTCATTTATCACTCCGTAGTTATGGCCCAAACTATAAAAATATTCCACATAAATAATTAACTGACTGAAAACTGAGGAAAAGATTTAACCATCACAGCAGCACATTCTATATCCTTCCATTTCCCGAGAGGTTGCGAAAAACTCAGTTCTGCAAATTACCAAGGATCCAGGGCATGGGGAGGTGGGTAAGGACGGTGAAAGACACAGACATCCTCATAAATCTCCTCTGCATCCTCTTCAGCTTGACAGCATCTTTCCTGTAGCATGGGGACCTAAACTAAGTATAATATTCCAAATGGGGCCTCACCAATGCCTTATACAACTGCAACTTGACTTCCCAACTTCTACGCTCTATATTCTGACTAATGAAAACCAATGTATTGAAAATCTTTTCAACCATCCTACCTGTAATACCACTTTCAAAGTACTCCTGGATCCCTCTGCTCTGCAGCATTCCCTAGATTCCTACTCTGTAGGTCGCACCCATGTTCAATTTGAGTGAGACAAACACAGGTATGCCACAAGGATCGCACAAATGCACACACAACAGGGGGTGGGTTGAAGAGGCAAAGCCCTCTGTGAGGTAATGGATTGAATTGGGAATTGCAAATACTACCCCAGTCTTAATGAGTTCAGTGCATTCTGATCACACAGACTTAATTTAATACAGAAGATCAAGGGATGATCTAAACTGGTCTTTAACTGATTAAAGGGATTTGAATAGGTGGAGAGGGAGAAATTATCTTGTCTGCCAGTGAGAGACCTGAACAAGATGGAGCTTCAAATGCTGAGCGCAGCTCTCAAGGGACTTGTCAGACAACATTTTTACACAAGGGGCGGGGATTACCTGGAATACCAGCTGCTTCAATTTTCCAAGATTATCTGGGTTCCAGTCTGAGACTGATTGACTTTCATTCAGAAAAGGCACAAAGGAAGGAATCGAGAAGGAAACAAATGAAGGCAGAGAGCTCTCCGAATCCCAACTCAAAAAAGCAAGGGTGCTCCCAATGACACCAGCTCATATTTATGAACTCACCTTATCTCATTAGTGCTCTTGGGACCTTGCTAAGCACAGACCAACCACCTCATTTTCTGCATGATAAAAGTTTCAGAACATCACAGCTCTATAGAAATGCAGATGCCTTGGTGGTGATGGGGTGGCAGGGGTGGGGTGAGTCATTGAGAGGAAAGTTCAGGACAGGGTGTCTTGATCCAAAAACAAACTCCTGGAGAAACTCAGCAGGTTGGAGCCCTTGACCAGGACTGAGTGCAGAGTTCTTCCAGCAGTTTGTTTATTGATCCAGATTCCAACATCTGCAGTCTCTTGTGAGGGGTCAGGGGTCTCCAGGTGTTGATTATCCTTTGGAGGTTCCCAGTGTTGTTGGAAATAACAAACAACTACCAAAACCATTAAACCATGGGACTTGCACTCTATGCCACTGGCCACCAACACACGCTTATTGCTACAGAGGTGCTAGGATATTGATTTAATGCAAATTTAAGCTCCCAAAATGGACAGGGTTAAAAAAAACCCCAATGAGCTTTGTGGACCTGGCCAGGAATACTTTAAAAAAAAACCTCGTATCAACAAATTGATCGTCATTCTTGTGGAATCGTGATGTGCATTCATTTTCCACATTACTGCAGTAACCATTTTGCACAGACGTACTTTATTTTACCCCCTCCATAAATCTTCGTCCGCGAAGCCAAGCCAAAGAAGAAGAAGACTTTATTAGCCATAGGTTGTGAGGGGTGTTTTACAATCTCGATATAAAATGCTCAGCAGGTTGGCCAGCATCTGTGGAAACAGTTTCAGGGGTTCCCTGTTTATATTTCCACAGTTGTTGCCTGTTCGGAGGAGTTTCCCCAGCACCTTCTGCTTTTGTTTCAGGTTCCCAGAATCCTTGGAATTCTCTGACTCCTCTGCTCACCTGCCTTATCGTTGCTTTCCTCAAACTCCACCATCACCGAGTGGCCATTGTTGCAGATGGACACGGAGGAGCAGCCAGTGTAGGACAGGGCGATGGGCTGGAGCTCGGCATTATAGACTGCCTCAGCAGGAAGGATGTCCACAGGTGACTGGCGGTTTCCCCGAGCAAATGGGAATTCCTTGTACCAGTTCAAGGGCCCTGCGAGGGAAGACAGGAATCAGAGATCAGCCCAGCCTTAGACAGGGACAGCTCAGCCAAACCACCTTGACCCAAAATACCTCCTCCTCAGATGTTTCCCCAACTCCGTGGTCCCTTCTCCTCATCGTTTCCCGGTCTCCTCCACCGCCTTTGCTTCCACCGCCTTCTGCTACTTTCTCCACCTGCAGGCTGGACCAGGCGAGCAGTGGACAACCTCAAGTCCCCCTTCCCAATTTTTTTTTTGTTGCGGATCCCCCACTGTCCGGATGCACCGCAGCTCGGGATGGGAACCATTCTGCCCAGCATTCTCCCAGAGAGCTGTAAACACAGCTCCCGCAAACCAATCTCCCCTCCCTCCTCTCTATCTCAGCCCCTCCAGGAAAGTTGCCACCAAGTTTTTAAAAAAGGGCCCTCTTCCTCGGCCCCCCTTCTCCGCCCACCCTTCAGGGAGAAGATGCAAGAGCTTGCAAAACAAACCTCCAGATTCAAGGACAGTTTCGACCCCACTGTTATGAGTCTCTTGAATGGACTTCACACGACGAAAAGATCATCCCCTTGCACTGTTTAACCGTACACTACATCCCATAGTTTTATTTGACTTGCTTGGATGGCACGTCGTTTTGACATCGCACGGCAATGCGCAATTTAATTCCAATGTAGGCTTGATGAAAGGTTCGATCCCATAACGTCGCCCATACGGTTTCCTCCTTTCGACCCGCTGAGTCCCTCCCGCAAGGTTGTTTGCCCAGATTCCAACCCCTCCTGGGGCTCCAGTCCATTTCAATTTGAGGGACAGACCATGTCCTAAAATAAGGGTTTAATTAAATATGGGGGGCAGGGGGAGAGGGGGGGACTGGAAGATTCCCTCGGTCCCAGGTACCTGCCACCGAAGAAGTTCAAAACAGGCTAGTTTCACGAATTCCTAGCTCTGCAAAGAGGCTTTTTTTTAAAAATCGCAATGGGTCAGAATTAGACCGCAAGGTAACACGCTCACCGTTATCATCTCCGTAGCCCCAGCAGCTCATCCTCGGCGACTGTGGAGGGAGAGGCTGCTTCCCCCTCCTTTTATTGAAAGGAGACCGGGACTGCGTGGACAAGCCTCTGGTGGAGTTGGGGTCCCTCCCCGTTTGGGTGCGTCTGTTCATCGCCCGCTCCCGGGACCAGTTTGCCAGCCACGGCAGGACAAATCCTTGACCGTGCGCTGATTTCCCGTCTCCCCTCCTCGATGATCTTTCTTCCCGAAGGCATTCAGACCCACCGGCACGATCTAAATCGATTCAAAAGCACGAAGCGTAAAGCGAGCAAAGCTAATACTTTGCAAAAGATCTTTCCAAAAAAAAATCATGCAGCGAGTTTTTCTCGGTGCCAGCTCCTTTCATTCGTCCCTCCCTCCCTCTCTCCGTTTCCCTCCCTCCCTCTCTCCGTTTCCCTCCCTCCCTCTCTCCGTTTCCCTCCCTCCCTCTCTCCGTTTCCCTCCCTCCCTCTCTCCGTTTCCCTCCCTCCCTCCGTTTCCCTCCCACCCTCTCTCCGTTTCCCTCCCACCCTCTCTCCGTTTCCCTCCCTCCCTCTCTCCGTTTCCCTCCCTCCCTCTCTCCTTCCCTCCCTCCCTCTCTCCGTTTCCCTCCTTCCCTCTCTCCGTTTCCCTCCCTCCCTCTCTCCGTTTCCCTCCCTCTCTCCGTTTCCCTCCCTCCCTCGCTCCGTTTCCCTCCCTCTCTCGCTCCGTTTCCCTCCCACCCTCTCTCCGTTTCCCTCCCTCCCTCTCTCCGTTTCCCTCCCTCCCTCTCTCCGTTTCCCTCCCTCCCTCTCTCCGTTTCCCTCCCTCCCTCTCTCCGTTTCCCTCCCTCCCTCTCTCCGTTTCCCTCCCTCCCTCCCTCGCTCCGTTTCCCTCCCACCCTCTCTCCGTTTCCCTCCCTCCCTCTCTCCGTTTCCCTCCCTCCCTCTCTCCGTTTCCCTCCCTCTCTCCGTTTCCCTCCCTCCCTCTCTCCGTTTCCCTCCCTCCCTCTCTCCGTTTCCCTCCCTCCCTCTCTCCGTTTCCCTCCCACCCACTCTCCGTTTCCCTCCCTCCCTCCTCTCCCTCCTCCGTTTCCCTCCCTCCCTCTCTCCGTTTCCCTCCCTCCCTCTCTCCGTTTCCCTCCCTCCCTCTCTCCGTTTCCCTCCCTCCTTTCCCTCCCTCCCTCCTCTCCCTCCTCCGTTTCCCTCCCTCCCTCTCTCCGTTTCCCTCCCTCCCTCTCTCCGTTTCCCTCCCTCCCTCTCTCCGTTTTCCTCCCACCCTCTCCGTTTCCCTCCCTCCCTCTCTCCGTTTTCCTCCCACCCTCTCCGTTTTCCTCCCACCCTCTCTCCGTTTCCCTCCCTCCCTCGCTCCGTTTTCCTCTCACCCTCTCTCCGTTTCCCTCCCTCCTCCGTTTCCCTCCCTCCCTCTCTCCGTTTCCCTCCCTCCCTCGCTCCGTTTCCCTCCCTCCCTCGCTCCGTTTCCCTCCCTCTCTCCGTTTCCCTCCTTTCCCTCCCTCCCTCCTCTCCCTCCTCCGTTTCCCTCCCTCCCTCTCTCCGTTTCCCTCCCTCCCTCTCTCCGTTTCCCTCCCTCCCTCTCTCCGTTTCCCTCCCTCCCTCGCTCCGTTTCCCTCCCTCCCTCGCTCCGTTTCCCTCCCTCCCTCGCTCCGTTTCCCTCCCTCCCTCTCTCCGTTTCCCTCCCTCCCTCGCTCCGTTTCCCTCCCTCCCTCTCTCCGTTTCCCTCCCTCCCTCTCTCCGTTTCCCTCCCTCCCTCGCTCCGTTTCCCTCCCTCCCTCGCTCCGTTTCCCTCCCTCCCTCGCTCCGTTTCCCTCCCTCCCTCGCTCCGTTTCCCTCCCTCCCTCGCTCCGTTTCCCTCCCTCCCTCTCTCCGTTTTCCTCCCACCCTCTCCGTTTTCCTCCCACCCTCTCTCCGTTTCCCTCCCTCCCTCGCTCCGTTTTCCTCTCACCCTCTCTCCGTTTCCCTCCCTCTCTCCGTTTCCCTCCCTCCCTCTCTCCGTTTCCCTCCCTCCCACGCTCCGTTTCCCTCCCTCCTTTCCCTCCCTCCCTCCTCTCCCTCCTCCGTTTCCCTCCCTCTCTCCGTTTCCCTCCCTCCCTCTCTCCGTTTCCCTCCCTCCCTCGCTCCGTTTCCCTCCCTCCCTCGCTCCGTTTCCCTCCCTCCCTCGCTCCGTTTCCCTCCCTCCCTCGCTCCGTTTCCCTCCCACCCTCGCTCCGTTTCCCTCCCTCTCTCCGTTTCCCTCCTTTCCCTCCCTCCCTCCTCTCCCTCCTCCGTTTCCCTCCCTCCCTCCGTTTCCCTCCCTCCCTCGCTCCGTTTCCCTCCCACCCACTCTCCGTTTCCCTCCCTCCCTCCATCTCTCCGTCTCCCTCCCTCCCTCCCTCAGCCCGCTGTAGCGTGTGACCGACCCAATTTTTCTGCGCACAGTTTGCATCTGTTATTTTATGATGAACGAAGCAAGCTTGGGTCTCAAGTTTAGTTATCAAAACACGCAAAAACTGCGGTGGCCGTTCAAGAGACTGTCGTTAACCCCTTCATCTCCAAAAAAAATGGGGAACTGCAGAAAACGCTCAGCAGGGCAGGCAGCATCTGTGGAGGGAGGACCAGAGTTGAAGGAGCAGGGAGTTAGCGCCACCTGCTGAGTGCTGCCAGCATTTTCCATCTCCAGTTGCTTCCCTTTCACCCTTCCCATACCCATCCATCATCCCTCCCCCAACTGCTGTCCAGTCACATGCCAAGCCCTTCTCTCACCCCTCTCCCTATCTTTATTCCACATTCAGTCTGGATGCATCATTTCGACTGACCTGTTCACTCTCCACAGATGCTGCCTGACCCACTGGGTTCCTCCAGCAGATGGTTTGTTTCAGCTCATCAACGAGCCTGAGAGCCCATCAATTCCAAACTTACTTTCAACTGTTAACTCCTCTTTGTCTCTCTCATTCTCGATCTTTCTTTTCCTCCCAACTCCATGTCCCTTCTATCTATCAAAGAGCCACCTTCTGCTTTCTATCTCTTCTCAGCTTTTTTCTCTTCTACTTCCCACCTGCATCTACCTGTGTGCTTTTCCCCCTGCCCCTTCCTCCCTCCTCCCCCCTCCTGTCTTGGGTAAACTTATACCTCTCATTTTGTTTGTTTTAGATTGGTCACAGTGTTTGAGCTACCAAAAGAAAATAGACACACACACCGAGAGCAGTTCAGATTATACAAATGTTTATTACAAATTCAAAAGCTGATTTCACACTACAATGTGTAAGCCCTTTCCAACTATACTTATCATCGCTTGGACTGGTCCCAACTGCCGAACCGAGGCAATGACTGCACACTTGTAGTAGGTTGTCAGGGTGCCGGTAGCAGCTTCTCCACCTCCCTTGACCGGGACGTTGGCTGGACTCCAGAAGTTCTTCTTCTAGTTGAGAGATGTTGCCACCTCTCGGAGAGTCTCAAACTTCAGCAGCGGGACCATGGCTTGTATTACCCAAAAACTGCTTACCCAAGCATCTATTCACAGCACAGCAAGAAAGATAAGCAAGTAAGCTAGCATGCTAGGCTTCTAACGAATAACATAATTTTCAGCTTATCACTTTGAATACAATGGTTTATTTTGCATCAAGGCTAGGCCTCTGACAGTCTGTGACCAAAACAAGCAGGAAGATTAAATGTTCTTGGTACACAGATGTCCTTTCGTCAGATAACGGCATCTCTGGCCCCTCGGTGGAATTTAGCTTATGTCTGCTGATTCTAAAACACAAGCAGGCTCTCAGTCTGGCAAAATCCAGAGCTGCAAATTAAAAAAGCAGGTTAGAATCTTCCATTACACCACCCCACACTTTCTTAATCAGGCTATTCTTGCTCATACTTTGACATCCTGTACCTCCCATGAATTCTGCGTGACCAGCTGAGTTTCTCCAGCACATTTATGCATTGCATTGTTTAACTTACCTTCAATGGGACGAGCATACCTGGGTGGCACGGTGTACGTAGTACAGCACCAGCAATCAGGACAGGGTTAAAATCCATGCTGTCTGTAAGGAGTTTGTATGTTCTCCCTGAGTCTGCATTGGTTTCCCCCAGGGGCCCCAGTTTCCTCCCACCATTCAAAAACATACTGGGGATGTTGGTTAATTAGGTGTAAATTGGGTGGCATGGACTCGTGGGCCAAAATGGCCTGTTGCCGTGCTGTATGTATGTAAATAACTGTCCGTTTATAGTAATCCTATTCTGATTCTTTTATATTCTTCCCACATTCCCATCAACTCCACCAGGTTCTCCACTCATCCACACGGCAGAATAACTACTAATTAACTCACTGGCTCTGCGCAGGTTTGTTATTTGGGAGAAACTCACAGGATCACTCCACACAGACAGCTCCTGTGGTCAGGATTGAATCCAGGTCTCTGGAGCTGGACGGCCCACTCTGCTGCACCACCCACTCTACCGGGATTATCCTGACTCCAAACCCATTGAGTCTCCGAATTCTCCCTGAAATGGGCAACTGTGCCACACATCCCCTCCCCACCAGCCCCAAAGGAGTATCTGCAGAAGCAACTCACCAGAAGACATTCCAGGGCAAATCAAGGAGGGCCAATAAACCGTGGCCTTGCCACCAATGCCTGCCTTTCTTGGGAGAATTTTTAAAGGAACTATATCTCTTTTTCACTGTTAATTTATAATTATTGAAGGAAGGGAAGAATCTTTCTCATTGAAGAGAGTCAATGTTTTCAGCGGGGCCTAGGGGTTTAGAATGATTGACAAGGAAAAATGTGCAACTGGAGAGGCAGAGGAAGCAGATTCCGCAGCATTTTTCCAATGGGAAGCGGAGACATACCAATGATTTGGTGGGTGATGCAAAAGCCCAGGAGTGGGGACCAAATAAAGAGCTCTTCTGAGGTGCCAACACAGGCATGATGGGCTGAATGGTTTAATTCTGTGCTCTGTTGTACAATTTCAGGATTTTCCCAACTGCTTCACATTCAGCAAAGGGACTGTCATAATACATGCGGCACAGATGTTAATTTATGCACAGTAAGCTCAGAAAACAGCAAGGCAATATATCAGCAGATAATCTTTACAGCACCTTCTTACAGCACAGGCTATTTTTGAAGATTTAAATGGGGCAAGGTCCTTGCTGAGGTGAGCACTTTGCCGCTCTAAATTGTAACACTTAATTGCAGAAATAAAGCCAAAGCCTGTTCTTCGCAGAGCTTTATCTGGTTTAGATTTACACTGGTGATTACCTTGTCATGACATATTGATCGATTTATAGAATGACCCATGATCTGTCATCATCGACACCCTCTCTGTGTGTTCCATGTTACTTTACTCGGGACACACACCCCACACCCACAACCTTGTGAAATAAACTTTCCAAAAGTCGCTCGACAAGGCACCAAACAAAACAGTTCTTGTGTTCAGAAATGGAGTCACACAAGAGACTACAGATGCTGGAGTTAAGTAGGAGCTTACAAGCTGGGGTAACATATCAGCATGGATCGAGGCTTGCTTAGTTAGAATAGAGGGATTGTTTTCAGTTTGGAAGGTTATTAGTGGGGAGTCACAGGAATTAGTTCAGGGAACTCAGCTTTTCATATTTTATATCAACAACAGATGAAAAGAGTGTTACGTGCCTTGGAATCCGGGACTCATTACTGGGGAGGGTAATGTCTTGGGTGGAGGGCACAGTCTGTGAGAGATAATATGACATTTATAGTCATGCACATTGTACCAAAATTCTTACCTGCTGCAGCTGAACATACCTACAATAGTACAAATTAAACTAAATTAAAATAAAATAAACACAAAAGATAGAGAATAAATATTCACAGTTACCATGGTACAAGAAAAAAGAGTAGTGATATAATAATGCAGACTGTCCTTTTGTAGGGTTGGTGTAGTCCCTGTTAAGTGTAACGGGGAGGTTCAGGAGCCTGATACTTGTTGGAAAGAAACTGTTCTTGAACCTGGAGGTACTGGTCTTCAGTCTTCCGTACCTTCTACCTAAAGATAGCAGAGAGATAAGGTTGTGACCAGGGTGATAGGATCCTTTATGTTTTTTATATGTACGTGGGCATGTCGGGTCATAATGAGAGCTTCGATGGGAAGAGTGGAGAGACAAGATATTTTTAAACTGTGGGAAACAAGTAAGCGATCAGGTCCTGTCAATTCCCTCACAGACTGCTGTGTCAGAGCATTTTCCAAGGACATGCCTCAATGCACTGGAGTCCTTGGGAGCCGATTCCCGAGAGTAGGGAGGGAGACATATCTACTCTGTCTAATTTCAAACACCCTATGATTACTGCAGACTCATCCATAGGTTCACTCAGGAGAGCAGTCCAGTTCCAGGGGAAGTTTCAGTGGGTCAGCCAGAGGCCAGACAAACATGATTGCATTTATGTTGCCTTCTGTGCCCCGTTACAGCAGAGGGGCATTAGAGAAGGGAAGCCCAGAGAACAAGGTATCAGACACCAAAATGCTACATACAAACCTTGGGGAACAATTACTTAGAGCTTGGCCATTGGTTTGTGCTATCATTTCTGCTCACATCATCATCCTCCCAATGCACATCTCCCTATCACCAATATCTTCTCTCAAAGTGTCATGAAAAGATACATCAAGGAAAAAGGCCATTCAGCCCACAAAGTACATGCCAACCATCAACTACACATTTAGTCAGTCTCACAGTGGGAAAACAGACCTTTTGACCCATCTTGCCCATGCTGACCAAAATGTCATATATATCTGTCTGTCTGTGTGTGTGTGTGTGTGTGTGTGTGTGTGTGTGTGTGTGTGTGTGTTTGTGTGTGTGTGTGTGTGTGTGTGTGTGTGTGTGTGAGTATGAGAATATATCAGTGTGCGTGTGAGTATATATCTGTGTGTGTGTGTATGGGAATATATCAGTGTGTGTGAGTATATATCAGTGCGTGTATGTGTGTGCTTGTATGAGTATATATCTCTGTGTCTGTGTATGGGAATATATCAGTGTGTGTGTGAAAATATATCTGTGTGTGTGTGTGTGTGTGTGTGTGCATGCACGTATCAGTGTGTGTGTGTGATTATATATCTGTGTGTGTGTATGAGAATATATCAGTGTATGTGTTTGTGTGTGTGTGAGTATATATCAGTGTGTATGGGTGTATGTATGGGAATATATCAGTGTGTCTGCGCGCGTATCAGTGTGTGTGTATATGAGTATATATATGTGTGTGTATGAGAATATATCAGTGTGTGTGCGCGCGTTTCAGTGTGTGTGTATGAGTATATATCAGTGTTTGTCTGGGTTTGGTTTACACCTTTATCCCTGTGTAAGGTAATCACACTGCCACCTGCTGGACATATACAGTCAAAATAGGAAAGTAAAACCATTTTCTACAGCAACTTTCATGCATGTTGGATGATTTGGAGCACAGAACTTTACAGCACATACAGGCCCTTTTGCCTACTCAACAATCTATCTCACACCCATTTTTTTCTTATATTCACATGTCTTTTGAATGACCCTTTTGTACCAGCCTCCAATGCAATGTTTTCCAGACACCCACCACTCTCTGAGTAAAAAAACCTACCTCTGACTTCTTCCCTAAACTTTCCTCCCTCACCTTATGCATATTTGTTACCATTGCCCTGGGAAAATGGTGCTGACTGTCCATCCTATCTATACTTCTCATAATCTCGTAGACCTCTATTAAGTCACACCTCATCCTTCATAGCTCAAATGAGAAAAGCCCTAATTCTGTTCACCTTGCTCCATAAGATACATTTTCCAATCCAGGAAAAATCCTAGATAATCTTCCCTCCACCCTCTCCAAAGCTTCCACGTCCTTTTTGGATTGATCTACTTACAACTACTGTGTCCATGCTGGGTCCCAGCAGAACAATTCCATTCCCTTTGTTGATTTCCCTCTTACCAAGACTCTTCCCTCACCAAGTTTCAGTTGAAACATTGTCCACTGCTGCTGCTTGACTCGCTCACTTCCTCCGGGAAATCGTGTTATCCCTTTATATAATCGAAGGCTATCCACTGCTTATTTAGCACATCCAAGGATGATTACCCAACTAACTTTAGACAATGACTCCTTGTTGACTTTCTGAATTCCCAAAAATAGTTATAACTCATTTCAGAAGCATAGATTATGGCATTTGTAATATTTTGAAATACCATTGTCACAGATATGATCACCGTCAATTTAATAGCCCAGAAACAGTCCGTAATGTCCTCTTTCTTCTCCCAAGCTATTTCTATTCTTCCTTTTTCCCCCTCCACATTTTTTTTCCTCATGCCCCCCCCCACCACCCCATGGCACACTATCAACCCCCTCCATCTCTAAATCCATCCACCCACCTGTAGGATACTTCCACCTCCCCCCTTCCACTCTAATTTCACCTGGTCCCATCTGCCCTTCTTGTCACCTGCTCCTCTCACCAGATCCCACCTTTGGTTTCACATCACCCGTTCCTCCATCATATAAGACTCACCTTCCTCCACCTGGCCTCTCTTTTGCTCCTGCTTCCTCTTTTGCTCCTGCCTCAACCACTCCCTTTGACTGGCATATGCCAATCAACTGCCTCTATCTGTCAATCTTCACATTTCCCTTGTCCTCCAATCCGCGACTGGCTCCATTGCAACTCCTCCCACTCAGGCCTCCTTCTACTGGGCATGTTCCCTCTGCACCCCCACTCATGACGAAGGGTTCTGGTCAACCATTCTTTTCTATTCATTGTTTTAATTTTAAATAAAATTGTTTTATTTTTGCTCCAGATTCCCTTTAAGAAATAATGAACAGACATTTAAAAAGAAACAACAAATCTTTAAGATTATTCTCTGTTCTTTTAAAAAGTACAAACCAGTCACAATCAAACTGCCTCAGAATAGTTCAAAAGAAGAAACATGGTAATAATATCATGAGTTTAATTCATAAATTGTACAATGTACATATGCACCAATATTCTTACTTGCTCTGCTCAACAGGCATTTTTTAAAAACTATAATAATGAACACAGTATATTTTGGTGTACAAGTCAACCCTCCTTTTTCAGCCTCATTTTAAGGGTTTTATGATATATCCAGTATATAAGTCGACCCCCATTTTCTGGCTGCCTGGATGCCCCGTTGACCGGTGTATAAGTTGACCCCCAAAGCTCGCAATGCCTGAGATGGGCCATTGACCGGTGCATATGATGACTCCCCATATATCACATGGATTGATCTGCTGGGCATTGGCTGGAGGTGATTGCTTTCATGGAGGATCCACCTTAGCACAACACACGACAAAAATATGAAGTGAGCTCTAAGTTGAAAGTGACAGAAATGGCCAAGAAAACCAACAACTGTGCTGCTTCAAGAAAATTTGATGTGCATGAGAAATTGAGAAGAGACTGGAGGCAGAAAGAAGAAACTAAGAAAAATACCAAAAAGGCAATGTTCTTTGAGAAAAGGAATCACTTGTTGGCCAGAGTTGGAAAATTGCGTTGCAGAATGGATATGTGAACAGAGGCAAAATTGCTACATAGTCACTTGAAATAAAATAAGAACATTTGCACAGCAGTGGGCAGTGATGATTTTGAGGCTACAGTAGGCTGATGCAATCATTTTATGAACAGGAAAAATCTGGTATTATGCCAAAAAAATTAAAATTGCACAGAAACTACCATAAGATCTTGATCATAAAGTTTTTTCCACCAGTTATACTTAACCACATAAACACAAGTTTGCATTGGCAAATATTGGAAACATGGACACAACCCCCATGAATTTTGATGATAGGCAACAGAACAGTGGAATGAAAAGGTGTGAAAACTGTGCAAAGCAGAAGTACAGGCCATGAAAGGACCAGGTGAACCGTGGTGTTTATCGTGCATGGCTGACGGGATGAAGTTAAGACCCATGGTATGCTTCAAATGCAAAATTAAAGTGAAAATGAAATTATCTGCAGGTATTTGTACATTTTCATGAAAAAGGATGGATGGATGAAAATGGAGTAAAACTATGGATAGACAATGTGTGGAACAGGTGGTTTACGCAAAGAACAGAGTTTGCTGGTCTGGGATATGTTTCGTAGCCACTTAACTGAGAAGATACGACACAATACTTACATGGCAGCTATCCTGGGTGGTTTGACGTCTATATTACAACCTCTTAATATCTGCTTGAACAAGCCATTCAAAAACCATGTGCATGGATGTCGAGTGCAGAAAACTCCTTTACAAAAGGCAGGACAACACGCGCTGCATCACTTGATGTGCTGTGTGACTATGGGACAAAGTTAAAGTAGAGATTGTGATTAAAATCATTTAAAAAGTGCGGTATCTCTTGTGCAATTGATAGCACGGAAGATGATTTATTGTGGGACACTGATGATGAAGCTGAAGCCCCCTCATCAGATATGGACGGGGACCCATGTTTGAACAGTGAGGGTCTGGATGTTCTCGCTGCCATCTTTGCTTCAGACGATGATAGGGAGAGTGATTTCGAAGGGTTCTAAATGTGTTGATGTTTTCATTAAAAATCTCAATGAAAATCTGTCGCAGTTGGGGTTTTTTCAAGGGTTGGCTTATACACCGGATCAGCGCAGATTGAATTTTGAGCTGAATTTAAGATCTCAAAAGCATATCAGAGTATAAGTTGACTCCCATTTTTTGAGAGTTTTTTGGGTTTCACAACTCGACTTATATGGTAAATGAATTTGAAAAAAAATGCATCAGATAGACATGGGTTGGACCAAAACTCCTTGACAATGCTTAGACAGTGTCCCTTTAAGGAGCAGGTGCTGGCCGGCTCTAGAGCGCCCTCTCCCGTCCAAGCCGTGCTCTCTCTGTCTTGAATCTGCTGGCGGGAGCCGCGCGTTCGCTCTGCGCGACGAAAGTGCGGCCGGACTGGGATTGGATTTACCTGGACCCAGTTTCCATGGCGGCGGCGGCGGCGGCGGCGGATGGCGATTCCCGTGGCCTCAGCAAGGAGGAGAAATACGACCGGCAGTTGCGGTGAGCGAGGGGCCGGGTGCAGGGACCCGAGGCTGGGCCCGCAGTCCCCTGTTCTCTTTTCTCTTTCCCCCGTTCTCTTTTCTCTTTCCCCCCCCCCCATGTGACATCGTTGACCCGTCCGCAGCCGAGCCGCTTTGTCCACCCCCCTGTCCCTCTATTAAATGGGCACGTCCTTGTCCACCCCCCTGTCCCTCCATTAAATGGGCACATCCTTGCCCACCCCACTGTCCCTCTATTAAATGGGCACGTCCTTGTCCACCCCCCTGTCCCTCTATTAAATGGGCACGTCCTTGTCCACCCCACTGTCCCTCTATTAAATGGGCACGTCCTTGTCCACCCCCCTGTCCCTCTATTAAATGGGCACGTCCTTGTCCACCCCACTGTCCCTCTATTAAATGGGCACGTCCTTGTCCACCCCCCTGTCCCTCTATTAAATGGGCACGTCCTTGTCCACCCCACTGTCCCTCCATTAAATGGGCACGTCCTTGTCCACCCCACTGTCCCTCCATTAAATGGGCACGTCGTTGTCCACCCCACTGTCCCTCCATTAAATGGGCACGTCCTTGTCCACCCCACTGTCCCTCCATTAAATGGGCACGTCGTTGTCCACCCCCCTGTCCCTCCATTAAATGGGCATGTCCTTGTCCACCCCACTGTCCCTCCATTAAATGGGCACGTCGTTGTCCACCCCCCTGTCCCTCCATTAAATGGGCACATCCTTGTCCACCCCTCTGTCCCTCCATTAAATGGGCACGTCGTTGTCCACCCCCCTGTCCCTCCATTAAATGGGCACGTCCTTGTCCACCCCCCTGTCCCTCTATTAAATGGGCACGTCCACCCCACTGTCCCTCCATTAAATGGGCACGTCGTTGTCCACCCCACTGTCCCTCTATTAAATGGGCACGTCGTTGTCCACCCCCCTGTCCCTCCATTAAATGGGCATGTCCTTGTCCACCCCACTGTCCCTCCATTAAATGGGCACGTCCTTGTCCACCCCCCTGTCCCTCTATTAAATGGGCACGTCCTTGTCCACCCCACTGTCCCTCCATTAAATGGGCACGTCGTTGTCCACCCCACTGTCCCTCTATTAAATGGGCACGTCGTTGTCCACCCCCCTGTCCCTCCATTAAATGGGCATGTCCTTGTCCACCCCACTGTCCCTCCATTAAATGGGCACGTCGTTGTCCACCCCCCTGTCCCTCCATTAAATGGGCACATCCTTGTCCACCCCTCTGTCCCTCCATTAAATGGGCACGTCGTTGTCCACCCCCCTGTCCCTCCATTAAATGGGCATGTCCACCCCACTGTCCCTCCATTAAATGGGCACGTCGTTGTCCACCCCCCTGTCCCTCCATTAAATGGGCACATCCTTGTCCACCCCTCTGTCCCTCCATTAAATGGGCACGTCGTTGTCCACCCCCCTGTCCCTCCATTAAATGGGCACATCCTTGTCCACCCCTCTGTCCCTCCATTAAATGGGCACGTCCTTGTCCACCCCCCTGTCCCTCCATTAAATGGGCACGTCGTTGTCCACCCCACTGTCCCTCCATTAAATGGGCACGTCCTTGTCCACCCCCCTGTCCCTCTATTAAATGGGCACGTCGTTGTCCACCCCACTGTCCCTCCATTAAATGGGCACGTCCTTGTCCACCCCTCTGTCCCTCCATTAAATGGGCACGTCGTTGTCCACCCCCCTGTCCCTCTATTAAATGGGCACGTCCTTGTCCACCCCCCTGTCCCTCCATTAAATGGGCACGTCGTTGTCCACCCCACTGTCCCTCTATTAAATGGGCACGTCCTTGTCCACCCCACTGTCCCTCCATTAAATGGGCACGTCGTTGTCCACCCCTCTGTCCCTCTATTAAATGGGCACGTCCTTGTCCACCCCACTGTCCCTCTATTAAATGGGCACGTCCTTGTCCACCCCACTGTCCCTCCATTAAATGGGCACGTCCTTGTCCACCCCCCTGTCCCTCTATTAAATGGGCACGTCCTTGTCCACCCCACTGTCCCTCCATTAAATGGGCACGTCCTTGTCCACCCCCCTGTCCCTCTATTAAATGGGCACGTCCTTGTCCACCCCACTGTCCCTCCATTAAATGGGCACATCTTTGTCCACCCCACTGTCCCTCCATTGAATGGACACGTCTTTCTGTGGTTGAACGCATTGCCCCCCTGCCCCGATGGTGACTGCCTGTGTTTTCTCATTGGTTTACATTCTCTCAACCTTTCTGAAGGGAGGGCTGGGCTCCACCAATGTGTTCCTGGGACCTAGTGCAGCAGCATCGTCACCAAGTTAGGTCTGCTGACTGAATCTGAATAAGATATTCATCCTTCCACAGCAGAGTATTGGACAATTAAAGAGTTTGTAGTGAAACTAGATCCAATCCTGCCTCCTGAGGGATATGTACCAAGCAAAAATAGCTGTTTTGGGTTTTTGTTTTACTCAAGGATGTTTACTGTTGTCCACATCAGCAGGAACCAGTATTTCTGTGACTTAACTTCCCAACTCATGGATATGATGACCTTTCTTTGCCGAATATGAGTGTGAATGAAGAAGTCGATCACTTTCTGGTCATGTCCTCACTATACCTGCAATTTTCTATTGCCTTTCAGCCTCCATGCTTTTTCAAGTGTATTTGATTCACCATTGTGCCTCTTAAAGCTATGCCTTCATTTTTTTGGATCCTTGTTTTGGAATTTATGTTTATGAGATCCTTAAACTCTGTCCCAAGAGTTTGGAAATCTAATAACTCTTTCGAGTTCTGTGTTGAATTATATTTGATATTCCTGTCAGAACATTTTGCCACATTAAAGGTGCCACATAAAAATGTTGTAACTGAAGGCTTGAACATTTTCGCGATGCCCAAACCAATTGTAAATTTTTCATTGCTTCCTGAAATGGCATCAGAATAAGGGAATAATCCTTGGTTACTGTAGACTGTGTGATTTCACTTCATCACTGGATTGTTCAGATAATGAATCTGTGTGTTGTCAAATGAGTACTGCTTTGCTGAGTTTGGAAAGTTTAATGTCACTTGCTATGTTTCCTCACTCAGGTTGTGGGGTGATCATGGACAGGAAGCACTGGAAGCTGCTCACGTCTGCCTGATTAACGCCAGTGCCACTGGCACTGAAATCCTGAAGAACTTGGTGCTTCCTGGTAAGAATGAACAATTTGAACAAAAACAAAGATTTTTAAACATTAATAGTTTCCATAATTTTCACAAGCACCCTCTGTTGACAGGCATTGGATCTTTTACGATAGTGGATGGCAGTACTGTTGCTGGGGAGGATGTTGGCAACAAGTGAGTCCTTAAATGTCAAGACTTCCAATTTTGTTGTGTGTGATTAGTTGCCTAACCTGTTGCTTTGTGTCTAGTAGAATGTGGAGGATTGTACACTCCTGGACCCCAACCTCTGTTCCTCCCTCATCTTGTATTTCAACCTGTGCTCTTCAGCCGATGATTTTACCCTCCTCTTCCTCACCTACTCCATGTTTCCATCGTGCTTGGTGGCTATTTTAAATTCACTGTCATGTAGAATTTTGAATGCCTTTCTATACGTGATCCTTGAAGTAGGAGGCATTTGATGTGACAACTATTTCTGTTGTGCAATTGTCTGTCTCTGCCTGGATACAAATATAGGGTTTTGGGAAGGGGTGTTATTGGGTAGGAGACTGGATAAAATGGAGGAAAAGTACTGTTTGTTTGCTGAAGCCTTGGCTCCAATATAGGTCCAAACTGACCAAATGCCTCAAATATTCACTAGCATTTGCCCCTTGTTTGAAATATTTTTGAATTAATGCAAATTTTTTCAAAATAGCTCAATCCTGGTTGTCTCTGCAGTTATTAGTTGCAGATTGATTTTGCTTTTTTTTTGCTTTTGGAGAAGGCTGATTGTGGCATTACTGCTTCATTTGTGAGTTCATCCCAAATCAGAGAACTGAGATTAACAGCAATTTATATTTTTTGGAATTTGATTGGAGTCTGCAGTTCATTTGTAAAAGTGGCACCCAAGGCTTCATGAAGTACACAAGTGATAAAAATGGTGAAAGGCCTTGGAATGAGCCATATAGTCCAGGGTGATGGCAGGAAGTGAAATATTGAAAACTATTCCCTTACAAGGTTGCTAGTTTGGGACTTGATTGGAGTTTTCAGGATTTCTGAAGGCATGAGATTTGGCAGTGTCTGAATATTGCTATCTGTACTGTTGTGCCACATTAATCAATTGGAGGCTGACATAATAAATTTCAGAGGTTGGTCTATGGAGGCATATTAAGCACAATGTATTGGAATCTGTGACTGAGATGGCACCTGTGCATATGCCACTAGTGATGTTAATTGACCCCAAGTAATATCAAACGAGCATTCTTTCTATTCGGGGTCAAAGTTTTATTTAAAAACTCATTTGTGCCTTGTGGATGACTGCACTCTCCCTGGTTGTACTGGTCTTCTCCACCATTGCCACTTCTCTCCTCCCAATGATGGCTGTCTCTCCTGTGGTTGCCATACCCACCTCAGCCTCTCCTTCCAGAGTTGCATTTGCCTCCTGACTACTTCTTAGCATGGCCCCCACCTCAAATAGAGGGTGGGAGATGGTAGCATCAAGCAGTGCCACTGGTACCAAGCTCTCTCAGTTCACTTCTGCCATATGTTTTAAATGGTATAACCACTTTAGGAGCAAATTATGTCCTTTATTTCTGTGTTGGAGGTCGGGGAGTGCTGTTTGCAGAGCTGGGAGTTCATTAGTACATTGACAATAAAAGTGAAAAGAGTGGGATGCATTTTATTCTTGTTCCTGATTGTCTGTGTTTCCCTTTCAGCTTTTTCCTAACAAAAAACAGCATTGGAAAGGTGAATTATAGTGTATTTTTGTGTCTTGTTTAAAAGATGAACCATTCTCTGAGCATCGCCATCGAATAATTAACTTCATCCTGCCTATTTTGTCCTTGCTTTAATGCCTCCGTTTGGTGCATGTCTGAGATCCAGGACTAGTCTGCGGTTGGGTCTGGATCAGTTGCTCGTTGAATTATAGTTAAACCACATCTGCAGCACTGCACAATTGTTCTCATGTTATTAAAGAATTGTTGAGAAATGAGCATAACTACTGGAGGGAGACAGCAGGTCAAGCAGTGGGAGAAAAAGAATGGACGACGTTTCAGGTTGAAATCTTTTTATCAAGACTGGGGACATGGAGAGAAGGAAGTGTAGAGGGTGGTGAGATAGGGGCTCCATGTATGATTGGTGAACTAGTTACAGGTGAAACATGACGGACAGGCATAAGATTGGCAGATGGCAGACAATTGTTGATTAAATAGGGATTATTTTCTCTAGAAAAGGAGGGATGTGATTGAGGCCTTTAAGGTTTGCTTGGGGATTTGTCGAGATGTCTCCAGAAGCAGGAGAGGCCAGAATTTGGGAGCATTAGCATCTGGCAGTCACAAATTAATCCAATTAGAATTACGAATACATTTCCTTTCCAGATGATTATAACATGGAACTGACAGATAGCATTGGTACAATTAGAGTGATTGAGGGAGAAAGGAAAAGGGTATGTTGATGGGGTGGGAGGAGGCTTGTGTGGCGTATCAATAACTATGAGGGCCTGAGGATCCTAATGATTTGCTTTAATCCTCAAGGACATGAAGCCATCTATAAACAGTTAAGTTTTTACACTTTCATTTCATTTTCAATTCAGAGCCGAGCTCAAGCAGCTACAGAACTTCTGCAGGAGCTGAATAGTGATGTCAGCGGAAACTTCGTGGGCGAGGTGAACACAATACTGAGCATTGTAATGATGCTTCATTTTGAAACGTTATTATTACAAACCACCCCTTGGTGTTGAAATTAATCTCTTGGAAACTCTTCCAACCTGTTCTCATTAGCCACAGCAATTAGTAACTAGAAGAATGTGGCCATCAAAACCATAGAAGAGACTGGGCAGCACAGCTAGTAGTGCAGAAGGCTCACAGCTCAGTTCCCTTTAAATCTTTCCCTTCTCATCTTAAATGTATGGCCCCTAGATTTAGATTATCATACTCTAGAGCACACATGTCAAACTCAGGCCTGCGGGCCAAATTTGGCCCGTGATATAATTATATTTGGCCCGCAAGATCATATCAAATATGTATTGGAGCTGGCCCGCTGGCCGCCGAGCCAGTATTGCGCATGCACAACTAATACTACAAATCCCAGAATGCTTTGCAAATGCATTGGCGCCGGTCTGTCAGCCCGCTAATCGCCCCCACCTCCTCTACTTTCATTAGTATCTGCGACCTGTCGCCCAACTCACATGTAATAAACCCCTTACGAAAAATAGCCAAACGAAAGGCAGAAAACAGGACCTTTCAAGACAGGTGGGAGGCAGACTCTGACCCCAGAGTTTGATGAACTTGCATCTAAGAAGAGATGCCAAGTATCTGGTTTAGACCCAGGTGCATCAGAGTAAATCACAGTGTAGCAAGCTAAGCTTGGATTCATATTTTCTTTGGTTAACTTTGGACTGTTCATAGTTGAAAGATTGGATTTTAATTGAAGCAAGTTGTTATTTTTTTGACTTGTTGGCTTGTGAGAAAAAAAACATTTAAAAGGAGCTTAAAGGCTATAGAGAAATATTATTTATTGAATATTTTATTTCTCATTTGTTAATGCTTCTTCTGGAAAGAGTTTAACCAAAACTATTATTAAACATTTATTTTAATAAGAAAAAGTTTAACATTACATATGTTGAAAGAAGAGAAAACATGCAGATGTTGTTGAAAATTGTCAATAAATATTTAGTTTGGCCCACGACTTAGTCCAAGTTTTTAATTTGGCCCTCTGTGAATTTGAGTTTGACACTGCTCTAGGGAGATAAAATAGACTATGGTTATCTGTGCCCCATGGTTTTATAAACCTCTGTCAGGTCTCTCCTCAGCCTTCTACTCTCCAGGAAGTAAAGTCCCACCCTCTTTTTATAACTTAATCTCTCCAGTTATGTTGACATTCGTGTGAATCTTTGCTGCAACCTTTACAGCTTGCCTAAAGCTGGGTGACAGAAATTGTGCGCTACACTCCAAATGTGGTCTCACCAATTGTACAGTTCTAATATGATGTCCCAACTCCTGTACTCAATGCCCTGAGAGATGAAGGCAGGTGTAGCAAATGCTTACTTCACTACCCTGTCCACCTATGTGGCTGCTTTCAAAGAACCATGCATCTGTACCCCCAAGTCTGTTCTACAACACACTCTAGGCCCCTACTCTTTACTGTGCAAGTCCTGCTGTGTTTTAAACTATCAAAGTACAACATCTCACACTTGTCTGAGTTAAATGCCATCTACCATTCCTTGGTCACTTCCTCAGATCATCTAGATCCTAATGTAATATCAGATTATCTTCTTCACGGTCCACTATACCACCAATTTAGAATCCTAGCTTTATTATTCCTAAGCTTTTCTGCATTTTCTTATGATTAACCCTGCCAAGATATTTGTTACCTCACCCTTGCTATTTTCAGCCCGGTAGAATCAGCTAAGATGTGGGACTGGAGTCACACAGGTCAAACTAGAGGACATGTTGAGTTTCCTGAAGGATCAGCTGGGTTTGTCCATTGGTTTCGTATTCCATGAAGGATGAATGAGTGTGAATGCATTTGTAATAGATGTGAAATATTTCTTTCCGTAATTTTTCCTTTTGGAATTGTTCAGAATGTGGAGCAGTTGCTTGAAAACGATCCCACGTTCTTCCTCGGATTCAGCATGGTCATTGCCACTCAACTCCTGGAGAGGTTAGCAACAGAAAGATATTTTTTAAAATTCACAATTTTCTCACTTTCTTTTTGCTCATTGTCAGGCCTACAATGTAGTGCTGTCCATTCGCCTGGATGAGTGCAGAGTCAACGATGATAAAGTTTATTATACATATTGTACATGTGCATTGAAATACTTGCTCCAGATGAACAGATATTTGTAAAGAAAAACTATAATACAGTATTAAACTAATTGAATGAAATTAAAAGAGACAATGATTACACAAGATAGATAATATTCCCAGCAACCCTAGTGCAAAAAGTGACTTGCAATAGTGCAGACAAATCATTTTGTGATTTTGGAGCAGACTAGGATTAATGTTCCAAGGGGAGGTTCAAGAGACTGATAGTTACTGGAAATAAACTGTTCTTGAAGCTAGAGATGCTGGACTTCAGGCTTTTGTACCTTCTGCCTGCAGTAACAGTGACAAGAGGTTGTGACCAAGGTTATAATGTTGGCTCCCTTCTTGAGGCAGTGCCTCACATAGTTGTTTGCAATGGATGGGAGGTCAGTGCCAATAAAGGACCTGGTTATGCTTACTATCTTCTACAGTTTCTATGTTCATGGGCACTTGAATTGCCAAACCAGGCTGTGAGGAAACTATCTAATACACTTTCCTCAGTGCACCTATAAAAGATTGATAGAAATAGGAGTTGATGGCATTCAACAGGATGGCACCATCCAGAGTAAAGCTGCCAGTCTGATTGGAACCTCATCCCACAACTATAATATATTCACTCCCTCCACCACTGCCCCAATTTAGTTGTTGTACTGTACATTCTGAATTGCAGCAACTTACCAAAGCTTTTTTAAAAGTACCTTCAACCTGTGGTCTGGTTTGAGGTGATAGTTTGTCATTAACATACAGTGGCCTCCATAATGTTTGGGGCAAGGATAGTTTTTCCCTTTATTTGCCCTTGTGGTCCACAGTTTTAAATTTGAAATCAAACAATTCACAGGTAATTAAAGTGCACATTCCAGATTTTATTCAAGGTTATTTGTATACATTTTAGTTTGACCATGTAGAAATTACAGCACATTTTATAAATGGTCCCCCTCATTTTAGGACATGATAATGTTTGGGACATTTGGCTTCACAGGTATTTGTGAGTACTCAGGTATGTTTAATTGCTTCATGGGTGCAGGATTCCGAGAGCTAGGCTTGCTTCTAAGCTTTTGATCATCTTTGGAGTCTGTAGGTGCCATTTTTCAGCACCTACATGTGGACCAGAGTTGTGCCAATGAAAGGCAAAGAAGCCATTATGAAAACCAAGAATAAAACAGGTAGAGAGATCACCCTAACTTTGGGATTTCCAACATTAAAAGTTTGGAACATCATTAGGAAGAAAGAATGTACGGGTGAGCTCAGTAATCGTAAAAAGACAAGGAAGATCTCCACTGCTGTTGACAGAAGGCTTCTCATCATAATGAAGAAAAATACCCCAATGAAATTAAAAGAGACAATGAATACACAAGATAGATAATATTCCCAGTAACATTCGTGTAAAAAGTGACTTGCAATAGTGCAGACAAATCAGAAACACTCTTTCAGGAGGCAAGTGTGGATATGTCAATGACTACTGTCCACAGAACTTACCAGGCCATGAATTACCACTTTGGTGGAATTTGAATGCCGCCTACAGTCTAAATTGTGACTGTGTTGCACACCTTAGGCATCCAAATGACCTAAGTTCCAAAATGCCAAGTAAACCCAGTGAAGAAGTGCTGGTTGCTATTTAACTGCTAGATAGACCCCCACCCAGGCCATGCTGCCATGAGGGGGGGGGGGGGGGGGGTAAAGAAAGGTACAGGAGCTTAAAGATGAGCACTCAATGGCACAAGGACAGCTTCTTCCCCTCTCCCATCAGATTCCTGAATAATAAGTGAATAAAAGACACTGCCTTACTTTTTGTACACTTTTTTTATATATATAAAATCTGATTCTACTTGGCTATAAAATAACCAATATTTGTTTGCTGCTATTAGTACGTTGCTTCATTTATCGACTGTTCTCTGGGCTGCTGATGTTCCACTGCTGGTGTGCAGAACGTATGGTCTGGTTGGTTACATGAGACTTGCTGTAAAAGAGCACCCAGGTGAGAGACCTATCCCTCATTCTACTCTCACGGGTTACATTAGTCTAGTTATGGATAAATGTGTCTTTAAAAGAAATAGATTATGGGGGTTTAGTGTAGGTCACTTCACAGAGTAACACTTCACACTTTAAAATGCAAGAGCTTTGCTGAAGTTCGACATTGAGGCTTCATTTGGCTTTGCAGAAGCAATGAAGAATGGCTGATCCATTGTGGATGGGCAATAAAGTCCAGGCTCAGAAGAACTGATAAGATCTTTCAAAGATTGGGTTTGAAGCCTTGGGAGAGGTTTTTGTTTTTTTTACAAGCAGAGAGAGGAAAAAACAAACAGAATTCTTCTGAGAGGGAGAGGGAGAGAGAGAGAGAGAGAGAGAGAGAGAGAGAGAGAGAGATTGAGAGAGGTCAGTTCTAGAGTAGCAGTTGAGGCTGCAAAATGGGAAGCTGGCAGACTTGTTGAAAGACCCCATTTCAGCTGTTCAAAACCCTTGTAGTCCTTACACAAGGAAATGGCTGGCTAGAGTGTCTCCTCAAATAAGGGAAACAAGGAACTCTGTGGTGACCTGGAAGAAGAGGTTATCATTTGGAAAATTCATGATTGAGCAAGTTTCTTCGGCAAGACACTGAAGTGACTGATTGGAGGAAATCAGTTTATGTGTGTCCAACGAGCAACAAATATTTCTCAGAAACTAACAAGAACCTTCCTGAGTGGTAACCATTTAATTTTAAGCTCCAGAGCCCGGTGAAGATTCATAAATTTTAAATTCTGTGTACAGCATAAGAATTGCCTGATACCGGTGAACTTGGAGAAGTGAAAAGTGAATGATTGGACCATGAAACAAAGAACTTTCTTGAACATATACACATTATATACATGTCCGCTTAGAATTCGAAGGGGGAGGGGGTTAAGTTAATAATAAGTTAAAAGTTTGATCCTGCTTGTATGCTGAATTTCTATTGCTGATGGGTTTTGGAGTCATCTGGGCTCATAACACTACTTCTCGGTCATTGTCACTGCATCTGCTATGGTGTTTCTCCATGTGAACCAAATTTTCCTTAGTTATACTGTCACTGTACTATTAAAGGAAATGATCATAACTCATAGCCTAGTGCTAGTTTAAAGAGTTATACAGCACTGAAACAGACCCTTTGCCTAAAATTTGTTCCTATCTGTGCTAAAGCAATGCACAAAATGCTGGAGGAACTCAGCAGGTCAGACAGAATCCATGGAAGGTAATAGATACTCACCATTTTGGGCTGGAGCCCTTCATCAGGTTTTTCCTGTCTGGGCTAATCCCATTTACCTGCTTTTGGCCCATACCCTTCTGAATTTTTCTTTTCCATGTCCCTGTTCCAGGTGTGTTTAAGCATTGTAATTTTACCAGTCTATCTCACTCCCTCTGCTTGCTTGTCCCATGTACCCTCCACTTTTTAGTGTGGAGGAAAAAATTGCTGCTTTTACCTTTTACTTCTCACCTTAATCCTATGTACAAAAATTCCTTACCCTAGGTATAATACTGCCACCATTCACTTTATCTTTGCCCCTATTGATTTTATTCTCCTCTTGAGAGTTCCCCCCCCTCAGCCCCAGCCTATCCAGAGTCTCTACAACTCAAGCCCTCCAGTTCTGGTCATGTCATATTCACCTGTCATTCAATTCTTCCTAACACCATGTCATAGATTGAAGAATGGTACTGAAATTGAAACCAGTGGAAACAACATGAAAGTTAATCAGTGTGTATGCTGAATTGAAGGCCTAGAGATGGTTGAAGTATTTGTTTTCTTTCCAGTCGTCGAATCCCACCCAGACAATGCACTAGAAGATCTAAGACTTGACAAGCCTTTCCCACACCTGAGGAATCATGTTCATGAGTATGATCTGGATAAGATGGACAAAAAGGTACAGTAGCAACACTAGTAATGAGCAGTGTGAATCAGAGAGCTAAAAAAACATCTCCGTTGGTTTAGAAGTTGCAATTGTAATTGCTGCATTGAGAGGAAATCTGTGAATGCAGTTGAATATCAAAGCAAAGGGTGCAGGCTGTGAGACAGTAAGGGAAAGGTGCAGAAGTTCTGGAGAGCCAAGCCCTAGAAAAGAATAGTCCTCAGATTACCTATCTATTCTTATCAATATATCGTAACAAGCAGGGCATCCTAGAGTTTTACAGCTTGGAAAGTTCAGCCCAATGTCCATGATGGCTATATTGAGCAAACTTTAGTTTGTGTATCACCATGCTAAGTCTAGGAGAGCATTAAATATATATTGGCCACTTGAAGTATGCTAATTCACTCCTGGGCGCTAACAACACCTTTTTTTAAAATATTTTTTATTGGTTAAAATGAAAAAAATTTGTATACAAAAAGGTACAAATCAGTATAAACCATTCCATTTAGCATAACATACATAATTATAAATCATAACACTATTTCATTTCTTAAAAAAGAAATCAATATTCATATTTTATATTACAATCAATGTTTACAATTCTCAATTATAGAATTTTTAAAAAAAA
Organism: Narcine bancroftii; assembly: GCF_036971445.1. Classification (NCBI taxonomy): domain Eukaryota; kingdom Metazoa; phylum Chordata; class Chondrichthyes; order Torpediniformes; family Narcinidae; genus Narcine; species Narcine bancroftii. Next base: position 95,878,653 of record NC_091478.1, read on the forward strand.
CTTTAAAATTTAAAGTAGACAAACTTGTGTATGCACTGGGAGAAAAAAAAGTTACCCACCACTTTGTTTTTTTTTCTGTTCATTGTAGCAATACTTGATGCAGTTTTTAATGTATTTTATTTCCATAAACATTACAGGATCACAGTCACACACCCTGGATAATTGTCATTGCCAAATATCTGGAGAAGTGGTGTGAAGAGGTGCGTTGTAATTTCTTGTTGATTAATATCTTGATTTGTTCTTATCCTGAGGAATAACCAGAATCCTAATAAAGGATCAAGATCAATAATGGAAAATCTACGCAGATTTTGCTGACATATTTTCAATGTTAAAAGTCAAAGACACATTACACTTAAATAATATAATTTCATCCAAGGCACTTCACATTTTTATCATCCAGATAATATTTTACAAAAAAAAGAAAATCTAAGCTCACTACCAACGAAGATCTACTGTGATCTTATGGGTGGCCCAGGTGGCATAGCGGTTAGCACAATGCCTTTACAATGCTGGTGATCGGGACTGGTCCTAAGTTAAAATCCCGTGCTGTCTGTAAGAAATTTGTACATTCTCCCCGTGTCTGCATGGGTTTTCTCTGGGGGCTCTGGTTTCCTCCCACCCTTCAAAAACATACAGGGTGTAGGTTAATTGGTGTATTGTAAAATGGACAGCACTAGGGTCGAATTGGGCTGTTACAGTGCTAATTTAATTTGAAAAATATTATTGCATGGTAGAGCAGTGAAATGGGATGAAAGGCCGATTTCTGTTTGATTTTAAAAGGGGGTGGTCTTTTCTAACTCTGGAACACACAATCTTAGTGTCTGCCTCTTTAGGTGGATGGAAATAGTCTCATAAATCAATTTGGGGGAGAAAAAAAAGTTCTGGAGTTCTTCCAGATTTCCTGGTCACTATTTATCTGTCATTTAGGATTATTAAAAAATTGAAATTAGCTGGATTATGTGGAGAGAACATATGATGGCATTTCGTGTCAAATGGGTGATTGATGGCTAATGTTGACTCTGGGCTAATGGTTTACTCTGCTGTTTACACTAGAATATCATTGGTTTCTATCGGATTTTATAGTGCCTAAGTTGCTGTGATTCAGCTTACTTAGTTTATGTAGTGCAAGTAACATGGCAGAATGTCTTGAGATGCATAAGAATAGAGCCAGTGTAGCACAGGAATGATTTGTTAGCAGATAAAGCAACAGTTTTGAATGGGAGCATCGAAGAACTCAGCCAACAGGGTTATGAGGAAGGGATGATTAGTTTTTTTGGTAGGTATTTATAGATAAGCATAACATTGTGGGCCCAAGGGCCTGTTGTGTTCTATGTTCCATCAGCATATTGGAAGAGTGAAGTCCAGAGGTAACGATGGCATGGATGCAGGTTAAGTTTAGGCAAGGCTGGAGTAAGCCAATGTTGCAAAGATGAAAGTGTTACCTCACTGACTGCTCCCTTATCAATGCAGTTTGTAAAATTCTCCATGCTTTGGATTGGAGAAAGTGTAATGCAAGTCTTTATGATGACACTTCAGTGGGACACAGTGGCACTACCATGTTTTGAAATGATTCTTTAATGCCGTTATACCTGAGTCAAATTGGTGTTGGTAAACAGAATTAACACTGAATAAAGATTCTCATGTTAACTCTTTTATACAAAACCCTGCAGCACAACAGCCAGTTGCCAAAAACTTACAAAGAAAAGGAAGTATTTCGAGAGTTAATACGACAAGGTATGGAATTGTATAATTTTAACATAAAAGTTGTGCCACAAGAATCTGGGTATGTGAACATCCTTTTTTGTTGTTTGTATTTTTCTGACTCATTTGCCGTGATTGATTGGATCTCCAGCCTATACCTCATTTGCTATGCAATGCAGTTCAACCAGCTCACTAACAGGGCCAGTCAGCAGTAGGACATTGACCTCGGAAGTTGTTGGTTTGTTATTAAAAACCCCTACTAGTTCAAGGAACAGAACACTGCCCTGGAATGAAATAAGAAAATCTGCATATAGCGTGATTGTAGTAAATACACAAAAATGTTGGAGAAACTCAGCAGGTGTATAGGAGGCAAAGATAATCCGATCTGATGACTATCTCATTCTTCTAGATCGGATGTGTTGGCAGTTGCACATTTTATGTCAGTTCTTTTTTTTTAAATAAACTTTGGAAGTAGTTGTCATGTCTGGGACCATCTGTGGAGCGGGAAACTGGCATGGCAATGATACAGAAAGGCAAAGAATGTTTGGGAACTCTATGGTCCTTGTGAAATATAGAAAACAGAAAAAAGGCAATTGGCAGAGGTGCTAAGGGTGCTGTGATCTTCACTGGGCGACAAATGAAGTGTTTTTAATGACTTTCAAAAAGAGCAGGATAAATAATTTTAAAATAGAATGGAAGGTTGGATGCTTTTTTTAGAAACCTGGTAGAAAAATAGTGTCAAATGGCATCTTGCATTGTCTAAATGATTAAAATAAATTGAAATCTACCTGTTTTCTTGAATTCACCAGCTTCCTTGTGTATGTACTCCTTTTACTTGTGTGTGGGTTGACTTGCTAAATAGCATGCAAAACAAAACTTTTCACTACATTTCTGGTCGTGTAACAATAGATTTGGACTTTAACTTAAACTGTTCTATGACTCAGTAAAAATGTCTTGTTAGACTAAATTTTGTTTTCAAGAATGAGATTGTTTGGTTACCTGTATGGAATTTGTGCCCTGCTAAGCATTGAATCTCGCTTCTCTTTTTACCCTTACAATCAAATTTAGGATTATTGAAAACTGATGATGGAAAACCAGAAGATGAAGAGAACTTTGATGAGGCTATCAAAAATGTTAACACTGCCCTAAATCCTACCAAGGTACAACTTGTAGTATATTTTTACATTGTTCTTTGGATTCTGACATGCCAACAAAATAAAGGACATTTTGAGTGAGAGAAGACAAATAACATCTGGCTGCGTTGATGCTAGAATAGGAAAATTCATCTTGGGGATAATTATATTGATAGCCAATCAATCCACTTCCCTACCCACTCCATGGTATCTGGTTAACAATTGTGCTACTGTTGCATGGTAAATATGGATGAGGAGAGCATCTATACCAACTTATCAGCCCTGCAGATTTCATGAAATTAATATGAAATCACATGCAAGCAGCAGAATCTTTTGTTCAAAATGGTTATGTTTGGCACAGACACAGCTGCAGGACCTGTTCCTATGCTGTATTGTTCTGTAGAAAAGAGAGTTTTGAAAATTTGTTGAAAGTTTTGAAATGTGCAAGGTGGCACTTAACTGAAAGGCACAGATTTAAAATAGTTGGCAAACTAACCAGGGTGGAGGGGTGGTAATGAGCAATGTATTAACATAATATTACAAGCCCAGAGGACTCCAAAACCCAGCACCAATGGAAATTCACCAAGACGATGGTTACTTGAACAAAAGTTAATTTTAATTTTTAAAAACATAATAACAAGATCACTCTTAAACTTATTGCTATTAACAACTAACAACCCCCTTCTAATTCTAAGTGCACATGTATGTAATGTGTATATGTTCAGGAAAATTCTCTGTTTCACTGTCCAGTCATTCACTTTTCATTTCTCCAAGTTCACCAGTATAAGGCAAATCTCATACTGTGCACAGAATTGAACATTTATGAACCTTCACCAGGCTCTGGTGCTTAAAGTTAAATGGTTGCCACTCAGTAAGTTTCTTGTTGGTTACAGAAAGAAATTTGTTGCATGTTGGACACACACAAACTGATTTCCTCCATCAGTGTCTTGCCAAAGAAACTTGCCCCATCATGGGTTTTCCAAAAGATAACCTCTTTTTCCAGGTCTCTACAGAGTTCCTCTTATTTCACTTATTTCGGGAGAAACACTAGCCACTTGTAAGAACTACAAGGGTTTTGAACAGGCTGAACTCAGAACTCACAACCTGTCTTCAAAATGGAGTTTTCAACAAGCCTGCCAGCTTGCCATTTTACAGCCTAAACTGCTATTGTATAATTGAACTCCCTCTCTCTCTTTCTCCTAAAAGAGAAATCACCTGTCTGTTTTTCCTCTCTCTAGGACTTCTTAAAGTGCTCCAAACCTAATCTTTGAAAGATCTTATCAGTACTTCTGAGCCTGGACTTTATTGTCCATATACAATAGATCAGCATTTTTCATTGCTTCTGCAAAGCCAACCGGAGCCTCACCGTCTAACTTCTCTTGCATTTTAAATGAGATGTCTTTTGTGAAGTTACTCTGTGGAGTGTAACCTAAGACGTATTTTACCCATAACTATTCTAACATGTCCTGTAACAACTGCCTGAAAGGAAGGTAGAAACAAATTCAAGAATAACATTCAAAAGGAATTAGATAAATACTTGCAAAGGAGCTGGGTTTTGGTCAAAGTTCAGGGACATGTGATTTTTTTTTACAAATAGAAAACACAGTGACAAATAGCTCCTCTTGCATGAACTTTTTTGTATTCATTCATATTGTAACTGAAGAGGTGCCTCAGGTTTCCACAATATTCACTGACCTTTTCTTTTATACTTCTGTAGGTTCCAAGTAACGTGCAAGAACTATTCAAGGATCAGCGATGCACTAACATCAACACACAGGTTGCAACAAAACATGAGGGGGAAAAAAAATTTCCTCAAAGACAATGCTTAAACTTGGGAAAAATATTTTCAATGATTGCTTCAACCGAGTCAGTCCTGGGCAGGGGCTCTTCTTTCCCAACTCCCCTCATAACCCCTCCAAATAATAGAAGGGTTTATTAATGCATGACATTTGTGATCCATCAAATAATATCATGGAGTGCAAACTAGAGTTGGGTGAACTCACAGAATTTGGAATTGCCTTTTGCTTTTTCCCCCACCCACCCTATTTATTTGCTCTTTCCTCCTGAAGTTAGTTATTTGGTGAGACTTGTAAATCGTAATATTAAATATCAGCGGACTTTTCAATACGAGGGCACTAGTTTTGCTAAGTTGTAACAAGTAAAAAAGAAATTGAATTAAGTTGTTTATTGACATGTGTACCAAGGTACAGTGAAAAGCTTTGTTTTGTGTGCTGTCCAGGCAAGTCAATCCATACTAGATTACGCCGGTAGTACAATAATTAAACAAATGTGCAGGGTGTAGTGTTACACTAAGTCAAAGCGTGTGGAGTGTAGAGTTACTCAGAAAAAGTGCATAGGGGATCATTTTTGATGACAGGTCCTTTACAAGAGTCTGGAAATTGTTTTGGATATGGAAGTTCATGTTTTCAATCTCAGTTATCCTCTGTCCAATTTTTTTTTGGGGGGGTGGTGGGGGTGTGGAAGGGTTTGCATGATGGCCTGACCTCCATTTGCAACTCTATTTTAAATTTGTCATTTTTATTAAGAAGTATTTTTTTTCTTTGTCTACCTAGACAAATTACGTGTGTATTTGTGCTGGAAGGATGCCTGATGTGTGAATGTGGGGTACCTTCTTGCACTACTGGTTGCATGTGTCTCCCTTGATCTGTAAATGATTTTGTTTCCAGAGCTCTCTGTTTTGGATTTTAACCCGAGCAGTGAAACAGTTTGTGGAAAAAGAGGGACTTGGGAATCTACCTGTACGTGGCACTATCCCAGACATGATAGCAGACTCGACCAGGTTTATTAGACTACAGAATGTGTATGTAACTCGAGTAATTTAAGCAAAGCATTTGCATTTTCCAGTTTGGTGTATGTTTGTCTCTTTCCAATGGTTTACACTGTTTGTGTGCCCATTGTGTCCTGATTCCAGTCATCAGGATCTTTGTACTTTACTGTGTTATGTATATATATATATATATATATATGTTGACTCAGAGATGTTTGGTCTAAGCATTGGCTCACTGATTGCTCGCTTTGAAGCCTCAACTTCGGCTGACAGGCTAACACATTAATCTCTTGAATTAGAGCTCCATCCAAAAATTTGACCAGATTATCTAGGCTGCAATTCCTAGTGTGCTACTAAGAAATGGAAGCAGAATTAGGCCATTTGACTCTTTGAGTCTTCACTGCCACTCAAAGAGCATAACTGAATTTTTACTTTGCACCATTTTCTTGCAATGATGCCAACGTCACTTGATTCTCTTAATGCAGTACCTAAAAAATCTTACCATTCATGAATATGTTCAATGACTGAGTTTCCACAACTTACTTGGGTGATGAAATCCATCTGGTTGAAGAAATTCATCTCGAATGTTCCAGCTATTATTTTGAGTCTTTGATTCCTAGTTCTAAACACCAAAAGTGTAAACAACATCTATGAATCCTGATAAAATGTTACTCATCCCAATATGATCATTTCTCAATCTTCCAAACTGGAACGGTTTGGCTCATAATGCCTAATTTCCCTGCATGATAATCTGAAATCAATCTGGTGAATCTTGCACAACATTTACTGGAAATATAGCCTCTGTAGGTAGGAAGCTCCAGGAGTGGTTATGTGCAGGAAGTAAGCTCTCGTGGTATAGGTCAAGCGAGCAGGAGCACTATACTGTGCCAAATCGCTGATCTGGTGACCATACTGTGGTTGGAAACACTTGCCGTTCATATTCTTTCATTTGTTGCTGTTTTATATAATTCTCGTTCCTCAGTTATGCTTCTGGTTTTTTTTCCTGCTTAGATACCGTGAGAAAGCAAAAGAAGATGCTTCTATTATCAGTGACTATGTTACTGAAATATTGGGATCAATTGGCAAGGTAAGTAGCATTCTGCATTTTTGCCTTTACAGTTGGAGTTTCAGGCTTGAGAGCCTACCTATTTTTTTTAATCCATTCTGTTTTCCTTCCATTTGTCTAGCATTGTTTCTGAAACAACTAACAATGTCATAGCGAGTTATTTTATGGAATTTGACCAGATTTGGAGGGATAGGTTAAGCACTTGCACTTTAAGCCGGTATTTTTGGAAAGGACCAAGCCTCTCCTTGACCCCTTACTTTGAGTCTGTAATCCAATCAATATCTATGCCTTTATTATCTTAAATTTACATTTTCATATTCACTGTTTTCAGAGAGCCCCTTGAAGAAGCAGGAAACAATTGTTCAAGTTCACTGATGCGAGGAAGCTACTGATCATGTACTGTGTTTGTCAGTGAAATAGTTTGTCAGCCTGTCAATTGAAAATGTTTAAATCTCTTATCAGTAAAAGGCAGTTAATTTCACTTTCAGACCTCTTCTTTGGCAGAGCTATTCAATTAATCCTTCATGTGTGCTTTCTCTGTAACTTTTCTTTTCCTTTTGTATTTGTCTAAATCTCCTTTCAAAGTTTCTGCTATCATTCCTTCAGATACCTAATCAAAATAATTCACAGCTATGAATCTACTCCTCTCTTCCTGCTTGAATCAGAATCCTCTGACTCCTTTTGTCAAGAAAACAATTTCTCCTAGTGTAAAATCAAAACACAATGATTTTGAGCACCTTGCTAAATCTCCTCTTGAGGAGATCAAGCTCAACAAACACTTGAACCATAAAAGGGAATTTATTTGACTATAATAATGATTTATTGAGAAATGTACTTTATCAGATTTTAAACCCATCTTAATTCCATCATTCCACGTCAGAAGTTGAATGGGTTATCTTTTGATTACTCTGAGCTGCCGATAATGGGATGGCCTAAATGGGGCTTCTGCTATATTTATTTGCAGCTTCATTTTCCTTTTGAACTGTGTCGCTACTCAACACTATTAAATTTTCTTTGTGTTTCTCCCTCAGCCACCCGAGACCATCTCTGAAAAGGACATTTGTTTTTTCTGTAAGTTTTATTGAGGTATAGGTATTCACTGGCAAGACCTTGATGACAACTGTTTCAAGAGTATGTCATTTTATGCATGTTGGAATCTATAAGCCAATAAAAAGTTGGCCTATTGTTGTGAGAGTTATAGTCAGAGAGTCACAGGGCTTTTGTCTAACTTGTGTATGCTGACCAAGTTGGCCCCTGGGGTAGTCCCATTTGCCTGCATTTGATCCATGTCCTCTTCTATCCATAAATCTTTCTAAAATCAGGAAATATAAATCTACTCTCTGTGAAGGAGACCTTTAAACCATCAGATGTTTGCAAAGATGCAACTTTTAGGAAAGAATGCACGTGATTTTAGAGCAAATTCCCCTGTCCTTGATGCGTGAGCCCTCTGAGGTGTATGTCAAGAAAGCCCTCTGGCACCTTATTGGGACAAAATAGTGCAGACATAACAGCTATAATGGAGAATGAATTTAAAGAAAAATCTTGTCTGGTCTTGTTCTTGTTCATGGTGGTTGCATTAATTGGTAAATTATTTCCTTTGAACCCTTCATAAGGTCTAATTTCAGAAAGGTGGAAGGTTGCATTATGCCAGCAATTTTCCTCCGTGTTTTTTGGGCCACTGTTTCATGTTCTGTACCCAGGCATTGTTGAAGACTGATCAGAAATAAAACTGCAGTTACTGAAAGTCGAAAACCAAGATGGAAAGTGCTTGAAATGCTCATCAGGTTAAGTGGCACCCGTGGGAAATGGTTAACTTTTCAAGTTGAAAATTCTTTTACTTGGGTTTCTTTTAATGCTATCACTAACTCAGTTCTGATGAAAAAGTAAAGGGGACAGCACAGAACCCATTAACAGTGAGTGGAACTGGACAAGAGTAATGAAGGAAGTTTCTAATGAGTCGGACACTTCCACCTGTATTCACCTATTGTATGTGCTCCTCCCTCTTCCCAGACCTCCTCACCTTTTTACTCTGTCCAATTTTCAATATCCCTGAAGAAGGACTCCGGTCTGAAACCTCTTGCTTCCTATGGGTGCTGCATGACCTACTGAGTTTCTCAGGCACTTGTGTATTGCACTGGACCCCAGCGTCTGTATGTTTATTGTTTACCTCCATGATAGGGGCATAATGTTCTATGTTTTCCCAATTATTTTAACTGTTGTGTCTAATCATACTGTCTCAAACCCAGGCAGGAATGCTGCTTTTCTACGGCTTGTACAATGTCGGTCGCTGGCAGAGGAGTTCAGTGCAGAGACGACCAATAAAGATCAAATCGGTGAGTCCATTTAATTTGAGGCCTTGGAAGCGGGGGCTTTTTGTAGAAAAATAACACAGTACAATGCTTTTCAGACAGTGCAGGTCAGGTTGATGAAGATCATGCCCAAACTATTCATCTATTTTTTTCCAAGTTCTATTCCAGGATTTTAATCTTCATCTTTGACGTTTGCTAGGTCAAACGTCATAAAAGAGGCTAATCCTGTTGAACATTAATTTTGGGAGGGATTTGGTGCGGGAAGGCATGAATTATGGATGCATTAATGGTATCACCAGTCAGTCTGGTAGTCAGATTATTCCATTGGATGTATAGTATAAACTATCTGTGAGGAGATTCACATGTACTGACCTGATGCCACCGTCTACTAATGTGCAGAGAGAATTCCAAGTCAGACCTCCTGATTTCCTTCTCATGAATGCCAGGAGTGAGTTTGAAAGCTATCCCTTCTGATTCCATCTTGGTTCAGTGTTGTCATGTGGAGCCATTAATAATGCCTGATGCATGTTGAATTTTTTTGGAAAATTTTATTTATAATCAATATTAAGACATACATTCAAAATACAATTGTATCCCATAAAATCCCCCACCCCACCCATAAATTAATTTTTCTTTTCCAGCATCGTGTATGGAGAATCTGGACAGTGAAATGGTTTTGTATATAATGCTTCGTGCTGTTGATTGTTTTCATAGACAGCATGGCCGATACCCAGGTATGTGACTGTCTAGTATCTATTTCCTATAATTTGTGACAGACCATGCATAAAGTTTACTTCGTATTTCTCAAATTTAATGGCTATAAATATTCACATCTTTCAGCAACAATTGCTCTTAGTTTCAGCTATAGCTCAGTAAACATCTCTTTTACCCCCTCAGTCAGAAAGTTCTGGGTTTGTCCAACTGCACAACACAATCTAGCTCAATTTTTCTCTGAAATATCGAGGGAATGATGTGCCATGGAAGGGGCAAATGTGCTAGAGAAATTTAGCAGGCAACACAGCATCCATAGGAAGTAAAAGGTAACCAACATTTCAGGTGTGATCATCTCCATTACAAGCCAACTGATTCATACAGCTATCTCAATTCTTCAATTCACCCTGCCCCTTGAAAGAACTCTATTCTATTCTCCCACTACTTCTGTTTCCATTGTATTTGATTCTGTACAAGTAACTGTTGAAGTGCCTTTCTTCTCCTCTGCCATTGCTAACAAAACTCTTGACTGCATCTCATCCATTTCCAATGGCTTTGCTGTCATCCCCTCATCCAGGCCAGAACAAGAAAAATTTTCTTCTGGTCTTCACCTTCCATCCCACCAGCCTCTGCAATCAACAGATCATTTGATGCAATTTCATCAACCTGCAAAGAAATTCCACCACCACACATCTTCTCCTTTCCTCCCCTTTCAGCATTTCGCAAGGAGCTGTTCCCTTCATGACTCCCTGGTTCATTCTTCTGCCTACCAAACCCCTCTCCTTCTAATGGCATTTTCCCTTGCAACTTCAGGCTTTGCAACACGTCCTTTCACCCCACTGTCCATTAATCCTCAATTCCAGGGAATTTTACCCTAATTTGTGCAATATCACTGAATTTAATCCTCGTGGTCCAGCTTCACACTGGTAGGTCTGTGAATTTATTTATTGTGTTTTAATTCAATTATGTATACTATTGTAGTTTGTGTTTTAATGAAGTACCAATTCAGCTGTAGCATGTAAGAATTTCAATGCATATGTGCAGTATACAATAAACATGATGATTAACTCATCCTGTCCAGTCCCAATGCTGACTGGTTAGTATAAGCTTTAAACGGTCTGTTAAAGGAGCCGAGGGTTTTTAAAAATCTTGCAACTGCAGTTCTATGCCCAAGATCCAAAAATATTCTCATGCAAAAATAAAAGTGACTTTGCAATAGAGCAGATAGTCTTTTTGTGCTGTCAGAGCAGTTCCTGATTAGAGTAACAAGGGGAGGTTGAAGAGTGTGAAAGCTGTTGGAATAAAGCTGTTCTTGAACCTAGAAGAACTGGTCTTCTGTCTGCAGGTAGCAGGGAGAACAGGTTGTGTCTTGGGTGATTAGGGGTCCTTTATGATGATGACTGCCTTCATGAAGTGGTGCCTCACACACAGTAGATGTCTTCAATGGAGGGGAGGTCAGAGCCTGTGCTGGACCTAGCTTGATTCTACAGCCTCCTGTGATCCCATTGCCTCAAATGATCAAACCAGGCAATGTTGCAACCAGTCAGTATACTTTCCACAGTGCACCTGTAGAAGTTTGTTTGAGTATTTGACGGCATGCCAAATCTCCTCAGACTCCTTAAAAAGTAGTTCCAAGGTTTGCTCATCACTTAATCCATGATAATAAATTACGAAGAGATTATGGAAAAGACTGCAGGTGCTGAAGAGTGGAGGATAAAAACAAATTGCTGCAGGAACTGTCAGGATCAGGCAATGTTTCAGGTTGAGACCTTTCATCTGGATTGAAAGAGTATAGGGGAGATATCCAGGATAAAGGGGCAAGGGGGAGAGATGAGGCAGGAGCTAGCAAACAATAGGTAGATCCAGGTAAAGAGGGGTTGATTGGCAAATAGGTGAGGGAAGGAAGGGTGGAGATAACGACAGAGATTGACCACACCGCTGCTCCTTGAGATGCTTGACTTTTCATCCCATCATCTATCTCACTATTAACATCTATATGTTTCATTATTTATTCATGCCGCTGTCTGATGGTCTGTTTCTGTGCATGAATTAACAGACCTGGTTAATTCTACAGTTTCCTCACAGCTTTAAGGGAGGATCTGGCAGGGTATTTTCACACTAGTCCAGAAGGCATCACTTTTAGAAGCTCCCGTGCATTGCTCAACATTGATGTTACTGTAGCCCATGGTACCAAGGACTTGGTTAGTTCTATTGAAAGGATATGAAGAATAGCCTAATGGGCAAGTGGATAAATTGACATTGGTGGTAGAACAAACAACAGATTAAGGGAGGCCCAGGTTGATTGACCACAAATGTAGAGGGTGAGGAAACAAAAAAATTCCAGATTCATCAGCTGGCCTGTCTCCAAGTGGAACCTTTCCTTGCAAGGAATAGGGTACAAGGTTATTATGGAACTGGATCCCATCACACATGTTTTTTTAGGTTTTGAATTCCTTTTATTAAACGTGATACTTTGTGGAGATAATGCTCTCTTCTCTCCATAGGTGTGCACAATAACCAGGTTGAAGACGATATTGGGAAGCTGAAATCATGTGTGATCAGTCTGCTGCAAGAATGGGGTGTCTCAGTGTCAGTCAAGGATGACTACATCCATGAATTGTACGTTTATTAAACTTTATCCATTCACTCTTCTATTCACTTTTATGGCAAGAGTGGAGTCAGTGTATAGAAGATTGGGTCTAAACCCCATTATTAACCCCCCCTTTTTTCTCTGCATCTGCCACCTTGGCCCTCTGTCCTTAGGTGCTTTAGAACAATTTGTTGTTCACTGTTACTTTTGAGCCCCTTAGCATTTACTTAATGTTTCATGGCCCTTTTTCCTTTCTCCATCAGAATGTTGAATTGTTGTCAGTTTAATGTCTCATTGAGATGATCAATCAGGGTCAAAGGTTGAATCCAAGTACAATCAGAAGTGCAGTTGTCCAATTCAGCTTTAAAAAAATTTGAATGCAGATTAATGTGGGTTGGGAAGATTTTTTATTAATCATCCCTTTAAAAGGAAATGTTTGTGTTTAAAGATGGATTAGATTCACAATGAGCTGAATAAATGGAGTTATGTGAAAAGAGTATATTTTCTTTCAGTTGTCGCTATGGTGCTTCAGAACCACATGCAGTGGCTTCATTTTTGGGAGGTATGTCACATTTTTAAATTATTCTGATTGCAGATATTTTTTGGGTTGGTTTAATTGAAATGAAAATTGGGTTGTTCCTGCCATTTCATGGAGTAATTTATTTTAAAGGCAATTTTATAACTGCCAATTTTACTGTTCTAGTGTGATCCAAGTTGACCTGTACTCCAGATTACCCTCCTGCCATTGTCCTGTGTCATATTTCCCTTACAAAAATGTATCCACATAAATCTTTTTTTTAAAAAAATTAATTTAACCATCAGACTCTGAGTACCCTAACTGAAATCTAAATTTAGAAGAGCTGTCAATTGAAGCAAAAGTTATAGCCTGACATAGTTGTACTTGAAAACCATGCCTTACAGACAACGTGCCTGATGAATCCCTGGGTACACTAGTTTAATTTATTTATCATTTTATATCTAATACAGCATCAAGGATTCTCATATAAAAGACAAAAATTTCTGTTTATTTTTATTAAGTGACGACATTGTTTAACGGGTTGAACTTTAAATAAATGGGAAGGGGGGTGAGGGAGGGAGGGAAGGGAGGGGGGAAAAGGGGAGATTGAACTTTAAATAAATGGGAAGGGGGGTGAGGGAGGGAGGGAAGGGAGGGGGGAAAAGGGGAGAAAATGACACTGTATATATTCAAGAGGAAAAATGTCTATGTATTTTGGTCAGTATGGTTTATAGTGTGAAAAATAAAAAAAAATTTTAAAAAAAGGATTCTCATATGAGCAATATAACCGGTTAAATCCATCATTCCAATTTATTGTCAGAGTACATACATGAGATTCTTTTTCCCGCAGGTGCAGCAAAATTATCACTAATTGGTAGTGCCAAAAAAAACTATACATAGCATATACAAAGAACAGTAATCACAGCGAATGTAAACAAAAAATCCAATGCAGAGAATAAAAAAGAAAATCAATAAAGTGCACGAGTAGGAGTTTTTAAATGAATCTCTGATTGAGTTTGTCGTTGAGGATTCTAACCCTAACCCCAATGTTCCTGAACCTGGTGGTGTGAGTCTTGTGGCACCTATACCTCTTTCCTGATGGCACCAGCGATAACAGAGTAAGTGTTGATGGTGTGAGTCTTTGATGATTGCTGCCACTGTCTGACAGCAGTGTTCCATGTAGATGTATTCAATATTCCATAGTAGGCTATGTCCATTACCTTTTGCAGGGGTTTATGCTCAGGGGTATTGGTGTACCCATACCAGACCATGATGCAGCCAGTCAACATACTTTCCACCACACCTCTATAAATTTGCCAGGGTTTCTGGTGTCATACCAAACTACCACAAACTCCTGAGGAAGTAGAGGCTCTGACGTGCTTACCTCACAATGCCATTAGGTGTGTTGGGTCCAGAAAAATCCTCCAAGACAGTGACTCTCAAGAACTTAAATTTACTACCTCTGATTTTCCCCCCTGATCACTGGATTGTATGCCTCTGGCTTTCCTTTCCTGAAATCAATAATTAGCTCCTTTGTTTTGGTGACATTCAGTGCAAGGTTGTTGTTGGTGCACCATTCAGTCAAGTTTTCAATTTCCATCCTGTACACTGACTCATCTCCTTCTTTTATACAACCCACTACCGTGGTATCGTTGTCAAAGTTGTAGATGGTGGTGTTGTATTGAGCCATGCAATCATAGGTGTAAAGTGAGTAGAGCATGGGACTAAGGACACAGTGTGCTCCGGTACTGATGGAGATTATAGAGATGTTCTTACCAAGCTTCATTAATTGTTGTCTGGAGGTGAGGAAATCCATGATCCAATTACATAGTGGGGTGTTAACTCTCAGGTCTTGAAGTTTGCTGATCAGTTTTAAGGGGATGGTGTTAAATGCCTAACTTTAGCCGATAAAGAGCCATATAAAGTAGAAAAATGAGTGCAATAGAGCCACAATCAAGAAAAAGGATCAATTAGCACCAAGCATGTGTGCACTGTTGTGGAGTCATTCAGGAGGCTGATGACTGCAGGGAAGAAACTCTTTTAAGCCTGTTGGTGTGTGCTTTTGCACACTTGAGCCTTTTCCTGAATGAGAAGAGAGAGAAGAGTGTGTGTCTGGGATGTGATAGGTCCTTCAGTATGTTGTCTGCCTTTCCTCGGCAGTAGGAGATGTAGATGGAGCCCATGGAGGAGAGGGAAGTTTGTGTGATGTTCTGAGCTGCATTCACCACCTTCCATGACTTCTTCTGATCTTGAGCAGAGCAGCTCCTGACCCACTCTGAGATGTATCCAGCAAGTATGCTTTCAATGGTGCACCTGTCATGGTTGTTGAAGTTCAAGGGGCACATGTAGAACTTCCTTACTATTCTAAGTAGAGGTGTTGGTGCTCTTTCTTCACCATCTTGATCCAGTTCAGGTTACTGGAGGTGTTTATTTCCAAGAACTTAAAGCTATCTACTCTTTCCATTTGACCCACTTGACTCTCCATCCATCATCCTAAACACTCACCCTCTGTTGCCATTCATCAGTGGCTACATTATGCTGACTACAAAATTCACTTCATTTATTCCCTTCAGGCACTCTAATGGCACCTCCAAATCCATGATTTCCTCCATCCACAAAAACAGGATCAGTAGCATGCATACTCAACTACTTGTAACTTTCCTCTCCAATGGTCATGTATTCAGATGTGCAAATATTGCACTGTATCTCCATTATCATTGTGTCCAGATCCTGCAATGCCCTACCCAAGATTATTATGGGAGTACCTTCACCTGCAGTATTGTAGAGCTTCTTGAACATGGCTCGCCACCACTTACGGCTGGACTAGCAATGCCAAGATATTGAAAATTAGTAAACAAATAAAATCATCACATTCTGACACAAACCACTTAAAATTGCATTTCTGCTCAGTGTGTTGATATCAGCCAATGTATTGTAGGCTGTAAGACTTTACAGCAAAAAATGTATTTAAGCAGGACTTCTTTAGCTCACCAGAATTAAGACAAAGAAATGAGTGGCATGTTCTCATCTCGGGCAGCACGGTCAACACCTTTACAGCACCAGAGATAGGGACTTGGGTTTGAATCCCCCACT
Organism: Narcine bancroftii; assembly: GCF_036971445.1. NCBI lineage: Eukaryota > Metazoa > Chordata > Chondrichthyes > Torpediniformes > Narcinidae > Narcine > Narcine bancroftii. The sequence continues at coordinate 95,894,561 of NC_091478.1, forward strand.
GTCTATAAGGTGTTTGTCTGTTCTCCCTGTGTGCGCGTGGGTTTTCCCCAGTGGCTCTGATTTCCTCCCACCATTTGAAGTGTATTGGGGGTGTAGGTTAATTGGGTGTAAATTGGGCAGCGCAGGCTCATGGGCCGAAATGGCCAGTTACTATGCTGTATGTCTAAATTTTTTTAAACTATAAACTTTGCGTGCAGAATTAGTCCATTCTTGCAACAGTGGTTGATGGAGGAATTCTCATCCTAATTTCTCTTCTGACTGGGTTCCTCAAGAAATATTGACTACCAGGACCTTGACTAACAGTGACCTCCATAATTATTGACAGACCAAGTTCAAATTTGTCACATGTACCAATATGCAATCATAGGTTGTTTTGTAAGTAGAACAGTTGGACATCTGATGCACAGTACAAGACACAATACAGAAGTACAGAGTTACAGGGAGAGATCAGTTAGAATTGAACAAAGGCAACATTATTTTACTATTGTGAGGTTAATTCAGGAGTATGATAATGGTAGGTAAGTCAGTCACTCCAGAGGGGGATGTTGTAGGATCACCAAATCTGAAAGGAAGTTTAAGGGTAGAGCTAGTAATCTTCAAAGTATTAGGGGAAGGATAGAAGAGTAGGGCAGTGGTAAACATAAAAGAAGATCTGGGAGTAGCTTGCAGTGTTGCCATGCTTCAACACCAGTTTGTTGTGTGGCTTAGTGGGTGGAATAAAAATCTGGTGAGGAACTGGGAAAGGGCTGCACTTTTGGAAATGCTGTCTTTCAGCTGAGATGCTAAACCAAAACTACCAGCCCGCTGCTTGGCACTAAATTGTGGTCCCTGCCTAGCATCCTGGTTGATCTTTAACTTGGGTTATCATTTTATCCAGAAATGACATTTTTCAGAATATCCTTTCAGGAAGCTTGCTAAGTGTGCATTGGCTGCCACAGTTATGACATGCTGATATGATGTGAGTATTTCATAATTTGAAGTTGTTTTAGATGTCAAATCTGCTTTGCAAATGCAAGTCTTTCACTCGTTAAATGTTGTGGAACCTGTTTTTGTATCTTTAGGAGCTGCTGCTCAGGAGGCCATCAAGATCATCACAAAGCAATTTGTACCATTCAACAATACCTTCATTTACAATGCCATGTTGCAGACATCAATGACTGTGCGACTGTAGGACAGGAGCCCTACAGCTGCACGTGACAGCAGCAAGCCCCTGCACTTCTGGACTATTTTATGAAACAATTTATGTCACAAAAATGTAATTAACTTAATAAATATTTGTTGAAATGTTCAGCACAAATTCACTCCAAAAGCAGTGGTGGGGAAAAAAAATCACATTAATGACCTTTTTGAGATATTGGGCTTGGATATGTACTGTAACAGTTATCATTTAGTGAGGAACATTGTTGCTGGGGCAGAGAGTTGGTCTTGAAGTAACATTTCCCATGCATGCATTTCGAGACTGCTACTACTTAGTACTGTGCTGGATGCTACACTGTCTTTAGATAGAGTTAAACTCCCCCATTTGCTTGCAGAAAAGCTCTTCTCTCTGAGGAGTAGCAGGGAAGTTTTGCTTTGTTCCCTGCTCAATCTTTATTCCTTGACCAGTATTCCATATCTGATAAACAATCTTTGACTTGAAATATTGACATTCTGGCACTGAATAGTTTAATTCTCCCCCCCACCCACCCCCCATTCTCTAATTGAATAATTCAATAAGATCTTAAACAATCTTTAATATTAGATATGATCAGCCTTACCAAAGCTAGAATTCATCACTAATCACCATATAATCATATAACAATTACAACATGGAAACAGGCCAATTTGGCCCTTCTAGTTCACACTGATCCAAATACTCTCCTCTCATCCCACCTACCAGCACCCTGCCCATATCCCTCCATCCCCCTCCCATCCATATACTCATCCAACTCTTTCTTAAATGACAAAATTGACCCTGCCTCCACCACCTTTCCTGGAAGCCCATTCCACACAGTAACCATTCTCTGAGTAAAGAAGTTCCCCCTCATGTTACTCCTAAACCTTTGCCGATCAACTCTCAACCCATGACCTCTTGTATCCATCTCTGCTACTCTCAATGGGAAAAGCCTTTCCACATCAACTCTATCTCATTATCTTAAACCCCTCTATCAAATCCCCTCTCAGCCTTCTACGTTCCAAGGAATTAGACATGAGGCACTATTTTGCACTGTAGTCCATGTGGTGATGTTCCAATGGTGCTGTTAGGTGTATTAGATTGAACAACATTGAAGGCACAATGCTGTAGGGTGGCATGAAATCTGGATGGGAAGATTATGGTGGTTTTCGAGTCCTCCTGCGGTCCTTGTACTTCTTTTGCGGATGCAAAATTGGAAAGTGATTTTGAAGAAACTGACAATTCACTGCAATCACTGTTTTGCTGGTGAGGAGCATGTGTTTTAAGGCAGTGGGTGTGTTGCCACTTTTCAGTTTGTATCACCTCTTATCCAATTCCACAGTGGCCTAAATATTTAATTGGCCTTGGGCAACCCTGCACATAAGAAACAGCAAAAGCTATTTCACCTTTTCTATCATTTCATCAAGCTTGTGCCTGATCTACATCATTTTCCTATCTTATCCTCAAATCCTGCTTCCTTAAAATCCATAAACATGGTCATGTCCCATGACTATGCCTCCATACCCCTTTGCTGGAGAGAATCCTGAAAGTTCTCCACACACGCTGTGTGCACAGCAATCGCTCCCATTCTCATCGTTCCCCCTCTTGAAGAGCCATGAGAGGGAAATTCACAGAACCTATAACATTCAAAGAGCAGGCAGCTGAAAAACATGTTGCAGATGGAATGGAGAACCGAGCTCCCTGCCTCAGCGGATGGGGTGTTCTTTCTAGAGGCAAGATCTGGAGAAATTTCATCAGGGTGGTGAGTCTGGCAGCCTCTTCAGAAGGCAGAGAAGCTCAAGTTATTCTTTCCAATGATAAAGTAAAATATAACAACCAGATGGAGGGATTTGATCAGCCATGGAAGTGAGGGGCTGAATGGCCTTTTGCTGCTCCATTTTGTCATCTGTCTTGCCAAGCTTCAAAAGCACCAGGCTTTTGGACCAGCCCCGCCCATCTCCCGCACGCCACCGGCTACGACGTGCTGCGCGCTGATGTCAGCGCGCTCCGCCGGTGGGCCGTTTTTTTTTGGGTGCGAAGTGTTGGACGGCGGCGGAGTGGCCGTGAGAACGGCCGCTGTCCCACCCGTGCTGCTGGAGAGCAGGCCGGTTAGTTGGAAGGGTCTCGGGGAAGGAGCAGCCGAGGGTGGAGCGTCAGTGGGCAAGACGAGTGATGGGTGAGGAGAGAGTTTGCAGAGTGAGGATTGAGGAGAGGAGTAAGGGTGAGGATTGAGGAGAGGAGTAAGGGTGAGGAGAGTTTGCAGAGTGAGGGTTGAGGAGAGGAGTAAGGGTGAGGAGAGTTTGCAGAGTGAGGGTTGAGGAGAGGAGTAAGGGTGAGGAGAGTTTGCAGAGTGAGGGTTGAGGAGAGGAGTAAGGGTGAGGAGAGTTTGCAGAGTGAGGGTTGAGGAGAGGAGTAAGGGTGAGGAGAGTTTGCAGAGTGAGGGTTGAGGAGAGGAGTAAGGGTGAGGAGAGTTTGCAGAGTGAGGATTGAGGAGAGGAGTAAGGGTGAGGAGAGTTTGCAGAGTGAGGATTGAGGAGAGGAGTAAGGGTGAGGAGAGTTTGCAGAGTGAGGATTGAGGAGAGGAGTAAGGGTGAGGAGAGTTTGCAGAGTGAGGATTGAGGAGAGGAGTAAGGGTGAGGAGAGTTTGCAGAGTGAGGGTTGAGGAGAGGAGTAAGGGTGAGGAGAGTTTGCAGAGTGAGGGTTGAGGAGAGGAGTAAGGGTGAGGATTGAGGAGAGGAGTAAGGGTGAGGATTGAGGAGAGGAGTAAGGGTGAGGAGAGTTTGCAGAGTGAGGGTTGAGGAGAGGAGTAAGGGTGAGGAGAGTTTGCAGAGTGAGGATTGAGGAGAGGAGTAAGGGTGAGGAGAGTTTGCAGAGTGAGGGTTGAGGAGAGGAGTAAGGGTGAGGAGAGTTTGCAGAGTGAGGATTGAGGAGAGGAGTAAGGGTGAGGAGAGTTTGCAGAGTGAGGGTTGAGGAGAGGAGTAAGGGTGAGGAGAGTTTGCAGAGTGAGGATTGAGGAGAGAAGTAAGGGTGAGGAGAGTTTGCAGAGTGAGGATTGAGGAGAGGAGTAAGGGTGAGGAGAGTTTGCAGAGTGAGGGTTGAGGAGAGGAGTAAGGGTGAGGAGAGTTTGCAGAGTGAGGGTTGAGGAGAGGAGTAAGGGTGAGGAGAGTTTGCAGAGTGAGGGTTGAGGAGAGGAGTAAGGGTGAGGAGAGTTTGCAGAGTGAGGGTTGAGGAGAGTAGTAAGGGTGAGGAGAGTTTGCAGAGTGAGGGTTGAGGAGAGGAGTAAGGGTGAGGAGAGTTTGCAGAGTGGGGTTGAGGAGAGGAGTAAGGGTGAGGAGAGTTTGCAGAGTGAGGGTTGAGGAGAGGAGTAAGGGTGAGGAGAGTTTGCAGAGTGAGGATTGAGGAGAGGAGTAAGGGTGAGGAGAGTTTGCAGAGTGAGGGTTGAGGAGAGGAGTAAGGGTGAGGAGAGTTTGCAGAGTGAGGGTTGAGGAGAGGAGTAAGGGTGAGGAGAGTTTGCAGAGTGAGGATTGAGGAGAGTAGTAAGGGTGAGGAGAGTTTGCAGAGTGAGGGTTGAGGAGAGGAGTAAGGGTGAGGAGAGTTTGCAGAGTGAGGGTTGAGGAGAGGAGTAAGGGTGAGGAGAGTTTGCAGAGTGAGGGTTGAGGAGAGGAGTAAAGGTGAGGAGAGTTTGCAGAGTGAGGGTTGAGGAGAGGAGTAAGGGTGAGGAGAGTTTGCAGAGTGAGGGTTGAGGAGAGGAGTAAGGGTGAGGAGAGTTTGCAGAGTGAGGGTTGAGGAGAGGAGTAAGGGTGAGGATTGAGGAGAGGAGTAAGGGTGAGGAGAGTTTGCAGAGTGAGTGTTGAGGAGAGGAGTAAGGGTGAGGAGAGTTTGCAGAGTGAGGATTGAGGAGAGGAGTAAGGGTGAGGAGAGTTTGCAGAGTGAGGGTTGAGGAGAGGAGTAAGGGTGAGGAGAGTTTGCAGAGTGAGGATTGAGGAGAGGAGTAAGGGTGAGGAGAGTTTGCAGAGTGAGGGTTGAGGAGAGGAGTAAGGGTGAGGAGAGTTTGCAGAGTGAGGGTTGAGGAGAGGAGTAAGGGTGAGGATTGAGGAGAGGAGTAAGGGTGAGGAGAGTTTGCAGAGGTAGGGTTGAGGAGAGGAGTAAGGGTGAGGAGAGTTTGCAGAGTGAGGGTTGAGGAGAGGAGTAAGGGTGAGGAGAGTTTGCAGAGTGAGGATTGAGGAGAGGAGTAAGGGTGAGGAGAGTTTGCAGAGTGAGGGTTGAGGAGAGGAGTAAGGGTGAGGAGAGTTTGCAGAGTGAGGGTTGAGGAGAGGAGTAAGGGTGAGGATTGAGGAGAGGAGTAAGGGTGAGGAGAGTTTGCAGAGTGAGGGTTGAGGAGAGGAGTAAGGGTGAGGAGAGTTTGCAGAGTGAGGATTGAGGAGAGGAGTAAGGGTGAGGAGAGTTTGCAGAGTGAGGGTTGAGGAGAGGAGTAAGGATGAGGAGAGTTTGCAGAGTGAGGGTTGAGGAGAGGAGTAAGGGTGAGGAGAGTTTGCAGAGTGAGGGTTGAGGAGAGGAGTAAGGGTGAGGAGAGTTTGCAGAGTGAGGATTGAGGAGAGGAGTAAGGGTGAGGAGAGTTTGCAGAGTGAGGGTTGAGGAGAGGAGTAAGGGTGAGGAGAGTTTGCAGAGTGAGGGTTGAGGAGAGGAGTAAGGGTGAGGAGAGTTTGCAGAGTGAGGGTTGAGGAGAGGAGTAAGGGTGAGGAGAGTTTGCAGAGTGAGGATTGAGGAGAGGAGTAAGGGTGAGGAGAGTTTGCAGAGTGAGGGTTGAGGAGAGGAGTAAAGGTGAGGAGAGTTTGCAGAGTGAGGATTGAGGAGAGGAGTAAGGGTGAGGAGAGTTTGCAGAGTGAGGGTTGAGGAGAGGAGTAAGGGTGAGGAGAGTTTGCAGAGTGAGGATTGAGGAGAGGAGTAAGGGTGAGGAGAGTTTGCAGAGTGAGGGTTGAGGAGAGGAGTAAGGGTGAGGAGAGTTTGCAGATTGAGGAGAGGAGTAAGGGTGAGGAGAGTTTGCAGAGTGAGGATTGAGGAGAGGAGTAAAGGTGAGGAGAGTTTGCAGAGTGAGGATTGAGGAGAGGAGTAAGGGTGAGGAGAGTTTGCAGAGTGAGGATTGAGGAGAGGAGTAAGGGTGAGGAGAGGAGTAAAGGTGAGGAGAATTTGCAGAGTGAGGATTGAGGAGAGGAGTAAGGGTGAGGAGAGTTTGCAGAGTGAGGATTGAGGAGAGGAGTAAGGGTGAGGCGAGTTTGCAGAATGAGGATTGAGGAGAGGAGTAAGGGTGAGGAGAGTTTGCAGAGTGAGGATTGAGGAGAGGAGTAAGGGTGAGGAGAGTTTGCAGAGTGAGGATTGAGGAGAGGAGTAAGGGTGAGGAGAGTTTGCAGAGTGAGGGTTGAGGAGAGGAGTAAGGGTGAGGAGAGTTTGCAGAATGAGGATTGAGGAGAGGAGTAAGGGTGAGGAGAGTTTGCAGAGTGAGGGTTGAGGAGAGGAGTAAGGGTGAGGAGAGTTTGCAGAGTGAGGGTTGAGGAGAGGAGTAAGGGTGAGGAGAGTTTGCAGAGTGAGGGTTGAGGAGAGGAGTAAGGGTGAGGAGAGTGCAGAGTGAGGATTGAGGAGAGGAGTAAGGGTGAGGAGAGTTTGCAGAGTGAGGGTTGAGAGGAGTAAGGGTGAGGAGAGTTTGCAGAGTGAGGGTTGAGGAGAGGAGTAAGGGTGAGGAGAGTGCAGAGTGAGGATTGAGGAGAGGAGTAAGGGTGAGGAGAGTTTGCAGAGTGAGGGTTGAGGAGAGGAGTAAGGGTGAGGAGAGTTTGCAGAGTGAGGATTGAGGAGAGGAGTAAGGGTGAGGAGAGTTTGCAGAGTGAGGGTTGAGGAGAGGAGTAAGGGTGAGGAGAGTTTGCAGAGTGAGGATTGAGGAGAGGAGTAAGGGTGAGGAGAGCTTGCAGAGTGAGGATTGAGGAGAGGAGTAAAGGTGAGGAGAGTTTGCAGAGTGAGGATTGAGGAGAGGAGTAAGGGTGAGGAGAGTTTGCAGAGTGAGGATTGAGGAGAGGAGTAAGGGTGAGGAGAGTTTGCAGAGTGAGGATTGAGGAGAGGAGTAAGGGTGAGGATTGAGGAGAGGAGTAAGGGTGAGGAGAGTTTGCAGAGTGAGGATTGAGGAGAGGAGGAGTAAGGAGTCTTACTGTATATAAGATTAGTTCAGGAAAGTGCCATGAAAAGTTAAGTGGCCTCCTTGTGATTCTATTATGTAACATTAGTCAGACAATGGCTTAAGCTCTACATATACGTCTGGTCACCATACTACAGAAAATATGCAATTACATTGAAGATGAGGAAATGTCTGGACTAGACAATTGTAGCCATGAAGAAAGATTAGTAATTTGGGCTTTATTTCTTTAGGACAGAGGAGGCAGAGGGGAGACGATTGCAGAGTTAACATTTTAATTAACATAATAGAAATAACAGAAAATATTGGAAAGCTTTGGGTATAACCATATAACAATGACAGCACAGAAACAGGCCAATTTTCCCCTTCTTGTCTGCACTGATCCAAGTACCCTCCTCTAATCCCATTTATCAGAACTCTGCCCATCCCCCTCCCATTCCATCCATATACTTATCCAACTCTCTTAAATGACAAAATTGACCCTGCCTCCACCACCTTTCCCGGAAGCCCATTCCATCCAGTAACCACTCTAAAGAAGTTCCCCCTCATGTTACTCCTAAACCTTTGCCCGTCAATTGTCAACCTATGATCTCCTGTATCCATTTCTCCTACTCTCAATGGGAAAGCTTTTCCACATCAACTCCATCTATCCCTTTCATCTTAAACATCTCTATCAAATTCCCTCAGCCTTCTTTGTTCCAAGCAATAAAGACCTAATTTGCTCAATCTTTCCTTGTATTCCAGATGCTGAAACACAGGCAACATTTTTGTAAATCTCTGCACTCTCTCTATCTTGTTAATATCCTTCCTATAAATTGGTGACCAGAATTGCACACAGAACTCTAAATTTGGCCTCACCCAATGCCTTGTACAGTTTCATCATTACTTCCCAACTCCTATATCCTATGCACTTATTTATATAGGCAAGCATGCTAAAGGCCTTCTTCACCACCCTATCCACATGCGCTCCTACCTTCAGGGAACAATGCACCGCTATTCCTAGATCTTTCTGCTCCACTGCATTCTTCAATGCCCTCCCATGTCTTGCTTTGATTATTCTTTCCAAAATGAAGCACCTCACACTTCATTAAACTCCATCTGCCATCTTTCTGCCCACTCCTCTAAACAGTTTAATTCCCTCTGCAATCTTTGAAAACCCTCTTCATCATCCACAATTTCCCCCTATTTTAGTATCATCTGCATATTTACTAATCCAATTTACCACCCCATCCTCCAGATCATTAATATATATGACAAACAGCAACGGTCCCGATACTGAACTCTGAGGTACACCACTTGTCACCGGCCTCCATCCTGACAAACAATTATCTACTACTACTCTCTGGCACCTTCCTTCCAGAATCCATTTGATTATCTCCAAATTAATACCCAAGGACTTAGCCTTCCTTATCGAAGGCCTTACTGAAGTCCATATACTCAACATCCACTGCTCTACCCTCATCAAAAATTCAAAAAGATCGGTCAAACACAACCTCCACTCACAAATCCGTGTTGAGTGTCCCTGATCAGACCCTGTCCCTCCATATACTTGTATATACTATCTTTAAGAAGACTTTCCATCAATTTACCTACCACAGACGTCAAACTTACAGGCCGATAATTGCAGCTTGCTCCTCAAACCCTTTTTTAAACAAAGGAACCACATGTGCAGCACGCCAATCCTCTGACACTATACCTGTTTCTAATGACATTTGAAAAATCTCTGCCAGAACCTCCGCTATTTCCTCACTAACTTCTCTCAAGGTCCTGGGGAAAATCCTGTCGGGTATGATATCCTCTGAACTTTATGGCCTATATCCTAACATTCTAAAAGATGGAGTGCCAGAGATGATGAATACAGTGGTTGTTGTCTACAAAAATTATTTGGGTTTAGGTTAATTTCTGAATAGAAAACAGCATATTTATCACTATCTTAAGAAGAAAATAATAAAAAAGACAGGAACATGCCAGTTAGCTTGATTCTGCTGTCAGAATATGGCTGGTGATTACATTTAAGTAAATGTTGTTTACTCATGCAGAAGGCAACCAGCATAATTCAGTCTTGGAAGAGCTATATTGAGATCCAGGCTTTTTTGTTGGGTTGTTACATCACTGGAAGATTGGCTTTTCAAGCTCCCTCTCGAGCCTTCATATTTTCCGATAAAGAGAGGCTTAAACTAACAGTCACTCTTGGCATTGCTTGAAGGAGAAGAGTAGTGTGATTGTTGGGTGGCTTGAGGCACACAGCAGTATCTCTTCCCTTGATATAAAAATACATGAGGGCATCCTCTTCCAAAAGAAACAAATCAGGAAGGAAGACAGTGACCCTCCAAAACAAGCCGTGTTAAATACATTAAACTCTTGTTTTGGAGAATAGCCACCTTTCAGCTCCTTTGGGAAATTCTCTACCGTCACAGCTTACGCATTTCTGTTCCATGAATATAATGCAAGTTGTAGCTTAACTTGAATGCATTTGAACCATTCCTCACATTCATTCAAGTCTTGCTATAACTGCTTTTCCTACTTGGCTCTTTCCATTAAAATAAACACAACAAAGTTTACCTGGCTTTGCCTCGATGCTTCTCCATCCTGTTCTGCTTCAACACACTCTCTTCCTTACTATCCTTTATCAGTCTCTCCATCTTGGATCCTCATCCCATGCCAGACTACTTTAAAGCCTTTTGGGTGAATCTTGTAAATCATCCTGCCAGTATATTAACATAATTAATTGCTGACATTTCTAATCAACTCCATATTCAATATCATAGCCCCAACATTTGTAGATGAATAGGATGTTGCTGATCTGGATTATTGGACTCCTGCCCAGTAACCACTGAAAGGCATGACTTAAGTTCATTTTTAACCCATCGGTCATAATTAGACTTTTTTTGAATATTTTATTTTAATTTTATGATTAAACAAGTATCAATAATTATCCACAAATATATATATGTGAAAGGACTCACCGATATGTTGTTCAAATTTTCAAAAAAAAGAAAAAACTCCATCCCTCTTCCCCCAAGCAAAAACCGCTCAAAAAGAAAGAATGGAAAAAGAAATAATGAAGAAAAAGAAAGAAAAGATATAGGAAATAAAGTGTAAGAAACTGTTGGGTTCCAGATTCCAGCTCAGAAAGTCCAGTTTTTATTTTTTAACCTACATCACAAATACAGGAGAAAAAAAAGATTTAAAAAAAATCAAAAAAGTGTGATTGTCTAATGTATTCAACCCTATATTTATAAATATGGTTGCCATACCCACAAAAACATTGTATTTTTCCATTACACTGTAAGTAATTTTCTCCAGGGAAACACAACAAAGCATTTCTGCATTCTTCAGGCTATGTCCAGAAGGGAATCAGACTTTCAGGTAACTGCAATGCAATCTTCAGAAATTCTAATTGATACCTGGACAGCCTCATTTTAGGTCTATGTCCATTTCCTAGAAGAAACAATTCTGGACTTAGCGGGAAATGCTTCCTAATAATCTGATTTAATAAAATATTCCAAAATTCTCCCAAAAAGGTTTCAGTTTAGAGCATGACCAGGTAGAATGTTAAAAGGTACCTGTTTCTTCCTACATCTAAAACATATATCAGATATATTAGAATTTAATTTATGTAATTTCTGTGGGGTAAAATGTAGCTGATACAAAAAATTATATTGCACCAATTTATATCTTACATTAATTGTATTAGTCATGCAGTCTTGACATAAATCAAACAAGTTCTTATCATTAATAGTAATATTCAAGTCTAATTGCCATCTTTGTTTTGATTTATATAACTTCAGCTTGGGAATGCCCGATCGAAGTAGTAAATACATTATTGAATTAATTTTCTTTGTGATCGCCTTTCAAATTAGAATCTTCATTTCACTGCACTTTGGTAAAATCATGGTCCTAATACATCTCTTTAAAAAAAGCTCTTAATTGAAAGTAGCAGAAGATTGTATTATTATGGATATTGTATTTATTTTTTTAACTGTTTGAATGACATTAATTGCCCTTGTACATTGCAATCTTCTACATAGCCGATCCCTTTGAGGGACCAGGCATGTAGAATTAAATTGTCCATAGTTAAAGGAATTATTTTATTTTGAATCAAGGGTGTTTTCTTTGAACCAATTAAATTATTACAATTTGAGCCAGATATTTAAAATGTGTTTTATTAATGGTGCCTCTTTTTCATCAAAAATAAATTTATAATCTCATTTATATATAAAATCTTCTGCCATTCTCTCTCCGACTTTATGCATTTCAATTTCCGTCAAAGAGGGAAGAGACAAATTTCATTTGGCCTGCCCAATAGTAATATTTGAAATTTGGGAGTTGTAAACCTCCCATATGATATTTCCAAGTTAAATTTTCTATGGAGATTCTAGCTAACTTACCTTTCCAAAGAAATTTCCTAATTAATTCATTCACGTTTTGAAATAATTTCTGCAATAATGATTTTGGAAGAATCTGGAAAAGATATTGTAGATGTAGAAATGCATTCATTTTAATACAATTTACTCTTCCAATTCATATTATTGGGAGAATAACCCATTTTCTTAAATCTTCTTCAACTTTATTAAGCAAGGGGAGATGGTTCAATTTATACAAATTTTAAAATCATTATCCACTTTGATCCCCAAATATTTATTGGTCATATGAATTGTGTGTTCCCATCCGTTAAAGATATAATCTCATTCTTATTCCAATTTTTTTTATACCCAGAGACCCTCTGCAAATACCAGTTGCAAATGTAGTCTTTATAGAGAAGTCACAGGTTCTGTCAGATATATTAATGCATTACCCCTTAATGTTTGGATCCTGTTGAATAGTTTCCGCTAAGGGTTTTATGGCCAATACGAAGAGGGCTAGACATAGTGGACATTCTTGTCTAGGACATAATTAGACTTGTAAAGATTCTTTCCCAGACCAAGCATAAATTTCTAACTACTTATTATCTTGACCTTGAAATTAATCTGACAGACTGCCAGAATTCCCTTCCAACCTCCCAGCAACACTTACTTACAAGTCAACACATTTAAAATTTGTCTTGCTTTGAATAATACATTTTTAACAGTTTGTTAAAAATCTGCTGTAGAATGAAGTCATTACCATTGCAAAGCAAATGTGAATGACAAAAATTGAACTTTATGTCAACACAATTGATTAAATTTTAAAACATGGATACTTCACGAAAATTGCAGTTAAATATTTCTTGAAACCAAATGTTGTTGATAGGATTTTTAAAAAATATTTCGCTGTTATCAAACTTGTTGCAGACTTGGACTAAGATGGAATAAAGCAGAAAATTTCAAGGTTTATCAGACATCAGTAGTGACAGTGGAGATTATTTTGCAAATAACCTGCATGCTCCAGTAAGAGGAGAAATTCACCAGTTCCCCTCCTGATTAATGTGACCTGAATACTGAATTGTACACATTTAGAGGTCAAGTGCTGATGACATTTTGTGCTACTGTATCCAGTAACTGGATAATTTATTAACTCTATCCAATCTTATATGTGAATAAGCACTTCATTGAGGTATTAGAAAGGAAGTAACGCCCATGAAATCAAGAAACTGCAGAAAACAAAACCCAAATAATAATGTTTCCAAGAACAAAGTAATTTTTAATCAACTTTTGATAAAATTTGTAATACTACACTTTCTTGGAGGCTAAATGCTTACAAGATGTTATATGGGTAAAATAAAATAAGGATAAAATTCAAGAATAAATTTAGAGGGAAATAAGCTGAATGCAAGCAAATGACACCAGCTTCAGAGACAACTTGGTCAGCATGGAAAAGTTAGGTTATGGCCTGTTTACATGCTGTAAGACTGACTAAGTTTCTTGCAAGGAAGTACATCAATCTTATGAAGCAGTGCATTTGTCACTCACTGGAGATCAATTCTGCATTTTAAATTACAGGACCCACTGTCTCTTGTTCTTTTAAAAGCCTGAGAATCTAAAAAAAAAGATGGAAAACCAAGAAAGAACAAATAGCAGCACACTTTGTGGTAAGATGTTTCTATAACAAGTTATTTTGATGTTTTGATTTACTAGACAATGGCCCAGATTTCACAGAGAATTGTGACTATCACTAGGCACAGGACAGATGCTATTTCCTTAAGCAGGTGCTATAGTTCAAGATTTCCATATGTGCGTATATGAACATGTGGGTAAAAGACATGATATCCGGCACCTATGAAGATTGGTATATGCCAGGTAATTATATTTTCTGATTGTTTGAGACTGACTGACTCTTACAATGCCTAACTTATACACCTGCATTAAGAATAAACAATTTAAAGGACTTGTTACGAGCCCAGAGGACCCATAAACCCAGCACCAAGACAAATGGTTACTTAAACAAAAGTTGCTTTTAATTATCTTTAAACATGAAAATAGAATCACATTTTAACTTATAACTAACCTAACATAACCCCCTTCTAATTCTAAGCGCACGAGTATCTAATGTGTGTGTAAGTTCAGTAAAGTTCTTTGATTCACAGTCCAATCTCACTTCTCATTCCTCCAAGTTCACTGGTTGCAGGCAATTGTTACACTGTGCACAGAATTTAACATTTATAAAGTTCATCAGGCTTTGGTGCTTGAAATGTAAATGGTTACTGCTCTGGAAGGTTCTTGTCAGTTTTCAGAGAGAGATTTGTTGTTCCAGGACATCTACAACTGATGTACGTCCATCAGTCACCTCAGTGTCTTGCTGACGAAACTTGCCCCTTCAGGGTTTTCCAGATGATAACCTCTTTCTTTCAGGTCACCACAGAGTTCCTTTTTGTTTCTCTAATTCCAAGTGAAACATTAGACAGCTAGTCCACTCCTCTTGCATGAACCACAAGGGCTTTGAACAGGTCATCTTAAAAATGGACTTTCCATAAGTTTGCCAGGTTGTCCTGTTCCAGTCGAAGCTGCTGTTACTGGCTGTAACACTGGAGAAGTGATCTCTCTGTGTGTCTCTCTCTCTGAGAGAAAGACTGTTTTACTCTCTCTGCCTGCAAAACCACATGACCCTCTTAGAACAGCGAGCTCTCTTCCAGACAGAGGCAGCCCCGACATGCTCTTTCATCTGTTGCCTTTTGTAAACAACAGTCCATTAGTGAAGTCCCTTGAGCACTCCTCGAAGCTCTTGCAAAAGCTCTGAGGCCCTGATATGTCTAGCATGGGGCAGTGCTCCAGTATTTTAAATAAGATTTGTTTTAAAGTGTTTGTTTGTGACCTACTCTAACAAACCTTTCCTGATTTATTTCCCAAAAACATATGTATATACTCTATACTCTTTCTCAGGCTGCACTTATAATGAACAAACTTCACTTGTATGAATATATAAACCTTAAAGCATTTTACTTTATTTTCAGTCACATTCTTTTAAAACATTTAACTGTAGCTGTTTCTGCAGGTTCCTCCCCCTCCACAGAGCCGCCTGAAAGACAAACTTAACATTATAGATAATTAACCCCTCCCCCTAAATTTACTGACTGGGACAACTCTTACTAAACAGGGATAAGGAGGCACTTTAAGAGAGCCATCCCAATGGCGGGTGGCATCAACCAGCTCTTCATCCTGGGCGATGCCATTTTATTCAAACACAACTTTATTCAAACAGCTGCTACAAGCAAAGCACGACCAAGGCACTCCACTGGCTCAGTATTTGCTCCCATCTTCCTGAAATGCTTATATGTTACTTCAGAGAACACTTCTACAATTT
Organism: Narcine bancroftii; assembly: GCF_036971445.1. Taxonomy (NCBI): domain Eukaryota; kingdom Metazoa; phylum Chordata; class Chondrichthyes; order Torpediniformes; family Narcinidae; genus Narcine; species Narcine bancroftii. The sequence continues at coordinate 95,909,611 of NC_091478.1, forward strand.
TAAACTTGCATATTTTTTACCTATTTTATTCTTTTTTTCAATGTATTTTCCTCTATTTTTTGCCGGTTGATTGAATTCTGGATTCCAGGAGTTTTACTGTATTTCTTATTTGACCACTTTTCAGCAGCACTTCTCCAATATTCTGATTTTAATGGAGGAACAGAAAGGTGTGGCAACTTTCCAGCATGTACTAGGAAATCTATCTGTAAATCCTGTGCTAGGCTGCACAGCACGATGGTACATTGTTGGTAATGGTATTCAAATCGTGAATTTGCAGATAAATTACTGGGATGCACAATAACTGAAGAGTGGTGGTGTTGATACTTTATCTAACCCTCCAAAAATTCAGATAATGATGGAGAATTAGGAAAGGACGAAGAGAAATTTGTGAAAAGTTGTTCCAGGAGAGTTTCTTTATCCAACATGTCATTATTCAATTTGCTGTCGGGAATGACATGGCTGAACCAAGTGCCGATAGACCATTGTATCATAAGGTTTCAATAAATGAGGAGAGACAAGGAATAGTCCAGTAGAACTTCAAAACTGGAATATGACTGACTTTAATGATATGAGAAGGGATTCGGCCAGCGATCAATAGGAAAAACTATAATATAACACTGGGAGATATTAAAGGAAGAGGCACAGTCACAAAAGTGAAAGGTTCCAAACCCAGGCTACCTAGATTTATGAGTGAGGTAGAGAACATAATGAAATAAAACAAAAGATGTGATGTACGTCAAATGAACAGAATATAGATATGATCCAGATTGGGGAGACAAATATCTCTGGAACAGTCAAGAGAAGTATATGGTGATTCATTTAACAGATGGAATGGGGAGAAGCAATATAGAGCTCTGAGCCCAGTATGATGCTTTCATTTCAGTGGATAAAATGGCACTAAGAACAGCAAGGGCTGAACTCTCCCTGAGAATTAGGAAAGCAATGTAGAGGTACATACAGAAGATCCACAGACAACTGTGCGACACTGATGACACAAGGCACATGTAGCAAGGTATTAAAACAGACCAGCACGTGGGTGTATTTGGACACCGCGAGATCATGGGCTGTAAGGGCCTGCTACCATGTTGTATCTCTAAATTTTAAAAGATTATTAAAAAATACAATAGGTACACATCTTTCTCTACATTCATTGCACCATTAGTTTAATAGATCCACGTGCAGTGTGTCAGTTCCACTCCTGAACAATGCAACATGGAGCATTTGAGAGACTGTTGCATAGGGCTCACCTACTCAGTGTACAGTGACAGCAGGACCTTAGACCAGCCATTCTTAATGGGGAGCACAGCACATTTAAGGGTGAGACCATGGACTGAAATCATTTTTTTTATATGTAGTCGGGAGGAGAGAAGTACGGAAGAAACCAGCAAAACTTATCTGCTTCAAAGGGGTGGGGGAGGGGCATAAACTTTGAGCAGGGCCCTAAGAGATGTTGAGAATGGCTGCTTTACACTGTGGTCATTTTCCACAAACCTTTGCAGTAGCGCATTGAACTTCATTCTGTCCCTCAGCACAAACTCCTGCATCTCAAAATATGCCAATCAGCAGTATTGCTTGTGAAGGTATTAAATAGAGTAGCCATAACTAGAATACTGCATCCAATTTTGGTTACCACACATTAGGGAAAATATAAAGGTCCTTGGGAAAGTTCATACAAGCTGTATTCCAGGGATATTTCTTTACAAAGTAAAGTTTTTTTTTCTTGTTGAACTAAATGGGGTTAAGAAAAAACAAAGAATTGCTGTAGGCACTCAGCAGGCCAGACAGCATCTATGGATAGAAAAACATTTTGAATCAAAAGCACTTATCAGGGCTAAGATAAAGTAGGTGAAATTACAAATATAAAGGGGGAAAGAAGCTGTGGAAGGGGCCCAGAGGCAAGTGGGAGATGGAGAGACAGGTCGAGGGAGAAACCATTAGGAAGGTGTGGTGGTACACCACTGGCCTACTTCAGAGGGCAACCTCTGTACCTGCAAAAGAGCATGTGGACAAGGCAACACCTGGCCGGCTATCAATCAACTGACCTGAATAGACCAAGCCCCACCCGGTCGGGTGTTAATCACCCTCCGAGATATAAGCCTGAGCCGGCCCTTCGAAGACATTCTCAGAGTTTACAGCAAGACAATCTCACAGCTGGCTCTGGAAATTTACGTCGAATAAAGCCGACCAACAGCGCACCACAGAAGGGGAGTGGGAAAAGAAAAGTTAGAGAAAAAAATGGTTCCCATTAATTCCTGGTAAGGGACTATTAAACATACATTTAAGATTTTAGGTGTGGGATATAGGGAGAATGTGAGGGAAGATTTATAAACATGGTCTATGTTTTCAAAAAGAAATTGAATAGTCACCTGAGGGAAGGTAGACTTGTAAGTTTTTGGAGATAAAAGCTGGGGTACAGGTCTAACTGGATTGCTTCACGAGCTGGTATGGTGTTGAAGCATCGAATGACTCCTTTGGTTCCAGATAATTTTATAGCAAGTTGTGTACATAAGGATTCTGGTTGAGATGGTTTTGAAACTCATTTTTTAAGTGTTTTCCTTTTTGTTGTGTAAATTTGACACCTTGTGTGCAGATACCACAATGTGCTATTTATATTTAACATACAGGGTTAAAAACAGACCTAGATCTACTACTCGAATGTCTGAAGTATCAGATGGACTGTCCTGAGACACAGAAACAAGCCCTGGTTACTATTTATTCCATATGTCAACAGAATTGTAAGTTAGACTATATGTTAACGTTATATTCAATTTATATGTTTTGAAATGTATAGATTCATTACATTAGTTTAAATATTATTAGCTTGTACAGTCAGGATGGTGTTTCCCTGAGCTGTCTCACATTTCATCTCTAATATTCATATAGATGTATAAAGTAGAAGAACGAGACCACAATTACAAAGTGTGTATAGTACAACTCCGATTATCCAAAATGTAGGACCGGGCCAACGTTGGATAATTTTTTTTGTAAAACTGGACATTTTTTTTAAAACAGCCCAGTAGCAACAGCAAATCGTGTATCAATGTTTAAATAACAACAAACAACAAGGGAAGGCTTTTTAAGTATTAAAATAATAGTTAATTCTCATCAAAAAAAATGTTGGCCACAACCACGTTGCCGATCACCAAGACCATCCCACTGTTGCCGCTGATCCACAGGGAGGCTTCATGGGCAGGTGGAACACTAACTGGTGAGTAAGCAGGCTCCTGGCTCTCCAGTCTCCGGAGCTCCCAATGTCCAAGTCATGACTCTGAATTCACCCCTAGGCCTACCGCCCACACAGACCGGGGAGTCCGATGTGCATGTGCGGTAGTAGGCTGAGGGAAGAGTTTGGCACCGGGAGTTCCGGTGTGCCAAGAAGGAGAGGGAAGGCTACTAAGCCTGAGGTCCTGCTCCTGCCCTGGAGGCCATTGTCCTTGATGATGCTGGGACAAGGGATTCTTCTGACTGCTTGTTGCTGAGAGTAGCATGCAGTTTGAGAGGAGAGTTGGAGAGAAACATCAATGGGGGAAGGTAAAGAAGAAATGGAAAGAGAGAGGGGAGGGAATCACCTGAAATGAGGTCAATCGTCGTTCTAATTTCATGTTGGTGAATTTTTTAAACCTGTGAGGTCAGTTCGCTACCAAAAAAATTTCGGATAAATAAGGATTTCTGATTTGTTTCAGATATCCTTATAAATCCAATTTTAAATTTTTTTTTCGGATAAATGAGGATTTCGGAGAGTCCGAGTTATACTGTAGTTAAAATTAAAAATTGATTAATACAACACAAAGACAGCATGAGGGATCTGTTGTAAGGCTCTAAGGCTATTGGTCTGCAATTTCACACTCTTATAGATGGAATTGGAATGATATTTGGCTGTCCAGCTATGGTTTAGAGTGAGTATAGTAGAGGACCTGGATGAGACATATAAGGCAATCGAACAACTGAAAAGTGGCAAAGCAGCAGGTATGGATGGAATCCCCCCAGAAGTCTGGAAGGCTGGCGGCAAAACTCTGCATGCCAAACTGCATGAGTTTTTCAAGCTTTGTTGGGACCAAGGTAAACTGCCTCAGGATCTTCGTGATGCCACCATCATCACCCTGTACAAAAACAAAGGCGAGAAATCAGACTGCTCAAACTACAGGGGAATCACGTTGCTCTCCATTGCAGGCAAAATCTTCGCTAGGATTCTACTAAATAGAATAATACCTAGTGTCGCTGAGAATATTCTCCCAGAATCACAGTGCGGCTTTCGCGCTAACAGAGGAACCACTGACATGGTCTTTGCCCTCAGACAGCTCCAAGAAAAGTGTAGAGAACAAAACAAAGGACTCTACATCACCTTTGTTGACCTCACCAAAGCCTTCGACACCGTGAGCAGGAAAGGGCTTTGGCAAATACTAGAGCGCATCGGATGTCCCCCAAAGTTCCTCAACATGATTATCCAACTGCACGAAAACCAACAAGGTCGGGTCAGATACAGCAATGAGCTCTCTGAACCCTTCTCCATTAACAATGGCGTGAAGCAAGGCTGTGTTCTCGCACCAACCCTCTTTTCAATCTTCTTCAGCATGATGCTGAACCAAGCCATGAAAGACCCCAACAATGAAGACGCTGTTTACATCCGGTACCGCACGGATGGCAGTCTCTTCAATCTGAGGCGCCTGCAAGCTCACACCAAGACACAAGAGAAACTTGTCCGTGAACTACTCTTTGCAGATGATGCCGCTTTAGTTGCCCATTCAGAGCCAGCTCTTCAGCGCTTGACGTCCTGCTTTGCGGAAACTGCCAAAATGTTTGGCCTGGAAGTCAGCCTGAAGAAAACTGAGGTCCTCCATCAGCCAGCTCCCCACCATGACTACCAGCCCCCCCACATCTCCATCGGGCACACAAAACTCAAAACGGTCAACCAGTTTACCTATCTCGGCTGCACCATTTCATCAGATGCAAGGATCGACAATGAGATAGACAACAGACTCGCCAAGGCAAATAGCGCCTTTGGAAGACTACACAAAAGAGTCTGGAAAAACAACCAACTGAAAAACCTCACAAAGATAAGCGTATACAGAGCCGTTGTCATACCCACACTCCTGTTCGGCTCCGAATCATGGGTCCTCTACCGGCACCACCTACGGCTCCTAGAACGCTTCCACCAGCGTTGTCTCCGCTCCATCCTCAACATCCATTGGAGCGCTCACACCCCTAACGTCGAGGTACTCGAGATGGCAGAGGTCGACAGCATCGAGTCCACGCTGCTGAAGATCCAGCTGCGCTGGATGGGTCACGTCTCCAGAATGGAGGACCATCGCCTTCCCAAGATCGTATTATATGGCGAGCTCTCCACTGGCCACCGTGACAGAGGTGCACCAAAGAAAAGGTACAAGGACTGCCTAAAGAAATCTCTTGGTGCCTGCCACATTGACCACCGCCAGTGGGCTGATAACGCCTCAAACCGTGCATCTTGGCGCCTCACAGTTTGGCGGGCAGCAGCCTCCTTTGAAGAAGACCGCAGAGCCCACCTCACTGACAAAAGGCAAAGGAGGAAAAACCCAACACCCAACCCCAACCAACCAATTTTCCCTTGCAACCGCTGCAATCGTGTCTGCCTGTCCCGCATCGGACTGGTCAGCCACAAACGAGCCTGCAGCTGACGTGGACTTTTTACCCCCTCCATAAATCTTCGCCCGCGAAGCCAAGCCAAAGAAAAGAGTAGAGGACAGTGCACATCCTTGAGGACAACATTAGAGTTGAGCTAATGAAGATGTTGCTACCCATCTTCATTGATTGCGTTCTGATAGACAGGAATGCTAAGTAGCCAAGTTTGCGGATTATACCAAATTGAGTGGAAGAGCAAATTGCAATGAGGATGTGGAGAGTCTGCAGAGGGATAGAGTTAAGCTGGATGAGTGGGCAAAGGTCTGGCAGATGGAGTACAGTGTTAGTAAGTGTGAGGTTATCCACTTTGGCAAGAAAAATAAAAGAGCTGAATATTATTTAAAGGGTGAAAAACAACAGCATGCTGTTGTGCAGAGGGACTTGAGAGGGCTTGTGCATGAATCGGAAAAAGTTAGGTTGCAGGTGCAGCAGGTTATTAAGAAGGCAAATGGAATGTTGGCCTTCATCGCTAGAGGAATTGAATTCAGGAGTAGGGAGGTAATGTTGCAACTGTATAAGGTACTGATGAGACCGCACCTGGAGTACTGTGTCCAGTTCTGGTCTCCAGGATATACTGGCTTTGGAGACGGTCCAGAGGAGGTTTACTAGGTTGATCCCTGGGATGAAGGGGTTGACTTATGATGAAAGATTAAATTGTCTAGGATTGTATTCGCTCGAGTTCAGAAGAATGAGAGGAGATCTTATAGAAACATATAGGATTATGAAGGATATGGATAGGATAGATGTAGAAAGGGTTTTTGCGCTGGCCGGGGAAACTAAAATGAGAGGACACAGTCTCAAGATTCGGGGGAGTAGATTTAGGACAGAGATGAGGAAAAATAGTTTTTCCCAGAGAGTAGTGAATGTTTGGAATTCTCTAACCAGTGAAGTGGTTGAGGCTGCCTCATTAAACATATTTAAAATTGGGTTAGATAAATTTTTACATGATAGAGGAATTAGGGGATATGGGGAGAAGGCAGGTAGGTGGAGTTAGGTCATAAATTAGATCAGTTATGATCATATTGAATGGCGGTGCAGGCTCGATGGGCCATTTTTGTTCCTACTTCCTATGTTCCTAAGATCCTGAAATTTATGTCTGAGTTTGCTAAGGATTGCGATATTGAAGGCAGGGTTATATTCTGTGAACAGTTGTGTAACATACTTGTAAATATGTCCAGGGCCAAGCGGAATGCCAGGGAGATGGCATGTTCCATGGATATTTTTGGATGCTAGGCAAATTTAAGAACAAATGGATTTCAGTAAGGCATATGATAAGGTTCTTCAAGTAAGGATCATCCAGAAAGTAAGAAGCATGAAATCCAAGGAGAATTGGTTTGCCTAGAGAAGAGAGAGGGTGATTGTAAATGATTCATATTCTGCTTGGAGGTTGGTGACCAGTGATGTTAAGACCCCTCCACTTTGTGATTTTTATAAATGACCTTGATGAGGAAGTGGAAGGTTGGGTTAGTAAGTTTACAGATGATACGAAAGTGGGTAGTGGTATGGACAGTCTGGAAGGTAGCTTGAGATTGCAAAAGGACATTGATATGATCCAGAGATGGGCTGAGAACTGGTAGATGGAGTTTAACCCAGAAAAGTAGGTCAAATTTAAAGGCAGAATACAATGTTAATGGAGGACTCTGAGCAATGTGGCCAACTGAGAAATCTTAGGCTCTTTGTCCATAGGACACTTTAAGTTGCTGCATTGGTTGATAGTGTTGTTAAGAAGGTGTACGGAAAAACCATATTGTACTGTTTAACATTTTTCTAGTCTCAATAGCATCCGAGACACCAACATCCGGTATCAAATCAAATCATGTTCCGTGTGATCTCTTGTTTGTGTGTTATCAAGTTGGCTAAATTTTATATGAAAATATACAGTGCATCATGGCCACTAATCAAGCCTCTGGCAGAATCAAAGAAGAAAAGGCTTGCCATCAATTTGGAAGAGACATACAGTCTTATTACTATTATTACTTGTGTATGTATATTTTTATAGGTACTGTACAGAATTTACATTTTATTAACTGTGGTATTTAGACTCGTGTATGTACAATATAGAGGATTAGATAAATATGCATATGTGTCATGGTATCTTGTTTTCCAGCATATTTCACCTATAATGATCGACTTGTGCCCAAATGGATTTGCGTCCCCACTTACAGAATGTAACCTGGACACAAGTCGATGCATGGCTGTATATAGGACTGATTAGACCCTACTTTGAATATTGTGTTCAATTCTGGTCACCTCATTACAGGAAAAATGTGGATGATATAGAGAGGGTGCAGAATAGATTTACAAGGATGACGTCTGGATGGGAGAACGTGGCTTATCAGGATAGGTTGAGCGAACTTGGTCTTTTCTCCTTGGAGTGACGGAGGATGAGGGGTGACTTACGGAGATGTACAAAATGACGAGAGGCATTGATCGAGTGGATTTTTCCCAAGGCTGGAATGCCTAACACGAATGGGCATAGTTTTTGTGTGCTTGAGAGTAAATACAGGGGGGATGTAAGAGTTAGGTTTTTCCACACAGAGAGTATGGAATGTGCTGCTGGTATTGGTGGTGACAGAAGGAACAATAGGATCTTTTAAGAGACTTAAGTAGGTGTGAGATGCACTGAGGTAGCAGCAAACAAGCACAAACTCAGAAAAGACTTACAACAGGCTTTATTCCAGTCAAAGTCTGAACAGTCATGCCTTGGTGGTTCCCTGTGTGACTGGCTCAGGAGGGGCCAGCTCAGGTTTATATTTCAGGTCGGCTATTTGACAGCCGGCCAGGTGGAGTCAGCCCCTTAAGTGGTCTTCCTGCAGCTACAGAGATCACCCCCTGCTGTAGGCCGGTGGTGGTATCACCACAGTAGGTACATGGAACTGAGAAAAATGGGGAGTTATGCAGTTGGGAAATTCTATGCCTTCTTTAGAGTTATTTATTAGATCAACACAACACTGTGAGCCGAAGGGCCTGCACTGTGCTCTAGGTTTCTGTTCTGTGGATCATGGCTGGTTGGTAGGCTAGAGTGGACGTGAGTCATAAACCAGCCTCTCAGAGCACTGACTGATGTCAGAACCACTGCTCATGTCATTAAGGCCCATTATTTTGTTTTTCTTCAATAGTGGTATGATGGAGGCTTTTTTTTGGAATATTTTACTATTGATGTTGCAAGATTCGCACAAATCCAGAACAATAGAATCGTCCTCAACAATGATATATTACATTCAGAGTCCTTTTTCCCCTCCCACCCACCCCTCTCCCTTCCCTCCCATACCCTAATATCACAAGCAAATTATTATTTTAATTAAACAAACATAAAAAACCAAAAATCTATAAGAGTCACAGACCCTTAAAGGAACCAAATATAAACCCAAAGTAACATTAAGTAAAATGAAAAAGACACAAATTAAGAGCACATCATCTGTGCCATGACTCACTTCATTTATCTCAGTCATTTCACGATGGATTTTGACCTTTCTTCTATTTAGAAGGGATGTAACTATATCTGCGTACCTATATGCTAAAGATAAAGCTTCTATATCTTAACGAATGTGACATATTTCCTCCTTAAATTATCCATGATTTTCTCCAGGGGAATGCAACTCGCATTTCTGTATTCCATCATGTAACATTTAGTTGGGAGTCGGACTTCCATGTGACCGCTATACACTTCCTGGCTACTGCCAAGGCGACCCTCCCAAACTGAATTTGGTACTTATAGACAGTTTAAAATCACATCCATAATGTTTCCCAAAAGTACAATTCCAGATCCTGTGGAAAATCCTTCTTTGTAATTTTTTTTCAGAATGTCCCCCTGGTCCTCCCAGAAAGATCTCACCTTTGTATACAGCCAGATTGAATGGATAATAGTTGAAGTCTCCACACTACATCTAAAGCATATTTCCAAAATTTCTGGTTTGGATTTATGTAATTTTTGTGGTGTGAGGTACAGCTGATGCAAGAAATTATATTGCATCAATGTGTACCTGGCATTAATGACTGCTGTCATGGTGTCCCGACACAGATCTGACCAGCACCGCTCGTAGATTGTTGTGCCCAAGTCCGTCTCCCACCTTTCCCTTGCCTTATGTAACCCTGTTTCTGGCCCTCACTTTGGAATAGGAGATACATTATAGAAATAAACTTGCATGTATTCCCCCTTCGAATTAGAATTTCCATGTCACTACACACTGGTAGGGCCGTAGACGGTCCTAGGTTATCCCTTATGCTGATGGGTGGCCCCATCTTCCGATTCTGGCCCCATTAACCCTGGTTTCTTGTCTAAACCCAGAACCCTTCTGAAGACTACTGTGAGACCCTACCCTTAGTTATATGCTAATAAAAGCATTTGTTCTCCCTCCAGTCATGAGAGCTTTTATTCACGCAACAATTTTATTAGCTTACTTCCTAAACGATGGAACCGCTGCTCGACCCTGATCTGCTGCTGATAAACCCTCTGTCCCCTGATGCACTGAGGAGTTCACGTACTGGCTAGACTGCTTCCAGGCCTACCTGAAAACAACCAGAGACGTATTCCACACTGATGAACTCAGGAGGTCCACACTCATTAGGGCAGGAATGAAAGGGTATGCAGTCATCAGGGACTGCACTACATATGATGCTGCCACCGAGGCGTTGAAGGCTAGGTACCTGAAGTCGCAAAACGAGGTCCTAGCGAGACACCGACTCGCTCTACATCGCCAGCGGCCAGCAGAGACCATTGATGATTACCTGCTGGATCTGTGGACACTTGCCAAGAAATGCAGGTATGAAGCGGCTATAGGCCGCGTTCGTGAGGAAGAAAAGATCCAGGGGTCTGGTCACGGGGGTCCGCTCGAGGTACGTGAGGCAGCAACTGCTCGAGTTGAGAAAGAAGGACCTGGCTAGCCATATTGAACTGGCCAAGTTCTTTGGCCAAACTTGAGAATGACGACCTCGACACCAGTGAGCTCGCTCACCCAGGTGACCCCTTCCAAGGACCGGCTGCTCCAGACAACCCAACCCTAACAGCTGCCATTTCCCATGCTAGGGAGTGCTTTATCTGCAGCAAGAGCCAGCATCCCTGATCTTGTTGCCTGGTTAAAGACTCAGTGTGTAACAGCTGTGGCAAGAAAGGGCATTGGGCAAGGGTTTGCTGCGCGGAGGGAAGCCCGGTGAAGTCCATGGCCTGCACCGCTCCCAGATCTGATTCCAGCCCCAAATTCACCCGAACCCACTTGCTGTGCTACATGCCAATGGAGGGTGGCAGTGAGGAAACAGCGTGGAAAGGCTCAACACCCATCTTGCCACGTCCCAAATTCATACTCGGCATCATCATTGTCGGAGGAGGAAGGAAGGTGGCCGTCTTGCTGTGCCGCAAGGTTGATGATCTCAGGGCAACCCAGGACAGCGGGAGCCACTCGAGTGAGGAGTATGGAGTTTCTGGGGACCTGGCCTTGATGCTCCTAGACCAGGACAGACCTCACCAGCTCAGCAACTCCATAGTGACTGTGAAGATAAACGGACATTCCACTAAATGCCTAATTGACACAGGCTCCACTGAAAGCTTCATAGACTCTCAGACTGTGCAAAAATACAACCTAAAGATGTATCCTTCCAATTACCGCATATTCCTTGTATATCATTCGCATTCTATGCGTGTTTAACAACATTGTATAGTACATCTGTTGTTTGGTGGGGGGGGATTCTATAAATTTCACTTGTATTTACTTGATGAATTGTGTGCTCTGGTGTTGTAGGGTCTGGACTTTCTGTGTCACCTTAAAAGCGTGACCTTGATTCCCACACCCCCCCCCCCCCCCATCCCGTAATGGTTCGGAGAGGAGGGCCCCTAAAATCAGAACCCACATGCAGCCTCTCCACACTGAATATCGACCCACCTCCTTTGTTCCCAAATGTGTCCTCAGACTGCACACCTATTGCTACCAAGAACAGGAGGTATAATACAGCAGACCGAGATTTTATAAAGTCTGAGACACAACGTCTGCTCAATGAAGGTATCATTGATGAAGGTATCATCAGCCCGTGGAGAGCGCAAGTGGTAGTGGTAAAAGGGGAAAACAAGTCCAGGCTAGTAATCTACTACACCCAAACTATTAATTGGTACACACTCCTGGATGCATAACCCCCCCCCCCACCTCGAATTTTGCACATGGTAAATGATATTGCGCAGTATCGGGACTATTTGATCATCGACCTGAAAGCTGCTTATCACCAGCTGCCAATCCATTCTGAGGACTGTCCATATACGGTATTTGAGGCTAACGATCATCTCTATCAATTCTGGATGGTCCCTTTCGGTATCACTAATAGGTTTTCTATCTTCCAGAGGCAGATGGACAGAATGGTGGACGAGTATGGGTTGAAGACTATCTTCCCCTACCTTGATAATGTCACCATCTGTGGCCACATCTTGGAAGACCATGATGCCAACCTCCAGAGTTTTCTTCACACGGCGAACGCCCTGAACCTCACTTATAACTCTGACAAGTGCATGTTCAGGACTAAACATGTGGCTATCTTTGGCTACGCGGTGGAGAATGACATCATTGGCCCCGATCCCGATAGGATGCGCCTCCTGTTAGAGCTCCCCATTTCCAGGACCACAAAGGCTTTGAGGAGATGCCTGTGGTTTTTCTCATATTACCCCCAGTGGATCCCTCAATATGCTGATAAGGTTCACCCTCTCTTAAAAGCCACTAATTTTCCTCTCTCAGCTGAAGCCCAAATGGCTTTTAACTACCTCAGGAACCACATTGCAAAACCCACCATGCACTTGTACCTAGCCAAGTGGAAAGCGACGCTTCGGATGTAGCCCTGGCCACTACCCTCAACCAGGTGGGCAGGCCAGTTGCATTTTTTTCTCAGACATTACAAGACCACTATTCCTAATGCAGCCTGATTCAAAATTTACATAGCTGCAACATTACATGCTTATTTTTGTACTCAGTGCTCTGCTCAATGAAGAGAAGCATGCCATATGCCTACTTTACCAAGCAAACTACTTGTGTGGCTTTTGTATTGAGCTATGGACCCGAATTCCCATATTTTCATATTTATGCTTTTAAAAGTCCTGACATTTGCTGTATACATTCTCTTTTCACTTGTCCTTACAAGGTGCAGCACCTCAAACTTATCCAGATTAAATTCCATCTGCTATTTCTCTGAGATTCACCAGGATGTTGCCAGGACTGAACGGGCTTGGGAACAGGTGGATAATCTAGATCTTTATTCTCTGGAGAGTAATAGAGTGAGGGATGATATAGAGATATATAAATCAGGAGGGCCATGGATAAAACAAATGCTAATAGTATTTTTTTTCCCAGGATAGATGATCTTGGAACTAGGGGGCCATAGGTTTTAGGTGAGAGGGAAGAGATTTAAGAGGGACATGAAGGCAAGTTTATTACTCATAAGGTGGTTTGTATCTAGAATGAGCTGCCACGGAAAGTTCTAGATGTGGTTACAGCTTGTGACATTCAAAAAACATTTGGACAGATATTTGGGTACAAGGAGTTTAGAAGGATATTGGCTAATTGCAGGCAGATGGGACTAGACCAGCAGTCAACTTAGTCAGCATGGATGAGTTTGGCCGATGGGCTTGTTCTGAACTCCGACTGAATTGTTCACAATATTCCAAGTATGGCAAACCATTGCTTTCTCTACATGCAACATGACATCCCAACTTTTGTGTTCAATGCCTCGGCCTATGAAGGCAAACATGCAAACTAGCTTCTTTGCTTCTTTATCCACTTACGTGGTCATTTTCCAGAATCTGAACTTTCACCCCAAGTTTACTCTGTACATGAACACTCCTAATGTCCCTGGCATTAACTTGATTCTCACATTTAAGCCCTTAAATTTCTGCATATCTATATTAAATGAGCATTTTATTTGATATTAGGTGAAGCAAGTGATTACTTTCGTGAGATTGGAGGCTTGGACTTCATTAAAGGACTTATAAAACTGACAAATGCTTCTATCCTTCGAGAGGCTGCTCTTTTTACATTGGGAGCCCTAGCTGAAAGCAGTGGTAGGGAAGACTTTTATTTACCTTTATTATCCAGTTTTCTCTATTTGTGATCTTTATTTCTTCATCCTTTTTGCATTTCCAACTCCTCCCTCAATGGGTTAGTCAGTAAACACATGGCCTGATGTTTTTACTGACCAAAACATCTGTGCCTTGATTTCTTATCTGTATTGAATCAGGAGGTATCAGGAATGATTAACGTCTCATCACTTTTGTGCTGCAAAAAAATACAGTTTTAAACAAAATTAACCACGCTCTCATTCCTGGATCAAAGATCCATTGTCTCTTCTGGAAAATACTAATGTTTGATTATAAACTGAGAACTTGATCAAAGCTAATTGTGTAAATGACTAAATAATTATTTTGGCATTAGCCTCCTTGTACAACCTCATTATATCTGAAGCTCTGGAAGTTCACCACTATTCATAAAGAGAGTAGAGACTAAAGAAATTATGGGATTGGTTTTATGACAGAAGTCTCACCTGTTCAAATAATGGTTTCTGCCTCCAAACATTTTGCGATCAGCAGCTACATATTTTGTGGCAGTGGTTATTGTTCATTTTTTTTCAATGTTGCAAGGTATAAATGAAGATATTTTCCTTTTGTGTTTTCAGTCTACTGCCAGCAGAGTTTGTGCACTGTAGAACTGCTGTCTGATATCGCCTTGTCACTTGCTCAGAAGGATGCTTCATTGATTCTGAAGAGGATGGATGTCTATATGATCCTGGTGTTGGTCTCACACAACAGTATGAATGTCATGTTTATATAACTATATTAACCTTCTTTCCCTGAAAGAGGAACAACATATTATTTCACTAACGTAAAAGAAAATGTATCATATGAGCATAAACAACATACAAGTACTTGTCATTAATCCAATGAACAAAAAGCAGTTATTTGAATTCAATTAATAAACAAATAAAATATTTGTATAGCTGTGCAAGAAAACAACAAACAATTCCCTAATGTTCCTTTAAAAAAAACTAATCAGTAGAGACCAATAATTAACCTTCAAGTAAATCAGAGATCCACGTAACCTACCTTCTTAATAAATTTTAATTTGTATAATTAGGCATGTACATACCAACCATGATGCCCATCTATGCTAATCCCATTGGCCTGCATTAGGCTCATATCCTTGTATATTTTTCCTATCTGAGTTCCTGTTCAAAGGACTTTTAACTGTTGTAATTGTACTTGCCTCCATTACCTCCTCAGGTAGCTTGCTTCATTTATTTAGTACTGTATGAAAAACAGATCTCATTTACATTTCTCCCCTTTCACCTTAAACCTGCCACCCCTCCCCCCAATTCTACTGCTTATCTAAGCACTTTGGGTAATTTAGAGCACCCAATTAACATAGCCCACATCTATGGGAGGATTCAAGAATACCTAGAGGAAGCCCATGCAATCACATAAGAACATATGAACTCGTCATGACAGCAGCAGACTTACTGTCTCAACATTACTATAATCATGCATTGAAGCTTTGTCCCTTGACTTATTGGCAGTGTTAAAGGTATCCAAAGGTATCCATTTAACATTGAGTTGAACTTTAAACACATAATGTTCATCATCATCAGGAATATATACATAATACACACACACACACACACACACACACACACACACACACACACACACACACACACACACACACACACACACACAGAGTACAACTCTGATGCTCCGAAATCCTCAGTTATCCAAAGTTTTAAAAATTTTTGGGTAAATGAGTATATCCAAAACAAATCTGAAATCATCATTTATCTGAAATTTTTTCGGAGCTGAACTGAATGGGGACTTCGGGCTCCAGGCGGTGGCAGCAAGGACCTCAAGCTCCTGGGCAGGAGCAGGACCTTCAGGCTCCCATCATGAGTGGGGCCTTGTGCATTTTTTTTTTGGTGAGAATTAAACATTATTTTAATGCTTAAAAAGCCTTGCCTTGTTGTTTGTTGTTGTTACAAGTGATTTTCTGTTGCTACTGGGCTGTTTTTTTAATCTGAAATATAGGCCTGGTCCCACCATTTCGGATAATTGGAGTTGTACCGTGTATAATATGTATGTATTTAGATGTGTGTGTTTGTGTGTGTGTGTGTGTGTGTGTGTGTGTGTATATATATATCCATTCTTAGCTTGTTCGCCTTGCCTCTAAAACTAATTAATTCCTCCAGTTTCTCCATATTTGACCTCTCTTAGATAAAAACAGTTATGTGTTCCATTAATTTCTGTTCATCAGAATCCATCCATTGGCATGTAATGCACAAACATGCCAGAGAAACAGCAGGCCATGCAGTAAAGGGTAACCAATGTTTTGGGCCTGGGCCTTGCTATAGATACCAAGTCACCTGCTGAGTTTCTCCAGCACATTTATGTATTGCACTCAACCCTAGCATCTGCAGACCTTCTTGTTTAACTCAATCCATTGGCATGTTTTTTAGAGTCACATAGCTGAAATGAAATCCAAACAAGTAACATTTTTTTGGTACTTTTATAGAGATTGGACAAGCATTGGCAAGAACAACAGGGTGTATTGATATTCTTCTAAATTTGTTCAGGTAATTGAGCAAAGCCTGCACTTGATATCACTTTTATTCATAAGGGCGAAACATTGAAATTTATGCTGTAAAAATGAACTCATGTCATTCAAACCACTAAAGGGAGATAATTTACATGGCCACTTGTTTAAGTGCCATGGGATTTCAGTTAAAATTTCTTGGGTAAAAAGGTCAGAAAGAACCTGTACTTATTAATTTTATTTGACTTATCTTAAATCGAAGGGTTAACTCAAAAGTTCATTTAAAAAATCAGTTAAGAGATTTGTAAATTTAGTTGGCTAAGGCATATTTGTGATTGAAAATTGAACCAAGAAGGCCAGCAATCTGTCTTATTTTTGTGGGGCTAACTTTCACAGATTTTCTTAGTCTGAAAGAGATGCTGAGAATGGAATCAGAATTTTAAAGTGTATGAAATCATTTGGCCAATTCAAATGAACCATAAACTATTTACATTAATCCCACTTATTAACAATTGGTTCAAGGCTTTCCAGATTACAACTCTTCAGTTGCTCATTCAGATACTTTGTGAATTTAATGGTTCTTGGTTCAATCTTCAATCACAAAAATGCCTTAGCCAACTAAATTTACACCAATCTCTTATATAATTTTTTTAATGAAATGTTGAGTTAACCCTTCCACCATCCTCATAAAGAATTGAGTTCTAAACTCTAAAACAAATATTCCTCAACTCTCTCTAATCTTTCCTGCAATTAAATCTCTCCTCCCCTTGTTATTTCCTCTCTGCAAAGGAAAATAATGTACTCACTGTTTATCATCTATAGCTCCCTTGTAATTTTATCTACCTTGATTAAATTGCCCCTCAGTCTCTCTTGTTCTATAGAAAGTAACACTGGTTAGCCACTCTACATAACTATTATTTTTCAGCCCTGACAATATCTTCATAAATCTTTGTACCTCTGTCATGTTATTACATCTTTCTGAAGAGTGAAGACAAGAATTTGAGTATTTTAGCTGTGGCCGAATTAGTGTTTTGTAAGGATTTTGCATGACCTCCCTGCATTTGTGATCTATGTATTGTTTGAGCAGCAGGTATCCTGTATGTCTTCTTATCTATGCATCCTGCTACCTCCAGAAAGCTGGATTCTTGTTCCAGGAAACCTTTGTTCTTCCACATGTTTTAGTGTCCTACCACTCATTGGCCTGATTGTCTGATCTGACAACTGGTAATTCTAGGACTAACTGTGAATACTTGTTTCTGGCCAGAAAATGGCTGATTGTCAAATAAGCCACCAACTAACTGTCCCCTTCAAAATTATTGGAGGCTAGAATCTTCCAGCCTTTTCATCAGTGGGTGCATCTTCTTCCCCTCTGCCACAACTCTCATTTAGTTTCCCATCTGTGATAAAGATCACTTAATGGACCTGGACTGCTAAGTGGCAGGAGGCCTCTAGCTAAATGAGTCTCTTTCCACTTCCAGTGCCTCATGTGAAAGGGGGATTCCAGGTGAGGTAGAGAGTGAATTTTGTAAGCATTGTCTGGACAAGAATGAGTCATGTGTCATGTGGGTTGATTCTGGGGCTTTTTTTTAACAATTTGTATACAGTAAAACCCCTGGTATCCGGAATTCAAGCAATTGTAAAAGTAAGTGTTCTCCAAAGTAACACTCCAGCCTTTGGTGAAGAGAGGAGCAAATATTCAGCCAGCGGAGTGCTTCGGTTGTGCTGTGCTCGTAGCATCTGTTTGAATAAAATGTATTATGATCTTATATTTGAACAAAATAATTCTAAAATAGTTAAGCTTTATGTACAGCACAGTATGAGCCCTTCAGCCCCTGTTGTTGTGCTGGCCTATATAAACCTTTATGAGGGACCATGGGAAAGTGCGAGCAATAAATAGCAATAGGGGACCATTTTTAAACTGGGTGGTAAAGTTGGTAGTGCTATAGAGCTCAATTAATATAATGTGGCATGTGTGAAAGTCCTGTTTTTCACATGAATTCCCATTTTTATATAGCCTGTGATCCAATCCTCTTGAAGCATCATGGGCTAAAAACACCTCACTAATCCAAGTATAGCAGTCATGCAGAAAAAAATCAGGTTAACTGAGATTAAAGTGGTTTGTGGTGGGATTTTTGTTCACTTTTTCCTCAGTGTAAAGCTCTCCCAAATTATGTCATTAGTAATGAACCATGCACCATTTGACAGAATCTCATAAATATCATCCTCATTGATATTTCTGACCTGCTGCAATGTCACATAGCTTGCATGCCTGAAATACTCTGTATATTAAGATCAGTGTTATGGTTAGGCCTAGCTTCTTAGCTGTTGTATCATTCCAGAGTGCTGTGCACTGCTTCATTATGGAGGTCAGCCAATCTCTCCTCAAAGACAGGAGACTTCACTGAATTTTCCTTCACTCCCCAGACAGGGGGGCATTGTGGGTATATGCATTTGCCTCTATCACAAGCTTCTGAAAAGTTCTGAAATTCTGATACTTATTATGTTCTTTCTGAGGTCATAAAACATAGAAGCAGAATAAAGCCATTCACTCCATCATCTCCTCTGTCACTTGAATCACAGCAGATGTATTTTTCCTCTCAATCCCATTCTCCTGCCTTCTCCCTTAACCTTTGATACCTTAGTAAACAAGAACCTATCAACCTCTGATTTAACTATTCCCCATGATGGCCTCCACAGCTGTCAGTGACAATGAATTTCATATCACCACCCTTTGGGTGAAGAAATTTCTCCTCATCCCTAAACTAAAGGGATGTCCCTTTAGATCTGAGGCCTCTATGATAGGAATCATTCACCTTTTAAGCAATGTGTGATAATAACTGGATAGCCTGTTCTTTCTGTGGTTGAAGAATAAATATTTGCTAGGTCATAGGGATAGCTAATCTGCACCTCTTTGAGTAATATCACAGGTTCTTTTATAGCCATGTGAAAGAACAGGAAGGGCCCTGTGGTTCATCCAGCCAAGATAAGGCATATCAAAACTATCTTAATCCCTCAGGTAGACTGGGAAAATCTAGCTGGTGCAGGATTGCAAGAAAGTGAATTTATAGAATATCTCCGCGATATATTCTTAGAGCAGCTCGTGATGGACCCCACCAGGGGGAAGACAATTCTGGATTTGGTGTGTAATGATGCAGATTTGATAAAGAACCTTGAAGTAGGGGACCCATAAGGTAATAGTGACCCTAACATGGTGAGTTTTAATTTGCAATTTTGAAAGGGAGAAGGAAAGGAAGTCAGAAGTATCAGTATTACAGTTGAATAAAGGGGATTAAGCAGCCATGAGGGAGGAGTTCACCATAATACAATGGAAGGATACCCTGGCTGGAGAACTTTGGAACAAAAATGGCAGGTATTTCTGGGTCATTTTCAGAAGGTACAGGACCAGTTCTTTCCAAAGAAGAAGAAATGTTCTCAGGTGAGCAAAGGGCAACCATGGCTGACAAAGGAAGTCAAGAACAGTATCAAGTCAAAGAAGAGGAAGTATAATTTAGCAGAGGAGTGGGAAGCTAGAGCATTGGGAAATCTTCAAAGAACAACAGAAGATAATTAAGAAAGCTATACAGGAGGAAAAAAAAGAGGTACAAAAGTAAACTAGCAAGTAATATTAAAGGGGCTAGTAAAAGCTTCTTTAGCTATGTAAAGAGGAAAAAAATTAGTTCGGACCAAAACTGGTAGAGGTCCTGTGGTATCGAAGGAATTGATAGAAATTCCAACGGTAATGGAGAAATTGATGGAAATCCAGATTCGGAAGCATGTGGTCTTAAGTAGATTGAATGGACTGAAGGCTGATGAGTCCCCAGGGCCTGATGGACTGCATCCCAGGGTGCTTAAGGAGGTTGTTCTTGAAATTGTGGACCCATTGGTCGACATTTTTCAGTATTCTTTAGATTCAGGAGAGGCGCCTGTGGATTGGAGGTGGCTAATGCGCTGCTTTTCAAGAAGGGAGGGAGGGAGAGAGAGAACAGGCAATTACAGACCAGTTAGCTTGACATCAGTGGTAGGGAAGATATTAGAATCTATTATAAAAGAAGAAATAACAGAACACTTAGACAAAAATAATAGTCTCATTATTTTTGCAAGATGCCCCTTCAGCCCACGGCCCACAAAGAGAGGTTTGCACTATGGAAGTGGCACTGACCGCAGGAGACTCTTTTGGAAATGGTTGGTGGGGAAAATCATGCTTGAGTAATCTTCTGAAATTTTTGGAGAATGTGAAAAGGAGGGTGGGCGTGGGTGAGCCAGTGGATATGGTGTACTTGGATTTTCAGAAGGTTTTTTAGGAGATTTGTGGGCAAAATCAGAGAGCACGGTATTGGGGGTAGGGTGCTGACATGGATAGAAAATTGGTTGACAAACAGGAAACAAAGAGTTGGGGTTAACGATGTGACTAGTGGGGTCCCTCAGGGCTCGGTGCTGGGTCCTCAGTTGTTTATCATATATGTTAATGATTTAGATAAGGGTATTATAAATAACATCATCAAATTTGCAGATGACACGAAACTGGGTGGCAGTGTGAAGTGTGGGGAGGATGTTAGGAAAATGCAGGAGGATTTGGACAGGATAGGTGAGTGGGTGGATGCATGGAAAATGCAGTTTAATGTGGATAAATGTGAGGTTATCCACTTTGGTGGCAGGACCAGGAAGGCAGATTATTTTTTTCAATGGAGTCAAGTTAGGGAGTAGGGAAGTCCAATGTGATCTAGGTATACTTGTACACCAGTCAATAAAAGCAAGCAATCAGGTTCAACAAGCTGTGAAAAAGGCAAATGGCATGTTAGCCTTCCTAAAAAGGGGAATAGAGTATAGGAGTAAAGATGCCTTTCTGCAGTTGTACAGGGCCCTGGTGAGACCACACTGGAGTATTAGGTCCAGTTCTGGTCTAATTTGAGGAAGGACATTCTCGCTATTGAGGGAGTGAAGCGTAGATTAGTTCCCAGGATGACAGGATTGACGTATGCCAAAAGGTTGGATAAACTGGGGTTGTATATGTTGGAATTTAGAAGGATGAGGGGGAGATATGATTGAGGTATACAAGATTATTAAAGGATTGGACATGATAGAAACTGATTACCTGTTCCTGATGTTGGGGAAGACTAGGACAAGAGGCCATAGTTTAAGAATACAGAAAAGGCCCTTTAGGACAGATATGAGAGAAAAAAAATTTTACCCAGAGAGTTGTTAGTCTGTGGAATGCTTTGGTGCAGAGGGTGGTAGATGCAGGTTCTCTGGATAAGTTCAAGAAGGAGTTAGATAAGGTTCTTGTGGACAGGGGAATTAAGATTTATGGGGAGACGGCAGGGATAGGGTACTGATAGTGGAAGATCAGCCATGAGCTAAATGAATGGTGGTGCTGGCTCAATGGGTGAATGGCCTACTCCACACCTATTGTCCATAATAGGTCACCCTAGATTTTTGTCCTCAAAAGGATCATGAACTGAGAACTCTGATTCAGCAGCGTGTGCTTCAAGGTCTGCTGCCATTTATAATGGACTCAATGAGGTGAGTTTCACCTTCACCTGTCCTATTGAATTGTCAGTGATTTAGTCAATCAGTTATTGCATAATCATTGAAGATAAAATGAATCCATAACTTCTCTTAAAGAGATTTGATAGAATTTACTAGTTCATTAATTTGCATTTTGATTTTCTTTATTAACTTTTTACCAGAACTAGTTTTCCAATGTTGGACAAGCAATGCATATATGAAAATATTGGTCATTACTATGAGTTGTGGTCATCCATTGGGAGCACTCTCTGTGCTTGTGTCAACAACCCACAGAATGGTATTTAAATTTTACCTCTTTCAGATTTTTTTCTTTTTTAATATTGAAACTTCCTACAATAACTACAGTGATTAAAGGGGGAACTTTATTTATTTCATTTGTACATTTCTTATTTGTTAAGATCAGTTTGCCATTTGTATTTCTTCATTTATTGCTAGTTCTAAATGCATCAGAGTGGCTCTTTAATACATTTTTAAGTAATACATTCTTCAAGTGTATTCCTTGCTGGTGATTGCAGGCAAGTTACTTGAATGTACATTCATGACTCGAAGTTAGTGACAAAATGTGCATTTTCATTCATCAATCATGAGATAATGTTCAGTAGGAATAATCCTGATTTATTTTTGCTGCTCTGTGACCACCTAGTGCTGAGAACAATGGTAGTCTCTAGCTGTCCTTAGCTAACTTGGCACATACAATGTTGCAGACCTGGGGATATGTTTGCCTACATAGTACACCCATACTCAACTAACTTCTTGGCCAAGGATAGTATGATTTAATTCTATTGGAACTGCATGATTGATTTGTTTCTTAAATAGGAATTGCTCATTGAATTTAACTATTTAACATTTTTATTGGATGAACAAAAATATTCTCCACTGGGAATGCACTACAAACATATTAATGGATACATCTGCTGAGTAGTTGTTTAATTTTAATAAGCCATGGCAAGAAAAATTAAAACAAGTGGCTTGGGTCAGCTACTGTGATGCAGGGAAGTCGTAAAGCACTTGCTTATCCCCTGCAGTATAAGAAAAAAATTAAGCAGCATTCATAATATCAATTGTTATTCAGTAAATTTTCCCAGACAAAGTGAGTGGCTGATGCTGATCATTGTTTGAAAATAGAATAGTCTCCATAGTGATGTCTGTTAACAAGGAGTTACGTGCCATTTTCCTGAATAGAAAAGACACCAGAGGGCAGTCTAGGCAGGTGAAACTTTACTGCCGCAAGTCATCATCGCGAGGAGAAAGGAAAGGGAGAAAACAGGGATAAAACCCCCCCCCCCGAATATTGTCAAATTAACATGTTTCTGCTCTGTCACTTGCACTGACCCCTGTATTACTGTTACAGAAGTGAACCAGAAGGTGTGTACCACAGCCTTTCCATTTGCAAATGAGTGTCTGCAAAGATGCACCAGGCAAGAAATAATCCGGCCTATTTGTGCATTTATTGGACTCACCGTTGCCAACAATTGTAAGTATTTGGCTGCATGATATCTACATATATAAAATGAGGTGTAATATATTAGGGTTAATTTTCCATTGGTTCATCTGTGTGCCTAGGACTTCACCTATACATACTCACGAATGGCTATAATTACTGAGAAATGCAGCTTTGAAAGGTCACTAAGCATCAAACCTTTTGGCAGCTACCTAAACCTTTTCCATAAATCCAGTGATGTTAATAACATTGTTTTCATCCTCTAAGCTGATAAAGCCAATTGTAGCTTCTGTTACTGTACCTTTGTGTTCTGGTAAAGAAAATAACACAAGGAAGGTTGATGTCATTTTTTATTGATTCATAGAAATCCCTTGCCTGTTGAAGTCTCAGAAAATATATGCTGAGCGCAAAAGTAATGGAGATCCAGCATTACAGATCTTTAGGGTCATGGACTCCAATAACCTATTCACAGAAATAAATAACACTAATTTATCAAATAAAGTGTTCTGATAGATAAGATTATCATTGGGAGGCATCTTAACTTTCCAATCTAAGTGCAATAATATTATTACATATAATTTCCTCATAAGTTACATTTATCCCCATGGATGTTTACATATGATTTTGCATTAATTGGGCTGCAGAAATTTAAAATCTCACAGTGAAAGTGATTTATTGATTCACTGTTTGTCAGATTCACTAAGTAGATCATTGGAATTGGAATCATCTGCTGCTGATCGCATATCTTCTCTTTACAGTGTGAATTTGCAGAAAGCACATTTCTACATGTATATCTAACATTTATTTAATTTTCCTAAGCATATGCACAGATCTATTTTTGTGAAGTTGGTGGCCTGGATACACTAGCTCAGACTGTTGCGAACTTGGCAGATGAATCTCTGTTGCATCACACCAACACAGAATTGGCAATATCTGTGATAAAAACTTTGGATTCCTGCATTTCAGAAAATTGTGAGTAAATGTATAATTTTTA
Organism: Narcine bancroftii; assembly: GCF_036971445.1. Lineage (NCBI taxonomy): Eukaryota > Metazoa > Chordata > Chondrichthyes > Torpediniformes > Narcinidae > Narcine > Narcine bancroftii. The sequence goes on from NC_091478.1 coordinate 95,933,771, forward strand.
TCTCTGAGATTTAAGGACATATTCATTTTCAACCTTAGTTGATCCATTGGGGATTCAGCAGGCAAAGGATAGGGGTTAAGTTACAGCAAAGTATTTGTTGGTTGGAAATAACCAGCAAGAATCCATTGATTCACAGGAAATATGAGTATGCTTTTGAGAGGGGGATGTGTCCAGGTTCAATCTTTTCTAGTAATCCATAGTGCAAAACAAAGATTGCACCAAATCTTGTTTCTCAACCCTTGCTCTAGCTGCACACTTAAACATGCTGGTTTCTATTTCAGCTGAAACTTACCATGACCCTGATTCTAGCTCCCTGTCGTACATCTAAGCTTTCTGGTCAATGCATTGGCACCTGTTCAATGCATCTCCAAATATTAGCATTAGTGGTAACATTGTCACAAGAAGCTGAAAGTCCTGACTAGGCTGGCTTTTCTAAACTCCCAACCGAAATGAACCATAGAGAACTGCTCTTAAGGCCACTCACTAAATTTGAAACTTATGAAGAAACTTGGCTGCTTGACAAAGTAGATGCATGCCAATTTTGATATTGAGTTGGCTGAATGGCCTGGTGCTGCGCTGTGTAATGATGTGACTCAAGAGAATGACCTGGAGATCAAGTTAATTAGCTGAAAATTTAAGCTGTTCTTAGATTAGAAGTTTCACCTTTCCCCAAGGGAAATGAAACATCCTTTTGGTTTCTAAAATCAATGATTCAACATAAATTCCGGGACCTAAAATAAAGTTGGAGTCCCTGCTATGATTATAAAATTTGATGATGAAGAGTTTCAGTCAAAAATTCAAAGCTTCGTTGTCTACATCTGGAAAGAGGAAGACATTCATTTTCAAGAAAGTGGACATCAAAGTGGAACTGTAGAAATGTCTTGCTGCTATCTCCATAAGGAAGGCCATCACTTCCTTCTCGTGGCAAAACAGCTGCTCCCAGGATTACAGTATGGATTCTGTCCACCTTGAGGCACTGTAAAAAACTACAGAGAGCCATTATACTGGCTTACTGTAATCTAACCAAAATCTTTGACTCCATGAATCAGGAAGGAACTGTAAAACAACCTTCTCAAATTGTATGATTGACCCTATTATAATTGTCTCAGTTACTGGAAATAGTGTATTTCTTTCGATTTGATACAATTTCTTTATAACTGATCAAGCTTAATATTAATAACCGCATTGTTCTAAAAAGAATCCACATTTTTCAAATTTTCAGTTTTTGTATTTTAGTACACCAGGCAACTTCCCTGAATCATTGTTGACATTCATAGAGCTTTAACATCCTTCCTCAGTATCAGGCCCAGAAATCAATATTAGAATTGCATTAGCCTTTTTCATGAACAGCTGGTTACCCTTAGATTCTGTCTTTAACGTCCTGTGAATCTGTGGCTTTTCCTTCCCCACAATCCTTCCCCTAATCCTGCTGGCCTTCAACAGGACTCAATCTGCATCTAAAGTATTACTTATTATTATTTAAACAAAAGACATCTCTTTAAAGGCATCTGCATTTATTAGCTTACTTCTGTCTATTTTTTGTCTCTCTTTAATTTTTGAACCAATCTATTTTAATTTCAAACAGTAACAAGAGAAGTTTAGGGTAGAATTTGATCCAAAAGAAGTGAAGTTTCCAGAAAAAGATAGCAAGCATGTGGACTGGGAACCAAATAGAATTCAACAAAATGGAATCTGGAATAGGAGAATGAACTTTCAAGGAACATGAAAGTGGGCTGTTGAAGCTTCTACAAGTATTTGGGATAAATTAGTGAAATCAAGTATAGGTTCCATATGTCAAAAACAAAATAATTTATCATGGGAATGAAGAAATGGCAGAGCAATTAAACAAATACTTTGATTCTGTCTGTTGAAAAGGACACAAATAATTTGCAGGGTGGAGGAATTAAATGAAATTATTTGCTTAAAAAAAGTGAGTTTAAAAGATGATACTTTGATAATCTGCATTTTAGACTTCAAAAGAGGCCTGGAAATATTGGATGCATGGTTTGTTTTCTTCCAAATTTCTATAGATTGTGGAATGGTTTGTGCAGATTGATGGGAAGCAAATGTAATTCCACTAATTAAAAACAGAGGGAAAGAAAGCAGGGATTTACAGATAAACAGGAAAGTCTGCAGATGCTGTGGTTGAGTGCAATACACAAAAGTACTGGAGAAACTTAGGCCATGCAGCATCTATAGGAAGTAAAGGGTAACCACATTTCAGGCCTGATCCCTTCATCAAGGTATGAGCAAAAAACAGGCAGGGACCTGAATAAAAAGGTGGTTGGGGGGGGGGGGGGGGGTGGGGGGAGGGGTGTAAGTTTGGAAAAATATCAGGTTCAGTGAGTTCATAGAGAAATGATTCCAAAGGTAACTTTATTGAACACACAGGAGACAAATAGGTGAAGTCGTCAAACAATATTTAATTACACTACTACTAAATAACTATATAGACATTCAAATCAGACCCTGATTGGGCTCAGATACCAGTGGACGCCTATCTTCTACATGGTATGAAACAAAAACTATAACGGCGCAAGCAGGTTCATCAGAAACAAGGGACTCTGACACCAGTGGCTGCTTACTCTTTCATACTCTTTCACACGTGTATACACTTCACAGACAGGGACTTTCAAACACACTCCTGATTCCCTGTACTAACAGGGGTGTGGCTCTCTGCAAGCACTGATCTATTGCAGTACTATGGTTCAACTCAGTATAATGCACACCTTCCCCACAGTAGCGACCTGGTGTGGAACAATATTTGGGGCTTGGACCAAGAGGCATAGAGAAAGAAATGTGGTTTTCATTGATGTTTATACATATGGCCAATTATGAGATTTAATCATTTAACTGATGTGTGCACTAATGGGAGGCCAGAGTCCAAGCTTAATTGGCAGGTGATATGACTTTCGAATAGGTTTCAGACAGGGCGGGCACGTGGTCCTCCACAATCCACATATAGCAAGGGGGGAGGAGAGGAGCATGATTTATAGACTAGTCAGCCTATTATCAGTACTAGGCAAAACACTAGTATAATATAAAGGACACATAAAAGTCTCTAGGGGTGAAATATTACCCCAAAAGGGGTCTTTTTCAAGATATTCCAATTTCCCTTTTAAGATAGTGAAATACCAATTTAGATATCTGGGAATTACAATTATTAGGAGTTATAAAAACCTATTGAAAGAAAAAATTTTGGTATTATTTAATCAAACTAAAGTATTATTATTGGAATGGTCACATTTATCTATTTCAATGAATGGATGTAAAATGTTTTTATCTTTTTCAATCTTTACCAATCTTCATTCCTAAATCCTTTTTTAATTCATTGTTTATTTCTTTGTATATATGGCAAGGAAAACAACCTTGTATAAATAAGACTCATCTCTAAAAGATTAAAAGGAATGGGGGATTATCTCTCCCAAACCTTAGATTTTATTGTTGGATGGTCAATATACACAATTTATTCTTATTGTTACATTTTTATAAATTAGTCAACTGCCCTTCTTGGGTAAAAATGGAATTGAATTTTTCTAAAAACTCATCTATGTTGGCAATTTTAGGTTCTTTTTTTTATCCTTTTTTCTAAATTGACAGGTAACCCGATAATGAGGCATAGATTGAGAATATGGCCACAATTTAGGAAATTTTTTGGATGTCATAGTTTTTCCCTTGCCAGCCCTATAATCATCTTTTTCAACCTTCTTTGTTAGAAACAGGTTTCGATGAATGGTATAGATTAGGTATTGAAAGTGTTAAAGATCTTTTTATTCGACATAATTTTGCTTCTTTTGAGCAATTGACAGCAAAATTTAAAATTCCTAATAGATATTTTCTCAGACATTTACAAATTAGGCATTTTGTTCAGTCCAAACTTTATGATTTCCTTTGAATTCCCAAAATAAATATTCTTGATTTTTTGATTTGCAATTTTCCCATGGTGGATTAATATCAATTATTTATAATAACTTAATGGACTTGAGAACATCCTCAGTTGTTGGGATTAAGAATGATTGGGAACGTGATTTGAATATATCACTTTTGGATGAAGACTGGGACACCATTCTTCATTTGATTATTGTGCACAACATTGTTACAATTTAAGGTGATGCGTAGAATACACGTCTAAAGTTAAATTATCTCGTTTTTATTCTGATGCTGATCCACTATGCGATAAGTGTAAAATCTTTGAAGCTTCATTGATTCATATGTTGTGGGAGTGCCATAATTCAGAAAAATTTTGGAAAAATATTTTCCAAACTTTATCAGATATTCTTCCAACCTATTGGTCCATGCTTTTGCAATAATTTCATAGTCTATATTCAATAACAAAATGGGCTTCTATGAGGCAGGCTTCAATGGATCCCTGTCTTTTTCTTGGGGGGAATCACCATGATAATCACTGTTGAGAAAGACTCTGGGACCATATGCATCTCCGCCGCTTGATCCATCACCTTCATTGAAGAGGCATTGAGATCTTTTAACTCTTTATAAAATTTGACGGGGAAACCATCCTCCCCCGACTATTTGCCAGCCTACAAAGAGCTCAGAATGCGTTCTATCTCATCTTTGGTGAAAGGGGCATTTAGCCCCTCTTGTTCCTCCTGTCCCAAATTCGGTAGTTCCAATGGGAGCAAGAAATCACATAATTTGGTAGGATCTCCCCCGATTCAGATTTATATAATTCTATATGTATCATTTATTTTCTTTGACTTATATGAGATCTTGCCTTCACCCGTTTGGATTGCACTGATTGTTCTTGAGGCCTTCCCCGCCCTCACCTGCCAGGACAAGATTTTATGGGCCCTCTCCCCCAGTTCATAATACTGCAGTCTAGATTTTAAAATCAACCTTTTTGTCTTGTATGTTTGTATTCACCAAGTTTCTGTATTCCTCTTATGTGCCTGATCTTTGGTATTCCTTTTCCTATTGGCCTATTTCCTGTTCCAAATCATTAATCTTCTTCATGAGCTTCTTTTTAATGCTCTTGGTGTATCTAGTTATCTGGCCCCTTAAGTAAGCCTTCAATGTGTCCCATATTAGGAAGTTATCCTCAGTAGAGGGACAGTTCATCTCACAAAACAAAGCTACAAAATTTTTGTTTTTCCAGGTGATGTTTGCTGACACACTTGTTAAGCTCTTTAAAAAAATCCTTCAGGCAATGAAATGGGTGACAATTAGAAAAGATATTGGAGCCTTAGCATCACCTTCATTTTGACACAGTTGACTCAGTTTGGCATATTCAGGTGATGAATACACTGAGGCCTGCTCATTTGGCTTTACAATAGATAACGTCAAGGGTGAATGATCCGACAGTAATTGCACCATGTACCCTCCAATTAGGCTTATGCAAAAAATAAATTAATTCTGATGTATGAATCGTATTGTATTGAGAAAAAGGAGTAATTCCGTTTTCTCAGATTCAGCCTCCTCCAGACATCTATGAGATTTAGCTCTTTCATAAAGGCCAAGCTGGACTTAGCCACCCTGGTTCTTGTATCCCCTCCAATCAAGACATTCTCACACCCTTCGGTTACTTTCAAGAATATATCTTGTATGTATTTTTCATCTTTGAAATTCAGGGCATATATATTCATGAGTGCCTGAGTTCTGAGTATATTTGACAATGCATCAGCATCTGCAGTTTCTTGTTTCAAATTTTTATTCACTTATGAGAAGAAGCTATTGTGGTCAATAGGTAATAAAACTATTTTATAAAAGCATGAATTATTTTCTTACTTTTGAATTCAGTTATTTGTGTTTGAACATCATTCTGTGATGTTCAAATATCTGCCTAATTTGCTACTTCAAATATGGCTAGTTGAAAAAATGCAGATTCTAGGTTATTATTAAGCTAGATATAGCATTGATGCTCTCTATAATTTGAAGAACCAATTCTGCTTTGCTTTTCCAAATTTATTTCAGGAATGAATCTGGACATCATTGGCCCTTATTTATTTACATGTAGGCTAGCTCTTGTCCTGATAAAATGCCTATAGCCCAACCATGTTATCACAAACAATCAGCATTGGAATGATGAATCTTAGTACAGTACCCAATTGAGGTTCAGGCTGATAATGCAAAAAACAACATAGACCTGGAATCTAGCTAGAAGTTAAGTTCTGTATGGCTTTGACTACTTTTTGCACATTTTGGTTACTTCAGTCTGCTTGGAGAATCATAGACAGTGATGATAACTAGGTATTATCACTGGTCCAAAACCATAAAAAGGGGAGAACTTTGAACATTCTCTGTTTATTTTATGGTTAAATGCAACTACAATTTTTGTTGTAGCATTTTGCATTCCCAATCTGTAATTTTTACAAATATTATAACACAGTGATTTTTTAACAGGAAAAAAATGATGTCTGATATCATTATCTTTTGATAGCATCTTTGGCTTCACACTTGTCAGAATACTCAATCATACCCAAGCTTGTGGCACTGTTATCACAGAAAGATCTTGACGTAAGAAGTCAATTGGGTGTTATTCTTGCTATTGGGCACTGCATTGATGGATGTGGTAAGTCACAGAGATATTCCTGGCAATATATTTATGTAATGTTTGAAAATTTATTTCATCCACTGAGTTCTGCAACAGTTCAATAGAAAGTCTTCAAATATAATAAAGCTGTGTCAAGATTTACAAAAAAATGATATCCAAGTTACCTATAAAGTCAGTGCATTTCTGAAGAATAAATACTTCATGCCGAGAGTTTTTGTCTAATATCTTTATTGTTAGATTTCCCTCAGCTCTCATGAAATAACGTATTTTGTTGAATAAGGCTCCTGGAGCAGTAGAAAACTTCTGGGATCTCAATAAAGTCAATTCTTCAAAGATGAACATAGGCAAATCATGTCAGCGTGTTGTTTCGTCATAGGATAAATCACTGATGAGTTTAATTTTCACTTGTACTGGTTAAAAGAAATACTGGGTAATTGGATCCTGGATTTTCACACCTCCTGATCCCAATCAGTGTAGATAGGCAAGAACAACTCCTCGGCAATTTCCATCAGCAGTGGAGCACCATAAAACTGCATACTTAGCCACCTGCTCTACTTGTTTTACACGATGACTGCGTGGCTTGGTACGACAACACCATCTGGAAATTTGCTGACAATATCGGGCTGTATATAAAGGCAATGACTCAGTGTACAGCACAGAGATTGAAAACTTGGCTGGTGTACTAACAACCTTTCACTCAATGTCATGAAAACCAAGGAGCTGATTGTAGGCTTTAGGAAGGGAAACCCAGATGTGTACGATGCAGTGATCATTGGGGATCAGCAGTGGACAAGGTAAGAAAATTTAAATTCCTTTGAGTCACTAACTTGGAGGGCTTTTCCTGGACTCAACGTAATGATGTCATCGTGAAGAAAGCACGACACCACCTCTACTTCCTCAGGAGTTTATGGAGGTTGAGTATAACATTGAAAACCTTGGCAATAAAAAGTATACTGACTGCATCATGCCCTGGTGTAGAGCAGAAAGCCCTGCAAAGGGTTGTGGACACAGCTCAGGACGTCACAGGGAAAAATCTCCCCACCATCAAGAAAATCTATATGGAACACTGTCATCAGAGAGCAGCAGCAATCATCAAGGATCCATGCCACATAGGATGTGCTCTGTTCTTGCCATTGTTATCAGAAAATAGGTAGAAGTACCACAAGATGCGTATAAGGTTTGGGAGCCCTTGCTATCCCTCCACCATCAGACTTCTAAACAAAAGACTCAATCAGAGACTCATTTAAAGACTTACTTTGCACATTATTTATTACTGAATTTTTTTTCTGTATTTGCAGTCAGTTTGTTTACATTTCTTTCTTTGTTTAAATTTTTCTTTTGTATATGTCTTTTTCTTGAGTACAGGTTACACTTCCGATAAGTAGAAATTCTGCCTGGCCTGCAGGAAAAAGAATCTTATGGTTGTATGTAATGTCATGTATGTAACCTGACAATAAATTTGAACTTGAAACCATAAATAGGGAGTGAGAGTACTACACATCTCCAGCCTCAGAACACCAAATTCAAAAGGAATTAATTTTGATATCCCATCATCTGAAGCAGAGAAATTGATCTTCGTGTCAAGTCAGTATTCATGCCCGAGATCTTCTGCTCTGAGCAAATTGGGACAGTATTGAATCACCAAAAATAGATACGAAAATGAGTTTATTATAAAATAACTTATACAATGTTCATATGCACCAAAATTTTTACTTGCTGCAGCCAAACAGATACTTCATATAAAAGTACGTTTACCTGCTAGGTCTTGAGAATAGGAACAGATATACTGTTAAAATAAAATGTTAAGTAGCATAAATTTCATGATAGTATCTTTATCAATAATATTTGATCTGCGGAATAGTACCACCTTATTACTCCTTGCTACTGATACTATTTAAGACAAAGTGAGCAATTATGGCTCATCTCCTTTACAATATTTAAAGAGTCAGGTCTAAAGTTGAGTTGGTACGCAGATTAATAGCTTTCTCCAATTGTTCATTTGGGAAAGCTGGGTCTCTGTTCTTAGTTAGTTGATCTAATCAGGGCAATAATTGGAATCTTGCCATTGGTCTCCAATAATTGCAGGCTGCAGCTTAGGTTCATTAGCTGTAGGTCTATCACCAGGCCGCAGGGTCTGACAGCTTCTGGGAATCAGGACCATGGTTTGGGGACGTGCAATGGAGAGCAGGAAGATGAATACAAGGGTTTAGGTTCAGTGACCGCAGGCTCCCTGCCATTAGGAAATATGCCGGAACAATGGGAACATACAGTAGTGGCTATGGCAATTGCAGCTACTTACTATGGTGGTTATGGGCAACATCAGAGGAGGTAGTGAGATCCTTGACCTGTTTCCAGGTGGACCTACTTTCCTTTTATTTTCACTTTTTTTTGCAAGATGGTATCAGTGCATGCTGATTCTTTGCTAGTCTTTGAATGGCAGGCAAAAGAAACTTTTCACTGTACATATGGCAATGATAAATAAATCTAAATTATTTTAATTCAGATTTCTTAGCTGGTAGTTCTATAAAAGTAGTGGCAGATAGTTTCCCAGTGGAGATGCAGTAAAATCCCCGGTATCCAGAATTCAAGTAACCAGAAACCTCAGGCAATCGACAAAAAAAACTCTGAGGAAATAAATTAATAAATAGATCAAGATGAATAAGAATTTAAAAAATGTAAATAAAAGCTTAAAATTGTAAAAGTAAATGTTCTCTGAAGGACATCTTGGTGAAGATGGGAGCAAACATTCAGGCAGCAGAGCACCCCATTCATGCCCCACCTGCAGCAGCTATTTGAATAAAGTTTCAATAAAGTTGTGTTTGAAATAAATAGTGTCAACCAGGATGAAGAATCAGGCAATGCCGCTTGCTGCTGGGGCAACACTCCCAAAGTGTCTTCCTATCTCTGCCTAGTAAGAGTATTTATCTTTATTAGTATATTATGAAGAATATTCTCCTGTTCGGCTCCGAATCATGGGTCCTCTACCAGCATCACCTATGGCTCCTAGAACACTTCCACCAGCGTTGTCTCCGCTCCATCCTCAACATTCATTGGAGCGACTTCATCCCTAACATCGAAGTACTCGAGATGGCAGAGGCTGACAGCATCGAATCCACGCTGCTGAAGATCCATCTGCGCTGTGTAGGTCACGTCTCCAGAATGGAGGACCATCACCTTCCCAAGATCGTGTTATATGGCGAGCTCTCCCTGGCCACCGAGACAGAGGTGCACCAAAGAAGAGGTCCAAGGACTGCCTAAAGAAATCTCTTGGTGGCTGCCACATTGACCACCGCCAGTGGGCTGATATCGCCTCAAACCGTGCATCTTGGCGCCTCACAGTTTGGCGGGCAGCAACCTCCTTTGAAGAAGGTCGCAGAGCCCACCTCACTGACAAAAGACAAAGGAGGAAAAACCCAATACCCAACCCCAACCCACCAATTTTCCCCTGCAACCGCTGCAACCGTGTCTGCCTGTCCCGCATCAGACTTGTCAGCCACAAACGAGCCTGCAGCTGACGTGGACATTTACCCCTCCATAAATCTTCGTCTGCGAAGCCAAGCCAAAGAAAGAAAAAAGGAAAGTTTATCTGTAAACTTGGTGTGCGGTGGGGGAGGGTTAATTATGATGGTGGCATTGCGGTTAGCACAATGCTGTAACAGAGCCAGTGAATGGGATTCAAATTTAAATTTTGTTAGTTACAGGAATTACCTGATTAAAGTGAACTTTACATAATTAAGGACTACAATACTGATTTTTTTCAAATCACTTACATTTTCCACTGTCTTTTGTCTTTTAAGCTGTTTATTCTTAATGTAGGTGTATTAGTTAGGCATTGTAACAGTGAGTCCCAGGCAACTAGACAATTCGTATATCCGGCATTTGCAATCTCAGTAGATGACGGATACTGTACCATTGTCAAAAATAAGAAGGATAAAGGAAGTCAAACTCTGTGACTTGGACAGTATTTGTCTGTCATTCCACAATATGAGTTTTGTAGGATGATTGTCAGAATTTTTATTAGATTTCAAAAGTGCTTAATTAGCTGTAAGATGTTTTGAGATCTCATTTCTTAAAAGGTACAAATGCTATTTCCCTTTTGTTCTCATAGGGATAATGTCCAATGTTTGTCATATTATAAAAACACAGATTTTTCCTTTTTGTTTAATCCAGAGTTTTTCAAGCCTTCTGTTTGAAGTGGTAAACGACAACGTGCCAGACACTGGGCCTTAGCTGAAGTATCATTTTGTTGTGGTTCTTTGAAACACATTGACCATTTTCTTATCCTGTTTTGCTTTTCCCTTCTCTATGTTGCTTGTCTTGACAGAACAGACAAACATAATTGCCCATAATTTCTCCACTTGTTATTAAGTGGTATATTAGGAGTGCCCACTATAACTGTTAAATTCTTCACGTGACTTCTTCAAATCATTAAAAATAGTCATAATCGTCAAAAAATTTGACCACCTACTTCATGGTATTTCAGTTTGCAGCATCAGATATTTTTTCCTTTTAGTATGAATTGAATTGGGAACTTCAATAAATACACTTAGTCATTTTTGTATTAGGTTTTTGGCTAACCAAAATAATATACAAAATTGCTGGAGAAACTCAGCAGGTCTCTCAGTGTCCATAGGAGGCAAAGATATATAACCAACATTTCAGGACTGAGCCCTTCGTCAAGGTATGAGCAAAAAGCAGACAGGTGCCTAAATAAAAAGGTAAGGGGAGGAGAGAAGCATAGGCCAACAGCCAGGAGACCGTTCATGGACATGGATAGAAGGGCAGGGGAGGGAGTAGCTCTGTGAATGCAGAGCTGGAGGAAGGACAGAGGGATAGGGAAAGAGAGAGGCAGTGGAGAGCTAGAACAAGAGAGGGGGGTGGGGAGTGCCTAATGGAAACCAAAGAAGTCAATGTTAATGCCATCTGGCTTAAGGATGCCCAGACGGAATATGAGGTGTTCCACCCATTTGTGGGTGGGCCAGGTTGGGTAGTACACAAGACCATGAACTGTGGGCAGACATGTCAGGATGGGAATAGGGCAGGAACTTTCCACTGGGAGATCCCTGTTATTACAGAGGACAGAGTGAAGATATTCACTGGAGCGATCTCCCAGTTTGCAACCAGTTTCCTCAATATAGAGGAGACTGCAATGGAGCACCAGAAGTGCTCCCTGAAGGTAGTAAATATAGCCAGATCCACCAGTGGCTCTGATCTCCCATCCATTGAAATCATCAATGTGAGGCACTGCCTAAAGAAAACAGTCAACATCTTTTTTTTTTTTTTTTTTTAAATTTTTTTATTTTTCACACCATAAATCACATTAGCCATGATATACACTATTTCTTTTCACACATATACAGTGACTTTTTCTCCCCCCCCCCCTTTCCTCCCAAACCACCCCCCCACCCCCCCCTCTCATCCATTTTAGGTATACAATCTAGGTTGCATTAATCCAGTCAGACAATGTTGTCATTCAACAAAATTACACCAGAAATTCTACTGAGTCCATTCTTTTCTTTCCTTCTCCTTCTATCAACTTAGGTAATGTTTGTCCCCGGTAGGTTTTCGCTATTGTATTTAATGTAAGGCTCCTATACTTGTTCGAATATTTCAATATTATTTCTTAACCAATATGTTATTTTTTTTTCTAATGGAATACATTTATTCATTTAAATTTGGTAGTTTCTTCCTTTTAATTTGGTTATGTATTCCATTAATATTTAAAGACATATAGTTCAGCGTAGCCCTTTTATATTTTGTTTATCTTCTCTTTCCGTTTTTCCATCATTACCTTTCCTCCTTTTCCATTTCTGTTTTCTTATTTTCAACTCTTCATAAGACAACATTCCTACAACATCTAACATTTTCCTTATTCTCCTATTTCTATCTTATTTATCCCCAATCTCCCCTTCACCTCCTGAGTTGTCCTTTATCCCTTGTCGGACAACCACATCTCCCCTCTCCATTTGGATTTGCGAATCCACTCGCAAGCGTCAACTGATTGTGCAGTGACCGCTATTTCCCCCCACCCCGCCTCCCCCAGAAAAGATTTCACTTTTCATATGTCACAAAGGTCCCTCTTTTAATTCCCTCCTTATTCTCTCTATTCCATTACCTTCCCTTATTAATTCTTGTCTATACTATCTATATTTTCCTCTAAGTACAGATACATTCATGTATGCTCATTGTCTCTATTCACTCTTATACCTCTTTACCTGCATACATATCAATCGTGATCATTTTTACTCTCATTACCCGTCTTCTTCCCTCAGTCTATTTTTGTCTTTACCCACATACATATCAGTCGTGATCATTTTAACTCTCATTACCCGTCTTCCTCCCTCAGTCTATTTTTGTAATTGTTCTGCAAATTTTCGTGCTTCTTCTGGATCCGAGAATAGTCTGTTTTGCTGTCCTGGAATAAATATTTTCAATACAGCTGGATGCTTTAGTATAAATTTATACCCTTTCTTCCATAAAATCGCCTTTGCTGTATTGAACTCTTTTCTCTTCTTTAGGAGTTCAAAACTTATATCTGGATAAATGAAGATTTTTTGCCCTTTATACTCCAGTGGTTTGTTGCCCTCTCTTACTTTTTCCATTGTCTTCTCCAGTACCTTTTCTCTTGTAGTATATCTTAGGAATTTTACTACAATAGATCTTGGTTTTTGTTGTGGTTGTGGTTTAGAGGCCAATACTCTATGTGCCCTTTCTATTTCCATTTCATGCTGTAGTTCTGGACATCCTAGGGTCTTAGGGATCCACTCTTTTATAAACTCCCTCATATTCTTGCCTTCTTCATCTTCCTTAAGGCCCACTATCTTTATGTTATTTCTTCTGTTATGGTTTTCCATTGTATCTATTTTTTGAGCTAGTAGTTCTTGTGTCTCTTTAGTTTTTTTATTAGATTTCTCCAATTTCTTTTTTAAGTCTTCTACCTCCATTTCTGCTGCTACTGCCCGCTCTTCCATCTTGTCCATTTTTTTTCCCATTTCTGTTAAGGTCATCTCCATTTTAATTATTTTCTCCTCTGTGTTGTTTATTCTTTTTCTTAAATCCTTAAATTCCTGTGTTTGCCATTCTTTAAATGATTCCATGTATCCTCTAATAAGAGCAAGTATATCCTTTACCTTGCCTCTCTTTTCTTCTTCTATTTCACCATACTCTTCCTCTTCTTCTTCCTCTGAGTTGACCATCTGTTGTTTCTTTGTTGCCCTTTCCTCCTCTTCTATCTTGTTTCTATTGTCTTCTGTGGTCTCTTCTTGCTGCAGGTGTTCTGCAGCTGTCGTTGCCGGCTGTGGAGATCGACTCCCCAGCTGGTCCCCCCTCCCGTCGGTGTGTTTTTTTTCATTCGCATCGCGCATGCGCGAAACTTCGCGCATGCGCGTTTGCGCACTTTTGTTCGGCTCTGCGAGCCATTTTTGTAGTCCATTATTTACCGACCTGAGGGAGCGGGTTTCTCTCTCCGCAGCGGGCCTCTTCGGACAGGTAAGGCCTTCACCTTTTTCCTCCTTTGTCTTCTCTTCCTCTCTTCTTACCGTTGCTTTCGACTTTTCTTTTTTTGTCGCCATCTTCTTTCCACCTTTATACTCACTTTTCTGTAACTTTTATTTCTGTGCCTTTGTGTTTTCTCTTGTTTTTCCCGACTTTTCTGGAGAGGGCTGGAGTTCACCGTCCGGCCACTACTCCATCGCGTGACTCCTCCAAAACAGTCAACATCTTAATGGATCTCCTATTTCCCTGGTCACAGACGTCTCTTGCTTCTACCTTCAGGCAAAAGTCCAGCACCTCCAGGTTCAAGAACACTTATTTTCTAATAGCTATCAAACTTTTGAATCTCACCTTACTACCCTAACCATGAACTACTCAGGGACCACCAAATAATCGATAAACACTCCTGAAATACCACTCTTCTGTAATTGTGAATATTTATTTATCTCCCCTTTTATATTTATAATCTCTTTTTTCTGTCTGATGGCAAAGAGTGGTAATATAATATAGACTATTGCATCTGTGTCACTGCAGCAAGTAAGAAATTTGGTGAATCTGTTCACATATATATCATATCATTTGGGAAACACCTTTTACAATGATCGTATTGTTGCTTTACCTTTCAATTTTTTTTCAGAAGTACATCAGTATCAGCTACTGAAAAGCAATGGGCTTCCACTCATGATCCAAATAGTAGCTGAATCCCAGGATGAAGAGCAGAGGAAAGCAGCCACTTTTGTTCTACAGTGTTGCCAGGTCATAAGTAAGTAAACAATTAGAAAACGTATAGCCTCCTCCCCTGCTTTAAATAGGATTTTTTTTGTATACAGTGACAACCTGTTTGAGGTGATTTCAAGAGGAAGTATCTTTCCATATCCACTCTGTCAAGACCCTTAAGGATCTTGTATGTTCCAATTAAATCGCCTTTTACTTCTCTGGATTCCAGTAGATACAAGCTAAGCATTTCCAACCTTTCTTCATAAAACAATTCCTATTCCAGGTATTGGTCAAAAAAGCCTTTGCTGAACTGCTTCCATAATGTGGACAGTGAAGAAGGCTGTCGAAGAATATAATGGGATCTTGATCAACTGGGTATGGAATAGCAGATAAAGTTTAATTCAGATAAATGCAAGCTGTAGCATTCTGCTAAGTCAAACTAAAGGCAAGACATACACAGTAAATGGTAGGTCCTGGAAGTATTGTAGAATAGAGAGATCTCGAGGTATAGGCACATAGTTCACTGAAAGTGGCAACACAGGCAGATAGGGTGGTAAAGAACGCATTTGCCCTGTTTGGCTTTATCATTTAGGATATCAAGTATACAGATGTAAAAGACATTGTAGGCAGTTCTGGTTGCCCTGCTGTAGGAAGGGTGTCATTTAGTTGGAAAGGGTTCAAAAAAAGATTCATGAGGATTCACCAGGCCTGGAGAGCTTAAGTTATTAGTAGAGACTGGATAGGCTTGGACTTTTCTCCTTGGAGCAAAGGAAGCTGTAGAGTGATCTTAAAAAGGTATATAAAAAATGAAATAACGTGAATAATCATAGACTTTTCTGAAACATACTAGATTTAAAGTGATTGGGTAAGCTTTAAAAGAGGCAGGTTTTCATGCAGAAGCTTGTGATAGACATTCTTACAAGTATAACATTTTAAAAAGCCTTTGGACAGGTATATAGATAGGATAGATTTAGAGCGACACTGGCCAAATGCAGGTTAATGGAATTTGCAAAGATCAGCATGGACATTGGGTCAAAGGGCCTGTTCCAATACTCTAATAACTTTATTTACCACAATGTGGCTAGATTTCTTCGTCAGCATCACTCAAATCTGCAGCCTCTTCCGTGCAGAAGGAAAGGAGCAATGAATATTTGGGAATCTCCACCTCCATGTTTTGCAAGATTAAAACTAACCATCTAAAACTAGAAGCCATTGGTTTAGGGTTAGTAGTTTTGGGGGGGTCTGAGGGGGACCTTTTTACCCAGAGGATTGGGAAGTGCATTATGTGGGAAAGGAAGAAGAATTGTTGCAGGGAATCTCACAATGTTTTTAAAAACATATTTAGATGAATACATGAATTTGCTAAGGAACAGAAAACTATGGACAAAATGATGGTAATGGGATTAGTATAGATGGGCATTGAGGGTCGACATTGATATGGGCTATATGGTTATGATTCCAATTCCTCTCCAATCCATTCATCATCCTTATATAGACATATGTCTTCATAAATTACTAATACTAGAATTCTTTATTTGGTAGCTTAAGGTCTGCAGAAATTAAAGGAGTTACCCCATTGCCACTTATTCAAATTAACTGGGGGCAGTTAAATGTGAACTTAGTAATATTAACTACATCTAAAACAAAGTAAATGTGGCTGATGCCCGTAAAGCTGTGTACCAGCTGAAGGAGAGTGCAATATTAACTGGGATTGGAAATTTTGTATTTGATTTTAGAAAAATATTTGCTCATTCTTGTCTTTGCTGTTGACTCTTTCTAAGCTGAGAAACTGTCGAACAATCTGACGGCGAATTGTTGTTTCAAAGACGATACAGTTACTTCAAACCCAAAGGATATCAGCCTGAAAAATCACTGGAAATTTGCAGAAGAATTTCTGCATAGGATAGAGAAATTAGAAAAGCAGCAAGAGGTGGTTAAATATTTATTCATTATATAATGTTTTCTCTTTAATAAAAAAACAATTTGTGTCTGTAATTCTTGTATAATATATTGCTGAATTCTCATAGAAGTGTTACCAACAAAAAAATGTGGCCCCTAAAATATAAGAGCAAATTGTCCAAAAATATACATTTTAAGGAAGGGAGAGAGAACTGGAGGCAGGAGATTCAGAATTAAGGGCATGGAATGAGAACAGTACAGTAATACATGAAATAAGTGGCATGGAAGAAGGTGCATAATACAGTCTTGTGAACTTAGAGAAAAGGCTAAGGAAGAATTTGAAATAATTGTAAATTGAAGTTTTTTGGGATAGGAGCTTTATGCAGAATAGCCTGTGCCAGAAAGATACTTGAATGAGACTGCAACTTTGCAGTTAGAGTTTGCATGAAGTCAAAAGAAACAGGTGCATTCACCAGTCTTAATTATTAGAGTATATTTGTGAACATGTGCCATGAGTTTTGGAATAGAACGACTATGAAAATAATTTAAGAAGAATTGAAATATGCTTTGTCTTTTATCAGCTGCTGTAGTTTTTTTTTGTTTGTACTGTCTTCCTTAGCCATTCACCTGTTGCAGCAGGAATAATGGAGCTTTCCGGAAAGCTCCATTATCACCATGAGGAATCCACCAGGAGGCAACTGTTTTTCAGGGTCAGCTCTTCCCCCATCGTGTCAGAGTAGTGCACTTTGTTTGGAGCTTTGTGCACTCTCCAAGAAAATTGATTCCCAGTTTACTGTGCATTTAAAAATAATATATGGAGAACAAAGATTATTGTTCTTTTCCTTCTGAACAGGCAGCATAATAAATCATAGTTTCATGTCCTAAAAAAAATTGATGTCCAAGTGGCTATTCTTTTTTTTTTTAATTAAATTTTTTATTTTTCACACCATAAATCACATTAGCCATGATATACACTATTTCTTTTTCACACATACAAGTGGCTATTCTTTAAGTGACATGAATGGGAGCAAGAAACATCTCAGTTACTCCACTCCCATCTTGAACAGTATCTACCAATGCATCACTTAACACTAAATAATAACCAGGAGTAGGGGGAACAGTTGATTCCCAACACACCACACTTCCACCTGCCTACATAGGCAGTGGTTCCTGAAACTACTTTTAGATTCCAAATTGGGCACAAGTTTAAGTCTACTTATGTAAGAGTAAATAGTGGGAACTTATAGACTTTGTACCTTAGTATCACAGCAAGCATTATATAAATATTTCCTAGACTGTTGGAGATGTCATTACAGGTGCACGTTATGAATTAATTAACGATTTGGGAAAAAATTACATTTTACTTCATCTTTTTTCCATTAACTCTCCCAATCCAGCTGAGCAGCAACATTAAAGATATGAACGTACAGCAGACAGCTACTGCACCAAGTTCATTTGTACACCCAAATTTTCAGTCATGTGATTCATCACTCACAGGAATGAACCAGAGAATGGAAGAAGGAGAAGGTGTATCAATGAAAGATTACAGAGAACTTCAATTATTGGATAAATCAGGCACCATTAGTGCAAAGACAAATGAATTGAAAAGATGTGGAAAAAATCTGAATTTTACCCCAGCAAAAAGAAAACTAGATATTCACCAAAGAATAACTGGATGCAAAGAGGAAGATTCTATTATTCCTACATTCATTTCATCATGTTCTGGAGCTGAAGAAAATAAAAATCAATACCAGGATCAGCAGTTAATGGTTTGGCACTTATTCAGTTAATCTTAATTCTTATAACATTTAAATATTTTTACTGTTGATGAAGGAATATTTTTATGTAATAACCTAAAGGTAATATTTCTTTTCCCTACCTCCTCATTTTGAATTCAATTTTCACTCTCAATTTTGTTTTTAATAAAGTTTAAGTGAGAGCTATTGCATGTAATTCTCCCTCCAAATTTGGTCTCATTATTTTCTTCTCTGTAGGAAGGGCCTTCAGTGGTGTCAACTTGAGTGAGAGAATATGGGCATTTAAGAACATATTCCATATGTTCATCTAACATAGTTAGATATATGACCGTTTGAAAATGATGCTGGAGAAATTATAATAGGTAACAAAGAGATGGCAGAGGAACTAAATGAGTATTTTGGGTCAGTCTTCATTGAGGAAGACAGTAGCAAAATACCTGATAGAGTTCTCAGGGAATAGAATTAAGCAGTCAGGATTACTAGAGAGATTGTGCCTACTGAGATGAATGGACTAAAGATAGATAAGTCTATAAGATAGATGAGGTGCATCTACGGGTTCTGAAGGAGGTGGCTTTGAAGATAGTGGAGGTATTGGAATTGATTTTCCAGAAATCAAGAGACTCTGGCATGGTTCTGGAGGTTTGGAAGGTCGCAAATGTAATTTTGCTGTTTAAGAAAGGAGGGAGGCAGATTAAAGGAAATTATAGGCCTTATTAGTCTGACATCAGTAATTGGAAAGTTATTAGTCAATTCTCAAGGACGAGGTTATGAAATATCTCAAGGTGCATGACATGATAGGTCCAAGCCAGCATAGTTTCATGAAGGGAAGATCCTGTCTGACCAATCTATTGAAATTTTTTGAGGAAATCTCAAGTAGGATGAACAAGGGAGAGGGTGTAAGTGTTGTGTATTTGCATTTTCAAAAGGCCTTCAATAAGGTGCTGCATAAGAGGCTGCTTAATAAATGAGAGCCCATGGGATTATAGGAAAGATATTAGATTGGGTGGAGGAGCATTGGCTAATAGGCAGAAATCAAAGGGTGGATATAAAAGGATCCTGTTCTGGTTGTTGCTGGTTACTAGTGTTGTTCCACAGGGGTCAGTGTTAGGGCCACTTCTATTTACAATGTATATTGATGATTTAGATTACGGAGTGAATAGTTTTGTGGCAAAGTTTGCAGATGACACCAAGATAGGTAGTGGAGTAGGAAGCATTATAGAAACTGAAAGGTTGCAGAGAGTCTTGGGCAGCTTAGGAGAGTGGGCAAAGAAATGGTAGATGAGATATAACGTTGAGAAAAACACAGTTGTACATTTTGGAAGAGGAAATAAACAAATAGAATATTATTTGGATGGGGAGAAAATTCAAAATTCGGAACTGCAAAGGGACTTGGGGGTACTCATGCAGGATTACCTAAAGGCTAACCATCAGGTTGGATTGGCATTTGTTTCAAGGGGAATAGTAAAGAGGTGTTGAAGAGGCTCTTTGGGGCACTGGTGAGACCTCATTTCACGTACTTTGTGCAGTTTTGAGCCCCTTAGAAGGGATGTTGGAGAGAGAAAAAAGATTTACCAGGATGATTCCTGGAATGCAAGGGCTAACATATGAGGAATGTTTGGTGGATCTTGGACTATATTCATTAGAGGATAGAAGAATGAGAGGGGATCCCATAGAAACATTTTGAATGCTGAAAGGATTGGACAGAGTAGATATGAATAAGATGTTTCCCTTGGTGGGTGAATCTAGGACAAAAGGGCACAGTCTTAGAATTAGAAGGTACCCATTTAAAACTGAAATGAGGAGAAATTTCTTTAGCCAGAGGGTCCTGGATTTGT
This sequence comes from Narcine bancroftii, assembly GCF_036971445.1. Taxonomy (NCBI): domain Eukaryota; kingdom Metazoa; phylum Chordata; class Chondrichthyes; order Torpediniformes; family Narcinidae; genus Narcine; species Narcine bancroftii. The sequence goes on from NC_091478.1 coordinate 95,953,978, forward strand.
GAAATTCATAGCCACATACAGCTGTGGAGACCCGATCATTCGGGAGTATTGAAACAAACTTGAAATACTCTGTGCTTTGTATTATGTTCGTCTTTGCTCATTTTCCAATATGGCATACTATATGATGATTGTGTTTGAAGGCTATGGCTAATTTTTTTGCCTTGTGAAGTGGCGCTAGCATCAAGTGAAGTTGGTCCACTATTGTCCCAGCACACATGAAGTGTTAAGTTGTATGGGGACACACAATTCTGTAATATAAAATTAACTGCATTTGTTAAGATGGTAGCTTGCCATCAGTTTCTAACACTGTCTACAATGCTTACGTCCAAAACCATGCAGAAATATTCATTCTGTTTTAATTATTGAAAACAAACCAAATTAAATTATCAAATATTGTAACATATTTTATATACTTTATGTTTTAGAAAAAAGTCAGGAGACAAATATTTATGGAAGATAATGTTCCACAGGAAGAAATTGGAGAAAATAACAATGCATCTCTGTTGGCGACCATGGAAGTTGATCAAATAAATTTTGATGTGAAAGCAAGGCAGGCACAGGGTCAGAAGCAGGATATGAGCAAGGAGACAGCTTGCAACAAAGGGCCTCAAGACATTTTTAATAGTAAGGACAGACTTGGGTTTCCAGAAACTCGTCAGCAACATGGCACAAACTCTTGGTTTTTGACATGTAGAAAGGCTGTTAATCCACCTGTAACGGTGCCAGAACCCACAGTACCAAGAACAGACACATCAAAGGAAAAGCAAGAAACGACCGACAAGCAAGATTATGAGCAGAGATGTGTCATCATCTGTGATGAGTAAGTAGGAAAATAATGTTTAAAAGATTAAAAGAAAAATTGCAGTGCTTTAAATTTTTTAATTGTGCAGCAAAGTTTCGAGCATCTGAAAAGGAAAGGTGTGTTAAGGCTTAGCAAAAAGTTAATCTTTAATGCGTCAAAAATACTACATTAATTCAAAACACTAACTATTATTATTTGCAAAGTCTTTTCCAAATTGGCATTTCACTTGCAAGAAAAAATGTAGTCACCTGCTGCAAATTTCTGGGATATCCTAAGGATATTAAAGAAACTATGAACTATGGAGGATTGAAATACTATATAGAACTTCATCTTTTATTGACCTATGCAAAATCAAATTTCAGATTGGAATTCAACTCACATCACATACTTCCTCCTTTTATATTGCATGACAATGATCAAATTTCCAGCTAAGGATCTTTCTCGTTGCTTGAATGCATTACTGACCACGAGCTGGTGTATGAATGGAATACAATTTAATATTGTATTTTGAACCATATGATCTAGATTTTGAACCTCATTGATATTTCTCTAATTTAATTTGGATGTGCAGAGATGCTTGAAAGAGAAATAAGTTTCAAGTCAATTAATAATCTATAATCATACCCTCAAACTATGGTCCCAATATAACATAATATAACATAACAATTCAGCAAATGATTGTTCATCCAAAAAGGAATCATCAGTGCAAATCATTAGTCTGATCCTCTGTGCCACAGTACAGTTCAGGTCCAATTATCCAAAATCAGATTCTCCAAAAAAAAATTTAAATTTCAGATAAATCAGGGTATCTGAAACAAATCAGAAATCTTCATTTATCTGAAATTTTTTCGGAGCTGAACTGATCGGGGATGTCGGGCTGCTGGCAGCAACGGGGACCTTGGTGGAGAAGTGTGGGTGACTGGCAGTGGCCGGCATTTTTCTGGTGAGAATTAAACCTTATTTTAATGCTTGTTGCTACTGGGCTATTTTTAAATGACCAGTTCTCCGAAAAAAACTTAAATCTGACATTGGCCAAGTCCCGACCATTTTGGATAATTGAAACCGTATTTCAATCTGCTTTGATACAAAAAGTGCTGGAAAAACTCAACAGGACAAGCAGCATCTCTGGAAAAGAAGAGTAATTTTTAGATCTTATTTCAGAACTCCATGTGGAGGAAATGGCTCTTTACACAGATGCTGCCTGCCTTGGGGTTTTACAGCTTTTTTCTGCTTTTATTTCAGATTTCCAGCATCTCTTGTTTATTTTTAATTTTCTATATGTTTTATCAATGGCTGCCAATTGTAAATCTCCTTCCAGGATAATCTTAAAGTTGCTGCCTGGTAGTTTACTCAAGGAGGCAGAAGGCTTGACCAACTTAGTACTTTATTCATCATGGAAAAATAGATGTAATTGAAATTTTGGATAGGCTATGAATTGCTGCAGGGGATATGAAAAAGGATACCTGCACTTAGAGTGGATAAATCAGTTGTACCAGTTGAATGAAAACTACTTGCCATGAGAAGTAAGGGAAAGTTATAAAGACCATAGATTCAGGATTGATGCTTGAGGATTTAAAACTGCATAATGATATAAAATTGCAGAACAAATTGCAATTTGATTCCTTGTTCAGAAAAATAGACCAGTTGACTATAAAGTGGTTAGTTTAGTCTCAGTAGTGGAGATATTTCAGGGATAAAATTAGCAGTCAGTTGGGCATATGAATATTGTATCGAAAAAACCACCATGGATTTGTTAAAGGAGCACAACATTCACGTAACTGCTGCAGTAGCAAAGAAAATCGATGAAGGAAGAGAGGATGACTTCCAGTAAGCTCCATGTAATAGGTTTATTATCAAGGTGAAGGTTGTGGAGTAAAAGGGCCAATATGACCATGAATAGAAAATTGGCTTAAGTAACAGGAAGTGAACTATAATAATGAAATGTTTACAGACTAAAGCAATGCACCCTGCAGGATTTCGCTCAGGGCTTAGTCCCACTCCTTTCCTTAATAGGGGCAGCACAGTTGGCGTAGCGGTTGCGCAATGCCTTTACAGTACCAACATTCGGGACCAAAGTTCAAATCCTGCGCGCTCTGCAAGGAGTTTGTATGTTCTCCCCATGTCTGTGTGGGTTTTCTCTGGGGTGTAGGTTTCTTCCCACCGTTCAAAACATACCGAGAGGTATAAGTTAATTGGGTGTAAATTAGGCGGCATGGGCTCGTGAGCCAAAGCGGCCTGTTTCTGTGCTGCATGTCTAAATTTACATTTTTTAAAATATATATACATTGGAGTTGGGTGTTCCAAATTTGAAGCTGACACGAAACATGAAGGCAAAAAGAAATGTGATGGGGCTAGTGTTAGAGATATCAACAGGCTAGCCAAAAGGGCAGATATGTAGTACATTACATTTAATGCTGAGATACGTGAAATGTTATACTTTGGTATGACAAATGAGAAAGAAAAGCAATGGATGCCATAATTCTAAAAATGAACAGGACAGATATTAATTTTCATTGAATCAGCACTGGTCATGACATGATGATGGATGAGATAAAAGACATGAGATTATAAATTATGATAGAATATGATTCTGCACCTGCTATTGAGCAATAATGCTCCACAATACTGTTTTGTTCTTAATCTATCTTAGTTAGCATAGTGATGGTACCTTGGAACATGATGGACATTTCTTGCAAATAAACTGAGGTGAAAATAAAATTAAAAAGTCGTTGAGTTGTTTTGTGAAAATCTTGTTCCTCGATGAGAGTAATGTGAAAATGTGGACCTACAAGCATAAAATTTAGATCTATAAGGCCTGCTTTAAATAGGTATTTGCTCCAGGTACTTCTGTCCACAATTTAGCTGAAAGTATCTGATCACTTCTTGCATCAGTTACATATGAAAGTACAAATTAGGAGCAGGAGTGTGACCTTCAAGTATGCTCTATTTGACAAAGCTGTAGCTGATCCCATTGTCACATTGTAGCATAGATAAAAGCTCACACTCGAATGGAGGGAGAACTAACGCTTTTATTAGCTTACAACGCAGGTAAGCTGTGTTGTAACAGGCTTCAGAGGGGTTCATGGTTTAGGCAGGAAACCACGGTTATATACGGGCTCCCGGGGGAGGAGCTGGGAGGCGGGGCCAGCCATCAATACAGGACACTTCTAGTGAATCCCAGTTCACTACACATATATCTGATGATATTGCTAGTCTCACACCACATTTTTTTCCTCACCTGTCTTTCTTTGGCTTGGCTTCGCGGACGAAGATTTATGGAGGGGGTAAAAAGTCCACGTCAGCTGCAGGCTCGTTTGTGGCTAACAAGTCCGATGCAGGACAGGCACCTGTATAAATTAGAGATTTGACATGCAATTTATAATCTTAATTGAACAGTCAGAAAAGCTGGGAGCATATCAAACATCGATTAGAAGTCACCCATTCTGACATTGATGTCTTGACCACACTATCTGATAGCCTCAGTTTCCATGCTCAGGTTTATTTGAAATCCCTTAACTGGTTGTTCCATCACCACATACAGCTTTTTTATATTTTACATATCAGAACCACTGTTCTTCACAGTGACTTTTTTATGGGTGATCCAAATAGATGTTTGCACCATATACAGAATATGATTAATGCACCAAAAGGCAAAATCCAGTTTCTGTGCTACAGAGAATTACAAAAACTATGACAATAGGAAGTGACGTTGTCTGTGCGGGAAGTGTTTGCAGTTATATGATTTAAATATGATCCAACAGAATTTCTGAAGTGGTATAATGTTTTGTTTAAATCTTTCTGGATAAATTATTCCTTTTTAAATCCAAATGAAAATTTCAATGTTTGTGATTGTATTTCCTTTCACAGACAGAATCTTTTCGAAAGACCTCCTCCGATTAGGGGAAAGAGAAACAAACAGAAAAATGTGGGTAAGGAGCACTTCTCATCCAAAATATAATAATAGCATAAGAAAACTCTTGAATAAAGTGGTTAGGTTTGTCAAATGCTTCCTACTCCAGTTTTCACTTTTCTTTGCAATCTGTTCTCCCCTCTTCTCCCCTACCTTATGGTCTCTTCCTCTACCTGTTTCTCCACCTCTCCCACCTTCTTCAGTCCAATACCCTATCACCTCTTGGCTCCACCCCAAACCTCTGCCCTCCCAACCCAATCATCTCATTCCCTCCCTGACCCTCTGCCCCTCTCTTTTTTTCTCCCTTTATAGACTTGTTATTTCCTCATCCTACTTTAGTCTCAATAAAAGTTCCAGAACTGAAACATTTACCAAATATCCATGGATGCTGCCTGATCTGCTGAGTCCTTCCAGCTTCTTTATGTTCAACCATGACAGATCATTCCAAATTATGCTAAATTTCTCAATGAAATTTTGTTTGTTCAAGTGTGAGGTGTTGCACTTTCAGTGGTCTAATGCGATGGGAATATATGCATTTAATTGCGTACTTTAAAAAGCAATGATGTGCAGAGAGAAATGGGGGCCAATGTCCATAGCTCTTTATAAGTGGCTGCGTAGAAAGATTGGGTGTTAAAGACCTGTTGTGTGCTTGGTGTCACTGGGAAGGGAATTGAGAAGAAAAGTAAGGAAGATATGTTGAAGCTCTATTAAACTTTGGTTAGGCCACACTTGGAATACAGTGTGCACATCTGGTCACCCCATTATAGGAACCTCAAAGGTTCCCACTAAATCTTGTCCCCCTCACTTTAAACCTACGTCCTCTGGTTATGAATTCCCCTGTACCTGTACTCTTGGATCCATCTGCTCTAACGTGCTCCCAGATCTCTATCATTCACTATGTAGGTCCTTCTGATGTTCCACCTCCCAAAATGCAACACCTCACATTTCCATTAGATCAAAAGACATAGGAGCAGAAATGGGCTATTCAGCCCATTAAGTCTGCCTCACCATTTAATCTTGGTCTGATCCATTTTCACACTCAGCCCCCCTGTCTGGTCTTCTCCCCATGACCGTTGATCTGCTGGCTAATCTAGAACCTATCAGTCTCTCCCTGAAATACACCCAATGGCTTAGCCTCCATAACCACCTATGGCAACAAATTCCACAGATTTACCACCTCTCTGTAATATATTCCTTCAAACATTCGCCTGCCCACCTGCCCACCTGATCAAGATCCCCCTCTAATCTTTGGCAACTTTCTTCACTATCTGCAATAGCAGATACTTTAATGACATCTGCACATTTAGTAGTCATGCCATATGACTGATTGATATAGATGACAAACAGCAACAGGCCCAGCACCAAACCTTGCGGCACACCACTAGCCACAGGTCTCCAGTCTGATTCTACAATCATCCTCTGCTTTCTGCCATGAAGCCAAATTTCTATCCATTCTGCTATCTCACCTTGATCCCATTCGATCTAACCTAGAGCAGCCTCCTGTGCTTAACCCTATTGCATGCCTTTCTGAAATCCATATATACATCTGCAACTCTGCCTTTGTCAATCTTATTGGTCACTTCTACAAAAGAAATCTCAGATTTCTGAGACATGACCTCCCAGTTACAAAAGCATGCCGACTATCCCTGATTAAACCTTATCCATCCGAGTGTACGTAAATCTTCTCCCTCAGAATGCTTACTAGTAACTTACCAATCATAGATGTTGGACTCGCTGGCATGTAGTTCCCAGTCTTTTCCCTGAAGCTTTTCTTGAGTAGAGGCACCACATTTGCCACCCTCCATTCTGGCACCTCACCTGTACTTAATGAACTCATAAATCTCAGCCAAGGCACCTGCAATTTTCTCTCTAGCTTCCCACAGTGTTCTTGGATATATCTGATCAGCTGCAAGAGATTTCACTACCTTCATGTGCATCAGAACCTTATCTACTGTCTCAGCTTTTAATTTATTTTCTAAGTCCACTTTAACCAGTTTCACATTTATATAAACACAAAAGCTGCAGATACTGGAATCTTGAGCAGACAAAATATTGCTGGAGATACTCAGCAGGTCGGGCAGCAGCAATGGATAGAAATGGTCCATCAATATTTTGAGTCAGAACCCTTTATCATCATTAAGGTGGAAAGTTGAAATTATATATTTAATAGGGGCAAGAGCTGGGGAAGAGGCCCAGACGTGATAGAATGTAGGAAGTGGAGAGACAGGTAGAGGGAGAAACCATTGGGAAGCAGAGAGAAAGAAAAGTGAGAGAGAGAAAAAGAATTAAGTACGGGAGTAGGTAAAGAAGACCATGGAAACAGATGGGGGTGGGGGGTTACATAAAATTAGAAAAATCAATGTTCATGCCATTAAACTCTTTCCTTCCTTGACCTCTCATCTCTATCTCAGGGGACAACCCATCATCCACGGATATCAAATTCACCAACTTGCTGGATTATATCTCTTCCCATCCCTTTTACACAATTCCTCTCCTCTCACTGTATCTGTTCCTCAGATAAAGTTTTGCATTCCAAAACATCTGAAATGTCCTCTTCTTTAATAAACATGGATTTTCCCTATACTGTCATTGCTAAAGCCTGGACCTGCATCTTCTCTATTTATCATATTCTGCCCTTACCCTACTTTCCCCCGGGCAGAGCAATGACAGAACCCCTCGTCCTCACTTTCAAACCCACCAGTCCCTACATTTGACATATTCTTCTCTCTGACACATGAGCCAACTTCAGTGTGATCCCACTACCAGCCACATATTCCCCTCTCTACCCCCTATTCACTTTTTGCAGGGATAAATCTTTCTGCTTGACTTGAGTATTAAATCTCTTCCCTCTTTCACCTTAAGTCTAGGTCCTCTAATTACTGATTCCCCTACTCTGGACTAAAGATTCTCTGGGTTCACCTGATCTATTCATCTCTTGATTTTGTATACCTCTACTTGAACACCCTACCATCTCCTGCGCTCCAAGGAACAAAGCCCAAGCCTACTAAATATTTCCCTGTAGCTCAAGCCCCCGACTCCTGCCAACATCCTCACAAATCTTCCAGCTTGACAACATATTTGCTGTAGCATACTGACCAAAATTGAACAGAATACTCCAAATGGGGCCTCATACACATCTTACACAAATGCAACATGAAATTTCAAATTTCAAATTATATACTCAAATCTCTGACTTGTGATGTTTGACCATCTTATCCACCTGTGACTCCACTTTTAAGGTACTGTGTACCTATACTCCTCAATCTCTCCACTCTCCAATAGATCCCTATTATTCACTGTGCAGGTTCTACCCATGTTAGACATCGCAAAATGCAACACTTACATTTCTGTGTTAAATTGCATCAAATATTCCACTGTCCACGTATCCAACTGATCAAGATCCTGTTGCAGTCTTTGGCAACATCTTCACTACCTACAACAACAGACGCTTTAGTCATCCCCAACTTGCCAATCATGCTTGTATATTTTCATCATTCATACAGATGACAAACACCAATAGCCTATAGCTGCAGAAAGTGCAAAGCATGTCCTTACATCTCCACCCAGGGCTACAAACAGACCTTTCAGGTGAAGCAGAGCTTTACATGCACATCATTTCAACCTAATCTAGTGCATTCAGTATACCCCCTCTACATTGGTGAGACAAACGCAGAATGGGTGACCACTTCACGAAGCACCTATGCCCTGTGGGTCTAAACTAAAGCTTCCTGGAGACAATCATTTTAGTTCCCCAACCAATCCTACAACAATGACATGTCTGTCCTCTGCCTCATCCATGATCAGAGTGAGGTCAAACATAAACTTGAGGAGAAGCACATCATATTTATACTTATGAAATCATGTTTAAGACACTAGTTTCAGGTGGAAGTTTCACATTCTCAAACTGAGTATGAAATGCCATCACATTATCATCACTTCCCAAGAGAATCTTTTACTATGAGATCATTAATTAGTCCTCCCTTATGATACATGATCAGATCGAAAATAGTCTGTTGCCCAGTTGGTTCCACAACATTCTTCTGAGAACTTTCTGGAATACACTGAACATTTATCCTCAAGGCTAACTTTGTTATTTTGATTTGTCTGTTCTGTATGAGGTTGAAAATCTCCCACAATTAATGAAAACATTTTTTGCAGGTCATCATGAATTTTTTTTTCTAGTTTTGCTTTTGTTGTGGACCCTGTAGATTGCACACACCAGTGACTTCTATTGTTACCTCTTATCTCTAGTAAATTGATTCTAGACCTTGATTCACAAAGTAGCATAATTTCTCACCACTGTACTGATTTCATCCTGAAGTCAAGCTAGTGCCTCGCCTTTTCCTCTCTGCCTATTCTTATGAAATATAATGCCAGAAATCCTGCCAGTATGTTGTGAAATTTTTCATTTACAAAAACAGATATTAAGTGGAATGTTTTATACGTTATTTTTTGTAGATCCTTTGATTCTATGTTCAGACCTAATTGATTATGAAATCAATAGTGATCTAACATGTTCTGTGTCTTCAGTTAGTGTTGGCCAAGATTTTCGATGTTCAGGTATGTATCTCAAACAGTTTTGTGTACCTTTACCCACCTTAATATGTAGAGTTTATTAAGTTACTGTAACATTTTCCATGTTTCTTTTATTACCTTTTGTTTTGTAACCTGGTTAATCGATGGCTTTGATTTATTTGTCAAATAAGGAATAGTAGGGGTAATTTTCTTGGTCAGCACCGAGGGAATGTGGAAAGCAGAAATCCATTATCTTTTCCTTCCTTCCTATTATGTAACTCTGACGGAGAGGCACCTTGATTAAAATACATTGGAACATGCTCAAGTGCCAAAGAGGCTATGATTTCTCTTCCCCTTGCCATATCTCTCAGCTCAGCAGCAGTGAATTTGAACTGTGGTTGCCACACAGAAATGATAAGAAAAAATTGATTTTGAGAAATAGATGTAAAAAATAATAGACTAATTTAGTAATACAGTCATTCTGTACATTCACATTAGTTTACTGATAAATTTTAAAATTCTGAAAAATGATGAGTTGTAAAATTATATCTAATTTTTTTAAAATTTAGACCTACAACACTGGAGCAGCCATTTCGGCCCACGATCCTATGCCACCCAATTGAGCTAGAAGTCCTGTTACATTTTGATGGGTGGGAGGAAACCGGAGCATCTGCAGACATGGAGAGAATGTAAAAACCCATGCAGACACTGAAAAACGTACAAAATCCTTATAGGCAGCGCGGGATTTGAACCCCGATCCAGAAAATTGGCGCTGTAATAGCATTGCGCTAACTATTATGCTAACCTTGTTGCCTTAAGTATGTGCATAATTGTTAGACTAAGAATTTAAGACCTTAATAAATAGAGGCAGGAGGAGGCTGTTTTCCCCTCATCCACTCACTGCCATTCAGTTGAATATAGCTGATCTTTAACCCAGCATCACTTTCTTATATTAACCTGTAGTTCTTGATTACTTTATTACACAAAAATCTATCTAGCTTCATCTTGAATACACTCATAGACTGAGCCTCCACTATCCTATTAGCTATAGAATTTAGAATTTAAAAAATCCTCTCTTATCTGTCCTGAATACCAGACTCCTTATTTTGAGACTGTGACCTCTGGATCCAGTAGAGCATCAACCATTCTAGTTCTGGGTTTTTTGAGAGGAGTCACGTGATGGAGTAGTGGCCGGATGGTGAACTCCAGCCCTCTCCAGAAAAGTCGGGAAAAACAAAGGAAAACACAAAGGCACAGAAATAAAAGTTACAGAAAAGTGCGTATAAAGGTGGAAAGAAGATGTCGACAAAAAAAGAAAAATCGAAAGCAACGGTAAGAAGAGAGGAAGAGAAGACAAAGGAGGAAATAGGTGAAGGCTTTACCTGTCCGAAGAGGCCCGCTGCGGAGAGAGAAACCCGCTCCCTCAGGTCGGTAAATAATGGACTACAAAAATGGCTCGCTGAGCCGAGTAAAAGTGCGCAACCGCGCATGAAAAAAAACACACCGACGGGAGGGGGGACCAGCTGGGGAGTCGATCTCCACAGCCGGCAACGACAGCTGCAGAACACCTGCAGCAAGAAGAGACCACAGAAGACAATAGAAACAAGAAAGAAGAGAAGGAAAGGGCAACAAAGAAACAACAGATGGCCAACCCAGAGGAAGAAGAAGAGGAAGAGGAAGAGTACAGTGAAATAGAAGAAGAAGTGAAAGGCAAGATAAAGGATATACTTTCTCTTATTAAAGGATACATGGAGTCATTTAAAGAATGGCAAACACAGGAATTTAAGGATTTAAGAAAAAGAATAAACAACACAGAAGAGAAAATAAATAAAATGGAGATGACCTTAACAGAAATGGGAAAAAAAATGGACAAGATGGAAGAGTGGGCAGTAGCAGCAGAAATGGAGGTAGAAGACTTAAAAAAGAAATTGGAGGAATCTAATAAAAAAACTAAAGAGACACAAGAACTACTAGCTCAAAAAATAGATACAATGGAAAATTATAACAGAAGAAATAACATAAAGATAGTGGGCCTTAAGGAAGATGAAGAAGGCAAGAATATGAGGGAGTTTATAAAAGAGTGGATCCCTAAGACCCTAGGATGTCCAGAACTACAGCAAGAAATGGAAATAGAAAGGGCACATAGAGCATTGGCCTCTAAACCACAACCACAACAAAAACCAAGATCTATTGTAGTAAAATTCCTAAGATATACTACAAGAGAAAAGGTACTGGAGAAGACAATGGAAAAAGTAAGAGAGGGCAACAAACCAGTGGAGTATAAAAGGCAAAAAATCTTCATTTATCCAGATATAAGTTTTGAACTCCTAAAGAAGAGAAAAGAGTTCAATACAGCAAAGGCAATTTTATGGAAGAAAGGGTATAAATTTATACTAAAGCATCCAGCGGTATTGAAAATATTTATTCCAGGACAACAAAACAGACTATTCTCGGATCCAGAAGAAGCACGAAAATTTGCAGAACAATTACAAAATAGACTGAGGGAGGAAGACGGGTAATGAGAGTTAAAATGATCACGATTGATATGGATGTGGGTAAAGACAAAAATAGACTGAGGGATGAAGACGGGTAATGAGAGTAAAAATGATCACGATTGATATGTATGCGGGTAAAGAGGTATAAGAGTGAATAGAGACAATGAGCATACGTGAATGTATCTGTACTTAGAGGAAAATATAGATAGTATAGACAAGAATTAATAAGGGAAGGTAATGGAATAGAGAGAATAAGGAGGGAATTAAAAGAGTGACCTTTGTGACATATGAAAAGTGAAATCTTTTCTGGGGGGGGCGGGGTGGGGGGAAATAGCGGTCACTGCAAAATCAGTTGACGCTTGCGAGTGGATTCGCAAATCCAAATGGAGAGGGGAGATGTGGTTGTCCGACAAGGGATAAAGGACAACTCAGGAGGGGAAGGGGAGATTGGGGATAAATAAGATAGAAATAGGAGAATAAGGAAAATGTTGGATGTTGTAGGAATGTTGTCTTATAAAGAGTTGAAAATAAGAAAACAGAAATGGAAAAGGAGGAAAGGTAATGATGGAAAAACGGAAAGAGAAGATAAACAAAATATAAAAGGACTACGCTGAACTATATGACTTTAAATATTAATGGAATACATAACCAAATTAAAAGGAAGAAACTACTAAATTTAAATGAATAAATGTATTCCATTAGAAAAAATAACATATAGGTTAAGAAATAATATTGAAATATTCGAACAAGTATGGGAGCCTTACATTAAATACAATAGCGAAAACCTACCGGGGACAAACATTACCTAAGTTGATGGAAGGAGAAGGAAAGAAAAGAATGGACTCAGTAGAATTTCTGGTGTATTTTTGTTGAATGACAACATTGTCTGACTGGCTTAATGCAACCTAGATTGTATACCTAAAATGGATGAGAGGGGGGGGGTGGGGGAGAAAAAGTCACTGTATATGTGTGAAAAAGAAATAGTGTATATCATGGCTAATGTGATTTATGGTGTGAAAAATAAAATTTTTTTAAAAAAAACCATTCTAGTTCTGTAAGAATTTTCAAATTCAGGTTTATTGTCACTGTGCCTTGGGTATAGTGAGAAGAGTTCTTCTGTGAGCAGTCTAGAAAGTCAACTCTAACGTGCACATTCCTGATCAAAGTAGAGAGGAAAGAACACAATTATAGATTAGAGAGTAACAATAAAAAGATCCATTTGTACCAAGCAAGAACAGCATAAGAGCTCTTTTGTGGCATTCATTCAGTAACCTGAAAACTGCAATGAAGAAACTATCTTTAAGCCAGTTGGTGCAAAATTTCACATTATTGAGTCTTCTCGCCAATGGGAGGAGGAAGAAATTGTATCAGGGTGGGGTGGGTTATTCAGTTTGTTAGCTGTCTTTCATAGGCAGTGAGATTTGAAGATGGAGTTGATGAAGGGAGGGAAAAATTGTGTGATGTTCTCAGCTGCATTCACCTTCTTCTGATCTTGGGCAGAGCAGCTCCTGTACCACAGTGCAATGCATCCAGCAAGTATGCTTTAGATCAGCCATTCGCAACGGGAGCCTCAGCTTATTTAAGTAAAGCCTTGTAGAGCTCGTCGAAAGAACCAAAGACTTGTTGATCCAAACCAAGGCTTTTATTAGCAAAAGACAGGAGCTCTTCACAGGTGGCCGACCAGTCCGGAATGATCCGACCTGGCTAGGGACACAACCCTTTAAGGCCCAGACAATAGGTGTGGCTTAGCTCTCAGCCAATCGCTGTAAGCACAGTCTAGATACAGTAACTATATACACTGTTGGACTTCTGTATGGTCCATAGGTGTGGTTTCCAGAAAGCCAAGGCATAGTGATAGATCTGTACTCTCACAAGCCTGTTTTCTTTTCACCTCACATAACAAATATTTTTTTAGGTTTTTTTATATAGTCAGTAGGAGAGAAGTACAGAAGAAACCAAAACCAGGAAAGGGAGCCCTGTCCTGGTTGGGCGGTGGGGGGGGCATAGTTGAGAATGGCTGCTTTAGATGGTGCTCCTGTAGAAGCTGTTAAGGGATGAGGGGGCATGCTGAACTTCTTTAGTTTTCAAAGAGAGTCATCAATATGCTTTCTTGATCTCAGACACAATAGTTGGTCCATGTCAGGTCATTGAAAATGTTTACTCCTAGGAACTTGAAACTATCTGCTGTTCCATGTCTGCCTTTAATGTGGACTAGAGTATGTGCTCTTTTGTACTTGCATATTTCAATGAGATTGCCTAGTTTGAGAGAAAAAAGGCAAAGTATGCCTAATCTTCTCATTAATGGAACAATTTCCCCTATCCCACTGATCAATCTAGTGAATTATTTTGTAGTGAGAGGGGTCCTCTCTGTTAAATCTTTCCAACATAGTTAGAGTCTCACTTCAAATGCACATTACCCTTATGCCAACTGTGATGAGAGTGACACGATTGCCCTCCTATTTGTGGACTGCATTTACAAAGAAGGTCTGGAAAAGAATGCAAGGGTTCTTGTCAAGGTTCATCCTGAGCAGCTGCAAGCAGAGGATTCTCTGATCTACAGACTATTCTCAGAGATGCATTCCAAGCCAAACCAAATGTCTTCCAGTGCAACAAAATATCATAAGTGAACGCTCCCAACCAGTACATTCCATATTGCGGGAATACATGCTAAGGGACACTGAATCTTGGGGCAGCCAGTGCAAAGGATTTGTGGAGGAGAAGTGCTGGCTAAGAATTCTTCTGCCACAGGTCATTGAGGGGATAATCCTGTATAAAAGCCTCTCAAACACCAGAAGTTTTGTATCACCCAAAGGGGGTCACGTTGGTGGCACTTGTGCTTTGTATATGGAATGTATTTACTTTACGAATGTATTGGACCCCCTGCAATCTGCTGCTGGGGTTTGGCTGGTTTAGCCTCTGCTGTTGCGGCCTATGGAAATGGGCCGCTCAGCTCACATGTCATCTGTTCGATCACCGCGTTCAATGGCAATAAGAGTGTTGGTTTTTTGGAGGCCAGCCCCTGCACTGTGGAGCCAGATGAGTGACCGGCTGGCTAAAATCCAAGTGGGCCGGTTTTATTTAGCCAATCAACTGTGAAGGTCTCCTCCATGCCGCCGATATCCAACATGCAGGTGGAGCCGTTATGTCTGATGACAGAGAATGGCCCTTCATAAGGCTGCTGGAGGGGTGGCCGATGAACCCCCTGTTGTAAAAATACGTGCCCATAGTCCATAAAGATTTTGGGTACAAAGGTTCTGACTTGGCCGTGGCCCCTGGGCTACACAGGGGTCAGTGTGCCTAGGTGCTCATGCATGCAAGACAAAGTTGCCGCCCCAGAAAGATCTGAAATATCAGGCAAGAAGTGTGGCCATCATAGAGAGCGAGCATGTCACTCATGAGTGCGGAAGGGGCCCTGTCCCCCAAACCATCTATATGCAATAGTCGGACCATGTGCTTGTGCTTCGAAAGCCCAAAAGTGCAGGTTAGTAGCTCCTTGATGGCCACATACTTCCCTTCCTCCTGGAGCTGCTGAAGGAAGTTGATGATCTGGGCTGCAGAGACCTGATCGAGGGCACTTACTACGTAGTAGTAGCACATGTCATCGTCAGAGATCTGGCAAATGGTGAACTATGCCTTGGCTTTCTGGAAACCACACCTATGGACCATACAGAAGTCCAACAGCTTCAATTATACTGTGTTGATTGCAGCTGATCTCCCATCATTGAGTCCAAAGCACCTTTTGGAACAGTTGGGGTCACCACTACAGCACACTGCTAGTTATAGCACAGGGTTATTGCTTGAAGAAAGAGGCTCACACTGAGAGAGTGCAGTCGACACTGAGTTTATTTGGCTATCTGCTCTATAGGCTGACTGCCACTTTACCACGGGTGTGGCTTGTGATCATCCAGCCGTGGATTGGTCGCCTTGTGATCTGCTGGCCCAGATTGGACCCCCTCCCATCCACTGCTGGCGAATGGCTGGTTTAGCCTCTGCTGTTGTGGCCTATGGAAATGGGCTGCTCAGCTCACATGTTGTCTGTTCGATCGCCATGATCGATGCCCATTTCCTGTGTCAGCCTGTGAAGTAGGCCGCGGGCTGCTACAGTATATTGATTTCTAACCTTAATAATGTTCCTGTACGAACAAATTAATCTTAAAATTATGATTCGTGGAAGGTGAATGGTGAACACATTTTGAAGGATACTCAAGCTTATTTGTTTAATCCCCAATAGGCTGTTTGACTGTTGCAGCATCTTTAAATAGTCGGAATTTCAGCAAGATTCTTAAGTCTTGCCCCAACAAATGTGATCGACATAAAGTGATACAAGAATGTGAGGAAAGATACAAAAAGGAGCTTAAGAAGACCCTAGCCAGTGATATTGATAAGCTTGACAAAAGTAAGTAATCGGTTTGTCATTCTGTTATTCCTTAAAATGGCTGTAGTCTGTGTACCTCAATGTTTAGTTAGAGTTTTGAGTAGGATCCTTGATCAATTTGTCAATGCCAACTAAGTTGTCTACCTAAACTATCCCTCTTGCTATGAATAATAAACGTAGTAATCATGCCAGCTTTTACCACTTTCTCTGGCACTTCTCTGTGAAGAAGTTGCCCCTTGGGTCCCTTTTAAATCTTTTCCTTCTCACCTGAAATTATGCTCTAGTTTTAGATTTACACTTGTTCAAAGGCTATGACTATTTACATTGTTTATGCCCCTCATGATTTATAAACTTGTATCAGGTCCCCCTTTAGCCTCCTATGCTCCAGGGAGAAGAGTCGCCAGCCTTCCAAGTCCTGGTAACATTCCCGTGAATTATTTGTGTACCCTTTCCAGCTTAATATTTTTACAGTCAAACTGTCACATGTGCATGCAATCCAGTGGGAAGATAGGAACCATTAGAAAAGATTCTCAGTGATTAAATACATTGTTTCTCCTTAAACCTGTTTTTTTTTATTTGGCCCATGCATACTCTTAAGCATTGAAGTAGATAATTAGAATTTGTCCCTGCTCTCTTCTCTAAATATGGGTATACTGTTCAGTATAGGGTTACTTGAACACAATCACTGTGATACTGCAACAGTCGATCTGATAACTGAGACGGACACTAAGTGACTAACGGGCAGGTAGCGTATATAGCATGGATATACTGGACAAAGGGATGATTCACGTCCCGGGTGGGAATTTTCCGTTTTGTGGTGGCTCACCACTAGGCAGGCAAACTGGCCCTGCTTGTAAAACACATGGCGAGGAAGCCAGCCAAAATGGTGCCGTCGGGGGTGTATCCTTCCTCCCAGCACGGGGCTCAGAAGGCCGCATTGGGGGAACCATGTGACGCCTGGGTGACGTCAGCACCCTCCAGCGTGGTTCTCAGTCAGGTCCGGGCTGGGAGTATAAGTACAGCCCAGCAGCCTGCAATAAACTAGTCTGCTCACTGAGCTCAACCCATCTGGTTGTGTGTGTGTTATTGCAGGAGAAGTGGAGCTGCTGCTACAATTTTATATTTTTGGATTGCGGTTGACAACAGGTAAGTGAAACTGCGGATGAGGGGGAACCATTGTATATGACCATTGAGTGATGTGTTCAGTTTTTATCTCCTTAGCTTAGGAAAGATGTTCCTGGTATGGAGAGAGTTTAGTGAATCTTCACAACACTGATTTCTAGGTGTTGGGTTTATATTCCGTAGGGTTTAAAAGAATGATAGAAAAACTCCAAAATTCTAACAAGATTGGATAAATTAGATGCAGAAAGGGAGAGTCCAGGACCAGGAACAATAGTCTTAAGGATTAGGGATAAGCCATTGAGACAATGAGAAGTTTCTTCTTATACCAAATAGTGAACCTGTGGAATTCTCTGCCATTGACAATAGTTGAACCCAGCATTAAATGCAGTGGCTCGCCGGGGTACAAATATACCTGATTTATGGAAATCTAACTTTGTACAAATTCTCCCATACATTTTTAAAGCATTTACAAGATGGTAATTTTATTAATACATTTCCTGGTATTAGCAGTTACGTCGAAGTCTGACTCCCAGCTAAATATCGCAGAATGGAATATAGAAATACAGAGTTGCATTCCCCTGGAGAAAATCACCTACAATTTGCAGAAGAGATGTGGCACATTTGTTGAGGTGTGGCAACTGTATCTGAGGCACATTGGTGCACAGATATAATTCACACCCCCTCCTCTCTCCCCCTACCCCCCACAAATAAGAGGAAAAAAGAACAATCCGTCCCAGCAGGTAAAGGATTAAGAGTATGAAATGAGAAATGTGGTGCAGACGACATGTGTTTTTGCCCCTACCTATTTTTATTTAATATCCGAGGTCCTCTAGTTTTGAGGAGGGTTGTTTTCTTTGTCGGTATTTAGGTGGTTTTTATATATCTGTATTTTTATATTTTGGTACAGTACAATTCCAATTATCTGAAAAGGTGATACATAGCTACAGAAAACAGATGTTCTGTCACAGAGAAATCAGATTACAGATAGTTCTCAGGAATGGATCTTTTGGGTAACCCATGGAATACCTGCATGTACAAAAGTGAGCTAGATACTGTTCATAAGGCAGGGAGGATCAAGTATATAGAGCAATAGAGTATAGAAACAGGCCCTCAGGCTAATCTTGAGTTCCTGCTGAACAATGTGCCCTCCTGTTTTAGTCCCTCTTGCACGCATTAGGCCTATACTCCTCCAGTACCTCCATCCATGAGTTATCCAAGTGTTTCTTAAAGGAAGTTCTTGTATCTACTTCCAACACTTTGTCTGGTAGATCATTCCATATGTCCTCCACCCTCTGAATGAAGAGCTGTCCCTTTACAGCCCTTTTAAATCGCAAACTGGAATGATATACTTAATTTGGATTACCAGCCATGTTCACAGTGAATAACAAAGAAGGGTTGAATGGTCTACTGCTGCTTTTATTTTCTTTCTAAATTATGATAAGTTTGGAGAATTCATGATTCTGATCAATTTTATCAATGATTTTCAAGTGTGTTGTAATATTGTAGTATTTTATTTTGCAGAAATTATTTTGACTCCCATCAAACGGAATACATCTTGCATTATGGATTTCCAAACACAGCAAACAGATACTGTAAACTTGGCTAAAACATCCATGAAAAAAGACAATGTAAAAAGTGAGTAAGGTTCTTCCTCCTCGGACCTTGATAATACTTTAGAGGTCTGCAATTAAATTCATTTCAAGTAACCATTCCATTTTAAGCAACCATGTCGTTTCAGGATCAAGTTGATTGTCTTGAATGTGTCACAAAAGTTTTTTTTGCAGCAGTATTATACATTACAGTTGCAAAATTGCTATAAATTACAATTCCTAAATACAATATTTAAAAATAAATAATTAGTGCAAAAAGAGAAAGAAAGTGAAGTAGTGTCAATTAGTTCATTGTCTGTTCAGAAATCTGATGGCGGAGGGGAAGAAGCTGCTTTTGTAATATTGAGTTTGTGTCTTCAGACTCCTGTACCTCCAACCTGATAGTAGCAATGAGAAAAGGGCATGGCGTGGGTAGTGAGGCCTGAGGATAGAAGCTGCTTTCTTGAGACACCACCTCTTAAAGATGTCCTTAATGGAGTGAAAACAAATGCTCATGATAGTGCTGGCAAATTTAAGACCTTCTCTAGCCTTTTACTGTGCATCGGCACCTCTTCACCAGACAACGATGCAAGCAGTCAGCATGCTCTTCACGGTACACCCTTAGAAATTTCCGAGTCTTTGGTGACATAACAAATCACCTCAAACTCTGAACAAAATATAGCTACTGGACTTCTTCAGGATTGCATCAACATGATAGCCCCAGGATAAATCTTCCGAGATATTGACACCTGGGAATTTGAAGTTCTTAACTTTCTCTACTGCTGCTCCCTTGGTGGGGACTGGTTTGTGTTCTCCTGGCTTAAGACCCTGTACCTTGCCTGAAAGTGGTGATAGAGTTGTAAAGAGAGGTTTTGGCACATTGCCCTCCATAAATCAAAGTATTGAGTACAGGAATTGCAAAGATATTGCCAGGACTTGATGAGCTGAATTACAGGGAAAGGCTGAAAAGGTTAGGACTGTATTCCCTGGAGTATTGGAGGATGAGGGGAAATTTGATAGAGGTATACAAAATTATGAGCAGTATAGATAGTGTAGATGCAAGCAGGCTTTTTTCCACTGAGGTTGAGAGAGACAAGAACTAGAGCACATGGATTCACATTGAAAGTTTAGGGGGAACATTAGGGGGAATTTCTTCACACAGAGAGTGGTGGGAATATGGAATGAGATCCCAGCTGAAATCGTGAATGTGGGCTCAGTTTTAAATGTTAGGAAAAATTTGGACTGGTACATGAATGGTAGGGGTATGGAGGGATATGGATTGGGTGCAGCTCAGTGGGACTAGGTAGATAGTTAACACTGGTTAGAAGGTCCAAAGAGCCTGTTTTCTATGATAGAAGGAACAATTGTTAAGAGTTCGTCTTTGAAATGCAATGATAGATAGAAATGTAGATATAAACAGGTTATTCAGCATTGTCTGCAACATGTAATGGAAGATAGTTTTATTCTTTGGCCACTCAAGGTCTTTGAGGTGGCTGTTACTATTCAGTAGGTAAAAACCAATGAAAGACCATTGTCCTTCAGATGTTTACCCTAGCCTTATTCTTTCAAATGCTTCAGTGAATTTTCCTAAATTGGTTTTCGTCAGATATTTAACATAGCCCTATTTTTCTGTATGGTTCAGTGAACCTTAAGCATTCGTACACACACACACACATATATCTATCTAATTTATATATAATATATATATATATATATATATATATATATATAAATTACACACACATACTGTGGTGTGTGTAATATATTTTTAATAAATATTTTGGCAAATGCCAAAGAGTTTTCCTTGCAATCCTGTAGATTAACGCCACTCCAGCAAGGAGCATGTTGATAGTAATACAAACTGATTTGGAATGATGCCATAGTGTTGTTACATTCCCAATTTAAATGAGATTATATAAGTAGTTGATCTAATGGCAAGAGCCATGGGTTACATGTCATCATGGAACCTGCAAAGGATAGTGATGAATTGTCTGCTTCTCTGCTTTCTTGATGACAGTCATGACTTATTTTATCTAAGATCTCTTATATGCATTGATCTGCCAAAATTGGTCATGCTTTAGGGTGACATGTTTTTAATGAGCAGGTTTGAATTCATCATCCAACAGGTGCTAACTACCTTTCTGGTCACAATAACTTCCCCTTTACGCTTGACTCCAGTGCAGTTGGTCTTTGGGTGTTTAGGCAGAGATGTCCTTGACAACCAAGAAAAATCCAAATACATTGGTTGTTGGCATTTTTTAAGATGTCTTGAGCTCTCGCTACTCACCATATATTCTTCAGATAATGGGTTTCCATTGGAGGATAAATTCAGCTCTGATCCTCATGGCCACTTTCTTGAAACTTTAAAACAATCAATTGTTTTTCTCATGTAACTGAAGTGAAAGAGGCATTGTATGCATCTCCTTAGAGAGTAGTTGCTAGGATCATTCATGTACATTCAGCATTAAAGCATTTGGATATTGATTTTCCATTTCCACTCAGAAACATTGAAGGAATAGGTAATATATTGAACATCATAAGATGCTGTGGGTATAAATTTGAAGAGAGCTGTGCATAAATTAAAGTGTTTCATAGTGAGCTTTTAATTCTCGTGGTGTTGAAAACTTCTTGCTCTCTTCCCACTGAATTTTTCTTTTGGAAAATTAAAAGCTAATTAATTCTCCAATTTATTCAACATGAAGAACCAAGATTAAAATCACTTTTAAAGTTTTGGTTTTGGGGAAAGGCAAAATTAAAGTTAAAAAAATGGCAGAAGTACAAAGAAAAGAGAAATGTGTGAGACAATTGCAAAGATATGTGAGGTGCAGTATGTTGAAAAGAGGAAAATGGTTTAACATGAGAGTATATCTTGTCTCATTTAGGTGGATGTTTGTTAGCCAGTTTGACCAGCAAGAAGGTGTTGGTGTCATGGGAAAGGCAAAAGAGAGAATTAGATTTACTGGAGAACATGATGCATTTAGCGGAAAAAGTGACATTAGAGAACTTGCCTGAGCATGGTGAGGGACTATTTAGAGGATTTTTCTCCAGTTTGGAAGCCAATTTTAATTTGGCAGGAGTGGGGAGTATGTTCTGTGATGTACTTTTTGGAGATAAAGAATCTTGTTTCTTTTCTTTATGCAGATGACAGTTTTGGATCTATCCCTTAGAGAAGTGATTTTTAATATTCTTCACAAAATGGTTCACTCACAGGAACCAATAAAAATAAATTCTCTCATCTTTTGACTGGAATTTATATAAGGAGTGGAGATAGCAACCTAAAATTCTACCAGAATGTAAATAAATATGAGTTTCACAGGTTTGGTGGAACTTAATAGGGGCTGAAGAGGTATAGATCAGTGGTATTCAAACTTTTTCTTTCCTTTCACATACCACCTTAAACAATCCCTCACTAATCACAGAGCGCCTATGGCATAGGGATTACTTAAGATGGTATGTGAGTGGAAAGAAAAAGTTTGAAAACCACTGGTGTAGACTTAGAGCTATAGGAAAAATCTAAAATACTTCATGAGTAATTTACATCTGTGTTTAATGAGGAATGTGTCTATAAGATAACAGTGGTAATAATAGAGATAATAAAACAATATATGGTGTGAAAATTAATAGGCATTTCCCTTGGATGTGCCTGGTGTAACTGGAGAATTGCAGGACCAAATCCAAGTGGCGGGTTTCCTACGGTGAATAGTGCTGCACACTTGTCCGAGAGGTCAATCACATCCAAGGGAAATTGAATCCTGTGGCCAATGCCCTATCCAGACTAGAAGTTGAGGCTTTGCAGGCGGCAACAACTATCGATTTCAATGCAGTGGCCTGTACACAATGCACTAATTCTGAGCTAATTCACTACCACTAGAACGGCACAGGTCTCAAAGTGCGGCTGATGGTCTGTATAAATAGTTAAGGGACAGCCTTCCACAAATGATAGAAATGCTGGGCGGCGAGCTAGGTGGCCAGGAGTTCTCGTCCGAACATACTGTACCTCATTTGAATAAGGGACAGCACTCTTGTGGAGTGGAAGGAACATCCAATATCTCCACGTCTGAATCAACAAGAAATTGTTTACTAGAAAGGCAGTCTTTCAGGAAAAGGCAGTGGCTTATTCGCCAATGAACAGCAGTTGCCTCTACTTCTGGGCCTCATCTTTATGTGGGTGCAATTTGTGGAAGAGGCAAGGAGGTTGGTATGACCAAGCCACAGTGCCAAATTAATGCTATTTCCAGCATATGCATTGGCCGCCACTTCTACCTAGACCCTGACCTACACAATTAGATTTGGACCAGAAACGGATGATTCAGCTGCATTATTAAAGCTCGCCTTCCATCTTGTTGCTCCAGCTCAGTTTTTTATGCTTTAATGGTTGTTGCTGCAACCACCCCTAGCCATACTGCAGAGGTCGTCTCTGTGACAGTATTGGACGGTTTTGCAAGTTCATCGATGATGACGGATTGAAAGATGCCTATCAGGTGCCCCTAAACCTGCATAGGCATACACCAGAAGAAGTTCTGTTTCCAAACATTGTCTTCCATTGTCTTGTCTCCGGCCATCTCCACTGCATTTGTGATGGCCTCCTATCGCCGAGATTGTCATCTGCTAGCAGCTCCGCAATACAGGATTGATTGAAGGGTTGGGTTCGCTCCAGTATGGCTGCCTTAAACATAGTTTCATTGGGATTACCTTAAATATTTCTGTATAATGTGACCCGTATATAATGCGAACCCCCAATTTTTGAGCAGAAAAAGGGGGGGAAATTTTACCCCTGTGTATAATATGACCCCCCCCCTCTCCTCACCCGCCTGAGTCGCACTGGCGTCTCTCCGCTCTCCCACCTGGCCAGCCTCCTGAGTCCCGCTCGCGTCTCTCTGCCTAGTCGGCTGCCCGGGTCGCGCTGCCAACTACCGCACACCCACAGAAAAATTTTAAAATTTTACTCTCATGTATAATGAGACTCCTCCCTATTTTTGAGGGGAAAAGGGGGGATTTTTTTTGCATTATACACGGATATTTACGGTGAGTAGTGTATCTTCTCCCTCACAAGCGATCTGCTCCAGGATTGAAAACATTAGTTTGCAAATGGACTTCGAATTTGACCTCCTCAATGTTTTTAGTGTGGGGCATTTCCATCTTTGCCAGGAAGGTGCTGTGAAGTAACAGGGTCACCAGTTGTAGGAACAGCTAAACCAGGGGCGGGAAATCTTTCACCCTGCATGGGCTGGATGGTGTGTCACTGGTTGAATGGTGGGCTACACTGATGCTACCATAAATGAAATAAATACAGAAACACAGACATTATGTAATTTAAGTTTTTGATCGTCTCTGCTTGAAGTATTTAATGTACAATGTTTGAACAGAACTGATGATAATTTATCAAAAAACAATCCACAAAAAAAGTTCAAACATCGAAATCAACCATATTCCTTCCAAAATAACTACGATGACATCATAGTTTTTAAACATAAATGTTAACCTTTGGTCACACTGGACTAACCTCCACCCCAGCCTATGCCCACTCTTTCCACCTGCCTCCCTCCTTTACTTGAAGCTCCTCCCTGTCCATTCTGGGATGAAGTCGAATTAACCTCCTCATCCCAGAATGATTTCCTGCAGCACCGATGGGTTGTGGCCCGCTGACGCAGGGAAGCCCTGACTGCACCCACCAGTAAACAATGGCCGTCAGCATGTGGGATCCGGACAACAGCTTCACTCGTTTACCTGCTGGCGCCGCGTGGCTAGATGTTGTCACCACCTGTTACTTGCGAGCCGAGCCCACATGTTTCAAACTCAACAGTTGCCCGTTTGAAATCAGATCCCACTGCCCACCTGGCACGGCAGCGCTCGATTGTCCCACAATGCACGGCACTATGGTAACCAAACCAACTGCTTTTGCACAAGCTGCCAGTGTTGGCAGTGTTTAAAAAAAGTGTCACTAATTTCTGACCATTGATAAATTTCGATTTGGCCCTCAGGCTGTAGGTTATCCAACCTTTGCTAAATCTTGCCTCACAAATAAAGAGAATTCACACTATTCAGTCCAGCAAACAAATTTGCATCATTTATTTTCCATTTCTAACCATATCAAAACCCTCTGCCTGGCCTTCTCTACCATCCCCTGCACTACCCAATTCGTTCCTTACCCACACGTGACCGCGACGCTGTCCTTGCTCCCCACTTTTGGCCCATGCAAATGCATTTCCACACTCGAGCATCGCTTCCATTTCATCACCAGTAGTGACCTGCCCTACGCAAAGCCCACATGGGCATGTGGCCTCAACAAACCTTTGATCTTTCTGTCTTTTCAAGCACAAGAAAATTTAAACAAAAGTAGGCCACCTGGTCCTCACGCTTGCCCTGCCAGTCAGTCTGATTATGGCTGACTTACTTCATGTAATGTGCGTCGAAAGAACTAAAGACTTGTTGTTCCAAACCAAGGCTTTTATTAACTAAAAGACTGGAGTAGGTCGACCAGTCCAGAATGACCTGGTCTGGCTAGGAGCAATCCTTTAAGACCTGCCAGTAGGCGTGGCTACACTCTCAGCCAATCACAGTCATCCTACACTACCATCTGTACATATGTACATGTACACATTGGTGATAGAATCTGTACTATCACACTTCAGGTGTCAACTCTTCTGTGCCTATTTTCCCTTAATTGCTTAATCTTTCAAAAATATATCTACTAAACTTTTAATACTTCAAATTATCTACCCTCTATAACCTGTTGAGGTGGAGAATTCCGGAGACTCACCACTCTCTGCAAGAAAAAATGACTGTATCTCAGTTTTGAATAACTGTTCCTGTATCTTACAGCTCCGTCCCCCTTATTTGAGACTCTCTCTAGTGGAAACATTTCAATATCTACTGTTGGATCATATGTGTGTTCAGCAATATCACCCCTGATTAAACAAAACTCTAAAGAATACAGATCTAACTTCTTTTATTTTGTAATTCTTTATTTATCGCACTATGAACCATATCAACCAATATATTTACAGATGCATCTCTTTAAATATTCACAGTGACATTTTCTCTTTTTTCCCCCATCCCTCCCTTCCCCCCTTCCCACCCCCCCACCAAAAACAGTAAATATTGGACATATAAAATACAATAAAACAATATCTTTATACTAAAGGAATACAAACAAAAAAGACATTTCATCTACTTAATCACATTAAATCTGATCGTGTTTATCTTCTTACCATTTTAGGTGGTGGTGGTCCTTGGCCGACTCTTTCTGTTCTGTTCCATAGATGGTTCCCAGGTTTTTTCAATCATTGTAACTTTGTCTTTTAAATTATATGTGAGTTTTTTTTCCCGATGGGATACACTTAAACTTGGTTATATATTCCATTAATGTTTATATTCATATGGTCCAACGTGGCCATCTTATATCTTTATTTTCATTTCCTTTCCGCCTCTTCACCACCTCCATCCCTTTTTTCCATTACTGCTTTTTAAGTTTTCCTTTTTAATCTCAATATATGACAACGCAGATCTAACTTCTTTAGCCAATTTCATTTTCCTCTATGTGACTATTGAATGTCATTTTCCAAATTTGTGGCCATCTAATCAAACTTTAAAATCAATATTTCTCTTTCCAACCCCAGCCTCACACTTAATGAGAAAACATGCCCCGATGATGATGTCAATGCTCTATCAATCTCACATCAGCTTTTCATGCCAACATCTCCTCTGTTGTTCAGCTGAATAAGGCTACGATTGCTTCCAGTTTCATTAAACATGCTGATATGTTGGAGGAACTCATCTGGTCTTCAGCATCTATAGGAGACAAAGATATATCGTCGACATTTCAGGCCTGAGTCCTTCTTCAAGGAAAAATCAGAAAAGGCAGGAGCAGGATATATCAGAAAGTCACAAAATTCAAACAGTGGGGGAGGAATCCAGATTAACAGAAGGTGTTAATCAGATTACGATAAGGGACTAGGTAGAATTGATCATGTCTGTGCAAAAGGAGATAGGGAATGGAATGATGACAGGAGGGGGGGTAGTGGGAAGAAATGGGGTGGAAGGCTTTTTTTAAAATGAAAACCAGAGATCGATATTAATGCCATCGAGTTGGAGGCTGCCCAGTTGGACGATGAGTTGTTCCTCCAATTTACAGGTGGTCTTAGACTGGCAGTACATGAGACCATGTCGGCAAGGGAATGGGATGGAGATTGAAATGGGTAGCTTCTGGGAGATCCACGCTATTGCGGTGGGCAGAGAAGAGGTGCTCAACAAAGCGATCTCCCAGTCTGTGTCCAGTCTCTCCGATGAAGAGGAGACTACAGTGGCAGCACCGGATGCGGTAGATGATCCCTGCAGATTCACAAGCGAAATGTTGCTTCACTTGGAATGACTGTTTGGGGCCCTGAATGGTGCTGAGGGAGGAGGTGTGGCCGCAAGTGAAGTGGTCACAGGGGTAGGTCCCAAGAGGGAGAGGGGAAAAAGGGAGAGTGAGAGAGGCAGAACAAGAGGAAAGGAAACGGGGAGAAAGGGGGGGGGGGTGGTTTTGTATCAACAAAAATAGTCACAAACGGTAAAATTCTGATAAATGCAAATTGTTCTCAGACTTACTGCAATAACTGTGTCTTAAATCCCTGATTGTTATTAGGTGTGGTTGCAAATGTGCCTGGAATTCTGTACTTTTTAAATCAAAGTTAGCTTATTTTACTTACCTCAGTGTATCTAGGCCAACTATAATGTTGAAACTACAGTTAACTTAATAGACTTCAAACTAAAAATTAAATCTTACAATTTACATTAATTTAAATTTCATTGATGGTGTTGCTTAACCTACAAAAAAATACTTATCTATTCAGTTTTTGAAATTATTTCTATTGCCTCCTTTGATCAAACCTTTACCTTTTCTTTGTCCTTAATATGTCTTTTCTTAACAGATACACAGAATATCCTTAGTAACCATCACAAGTACTAGTCAGTAGGCTGTGTTTATTGGGTTTTATCACCAAAAAAGATAAGAAAGAAAAAAAGCATGATCATTTATGCAACCTTTGTAATTACGATAAAGTAATTGCATCTCAGATAATTTCGTGATATCAAAAAGGTCAGATAAATTTGTGAGAGAAGTGATCAAAAATTACAAAGTAAACTGAATAAAATATACCCTGGATGTTCTGAAAATAAGCTGAAAGAATGAATTTGAAAGAAACCCAGGGTTTTTAAATTCAACGTTACAACATTTAAATAGTTTCAGAGATTTTATGAGCAAGGCCAGCAAAATGCTAAACTGGACAGCTGAACAGTGGAATTCAAGTTGGAGGGAAATGTGCTCAAATAGTACAAATTAAGCATTTGGTTTAGTTCAGATTGCCGAAGAGTATGAAACATTCAGGCTGGAAATAATGCAATAAAAGAACCATCATTGCTAGAATCTAAAGACTATTCGGATGAAAGGCCATGCAAGTAACATTACATTGTCAAATTATGCTTTGGAATCAAAAACCGAACTAGGGATCTATGGAGCTAATTTTGCACAGAATATTTTGTGAACATGACAATAAGTTGAATCTAGAATTAAAAAAGAATGATAAAATGTATAAATGATCAAATCAAGTGATCGATATGCAAAATGAATTCATGTTAAAAATAGTGTATCCAAAATCCTGGAACTGGAAAACTTGCATTCCTATTTCAAAATCTCAAAAGCGTCATGAAATCTTTGCAGTCAATGAAGTACTTTCGCAAATGCAACATAAAGTTTATACTTCAAACTGTAATGAGGCAATTATCCATCTATATATTCTTTTAATTTTTGGTGTGAAGACACAATGAAATAATCCTAATATTTCTGGAAATAGTGCAATGAAATCTCTTGGCTCCACCTGAGTAGTCAGGCCCTGGAACTAGTCTCAATCAAACTGCAGTACTTCCAATTAGTATGGGATATATATTTAATTCCTGACTAATACTTCAAGCTAGTGATGCTCGATGTCAGGAGCACAGATTCCATTCGTTACAGATATATTCTAAATGTTTGTGTTCCTTTGGCCATTTAAATTGCTTTCTACAGGTTTACTGTTTCTTTCATTAATCAAGGGGAGAGGAAGAACATCTGTTAAGAAGTGTCTTTGAACTTGACTGAAAATAATGCCCTTGAACTGTCACACTGTAGGTCAGCCTGAAGTGGTTCCTTAGCTCTTGCTATTATGTGTGATATAACCTTGATTTAACTGCAACGAAGAGTATTTTAGAAGCAGAAGTACTAGCCCCGTAAAATGAGCTTGGAGAAATTCAATGGAAATGACAGGGGAGCAGGTGGTCATCAAGGCTCAGCTGGCCAGCTGAAAAAAACAAAATGAAATGCTTCTCGCTAAAACGCAAATTATAAATAATGCTGATGCACTTCATGGCCTTTAACCTTTTTAAATGATTATGTTACATCTACATAGCTATAATGTTTTGTACTATTTTCTAATTATTTTTCGGATCATTATAGATTATGCAACCAAAAAAAGACAATAAACAAAATCACTTCACAAATAGAAACAGACTAGGAAACAGAAACTAGCCACGAAGGACAGGAAAGGTTTTCTAAAACTGTTTGTGAAGATGGATCCTAATAAAGCTTTTAAACTAATAGAGAGCAGAGCAACATGGCAGGATTTCTGGGGAGTGAGGTCAGATTAGGATAAGAATACAAGGAATGGATTACAAGATGGATTCAGCCATCTTGCCCACAAGCCTGCACCACTATTCAAGATGATTATGGCTGACCTGGCTCAAGTCCTTAATTCCCTTGTCTTTCAAAAATATATCCACCTCCAGTTTGAACATTTAAG
The DNA here is from genome assembly GCF_036971445.1 of Narcine bancroftii. Taxonomy (NCBI): domain Eukaryota; kingdom Metazoa; phylum Chordata; class Chondrichthyes; order Torpediniformes; family Narcinidae; genus Narcine; species Narcine bancroftii. Next base: position 95,983,600 of record NC_091478.1, read on the forward strand.
AAGCATCTGGAGAAGTACTTAAATCACCAAGCCTAGTAGGTTACTGAGCAAATACTGGAAAATTAGAGAATGGGGGTGACATGGATACGGTGGGCTGAGGGGCCTACTTCTGTGCTGTGTCATTCCATTACATGACATGATATGAGTTTATTGACATATACATGTACAAATTCTCCGAATTTCGTACTTGTTGCATCCAAACAGATATGCAAGATGCACCAACAATAGTATACTGTAAAATAAATTGCCATAATATTTCCATGATACAGAAAAAGATAATAAAAATAAACAAATAGATCAATAAATATTTGCAGTTGCAGTTATAGATATAACATGCTTGGAAAACATGTGGGCATCAATAACTCTTGTGATTTAATCCACACTGCCTTTTAACCTAAGTGTTTTGAAACTTCATTTTCTCCCTACACATGGTGCTTTAAAGATGAAAATTGGACTCTGATTATGTCATTGAGGCCAAACTACAATTTAATCAAATATTTGCCATTGTGGCTTTTCCTCCATCCCAACCTGACAGTGAAAAACTGAGGTCAGAAGAAATGAAGAAAGAGAAAAATATAAAATAATAGTACAAGTTCGCATTCAGCCCTTTGACCCTGCTTTGCCATTCTATAAAGTCATGGCTGATCCTCTATTGCAATATTATATTCTCACTCTGTTCCCATAGACTTTATATCATTTGTGTCTAGCAGAGGAACCACTGACATGGTCTTTGCCCTCAGACAGCTCCAAGAAAAGTGTAGAGAACAAAACAAAGGACTCTACATCACCTTTGTTGACCTCACCAAAGCCTTCGACACAGTGAGCAGGAAAGGGCTTTGGCAAATACTAGAGCGCCTCGGATGTCCCCCAAAGTTCCTCAACATGATTATCCAACTGCACGAAAACCAACAAGGTCGGGTCAGATACAGCAATGAGCTCTCTGAACCCTTCTCCATTAACAATGGCGTGAAGCAAGGCTGTGTTCTCGCACCAACCCTCTTTTCAATCTTCTTCAGCATGATGCTGAACCAAGCCATGAAAGACCTCAACAATGAAGACACTGTTTACATCCGGTACCGCACGGATGGCAGTCTCTTCAATCTGAGGCGCCTGCAAGCTCACACCAAGACACAAGAGAAACTTGTCCGTGAACTACTCTTTGCAGATGATGCCGCTTTAGTTGCCCATTCAGAGCCAGCTCTTCAGCGCTTGATGTCCTGCTTTGCGGAAACTGCCAAAATGTTTGGCCTGGAAGTCAGCCTGAAGAAAACTGAGGTCCTCCATCAGCCAGCTCCCCACCATGACTACCAGCCCCCCCACATCTCCATCGGGCACACAAAACTCAAAACGGTCAACCAGTTTACCTATCTCGGCTGCACCATTTCATCAGATGCAAGGATCGACAATGAGATAGACAACAGACTCGCCAAGGCAAATAGCGCCTTTGGAAGACTACACAAAAGAGTCTGGAAAAACAACCAACTGAAAAACCTCACAAAGATAAGCGTATACAGAGCCGTTGTCATACCCACACTCCTGTTCGGCTCCGAATCATGGGTCCTCTACCGGCACCACCTACGGCTCCTAGAACGCTTCCACCAGCGTTGTCTCTGCTCCATCCTCAACATCCATTGGAGCGCTCACACCCCTAACGTCGAGGTACTCGAGATGGCAGAGGTCGACAGCATCGAGTCCACGCTGCTGAAGATCCAGCTGCGCTGGATGGGTCACGTCTCCAGAATGGAGGACCATCGCCTTCCCAAGATCGTATTATATGGCGAGCTCTCCACTGGCCACCGTGACAGAGGTGCACCAAAGAAAAGGTACAAGGACTGCCTAAAGAAATCTCTTGGTGCCTGCCACATTGACCACCGCCAGTGGGCTGATAACGCCTCAAACCGTGCATCTTGGCGCCTCACAGTTTGGCGGGCAGCAGCCTCCTTTGAAGAAGACCGCAGAGCCCACCTCACTGACAAAAGGCAAAGGAGGAAAAACCCAACACCCAACCCCAACCAACCAATTTTCCCTTGCAACCGCTGCAATCGTGTCTGCCTGTCCCGCATCGGACTGGTCAGCCACAAACGAGCCTGCAGCTGACGTGGACTTTTTACCCCCTCCATAAATCTTCGTCCGCGAAGCCAAGCCAAAGAAGAAAGAAAAGAAAGAAGCAATCTACCAACCTCATTAAGTATATGGCAAGTTGTCTTTATTTTTTAAATTAAATTTAGACATTCGGCATGGTAACAGGCCCTTCTGGCACACAAGCCCGTGCCACTCAAAACCCTAACCCACAACCCACGTACGTTTTGAGTGATGGAAGGAAACTGGAGCACTTGAAGGAAACATGCGATCACCGGGAGAACGCATGTACAAACTCATTAGCACTAGATTTGAACCGGGTCGCTGGCTCTGTGATTAAATGCTAACCTCTATGCTAACTGTGGCAGCCATGAGATACCAGTGCCTCAAAAAAATGGCAACATTTTCAATTATATTGTTTAATTTTTTAAATTACATTTAATGCAGGTACACATTATGTTCATCACATATATTTCTATTTTAGTAAATCTGCAATTAATCCAATAAAAAATGTTCTAATAATTTCATGCATTTTCAATGACAAACAAGACAGCGGTAGGATTTTGTGGAAGTGGGTGGCCCCAGAGTCTGGACAGTTCAATCTCATACTCATTTAGGGTTGACGGATACATTTATTTCTGTAGGCGTCTGACTATCGAGGTCAAATTGAGCAGCTTGTTTGAGATCAATTTCCAACAAAGCTGATTTAATTGAATGTGGGGTTTATTGAATTCCTATCCTTTGTACCACTAAATAAGAGTAAAGCAGAAATTATTCATATGCCAACAAAAATTAAATTAGTATTTTTTTATATTTAAAGATAGATTCAGCAAAAAAATCTATAATTACTAAGTTACTGGAATGCTTTAAGACTTCTATAAGGATTTTGCTGTAATTATAACTGAATATTATGGATTACATTTTTGTAGTTTTGAAAGACAGCATGAGCTTCTAAAAGTCAAGGTAGGAAATACTCGTATGATACTGCCAGTACACAGAGAGATATAGTGGTATATGTTCTGAAGGTGGTGAGACAGGCTGATGAAGAAGGTCTTTAAAATGGTTGCCTTTGTTGACAAGGGAATTGAGAACAAGGGTTGGGCATAATGTTGCAGCTGTACATGATGTTGGTAATATGGAGTATTGTGGGCAGTCCTAGTCTGCAAACTATAGGAAGGATGTCATTAAGCTGTAAAGGTTTAGTGAGAGAGAAAATATGTAAAGAGGGCCTGAGCAGCTTATTTTTCACATAGACAGTGCTGCAAGCTGTTGAGGCCCATAGAATTGTGACATTTAAAAGACATTTAGTCAGGGACATAGATAGGAAATGTTTCTCTGGATATGAGCCAAATGCAGGCCAAAGGAAATAGCTGCGATGGACAATTCGGGTGGCATAAACGAACCGAAAGGCCTATTTCCACGCTGTATGGTTCTTTGGTTCTATGAACCGAAGGACCTGTTTCCACGCTGTGTAGCTGTATGGTTCTATGCAGGCTGAAACATTGTTAATCGTGCTGACATTGGTTGAGTTCTGAACATTGTTCCAGTTGGCTCTGTAAAATAAAATTGTAGCATAATTAAAAAAGAACAATAAAATTCTTTGTAGTCTGATTCAATACCTCATCCAAAAGATGGTATCTCCAACAATACTACACTCACTTAGTTCTTCAATTGGGATACCAATTACCAGTCATTTGTTTCTTGAGACACAAGCCAGAACAAGTCTGCAAGGAAATTGAACTAGCTATTCAATGTCAACCTAAATCAGTTGGTAGCATGCTTCTCTACGAACATAAGAGCAGGAGTTGATAATTTTATCCTTTGAGCCTGTTCTGCCATTCAGTTATGTAAAGGTTAAAACTTTGTGATTTTGATTCATAGTTAAATTTGTGTCTATCCTTTTAAGAAAAATTATTGTTGGTAGTGTTACCATAGTGACTATGACGCCATATGTCTTAATATCCAGGAGGACGGAGAACTTGTATCTCCTTCTTCGAAGAATCATAACAGAGATGTGAGCTCGAGATACTTTCATCTTAATTCATCTTATTTTGTCTTAATTTCATTTATTTCTTCTATCTGTTTAAACTTGAATATCGTATCATTATACAGGATGCTTTGTTTACTCATCATTATGAAAAACTCAATGCAAAATGTTTATCTTCTTTATCAACGAATTAAACCTACTTAAAGCTTTATCTACAAAGTTTGGTTTATTGGATTAATAAAATAGTCATTTGGAATATCGTCACTCACGCTTCCTTGAAGATTATATGTTTTGAAATTTGGAAATACTAGAACTTGGAAAGTCTCATATAAGGTACACCAAGCTTTTTTCTTTGCAGATCAGAAATTCTGGCCACAAGACAGAAGAAACTTGTATACTCCACAGGTTTGCAATAAAACCACATTTCGTGATCATGTTTACTCCTTTGATGATGGCAAGGTTTGTTACATTTTTATGTAAATGCAAAACATTTCTTGTGGATTTTATAACCTTAGTCATCTTTGAAACAGATTAATAGATCATAGTGATTCCACCTGTGGAAGAGGAGCCAAGGTGTAAAAATCAACAGAAATGTCTGTTCTCTGATTCATTTTACCAAAATGCAAAGCTCACACTTATCTGAGTAAAATTCCATGGCATTAGTTATGAATATAATAGCTTCGGATGATATAGTACCATAAGGATGGGTAAGGCTTTACAAGTCATGTCACAAAGATATCACCAGGCAGACTCTAACCTAAAACATATAAAGAGCTTATAAGATTGGTTAACTGACAGAAGGCAGAGAGTCGGGATAAATGGGTGTTTTTCTGATTGGCTGATAATGGTAAGTAGGGGGCCACAGGGTTCGGTGCTGGGCCCATGGCTGTTCACCATTAACATTGGTGATTTGGAAGAGGGGACAGAGTGTAGTGTACCCAAGTTTGCAGATGATACTAAATTGAGTGGAAAAGCAATTTGTACAGAGGATGTGGAGAGGCTGCAAATGGATATAGTTAAGTTAGGTGAGTGGGCAAAGGTCTGGCAGATAGAGCACAACGTTAGTAAATACGAAGTCACCCACTTTGATAGGAAAAATAGAAGAGAAGATTATTATTTAAATGGTGAAAAACTGCAGCATGCTGCTGTGCAGATGGACTTGGGAGTGTTTCTGCATGAATCGCAAAAAGTTGGGTTGCAGGTACAACAGGTTATTAAGAAGGCAAATGAAATGTTGGGCTTCATCGCTAGAGGAATTGAATTCAAGAGCAGGCAGGTCATACTCTAACTATACAAGGTCCTGGTGAGGCCGCACCTGGAGTACTGTGTGCAGTTCTGGTCTCCATTTTTGAGGAAGATAGACTAGCCTTGGAGGCAGTCCAGAGGAGGTTCACCAGGTTGATCCCAGAGATGAGGGGGTTGACCCCTACAAGGAGAGACTAAATCGCCTGGGATTATACTCACTCGAATTCAGAAGAATGAAAGGAGATCTTATAGAAACATATAAAATTACAAAAGGGATAGATAAGATGGAGGCAGGAAAATTGTTTTCACTGGTAGGTGATATTTATGATAGCTTGAAATGCTTAAACTAGTTAGATAAATTCAGCACTGCATTCCTGAAGGGGTGAGGAAGGTGCTCAGTAACCTAGGCTGAATATGCAGTTCTATAGTAGGGTCACCCTGTTTGATGAGCAGATGATCAAATGATTTGTATTTGATTTAATTTACAGTACTTCTTTTCCTTTCAAGTTGCCACCTCCCCACTCTAGCTTTAAAACCAATTACTCGAGTTCCTATGATCAACTGTCATTTAAAAAAAAAGAATGTGGTGACTTTTTGGAATCTGCTCCCAGCGGATCCTCTCCTTCCATTCATGAAAATAAATGCTCTTGAGCTCTACTCTAACAATTACAGTTAAATCTACTTTTATGACCTTCAAAGTTTTAACCAAACTTATACTCTGTATTTTTGTTTTATTTTGCACGACCTGCAGTACTTAAGTAGGGGTAGATTTGCCTGGATAGCAGGCAAAATAAACTGTCTCTCACTACATGTGACAATAAAAAAATCTAATGATTTTCTGACAGTATATACATTTCAAATCTGAAAAAAAAAAAGTTTACCTTTAAATATGGTCTCATTACATCCTCCAAAGTACATCCCAGCCAATGGTTTGTTCTGGAAGTCCATTTTTTTGAAACATATGACAAACAATGTATTGGACAATCTGATTTGAAAAAAAAAACACGAGGTAAAGACAACTTCCTGATCCTCACCGAGCTGTCTTGTAAATCTCCCAACTTCCACTTTCTGCTGGTACAGGCAGGTGGACCAGAGTTTAGTATGAATGGCTGCACTTCCAGAAAATCAGCATTCCCTCAGATCAATAAATAATAGCCCTGTTGTGGGACTGAATCTCTCTTTCCATCCATCCCAGCAACAGGACAGATTGTGTGGGACTGGACTCATTTCTGAGCATGTTGTTGATTGTTGCCATTTTTGCAGCAATACAAATAGAACAAATAGTATTCCTCTCTTGCTATACTAGCATTCAGACACATGTAAATATGCAGTGGGAACAAGACAAATGAGGAAAAGAAGACAGCGTCAGGATTTCACAGAGAATGAAATTGGCTACCTGCGAGATGGAGTGTTGAAAATGGGTTATCATTGGAATTCTATTCTTTGGTCCTACCCATTCCAGAAAGGGCGAACCAACGTGGATCTGGCACACAAATATCGTAACTTACAGGTAAGAAAGAACCAGGAATTTGGGCTGTATGTACATCCTCAGAATTCCCATGGTGGCTCAGTGGGGCATTGTACTCAAGTGCTTTTCTAGCAATTTACACTAGCTTTACTCAGGTAGAATATAGGACAGCACAGCAATGGAACAGGCCCTTTGTTTCACAATGTCTGTGACGACCATGATCACATAATCTTTTCTGCTTGCACATGATCCATGTATTCATCCCCTGTCTGTTCACATGTCTGTCTAAATACCTCTTGTGTGTTGCCATCGTATGTGGCTTTTACCACCTCTGGCAGCATGTTCCAGGTACCAATCAGTAGGTGTAAAATATTTGTCTCAAAACTTCTTTAAATTTTCTCCCTCTCACCTTAACTCCATGTCCTCTAGCATTCTCATTCTGAAAAATATAGCATAATTTTAATGTAAGAAATGTTCACAATATGTTCATAATCTAGCAGAAGTCTGTGAAGAGCAAAGATGTTAAGGTGCAGAGAGAAAGGGAAGTAAAAGTCGTGTATTTTTTAATTTTAGGATTATAAACCAGTTCTGATGAAGGGTAATTGACCTACTGTCTCCAGATGTGCTGTCTGATCTACCAAATATTTAAAAGATTTTGTTTCATTCCTGCACTTTCTTTTTCAATTTGGATGTGATTGGGTTCTATTTTTCAGAAGAGAAATTTGAAAGGTGAAAGATTCAGAGGGCAAGATTGCTCAATGGAATTGCATTGACTCCAGTGCATTTGAAGTACCTGGAGTCTGAAGAAGGCCCTCAATTGATCTGATACTGATTGATCTGTTATAATTATTGTGACCAGCTGGGTAAATCTCACTTCATTGTATTACATAGGTGCCCTCTGACCGGACTGGGGTTCAAATATCGCACTATCTGTAGAGTTTGTACGTTCTCCCTGTGTCTGCATGGGTTTTCTCCGGGGGCTTCGGTTTCCTCCCACCGTTCAAAATGTAGAGGATGTTGGTTAATGGGATGTAAATTGAGCGGCACTGACTCATGGGCCAAAATGGCTGTTACTGTGCTGTATGTCTAAATTTAAATTTGCAGTTCAACTACTATGCCATGATGGAATGGAATACATCATATTCATTAGTTCAGAATCTACTCAAGTTAATCACAGAATAAATTTTAGCAGATTGATTAATGACCTTGCATACTGCATCACATTGTTGTTTTGTTATATTCTCACCTTTTTGAATTCATATGTACTTCAATTACAATTGCTAACCCTAATGTTCTGAGAAATGGCAACTGCTTGAGAATTTGTTGTGTACCTAAAACAGAGCTACCTTAGGCAATTGATGTGATTTGACAAGGCTCGATTCCATTAACTAGGTGCAAAATCAGACAATTCTCAGTGATGCACTCACTTCAGCCAAAGTGGCTCAAACCCTACAAGTCCAGTTTAAAAAAAATGACAATTTAATAAACAAAAATCCATCCATTAGTGATAATTTTGACGCAGGTTTCACGATAGAGGGTTTTTTTATCCAGTTAATAAACAACAGCCCAAACCTGGCCAAGACTTTAATACAGCCATTTCAGCATCTAAAGATACAACTATATATACTAGGCTCAGTCTTATATTTTTCAAGGTGGATAATATTAAAGAGCCTACATAAATTGTTAGCTGACATGTTTCAAAATAAAGCTACTTTGATGTGGATTTATTAATTTTGGCAAATATTAGGCAAGCCTGTTAGTCAGGGCCTGAGAGATCAATTTATAATCTGAATAATGAAATGGGCCAAAATGATGACCACTTTAATGGTCTCTTTTTTTTTAAATGAATCACATTGATTATAGCAGTAGAGAATGATCCAGGGAGTGTTTGGGTTTTAGATGCTGTTAATAACATCCATGATGAGGGATGAATAAATCCTTAAATTCTCTGCACCTTCCCCTGGTGATGTATTAGATTATATAGTAAGCATAGGGCCTTTTCAATTTATTTTTCAGTGAAGGGAAGACCAAGCTTCATTTGGTCTTGGCCAAGTTTGTGCAATTCAACAGTGGATAGAAATTCATCAGGTCTTTCTTAGTCAGGTCTTTTGCCAATTCTGATAGGTTTATAACTGTGTCACTAATTTCCACAGGATTATATGAAACTGAACTTGTTTCAATTTGAATTGCATTAATTGTCCTTGAACTTTCTTCTGATCTCAGTTGCCTGGCAAAAGTCTTTGTGTGCTGTCTCTCCCTAGTCATAATATCTTTGTTTAGTTCTTAAAATAGCTTTTTTTCCCCAATTCTATAAATTGTGTTGTATTTGATCTTTTTGTTTAAAAAGCAATTGATACAATTCCTTGGAACAATCTGAGTTTTTGCTGTTTATATTTTAGTTAGAAAGGCTTTGAGTTGTTCTCGTTAATAAATCTTAATGCTATGAAGCAACGATACTATCTACATCCTGAATTTATTCAACTTTGACTCCAATAAGGTGGCTTTATCATCTTTAACAAAAATTTTAAAACAGTTTGTACTGTTTTAAAATTTACACTAAGTTATGAATTCCTGTATTACTACCTATGATTTCTACATTTTTATGCATATAATTCAATCAATCAGCAACAAGTGGAAGAGGTTGACAACAAATCTTAGTGTCCCAAACATTACATTTCTGCATCACATTTCTCATTATCCTGCAATTCCCTGTGAAAAATATTTAGGAAGCATCTTAGCTTCTTTCTGCATTTCCTCAGCAATCTGGTACAGTTCAGATAAATCACCATAAGAAGATGCATCAAGTATTGTAACCATCCCATTAATTCTGGTATGACAATACATATAAATAATAAATTCAATCCAGAATTTTTTGTGCAGACAATAAATGGATACATCAATGCTTTCAGCTGAACTGCCTTCTAAGCTTTATATGGTTTGTGAAGTAATTGAAGTACTGCAGGATTACTGATGGAATATGAACAGTGGAATGCAGATTTCAGTACAGTATATGCTGCATTACAATAGGGTGTAGAAGGTGAGGAAGATTATCATATGGTTGGAATCTGGAACTCACTGAGTGGGTGGTAGATCCAGGTACTCCCACAATATTTAAGTATGTGGACATTCACATAACAATCACTGGTTAAGTGGACTGGTGTAGGTGGGTACTGATGGTCAGCACAGATGTGATGGGCCAAGGTGTTTCTGTCTAGAATTATTCTATGACCTTAATCTGAGAGTATATTTTGTACACGAACAAGTAAAAATTCATGCTTTTGGTAACTGACTTAGAAAATAATGAGGGGAACAGTAGGACTTGATTTTGTGCTAAAATTTCTAATCAAGTCAGACAGTGGGATTTAAATTGCATAAAACCAAGGAGCACCATAGCATATGCTACTCCTGAATAGGATTTCAAACACATTACGAGAGTTTGAGAGCACCATCTCTTGCAGCAGAGGTAGTGTCTTTCCATCAATTATGTTTTTAGATGAGACAGGAGCCGAGCCTTAGTCTGTTCTATTACATGAAGTAAGCAATGACATGGAAAAGAGCAGGATATTTCCAAACAAGTTCTGGTTCATATCCTTCAACATCATACCCAAGTGATTATCTGGTCGTGATCACTTTTTGCAGGGCCTCATTGTGCAAAAATCAAGTTCATTTCATTCATTCGTGACTATAAAAACTCAAGTCTGTGAAAGGCATCTTAGAAAAGCAAGTGTTTTTCTTTTAATTTTTATTTTCATGCAACAAGATGTGTAATAGTTTTCTGCAGAGAAAATACCAGACTTGCCTTTGCAGAGAAGGATCAATCCCAACAGTTCAAGCAGCCATTGAAAGAAGGGTCTTACCAAAATGGTTAAGCTTCAAATCAGACTGGATTTTCATGTCTCCACCAGGACTATCCTAATATTGAGTGCTGGGAAAAAAAAAAAACAGGATGTTTGTGTGCAGTAGGGATTCTACATTTACCACCACTGCAAACAGCTCTTAATGAATTATTACAGGGCAGGGAAGATCTACATTGTTGCAACCGAGGATCTTCTTATTGTGTGGCCATTAAATATTTGTACAACTCCCAATATACAAATTGGGCCCATGGTTGGAAACTTTCCCAATATTTCTTCAATTGGTTTACTCATTCCATTACCATTTGTAAATTCACTTGGCTGGTGCTCCAAAATGACCAAAAAAAACAATAGATATTCCTATTTATGCTCCAGAACTGCCACCCATTTCAATGCATCTTTCTCCCCAGCCAGAGATATCCAAGAAATGCAAAGGTGCTGTTTGTCTCACCAATGAGCAGGATGCACAGCATTCTACTACTCAGATCTGTATGGAGCAGGGATGGGCAACCTTTTAGACACAACAGCACAGTAACTGATCATTTTTGTCCATGCCACCTAATTAACCTACATCTCTAGTACATACGCATTGGCCAAAATGGCCTGTTACTGTGCTGTATTTCTAAATTAAAAGGTGGTCCACCCCAGCATAGAGTATTTTAGTGAATTGTTTATGGCCAACTGTTTTTTTTCTACTCAATCCAAATCATCCAATTAAGTTCACTTGTCTTTCCCTTTGGAAAGAAGGCAAAATTTATCAGAAACTGAACCAAAGAGCCTGCATCTGCTCTGGAGTTTGATTTTGCTCTGCCATTTAATACCGACTTGTGGCAGCTCACCACTAGGCAGGTGAACCGGCCCCGCTTGTAAGCCATGCCATAATGGCATAGTCGGGGGTTTTCCCTTCCTCCCAGCAAGAGGCTCAGAAGCCCACGCTGGGGGACCACGCGACGCCCAGGTGATGTCCAGCGTGGTTCTCAGCTAGGTCCGGGCTGGGAGTACAAGTACAGCCCAGCAGCCGGCAATAAACTAGTCTGCTCACTGAGCTCAACCCGTTTTGGTTGTGTTCTTTCAGGAACAGTGTAGCTGCCGTTACAGACTCCAGTTTAGTCAGGGCTCCTCAATTCCATACTCAATCAAATGCTTCACATAATACATGAAAATGGAAAAACATACACAAGCTCTTTCAACTTTTGCACATGCAAGACAAAATGTCACCATGAAGATTGCCTGGTGCCCAAACAATAGGAGAAAGGAGCAAACATCTGGGTTTGCCTCAAATACTGCAGCAACCTGCACTCCAGATCCAAACCTCCGACACAATCAGGATGCCTTCTGCATCCAAGGCCCATTGGGAGCCCTTCTTGCCCTCAGCACCCTCCCATACCCCAGCTCTGAAACCCATTTCCTGCAGCCCTTGTGGGTTCCCAAACCACAGGTCACCGCAGCCAGTGGGAGTCCATCAGCCACTGAGCCCCTTGCCAGTCCACGCTATGGTCACCTTTCCCTATAGGGTCTTTCAGCTGCTGAGCACCTCACTGGACAAGTGGCTGCTCTCATCTCTGGAACTCAGCTGCTTTATCCAGGCTGTAATGAGGTTAGGAGCAGAGAGACTTGTGGAACCCAAACAGCTTCATTGTACAGGTTGCTACGCAAGTGTCTCTAGGAAACACCATTTATTATCCTTCCCATCACTTCACTGGTGGGATTGGTTGGGTTGAATTTGACATGCTTGGGGCAATTCTCCATACTGTTCAGTAGATGGTAGAATTCCTGCTGTTGGACTAACGTTCAACTACAAGGTCAGAGGTGGAGATGTTAAGAATTGCACAACACTCAGCCCCAAATGCAGCAAGACCTGAACCATATCCAGGTATGGCTGATAGTGGCGAATAACAAGTGCCAAGCAATGTTGATATCCAACAAGAGAAAATCCAGTCATCACTTTCTGACATTCAAGGGTATTGAACTTCCCCCAGCATCAATATTCTGGGATTCAATGATTGGCCCAAGTGAACTCAAGTACATAGCATGTCTACAAGAGGCTTGGAATTCTGCAGTTGCTCCCTTCAGTTTCCCAAAGCCTGTCCACCATCTTCAAGGCTCAAATCAGGAATGTGATGAACTCTTACGCACCTGGCTCACAATAGTTTCAACAACACTCGAAGATTGATACAATACATCCTACTCGAGAGGCTCCTTATCCACAATCATTCACTCCATCACCAACACAGGAGCAGCTGTTCATACCATCTACAGAATGCAGTGCAGTAACTCACCAAGACTTGGACAGCACCTTCCCAACCCACCACTTAGAGCAACTGTTTTTAAAAACTCACATTCCAGATTAAGTACCCCCTATGCCACAACTGCTCTGATTAGTAAGGGATTGCTTAAGATGGTGTGAGTGGAGAGAAAAAGGTTTGAAAACCACTGTTTTAATGGTACCTCTGACTCATTATGTGCATGGTTTCATAACTCCAAATGGGCTAATTTTTCTCAAGCAAAATATTTCAGTAATAATTGGGTCTAGAGCAGTGCTTCTTTTCCCACCCACATACCACCTTAAGCAATCCCTTACTAATCACAGAGCACTTATGGGATTACTCAGGGTAGAATGTGAACTTTTTAAAAAATGGAACAAAGACAATAAAAGCACAAGAACACTGAACTGCAGTCAATAACTCATGAGACAGGAGTTGTGTGAATAATATAGGCAAGAACGTGGCAGTGTTAGCCATCTAAGAGGCGAGTCCCAAGTGGACAGGAACACTTGAGTGCAAGCAAGAAAGCTACTTCTCCCCCTCCCCCAGTCAGCTGAGAGCAACTACATATATGCATGCAATTCCAGGGATCATCAACTGGAACCTGCCCTCCAAACCACACTATCCTGGCTTGGAAATATATCAATGTCCTTTTGCCATCACTGAGTTCAAACCCTGAAAATTCTTCCACAAAACATTGCACCAAGTCAGCTCTCTACTACCTTGAGGGTAATTAGGGGTGGCCCAATGAAATGCTGGCTCAGCCTGCAAAGCTCACATCCCTTGAATGAAAAAAAAATGATTCTGGCTGCTCTTTTCCAATAGAATTTTCTCCTCATTCCTTCATCAACCATATCCATGACCACCTCCTGTGATGGAGAATTCAAAAGATTCATCACCAGCTGAAAAAATTTCTGATTTCAGGCCAGGATGTTTCAACTTCTATCTGGAGACACTGATCCCCTATTCTATTCCCCCAGCAGGGAAATTATCCTTCTTACATCCAGCCTGTTGAGCTATATGGGGATTTGTAGGAAAGCTCATCTATGTATCAAACAGTTGATACTGGTTTGGGAGCCAGCTAAAAGGTGTGACAAAGATTACTAGGCTGAGAAATGCAGGAGTAAGTCAACATTGGGGATGGTGGAGTAAGCTTTATCTAATTGCCTTTCCTCTTGCCTCTAAACATCTTCCACCCTCTAAAGATGTTCACTGCTTTGTATTTAAATGATCGTTTCCCTTTGAGGAAAAGAGTTCCAAACATTCCCACAAAAAAAAAATCACTCATGCAATCCTTTACTTTTAAAGTGACCCATCTCTAGATCACCAATCAGAAAACCCCAATACATCACGACAGAGCCACTTTCAGACTCCACTCTTTCAGATATGGTCAATCCAGAGGACCACAAGAATGACAGAAAGAATCACTACTTCTCCCAGAGCAATCAAGAGGCTGCCTCATTAAATGTGTGCAATTACAGATCTTTGAAGAACAGGGGAATTAAGAGTTTTGAGGCAGATAAATAGAGCCAAGTTCACAGCCAGGATCAACTACAATTTGATGGAAGGGTGGAACATGCTCAACAGGCAAGATAATCTCTTCTAAATTTTTTATATTATGTCCTCTCTACACTTTCCCACCAGCAAGGACATTAACTACATCTTTGCTCCTTTCAATTCACAAACAACTGGAGATACCTTTATGTTTCAGTCCAATGACTTTCCTACCACACCTCAAGTTTCAACTTTCTGCTGTTTCCATCTTTGAGAATTCCTCAAAAGGCCTTCCAGAAATCTTAGATCATTTACTCAATCCGACTTCAGAACCAGGCCCTTCAGTTCAACTTGCCTATGCTGACCAAGTTGTCTTCTAGCACTAGTCCCATTTGCCTGACATACAGCACCTCACCCTTTCCTATCCAGGTATATTTTAAATATTAACAGTACACAAACAGGCCCTTCAGCCCATGTGTCTGTGCTAAACTTGTCCAAAGTAAAATTGCTGCCTACATGCAGTAGATAGTCCTCCACCCCATGTGTCTATCTACAAGCTTCAAACATTGTATCCAATTCCACCATTACACCTGGCACCGTTATCTACTAACTTTCAGTGCCACTTTTCCACTAACTAGTGGAATCCACAATCTTCCTGTACAGATTACAAATATGGACGAGCATGTTAATATAGAGTAGACCCAGCACAATTTCATAGCACACCATTGGTCAAAAGCCTCTCGTCTGAAACAATTGCCTGCTACCAGTCAGCCAATAGACTAGTTCACCCGGGATTCCATGATTGAATCTGCTCATCAACCAGGACCTAGGCAAAGGCCTAACTGTAGCCTTTTATCCACAAGATGTTACTTCAAAGAACAAGTTAGACAAATAGACATCCACAAAAGGTCAATTTTATACTACCTTTGATCTGTGTTAAACTGATTTTTAAACTTTCCATCAAGTTATACATTTCATTCATCTCCCCACCAAATCTTGAGAAGCCATCCTCATCTCAGGAATCAGTAAATGCAACAATGCTAGCACCTTTGGTTCCATTTGTCACTTCAATTTGCCCCTCCCTAGTAGTTGTTCCCTTCCAATTTCCAATCATTTCTTGGATGCTACTCCTATCCTGCAGTGACAACTGCTGTAGACTACCTTTGATTCACATGCCATTCCTTTCATTCAATTCCCTAGATTACTTTAAGAATAATGCACTGTCTATTTTAGAACAAAATGTTCCCATTATGCATCTTACGATACTTTGAGGCTTTTTGAGCTCAAGATTCTACAACTGTTTAAATTGAATGCTAATTAGTTCAAAGTTCACCCTTGGGAATGGAATTGAGAACCCTTGCTGAGAAAAGGGATGAAACAAAAGCAATCTTCTGTGCAAGTCCACAGAATTTTATAAATATCCAATCCAAGCCTAATGGCTGAGAATTCTGAAGAGTTCCTCACCTCGTCCAGTCTTCTACAAGTGTCAGGCACTCAAATTCCCCAAGTTCAATTTATTTGTAAATACCTTCTCCAGAAAGAACAGATATAATCCAGTATTCAAGGCAGTGAAAATTTTCAATTTAGTTAACAACCCACAATTTAAATGGAATTGTACCGAAGTGTCTATTGGCCACAGATCAGGAGCAAAACTAATTTATAAAGCCCTACCCAATTGCAGGAGTCTCATCACCATCACACTCTACTCCATTAACTTACTGCACATAGAACTTGCATCGGGACGAGTGATCCTTTTTGTTCAAGATGACTGGCATACTGAAAGCTATAAATAAAAGCATCAGACCCTGGTTTAGCAAGCACAATATTTTATTAAATTGTCAAAGTTTTAAAAACATTATTATCCAATTTGTAATTGACCACAAAGGATGTTATGCAAATTGAAGACCAAATTTAAAAGAGTTCAAATCTCTAAAACAGGCATAGCCAACCTTTTAATACAAGCATACAGCCCAGTAACAGGCCATTTCAGCCCACAAAACTGTGCTGCCCAATTAACCTTGCCCCCAGTACATACCTACTCATGACTGAAATAACCTGTTACCATGCTACATGTTTAAATTAAAAATTAAAAGGCTGCCCTCCCCTGCAAAATAAACCATCGACATGCTTTTAAAAGTGTCATTTAAAACTTAACATTTTGCATACTGAAAACTAAGGCAGAGACTCAATTTCAAGCTTCCAATAATTTTTTGGTGCATTCGTTAAAAGTTTAGCGGAAGATTGTTCCTAAACTGCAAGTCAAGTCGCAATCCTAACTGCAGCACGAGCTTAGAGCTCCCTTCTCAAATCAAACTCAAGCACTAGTTGGTTTGAACAAGTTCAAATTCTATCCAATCTTCTACCTTGTATACAATTTAATCTGATCTTTGAACCTCTGCTTCTGACAGATCTCATTCAACATTCACATCCAGGGGTCCTGAATTGGGAGTTTGGTTTTCCAGTTTGAGACAGGATTCCTCTGGAGGACGATTTTCAATCACTTGTTCAGTGGTTTTACTTCCTATTGGGCCCAAGCCATTAGCTTGTACATTTTCTTCAACTTCTGCAGTAACACTTTGGCCAATTGTTTCTACTTTGCTCTGGTTCTTCAGCTCACCATCCATAGTCCCATTTGTCACTGAAACTTTTGGAGGGTTATCATCTTCAGATTTGCTGATGGCAGATTTTCCATCAACTACAAAAGATGCAAAGTTCTTTGTGGAACCACTATCTTCATTTGAAACCTTTTCAACACATGCTGAACTTCCAGATTCAGGTGTAGGACACCCAGAAGTTTCTAGTTGTACCATTTCTTGATCTGAAGAAATAAGAGTTTCTAGTTCTAACTCAGCTGATTGCAAAGTTGATCGATTCTCTGGGAGTATTTCATTTGGCGGCTGTGGATCAGCACCAGCGACCAGGGCTACACTCTCCAATTTATCTGGAGATGATGCAAAGGCTAGCGCTGCACCACTCTTCATTTCTTCCTCTTGCAAACCTTCACCATACACAGTAATTTTAATATCTGGTATTAGTTCAGAATTAGTCTTGAGCAATGATATTTCTTCTATGCTCTCTTGGCAGCTAATCGGTTCCACTGTTTGTTCACAGTTGGTTTCAGTCACTTTTTCTAGGCTTGGAGAAGCATTCACTGGAGCAGACTCCACCACTGGATCGGCTTGGACTGTATCAGTCACACTGCAAGAGACCACCTGTGATGTGTCTACAGGTGCATTTCCAGATCCTTTCAATGATTGGCTGCGATCTTCAAGTACAGAAGCACCGTAACCATGAGAATTGTGCTGCGCATAATCAGGTTGCTCCTCAGAATCAGATGTTATTTTGGTGGAATGAAGAGGTTCACCAACAGCTTCTCCTTGAGCATCTCGAGTGCTTGGTTCAGTTGCACCTTTCCCCAGATCTGCACACGTGGCCACTTCGTGCTTCAACACAACGTCAATAGGAGTCTCTTCAACAATTGCTGCCAATTTTGATGCCTCAACATCCTCAAGTTCACATTTAACTGGAGATTCAGACTGTAGCTCCTGGATGGATGTTTCTATTTTTGGATCACATTGGAGAAGTGGCTCAGGGCTGACAGGCAAAGCCATTGAATTATGGGATATCTCTTCAGAAATTCCTTTAAGAACCTTACCAGGATCTGCTTCAACAGCGAGGTTGTCACAGGAGTTTACTTCTGCATTTGTTACAGCCTGATCATCCAGCGACGGTTTCTCTGTTGAACAGCAGTCAGTGATTTCAGTCACACTTTCTCCCATTTCCCCATTGGAGACACAATCTGGAGTTTCCTCACTTTGGGGTTCATTTTTACTTGGCCCCAGGGCATCTGAAACTTCAGCTGCCCCATTAGAGCTGCAATCTGGAGTTTCCTCACTTTGGGGTTCATTTTTACTTGGCCCCAGGACATCTGAAACTTCAGCTGCCCCATTAGAGCTACAATCTGGAATTTCCTTGCATTGGGGTCCATTTTCACTTGGCACAGGAGCATCTGGACCTTCAGCAGCTGAGTTAGTCTCTGGGAGAGCAGTGGATTGCACAGCCACTCTTAATAGAGGTTCCTCTGCCTGGTCAGGCAATTGCTTTGTTGCTTCTACCAGTCCATCAGAGACTGCATTCTCCTGCATTTTTGAACCATCAAGTTCAGCAGATGTACTCCCTGTGGCCACAGCAGCATTTAATTCTGCAGTTTTCACACCTGCTGCCACCAAAGCAGTTTGTTTCTCTCCAGGTCGTTCATCTGCCTTGACAGGACATTCAGGCTGCTTTGGCAGGTCAGTGGTCTTGACTTGCTCCTTTGAAGCAGCTTGGTTCTCAGGCACATTTTGTCTCACTTCGAGATTTTCAGCCGATTCTGCTGCAGCTCTGCTCTCCTTTGGTTCACTCACATTATAGCCTCTCTTCTTCCTGCCAAGCCTGCCACCCATGCTGTTAACTGCAAATAGAAAGACTGAGATTAGGCTAAGTGGTAAAGAATAGACAAGCTTAAACAAATACAAACCACTGAACACAAGAAATATTTTCAAGTGCAAACAAGAGATTAGAGTGTTAACATTTCCAAATTTAATTTGATCTCACTCTTCACCCCCCCCCCACCCCCAAGAGAATTGAGATCCATTGCTTTACAATTCCAGTAGTCAATAGGCAGCTTTCAGCACTAGGTTCTGGAATACTTCTCTCCAGCCACCTAACCCAAGGGTGCCAGGGTAGTAAACTGCTCCTGTCACCCTGCACTCACCAGTATTATTTACTCTCTGTGCACTCAATCAGCTCCTCATTTGCAATCAAACTGCTCAGTCACACCCCAGATTTGTCTGACCTAATGATTATCCTAGTGTTATCTCGTGTGTAATATCCTTGAGCCTTTCCTCCCAAAGTCTCACGGCAATTGGAGTTGTACGATTATGATGCAGGCATTAAAAAGGATGCTTGGCTTCATTCCAACAGGAGTGTCTACCTGCCACACAATATGGCAACATCTCGCCCTTCTTATTCTACGTGGCTAGGAAACTTTCTTCCCAAAGTCTTCCGAACCAAGACTCTGTTCCTTCAGAGATCAATTTCATTCAAGAGCACAAACAAGGATCAAGACTATTTTGCCAAGTGAAATCTCCACACGAAGCCCATTTCAGCAGGGAATAATCAAAAACCTCAGATCCTTCTCTGTTGATTCATAACTACAAGGAGCAGAGATAGTTCAGCAATTCTTAAGATTTTTTTTTAATAAAGGGGCAGCACATCACCAGTGATCCGGATTGGGATTCAAATCCCACTGTCTGTCAGAAGTTTGCACATTCTCCTCATGTCTGCATGGGTTTTCCTCCCACTGTTCAAAATGTACCAGCGGTGTAGGTTAATTGGGCAGCACAGACCTGTGGGCTGAAGTGGCCGGTTACCGTGCTGCACGCCAAAATTAAAATATTGTGTAGCAATTTATTAGCAAATTTCATTAAGGTGAAAGTGGCGAGAAAATAAACAGGGATCTGATGCAACCTCCAAAAAAATTAAAAAAAAATACAAAGTGGCCATCACTTCAGACTGAAGAGCCATTATCCCTCTCAAGTGGAAGAGAATTCATTCAAGCTCCAACAGGCAATGAAATCTCAACATTCAAGTATCTGGAGCCATACAAAATTTAAAGATCGTGCTGCAAGTGTACACCTATTGCAGCTGCAAGAATTCAATTGAAGGATTAAGGCTTTCCCAACCACATGTTTTTTTTTAAAAAAAGTATGGATTTGAATTCCACAGAATATTGATCTGTTAAATAATCCTCGTCAGTAGAACAGGAGCCGAGATGCAGAAAATCTGCCCCTAGTGGAAACCAGGTGTGACAAGGATTCTCCAATCTTCCAATAATCCACATAATGCCATGCCTGACTAAAATTGGCGACTATTGCAACTAGAATTGACTGCAATTCAAATTTCAGATTTGAAATCATACTTATGATTTTGCCCAGAGTCCAACAAGCGACCAATGGCAGATTAACTACCACCCGGGGCCCAAGGCTGATCTTTAGTAAGGCCTCCCAGGGTCAGCGTCATGGGGTCATTTATGGGCCATGCCCAACCACCCAGTGGCTTATCTACAGAAAATACCACCTATGGCAAGCACTGATATTGTGCCCTTTTCCAAACATCTAAAAGATGGGTTTTGTCAGATAACTTTACCAACTCAAAAATACATGTCAAACTCTCAGTGCTGCAAGGATCACCAATTGCAACAATTCTCTCGCCACCCAAAACACCAACCACCTCCCTCTTCCAGCCCCCCAGCCCCTTCTGATCTCCTTCCCCAGGATGTACCTGCAGATGCCTTTCTAGTGCCACTGCCTCTAGACCAATCAATGCTCAATGGTGCAACTCCACAGCCACCACAGCTCCATCACCTTGAGGGTCCAGCAGCAACCCCAATCCTACTGTCCTCCTGCATTTTTGCTGCTTCTGATCTATGCCCAGCTCCTTCACTCCCTTCCTCTTCAGAGGTTCAAGCATACTTTAAGGTTGGGGTGCCATTTTGCAGGGCCAAGCAGCCCCACTCCAAGCCATGATGGTACCAAAGACATCACCAGGACACACACTGCTTCTTCTCCCCCTCCCTGCCCAGGCCACGTGCGGCACAGCCTGACAGCGGATGTGCATCATCAACCACCTGATAATCAACCAGGCAGCGAGCCAAGGAAAGCAAGCTCAGCACCACCCCAGCCAATGGGAAGTGCTGAGGGAAGGAGGCCAGACCCCTGAGTCCTTGGTCCATGTATTAAGAGTGGATTTATCTTGTATTTATTCAAAGAAGCACGATACACGAATGCCAAATCAGAGCAAACAATTTTATTAACATTAGTTTTTCAGTTCTCCTATGCCCCAACCTCATGCAACTGTATTTGGACAGAAAATAAAATTTTCTGAAGTGTATGGGTTATTTACCTGTGTTTATGATTACAATTGTTGGAATTAATACTATAACAACAATTGGGTACATAGTTACAGAGAGAAGGCAAGTGACAACAGGCATGCACTTTTCCCTTGTGCTGGCACAGAGCATAGTTCCAGTTGCATGATGGATTATGGGTAAGATAGCCATTGATCCCTCATTGAGCCACTGCCGCCACCACCCTGAGCAGGTTCATTTTTTTTTTAAAAAAAGCAATCAACAGGAGTGTTGAAAGCTACAAGTTGTTGCAATTTTAAAATACTTTTAAAATGTTGCTTAGTTGCCTTTGTTAAACATTTCTACTGTTGCGTCTCTTATTTCTATTGTTGTTTGATGTCTGGCCCCCTTACCTTCCAAGCCCCTAGGCTTCAGCCTACTAAGCCTAATGGTTAATCCACCACTGAAAGTGAAGGGCCCAGTACTGCAAGCTCCTGTTTTTAAGCGAGTGTTACTTTGGGGGTTGGTTTGAGGTCCAAAACACTCAGATTTCAGTCAATTTTTTTTAATTTTTTTTTAAATTTTTTTTTAAGACTCAGAGGCATCATTGAGTCAAAACCATAAATAGAGTAATGGATGATTACTCCAGGAAATACATCAGGTGAGAGAGAAGTCATGATTTAGAGTCATGTTTTTGAGACATTGAAACAGAATTCAGGATCATCTGCAAGTCATCTAAAACAATGAAGTCTTTGTTTCTCTTTGGAAGGGGAACAGTGATCCACCATGGCCATTTTGACTGACCCATGTCAGAATAAAAGCAGCAAGAGAATTGCTTCCTGACCATTCTGATGGTCATTTTTTCTGACCCATGCCTGGTTTTTAGAAGCATCATGGAAGTTGTGTGTTTCATTTCCCCTACGCAAGGAAGAACACTTCTCTGGAAGCAACTCAACAAGGATTTGAGAGTTTTAAGCAGTCTGATCACTCAAGTGTTTCATCTACTTCATAATTACTTCTGAACATCAGTTTAAAAGTTCAGAGTTTCAACACAGGATTTCTAAGACTGACATTCCAGAATTGTGCCTAAGCTGTAATGGTTTGGGTAACCCACATACACACAGGTATGTGTGCATAGCTGGGGTTCAGTTTAGATTTAAGTAAGTTGTTGTATTATTAGTAATTATTAATAAGAATATGGTTTTAAAATAACTTTTGCTGAATTTCTATTGCTGCTGGTCTGCAACATAACACGGGCATCTGAAGAGTGATGGGTACAGCAACAACTAAATATCACCCAGAGTTCCTACGCAAAGTGAGCATCATCAAATCATTGTGGGATCAATTCAGGTTGACACCATCAACTATGTTAAGAATCAAGCAAGCTGGTTCAGTCAAGGTCTAGAAAATCTACTGGAATCAAGCAAATAAAGAATTGCTAGAGGTTCACACCCAAAACATTAACTGACCATTTCTACTCATGGATGCAGTCTGATCTACTGAATTCCTCCAGCAATTCTTTGCACGCTCAAACCATTGATATTTATCAGACTGCTTCAGACCAAGTTCTTTTGCTCAAGATGTAGAGCCCTGGACTGGTCTAATTTCCTGCATTTGGGTCACATCCTCCTAAACCCTTCCAATCCAGGTCTGTCCAAAATTAACTACACCAATGCAAATTCTATAGCACAGATCCTTCCTGAATATTACAGATTGCACCAACTCCACGAAATAAGGATGTTCAATTCCACTTCACAATTAATATTGGGACACTGATGCAAAGCAATGGGTTCCTTGTTAAAATGGTCCACTGAGAATACTCTGATCTCCATCACAGGCCCACTCTCTCCATACAGTGATGTCCAGCTCCACAAGACTCCTCCAGCAACTTTGTTCTGTTGGGGTCAAATTCTATAGGTTCACCACCCAAAATCGGTTTATTCAGAATCCTAACAGTCTTTGTAAAAAAATTTTTTTAATTTTTTTTTTTTTTAAAATGCTGGTTCAACAGATCAAACAGCATTCTTTATGTAACAAGGGATAAAAATACATCAAGATTTTGTGCTTGAGCCCATCAAAGTATCACTCCCAACTGTGCCTATGTATTGATGTGGACCTCATTCTAGACTTCCCATTCCTGTATTCAGGCCATCATACATTTTTTTAAAAAACATTTAGAATTAGAGGCACAGAACAATAAGGCCCTTCAGCCCATCATATCCATGCTGACCTCAAGCACAGGTTTGCAGTAAATCACATTACATTCTCCATATTCCTCTCATCTCTTCCCATATGTAACCACTCAACTGCAGACTAGAAGCAATTCACCCACTGACCCAAACACCTAAAGGAAACTCGTGGTAAACATGCAAACCCAATACAAATACTGGAAGTCAAAACTAAACCTTGTCACTGAAGCTGAAAGGCAGAAACTCCAATGAAACCAATGTTAGAAGTGACAACTCATTGTCTACCCATAGGGGCAGACTGGTCATCCCTAGTGAACTGTTGAACATGCCTCTGTTGAATAATTTCTGCTTGCTTCAAAGTGTGGTCTCAATTGTGGAATCATTTGCTCCTTTATGCAAAGGAGATCACTATTCAAATAGGAAATGAAGGTCAATATATCATGTGGCTGTCATTGAATCTGCATGTTTGCTTTTGGAGATTGGTGCACAAGGACAATGTCCCCTTGTACATCAACATTTTCTAATCTAACACTATTTAAAGACCTTGATTTTGTTTTCAAATCCAAGTGACGAACTTCACATTCCTCTGCAATACTTCATCTGCTGCTGGTTCAAACCTCCATGGCAGACCAGAGCAATGACAGATGGCAGAATCTGAAGGGACTCAGCAGGTCAGGCAGCATCTAAGGAGATGGTCAGTCAGGACAGGGTCATTTAGAGACCAACACAGAATGGGAGATGGTAATGGGATACTTAGCAAATGAAGGTGGAGAGATGGAGAAATAGATAGAAGAGACCACTAGGGATTGTTTGGAAGGGGGAAGAAATTAGGGGAAAAAAAAGGACAAATGGAACCAAATGGGGGTGGGAGGGTTACCCAAAACTGGAAAATTCAATGTTCACACCTTTGGGTATTTCGCAAACCTCCACATCTACCTCCTTCTGTCCCATATCCCATCTTTCTTACCATCCTGTTCTCCTTCCCTTTTTACCCACATCTCCCTTCCCAGCCTAGTCTTTAAAAAACCCTGTCCTTAAACATTAACTGACCATTTCTCTCCATGGATGCTGATGGGTCTCTGCTCAAGATTCCACTATTTGCTGTTCTTGCATTTCTCCATTCATCCCGACTAATCGTTCCCGAACCACCCCCACCCCTTCCCAGTCAGTGAGGATGCTATTGGAGTCTTAATGCTTGTTGAAGTGGGGAAATTATTTTGAGGTAATAATTCTTCCCAGTTGTTGCTCAAATCAACACAATGTTTCAACATGAAACTTCACAACCATTAGTGGGTTATCCTGATACATTTAAGGATCTGGTTTACTTTTGCAGAGACATATCATTCATATTTCCCAGGATTTCACTGTTGTTCCATCCTGGGTTCTTGCACTCTATAGAGAAAGCAAAACTGTGAAT
Source organism: Narcine bancroftii (assembly GCF_036971445.1). NCBI lineage: Eukaryota > Metazoa > Chordata > Chondrichthyes > Torpediniformes > Narcinidae > Narcine > Narcine bancroftii. Next base: position 96,008,486 of record NC_091478.1, read on the forward strand.
GGAGAGACACTGAGGGGCTTAGCAGGTCAAGCAGCATCTGAGGAGAGAAATGGTCTGTCAATAGTTCAGATAAAGGATCCTGACCACCACCTCTAGCTTCTCATTGGTTATTCAGGATCTCTTTCATAACAATCCTACAAGCATTAGAAGGACTAACCAAGTCAAAAAGCAGGACAAGCCTCAACAGGTTTTTGACTGACTCAGTACCAGGCAAATACAAAGTTGCATTAATTGAGAGGACCAGAGAATAAAAGGAAGGATGTAATGCTGAGGCTTTATAAAGTCAGACTACATTTGGAGAATTGAGCAGTTTTGGCCCCTGTATCCAAGGCACTGGCATTGGAGAGAGCCCAAAAGAATTTACAACAATGCTTCCAGGGATGAGAGGGTTAGCATGCATTGAGGGCACAGTGCCTGTAGTCCTTGGAGATCAAAAAGGAGAGGGGAGGGGGAAGAGAAGTGGGGGAAAGAGATGCTGGACCAAGCCTCAGTGTCCAGAGGAGAACAAGCTGTATTCCTAACTTTTCAGGCCTGAGAGAGCCTGCCAGCTCCACATCTTGACCTATATACACTGCCAGGTCTGCTGAGATCCTCCAGCATTTAGTTTTAGGGCCCGAGCCCTTCCTCAAGGCATTGAAACCTAAATAGTGAAAGGGCTGTATCGAGTGGACAAGGGGGTGACGCCTCCAATAGTGGGGAAGTCTAGGACCAAGAGGGCACAGCCGCAGGACAAAAGGAGCTGAAGTCCTATTTCTTCTGCCAGAGAGTCTGTGGAGTCCATTCCCATACATGGCGAGTTTGTCATCTACGTTGTAGAAATGCACCAACATTTCACCGGGCAAATAGGGAGAAGGCACGAGAATGGGTCTGAAGGAAAACAGACATTGGCTCTGGTTAAATGGTGGGGCAGACGATGGGCCGAATCGTCCCGTGAACGAGGCTGTCGGTGGCCACTGGGGTGCGTTCAGCGAGTAGACAGACAGCCTGGGGGTGGCAGGCAGCTCCCATCCCGATGTAGCAAACACTTGCCCGGAGGAGCGAGTCACCGGCGGCGGAGCTCAGACCGATCCCCCAGTGGGGATCCACCAGCTGCCCTCCCCCCAAACCCATCCAGATCAGGGTGGGCAACCGCCTGCCCCTGGGGAAGAGAAGAAAGAGAAGGTGCCACTATCCCGGCCAGGGGCGGGGCAACAATTCCCCCCCACCCCACTCCCGTCGCTTTCACCCCTTGGTCACTGGAGTGCATGCCGGGGACCGAGGCGCCCGCCTCGGGGAAGGAGGAAGGGGGGTGGAAGAAGTTCTGTGAGATTCACTTCCCCGGGACCCCCGACCAAGCGCCACTAAAGCAACCCCGAACCTCCCCAAAATCTGGGCGGTACAACGTGGTCGGGACCCGTGGGGAAAGAATGAGGGTTAAACCTGGGCGGTCCATGCGGGGAAAGAGAGTTAGCCCCCCCCCCCACGAAAGCAGAGGGGAGAGAGAGAGCGTCCCGCCGGCGGCGCGGAGTCAGGGTGGGTGGGGGGGTTGAGCCCCGCGGGACGAGGTGCGGGCGGCGCGTCCCAGCCTCGGGGAGGGAGCCCACTGCGCTGAACAAAGAAGAGGTCGCTCGCCACTACATTGTTCCCTCCGAAAAAGTCACCCCACCCCTCCATTCGGCAGCCCCTGCCTCCAGGGACCGGCCGGGGGAAACCTACCGGTCCGCTCTTTGTCCACTCGACAGCGACACAGGAGCTGGTCCACTCTCCTCGCCGGTTCGACAGCGACTGGGGCGACTCCCGGACCGCGGACTCTGCTCCCACCCCCCGGCCGCCCCTCCTCCTTTTATCCGTCTCTCCTCCACACCCTCCCCCCGCCCCCGTCTGCTGTCGCACGTTTCCCCGTCTGTCCGCACTCCGAAACTCCGCCAACAGCTGGAATCGGGGCGAACAAAGCCGGGTCGGTGCGGGTTAGCCAATATCTGGGGGGAAGAAAGGTTCTGCCTCTCGCTGATTGCCCGCTCACCCCGCCGGTTTTCTTTTGGACAAAGTAATTGAGTTCCGTTTCTTAATGGAACTTGCTAACGGTCGGCCCAGCGTGGTCTGAGGACGCCCTCTCCCTCTCTCTCCCCTTCCCTCTCCCTCCCCCCCCTCCTTCCCTCTCTCTCTCTCTCTCCCCCCTCCCTCTCTCTCTCCCCCCTCCCTCTCTCTCTCCCCCCCTCCCTCTCTCCCTCTCCCCCCTCCCTCTCCCTCTCCCCCTCTCTCTCCTCCCCTCTCCCCCTCTCTCCTCCCCCTCTCCCCCTCTCCCCCTCTCTCTCCTCCCCTCTCCCCTCTCTCTCCTCCCCTCTCCCCTCTCTCTCCTCCTCTCTCCCCTCTCTCCCCCCTCTCCCCTCTCTCCCCCCTCTCCCCCCTCTCTCCTGCCCTCTCCCCCCTCTCTCCTCCCCTCTCCCCCTCTCTCTCCTCCCCTCTCCCCCCTCTCCCCCTCTCTCCTCCCCTCTCCCCCCTCTCCCCCTCTCTCCTCCCCTCTCCCCCCTCTCCCCCTCTCTCCTCCCCTCTCCCCCCTCTCTCCTCCCCTCTCTCCTCCCCTCTCCCCCTCTCTCTCCTCCCCTCTCCCCCCTCTCCCCCTCTCTCTCCTCCCCTCTCCCCCTCTCCCCCTCTCTCTCCCCCTCTCTCCCCCTCTCCCCCCCTCTCCCCCTCTCTCCCTCTCCCTCCCCCTCTCTCTCCCTCTCCTTCCTCCCCTCCTTCTTCCCCCACTCCCCCTCCTTCTCCCCCCACTCCCCCTCCTTCTCCCCCTCCTTCTCCCCCCCCTTCTCCCCCCCCCCTCCACTCCTCTCCACTTGGATGAGCCACTAACCAAATGCCTGTGGAAGGTCTAACCTCAGAGAAATCCCTCAGAGTCCTGCATAAATCCTACCCTGCACACCTGGTCTTTGTGTGTTAGTGGGCAGGTATTTCTAGCACCTGATCAGAGTTTATCGTGATACACACATGAATTGGGCAGAAATTACTCTTGCTACAGTTACATTGGTCAGTAAACTACACTGGTTAACAAGAATAATAAATTACGTAAGAGAAAAGATATATAAAAAGATGGATAGATATTCAAAGTTGCAGTTAGTGCAAGAAAAAAAAAAGGCTGTTTCGATAGTGCAGACAGATCTTTGGTCAGAATTAGGCTCGTACTGGAAGGTTCAGGAGCCTGGTTGCTGTTGGATTAAAAACTGTTCCTCCACCTGCTGGTCTTCATGCTTCTCTGCCTTTTGCCCGAAGGTAGCAGTGAGAAAAAAAAGGTGGTGACCAGGGCGATGTGGGGTCTTCCTGATGATGGCTGCCTTTCTGAGGCAGGACAGGTGGTCGGAGCCCGTGATGGACGTGGCCAGGTTTGTGCAGCCTTCTGTGTTCCACCTGGGTACTCCACTTTCCAAACCAGGCTGTGATATAGCCAATCAGTCAGTACAGGTTCCAGTTCCACCGTGTACTCCGTCTCAATGTATGTCATTTGAGTACAATTCATCTCCACTCAGGTCATTCTCAGAGTGCCTGAGATTTGGAGCACTCTGCCTGAAGATTTGGTGCCAGCTGGTTGGAATACTTGGCAGGTCAGCAGCATCTGTGGAGGGAAAATCAGTCAACGACTCATGTTGAAGGCCCTTCTTCAGAACTGAGAGAACAAAAAACAAGAGTGATGAAAATTAGATACAGATTTACTTGACACTTTGTTCTAGTTAAACCCCTTTCAGAAGGGTTTAATTGGTACTATTTATACTCATTAATTTGAGATCAGTCCCCATGGATAAGATTCAACAATCATGGGAATTGGAACATCAACTACATTATCTCCTGAAACAAGGGGAAGAATTACTAGTTAATACTTCTCTTTGTGCCTGTCATTCTTTAATACAATTTAAAATAGTTCATAGAGCTTCTATGTCTAAAGATAAACCAGCTCTCAAGTTGGCTAATATGAGCTCTACTTGTAATAGATGCAATATTGAGGTGGCTTCATTGACTCACATCTTTTGGTCATGTCAAAATTTTGGAAAGATATTTTTAAAGCTCTATGAATGATTCTGGTTATTCAATTACAACCTCACCCTTTAACTGCTCTTTTTGGAATTACTAGATGTAGGTTATTTACTTTCTTCTGCAGATTGAGTTGTAGCTTTTTCTACATTATTAGCTAGAAGAGCCATTTTACTTAAATGGAAAGACTTTAAAAGAGGACACCGACGGGAGAGGGGCTCAGCAGAGGAGCGGGTAGCAACAGCACCAACAGTGAGGGATGCCCGACACCAGGGCGCTCAGCTAGAGGATGAGGGAGGCGGGAGGGGATGGAGCGAAGAAACAGACGAGGGAGAAAGACGGAGGGGTGACTGACAAGAGGAGCAATGGCAGGAGACCCGACAGATGAACAGCCCAGGAGGGGAGGACCAACAGCAAGAGGCCCAGCAAGAGGAGGCCTGACAAAGAGATATAAGCAGCTCATCAGGAAAAACAGAAGAGACACAGACACAAAGAAGAGAAGAAGACACAAACATAGGTACAGACAGAAGAAGAGGAAGAAGAAGACCAAGATCTTCACAGAGAAATAGAAGGTAAAACTGATGGACAGAATATAGATAACGTCTTTTTTGAAGAACAAATGAGATCACTAAAGAATGGTTGTCATTAGAATTTAAGTGCAATTAAAAAGAAAATGAAAAGAGCAGAAGATAAAATGCAAAGTTTAGAACTGGTCATGACAGAAATAGGGAAAAGAGTAGAGAGTGTGGAAGAGCAGGAAACGGCTAAAGAAATGGAAGTCAATGACTTAAGAGAAAAATTGGAAGTGACAAAAAAATTAAAGAGACACAAGAGTTGTTATCTCAGAAAATTGATATTTTGGAAAATTATAGTAGGCGAAACAACATAAAAATAGTGGGCCTGAAGGAGGGTGAAGAAGGGACAGACATGAAGGAATTTATAAAAGGATGGATCCCAAAGGTCCTGAGCACAACAGAAATGCAGGAAGAAATGGAAATAGAAAGGGCACACAGAGCATTAGCTCTGAAACCACAGACACATCAAAAACCAAGATCCATCTTAGTAAAATTTTTGAGATTTACGACAAGAGAAAATATACTGGAGTGGGCAAGGAATAAAGTTAGAGAAGATAATAAGCCATTGGAATACAAGGGTCAAAATTTTTTTTTACCCAGACCTAAGTTTTGAACTCAAAGAGGAGGAAGGAGTTTAATACAGCGAAAACAATTTTATGGAAAAAAGGTTATAAATTCATGTTAAGACATCCAGCCATGCTTAAAATATTTATACCTGGGGAGCAAAACAGACTGTTATCGGATCCGGAGGAAGCACAAGAATTCGCAAAATGTTTGCAGGACAGATAAAGAGATGTAACAAGAATGAAGAATGGCGATAAAGTATATATAAAGCAATGTATATGTAAAGAACTAAAGAGGGAAAAGAGAAGGGAAGGAAGGAAGTAAGGGAAAGAGAGAGAGAGAGAGTGAGCTTTGTTATATGTGTAAAAAAAGTGTTTTCTGGAGAGGGCTGGGTGGAGAGGGAATAACCGTCACTGCAAAATCAGTTGATGCTTGCGAGCAAGACCGCAATCCAAATGGAAAAGGGAGTTGTGGTTGCCTGGCAAGGGATAAAAGGCAACTCAGAGAGGGGGGGGGGAGCATTTGGGGTTAAGGTATTATTGGGTGTGGGAATTGTTGGGGTATTTTATGTTTTAAATGTGTTGTCTTACATTGAGTTTAATAAGGGAAAACTAAGAGATGAAAATGGGAAAAAGGGTGATGGAGGTGGTGAGGAGGTGGAAAAGAGGTGTAAGCTACGTTGAACTATATGACTATAAACATTATTGGAATACATAACCAAATTAAAAGGAAGAAGCTACTAAATTTATTGAAGAAGGAAAAAATAGATATAGCATTTGTGCAGGAAATGCATCTAACTGAAGTGGAACATAACAAACTAAAGAGAGATTGGGTAGGACACGTAGTGGCAGCATCCTATAATTCAAAAGCTAGAGGTGTAGCCATATTAGTTAACAAAAATGTACCAATCAAAATAGAGGAGGAAATAATAGATCCAGCAGGGAGGTATGTAATGATAAAATGTCAGATATACTCAGAATTTTGGAATTTGCTCAAAATATATGCACCTAATGAGGAGGATCAAAAGTTTATGCAAGATATTTTTTTGAAGATTGCAGACACACAAGGAAATATATTGATAGGGGGGGATTTTAACCTTAATTTGGATCCAATGTTGGATAAAACTGGACAAAAGATAAGCAAAAAGAATAAAGTAGTCAAATTTATGGTTAAATCAATGCAGGAAATGAAACATGAATATATGGAGGAGGCAACACCCAAGAGAGAAGGAATATTCATATTATTCAAGTCGGCATAAAACATACTCAAGCATTGATATGTTTTTGTTGTCAGCCCATATTCAAGGGAGAGTTAGGAAAACTGAGTATAAAGCTAGACTACTATCAGATCATTCACCCCTGTTATTAGCAATAGAACTGGAGGACATCCCACCAAGAACATATCGATGGAGGTTAAACTCCACACTACTTAAAAGGCAGGAATTTAGAGAGTTTATTGAATGCTGAATTAAAACATATTTTGAATAAACACAGAATCAGTGAAAGACAAATTTATATGATGGGACTCAATGAAAGCCTTCATTAGAGGGCAAATAATAAGTTATGTAACTAAGATGAAAAAGGATTACAATTAGGAAATAGAGCAGTTAGAAAGGGAGATAGTAAGTACAGAAAAGGAACTAGTAAAAAGGGATGATATGACGAAAAAGAGAGAATTGGCGGACAAAAAAATAAAATACATAACATTACAAACGTACAAGGTGGAGAAGAACATAATGAAAACAAAGCAAAAGTATTATGAACTGGGAGAAAAAACACATAAAATATTAGCCTGGCAACTTAAAACAGAACAAGCTAAAAGAACTGTATTGGTATAAAGGAAAAAGGACAAACAAATTACATATAACCCAACAGAGATTAATGAAAATTTTAAGGAATTTTATGAACAATTGTATCAAACTGAGAACGAGGGGAAAGATGATAAAATAGAGGAGTTTTTAGCTAAAATTGAACTGCCGAAATTGCAAGAAGAGGAACAAAACAAACTAATAAAACCATTTGAAATAGAGGAAGTACAGGATATATTAAAAAAGCTGCCGAACAATAAAACACCAGGAGAGGATGGATTTCCAATAGAATTTTATAAAGCATTTAAAGAGTTATTCATTCCTCCTCTCCTGGAAGTAATGAACCAGATAGAAGAAACACAAAGGTTGCCAGATTCATGTAAGACAGCAATAATTATAGTAATACCAAAGATGGGGAAGGATCCACTAACACCAGCATCATATAGACCAATATCTCTACTTAACTCAGATTATAAGATAATAGCGAAATTATTAGCAAACAGATTGGCCGATTGTGTACCAAAAATAGTAAAACAAGATTAAACTGGATTTATTAAGAAACAATGAACGGCGGATAATGTCTGTAAACTTATTAATCTAATTCATACAGTTCAAGGAAATAAGAAACCAACAGTGGCTGTTGCTTTAGATGCAGAAAAAGCCTTTGACAGAGTAGAGTGGAATTACTTATTTAAAGTATTACAGAAGTTCAATCTACCAGAAAAATATATAAATTGGATTAAAGCATTGTATAATGGACCATTGACGAAAGTAGCAGTAAATGGATATGTATCGAATCAATTTAAATTAAGTAGGTCAACTAGACAGGGATGTCCATTACCCCCTCATTGTTCATCTTAGCAATAGAACCTTTGGCAGAACTGATAAGAATAGAAAATAAAATAAAAGAGATAAAAATAAAGGAGGAGGAGTATAAAATCAGCTTATTTGCAGATGACATCATAGTATACCCAACAGAACCAGAGGTATCAGTAAAAGAATTACATAAGAAATTGAAGGAATATGGAGGAATATCGGGGTACAAGATCAATGCAAACAAAAGTGAAGTGATGCCAATGAGTAACGCAGACTATACAGAATTTTAAAAAGAATCACCATTTAAATGGCAGGCACAAGCAATCCGATACCAAGGGATTAGGTTAGATAATAACTTAAGCCACTTGTACAAACTAAATTATCAGCCACTAATAAAGAAATTGCAGGAAGACTTAGAACATTGGAAAGAATTACCGCTAACATTGATAGGGAGGGTAAACTGGATTAAAATGAACGTGTTTCCAAGGATACAATACTTATTTCAAATGATACCAATTCCCTTAACAGAATCTTTTAAAATGAACTAAAGAGAATAATAAGGAAATTCTTGTGGAAAGGGAGGAAACTGAGCGTAGCGTTAGATAAATTAACAGTGAGGTATAACCAAGGTGGTTTGCAATTACCAAACTTTAGAAATTATTATAGAGCCGCACAATTAAGGTATTTATCAGATTTTTACCAGACAAGGAAAAAACCAGACTGGACTAAGATAGAGTTAGATAAAATAAGGGAGAACGAACCAGATCATATACTTTAAGTGGGATGAAAAGCTGATATGATATAAAAGCTCACCAGTATTGCATCATTTACTCAATATATGGAAGAAGATCCACTTAGAAAGGAAAAAAAAACGAATGACCAAATACCAAAATTATTATTGATGCAAAATCCACTAATCCCTTTTACAATAGATAACTTTTCCCTTAGAGAATGGGAGAGAAAAGGAATCAAAAGAATAGAAATTGTTTTTTGGGAAATAATTTATTAATATTTGAACAGTTGAAGTACAAATATGGAATAACTCATGGTACAATGTTTGCATATCAACTGAAAGCTTATTTAAAGGATAAATTGGTAAACAGATTGAGATTAACTGAAGGAAGCAGCTTTGAATACGTGATTACAGACACAATGATAATTAAAAGATTTATAACCAACATGTACATTAAGCTGCAAGATAAGAAAAATGAAATAAACTATAAACCTAAGCAGAAGTGGGAAAAAGATCCAAACATAAAGATAAAAAATGAAGTACGGAAAAGTTATGTTCTGGAACTATGAAGAATATAATAAACACAAGGTTACGCATGATACAGTAGAATTGGTTACACAGGGTATATATCACTCCTCAAAATTAAAAGAATGGGATCCAACATTATCAGACAGATGTTTTTGTTATAAGAAGGTAATGGGAACAACAGTACATGCAATTTGGGCATTTGAAAAAGAGAATACGTTTTGGAAAGAACTAAATAAGATAGTAAATAAAATCACAAAAAGCAACATACCAAAAAATCCAGAGATCTTTCTTTTTAGTAACATAGCAAGTAAAGAATTAGGCCTCAAATTAGATAAAGCACAAAAAAGATTCATTTTGATAGCCTTAGCAGTAGCAAAAAAATGTATAATGTCAACTTGGAAATTGGAAGGGAGCCTGAGAATACAGCAATGGTACATGGAAATGAATAAATGTATTCCATTGGAAAAAATAACATATAGTTTAAAAAATAAAGTCACATTGTTTGAACAAATTGGAACCTTACATGGAACATAACAGAGACCTCCATCCCCTAAAATGATAAGAAGACAAAACGACTAGATTCAGCGTGTAACAAATAGATATCGCATTTTTCTTGTTTTATTTTCCTTTGTGTGAAGATATTGTTTTATGGTTTTATTGTATTGTATATGTTGAATATTTATGGGTTTTGAAGAGGGGAGGGAGGGAAAGGGCGAAAAAAGGGAGAAAATGCCACTGTGTATATTTAATGAGAAATGTTTGTACATATTTTGGTTGATATGGTTCACAGTGTGAAAAATAAAAAATTATTTAAAAAATGGAAAGACTCTAATTCTCCTACATTATTTCAACAGCTTTCTCATGTTGTGTCTTTCTTAAATCTAGAAACAAATCAGGACGTAGTTTAGATACAACTACTAATTTTTTTTTAAAAACATGGAAATCATTTATCGATTAGTTTCATGAGATATAACTGGTGTTATTCTATGAATGATTTTCTTCATTTCCAGACATAATATAATCCTTGCCGTTTTTGTTATCTGTGGACCGGAGCTGTGTCTTAAACTATTTGACAGATCCTCAGGATAGGCCACTCAGTTTTTTTTTCTAGATTAGTTGTTTCTTTATATGCATTAATAATTATTTCTTGATTTCTTTGTTAGGAGAATGATTTCTAATATGTCACATTTTCACTCTTTGGAATTTATATCTGATACTTATTCTATGTAAGCTTGGACAGACCATTTTAATCGTGTTATTTCTATTTCCTTATGCTGTGTATATTATGAAATATTAATACAAATATTGAAAAAAAATGGAATTGGATGCAGCCCTGGGAAGAGTCGAGGTGTTAGGGATTGAGGGAGTGGCCACATGGGTTAGTACAGGTGCGATGGGCCAAATATACCAGCAAAACTAGAGGTGAATTATTCACGTGATGAGAAATTGTGGGGTGGGGGGAGCTACAAGTGCAGTGTAAGATAGCCCTAAAGTTCTTGGGAATAAATCTCCAGTAAGATGACCTGGGACAAGTACGTTGACATAATGGTCAAGAAAGCACCAACACCCTGGAAAATCAAGGAGGTTTGGCATGTCTCCCTTGTTCCTCAACAATTTCTACAGGTGCATTATTGAAAGCAGACTTGCTGGATGCATCACAGCGTGGGACGAGTTGTCGTGAGCTGCTCTGCACAAGAACTAATGAAGTTGCAGAAGGTGGTGAATACAGAACATCACACAAACCCCTTCCCTCCATGGACTCTGTCTACATCTCCAACTGCTCAAGGAAGGCTGCCAAGATACTAAAGAGCCCATCACACCCCAGGCACACCTATTGGGGAGAAGAGTTATTGAACCCACCAACCGGCTTAAAGACAGTTTCTTTCCCACATCCATCAGGGTCCTGAATGAACTCCATGCAGTGCTCTCAAGCTGTCCTTGCTTGGTGCTAATATACCTTCTTTTCATTGTAATACTATACTCTGTAAATCATGAAGACCAGAAGCAGAAAACAATTAGAAAAGCAAATGATATGTTAGTTTTGATTGTATGAAGATTTGAGTGCCAAAGTGGAGACATTCAACTTAATTGAACAGAGCCCCTGTGAGACATCCCTGGACTATTGTGGACAGTTAGGCATACAAACCACGAGCGTCTTGAAGGGTGGGAGGGAACCAACCCATGTCATTATGGGGAGAACATACAGACAGCACTGAATTCGAACCCAGCTTCCTACATTGCCGGAGAAACTCAACAGCTCACACGGCATCCATAGGAAATAAAAGGCAGTTGCTGTTTCAGGCCTGAACCCTTCTTCAGGTGTATTGAAAATCAGGCAGACACCTGGATTAAAAGGAGAGGGTTGGGGAAGGGGGTGGAGTACAGGCAAAGAGGTAAGAGATAATGGATAATAAAGTGAATACTTTATGGTGGGAGAGTAGAAAAGAAAGAAGCTGAGAAGTGATGGGGTGAAGGCAGAGGTCAAAGAAAGATAGGAAAAGGAAGGGAAGAGGATGGGGAAATGGAGGAATTCAGGCAGAGGAGTGAGGAAAGGGGAGGGACCAAGGAGAGAGTTAATGGAAATTGGAGAAGTTGATATTGATGATGTTTGTCAAGATGGAATTTAGATTTCAGATTTATTGTCACATACAATCCTGATATTCTTTATCCAGCAGGCAAGGCAGAATTATCATTTATTGGCAGTGCAAAAAAAACTGTACTCAACATACACATGAAAGCAAAGAAATAGAAACAAACTGTGCAATACAGAGAGAATTAAAAAAAAATCAACTAAGTGCAAAATTAAGAGTCCTTAAATGAGTCCCTGATTGAGTTTGTTGTTGAGGAGTCTGATGGTGGAGGGGGAGCAGCTGTTCCTGAACCTGGTGGTGCGAGTCTTGTGGCACCGACACCTCTTTCCTGATGGGAGTAGTGAAAACACCATGTGTGATGTGGATCCTTGATCATTGCTGTTGCTCTGTGACGGCAGTGTTCCCTGTAGATGTCCTCGATAGTGGGGAGGGTTTTGCTTGTGATGTCCTGGGCTGTGTCCACTACCTTTAGCAGGGGTCTAGACTCAGCAGTATTGGTGTCCCTGAACTGACTGTGATGCAGCTGGTCAGCACACTCCACCACACATCTGCAGACATTTGTCAGGGTTTCCGATATCATAACGAACCTCCGTAAACTCCCGAGGAAGTAGAGGCGCTGACGTGCTTTCTTCACGATGCCATTAGTGTGTTGGGTCCAGGAAAGATCCTCCACAATAGTGACTCCCAATAACTTACACTTGCTCACCCTCTCCACCTCTGATCCCCCATTGTTCACTGGCATGTACACCTCTGGTTTTCCAGTCCTGAAGTTAACTTTCAGCTCCTTAGTTTTGGTGACATTGAGAGCAAGATTGTTATTTGTACACCATTCGGCCAAGTTTTCCATCTCCCTCCTGCAGGCTGACTCATCGCCCCTTTCTATACAACCAACTACCGTGGTATCATCAGTGAATTTGTAGATGGTGTTGTTGTCGTACCGAGCCTCACAGTTATAGGTGTACAGTGAATAGAGCAGTGGGCTAAGAACGCAGCCCTGTTTTGCTTCAGTACTGAGTGAGTTCATGGAGATGTTCTTTCCAATCTGCACTGATTGTGGTCTGGAGGTTAGGAAATCCATGATCCAATTACACAGTTGGGTGTTGGGTCCAGATCTTAAAGTTTGCTGATCAGTTTTGAGGGGATGATGGTGTTAAATGTCAAACTGTAGTTGATGGCGCACCCTGATATATGCATCTTTGGTGTCCAAAGATATTGTGCTTCCAATCTGCAGATGGCATTGGCTTGGCAGTGCATGAGACCATGGACAGATATGCCAGTGTGGCAATGTGTGGCAGTGTGAAATTAAAATGGTTGGCCTGGAAGGTCCTTGCTGTTGTAGCAGACAGAGTGAAGATACTTAAGGAAATGATCTCCCAGTCTGTGTCCAGTCTCTCTGATGTTAAGGCCATATTGGGAGAATGGGATGCAGTAAATGGTCCCTACAGATTCACAGATGAAGCTTTGCTTCACTTAGAAGGACCTGAATGTTTGGGTTCCTGAGTGGTGATGAGGGAGAAGGTGTAAGTGCAAGTGTAGCACTTCTTGTGGTCATAGGGGTAATTTACCAAGGGGGTGATTGGTGGGAAGGGACGAGTAGACGAGGAAGTCACAGAGGGTGTGTGGACCCTGCGAGAGGGGAGGAGAAGATTTCTCCGGTGATGGGATCCCATTGCAGGTGGCAGAAAGTGCAGAAAACAATATGTTGGATGCAGAGGCTGGTGATATGGTTAGGTAGGATGGGAGGAACCCTGTCCTTGTTATGTCTAGGGGAAAGGGCCAGGAGAGAGAGAGCAGAAAAAGAGGCGATGTGGGTGAGTTAATAGCAGCAGATGAAACCACATTTTCTGGAGGACATGTGAGATGTCTTGGAATGGAAGGTCTCATCCTGGATCAGATGTGGCGGAGACAGAGGAATTGAGAGAAAGGAGCAACATCCTTACAGGAGACAGGGTGGGAAGAGTTACAGGCAAGGTAACTGTGGGAGATGGTGGGTTTGTCTCCTGAAAGATGTCTCCTGAAATGAGGAAAAGATCAGGCCCTTTTGCTTCCTCTGGATGCTGCATGACCTGCTGAGTTTCTCCAGCTCTTTTGTGTCACTGAACTCAGTATTTTCTTACTAATAAGCCTCTTCACCATCAGACTCCTTAACAACAAACTCACTCAGAGACTCACTGAAAGACTCTTACTTTTGTACATTATTGATTTTTTTCTCACATTCAGTTTGTTTAGATTTCTTTATTTGTTTACACGTGCATATATATCTCCTTGAGTGGTTTGAAGTAAATCACTAAATTCTGTAGACATCGCGTTTGGAATAAAAAACACAGGTCAAACAGTGCCCTTTATGTAACAAAGGTAAAGATACATCACCAACGTTTTGGGCCTGAGCCCTTCATCAAACTGCAGATTGGAGGAACAACACCTTATTTTCCAAATGGGCACTTTATTTTCCAGATGGCATTAACAGCGACTTTACTGCCTTCCAGTAAATCTGCTCACCTTTTCTTTCCCCTCCCCCCCTTTTCCTGACTTTTCAGTCTTCTACTCACCCAGTCATCCCTCCTCCCCTCATTGCTGCCGTCCCTTCCCTCCTTTCTCCACCTATCATCTGCTGCCTTTGCCACCCCCGCTCTTTTGTTTGGACACTTGCCAGCATTTTCTCATACTTTGATGAAGGGCTCAAGCCCAAAATGTTGGTTATGAATCTTTACCTTTGGTACAAAAAGGACACTGTTTGAACCTGACCTTGAGTAGTTTGTTGCACTATCACTAAGTAGTAATTCTGCCTCACCCGCAGGAGAAAGAATCTCAGGGTGGTATGTGATGTCATGTATGTACTCTGACAATAAATCTGAAATCTGAGGTGATTTCTGTTCTCTCACAATCTGACAAGGCTTGTTATCCTGGTTGCATTTTCCAACCATTAGTTAAACCATAATCAACCCTGTAAAAGAGGAAAATTTGGTTGGTTATCACACTTGCTCCCTCTGGGATCTTGCTGGATGCTGCAGCTCCTACTGACAATGAATAACTTTGGGTTCCACATTGCGTTGGTGGGGGTGGGGGGGTTTCTCCACTGGAGCAGGAATCACAATATTCATTTATAAAGCACTTTTGAGACTTCAACGTGGACTTGATCATGCAACTCTTCCTTTGGCAGTGGATCTGAGGGAGGTAGTTGACATTTCAAGGGGTATTTGAGTGGCCTTTAACTGTTGCAATATGGACTTGGGTGCAAGCTTCCAATGGGTTGCAAAGGCACGTTGGGTGATGATTGGATAGTCCCTGTGTTGATTGGCTAGGCTCTGTGATAATTGGTCAGCATTTGCAATAATTGATTGGCTAACCTCTGTGATGTAAAAACACACCAAAATGCTGAAGGAATTCAGCTGGTCTTTCAGCATCCATAGGAGACCAAGATGTATTGCTGGCATTTCAAGCCTGAGCCCTTCTTCAAGGAATAAGTAAAGAATATCAAAAAACAGGAAATTTCTGAATAGAAACAGTGCTAGCTGGGGAGGAGTCCAGACCAATGAACAAATTGGAGGATACGGGGAGAGGTGAGAATTGATTATATCTGTACGAAAGGAGATAGGGAAAAGGGAGAGACAGAACTGGGGGAAGTCAATGGGGGAGAAATGAGGGGAGGAGTTTAACGAAAGCCAGAGAAGTCAATATTAATGCCATCCAGTTGGAGGGTGCCCAGACAGAAGATGAGATGCTGTTTCTCCATTTTGCAGGTGTTCTCAGTCTCGCAGTGCACGAGACCATGGACAGACACATGAGCAAGGGAATGAGATGGGGAACTGAAATGGGTGGTCACTGGGAGATCCACGCTATAGTGGCGGACAGAGCCGAGCGATCTCCCAGTCTGAGCATAATCAATTCTCACCTCTCCCCTTATCACAATGATTCTCAACTTTTTTTCTTTCCACTTACATTAGGTGCTCTGTGATGAGTAAGGGATGGGTTAAGGTGGTATGTGGGTGGAAAGAAATAGTTGGAGAACCACTGTTTTAATCGTCCCTCATTGACTCGTTATGTGTCCGGTTTCATAGGTCCAGAGAAAATGGGCCAATGACCATTTTTCTCCAACAAAATATTTCAATAGGGTCTAGAACAGTGATTCTCAACCTTCCCTTCCCACCTTAAGCAATCCCTTACCCATCACAGAGCCCCCTGCAGCACAGAGAATACTTAAAGTGGGATGTGAGTGGAAGGAACAAGGTTGAGTTCCACAAGCCATTAACACCCTTTGTTGGCCTGGACTCCTGCCCCAGCCAGCATGGCCTCTCCTCTGAGATTCCTTTGCTTTACCTTGAAGGGCTCAGGCCCAAAACATGAAAAAATCATCTTTGTCTCCCATAGACACCGCGAGGCTGCGTTCACTGGCTCTGCAGACTTTTATGTCTGTGCCTCTGTGATGATTGGCCAGGCTCTGCAATGATTGATTGGCCTGTCTCTGGGCTTATTGGCTCTGCGCTGAAAAGGGGCGGCTTCATCGGCAATGACGTCATTACCATCCA
This sequence comes from Narcine bancroftii, assembly GCF_036971445.1. Taxonomy (NCBI): domain Eukaryota; kingdom Metazoa; phylum Chordata; class Chondrichthyes; order Torpediniformes; family Narcinidae; genus Narcine; species Narcine bancroftii. The sequence goes on from NC_091478.1 coordinate 96,024,625, forward strand.
AGCCGCTTTCAACAGAGGTCCTTCACCATTAAAATCTGTCTACAAAGCTGCCGGACATAATTTAATAAAGTTCAATACAATATGAGAACTAAAAGACATGATGATAGAGATGCATGTGATTGCTGTAAATGACGTCATTATGCTGGAAACATCAGTCAAAAAGCTGCTTGAACTAGTTTCTAACCTTTCAATATCAAAATCTGTTATCATCACGAATTATTAAGCCAGGTCATGGTAAACTTAACGGTCGATTGAATGGCGAAAGGCGTGGGGAAGGAGCGCTCCGAGTCGCCCCAGGTCTTGCCGTTGCTGGGGTGACGTCATTGATCCGGGTCCTCGGACGGGCGAAGTGGCGAAGATGGCGCCCGTGGGGGAGAGGAAGGTTCTGGGCGCCGCGACCGAGAGCCAGGAGACGGCGGAGGAGGATGAGGGGCAGAACCTGTGGTAGGCTTGGCCCTTCCCTCCCGGAGGGGCGCGGGCGGGCGGGAGCGGAGGGCGCGGGCGTGCGGGCGGGCCCTTCTCTCCCGGGGGAGCGGGCGCGGGCGGGCCCTTCTCTCCCGGGGGAGCGGGCGCGGGCGGGCCCTTCCACCCCTTGGCCCCCCCCCTTCCACCCCTCGGCCCCCCCCCTTCCACCCCTCGGCCCCCCCCTTCCACCCCTCGGCCCCCCCCCCTTCCACCCCTCGGCCCCCCCCCTTCCACCCCTCGGCCCCCCCCTTCCACCCCTCGGCCCCCCCCTTCCACCCCTCGGCCCCCCCCCTTCCACCCCTCGGCCCCCCCCTTCCACCCCTCGGCCCCCCCCTTCCACCCCTCGGCCCCCCCCCTTCCACCCCTCGGCCCCCCCCCTTCCACCCCTCGGCCCCCCCCCTTCCACCCCTCGCCCCCCCCTTCCACCCCTCGGCCCCCCCCTTCCACCCCTCGGCCCCCCCCTTCCACCCCTCGGCCCCCCCCTTCCACCCCTCGGCCCCCCCCTTCCACCCCTCGGCCCCCCCCTTCCACCCCTCGGCCCCCCCCTTCCACCCCTTGGCCTCCCCCCTTCCACCCCTCGCCCCCCCCTTCCACCCCTCGCCCCCCCCTTCCACCCCTCGCCCCCCCCTTCCACCCCTCGGCCCCCCCCTTCCACCCCTCGGCCCCCCCCTTCCACCCCTCGGCCCCCCCCTTCCACCCCTCGGCCCCCCCCTTCCACCCCTCGGCCCCCCCCTTCCACCCCTCGGCCCCCCCCTTCCACCCCTCGGCCCCCCCCTTCCACCCCTCGGCCCCCCCCTTTCCACCCCTCGGCCCCCCCCTTTCCACCCCTCGGCCCCCCCCTTCCACCCCTCGGCCCCCCCCTTCCACCCCTCGGCCCCCCCCTTCCACCCCTCGGCCCCCCCCTTCCACCCCTCGGCCCCCCCCTTCCACCCCTCGGCCCCCCCCTTCCACCCCTCGGCCCCCCCCTTCCACCCCTCGGCCCCCCCCTTCCACCCCTCGCCCCCCCCTTCCACCCTCGCCCCCCCCCTTCCACCCCTCGGCCCCCCCCCTTCCACCCCTCGGCCCCCCCCCTTCCACCCCTCGGCCCCCCCCCTTCCACCCCTCGGCCCCCCCCTTCCACCCCTCGGCCCCCCCCTTCCACCCCTCGGCCCCCCCCTTCCACCCCTCGGCCCCCCCCCTTCCACCCCTCGGCCCCCCCCTTCCACCCCTCGGCCCCCCCTTCCACCCCTCGGCCCCCCCCTTCCACCCCTCGCCCCCCCCTTCCACCCCTCGGCCCCCCCCTTCCACCCCTCGGCCCCCCCCCCCTTCCACCCCTCGGCCCCCCCCCTTCCACCCCTCGGCCCCCCCCCCTTCCACCCCTCGGCCCCCCCCTCCACCCCTCGGCCCCCCCCCTCCACCCCTCGGCCCCCCCCCTTCCACCCCTCGGCCCCCCCTTCCACCCCTCGGCCCCCCCCTTCCACCCCTCGGCCCCCCCCTTCCACCCCTCGGCCCCCCCCCTTCCACCCCTCGGCCCCCCCCCTTCCACCCCTCGGCCCCCCCCCCTTCCACCCCTCGGCCCCCCCCCTTCCACCCCTCGGCCCCCCCCCCTCCACCCCTCGGCCCCCCCCCTTCCACCCCTCGCCCCCCCCCCTTCCACCCCTCGCCCCCCCCCCTTCCACCCCTCGCCCCCCCCCTTCCACCCCTCGCCCCCCCCCCTTCCACCCCTCGGCCCCCCCCCTTCCACCCCTCGGCCCCCCCCCTTCCACCCCTCGGCCCCCCCCCTTCCACCCCTCGGCCCCCCCCCTTCCACCCCTCAGCGCCCCCCCCCACCCCTCAGCGCCCCCCCTCCACCCGCTAGCTGGCCGGCAGGTCGCCTCACTCCCCTGGTTTTCTTTCTCCAACTCCCCCGTCTCCATCCTTCCTCGTCTCCCCGCGAATTGTGCATCACTGGGCTGCAGTGTATCCAAACACTGAACTCCAGTCAGAAACCCAAATCTATAGTGGAGCAAGGCACCAACAGCAGACGAGAAACTGCTGTAAATAACGGCGGTAATGTCGAGTGTTAACTCTTTGACCTATTAAAGAATTCCAAGATTCTGTTTGTTTTCCCAAATTCCTGGTGCAGAGATGCCCATGGGATGTAACGTTCAGCAAAGTCGCTGTCTGCTCAGAGCTCTTTATCATTCACGTGTTTTACAGAAGAGCAAAGTATTTCCCGGTCAATGTATATTTCTCGCTAAACTGCTTGGTCATTTAGTATCCCTGTGGGAGGTTGTGTACAAATTCAGAAGGTGTTGCTCAAAAAGGCCTGACCTCCATCATTCAGCATTGCCATGTTGATTAGATTAGTCTCTGCATTAATGTAATGAATGAAGACGTGAGAAAGTTGTCATGGCCTGTCAAGTGCCTTCATGTGACTGTGAACGTTTTGATATAAATGCAAGTGTATTTTTTCAGGACCTCGATCCTCAGTGAAGTGTCCACACGGTCTCGGTCAAAACTACCCACTGGGAAAAATATTCTTGTGTTAGGTAAGCTTGCATAATGCAAATCGTGTATGTGTGAGAAAATAGTGGAGAATAAATGCAGTATTGAGTACGAGAAAATTATTAAAACAATTTAAGTTAATGAATGCTAATATTTAAGATAGTATTTATGATCTGATAAGTATAATTCAGTATTGCCTTCTTTTGGGGACAGTAATGTAGATTTGTCATGTTTGTTTATTTATTCCTATTTTGATTTGGTGGCCTTATTTCTAACACTGAAATGCTGAATCTCTAGGTGAGGATGGATCAGGCAAGACGACGCTCATGGCCAAGCTGCAAGGTGCAGAGCACAACAAGAAAGGGAGGGGCCTGGAATATTTGTACCTGAATATACATGATGAAGATCGAGATGGTCAGTGAGTTATCTGCAAAAAATAGTTTGTGTGTTAACTACTATGTTTTCCTGTATGGTTTGAAAAATTATAGTTCAATAAAGAAAGGGCAGATTGTTACAACATTGTGATTTCTGTCATTGCAAGTTGCCTTATTAAATTATGCTTAAAATGATCAGAGCCAGGTCTTCCCCTTCATTGGCTTGATAATCAGTGACGAATTGCTGATCAAAGCAGGCCAGTGGTATTGAGCCCAAGGCTCAATATCCCGAGTTATCAGCAATGAATATGTGGAAAGATGCTTTGTACATTTGAACAATTTGTATGTGATTCGGCAAGTGCTTGCAATATACTGTAAAACAACATTTTGTTTTTAAAAAGTTGTGTTTATTGATATTTTAGCACAATTAGGCTAATGCATCACTGAGGCAGTGCAGTATTGTCTTTGGATATGAAGATAAGCCAAGTTCTCCTTCGCTTCTCAGTAATGTAAAAGATCCCACAGAAACATTAAAAGACAAGAATGCAAATTATTATTCTTGTTCTGGAAAATATTTGTTCCTTAATCTTTCTCCCTGGCATAAACATTGTTCCAATAACATTGGTGTTTGTGACAATTCTGTGTTCCCACATGCAGGAGTATTGTTGGGAAGTTGCTGGAGTGAGTGCTGCAGAGATGCAAGCCTTTCATGTGTATTTTTAAGAGCGGAAAGATTGTAAGTTAATGCATGATCAGCTGAAATAGTGAAATAGAGTTGAGGCTTGGCCTTTTTTTTGCAGTTGAGAAGGGCAGCTATATTTATTTGGTGGGCAGGTTGGAGATGCTTCAGGGGATATCTTACAGGAGTTGCTATGCTTTGACTCAAAAGTTATTTTTTTTGTGTTCTTGAGGTGATTCAATTTCCCCTCAGAACGATGGAACCCAACAGCATAAAAGCAAGTCCTTCACACCAACTTGTCTGTGCTGACCAAATTCCTCTCCTGATCTCGTCCAGTTTGTGTACATTCACCTCCAATCCCTCTTAGCCTTTCCTACCCACGTCTTTTAAATGTAAATGTACCCAGCTCTACCACTTCCGATGGTAGATTGATTAATATACCCTCCTCCATCCTCTATGGAACATCTTTTCCCTCGGGTCTCCTTAAAACTTTCCCCTCATCTTAAACCTATGCTCTGTAGTTTTAGACTTCCTTATGCTTTGTGGGGTTGGTGGGGGTGGGGGTGGGGGGTGGGGGGTGGGGTTGGTGGGGGTGGGGGTGGGGGGTGGGGGGTGGGGGTGGGGGTGGGGGTGGGAGGTGGGGGTGGGGGTGGGAGGTGGGGGGGGGTGGGAGGTGGGGGGGGGTGGGAGGTGGGGGGAAGAAGTCTGCAGCAATTCCTCTCATCTATGTCCCTCATGATTTTATTAACCTCTATACAGTTTACATTTATGACTAGAAATCAAACTTTTGATCCATGTGGTTTTGTGCTGCAGTGAACATGAATATTGCTGGAATGCTGCAGCAACACCTTTGTTCTCTGCTCAACAAGCCCACATGGATCAAAAGATCCAAGATTTGGTTTCTGGTCAGAAATGCATTAAATTTCATTTTAATTTGCAACATGATAGAAGCCAATTCTGGCCATTTAAACCCATGCTGCCCAATTACAGCCAATTAATTTACAACCATGTACATTTTAGAGGGTGGGAAGAAACCAGAGCACATGGTGAAAACTCAGACAGGTTATGTGGAGAAGGTATAAACTTATAAAACTGGGTTCGAACTCTGGTTACTCGTGCTGTAATATCATTGCGCTAGCTGTTGTGCTAAACGTGCCATCCAATTCATTGTTTTCATTTTAGGCAACATTATTGGGCTTGAGTTTCTTCGTGAGAAGATATTTCTGTTGCTATTTGTTGCCTTGTGTTTATAAAGTAGTTGAGTTCAACTAGAGAAAATAAGAGTGGTCTTCTTTCCAATGTCCTGATGCCTGTTCGAGTCAGTGTAACAGACTCTTATTTGTATATCAGGATTATTTAAGAATTTAAAGATTAGGGTCTGAGAGAAGAAAATGTTCTATATTTATTGAACTTTATATATTTTTTTTAAAAAAAACAAGACTGCAGTGAATGTTGACTTGAAGGAATGAATGCTTTGTATGAGGCAGTTCATTTTTGGCAGTGGTTTGATTTGATAACCGCGGTTAGCCTTATTGAATTCACTATGACCTGGTTATTGGAAGATGAGAGTTCTTGTGGAATTTCTCAGCAAATATTTGCTTCCAAGGCTGTTCAGCTCTTTGAAGCATTTTGTTTTGGTTCATTGGCTGTTCAGTGTTAGCAATAGATCCTAAAATTGCTTCGTGGCCAGGTTGGGAAGCATAGTGGAATTTAGGGAGTTTTATGTGTAGGACGCTGACTGTGTAAATGATCAACCACCTTTTCCACGTGCCATATGCTAAATGAAGCTTCGGTGCAAGAGTGCTGTTTCATTGAGGTTGAAATTCTCAGAATGTGGATCAGGTTGTTACAGATACCAATGGACTGACTTCTGCCAATACTTGTACACACTCCACTAATCTGATCTTTCAGCCCCAAGGCCTCTCCATCTCAATCATTTGCTTTTGCCCCGTTTCAATACATGTGCTTAAACATTTATCAGCCTTGTTTGCATCCAACTTCAGTTGTTTTGGTCCTCTTCTCATAACCTTAGCACAGTGCAAATTTCAGCTCATTACAGTGGCTTGTTCTATGCGTGGTTCCAGTTGCCTCATGGCATGATTTGACTTTGGATCTCTTCCTGGTTGAGCTGCTTCCATCTGGAACTTGCAGCTCTAGAATTCCTAGCTTTTCTCCCTGCCTGTTCTTTCACAATAAAGTTGGATTGTGTATTATGGTTCCACGGAAGAGGCAATGCAGGCAACCCTGTCCTAGACTAACCAGTAGCCAAGAAAGGGCATCAGCACTCTGGTTCTTGATGAAATTTAAAATGTCTCCAGCACCCCTCAACAACTTTTACAGATTCGCCATTGTGTGTATCCAGTCAGCGTGCACTACTACATGATACAAGACCTAAAGAAACTACATAGAAATGTGAGACAGTTCAGATGTGACACAAACATCCATCGACATTTGAGACGACTTAGAAAAAAGACAACATATTGAGAAACTCATCCTATCCTGGATATGCTCCTCCCATCAGAGAGAAGATTCAAAAGGGTTAATATAATGCACCTCCACATTCAAAGATGGTTTCTATCCAGCTACTGAACGAACCTCACAGGAGTTGCGTTGCCTGTGCTCTGTTTGAATTGATCTCACATTGTAACTGTGTCTTATTCTACACCTGTGTGTGGAGAGACTTGCTGGATAGCACACCAAACAAATTTTCCACTGTATCTCTGTACACCTGACAATAAATATAAATGTATAATAAAGGTGAATTGTCATGGTCCTTTAGGATAGGAAAAATGTAAAACTAGAGGGCATCGATTTAAGAGGAGACGGGAAGAATATGGAAGGCACCCAAAGGGCACCTACTTCAAGCTGAGGATGGTGGGTATATAACAAAGTGCCAGAAGAAATGGTAGAAGATAGACTATTGTAACATTGAAAAGACAGTAGCCGTGAGGTCATATTGTTGCTTTACAAAACTCAGGTTGGGCCATGCTTGTAAAATTGTTCAGTTCTGGTCACTTCATTGTGGGAAAGATGTGGAAGGTTTGGAGAATATACAGAGGAAAATTTACCAGGGTGTTGCCTGGATTGGAGAATGTGCCTTGTGAGACAATGTTAACAGTACTAGGCTTTTCTTTGGAGCGAAGAGGTCCAATAGAGGTCAACAAGATTATGGGAGGCATAGATACGATGGACAGCCAGCACTTTTTTCCTGGGGTGAGACTAGCAAACACCAGAGGACGTGAACAGGGAAAGGGAAGGAAGGTTTAGGGGAAATGTCAATAGGAAATTTATTTTACACAGAAAGTAGTGGGTGCTTGGAATGCATTGGCAGGGATGGTGGGAGGGACTGGTACTCTAGAGATATTTAAGACTTTTAGACAGGTCGTGGTTGCAAGAAAAATAGAGGGTTATGGGTGAGGGGACGAGTTAGATTGAGTAGATTTGTGCACAACATTGTGGGCCAAAGGGCCTGTGCTGCAATGTTCTGAAATTTTGGAACTTCAGCCTAAATATGTTTTTGTTTTCCCCCTCCCCCTCTTTTTATAAGAAATTCAGTTTTGTGGTTTTCATGGTGAAATACAAATGCAATGGAAACTATTCATTCAATGATTTATTTGCTGTTCAAATAGTTTGGTTTCAGCATTTAAAGAATCCAGGCCTCGTTTACTGTTCCCCTGATGTCCATATGAGGAAGATGAATTTTTGCACGGGAAGCCATATTTTTTCTTTGAACAATTTTTTTTTCCATTTCCACAATATTGGTTTGACACTCTTTAAATTCTTAGAGCTGGTTCCCCGAGTTGGTCTGGAATCTGCTTGCTATCATTTGGCATGTTTGAAAACCCTGGGAGGAGCTAGGTTTAATTTTGCTCTTTATATGTGACATTACTTCCAACCAGTGGTGTACTGATGCAGTGTCAGCCTCTGACTTGATGCAGGTTTCCTGTTTTTGATTGCATCATATGGTGAGTTTGGATGTTTTCATTCTAGGATATTTCTCTGCTCCATAATCAACGAATCATCCTTTGCAATTTCCATAGCTTTAACAAGATTCTGCCACCAGATGCATCTTTCCCCCATCCTTTTCAGCATTTTATAGGGGCTGTTTCATTCACAACTGCTTTGCATCTCTTCTGTTTGCACCAACGACTTCTGTTCTTGTGACAGAAACACAGAAGATGCAGCATCTGCCCTTTTATCTCTTTCCTACCCACCATTCAGGACCCAAACAATACATCCACTTCTGCCATCCTAATGCATTAAATTGTGTGCACAATGTGCTCTCCACTATGAATGTTTACTGAAAGTATTGTTGAGCACCTGTGTTCAGTCTACAGGAATTGCCTTGAATTGCTTGTCATTTCAAATTTGAATCCCATTCCACTTTAGCCTATGTGTCCTCCTGCATTGTTATAATGAGGCCTGCAGGAAGTCTTTTGAGGAACACCACCACCTCAGTCAGTGCATATTGATTTTGACAGCTGTTTCTGATGCAGATTATCTAACTATAATATTGGCTAAGTTTTTCTTTGTCAATGAGCATGCCCTGACTGAGCATTTCCTACCGCTCTGCATTTTTCAGCTTTTGCAGTTCTTAGTTTCTGCCTTCCCTCTCTATCTGCCTTTACCTGGTAGTTTAAGTATTTGTTTTTTTTTCCCTTTACTGTCTCATCCACCCTGATTCTTTTGTCATTTATTGCCACAACCACCTGGTCACCTATCAGAGATATTTCTGTTTTCATATTTCTCTCCACCACTCCACCCCCCTCCCCACTAAATTTAAAACTAGTTTTCTTTTCCCAGTTTGGATTGGGTCTTTGGCCCTGATCATTAACTCTTATTTTTTTTTTCTAAGATGTAGCCGGACATGTGTTTTTTGCTTTTATTTCCAATGTAGGTTTTATTTCATGTAAATTCATTCAAATAAATCTGAACAATTCCCTATGCCTCTTGGTTGAGGTTTATTTAAAAGCATTGCTTTTTGTGGATGCTGAGGTGCCAATGTGGGAACCTTGGACTCCCTCACAGATGGGACAGAGGTTGTGATGGGATGAGTGGGCAGGTAGTTTCTAAAGTGACGAAAATCTTTCATTGTTCACTCTGGATTTGGTTAGGTTTCCAACGCATGAGCTGGGTTGTCCTGTATCTTGAATACTGCTCCACTCTCTGCGGTAAGCTTAATAATTTCCTCCTGTCCATCTGTTAATCTCTTCCAATGCCAGAGCTTGGGATAGTGTCAATAAATTAGAACTGGCCATTTGTATGTAGGTCCTTGGTGCAGATAATATTGACATGGGAGCAGATGCCAACATTGTTTGGCTCCTTTTCCAGTGAACTTGGAGGTATCCTTCCATTAACCTGACACACCTTCTGTTGGCGGTCCAGTTCCCAGAAGGATATAGAAGTGCAGAGATTTGCTGCTGCCGCAAAGGGAGGCGGAGAGTTTGGTCTGGTTTGAGGTCCTTATCGTCAAACTGTTTGCAGCATTGACTACGTTTCAAACCTGGGGTGTGAAATGTTTTGGCGTATTGTTTGCTCTTTAAAGGTTGAACAGTAACAATCTCCTTGTGATAGTGTTTCAGATCATTGCATTGGGAAATAGAAATGCTGTATTGGGTGACCCTTTGAGATTATTTGGGACAGGTATTCATTTGAATTTCATTTTAATAGCTTGTTTCCATGGTGCAAGTGGCCTTTGGTCCTAATGCTTCCAATCTGGTCCCATTTTTATTTTTACCCCAAAGCTGTAGGTTTTTTTAAATGCATTTTTTGAAAGTTCCCTCGTTTTAAGTAGACTGTTGCAGGTTACAGTTTTTGTGAAGAATTTTCATTTAATGCTGTCTCAGATTATTTCATATTTAAAGATGAAATTGAATTTAATGCAGACATATGTGAAGTGTTGCATTTTGGAGGAACAAACCAAGAAAGGACATACACTGTAAATGGTAGTGCACTGAGGAGTGTGGCCTCACAGATAGGGTTGCAAAGAGAGCTTTTGCCACATTGGCCTTCATAAATCAAATTTGGAGTGTTGTGTGCAGTTTTGGTCACCTAACTACAGGAAAGAGATCAGTAAGATTTGTTACATTGGGTGTATACGGGCGGAGCAGATTTGTGGGCTGGAAGGGCTTGTTTGGAATTCTCTAACCCGGGAAGTGGTTGAGGCTGCCTCATTAAACATATTTAAAATTTGGTTAGATAAATTTTTACATGATAGAGGAATTAGGGGATATGGGGAGAAGGCAGGTAGGTGGAGTTAGGTCATAAATTAGATCAGCCATGGTCGTATTGAATGGCGGAGCAGGCTTGATGGGTCATTTTTGGCCTACTCCTGTTCCTACTTCCTATGCTCCTATGTTGTCCCATGCTGTTTCTCTAAATTAAAAAAAAAAAATAAAATCAGTCCTGCACTGGTTTAAAACTGTTGCAGTCTGTTAATTGTTATAGAGCCATAGAACATTACAGTATAGAAAAACATGCCTTCCAGTCTGTGTCGAACTATAATTCTGCCTAGTCTCACTGACCTGCACCCATTCCATATCCCTCCATACATCTCCCATCCATGTACCTGCCCAAATTTTTCTTAAATATTAAAATTAAGCCTGCATTCACCACTCCAGCTCATTCAGCACTCCCACCACTTTTTGTGAAGAAATTATCTAATGTTCCCCATAAACTTCTCCCCTTTCACCCTTAACCCACGTCCTCTGGTTTCTAACTCACCTAACCTCGATGGAAAAAGCATACTTGCATTTACTTTATCTATCTTATATTGTGGGTTAATTTTTCTGTGGTCTTTTGGACTTTGGTAGGATCATCTGATTAGACAACGTGTTTCTCTTTAAATTGATGACAGATGAGAGGGATAATCTTTGGATTATGCACATAAAGTTGCATTCAAACAGTTATTTGTGGAAATTTTATTTACCCATTTAAAAACTGCATTTGCATTGTCCTTAAAACTGTTATTTGGTTCAGGCAAACTTTGATGCATTGACATGAATCAGATCACATCTTTCTATTTTTCTTTAAATGTAATTCTTTATTGTATTCATGTTATAAAAATTTTAAATAAAGTCTTTATATAAAAAAAATCAGATCACATCAATCTTCCTAATGCCTGATGTGAGTAGCTGTCAATGCATTGCACCAAATATAGTAGTGTTGATCTTCTATTTGGTCTTGTTGTGTCCATATAACAAACAATTTATAGCGCAGAAACAGGCCATGTCGGCCCTTCGAGTCCGGACTGCTTCCCTTGAACAACTCCACTAGCTCCCGCTCTCTGCCCATAACCCTCCAACCTCTCACATCCATGTACACATCTAACATTCTCTTAAATGACAGAAGGGACCCTGCCGCAACTCTCTCTTTTGGAAGATTATTCCATTCTGCCACCACTTGCTGGGTGAAAAAGCATCCTCTAACATTTCTCCTGAACTCATGCCCTCTTGTTCCAAACTCCTCTGCCCTCGGGAAAGAGTCTATTTATGTCTAGTCTAGCTATTCCTGTCATAATTTTAAATACATTTATCAAATCCCCTCTCAGCCATCTACGTTCCAATGAATAAAGTCCCATTTTTCTTAATCTCTCCCAGTAATCTTGATACTGTAAGCCAGGCAACATCCTTTTAAATCTTCTCTGCAACCCTCTCCACCTTATCTATATCCTTTCTATAATTTGGAGACCAGAACTGAACACAGTACTCCAAACCTAGCCTCACCAATGCCTTAAACAGCCACAGCATCACTTTCCAGCTCCTATACTCCATACTATGATTTTGAAGGCCATAGTCTTATATTTGGTCGCAAGTTGTATGACTAGACTGCTGCTTGTACTGTTAAGGTGGTTAAAAAGCACCCCTTAGTCTCTATCTTGGGGCTATTATATTAAGAGTTATATGTGGTATTGGTACCACGAGAACCGTCATCTAGATTGTGTGCCATCTATTGCTATAAAATCCTTTCTGCCTTGTGTCTTTCATAGCTGAATCGTCAACCAATGTTTCCTGGTCAGGCTCAGGTCACAAGTCATCACTTTGTTACCTCTGGTTCTCTGCTCCAACTTGTGTCAAATTCAGACATGTGGAGCAGTACTTAAATTTATTGTCATTTGTACCAAGACGCAGTGAATGCTTGTTTTGTGTGCAGTCCAGAGAGATATTTCTTGCACAGTACAACTCATAAAACATGGTACAGAAGTGCAGAGTTAGAGAGATTAAAGGGTGCAGAGCAGAGGCAGCAGAATTTTACAATTGTGTGGTGTGTGTTTGCGTGCTCGCACACATGCATGTCATTCACCCTGACAGGATGCCTTTAGGAGTGGATCTGTAGAAATTGTTCGGGGATGTAGGTGGCATGCCAAATTTCCTCAGGATTCTGAGGAAGTAGAAGCATTGGTGTCACTAGGGATGAGAATTTAAAGATGGCTACCATCTCCACCTCCATCATTGTTGGTGGGAATGACCTCTTCTGGGTGTCTATAACCAGCTCCTTTGACATGCTGGCATTGAGAGAGAAGTTGTGCTTACACCAAGCTACCTTACTTTCTGTACTACAACTGGTCACTGTTCAAGATCCTGTTTATATAAAAAAAAAAACAAAAAAACTCCTGCCTATGATGGTTGTGTGAATAAATGGAGTTGGAACAGTGTTTGGCCAAACAGTCATGGATTTACAGGGAGTATAGTAGGGAGCTAAGTGCGTAGCCTTGTTGGCCTTGATGTTAAGGATCATGGTAGAGGAGGTCCTGACACCCATCCTTACTGATTGCAGTCTGTGGGATAAGAAATTGTGGATCAAGTTGCAGAGGCCATGGAATTTGGGGATGAGCTTGTCAATAAATAGTTGTCTGATGTAGTTGTCATTGTCCATCGTTCCAAGGTTGAGTGATGGGCTAGGAAGATGGTATCTGCTGCAGATCTGTTTTGGTGATGTGCAAATTGGAGTGGGTTGAGGGTAGGCTGGAGTTAACGTGAGCCATGACCAACCTCATGAAGCACTCCAGATTAGGTCAGGACCCATGTGTAATTTTACAAAGTGGAGCTTATGAATATCATTATTTTGTATTACTCTTGCAAAAATTGCTGATGTATGGTTAATGTGTGGTTATGGTAGGAACTTGCCAATTTGATGATCTTTGAATGTGTTTAAGTAATCTGCAACTCAGCCATTCTGGGCTAACACTCAAAACTTTTGACAACTCTCATGTCCGACCTGTTTTACTCTATTATTGCTGCTTCCTCCTTGCCCTTCGGCTACCTGGTTAGAGTCATTAACCATAATTTGTGATGAAATTTGAGCAGTGAATATGTTTAAGTACTCTTCAGACTTGAAAAATCTGCATTGCTCTAAAAGCAATGTTGCTTTGATGTTGGCCTGTTCCTGAAAATTATGAGGAACAGGACTTTATTTTCTCTTGATCTTCCAAATATTTTCTTCCTGTCATTGTTGAATGCCATAGAACTTCCATAAAGTAGATGGTAAGCTCTTGGGCAAATCAGGAGAAAAGTTCAATGGGTGGGAATTGTTTTTGGAAAACTGTTGGTTGTTGGGAAGGGGGCACAGCGAGAGGGAAATTATATCTTTTCTGGCTAAATGTTCTGTTAAGGTGGCACCTTGTGTAATAGGAATATTTTTCTCGTGGGTAGTTTGTGCTGTATTGAATTCACTTGCTTGGTGTGTCTGACAATTTACCAAAGGGTGGCTCTAGCCATGTGAAGCAACTTCCTCTTGATGTCTGGTGCTCCAGAATAATGGAGATGCTTGGCCTCTCCAGGACTGAGAATGTTTTTACTACCTGAGCCTTCTGGCAGATGACATGAAACTGGGATATTCTCTTAGCATCCACGAAATTTTCCACATTGATAAGATAACAGGCATAATAGCAATAAATCACACCCACAAATTCTGCTTGTCCAATATCAGTAGAAGGCAAACAGATGAAACACTCTTCTGAGTAAAATTGAAGAGCACCAGTACAACACTGAATGTTTTAATCATGACCAACGTGAATTCTACTTCATGAACTCTTGACAATTTGAGGCTTGTTTCTCTGTTAGGTTGTTTGGAGGAGCTGGGCAGTTTTAACCTAGTCTTACTAATGTTAATGTGGAAAATCTCTAATCCATGATCAGATGGCAAGGGAAGTGATGGAAAGATGTTATGGATAAAGAGAACAGGATTCCTATCAGTGAAGTTATTCAGGATCATGAGATGTACAAAAAGAGGATATTTTGGATGATCCCATGCGCCATTCCCGAGTTAATATTGCAAGAAAAAGAAAAATATTCTTTTGAATATTGTATTTTTAGAATCCCAAAGCATTGCACAGCAATGAACAAAATTTTAAGGTGTTAATAATAATTGCAAACAAGTTGCTTGGAGTGTGCTTTTTGTACAAGCAGAAAATGATTAAGGGCCTAGGTCTGAGATATTCCTCAGAGTGGGGCCTCCCTTAATCCAGGATCTCATTAAGCATGTTAACAATGTGAATACAACAATGGTATATAGAAATGAATAAATGTATTCCATTAGAAAAAATAACCTATAATTTAAGAAATAGCATTACAATATTTGAACAAATATGGGAGCCATACATGAAACACAATAGAGAAAACCTACCGTGGACATCTACCACCTAAAATGACAGAAGGAGAAGAGAATGAAAAGAACTGACTCAGTGGAATTTCTTGTTTATTTTTATTGAGTGACAACATTGTTTGACGGGTTTAATGTATCTTAGATTCTGAACTTTAAATAATTGGGAGGGGAGGTGAGGGAGGGAGGGGAGGAGGGAAGGGTGGAGAAAACAACAGTATATATTTAAGAAGGAAAATGTATGTATCTTGATTAATGTGGTTTATAGTGTGAAAAATAAAATTTTTTTTAAAAAAAAGCATGTTAACAATGTGCATGCATGTATATTATACCGCAGTCACCTACATATGATTAAACCAGGTAATCAGTGGTCATTTGTGTTGATTGAGGAATAATTCCTGTTGGAAGAGTTTTTAATCTGGCACCCTTCATGTCCATCTGAAAGGAAGGTACAGCCTTTGTTTGGCCTTGGGTATACTTGGGCTGAGATTAGCAAGTTTATCGATACTAAAGGAATTGAAGTATTTGGGGGCTAGACAGAAAAATGTGAGCTCAAGAGGCTTTGTGTTTTAGTTGTTTTTGTTTAATGTATCAAACATAAGGAATGAATGCTCATCAGATGTTTATGACAAATTTCTAGAATTTTGAACTAATCACAGTTATGGAGACTTGTTAACACTTGTCTGAATAAATGCTTCCTAAAATCCTCCTTGGCTGGATTTTAAGTTTTAAGTTGTATCTCCTATTCTTGACTCTTCTTGACAAAGAAAGTTAGAAATATTTTGTAGTTCTTGGATGTTTCTCCTTGATCTTAGGAAGCTAGCTACTCTGACTACCCTAAATATTCTTACTTCTTACAGACCACCAGTGGGGTTGGATAAGACTGGTGAGCTCAAGCTCCTTCCTAGATCACCAGTTTTTTTTTGTTTTGG
This sequence comes from Narcine bancroftii, assembly GCF_036971445.1. Classification (NCBI taxonomy): domain Eukaryota; kingdom Metazoa; phylum Chordata; class Chondrichthyes; order Torpediniformes; family Narcinidae; genus Narcine; species Narcine bancroftii. The sequence continues at coordinate 96,040,140 of NC_091478.1, forward strand.
AGGGATTTTTTAAAAAATTCAATAATGTTGAATTTACAGTTGTTTTACCTGTCACTTGCATAAACATTTTTACATTGCCACTGACCACCTACAACAAACTCAGAGACCATAGGTTGAGAAATACTGCTCTAACCTTTCATCTTATTTCAGTCACTTAATTAGGAACCCCCCCCCCCCCCCCCCGATCTACTGTGAAGGGAATATAAATGAACATTTGCAACCTGTTTGTGTTCACTGATAAGCCGATAGTCAACGCAGAAGAAATGTACACCTATGACTAAGTATTGATGTACTGTTTTTGCCTTGTCAGAGAGTTGTACAGGAGAGAAACAGACTCATTGGTCATCCTGGGCTAGTTCCATTTGACTGATGTTCCTCTATCTAAACCTTTCCTATCTATATATCTGTCTTAATGTTTATCAAACATTTCATTGTTGCAACTTGTTCCATATACCCAACATTCTTTCCCATCTCAAATCTATGCCTTCTGATTTGGAATCCTTTACCTTGGGGAAATTACCTTATCTGTCCTTCTCATGATTTTTACCGTGACCTGTGTCTTAGGGGGAAAATAAGCCACAGCCTATCTAGTCTCTTATAACTTAACCCCTCCAGTTTCAGTGACATCTTCAAAAAATCTTTTTTGGACTTTTTCCAATTTAATAACATCCCATTGCAAAGCAACTGGAACTGCACATAGCTGTGGTCTCACCAATGCATTGTCGAGTGGTAACATGACATCCTAACTTCTTTACTCAAGGTCCTGACTTGAAGAGAAGTGTGCCAAATGTTGCCTTTACCCCCCAGTTTACCTGCGATATGACTTTTGAGAAACTATGGACTTGTTACCCATTGGTCTTTGTTCTACAGCACTCTCCTTGGCCCTGCCATTTAATGTGTAAATATTTCCCTGATTTAACTTCCCTACATTTGTTTTATTCACTGGATTAATGAAAAAGAATTTCAAACTGCCTGTTGAGATTAATTTGGGTGACTAATTCCAGCCACGTCTCTTCACAGATCACACGCGGTGTAATGTGTGGATTCTGGATGGCGAGTTGTACCACAAAGGTCTCCTGAAGTTTGCAGTTTCTGGGGATAACTTGAAGAACACTTTGGCTGTCTTTGTGGCAGACATGGCCAGACCTTGGGTTATCATGGATTCATTGCAGAAATGGGCAAGCGTTTTGCGTGAGCATATTGACAAACTGAAGATCCCACCTGAAGAAATGAGGGAGATGGAACAGAAATGTGAGTATGGGATTGAATTCATAAATGTGGAAAGTGGAATGCTCTGCACAGTTTGTGCTCCATTTTGAAAGGTGTAGAATGCAATGTAGGAGAATGTAGAGAGTTAGGTTGCAAGATATCACTGTATGGTCAGTTGGTATCATCCCAAGGACTCCGGAGTTGATTTTAGATTTGTTATAATCTATAGATGCTGTTCATGAGCTTATAGTATCCAGCCGGCCATGTGGCTTCATTTTTTCATTGGGTTGATGGAAAAGGTTAATTTTGATGGTAAACTGGAGAGGATCGAAGTGGAAAAATAAAAAGAAAACAGATTTTTGGTAAACTACAAGTTTTCCTTTGTGTGAAACTCAAAAAGGGATTGGGAGTGAATTACAAATGTAGGCTGCGAAAATGTTGACCATGATATTTGCATCTGTTGTTTTTATCTTTCATAGTCTGTATTGGGAAATAACTTTCTCCATCTGCCTCTTGTCTTCTCTGTTCCAGATGAATGAGAGATTATCTTTAAAAATAGAATTGCTTGCTTTGTAATAATGGGTTGTTCTGGTAGAGTTGGAATGCTGTAGGCCTCAGGTTAGCCTGATGGTATTGATATTTAACTAGAAATTCAGATGCAGTGAATTCTGTTGCATTATGCCAAATTGTGAATTTTAAATCACTCTTAACTTGTAACTTGAAGAAATTGCTTTGGGTATAATCTCAGCTTGAAATGTTGACCTTTCTTTTGCTCCCACTACTGCTCTACTTGCTGAGTTCATTTCTTACAGTGTGTTTAGCTTCAGATTTCAGTATCTGAGATCTCCTTTGTTTGTGTCTCTAGCTTTAGATCACCGTTTGACTTGAGAAATGGGATCTGACACCATACAATTTAAATAGAAATAATAAAACTCCTAATTCTCATATGCCTTGACTTACAGATGTGTGGTATCCTTATTGATGACACAGGCACACAACTAGGATGGGCTTTGTTGACACAAGCATTGGGAGGGGAAAGGTGTAGGATGTAGATAATTGGAGAGAAACCAAGAGTATTGCTAAAGAGAGGAGTGCAGAGATAAGATATTTTGCATCATCATTTTGTAAATTGGTCACTTAAGACAGAAATTTCTTGGACAGGTGTTGTTCAATAGCCACAGGTATGATTTCATAGGGTTTTATTATCTACTATGTTAGTTTTAATGTACAATTGTAGTACATAGTATAAGTAAAAATTTTGCATATATTTACTGAAAAATCTGCCACTATTTTGGAACCAAGGCAATAGGAGGGCACTTGCATATTGGAAAAATCAGCCAACTTTGCTTTTTATCCTAACCCTTTATTAACACCTGCATTGGTTAAAATTTGTGTGTAAACATTGAGATGTACTGAATAAGTGTCCATTACTCATTGTTTGCAATTATTCACATTTAACTTCCAAATGTTTCACATTATTGGATAGCTAATACTATGCATTTTCTATACCCTTAAAGACATGGCTTCTGGTAAAGTTTTCTATGAGCTACCATCCTGGCCATTTGTTTTATCTTGTCTCATCTTTCCATATATCTTAAAGGGGAAACACCCTAAAAAAAAATGAACACCGTCACACTGAGCACTGGTGCATGTCAGGGGTGTGTGCTCAGCCTGTTCCTGTTCACGCTACTGACCTACAACTGCATCGCCAGATCCAGCTCCAATAGAGTCATCACATTTGGCCTCATCAGCAACAACAATGAGTCACAGTACAGAGAAGATTTGGAATATCTCGGGATATAGTGCGAGAGTAACCACGTGAGTCTCAACAAGATGAGACGAAGGAGATGAGCACGGACTTCAGGAAGACCAGGAACGACCATCCTCTACTACATATCAATAACTCTGCAGTGGAGAGAATAGAGAGCACCATGTTCCTTGCAGAGTCTGCACTTCCTGAGAATGCTGAAGTAGGCAAGGCTACCGGCCACCATATTTCAACCTTTTATAGGAGCTCTACCGAGAGCGTCGTGGCCTACTGCATTAGAGTATTGTACATTTGGTGCAGAGAAATGGATTGGAGATCATAAGAGTGGCAGGGAGGATCACTGGAGTCCCCACCCCCCCATACCCCATGTATTGTGATCGTTATCTGAAGAGGGTGTGCAAAATCATTGAGGACCCATTCCATCTCACCCACAGCTTCTCCTAGCTGCTCGCATCAAGAAAGAGCTGCAGGAGGATCAGAGCCAGCACCACCAGGCTGTGGAGTAACTTCTTCCCATGGGAAGTGAGAATGTTGAACATCCAATGGAACTGCTCATACTAACCTTTGAAGACTCTTGCATTCACAAAACAATATTTATTTTTTCGTATATATGAATACTTGTCCTGTATAGGTATTGTCATCTGTATGTGTGTTATGTCTGCATGTTTTGCACCAAGGACTGGAGGACGCTGCTCTTTTGGATTGTACTTGTGCAATCAGATGGATAATAAACTTTTGAAGACTATTGAAGAAGCAAGGGACTTGAAATGGGTGGCCACTGGGAGTCCCACACTATTACGACAGACTGATCCGAGACCACCCATAAATTGTAGAGGAGACCCATTCCTTGCTGACATGTCTGTCCACAGTCTCAGGCACTGCCAGACTGAGACTTCCCATTGATATAAGGAATAGCACCTCAGCTTCCTTTTGAACACCCTCTAATCAGATGAGATGAACATCGACTTCTTTGGTTTCTATTAAAACCCCCACCCCTCATCTTTGTTTTCCTTTCCTGTTGTCTGTCTATCTATAGGCCCTTTCATGCCAAGCCTTCGCCTGGAGGCCAGCTCTAAGTGCAGAGGGAAAAATATAAATCTGCCTTTCACAGAGCAGCCCTAAAATGCTGTTCTTGCGTCGCATTCATGTTGAACAGCACTCTCCGGAGCTGATGAAGGTGGGGCATCTGGTCGTGGTGCTGCCCACCGAGCTGTCGGCATTTAAAAAAAAAAAATCACGCGACATCATCACCCTGGCCCAAACTAGCCGCTTGCAGCAGCATTGCGTTCATGCATTGACCCTTTTACTGAGAGAGATTGCAGTTGGCATCCTTCCCTCCCTCCCCCTGTCTCCTTTCACAGAGCCAAAATCAATTCTTGCCTTTCCTCTTGTATCCAGTTAACACCTTTTGTTTGTTGGTCTAGACTCCACTTCTTCCTTCCCCTTTCTCTCCCAGTCTTGTCTTAGAGGACTGGCTGCTTTCTGCTTATACAGGTAGTCCTTGACTTGTAACCTATGTGCATACAAACTGTATAAGAACATATTTTGTATCGAGTACTGTATACAGTGGACCCCACCCCCGGCGGCAGCCCGATGCCTGAGTCCAATGACTTTATTATTTACTAGAAATTCATATGGGGTGTATATTTTTGAAGATATTGTACATATCAGCAAACAAACTAATCTTATATTCATCATTTGCAATTCTTATCCCTTTAATATTATAATTTTTTCTGTTTGCTTGAGCTAGGTGTTTATAGCAGTGGGAGAACCCAAGACTAGAGGACAACTAGTGGAATTGTTCTAGTGAACCGGTGCAGACTCAAAAGGCCGACATGGCCTGTTTCTGCTCCGTAAATGGTTATATGGTTATATATGTTTTCATTCTTCATTAAAGATTCATTTATTAAAAATCTTTTTTTTAAAATTGCTTTAAAGTATCATTAAGTCGTGTATAGTGAGCAAACCTTATTTATGACCAATCTGTCAGGACCACCTGTACCTTGAAGGGCTCATGCCCTAAATGCCAATAACATATCTTTAGCCCCCTATAGATGCTGCAAGAGTGACTGAGTTCCTCCAGCATTTGCTGTGTTTTTATTACAATCACTGTCTGGTATTAGTATGTAAAGAGTTTTGCATTGTTTTTGTGGCATTGCAGTTGCTCTTCATTTCTTGGATAAAAGACTTATTCATGACAATAAATTCTGATGATCATGGGGATGGATTTCCCTTCTCTGCTCCCCTAACATTCCTCATTATCCTTTCATGGGGATGGATTTCCCTTCTCTGCTCCCTTAACATTCCTCATTATCCTTTCATGGGGATGGATTTCCCTTCTCTGCTCCCCAAACATTCCTCATTATCCTTTCATGGGGATGGATTTCCCTTCTCTGCTCCCCTAACATTCCTCATTATCCTTTCATGGGGATGGATTTCCCTTCTCTGCTCCCCTAACATTCCTCATTATCCTTTCATGGTTTTAGATGTCATTGACAGATCTAGCATTTATTGCCCATCTAGGTGGCTGAAATTGAGCAGATCGCCAATTGATGCCAGTTAAAAATCAGCCCTGTTACCCTGGCGCTTGAGACCCAAATGCAGCTTTGCTGCTTTAAATGATATTAAAGAACAAGGTAAACCTTTACAAGAATCTTGTCACTATTCCTGATCGTTTTTCCCAGATTTATTGAATAAATGATTAGGAATGGCACACCAGTTAGTGTTTCTGCCTCACAGCTCCAGGGTGTCAGGGTTCAATCCTGACCTCAGCTGCTCTGTAAGCAATTTGTGCATCCCTCTCTCACCCCACGTACATTTTTGCCAGATGCTGAAGGTTCTTCGATTTTTTCCCCCCCCCCCCCCCCCATGTAGTGCAAATAGCTTCGTAAGCCGCTGCAAATTACCACTTCTTTTAAGTAAAAGAAAGGGAATTGATGGGCAGAATATGTTTCAGGGTACAGAGAACTGAGGACAATAATAGGATTATTCTGCATAGAGTGGTCTCCTTTAATGATATTAACCCACTCTGCCCAAGGTGGAGTTTGATCTCTGGATCATTATTTTAGGACAGGGGATTAGTTCAGTAACACGGTAAATTTCAGTTCCCATTTCTCTGGAAATGATCTGATTGGCATTGGGAATTAAATCTAAAAATGGTTGTAATTTGAACCCTGACTTTTGCCCCATAATAACCTTCCATTAGATGATGTCGGGGTGAGACTGTTAATTAGCCTTGATCTTGCTCACTGCTCTGCTGGAATGTTTAAAAGTTTTTTTTGTGTGTAAATTCAGAAACTCATTGGTAATGTACACAAGTCTGCAGATTTTCCCAGATGTGTGAAAGATTTTGCATAGTCGCAGTCAGTGTGGGTTACCAATTAGCCGCGATAATTGTTTTGTATTGGGTGATAGGTACACACTTGGATTTACTCACTAGGAAAGATGCTTATTCACACAAAGCTTGTATTGACTGCAGTGCACTGGCTGCCAAAGAGATGACATCATATCCAGTCTTTGCTATTGAGCATCTAATCCTCTACGCTGATAGATTACCATTAAAATGGATACCAGAAGCAGATTTACATTTTTCTTTGTAATAGTGAGATGTTTGAATTGTTCAACATGTTGGTGCTAGTTGTTGCCATAAAGTGACACAATACATGCATTTTCCACCCCATGTTCTCCTTATTACTGAAGCCATTGATTCTGGTAAAGTTGCTGATATGGCGAGCTTCTGATTCGCTGCACACATGGGGTCTTGTACAATGTGTATAGGGACATTTAACTCCATATTTCCTTTGTGTTTAGCCAAACAAATGGACAATATTTCTGTATCGAGAGTTGCATTTCTCCCATTCCCATTATCTATTGGTTTCCAAATTATTGCTGTCCAGGCCAAGTCCTGCAAAATTGTTTCAGCTTTCCTTTGGTTCTTAAAATGTTTTTCCCCCAAATTAATTTTTGGTTGTTCACTGTTCCTTTAACCCTGTATCATTCTATTCATGACAATCTTGAAGTCATTTTTTTCACATTAAGAACTTCAACCCAGATTTTTTTTCATGAGAATCACGAGCTTCCTCTCTTTCTCTGTGCCTTCTATGTATGTGGAAATTGGATTTCATTGACTGAGGCAGCCACAAAAGCAACGACAGATCTTTGCATGTCGTAGGCAGAACAGAGAAAGTCATGCCAACTAACTCCTGGAAACTTATGACAGACAGTGAAGTCCTTCTATTTAGCAACATTTTAAATACTCAAACATTTAAACCACTCCAGATGAAATGATTATAAAAAGTTAGTTAGTTAAAATCTCCTGAAGCATTTTTAAAATCTCATTAATGTTCCATTGAAATAAAAGCCTTTCCCGTGCAGAGTTCAAAGGAACACAGCTGGAAAATTGATAAAGGATTTGGCCAGCAAGTTGGGGGCTTTCACATTTGTCTGAAATCCCAAAGCCCACCGACACAAGCTGCTTAAAACTGCTGGAACTTCTGTACCAAAAGCAGCTGAATCTGTGCCATAATTTTTTTTTGCCTTCACCAGCTGGGGTAGTAATGAAGAATGAGCAACTTTATTTTTAGTTTCCCACCAATAAACTCAGCAATGTGTGGCTCCAATTCCTGGTTTACTTATAACTGTCCTTGTTGAAATAAATGAAGTTGAACCAGTACAGTAGTTGAATCTGGTGCCTTTTTGGATATGGACCCCTTGCCAATCAAGCATTTGTTCTTGTACAGTATTACCATATTGACTTGGAATAGCCAGCTGAAGTAATATGATTTCAGATCTGTTGAAGAGAATTTTCAGATGTGATATATAATTATAGTCTGTTCTTTATAATCCTCTTGGATCCATTATACTTTCAGCTTTCAACATGCAGCTGCTTGCATTCAATATCTGAATTCCTGGCATATTTTATGGGACTGGTTCAGGGGGTCTTTTGACACTTGTACACTGACATACGTTCCGATATCTGGTTCCAGTTCCAGAAAAAGAACAATATGAGTTGTACTATTGTAGTTGGTAGAACATTTAAGGGCATCATGTCAATATCCATGTCACACAATAGAGCTGATGCATCAAGTTGATGGAACCTTTAGGTTTAGGGCAAGGCACAACTGAGGTAAGAAGTTTTTTCACTCTCTGCTGAAGCAGTGCAATTCTTCACTACAAAGGCTTTTGAAGTCATGTAATTGAATATATTTAAGATGTTATGGAAACAGAAACCATTAATTTATGTTAAGTAAGAATTTGGAATTAAAATAGCCTGTCAGTCAAGGTTCCGTTAAACATTGGCGTATGTTTGAATTGCCAAATGGCCTCTTTTAAAGTGTCATTGTTTAGTTTGGTCTTTTGTGTCACAGACTGAATTTTTTTAACAAATTTAATTTTGAGAATGGGCATGTAGTAGAGATCCTGAAAGGGCCACCTCTGAAGTTGTGCTGTTTGGTGGATTTGGCTTGAGGTCAGGTAATAACCACTTGTTCGCGTTATCACCTGAGGCTGGATGGCTCTGTGTGATCATTGATTCAATATCCTTGGTAGTAGATTTGAGTTAGTTGGCAGTTTGCTCATGCAGTTCAGCTTTTGAGATTGCTCTCTCCCAATTTATTTCATTTCCTCTGGCTCCTCCCCAGTTATGTGTTGATGACAATTATTTTCAAAAACAAAGGCACTTGAGGTCTAATTGGTTTTCAAACTGGATTAATACTTGATATTTTTGAGATTTTTAAAAAAAGACCCAACTCACACATTTTTGCCTTGTAACTTACAGCCCTGAAAACATTTTTATATATCTCCTGCACACTCCAGTGCTCTCACATTGTATATTTCTGGTCATGTTACAAGAGCACATTTATGGTCTGTTAGCCATTCTCAACGGGGGGCCCTTTGCCGCCACCCTCTCCCCCCAGTCCCCCAGTCACAGCTGGTAGAAGTACTGAAGAAACCAAAACTTGATTGCTTCACAGGGAACAGGGCCCAATAACTTTGAGCAGAGTTCTGGGGTGGGGGGTGGGGGGTGGGGGGAGAAGCCACAAAAAAAAAACCTAATGATGGCTGGTAATCTTTGGCAACTCTTGCGTGGAAATCTTGGAAAACTCTGTGAAAATACCTTGTAGAGAGTGTTCAGGAAATGTTTAGGATGGATAGAGTGTAACACTTCATATTGACCTTGATCAGTAAAAGATATGGGGAAAAGATGAGAATAGTGTTAAAATGGAAAATCACCTATGATTTGACTGGCAGAGCAGATTCGATGGGCCGAATGGCCTAATTGTGCTCCTAATAATCAGGAAGATTACTTGTTCTTTTCAGACATTTAGCCTTCTGCCCTCGTCTAGACCAGTGTATAGATAATAATCATGAAGAGATTATCTAATAGTACCTCCTGTTTTCCTCCCTCCCATAAGGGCAAAATTAAATGCTTCTTTGTGAAAATGATAATTATATAAATACTTGTCTGTCAGCATCTTGGCAAGCTGCTGTGCAAATCTAGTTCTTAGTTCCTGCTTGACTAAATGTTGCTGCATTTTTCACTGATCAATTGTATGTGATACTAGTTTAATGACTGCAGTATCCACTTGGTTAATGTTACAGAAAATAGCTGGAATTACAGTTCAGATGAAAGCTTGAATGTTTTGTTCTTTCCTTTGGGTCATATTTCCTTACATAGCACTGCAACGTAAAATCTAAAGACAAAAGCCAAAAATTCCATTCACACTTGGAGGTCATTGAATTTTGATCGGAGCAAGCAGGTGACGATGGTTTAGACACGGATGTTCAAGTTTAAAGGATGTATGCCTAAAAATTGCATTGGATTTCACTCCTTGATGTGTGAAATGGATCCCAAAAGAATACAGTGAAACTCCCAATTTTATCTGCTCTGATTTAACACGAATTCAGATATAACGCGATGAGTCATTGAACTCTGGCACGGGCTTCCGGCAGGAGCAGGGGTGTCAGGCTCCCGGATTGATTTAAAATGCATACTGAATAACTGGGATGTTCCAAATAAAGGAGAAATGGAAATAATGTAGGTATACAAATTAAACGGGGAAACCCCAATTTAACGCCATCCTGCTTTTTTCGCAATGAGATTTTATGCACCCCATCAATTGGGTTTATAACAGGGTTTCACTGTAGCAAAATTGTTTTTACATTTTAAGAAAAATGGCCAAAATGTTTAATCACCTTTTTGTTTCAGAACATGCCCTGCATAATTGCAGGTGTTATCTACTTTCAGAACAGCTTGGTTGCTGTGTCATTGCTGTTGAGATTGATTGGAAGTGAGACATAGTGAAAGGCACCATCATTTGGCAGATGATGTTGGATCATGACAAAGGAAAACAGGATACTCAGCATGTGTGACTTAAGTTCCCCTTACTCCTGTGTGGTTGTCTCCACGCTAGTTCTGACTGAAAGATCAAGAGGTGTGGACTTGCTCGTTTCCAAAGATCGATTCCAAAGATTGTGAGCATTTACTACTGAGCAGTGATTTGATAACTGAAATGCAAGAGTGCATGTAGCATGGGAAATGGGAACAGAGATGATCTTCGGAGTCCTATCTTGGATTTCCTCCAATAATTTCCTCAACATTGACGTAGTGCTCACAAATTTGTAGTCACCTAGCTTTTCCCTGCTTCCTTCACATATGAAGGATCCAAATTAGACCTCTAGTCTTCTGGCACCTCTTATGGCTGACAGATGTAAAAGTCTCCGTCAAGGCAGCAGCTAACTGGCTCTTTATTTTCCACAACAACTTGGGATAATCACGTCTAGCCCTGGGGATTTAACCCCTCCCTGAACTTGCCATTTTCTACTCACTGTCCTTTAAGATGGATGAGAAGTATTCCTTTAGGACATTGCCCACACTTCATGGCTGCACATGTAGATTATGCCTTCGGTGCCTCAGAGGAATCATTGTTTCCCTGACTATCCTCTTACATCTGATCAAATTGTAAAATGTCTTGGGATTCTTAAAGTATCCTTGGCAAATAAAATTATGGTCCCTCTTTGCCTTAATTTCTTTCTATTGAGTGTGAGAAGAGAGAGAGGAAAGAGGTTAAAGTGGTAATCTGTGGTTTTGTTGATGCCTTTCTTTTTTTTAAACAAAGAAGCAGAATTGGAATGTAGTAACCTAATTGTGCAGGAATGATTCACTCTTCTGAATATGCTCTGCCATTTGATGATATCTCAGCTCTACTTCTATCACATTTCTTCCTCTTTAAAGCTGAAAATGGGTCTGTTTTCATTTCACAAGGGAGTTAGTATGTGTGAGAGGTTTGGTTTGGAGCACAGAACAAATACAAGTAGGAACAGGAAGAGCCCATTCGGCCCTCAAGCCTGCATTTCGATTTAATATGATCATGGTCGATCTATGCTGGCCTTGAATCCCTCTTCTGAGCCAATTCTCCATAATCCTCAATTCCTTGATTTTTTTTCTCCAATATTTATTTATCTCTTCCTTTAAATGTATCTAAAAATCTGGCCTCCATCCTTGGGCAGAGAATTCCAGAGATTCAGCACCCTCTGAGGGAAGATAATCCTGCATACCTATTTTAGATGGCCAGCTCTAATTTTGCAGCTTTGTCCATGATGAGCGAAAATGTTGCAATATCTCCCCTGTGTTCCCCATTTGGATCTTGTGTTTAAAACAGATCACCCCTTGTTCTTCTAAGCTCCAAAAAAATACATACACAAATGGCCTGGCCTCTCTTATGACAGCCCCATTATCCCAGGAATTAGCTTGGTAGATCTCTGCTGGACTGCCTCTAATATTATTTCAATGCACAAATGTGCTAGAGATAGCCAGCCGGTCACGCAGCATCCATAGGCAGTAAAGGGCCTTCGTCAGGTGTGAGCAAAAACAGGCAATTGTCTGAATGAAAAATGGAGGGAGGAAGGGGCAGGAGGAGGTGCATAGGCCAACAGGTAAGAGGTCCTCCTCTCCTCACCTTTTTAATATAGGGATTCCTCCTACATGCTTGTATGGCATTCACCCCCAGAATCTGCAGACTTTCTTCTTTAACTCGAAAGGTATTTAACCTTTTTGGGTAAAGGGGCCAAGTTTGTGCCTAATGTTCTAGCTGTGACCTCACCAACGCTCTTTGCAACTGTGATAAAACATCCATATTTTTAAAAAACTCCAGCTCCTCTGCTGCAAAGTCTAACTTTCCATTTGCCCTCTTAGCTAGTTGTTCACGCTGCTAACTTTCTGTGGTTTAAGAGTCAGAGTGTTAATATCCCTCTAAATTTCACTCATCTCTGGTCTCTCTCCATTTGGATAATAATTTGCCCTTTCCTTCTAAGAGGGTGCCTGACCTTGCACTTCCCAACATTAACTTCCATTTGTAATTTTCAACCAGTTATTCAATTTGTACCTCATTGTAGAATCACAATCTCCTCCTGGCCTTCCATCTATTTTCAGTGGAAAAGAGGAGTTCTGCAGGGATCTGTCCAGGGGTCAGTGACTAGTGAAGTTCTGCAGGGATCTGTCCAGGGATTACTGAGTTCTGCAGGGATCTGTCCAGGGGTCAGTGACTAGTGAAGTTCTGCAGGGATCTGTTCAGGGATTACTGAGTTCTGCAGGGATCTGTCCAGGGATTACTGAGTTCTGCAGGGATCTGTCCAGGGATTACTGAGTTCTGCAGGGATCAGTCCAGGGGTCAGTGACGAGTGAAGTTCTGCAGGGGTCCTGCTCTTTGTGATTTTTTTTTTGGTATATAAATGACCAGATAGGTCAATAAGTTTGCAGATGATGCAAAGGTTGGGTTAGTATTTAAGGCAGTCATAGGTTATGAAATGATGCAGACAGGATGCGGAGTTGGGCAGAAAAGTGGGAGATGGAGTTCAATCTGGATAAGTGTGAGGTGATGCATTTTGGAAGGTCAAACCTGAAGGCTGAGTACAGGGTTAATGGTCGGATACTTAACAGTGCGGAAGAACAGGGGGAACTTGGGGTCTAAATTCATATATCAAGGTTTCTGTGTAGGTTGGAAGAATAGTTAAGGCCTATGGGATGTTGGGTTTCATTAGTCAGGGAATTAAATTCGTGTTGAGAGAGAAAAAAACAATGCTGAAGAAACATAGCAGGTCAAACTACTTTTTATAGCAAAAATAGATGCATAACCAATGTTTCAGGCTTGAGCCTTTCATCAAGGTATGGAAAAATGCCAGCAGATGCCTGAACAAAATGGTGGGGGGGAGGAGCACAGACCCAAAGGCAGGAGGAAATAGGTGGATGAGGGACAGGTAAAGAATTAATAGGGAAAGAAGACAAAGGGAAGGGAGGGAGAAAGGAGAGTAGCTTAGCAGAAACTGGAGTAGTCGATGTTAATGCCATCCAGTTGGAGAAGGCCCAAACGGAAAATCAAGTGCCGCTTCTTCAACTTGTGGGTAGTCTCGGTGGGATAGCATGAGGCCATGGATAGACATGTGTGTATGGGTATGGGACCCGGAATTGAAATGATTGGCCACAGGGAGATCTCTGTCACTGATGCGAACAAAGTGAAGGTGCTCAGTGAAGCAGTCTCCCAGTCTGTGCCTAGTCTCTCCGATGTAGGAGAAGGCTACAAAGAGAGCACTGGATGTATAGATCACTCCTGTGGATATACAAGGGAAGTGTTGCTTCACTTGAAAGTTTGTTTTGGGGCCCTAAGTTGTGCTGAGGCATGAGGTATGTGCAGAAGTGTGGCACTTACTGCGTCTACCGGGGAAGGTGTTGTGGGGGGGGGGTGCAATTGGTGGGAAGGGATGAGTGGACAAGTGAGTCATGGAGGGAGCAGTCCCTATGGAAGGCAGGGAGGGGAGAAGTAGTGGGATCATGTTTTAGGTGGCGGAAATTATGGATAATATGTTGGATGCGGAGGCTGGTGGGGTGGTAGGTAAGGACAAGGGAAATCCTAGGGGAAAAGGGAGTCAAGGCATATGAGCGGGAAATGGAAGAGATGCAGGTAAAGGCTGAGTTAATGGTGGTGGAGGGGAGCCACGATTCTAGAAGAAGGTGGACCTTTCAGATGGACTGGAAGTCCTCATCTTGGGAACAGATATGGCGGAGACGAAGAAATTGTGAGAAGGGAACAGCACCCTTGCAGGAAGTGTATTCGAGGTAGTTGTGGGAGAGCTGGGTTTGTAAATGTCTGTAGAAAACTAGTCTCGTGATATGGAGACAGAGAGATCAAGAAAGGAGAGAGTATTGTTGGAAATGGACCGCCTGCCTTTGGGTCCACATTCTTCCCCTATCCCTCCCCCTCCATTTTGTTTGGGTGCCTGCCTACATTTTTCCATACCTTGATGAAGGACTCAAGCCCAAAATGTTGATTATGTATCTTTATTTCTTTGGCTTGGCTTCGCGGACGAAGATTAATGGAGGGGTAATGTCCACGTCAGCTGCAGGCTCGTTTGTGGCTGACAAGTCCGATGCGGGACAGGCAGACACGATTGCAAGGGAAAATTGGTTGGTTGGGCTTGGGTGTTGGGTTTTTCCTCCTTTGTCTTTTGTCAGTGAGGTGGGCTCTGCGGTCTTCTTCAAAGGAGGTTGCTGCCCGCCAAACTGAGAGGCGCCAAGATGCACGGTTTGAGGCGATATCAGCCCACTGGCGGTGGTCAATGTGGCAGGCAACAAGAGATTTCTTTAGGCAGTCCTTGTACCTCTTCTTTGGTGCACCTCTGTCTCGGTGGCCAGTGGAGAGCTCGCCGTATAACACAATCTTGGGAAGGCGATGGTCCTCCATTCTGGAGATGTGACCTGCCCAGTGCAGTTGGATCTTCAGCAGCGTGGATTCGATGCTGTCGGCCTCTGCCATCTCGAGCACTTCAATGTTGGTGATGAAGTCGCTCCAATGAATGTTGAGGATGGAGCGGAGACAACGCTGGTGGAAGCGTTCTAGGAGCTGTAGGTGATGCCGGTAGAGGACCCATGATTCGGAGCCGAACAGGAGTGTGGGTGTGACAACGGCTCTGTATACGCTAATCTTTGTGAGGTTTTTCAGTTGGTTGTTTTTCCAGACTCTTTTGTGTAGTCTTCCAAAGGCGCTATTTGCCTTGGAGAGTCTGTTGTCTATCTCGTTGTCGATCCTTGCATCCGATGAAATGGTGCAGCCGAGATAGGTAAACTGGTTGACCGTTTTGAGTTTTGTGTGCCCGATGGAGATGTGGGGGGGCAGGTAGTCATGGTGGGGAGCTGGCTGATGGAGGACCTCAGATTTCTTCAGGCTGACTTCCAGGCCAAATATTTTGGCAGTTTCCGCAAAACAGGACGTCAAGCGCTGAAGTGCTGGCTCTGAATGGGCTTTATATTTGCTATATAAAGTACACTCTATGACCTACTGAGTTTCTCCAGCATTGTATTTTTACTTCAACAAGTTTCTGCAGACTTTTGTGTTTTACTTTCAAGAGTCCAGAGGTCATATTGCAACTATACAAATCTCTGGTGAGATCACACTTCGAATATTATGTTCAATTCTGGTCACCTCATTATAGGATGGATGTGGAAGCTATGGAGAGGGTCCAAAGGAGATTTACCAGGATGTGGCCTGGAGAGAATAAATATCTGATGAGGCAAGGTTAGCAGAGCTAGGACTTTTCTCTTTGGAATGAAGAAGGATGAGAGATGACTTAATAGAGGTCTACAAGATTATGACAGGCATAGATGTCGTAGTCAGCCAATGTCCTTTTCCCAGGGTGGGAGTAGCAAACAACAGAGGACATGTGTACAAAAATGAAGAGAGGAAAGTTTAGGGGAGACATCAGGGGTAAATCTTTTTACACAGAGAGTTGTGGGTGCCTGGAATCCCTGCTGGGGATGATAGTGGAGGCTGAAACATTAGGGACATTTAAGGGACTCCTATACAGGCACATGGATGAAATAAAAATGGACTATGAATTAGGAAGGGTTTAGTTTTATTTTTTAATTTTAATTTTATTTTTAAAAAAAAGTTTAGACATGCAGAATAGTAACAGGCCACTACGAGTCCCTGCCACCCAATTTACACAGTTTTGAAGGGTGGGAGGAAACCAGACCCCCTCCCCCCCGAGAAAACGCATGCAGACACTGGCCCAGAACTGATCGCTGGGTTACTCCATGTTAGTCATCCTGACAATTTCCTATTGTCAGTGATGGCCAATTTTGTCACTAGCACCTCTGCAAGAGGGAAGTGGAATAAAGTGAGAGCCTGTTTGTGATTTCATTTGGAAACTTGGCTTGGGTGTTATTTCTTTTCTGGTTTTATGCCCTTTCTCTGTTCTCTGTACAGTGGTGAAGGAATTCCAGGAGTACGTGGAGCCAGAGGAAGGATCTCAAGGATCCCCACAGAGGAGAGCTCCGGTGCCTGGTCAGGAAGATGAGGAGGTTGTTTTGCCATTGGGTGAGAATGTACTATCGCACAACCTGGGCATTCCGGTACTAGTTGTCTGTACAAAGGTAGGTTTGTAATCAATAAACTCCCAACACTTTGTTTTTGTAAAATGACTGACTTCAGATAAGTTTTAATGTTTGTCTAAATTTGATGGAAACTTTGAATGTTACAGGTCTGTTAGATGGGTTATAAAATTTACCACCTCCAGCAATAGGCAAGATTGTAGGTAATTTTTCTCCTCTGCAGCTAAAATATGCTGCAGTCTATCAGTTAAAGTAGTAATTTGTGGTTTAATGAATTGGAATTTATTAACCTAATTTCCCAGGAATCATTCAAACCCTGATTAAGCTGATTATATTGTGTCCGATACCTTTGTTTCACTTTTCTCAGCTACATGAAAATAAATTGTGAATATCAAGTTGTTCAGAAAATGAGATGTGAGAGCTTGTCTCAGGTTATTCAGGATTGTCTCATGCAGTGTAATTTATACAATAATAGAAACTTAGAAAATAGGAGCAGAAGTCGCCCTGCTATTTTCCCATCCACGACTCTGCTTCACTGTTCATAACTGATCATCCTTTGTTTGTCATTCTCGTATTCTTTGATCTCTTTAGCAATAAAAAGATCTGTCTATTTTGTAATAATGACTTTGCCTTCACTTTTTCTGCAATAGAGAGTTCTACAGGTTCACCACCCTTTGGATGAAGAATTTTCTCTTGATCTGTTGTAAATGATATACTCCGTATCCTAAGACTATCACCCCAAATTCTGGACTTTGAGTTCCATGTGATGCCCTCTCATTCTTCTATGGTCCAGTGAATATAGGTCTAATTAACCCAATCTCCTCTTGTACATCAGTCTCAAAAATTGATTTGATAAATCTTTGTTATACTTCTTTCATAGGAAGAGCAGAATTGGGTAAGGATAATGATACCAAAATTGTATACACAACTCCAAATGTACAGCTGCCGTAAGGCATCTTGATTCTGCACTCTGTCTGACAAAAGAGGTCTGCTGGATATACTCTTTCATTAAAATCACCAATATTTAATCCTTTGTTGTTTTTTCCAAAGATGACTTTTTAAAATATATGGTACGATAAGGGAATTTCTAATCTGAGGGATTGTTATCATAATAATATTGATGTCTTTTGATCAATTAATGGTTAAATATGATATACCTTTTAACACATTATTTTGTTATTTTCAATTTAGGGCCTTTTTGAGAGACCAATTGGGACCTGAAATGATTTTAAAAGATCTTTCAAATTTGGAATAAATTATGGTTGATGGAATGGTTTAAAAAATTATTTAAATTGCATAAATATCATTACAAGAACAGATACCTAAAATAGGTTTGTTTAATTCAAAAGGAAGATGGGAATGAGATTTGGACACGATAATAGATCAACAAATTTGGCAGAAGTTGTGACAAATACTATTAATGTACGATATAGATTACTCCATTATAATTTTTTTACATCAATTATATATTACTCCTCAAAAATTGAGTAGATGGAGATCGGATTTATTGGATCAGTGTTTTAGATGTGGAACAGAATTGGAAACTTTCCTTCATTCTACGTGGTCTTGTTCAAATGTTAACCCTTTTTGGGTTTGTTTGTAATTTCTACAACGGATCATGGGAGTGAATTTTCCTTTAAATCCTGAATTGCTTTTTGTTAGGAAATTTTGAAAGTGTTACTCCTAAATTATTGTTACCAGATTCTCAATTAAAGTTTAAGTTGGTCTTAGTAATAGCAAGGAAATGTGTCACTGTAACATGGAAATCTGATGTTTCTTTAACATTAGACAGATGGCACGCTGAAATTCAAAGCTGTGTTCCTTTTGAAAAAAATTATGTATAATTTAAGGGATAAATAATTTTCATTTTTGCAAATTTGGGGTCTGTATGCAAAAATAATGAAATTAAAATTATGTATTTATTAATTTTTTTCTTGATCAGTGAATTTTCCCCTAAAAATATAAATATTTTATGATGTTTTTGAGGTCTTTGAGTGTCAGTTGATGCAATCCGATTTAATTATTTGTAATAGTTTTATAATGAAATATCTTGTATATTAGTTTTGGGATCAGATTAGCTTGAGGGGAGGGTGGGTTACTAGGGTTTTTTGAGTTTGTTGTTTTTAGTTTGTATAAATAAATTTTCAACATGTCAATATTCTATTATGTAACTGTGTTATAATGTTCTTAATTTTTGACATTATATATGTTAAATAAATAAAATATATTTTTTTAAAACCAAAAAAAAAGAGACCTGCGAGCCATCTGCCAATACTGCTTGTTGTATTTGAATCCTTGCTTTTAGTATCTTCGTGTACAAAGTTTTGTTGTACTTCCCTTTCACCATTCGTATAATGATCCTTGTTTCCAATGTGAGGGAAGCCTTACATTGAATTCTGTTAACCCATCTGCCATGTGTTTGCCCAGCCATCTAATTTACCTGAATCTCTGCTTTCTCCTTGCCTTGCTCCCTGTGCTTCCCCCTCCCTCACCAGAATTCTGAAAACTTTGAGATGTTACATTTATATCAATGATTTGGATAAGGGAATCCGAACACTGGTCCCTGTTGCAGCCCAGTAGTCGTTCAGAAACAGACACCTTAGGCCTTTTCACAACGCTGTGCAAAATTTTCCCGTGAACTGGCAGTGTGAAAATGTCGGCCTAGGAAAATTGCCCAGGTCCGCGGCCCTACCTCTTAGGTAAGTCCGTGGAAACCTGGTAATTTTCCCAGAAAAACAAATGGCCGGGCAGGGGAAGCGTTGTGACATCAGTGCGTGGCAGCTGTGTCACCTAGACAATTAAAATAAAGAACCATACAACAGAAATCCTGACAACAGTGGTTCATTTCAGTGCCACTCCGGCACCTTGTGGTGGCAACTCAATGTAGGATCAATAGGTGTCGTTACCTTTAATCCCCCACACAGCTGGAACCGCTCTGGATTTCCCAGAGCAGTTCCAGCTACATGAGGGATTATGGGTAATGAAGTCAGCCATTGATCCTGCACTGTACTGCCATTGTGAAATGCCTAGGGTAGGAGGAAATTGGCAGGGGGGGGGGGGTCCTCATTAAAATTTTGGACCATATCTCCAAATCTGAATCTCGTTCAAAATGCTGATTGGAGAACTGGGTAAAGAAATTCTTTAAAGACGTGTGTTAACGCAGTGGTTCTCAACCTTTTCTTTCCACTCATATCTTTGGCTTGGCTTTGCGGACGAAGATTTATGGAGGGGTATGTCCACGTCTGCTGCAGGCTCGTTGGTGACTGACAAGTCCAATGCGGGACAGACAGGCACGGTTGCAGCGGTTGCAAGGGAAAATTGGTGGGTTGGGGTTGGGTTTTTCCTCCTTTGTCTTTTGTCAGTGAGGTGGGCTCTGCGGTCTTCTTCAAAGGAGGTTGATGCCACTCATATACCACTAAAGTAATCCCTATGTCATCAGTGCTCTGTGATTAGTAAGGGATTGCTTAAGGTGGGATGTGAGTGGGAAGGGAAGGTTGAGAATCACTGCTCTAGACCCAATTGTTAATGAAATATTTTGCTTGAGAAAAATTGTCATTGACCCATTTCCTTTGGAGTTATGAAACCGTGCACATAACGAGTCAGTGATTAAAACAGTGATTTTTCAAATCATTTTCTTTCCACTCACATACCACCTTAAGTAATTCCTTAATAATCACAGAGCACCAATGGCATTGGGAATACTTAGTGTTATGTGAGTAGAAAGAAAAAGATTGAGTACCACTGTGTTAACATGACAATGAAATCCCGTAACCAGTTCACATATAGTGAAGGTCGGTTTGAATGAACAATCGGGAGCGACTTAAAGGTCCAATTCCAAGATGCTGAGTACTCTGGTTAGAGTAGCCTCCTGCATAATGCGTCATTGCTAGGGGCAGGACCCCCACTAAATTGCTGGGGAGGGCAAATTCCAGGGAATTTGGACAGAGGTGTGAAAGACCCGGGAGATCCTGCCCCTCTGGGTATTTCACCTGGATCCAAGTAGGGTCACTGCTTGCCCGCAGTGTGAAAAGGCCTCTTGATTCTTCCTATCTGCCAACCAATTCTCATTCCATTCCAATTTTTAACCGCAATCCCATGAGCTTTAATTTTGCACATTAACCGCTCATGAGAACTGAATACAGCATGTCCACTGGTTCTCTGTTACCTATTCATTACATTTTTAAAACAAAAACTCAAAAGCATGATTTCCATTTCATAAGCCTTTACTTTGAGCCCTGTTAATGCTTTCCAAGCGTTTCATTACTATATTTTATTAATACCAGTACTATGGTCTTATGGTCTTTAACTCCTGTATTTCTCTTTTTTAAAATGGGTTTAAATTTGTCATGCTCCAATATGTTGGAACTGCTCCAACATCAGTTGGATCAGGATCCAAAAGATTTTGTGGATTAACCAGGGCTTCTGTGCCCTGGAATGTTGATTCTCAGCTGAGGAAATTTGACATTCTTTAACCTCATTAATTTCCTGTTTTATGTTCTTTACAGATAATAATTTTCTTTTTACACTATCCCACCCCCAAAAGACCTAATGGGGCATGGTTAATTGTTTCCCGATAGTTGAGGAAGATTAGATGTTGCTAATGTCCTCTTTATGGTGTGATTGAGTATGACTGAGTACACAGATGATCTGTAAGCTGACTCATTCAGATCAGGAAAGTCCCTTCTTATTTGGTGGTTAGTTGATCTTTACTGGGCCAGAAATAGGCAGAATATATGTGGAAGCAATACCTTTTGTAAGGAAAGGAGAAGCTAGAAATCTGAAAAGAATAAAATGCAGGGAACACCCAGTGTCGAATGGCATTTGTGGAGAGAAGCAGAATTAATGTTCTAGCAGAGGGTCTTCAGCCAGATTAAGTTTGCTTCCCTTTCCATTGATGCTGCCTTAAATGCTGAATGTATTTGGTGGTGTTCTTTGTTTAGTAGGAAAAAAAATCAGTTGGCCCCACAAATATTTATGAATCTAGTATCTTTGCACAGGTCTGTGAAAGCGCTGGTTGAGGGTGCAGATCCAGCCCAATCGATGCAGTGCACAAAAGTACCTTTAACGTGGATGCTGCAAGACCTTTTGAGTTTCTCCATCGCATTTGTGTATTGCATTTGACCCTAGTGTCTGCAGATTTTCTTGTTTAAGTCCAATCCATGTGATAGCTTTTAGTTACAAAGTGACACCACCTGGTAAAGATGAGGTACTGCAATATGGTTTTGTAAGTGGGGAAAGTATTGCATTTGGTGGGAAGACACTATTCAGCTGAACAAATCAGTGCCTATAGTTTTCCCTTTCAAGACGCCATCTCAGTCCACTAGTTTTTCTGCTTCCAATTTTTTTAATTTTCAATTTAATGTGATTTTAAATGTGTAGTTCAAGATTTAATTTAATGTCATAGTGATAAAACTATGTCATATTTCATGAAATTTCTTTTTGCCTGCTGCAAGGCAGACAGATTCACCACCAGTAGGAATTGCCTAAGTGCCTCTTACAGTACTTGCAGTCAGACATGCAGTCAGAGAGAGAGAAAAACAAAGTGTCCCCCCTAGAGCCATTGAGTGTCCATAGATTCGCCTCCAGTGCTTCTGTGACCAAAGAGTTCAGTCCAAACCATCGGCAACCCAAGCTTCAGATCCAAACCTCTGACATGGTCAGGAACCCTTCAGCGCCCTTGGCACCTCCTCACATCCCAGTTCCAACAGCTGGTACCCCACCAGCCAATACAAGCCAGTCTGCAGCCCAGTCTGAGACTACAGCAGACTCCAGCAGCCCACAGCTTCCATGGGTTCCTCACCTTGAGTCCCTAGCAACCCGCCACATGAGCTGGTCTCTCAACCTCAGAGCCCCATCGCTGGTTTGTCACCATCCCCGTGGGTTATCTCCTCCACTTCTCCCTCTCAGATGGTTCCTGATCTTCCTTTCCTCTGGTGCCCTGTTCCAATCCTCCACTGCCCCTCGTGGCTGCTGCCAAATATTAGGTGCTGTTATCTAAGCGCATGCAGAGCTGACGGCAGTTGACTGGGCGGCTGGACGCCGCAGGAGCACTGTATCTCCGCTTCCCCGCGGATCTGCGTCAGAGGCTGCTACAGTCGCTCCGTCAGCGCTGCCACCTCCACTTATCTGCATTTACTAATCTAATAAAATCTGAAATAAATTGGGAGATTGCTCTAATGGCTTTACATTTAATTCTGTTTCTTCAAGTGTCAGAAATTATCTGACTCCATAATTTGAAATGCTTCCAGCCAGTTACAGCTCCTCCATCGACCAAAACCCATCTGAGTTGTTTTGTATTTTCATTATTGACACTGAGAAAGAGTCAGTTTAATGCAGCATAGAGAAATAGCCACTTTGGTGCAACTTGTCACTACCACCATAATCTGTTATTTCAGATTTGCAGCATCTCCTGTGCTTTGCCTTGATGCTGTAATTCATGCTGTTGTATTTGTGTGAAAGGAGTTTCTCAGTCTTTTGCTCTGCTTTGTTTTTGTAATACAATCATTTTCATTATTTGCTTGCCTTGTGATATCTGGTGCAATGTTTTGGCTATCATAGGATGTGAAATCATCTAAAGACTGAACTTTTTTTTAAAAAAGTCACCAGTGTTAAAAGTGATCATGAAGTTGTGATTTTGTTAATTAAAGTCCAACTGGGTTGCTGACCTTGTACTTCGTTCAGAGAGCTACCTTCCATCCATATAACATATAACAGTTTATGGCATGGAAACAGGCCATCTTGGCCCTACAAATCCACGCCAGTTTACAACAACCTACACCTAAAACTGCAAAAAAAGCAGTTAAGGGATTTGGTTGTAAATCAATTATAAGAATTGCTGAAAAATTACCAAAGGGACAAAGCTTTGGAGATGATGAAATGAAAGTTGCCCACAGTATATTGGCTGACCATTTTTTTAAAAATTCCTTTTATGCCACACTTTCTTCTCCACCTGAACTCCAAACTATCTGGCTGAAGACCCTCTGCTAGAACATTAATTCTGCTTCTCTCCACAAAGGCCATTCGACACAGGGTGTTCCCTGCATTTTATTCTTTTCAGATTTCCAACTTCTCCTTCCCTTACAAAAGGTATTGCTTCCACATATATTCTGCCTATTTCTGGCCCAGTGAACTCCAAACTATAGGGCCTTTCAAGCAAGGAAAACAGTGTAAAGGCAGAGGTTCTTCACCCTTACACCTAAAGATTTACCTCTCTGAATGCTCCACTTGACTCTTAACTGTTTGCCTCTGCTTATCCCCCTTCCTCGTTTTTCTTCCCCACCCCCCCCCCCCACCTTTTTATTCAGGCACTTGCTTGTACCTGGTGAAGGGCCCAGGCCCCAAAAGTTGGCTACTCTTTCCTTCCTATGGATACTGTGTGATTTGCTGATTTTTTTTTTCCCCCCTCTCTCCAGTGCATTTTGGATTTGCACTCAACCCCAGCATCTGCAGACTTTCTTGCTTTAACGTTTACTGAAGGAGGCTTTACTCTGAAATTTAGAAGCCCGCTCTATTAAATGAGTGATTCAGGAATGCAGTCTTGACCAAGGGTGGGCACTTGTTGCTCTGCTCTCCCAATAGGTGGGGAAGTGGTGCAGCTAGTAGAGCTGCTGCCTTGTAGCCACAGGCACTTGGGTTCAGTCCTGACCCCTGGTGCTGACTGTATGGAATTTGCACATTATGATACCTTTATTGTCATTTAAGACTGTAAAGTAGTACATTGTAATAAAGTATGAGATAACATTCCTTCAAAACCATAATGCTATCTACATATCACGAGATTACACAAAAACAACATAGACAACACGAGACTAGGCCAATTCTACACCAGACAAAACAAATGAAAAAAATACTCTCGACTGAAACACAACTGCACAGAACTACATCGTGAATTTTTAAAAAGTGCCAACAGTACGGTAAAAGATGAAAAACTAGACAGTAGTCACAGTGGAGACGAGTTACATTTTCGTAGACTTAGATTTTTAAAAAGTCTAATAGCTTGAAGTGAAGAACCGCCACACAGTTCACATGTCCATACAGGCCTGCAAGCTTCGGCAAAGTAGCGATAGAGACCCAAAGACTTCCTCACCAACCCACCATCTGACGCAGGGTCCTGCTCTTCGAGATGGCACAGCTTCCAAAACCTCTGGGTCAGGCATTTGACCACAGCCACTCTTGGCTCCCTGACACTTGCACTGCACAACACTCAGACCTCCGATCCTCCCAGCCAGGCACATGACACAGCCCACTTTGGCACACCTCCGCAAAACCCGCCACAGCATCTCCTCTTTGGCCACTGGCAGCAAACGACGTCGAAGTCTGGGGGCCTCATCCCCACCACAGAGGTACAATCACCATAGCAGACCAGGCCGTGCAGCCCTGCAGCTTTCTCCCAAAGGTCTGTACCTTACTTCGTGGTTCTTAATTTCCACAGCTCCACATCTCCACAGCGCTTTACTGTCCAATGTTCATCAATTAGGAATTGTTGCACAGCACCTTACTTAACAGTGTGGTAGCATCAGGTCTGGAAGAACTGCTGCAGCCACTGCCATGGCACCATCACTGTGTGTGAATTTCCTCTGGGCACACTGGGTTCCTCCATTCCAAAGATGTGCAGTGTGTGGATGGTTTAATGGCCGCCCTAAGTTGCCAAGTTGCCCCTATGGTAGGTGTGGTACAATCTGGACAAGTTAAGAGTGTGGGAAGAATTTTTTTTTGTGGGGTTGGTCTAGGATTGGTGTGAATATGTGGTTTACGTTCAGAATGAACCTGGACTATTTCTGACTCTGCTTCTAAATAGGTTCATGTTGAACTTAAAAATAAGGAGACCGCAGTTTTAACGTAGATGAATAGAAACCATTCCTGAAGTGCCCTATGTCGAATGTCATTCGTTTATTGGAGACAGTTGTAGGCACTGCACTTCGGTTCAGAGAGCTACCTTCCATCCTCTCTCCTATCACTTCTCAGCTTTATTCTTTTCTACCCTCCCACTTGACTCTTAATTGTTTGCCTCTGCTTATCCCCCTTCCTCTTCCTCCTCGTTTCTCTTCCCCCCCCCCCCTACCTTTTTATTCAGGCACTTGCTTGTACCTGGTGAAGGGCCCAGGCCCCAAAAGTTGGCTACTCTTTCCTTCCTATGGATACTGTGTGATTTGCTGATTTTTATTTTCCCCCCTCTCTCCAGTACATTTTGGATTTGCACTCAACCCCAGTTACTGTCATGGCAGAAACGGGCAGAAGGGTTAATAAAAATTATTTAGAATGTCTTTTATGGCTGTGGCAGATTGTTACTGCATTCTGTTATGTGATTGTTATTGTCTTGTGTTACTAATCTCTTTTTTTCTCCTACAGTGTGATGCAGTCAGTGTACTAGAGAAAGAACACGATTACAGGGACGAGCACTTTGATTTCATTCAGTCACATATTCGTAGATTCTGTTTAGAGTGTATCCTTCAAAGTATAAGGGAGTGGCACTGTGGTGCTGAGATTGATCCGCTGTCCTCCATCCCACCATCGGTTACATCTGGATAGAAGGGGTAGACAGGAAGCGCAGTCTTCTATTTTGCCCAATTGGCTGCCGTCTTCATTTTGCAAAAATATAAACCAAGTTCTATGATTTCTTGTGGACCACAAAATTCCTCGAAGACTGCAGGGAAGGACATCAAGGCTACAACAGCATAGAAGATATTGCAATATCTGTTAGTTTCAGCCTGTCAAGTCCAGCACTGTTTGCTTTTGATTTACAGCAGACTTGTAGGGAAGAAATTGGACTTGCTTTGATCTGTTCTTATCATCCACCGCAGCTGGTAACTAGTGGCCACCACAGAGCAAAAAAACAGGAGACTTGTCATTGCAACTGCCATATTCCTGATCCCAGTTCTGCTGCAACAATACGTACAGTGTGGGTCCTGGTTTGCAATATCAGTAAGAGTGCAAGTGCAACTTCTAAAACGGTAATAATAACAAAACTTAGCAAGCCACAAAAATATGCAGATGTAATTTTATATGTTCATAAAGAATAAACAGGTTAACTAACAAATGGAACTACCTGGCCAAGGTTCCTGAGCCCAGCTCCAGCTGGCAAACAATTCACTATAAACTACAGGAGAGGACTCTAGGGGAACGCACAATGTTTATCCACATTCCCAGCACTGCCTGGCTGATCTCATGGGTACATGAATCTATGGATAGTCAGGACAATGTAGTAATTTTATAGCAAAAAATAGTATTCTGGAGAAACTCAGGTTGAGCGGTATCAGTGGGAGAAAAAGAACAGGCGATGTTTCAAGCTGGAGCCCTTCAAGATTGAGAGTGCAGACAGCCAATATGAGTCCAGATTTGGGGTTTGGTCAGGATCCAGAGGGGAAAAGTGAGCCAGGGAAGGGCGAAGGGTAATGGACAGGCGGTCAATTAAAGAAGAAAAGAATGTTGATCTCTTGTACAAAGGGAGAGATAGAGGTCAAGAGAAGCAATGGGGTCAGGTCGAGGAAGATGAGTTCATACAGCATGGTGGGGAGGAAATGATGACTGAAGACAAAGACTGCCAGTGCTGGAATCTGATGAGAGAAGGTGACAATGGTGGACGAATGAAAGCCATTTAGGAAAAAGTGGACGTGGAGTTGAAGGGAGAAGAATCTGAAGGGGAACATGGGTGGAACAGGATGGAGCGGGGGAGGGATGGGAAAGTGGACAAAAAATGTGGGGGGAGGGTGGAGTTAACAAGATCAACTCTTCAGAAACATGCGAAAGAGCTTCCTAATGTGATGAGGAGTTCTGCCCTGCCACCCTTGTTCTTCTCTCATTTACCTTGGCATTTTCTTAAAGGGCACGCAGAAAATAAAATCCAAATATATTTCTGGTTTTGCGATATTAGGAAGGCACTCCCTAATTTCCGTGGGAAGTTTCCTGGCATTTTCAGGCTGTACAAACCAACTGATCCACTGAGGCCACAAAAGGTGCAGTTTCATTACCCAATAGTCTCACCTAGGGTACCAGAGGGATCCCATGTCATAATTTCTTCTGATTGGTGTAGGCCCCAACCCAAGCCTCACCCCTCCCAATAATCAATAACTTTGTGAAAACTACATCACATGAAGAATTCATCAATAACTACTTGCAGATAGGTTTCAAATGGCAGTTACCAATTGGATAAGAGTGAAACCCAGGAGAATTGAAAATGGTTTTAAGGTGCAAAGACAACAGATGTTGGTTTGAAAGACTAGTAGTTTTGAGCTGAGAGCCAACTGTGTTGATTTAACGGTCACTTAAGTGCAAGAATGAGCAAAAAAAAACTATTTTAATTTGAATTAGCAGTTCTTTTCTGTTACCTTGAAGAATTAAAGTAACATTTTCACTTTTATAACTTAAAATGTAAGTTGAATGCTTATTGAGCTGTTACACAGTCATTGTAGCAAGGCAACGTAAATCAGTGCATTTAATGGCAAGGGAAAACAATTTTACTTTCACTTTCGTACATATTTCCCTGTCAAATTATTTCCTTAACCAGTGTTTCAGACGGTGCTGCCTTGATTTATACGTCAATTAAAGAAGAAAAGAATGTTGATCTCTTGTACAAATACCTTGTCCACAAAATGTATGACTTCCAGTTTACTACACCTGCCTTGGTGGTTGAAAAAGATGCAGTTTTTATGTAAGTATCCATCAGGGCTCAATGTCACTTTCCATGTATATATGCAGCCTTGTATTTTTTCATGCTGTATTCATGACTAAAATTTTATTTATCGATGATCAACCTTTACATACATCCTCAGGAAAAGGAAAGAAAATCCTCATGTAACCCATAGCTGACCTAATTGTTAATTTTATTATTGCAGCTCAAAGGCATTTTTCGTGTGCGGAGCTTGTATTGATGTCTGAGGGTGTGGTGAAGTCTTAACATCTTAAGAGTTACAGGATTAAATTATTTCCAGTGATGGTTTACTGTTGGTTCTGTCTATAATGTTCAGTCCTGCAGGATGGGACAAAGATAAGAAAATTGCTATTTTGTATGAAAACTTTGCAACGGTGAAGCAAGATGATGCCTATCAGGATATCATTGGGAAGCCTCTGATCAAAAAGGTAATGCCAATGAGTGCTCAGTTAAAGACACTCGTACCATCAAATCAGTTTCTTGCCCACTGGACTGGGAATCTAGTGAATACAAGGCTCAGACTTGGATGAGTAGTCACGAGGTACAGGGTACATAGTTGTCTGCTGGTGGTGTGGTCCTCCAGCTTATGGATTGCAAAGGGTGGATGTGGGGGAATGGGGTTTATCACAAAAGAAATAAATAATACTCGGTTGTTGGGTAGGAAAACCAAAGCATGGCGTCTTTCTGGAGTTAAAGATGCAGATTAGCCATATTCTCTCTTGTTTGTTCCCATTGTTCAGTAAGAGGTTATATATGCACCAGTGTAACGACTATTTGAATTGCTGTCTCGGCGCCTGCAACCTGAATTCAACCCTGGTCCCTAGTGCTGTCTGTGTGAAGTTTGCACATTCTCCCCGTGTCTGTGGGGATTTTCTCTGGGTGCTGTGATTTCCTCCCAACTTCCAAAGATCTGTGGGTTCCTGGGTTAAGTTTGCAATGTCAATTTCTGCTGATATGTATCTGAGTGGTAGAATCTGAGTGGAGCTTAATGGGAAAGAGAAATGAGATGGTGGAAAATGTATCAATATCTGTGTGTGATTCTTGAAGTGTTGTTTGGCAGTGTGAGAGCAACATTCCTCAGTGATCCAAATAATTTTTTTTTCCAGCCAGTCCATGATAAAGAAGTGGCCTCAGAGGATGAGCAGGTTTTCCTCATGAAGCAGCAGGTAGGTGTGTGCCATTACAGGTTTTTACATATGTTTGTTCTCTCAACAACCTTGGAGGCAAAGCAACAAGCTGCTGCAGGGACTCGGCAAGTCGGGCAGCATCTGTGGGTAGAAATACAGCATGTCTCTGTTTATCCAAAATGGTTGGGTCCAAGCTTATTTCAGATCAATGGGTTTTTTTTGGAGAACTGGTAATTTTTAAAAAAACAGCCCTGTCGCAACAGCAAATCACTTGTAACTGTTTAAATAATAAGTTAAGGCTTTTTAAGCATTAAAATAATATTGAATTCTCACCCAAAAAAATGCTGGTCACCGCTGATCACTGACACTTCCCCACCGAGGCCCTGCTCGTGCCGGGAGTCCAAGGGACACGCTCCTGCCCAGGAGCCCATGGTTCGCTGGTGCTGCTGTCGCCGGGAGCCTGACGACCCAGCCAGTTTGGCTCCGAAACAATTTCAGATAAACAAGGATTTCTGATTTGTTTCAGATATCCTCATTTATCCAAAATTTTTAAAATATTTCAGATAACTAAAGATTTCTGAGAATCCAATTTTAGATAATCGGAGTTATACTGCAGTCAGTCATCATTTCAGCTCAGGACCCTTTGTTTGGTTTTCTTTCCCTCTTCAAAGGGTTAGCTGAGTTCTTCGAGCAGCTTGCTGTTTGCTCAAGATTCTGGCATCTGCAGTTCTTGTGTTTCTCAATGGAATGAAACACAGAAGTCTGCAGGCGCTGTGATTTTAGTAAAAACACTAAATGCTAAAGGAACTCAGCTGGTCTCACGGTGTCTATAGGAGGTAAAGATATATTACTGATGTTTCAGGCCTGAGCCCTTCTTAAAGGTATAGGCAAAAAACAGGCAGGTGTCTGAATAAAGACTGGGAGAAAAAGAGAAAAGAATAGAAAGGGGCAGAGTCCAGACCAACAAACAAAAGATGTTAATTGGATATGACAAGAGAAAAGGTGGGAATTGATTTTGGCTTTATGAAAGGCGAAAGAGTGAAAAGGAGGGGGAGAGAGAAAATTACAGGAAAGGAGACCAGGACAAAGAGGGGTCTTGGAGGGGTTTTAATGGAAATCAGAAAAAATTCAATATTAATGCCATCCAGTTGGAAGGTGCCCAGACGAAGATGAGGTATTGTTCCTCCACTTTGAGCGTGGTCTCAGTCTGGCAGTACATGAGACCATGGATAGACATGTCAGCAAGGGAATGGGTCAGGGAATTGAAATGGGTGACCACTGGGAGAACCATGCTATTGTGGCAGACAGTCAAGCAATTTCCCAGTCTGTGCCCAGTCTCTCTGATGAAGAGGAGACCCATTCCCTTGCTGATGTGTCCTGGTCTCTTCCCTCCCTCTCCTTTCAAAGAGCCAAAATCAATTCTCACCTTTCCTCTTATCATATCCAAATAACTGCTTTTGTTGGTCTGGATTCCTCCCACTCCCATTCTTCCCCTTTCTCTCTCAGATGCTTGCCTACTTTTTGCTTATTCCTTGAAGAAAGGATCAGGTGCAAAATGTCAGTGATCTATCTTTGCCTCCCATGGATGCTGTTCCTCCAGCATTTACTAAGTTTTGTTTCTCTCGATGGTCTGTCGCAGTATTTCTTTAGAGTGTTGGTTGGGAAGCTGGAGTATGTTGCCCTCTGCTGGTGACAATGTAAACTCTTTCGACCATGAGAGAACAGGGTATGCAAACTTGCTTCATGGTTTAAATTTGAGTCCCATGATAAATTAGGACAGGTGACTGATTTCCATCACAGCTCGATGTAAATTATTTTTAGAGGAGAGAGGCAATTCTGTGCCTTGGTGTGTTGTGGCAGCTTGTCTTATTGTAGTTGATGCATTTTCAGTTCCTGTGTGGTTGCAGCAAATAAAGAATTTCAGTCATTTGTACATTTTACTCGTGTATATAACTCCTATCTTGTTGCATGAAGACCCAGCAGCCGAAAGTAGAATTAGAGGAGGACAGTGATATGTTGGCCAGAAGTGTGGAAACATTACTGAAATGGGAAGGGTGAGACTTTGGTACATTTGAAGGTCATATTTTAAAATTGCACATTGCAGCTCGTTTATCTTTTATTCAGATTTAACAGCATCTGTTAGCCTTTTAAGGCTTACTCTCACCACAGGGGCTATTCATTGTTGCTTGGGAAACAATCCAATAGGATGCAATAACATAGTGGTCGTTACCAAAAGAGTACCTGGAGACTGGAGCAGTTGATCCAGAGACACTAGTTTAAAACCCACCAGGGATGCCAGGAAATTTGAATACCAGTCATTAAATCTGAAATGAAAAGCTGTGTGTAGAGCAACTTGTCCTAGAAACTCAACTGATTCACCAATTTTCTGTTAATAGGCATTTTGTGCGAATGAAAATTCAGCATTTCAAATATTTAAACATTTTTTTGTGGGTACATGGAGGTTGAGATGACCTCTCATGAGACCTTTATCGCTCTTCCAGTACAACCTTCTCTCTGCCTCTCATTAACAGAGGTTACATCTAGGAGTAATGTCAGAGGAAAAGAGAAAATGATTTTCACAAAACTTTAGTAAAGCAAATTGGTGACCTCTGTTTGACAGCCTCATGATCACCTCTGCTAAAGCCAGCTTTTTACTTATTGAATTGTATTGCTAAAATCGCCCACAAGTGGGGTTTGACCTTGCATTCTCTGCTTTATTCATTCAAACCACTGATTTACCAGCCAGTCACTCCATTGTTAATGGCTTTATTTTATAATTTCATAAATTAGATCAGCCATGATCATATTGAATGGCGGAGCAGGCTCGATGGGCCATTTTTGGCCTACTCCTGTTCCTACTTCCTATGTTCCTATAATGCCCTGTATTGCCATCAAAATGATTTATGGAATCTTTCCATACCCACCTTTGCCAAACCTGCAAAGTGAGATTACATACAAAGTGTCTTATTTATTGCTTGTTGACTTGTGTATTGAAACGTAGCCTCAATCGAGTGAAGTTTGCGTGAGGTTTCCAGCTATTTTTTTGACCAAGGTTCAAGGTCCCTAAACCGTCATATACATGATACACAAAATGTATTCGCTTTCGTTTGCCTATAAAGACCAGTGCCCCTACGTGAAGAGAGAGAAGTCAGAGACATCAAGTGGCCACAGATCCTACCACCTCCTCTGATGCCGCTACCTCCTGCGCTTCCGTAACTTTGTAGCTGCTCAGCCTCCTGTCTGTTCTAGTGGTGAATCTGAGCTCTCTGAGTCACCCTCCTTGGCCCCGGTTCTGAACTCCCAAATGCATTTGGAAGCTGTTAATGTCTGAGAGATTTCAGGAGCCCCCAACACTATTAGCACAGCCATGAATCATGGTTCTAACAAGTCGGTTTCTAGCAGCCCGTGACCTTGTGTGAGCCCTTTGCATACCGAGCCCTTCACTGGTCTGCTGCTGTGGTCTCTCATCTGTAGGGTCTTCTCCTTGGATAAGGGTGGTGTTCTCCTGTTCTGGTGCCCTGTGCCGTCCTGCTGATCCTGTGGACCTTGTAACCCTTGTGGTCAGGGCTGCCAAGCACGTCTGCTAACTTGGGTACAAACCCATGGATTTTTTGTTTAAACACTGGTCCTATTCTGCAGGCAATTAAAACTTGCAAAAGGCTGTTGGCATAACAACCAGGCAATAGGACTCTGCGGAGGAGTGCTGGGAGACGTGTCGCACACCCCACTCCTTCTGGGACAAGATCAGCAATGGCGTTGCCTTTACTGCAGATGCAGCAATGCTGACATTAATTCTATCTGCAGTGAGACTATACCACTCCTTTCAAATCTATTCTAACATTAATACTTTGTTTTCTTGCAGTCTCTCCTTGCCAAACAGCCTGCCACTCCTTCAAGACCTGCTGTAAGTCTGAACTAAAAAGGCAAAAATGATCAGATAAATGATTTTTTTTTAAAAGAAATAAGTAATCTTCTGGGGTTGGTCTTAGTTACCATGAAATTGTCTCCTCTGGACTTAACAAACAAAACTAAGATGTCTGTTCTGTGGGCTTCCTTTATCTTGCTAGCATAAGTAACATTGGGGCTCTGATGCTTAGACTTAGCAGTGCTAGAGCTTGTAGCAGGGTCTTTCACTCCTGGACTCACAGACACAGATTAAAAGAAAGTTGAGTGGATCCTTGAGGTTCAAGCTGTAGAGCTCTTGATTAAACTGCATTTCACTGATGGGCAATTTATTCTGAACTAACATGCTACCACAGGGGGACAATACTACAGGGATGTGTATGGAATGGCATTTGGTTGCACTCCAGGGGGGAAGGCAAGTTGTGAGATTCTGAATATCGCCCACGTTTATGGTGCAGATCTGCCAGAGAGTGAAAGACCCTCACCAGAGGTTCACAAGCAAAATACTGCAGCTGCTGGCAATATGAAATATAAACAATGTTGAGAATATTCATCAGATTGGGCAGCATCTGAGGAGAGAAACAGTTAATGTTTCAGTTGAAGGTGGAGGGTGATGGGAACAATCCATAAAATATTATAGTATGAAAAAAAATTTGAATTTATTGCTAAATATACAGGTATTTGTTGAACTCAACCCTTGGTGATTAGTGCTTAATTACACCTTCTTGTATCTTCTCTCACATTTAAATATATTTTCAGATTTTCATTGCACTGCAAAAAGTGTCTGCCTCAACCACTCAGTTAAGCAATTAACCCAGATCCCCAGAAAATTCTCACTCCTTTTCTGACAATTTAAATTGATCATCTTTGATATTAAACATGAAATAGTCTCTTGAAATGCAAATCTATCTGATTTAAAAAACTGAGTATATTGGGAATACTCAGCAGATCAGACAACAGTTAGAGAGAGGAACTGCATTTTCTGTGGATGAACTATCAAGACAGGAAATGTTCTTCATATTAAAAAAAAAACTTTTAAAATATCCTCAGAACTTCTTTGATCTTTTGCTCCGATGGAAGGAAGATAAATTCATATCACACTGCATCCTTCACAGTCTTGGTATGTTCCAGACCATCTTAGAGTCGTAAAGTGAACTCTGCCTCTCTCCACGGTGTGTTTCCAGCATGCTATTTTAATTTAGATGTGATTTTAGGTTTTACCCGTTCCTGGAATGTAAGATTTTTATGAACAGAAAGTCAGGGAGGCCAACTGTGCTGGTTAAAGGCAAAGTTAATTCTGTTTTTATCATTGTAAGGGAAGAGAGTTAAATTAAAATCGGCATCAAATGCCAGATTTGGGAAATATTCTCTCGGAATGCAAAATTAGTTATGGTGTATTTTTTAAAAATACAGGTACACGATCCTTTTTCCGGAACCCTTGGGGGACAGTGTATTCCGAATCTTGGATTTTTCCGGATTTCGAAAAACCCACCCGAATTGTGCTGCCGTATCCACTCCCACCCCCTTCCAGTCACCCGGAGATCTCCCCCGACCGCAGGTCACCTGGTCGCCTCCCCCGGCCGCCGGTCCCCACTTGCCGGATTTTGGAGCTTTCCGGATTTTGGATGTCCAGATAAAGGATCGTGTACCTGTATATTAAGTAGCTTAGGCATAAACACTGGTCTTGCCAATAGCCTCCCCAATCCTGAAAATGGAGATGATCTTGATTTTATTGTGATCTCTTCCAGGACACTCCAAGGCAACCAGGAGGTTCCCCCAGGACCCCAAGACAACCAGGTGGAACAAATATGGTGACTGCAGTACCACCCATTTCATCGGGAACTCCAAAAGGTGAGTGGTGCCAGTGCCAGGTGCTCTGTTGGATGGATGAGCCCCTGAGCGAAATATCATGTATTTTCCTTAACAGATTACAAAGTAACCATGAGCAAAATCAGTTATTGCAGTCAGTTTGAGCACAGCAAGAGCCAACAACAGAAATGCTGATTCAATCCTACATCTCTGGCTCCATTGCTACAGCTAGGTGTTGTTGGTGTAGCCGTGGAAAATATATTTTTTAAAACATTTTCTGTGGTGGCTGTAGATGGAAAAATGGTAATGGCTGTGTGAGGAAGGGGTGGGGATGATCTCCAGAAGTAAGAGGGCAAAAAGATAGATGAGAACCGGAGGCGGGTTCATTCCCAATCAGCTAGATGATTGAGATGAGCCAAAGACAATGCTCTCAATGGTGTCAAGCAGCATTGAAGTCAGAAAGGATGAGAGTCAACTAGGGTGCAATCACCGCAGGTGGTGTGTGTCCGGAACGAGCTGCCGGGGAAGCTATAGAAGTGGGTGCACATGTGACGTTCAAAAGACATTTGGACAGATATGTGGACAGGCAGGGCTTGGAGGGAAATGGACCACATGCAGACAAATGGGATTAACCCAGTATGCCAGCTTGCTCGGCAAGGATGAGTTGGGCTGAAGGGCCTGTTCCCTGCTGAACAACTCTGTTTGCCCATTCTATGTGGCTTTTGAAGTTCACCCATATTGTCAAGTCTGGTGGTCTCCTATCTAAAAAAGAAATTGCAATCACTCTTTAAAAATGTCACTTCTCAAGAGATTTATTGTCATGTAATAAAAACAGCTTCATATACCACGAAGTTGTCTTTTGTCTGCCGTAAGGCAGGAAGGTTCACTATCGGCAGAAATTGCCTGACGTGCCCCTTACAGAGAAAGAAGCAAAAGAGAGTTCTCCTCAGAGTCAGCGAATGTCCTTGGATCCTCTCCAGCCTCCGCAGCCACACAGAGTCCATTCCAAACAGTCGGCAACCCGAGCTCCAGATCCAAATCTCCGACACGATTAGGAACCCTTCAGCACCCTCTCGTGTCCCTTTTTCGATACCTGGAAACCTTTCAGCCAGTCTCCAAGCAGCCCATTGTCTGGTTTAACTCCCTTGACTGCAGCTTCCGTTGTTTTCTCTCTTCAAGTCACCAACAGCCTGCTTCCTATGTGTTCCTCAGCCGCAGAACCCCTCACTGGTTGTCCACTGCCATGGTCACTGTCTCTTGGGTCATCTCTGGTTTTCCTTCTCAGTCAGGGTTGGTCTCCCTGTTTTCCGGTGCCCTGCACCAGTCCCTCTACTTCCCTGGAGTCTGTGACCCCTAGTGATTTGCTGCCAATTAAACAGGTTGTTTAAAGCCGCCTATATACGGAACTGACGGCAGTTGGACTAAGGTGGTTGGGCCCCTTGGGAGTGCTGTATCTCCGCTCCCTGCTCCCAATAGGTCTGCACCAGCAGAAACAACAGCTCCGGCAGTCCAGCCATTTTAATTTCAAAAGTTCCAAAACGTGTTACGTATCAGTGATTCTGCTTTTCCAGGTCTAGAGGGTGGGGGGGATTTGTACCAACTCACTCGTTCTGATATCTCCAGCATGGTGTGTCATTCAATCAAATGATGGCCAGTTTTCAGTATTCTACATTGCTTGACTGTTGCCAAGAAGGCTAGCGATGCTCACCAAGAAAATTCCAATTTACCTCCCCCAGAAGCAACAGCCTCTGTGGGAAGAGTTCCAGGTTTTCGCTGCCCTTGATATTGGCTCTGATCTTGTCACCTGGTTCCACTTTGTTCAACTATTTTCTTTTCTATCTATCTTTGCTGAATTCCATGACTGTTTTAAGATGTGATGTTCTGTGCTATCAAAATATTTTTACTTCAGGATTGTATCTTGTCCTTAATACAGGAAAAAAAAATCCTTGTTATCAGGACTAGCCAAAAACAAAATTGAGGAAAATAAATAGGCAAAATAGAAGTTTAAAGTTGGCGTGCCTCACCATTAGTTTGCTAAACAGGCAATATCAAGCAATTGGAAAATACACTCATCCGGCATCTACCAATCCCCCAAAGGTGCCAGAGGTTTTACTGTACAAGGGGAATCTCATGAAGTGAGAGGAAGTCTTGCATTTAATCAGTGTTTTTCATAACTTTACAGCCAATAACTTGCTTTTTGGAGTGTTTTCACTGTATAAATGATGGAAAGCTGGATCCAATGTTCATACAGCAAACCCCACAGCAGGAGTGTGATTACAACGAGATGATGAATTTTTAAGTGATGATGTTGGTGGGTTTAAATATTAACTCGGATATTGGCTGCAACCTTTTTTTGAAATGACATTAATCTGCCTGTCAGGGAAGACCAAAAAATTTGATGACTGTCTCATCTAAAATGTGTTACTCCCTCAGTGTTCTGGGTATAGATTTACGGAGAGAGGAGATAGATTTAAAAGAGATCTGAAGGGTAACTTCTACACACATTAAGTGGTGGGTATGTGGAATGAGCTGCCAGATGAAGTGTTGAAACAAGGACAGTTGTAACATTCGGTAGGCATTTTGACAGATACTTGCATATGAAAGGTTTGGAGGGATAATGGCTGAACACTGGCAAATAGCACTATTTTGATCTGCATAGACAAGATAGGGTGAAGGACCTGATTCTATGCTGTAAAATTCTGGAATTCTGCTGAGAGTGTCAACTGAGACAAATTTCTGAAATCAGTGACACACAGCCTACTCCTTGACAAAAACACTGCCCACTGAGTCACAGTAACACCCATAGAAGAATTTATAAGAGGACTTAATTTTAAACATTTTAAATTTTTTATTTGGAGATACAGCAAAGTAATAGACCTCTCCGGCCCATGAGCTCATGCTGCCCACATATACCAATTAACCACCAATTTTTTTGGAGCGTAGGAGGAAACCGGAGCACTCGGAGGAAACTCGTGCAGATCACGAGCGGAGCATACAAACACCTTACTGACAGTGCCAGATTCGAAACAGAGTCGCTGGCCCTGTCGTAGCATTGTGCTAGCCGCTCTGCTGCCATGAAAAAAAAAACTGGTGAGGTTTTCTGGATTCTAAACAGATGATAAATTTATTTTGAGTATGTCTCATATGAAGATGGTGGAAGAAGGAAATAGAAGAGCAGAAGGGGGATGTGGAATTACTGGGCAGATATTAAAAGAGCAGTGGGATTTTATGGTGAATCTTGATGGGTGGGATGAAGGAGAGGGAGGAAATCTCAGAGGTGGGTGAATGAGCCATGAAATGGGAAGGTGAAGGTTTCAAGGAACTTGGAGTGTCATGAGTACGCAGGCAAATAGGAGTTCGTTGGCATGGTGGGTGGCACGGTGTGATGGGCCAAAGGGCCTGTTCCTGTGCTTTACACTTCCATGTGGGTCGGGATCAGGCAGAGGGAAAAACTCATCTGGTGTTGGAAGAGGGCAGTTTGTTTTCTGAGAAGTCGCTTGTCAGATTTCGCTGTGTTTCTGGGCTTGAGAAGAATAAAGTTTAAACAGGATTGAAAGGGTAGAAACTGGCTTTTGTAAAATGGGCTCTCAGATCCTGACATTTTACTGAGTTACTAAATTTGCTCACTCAACCTTTTTTGGAATAAAAAAAATTAATAATTAAAATGGGTTTTTGACAGCTCACTGAGTCGCACAGTTCACCTCTGGCTGAACTCGCTCTGCACGAGTCAATGGACCAAAAGCACTTTAAGGTTCCATTCCTCCAGTCAGTATTTAACTGTGATTAAGTAACTTGTGAGTGTGATATGCTGCAATTCATCTACTTTGGATCGAATTTTGTTTGAGAACTAGTTGGGAAGGCGAGACAAGGCTCCATGAAATGTAATTTCAGTGACCAGTTGAAATCTTGTGGTGTGAGACTGAATTTATCGGTAAATATCTTGGGGTTGTAGAGTTAAAATCAATAAGGGCCTGTTACCATGCTGTACATCTAAATTTAAATTAAATTTAATAACCAACAAAAGCCTGAGCACTAGAGGGCTGTCTTGACTTGTTAAAACAAAAACTACTTAAAACAAACTCCCTTAAATAGTTGTCATTATCCCAACTGCCGTGTCTCCAATTCTACTCTTCCCTTCCAATGGAGAAGTCAAACTAAGGCTGGTTGTTTCTTCAAAGAATAGCACTTCTGTCAGCACAGCATTCATAGAATCATACAGGCCCTTCAGTTCGCAATGTTGTGCCAACCTATATAAACCTTCTCCAGCACCTAACCCTTCCCTCCCTCAGTCCATAACCCTCTCGATAGGAACATGGATGTAAGAAAAAATTTTTAAAAATTATGTCCCTATTGTACTAGCCTCCAACATCCCTGGTAATGCACCCACCACTCCCTGTGTTGATTTTTTAAAAAAAGTAGCATACCTTTGTCTCCTCAAAATTTTCCTCCTTTCACCTGAAACAGTTGTCTTGGGATTGGCCATTGCCACCCTAGGAAAAATATGCTGCTGTTCAACTGATGACCCTTTTTATCATGTACAACTCTATTCCCCTTGCAGCAAGCTGCTTTGATGATCCACGTTCTATTCTGGTTAGTCACAGTGTCATACAGCACAAAGACAGCCCTTAGTCCAAATATACCCATGCTGACCATCGAGTGCCTGTCTACTGATCTCATTTATTGGTGTTTGGTTTGTAGCTTTTCATATCTTGGAGATCCAGTTGCTCGTCATTGTACATTTTAAATGTTTAGAACCTGCTTCAGGTGGTGCAGTCCAAATGTTCTCAGATTCCCTCTTGTATTAAAGCCCTGCAGTCTGATTTTGGAAATCTCCGTTATCGTGGGAAGAAGGTTCTTCATATCCACCCTATCCAAGGCCTTCATAATTTTGTCTATCAGATCCCTCCTCAACTGTCTAACAGACCCAACCTATCTTGTCTCCAGTCCAGTGTACTGCTTGTACCCTTAATGTGAAACAAGATGCTGCTAAATGAGCCAAGCAATTTTGAGTAACTCTCTAGCACGTGCTGTGAAATTAAGATTATGTTCAAGGTGATTCAGCTGCTCAGTTATAAAAAATCTTACAAATATTTAAAATAAAGTGGGGGGGGGGGAACTAGCATGGGAGAGATTGAGTACAGGAATTTGTTTTGGCAAAGCCATGGTTTGGGGTTGGAGTGACCTAATTTTGTCATTCTCTGGCTTTCAATTACATCGTTATCAGTTCTTTTTTTAAATTTTTCACACTATAGATCACATTATTCAAGATATACACATTTCTCCTTTCAAATATATACAGTGTCGTTTTCTCCCCCCACTCCCTCCTCCCCTCCCCCCCCCCCACCTCCCCCTCCATCCATTCAAAACTCTGAGTCCAAGATACATCAAACCCATCAAACAATGTTACCTCGTTATCAGTTCAATGTAGTCAATGAAGGTTTGCTCCTTGCTGGGCTCTTGTATTCTGTCCATTAAATTTTGGACGTCGAAGTACTCGAGATGGCAGAGGTCGACAGCATCGAGTCCACGCTGCTGAAGATCCAGCTGCGCTGGGTGGGTCACGTCTCCAGAATGGAGGACCATTGCCTTCCCAAGATCGTGTTCTATGGCGAGCTCTCCACTGGCCACCGTGACAGAGGTGCACCAAAGAAGAGGCACAAGGACTGCCTAAAGAAATCTCTTGGTGCCTGCCCCATTGACCACTGCCAGTGGGCCGATCTCGCCTCAAACCGTGCATCTTGGCGCCTCTCAGTTCGGCGGGCAGCAACCTCCTTTGAAGAAGACCGCAGAGCCCACCTCACTGACAAAAGACAAAGGAGGAAAAACCCAACCCCAACCAACCAATTTTCCCCTGCAACCGCTGCAACCGTGTCTGCCTGTCCCGCATCGGACTTGTCCGCCACAAACGTGCCTGCAGCTGACGTGGACATTTACCCCCTCCATAAATCTTCGTCCGCGAAGCCAAGCCAAAGATATTGTCTCCTAGTCATCCAATAACTTTTAACTCTATTCTTGGTTTTTCATCCCTTTACCGCCCTGGGTCTGAAACCTTGGCGGAGGCTGCATTCCTCTAGCTTTGATGTCTTGTACATCCCTGCTTCCCTTTATATCACCACTAGTGGCTGAAGTTCATGGTAAGTTATGGTTGAAGGAGGAAATGTTGCCTCCTTAACTGTTCTATGTAAGGGTGAGGATAATGAGCTAAGACTGAGTAAGCAGAATTGGAAATGGTTGTATCCAACAAATACATAACAGGCTGCTGCAGGAGGCAGTGGAAGGGATTGCTGGGAATCTGCTGGAGATGTTTGACCTTTGCAAAGCACAAACGTACCAGATGACTGTAGGACAGCAAACATGGAGCTATAGTTCAGGGAGTGGGCTGTCATCCTAACATCAGTGGGATGGAAGATGCTGTAAAAAAAAAATTGAGGGAGAAGATTATTGATCACTTGGAAAGTCCACGTTGTAGCTATGGTCTTTGAATCCTCTGGCTGCAGGGGAGGTGCCAGAGGTATGGCAAATGTAGTTCCCTTGTGGTAATCAGGAGAATCCTGGGAATTGTAGACTGGTGAGTCTTGTGTCAGTGGTGAGCAGACTATTGGAGAGGATTCTTAATGATAGGATCTTATGAGCATTTGGTGAAGTGCAGTCTACTCAAGAATAGCATGGCTTCTGAATGGAAGGGCATGCCTCATGAGCCTAATTGAGCTTTTTTGAGGACATAACAAAAGAAAATGATGAGGATAGGGCAGTTGATATGGTCTACGTGGATTTTGACAAGATCCCCCCACGAGAGACATCCAGAAAGTCATGAGGTCAGTGGAACCTTGGCTGTGTGGATAAAAACATTGGCTTGCAGTTAGAAAGCAGAGAGTAGTAGTGGAAGGAAAGTATTCTGCCTGGAGGTTAATGATGAGTGGAGGGCCACAAGGACCTGTTCTGGGACCCCTGCACTTTGTGATTTTTATAAATAACCTGGATGATGAGGCGGAAGGATGGGTGAGTAAGTTTGTGGGTGGCACAAAGGTTGGAGGAGTTGTGGATGGAGCTGAAGGTTGTTGAAGGTCACAAGAGGATATAGGCAGGATGCTGAGTTGGGCAGAAAAGTGTCAGATGGAGTTCAATCTGGTTAAGTTTGAGGTGATGCATTTTGGAAGGACAAACCAGAAGGTTGAGTGTAAGAGTTGTAGCAATACATTTTCTAGCTATTGGCAAGGTAATTTGAACAAATTTTTACTTGATACATATTCAGTTTTAATTTAGGTTTAACCCCCTCCAATATCTCCCAATGAAAATAACATTGGAACCTGTGGAATTTTTCTCGACTTATTCGTTCTAATAAATTGCCCATTTCAAACCAAAAAGGTTTAATTGTGGAACACTACCAAGTTTAATGTAAGAAAGTACCAAACATAAATCTGAATAAATATAATTTATAATATGTAGCATATGTGGTGTTAAATATAACTGATGAAAAAAATTCTATTGAACTATCCGATATCTCACATTTATTGTACTTTTCATACTCTCTCTATATATCTGAATCCATCTACGTTCATCAATTTATTTATTTAAATCTACTTCCCATTTATGTCTAGATTTATGAACTCCTTTTCGTGCCTTCTTTTGTAATAATTTGTACATCTCTGAAATGAATTTCTTTTCATCCTGAGTACATAATAATAATTCTCCGTTGGTAATACTAAATCTTGACCAAAATTTCACAGAAAAGTCTCTTAATTTGATAATACAAAATTTTGTACTTTCCAATATCTTAAACTTTTCCTTCATTCTTCTAAAAGTAATAAATTTCCTGTCTTTGAAACAATCTTCAATTTTCTTAATGCCACAATTTTGCCAAATTTTAAAAAATTTATTTTCCACAGAAAATGGATTAAGTCTATTTTGAAATGAAGATGTTCTTCCAGACATTAAACCTCTTCCTCCAATCTCTTTATCAATTTTATTCCAAAGTTCAATTAAATGTTTCAGCATGGGTGTTTCTTTATTTGCTATTAACAATCTTGCATTCCATTTATATAAAATGTTGTAATCTGTTTCTCCTATCTTATCAAGTTCTATATTTACCCATGCTGGAACATTAGTTAACTCATACATTACATTAATAAATTTCAACTGTGCTGCTTTATAATAATTCAAAATTGGAGAGCTGTAAACCTCCTAAATCATATTTTCATGTCACTTTCTCCAAAGAAACCCCAGCCATTTTCCTTTTTCAGAATTTTTTTTTCAACACACATTTAATTCCTTAAAAAAATTTTTGAGGAATTGAAATTGGAATCTATTTTGAAATAAATATTGTAGTTGAGGAAAACATTCAACTTAACACAATTTATTCTACCCATCAACATACTCCCATTTTCCAAATCCTCTTTAATTTTCTTTAATAAAGATAAATAATTTAATTTAAATAATCTTTCATATCTGATTGCATATGAATTCCTAAATATTTTATTCCAAGATCTGGCCATCTAGATTCAATTACTTCCTCACATTTCTGATAATCTCCTGTAGAGCACGTCGAAAGAATCAAAGGCTTGTTGATCCAAGTCAAGGCTTTTATTAACTAGAAGACTGGAGCGTATCACATGTAGGTCAACCAGTCCAGAATGATCAGGTCTGGCTAGGAGCAATCCTTTAAGACCTGCCAGTAGGCATGGCTATGCTCTCAGCCAATCACAATCATCCTACACTACAATATATACATATACACATTGGTGATAGAATCTGTACTACCACATCTCCGTTAACTAAAGACACAATTTCACTTTTCTCCCAATTAATTTTATAACCCGATATGTCTCCATATTCTTCTATTCTAATTTTTTGCTGCAAGGAATTTAAAGGGTCTTAAATAAATCAAAACATCATTTGCAAATAAATTTATTTTATTCTTCTTGCTTCACCTTTATACCCACAATCTTTGAATCTTGTCCTTATCAATTCAGCTAACGGATTTATTGCTAAAACAAATAAGGCTGGTGACAATGGACAACCTTGTCTACTTGATCTCGTAATTTCTAAAGATATTGAAATATGTCCATTTGTCTCTACTTTTGCAGTAGGTTTTTTATACAGTATTTTAACCCAATCTGCATTTCTCTAAAACTTTAAATAGGAAATCCTATTCTAATCTATCAAATGCCTTTTTGGCATCCAAAGTCATTGCCATACTCAGGTCTCCCCGTTTAGAACCAAATGTATCAAACTAAGAAGCCTCGCTACATTAACTGCAGATTTCTGACCCTTAACAAATCCAGTTTAATCTATATTTTGCCAATCTATTTGCTAATATTTTATAATTAATATTTAATAATGAAATTGGTCTATAAGATACTGGTTTCTTTGGATCTGTATCTTTTTTTAAATTACTGTAATAATTGCAATTAAGAAGTATTCCGGCAGAGAATGTACCTTCATAGCATCATTTTACACCTCCATAATTGGAGGTATTAAAAGATGTTTAAATTTCTAAAATTCTACAGGAAATCCATCTTCTCCTGGAGATTTGTTACTTTGCATTGAACTCCTTACCTCACTAATTTCCCTTGCCGTATCATTCAGACTAGGTTAAGTAATTTAAGATTAAAACTTGTCAATCTTATTTTCATCG
Source organism: Narcine bancroftii (assembly GCF_036971445.1). Lineage (NCBI taxonomy): Eukaryota > Metazoa > Chordata > Chondrichthyes > Torpediniformes > Narcinidae > Narcine > Narcine bancroftii. The sequence continues at coordinate 96,084,618 of NC_091478.1, forward strand.
TGTACTGATTCCATATGATATAATTCAGAATAAAGTTCTTTAAGTACATCATTTTTTTCGTGTGGTTTATATGTAATAGTCCCTGAAGATTATTTTTAACTACATTAATCATTCCAGATGTCTGTTCTGCTTTCAACTGCTAAAACTTTGAGCTCTTTCTCCTAATTCATAATAACTCTTGTTTAGTTATTTTGATTAACATTTCGTTCTCTATGTTTGAATAGTGTTATATTGAAGTTTTTTATTAATTCATTGTTTTTTTCTTTTATTTAGAATTATTTTGTAAATCTTTTTCTAATTTACTTATATCCTGTTCTTCTTGATGTCTCTTTTATATATTCCTTTTAAATTTTAGCTGAGTAACTTATTATTTTACCTCGTATGCTTTTAACGCATCCCAAATAATATTTATTATCTAGTGAATCAAAATTCACTTCTAAAGATAATTGAATTTGCTTTAAAAAATCACAAATCTACTTCTTTAATAAGCAGTATTAAACCTTCATCTATTATATTTTTTCCTCTAAAGTTGAACATATCAATAAAAGTATTCTTGCTTTATACTCAACTTTTCTAATCCTTGTAACTGTGCCAATAATAAAATATCTACTCTCAAGTAAGAGTCATGTCTATGAGAATAAAATGAATAATCTTTTTAGGATTCAACTTTTGCTAAATATCAACTAAATTTAATTGCTTCGTAAAACTTAATATAGCTTTTGTCGCTTTATCTCTTAGATTATCTTGAGGTGCTTTTACTGCCAGTGAAGTAAGATTCTGGTTTCAAGATTTCTTTGTCATGACCACATAATTTGTTTTGCTTTGCCATGTAAAAGTACGCATAGAGATACCACTATCAGACAAAGAGAAGCAAGAGTTCCTTCCGAGACATCGAGTGTCAATGGATTCCACCTCCTCCTGCCCTCCTGTAAGCTCTTGTTGCACAGCTTCTGGTCTAGTCCAGCAGTGAACCCAACCTTGAGGCAGCCAAGTCATACTACCTCCAGCCCTGGCTCTGAATCCACGATACTATAAGCGCTCGAAGTGCATATGGAGCCCTGCTTGCCATCAGCAACCTCACAGATCCCAGTCCTAATACCTGATTCCCATGAGCTGGTCTCCAGCAGCTTGCAGCCTGGTGTGAGATATTCAGCCACCAAGCTCCACATTCTACTGTTGTGGTCTCTACTCCTATAAGGTCTTTTAGGCTTCCCTCCTTGGGAGGAGTGAGGAGGTATGCTCTCACTTCTGGTGCCCTGAAGTGGACTACTGCTCCCTCAGAGCCTGCAGCTCAAGAGATTTAGTCTGTCTTGTGTGGGCATTGCCATCATAGGCTCGGGCCTTCAATGTTGGGGGTGGGGGAGAGGGATCGCTGACCCCATTCTACTGACAATTTAAATTTTACATCTGCATGGGGCAATTGGGTGAGACGACTTGGCAGTTTGTGGATGAACGTTGAAAATTTCTGGCTATGTGGTAGGACCCTGTGGAGGAGTGCTGACAGACATGTCTCCAGCCGGCCAGTCGGATTGTGGACGAGTGCTGGTCCATGTGTCTTCCGCACTACCCCATCCCCAAACCAAATCCTTCCGGTTCCCCACTAACAGCAATGTTGCCATTTATAGCAGTGTCATCGTCTTCATATCTCACAAAGTAGCTCATCAGAGAGTGGTAAATTAAATCTTAGGGTGCATAATTATTCTGGAGTCTTTGAGTGAAACCAACTTGCTCTTAGGGTTGGGCAATATTCCAGAACCTCTCCAAACTTAATCTGGGAATCCTGGACTTGTGCTCAAGAAATATTAATCTGTGATTATAACTTTTGAGGGAATGATTAAAGTCTTTGTGGGAAAAGTTAGACCAGCCACAGTAAAGGAAAGGTGTTCATAAATCAAGTGCTCCTTAATGTGACAGGGTTGAATGTTCTAGATTGCCTTGGAACACTTCCCTGCTATCATGGAAATTATTAGGAATTTAAAGAAAAAAGTTTCTTCACACAGGGTTGACAATTATGGTTTTTACACAGCTACTGCATAAAGGGAATTTTTGCGGATTGCCTGCAGTCTAAACTGAACTGCAACCTGTCCTTAACAGTGGGCTAAATGAATAGGACACCGTTGTCGCTGTATATCACCACAACTCAGGCATTTTAGTGTAAATGTCCTTCTTGTTTGAATGGCCACTATGGAGGATAGGTATGAAAATTATTGACGGGAAATTATCACGAAGGCTGTTTTGCGATTCTCAATGACTGTTTAGTACAGATGCATTTAAAGGGAAATTAATGATTAGGAGTGTTTCTGTAGGGTGTGAAAGAGGTGGGGGGGGGGGGGGACTAACAGGTAGTAGGATAAACTTCATGTCACACCCATTGAGTGAATAGCCTTTTCTGTGCAACGTCTGACATTGCATCATTCGTTGATTGCGTTTCCTTCCAACTGGCAGCAGCTGAAATTGAGTCACGCCATTAACAGCTGCTTTGTACATTTGCGTTTGACTGTTTTTGCAAAGGAAAGACTGGGAATTCCAGTTCTTCATTCTGGCAATAACTTTTTAAAAATTTAACCATCGTAGTATTTATTTCTAAAAACTGATTTCTTGCATACTAGTTTACAATTCTTCCAGGGAATCTGTTGTACCTTTGGGAGGGATCATTCACAGGAAAGTCTTTTGTGCAGGAGAATCCTGGTTGCATGTGGATCTATGAGATCAAATTGAACTCAGCAGTTTGCTATCTGGAAAATGAGACTGTATATGTTGGAAGCTGGAATAAAAATATTTAAAGATTTGTGCCTGAAACATTGGTTTTGTATCTTTTTCTTCTAACATGAGGATGGCTGTGGCAGCAAACCTTCCGGGAGAACAAAGAATCCAGAACCCTGTCAGGGTGGTGGCGAAGGAACTGAGTGAATGTTAGTTTTTCCTAGGACCTTTTTCTGGAATTGAATGCTGCAAATTTGAGGCTAAGGACATCTGCTTGCAGGACCTTGCAGATAACGGTCACTTTAATATGACGTATTCAAAACCCTGGTGGGATGGCAGAGGATGCTCTGGGACTTCAAGGAGAAAGTCTTGTTATTCAAGGCACTTCCAGCGCAAAAAGAATGAATGCTAACGATGCATGTGTTCAACCCACGTGTCCCAGTAGTGGAAATGCTCACCTTCCTGGGCAGTTACGTTGAGGAGACAGGGACCTCTTTGGATGTTTAAAAACGCCTTTGGAATCCGCATCAATGAAGAAAATGTGAAAGTGAAGCTGAGAGAGGATTGCAAAGGTGCCATCATTCACCCCACCCCCCTCCCCCCTTCTCGGTGTTGGCCATTGGAGGGAACCATGGGTACTTGGTCTACGCTAGACGGGATATACAGGAACTGCTACAAACCTGGACATGTGGCAGTCCAATGCAGTGCAGTCATCTGTAAGAACTGTGTGGAACTAAAGTATGAGGGCACCAAGTGCCACTATGTGCTGAGGTTCTACTTATTCCAGGTGTTGTGAAGGATGGGCCTGGCTCTGTTGCTGTGCTGTGCAATGTCCCAGTCAGCTGAACTTTTTTTTTCCAGAAAAACGAGGTCATTAGGCAGTGGTCAGCAAGGAACGTCCTGCAGACACTGAGAGACGAGGACTTGATGGATTCGGTGGTTGGTTTCCCCAAGCAGAGGGTCCAGTGCTCAGAAACTAGGACTTGTCCTGGCAGTGGAGTGGAGACAGTCACCCTCCTTTTTGCAGAATGCAGATTCGCTAAAAGTGTGTGAAAAAGGATGCAAGAGTCCTTGTCACGGTTCATCCCCAGTAACAGCATGACAGAGGATTCGGATTTACAGGCTATTCCTGGGGGTGAACACAGTCAGATATCCAGAACTGTTGGAGACCATCAACTCTGAAAGATGCAATTTGGTCTGCCTGAACCCCGTTGGTCTTTCATTACACCGAAATGTTGGTGCAGGAATGCTGCCGACTGGCACATTCCAGCTACAGGTGTACATGCTGAGGGAAGCACTGAGGCTTGGTGTAACCAACATGGGCTGCTGTGAAGAAGGACCATAGTCTAGAATCCTTCCGTTACTGGGCATTAAGGGGCTGAGACAGAGGTGAAGCTTCTCAAAAACAGCAGGGGGAGTAACGATGAGATGCCACAGTGGTGGCAATGGTTAAATAGAAATTAATGTCACATTGTACAGTGGAAGAGATTTTGAATGGTTTTCATTTTAAAATAATTTATTGTTAATAAAGTCTATTTTTAGTTCTCATTTTAAAAAAAATAGTAGCTTTGTCCTCCCCATGAGCCCAACCCATTCACCATAAACATAACATCTTAGTGTTACTTTCCTAATATACAAATGCTGAGGCTACTGTCAACATTTGAAAGATTTGTCTCCCATCTTTTAAGAAGCTCTGAGCTTTTCAAGGACATCTTCCATCCCACAACACCTAGCCCACATTTTGTAACTGATTTTGTGGCTGATCACGGACAAGAAGAGGAAATCTAGATCGTCTGATTCAAGATTCCTTTGTTTGCCCTTTAAAGCCACATATAGGTAGGTGCCACTAGTCCTGAGCCACTATCAACGAGAAAGAGAAACCAGAGAATTTATTTGGAGACATCAATTGTCTGTGGATCCTGTTGTCTCCTCTGAAGCTGCCGCCTCCTGTGACCCCGTAACATGTGTTGTTCCTATCCAGTGGTGAACCCATGCTCGAGGAATCCAAATCTTGCCTTTCTCATTCCGAACCCCTGAAGTGATAAGTGTTGGTGCCCAAGGCTTTTTGGGAGCCCTGTTTACCATTGGTGCCCTCATGAGTCCTCGACCCAACACCTGATTCCCAGAAGCTGGTTACTAGTAGCCTTTGGCTGCCTGGCCCTGAACTGGAATCTGGTCCACTGCTGTGGTTTCCAGCCTTGTAGGTTTCTTTCCCAGGTTGTTTCTTGTGAAGTGCGGGGTGGGGGTTGTGTGTTCTCCCACTCTGGAGTCCTGTGCTGATCTCCTACTTCCTGAGAGCCCACAACTCTGTGTGCTGAATATTGGTGCTGCCATCTTGGATTTGTGGATCTCCAATGCAAAATTCAAAGTCAGGATTGTTTTCACACAGTTTAAACCTGCAAGGGGCTATTGGGCAGGCTGTAGGATGCTGCAGAGGAGTGCTGAAAGACCATGTCCCCGCTCCTGCACTCCTCACAGATCTTCAGCAGTGACGTTAATACAGCTACAGGGGTGCTGCTGTCCTGATACCTGACAATGGAGGGGTATTCAGTTACTTTTATATTGAATGTGGCAGATGGTCAAAAGGATGGATTTAATCCTTGAGCAAAGGGCATAGTTAAAGTAATTGGTAGAGGTATTTAGATGGTAGAGAAGGAAAACCAACTTTCATACAGAAGATAGTGTATCTGGAATTCACTGCCTGAAAGGGCGAAAAGGCAGAAAACCTCACCCTGTTTAAATATTGACTTGGAGTTGCAATATACAGGGTACAGATCTCATGCGTAATGGTGGGATGAGACTTCTGGTTTCATTTATGGAAATGTGGCAATGATTGTGTTGCATGAGATAGCCCTACACAAATTGGCTGCTGTGTTCCCCACATACAATAAAACACAATAGGAAATCTGGTTATACTCAGCAGATCAGTATTCAATCTGTTCCTCAGGATTTAGACATCTATGGTCATTTGTTTCCCTCCATCCGTGACTAGAAAGGTGCCTTGGGACATATTGAAAAGATATACATCCCCTTTTATTGTCTTGTCCAGCTTCCACAGGAAACACCTTCAACAAACATAAATGTTCACTGACATTGAACTTCCGTGCATGAGATCTAGGTTCACCTAACTCTTCCTTCTCATTTCAGGTCCTGCTGCTGCAAATGAAGGAGTGCTGGCCAACTTCTTTAATAGTTTATTGAGTAAAAAGACAGGTTCTCCTGGGAGTCCTGGAGCAGGTGGTGTACAGAACGCAGCCAAGAAATCAGGTAAGTCTTGGCACCTGTGGATACGTTGGGCTGGGGATAGCACTTTTAGAGTTGAGATTTCGGTTGAGGCGTGGGGGGTTTTTCTTTCAGCCTTCTGGGAACAATCCATTAGTAAGCCTAAAGAAGGGGACAGTGTGAAACAGTAAATCAAGGGTACAGTGGCTGATAATATACAGGATAATGCACAAATATGCTGGAGAAACTCAGCAGGTCATGCAGCATCCATAGGCAGTAAAGGGGAACTAACATTTCAGGCCTGGGCCTTTAAACTGTTTAACAGATAATGAAGCAACATAAACAAAGAGATGCTGGGGAATATCGGTGGGTCAGAAAGCATCCATGGAGAGAGATGGTTAGTAAGCTTTTTGGGTTGGGAACCTTTCTTGATTGGGAACCTTTCTTGAGGTCAGGGAGATCGTCTGATCGTAGTTTTCCAGCAGTGACGGGCACCTGCTGTGTCCCACATTTTACAGAAAAATTGGAGCAGTAGAGTTGCTGAGTGGGTTACACGCACACAATTCCAGCCAATGTGCGTACACAGATAATGAAAGAGTACATGAGAAATAGTCTTGTCCTCAAGGGAGCCCCCAATATTAAAACCAGGAACAATGAGCAGTTGGCAGGTGCTGAAAATTCACACTGCTTCACTGAATTGACATTCAACCAGGAGTTGGCCTTGAGGCATGGGACAGGTTAAGTTATTCAGCTCTATTGTTGATTGGTACTTGCAAAAGAATAAAAGTATGTGGGTTTGGCCATGTAAAGTTCCCTAAAGGAAAAGAGTTAAGAGTTCTTCAGTACAGTATTTTGTTGCACAATTTAAGGGCCTTGTGCACATCCATTCCTTAAATTTCTCATAGATCTGGAAAGTATACCCACAATCCTTTATTTCCCCCAGTCTGATCTTCCTTCATTACGTCTCCAGCTAAACTCAAAAACTGGCTGACTTGGTCCAGTATAAAACTGTTCTAGTTTCCTCATTAGTTTCTGACTGAGTTTGAGCTGCAACAGCCCAGAGAATGGCTCTGATGGGATGGCATCCAGCTCTAAATGTTCAGAGGTTTTTGGAAAACTATTTCCAAATTTGTATTTGCTTTTGGTTGATCGGATCGTATTGAAGAAAATTCCATCGTTGAGAGCTGTGCAGATTTACCATGAGTTCCCAAGACCCTGTATAAAATAGGCTGCAACCAGATTTACCAGTGGTGTTGGTGAAAATTCCTCAAATTCCTGGGAGCAGAGAGGCTAGTTCTTAAAGTTCTTTGAAAAAATAACAAGGCAATTCACTCAGCAGCCAAGTGCTGGATGATCACAAGACAGTGCACTGGATTTATGACAGTGAAGTGATTAACTTCCTAGGCTAGTAAATCTGTGGCCTGGGTTAAAGGCCCAGAAATCCCATCCTTCAAACTGGGGAGTTTAAATTTAGTTAATGAAATAATCTGGTACTCTTGAGAACAAAAATAGAGGATTTGGCTTAAAAATCCTAGTTCCTTGAATCCCTCCAGGGGTGAAAGTCCTGACCCAACCTGGTCTGCCTTACCTTTGACTTAAGACCTCAATAGTTTCCCCTCTGGTCTTGATGAAACAAATGGCCTACTGGAGCAATTCGGTAGTTAAAAGAATAATAATCATGCCCTAGTCAGATCCAGATATAGTAAGCTTCTCCAGCAGGCATCTGAGCCTGATTCAAAATCTGGTAAACCAAGCAGCATGTTGGTGGAGCAGTCATTGGTGCTGTCTCACTGCTCCAAGTCCCAGATTCAATCCTGTCAGTAAAAGTGTGCACATTCTCTCCACCACCCTCTGGGTTTTCTGCCCTTGTGCAATGTAGGATGGACTGGGGACTGAAGTAGCTGCTCAAATTGAGCATGCAGGAAATATAATGGACCAGCCCTCACAGCAGAATTGTATTCCACTGCAATGCCTCATGCTTTACTGTTGCATCCATTCGCCTACAGGGAGCAGCACTGAGCATATTTTTTTAAAATGAGGTATCAATGTGGTGGTGTTGCAGTGCAAGAGTACTGGGTGCTAACCAGGTATGGCACCAAGGGCCTCTGATCAATTCCATTTTATCAGAGGGAACATCTCCGAGCTCTCACAAAGGAAACTGTTTAGTTTTCTGCAGTAGAGCAGAATGAGGTAATTTTTAGCTTGTTTTGGAGATGGTATCTGGGAAGTGAGTAGCAACTGTTTGAGAAATGAGGGCACTCCCTCTGATCACCTTCTAGTACAGCTGTGAAGAATTGGCAGGCATCCAAGTCATGCTGGGTCACAGGCCAACGTTGACGCCTCTAATTTCCATAGTGCATTGTGTCTATGCCACAGCGTTCAAATCACTTGTTTCTGAACCTTGGGTTCACGTTTTGTTCTTAAATAAGCCTTGTTGCCTCCAGCACTGTGCCGCGAAGCCTTGTTGCCTCCAGCACTGTGCCGCGAAGCCTTGTTGCCTCCAGCACTGTGCCGTGAATCCTGTGTTGATGTCACTTTGATTTGAAGTCCAGTTTATTTATCAGTTTAACTGGTTTAAAGTACAAACTCCCAAACTGTTTACTCCGTGACTGGTACAGGATCAATTTATCCAGCCTAACTGCCTTGATCCCCAAAGTTTCACCATGTACCAGGATAAAGGCAGAAGGCGCTGTTGTCACTGCAGCTTCCCCGCCAAGTTTTGTCTTGAAGAGTTTGCCTTTGATAGTGAAACCAAGCAGCAGCGTCATCGCACAGACAGCGATTTTGAGCGGCTGCTCACTGCCAAGTCAAGGGTTGAGGGCAGTTAGAGGTGAATACTGATGCAGTGAGAAGTAACAATCCTGTTAAACCCAATGGGTCAAATACCACCCCCCCCCCCCCCCCCCAGCCCAGTTTTCTTCCACCTCTTCAGTTTACTGTAATTTTGAAGGAAGTGTCAGGTGACTTCCATTGCGTTAGCTTTGTCTCAGACTAAGTTTTCACACCCAAGTCTGTGGCAAATCACACTTAGCTCCCATCAATGGTTATTTATTTTAATTAATATGGCAATGGTTTTGGTAGGTTGGTGATCAAAAATTGGGCCAGAACAATGAATAATGTTGCACCTTAACCAATAGACATCCTTTGGGTTGGAGACATGTAGAAGCTCAGTTGTTTCCCAATGGCTGGTCAGGGCCCTGAGCTCTTCAGTAGGCACCAATTAAACCAATGTGATGGGATCAGCCCTCTGCCTGACAGATACCTCAGTTTGTTGTGGCAGCAGTGATCTCATGAACCAACAGGACTGGTTTAATCACTTTCTCTGATAAGCTTTGAAAGAGCACCACATGAAGATTCTCCAGTATCTTGAAGGAGGTGGGGGGGATCAGAGAGCAGTATGGGGAGAGTTGAACTAGTTGGAAAGTGTTCTCAAAGCAGCTGGCACAGCCATATGCCTTCCTGTTGTGCTACTTTCTTTAGTTCCAGACGTAGAGTGGTGGGGTATCTGAAAGGAATGTGTGACAGTATTTTCTGTGATTTGATTTGCACGACATAATTTTTAAAATATTCTCTCTCTCCATTCCTAGGACAAAAGCCAGTTTTAACAGACGTTCAGGCAGAGCTGGACAGGATGTCTCGAAAACCAGATTCTGTAATCACAACAAACAGTTCTCCAACAGAAAATGAAGCCTAAAAGCTGCAGACACTATGTATAGTATAATATTTAAAAATAAAAGACCAAATTAGACAATTGTATCAATTGAGAGGACCGGCAGTTGTCTAATGTGTCAGTCTCTATCAGTTTTTGTTTGGGGGGCATGAAGGCATCACTAACTTTTAAAATGACTTGTGGCAGGATAAGGCGTGTGCATTCCAGAGATGTAAATAAATTCCTGTGTCTAACAACATTTAATCCAAAAGTTTTACTGGCAAGATTAAGGGGAAACTACCTCATCCAGGGCACTGGCAAAGAGGTATAAAAGTGGGGAATGAGGTGTGGTATGGTTGAGATGAGCAAGTTGAGACTGGGTTGCTTAGCAAATTGGGTTTTAAGTGGGGAGGCCATGAAGGGATCTCTGAATTGAAGCCTGTGATGAGTGGGAAATGTTGCACTCATTCCTCTTGCCCGTTGACTGCTTTATCTGGACAACAATGTGTGGCTCGTTGTTTGAAAAGCCAGTGAATGGAGGAGTAAGCTCGTCGAGGAGGAGGGGTCACTGAAAGCTACAAATCCACAGGCAGAGAGAAGGGTGAGGAGTGGGAAAGGGAAGAACAAGAGATGGGTGGCGGCAGTAGTGGACTGAGTTGGTGGGGAGCACTGCAGTGTGAAACTTTTATTTTGAGGAACTCTTCAAATGAATCAGGGTAAAGAATCGCCAGGATAATGGGTCCTAAAATCATGAACTTGTCAAAGACCAAATTGTCTTTTTGTCTTGAATTTAAATACTTTGAGGAAGTTTAGAGGCACTTTGAATAATGGGTTATTGTTGGGGACACAGGGAAGAGTTGGAACCTGCTGGATACAAGTGCCTGACACACCACGCAAGTGTAATATGTGCTCAACTCAAATGCACTATAGCACAAGCGCTTGGTCGCTTCATTGTTTTATTTTTTTTATGCTTAATTTAAAAAGTTGTTTTGTCCAATAATGAAGCATTTTTCATTTGTTTTTAATTTGTTTTGTGATAGCTTTGCCTTTAACCGTGGTGAGTTGGGCCATCTTAGAGCAAAAGTAGGTGAAAAGGAAAAAAAATGTAGTTTTTCTCATCCTGCCCCACTGAAAGATAAATCTCAAAAGCATCATTCCATTGTCTAGCTATTGATATGGCACATAATTTCTCTCTGATTGTAAACACTACTTGATGTAAAATACCAAGTTATTGCATTGCATTCTCAAGGGGATAACCACAGAATGGGATTGTGTGGACTTTTGGCCTTCTGGTGCATAAACTGTACTAACTTGTTCTGAAGTGGAATGTCTGGACAATCTGCATTCAACTATAACATTGCATTATATATTCTCAAAACAGTAATATATTTACCACTAAAAGCTGGGCATAATTAGCTTCTTTGCACTTTCCAATAGCAAAGCTATTTAGATAATTTCAATATTTTTGAGGCTCTTGCCCTGTAGTATGTATTTACTGGAGCACTCGATTCCTGTCAGAGTAGATTATTCCCAGGTTTCTTGTTCCAAGGAAGAAAAAAGCAATGTGTCCGGGTTTGTCTGCAAAATTTACCCAAAATGTATGACCAAAGTTGGTGTGGCTTTGGAGAAATTGCACCCTTGGTCCACTGTTTCATTTTTAATAATTTTTAAGATTAAAACTGCAGGAACTAAACATGCGAACAAACATTAAATGGCTTTGAAGATAACAGAACAAAAGGTTAATCCATATAACTGTTGTATAGTGGGATGCTGAACCTTGAATCCCAATTCATGCTTAGTGGACTGTTTTCAGTCTTTGTCTCTTTATAGATCTCCCTCCCCTCCCTTACTCTTCTATTCTCTCTCTGCATGTTTGCCCGTGTCCCATTTCATTTTCCTTGTGATTCACATTTTTGTCTCCATCTGCTCTCCAACTATTTCAACCGAGGTGCTTTAATTTTCTGCAATACACAAATGTCCTGGAGCAACTCAGCAGATCACACAGAGTCTGTGGGAAGTAAAGGGTAACCAACGTTTCTGGCCTGGACCATGTGTCAGGAATTTCTTACTCCTGATGAAGGGCGTAGGCCTGAAACATTGGTTACCTTTTACTTCCCATGGATGCTGTGTGACCTGCTGAGTTTCTCCAGGACATTTGTGTACTGCACTCAACCTCAGCAGACTTTAATATTCTGCATTTTTCTGTTTTGTTCTTTATTCCTCCAATCAGCCTCATTTCTTGTTTCTTTGCTGTTTAGCTGCTTTTTTGTCTATTTCTTTTGTTCTGTTTCTTGATCCTTTTTGGTCTGTGCTACAACAATTTCTCTTTCCTTCCTAGTGATCATCCGTTGCAATTTGGACCAACATTATGTCCAAAGGAGTCAACTTATTATTCAAGGGTTCCTTTGAGAACACAAGTGATGTCTTTATGCTACTTAATTTAAACATCGCACTTGAAAGATAAAACAGTAAGAACACAAATTGGAAATTCAGTAACAAATTGGAAATAAAAAGGTGAAGTGAAATGATCACTATTTATCCAAAGGGAAGAGGGGAGTGGTTTCTGTTTACCACTTTAGGTTAGAAAATTTTTTTGTCAGAACGCAAGTGTAACATTGAGGAAAGTTTGGATTTAATTACTGTTTGTCTTTGCCCTGATACATTTGTGTGGAATCTTTTTCTTTATTGCTGACAAAGACAAAAATGTGTCTCTCCACATAACAGCTTCAATAAATGTCAATGCAGACTCTGCACATTGTCGTTTTCTGTTCTTTTTCATGTTCCTGAGCAGACACTGGGCCCACAGCCCTCGCAGGACAGGTACCTGCTAGAGTGGAGGCAAAACCAGGCCTCCCTGCTGGCAATGTTACCTGAGAGGATGTGGGTAAGACATTAAAATGAACCCAAGGCCACATCCCTGCCAAGGGAGGGTGGTGCGGACGGGGACCGACAGGCGAATGCAGATGTGGAATCTGAAGGTAAATACCACTGCAGGAGAAACTTGGTGGATCAAGCAGCATCCGTGGGAGAAAAAGAATAGTCAGTGTTTTGAGCAAAACTCAAGATGGTGCTGATGTTGCAGTTGAGAAAGTGAGAGAAGTGTTGGATGAAATGAGCAGTGTTTAAAAGTTTGTCGAGGGAGATAAATTGCCAGGCCAGGACAAAAACCCCAGGTTTTTAGAAGAATGAAAGGGAGAGGGAACATAAAGCTCTGGCTACCATTTTCCATTTCTTTCTGGTCCCAGGAGAGGTGTCAGAGACTGGAGGAGAGCTTGTGTTAGTGTTGATTTGAAAAATAAGACTAAGGAATAAACCAAGCATTGGAAGCCTGTCCCTTTTTGTTTAAAGGGTCAGTGTAAAGCATTATTTAGGAAGGCACAGATTAAACTGGTCATCACAACTGACCATTCTTTAAAGTTAAATGTAGGACATGCAGCAGAGGACAGGCCCTCCAGCCCACAATGTGGGTGACAATGGGGATGCCAAATCACTCTCATATGGTTGCATGTGAGAACCACAGCAACTGTTGTGAAGACATCAAAAGCAATGTTTCCTCTGATGTTTAGTAGTCCGTGTGCGCAAAAATCTTGTGCATATTTTTTTCCTGTGACAGAAATATTTCCCTGCTGAATGCTTGTACAAATGTAAAGCTAGTTGACAAACTATCTTAGTGAAAGTAATCACACAGACCACTGTTTATGTAGGTTTACAAAATATTTGACATAAACTGCATAGACTAACATACCGAATTTGACAGCATACAAGACCCCCTCCCCCCATTTCATCAGGGAATATTAATTTTGTTTTAGTGTATTTATGGGGAAGTTGGCGAGCGGGTTCCTCCTGCGTCTCTTGCACTGCTGGGAGGGGCCACCACGGTCGGCCTTCTCACTGGGGGGGATGTGAGGAGTGGTGGCGCCTCTGGAAAGAATGATCTTGCGTTGCTGGTGGGGGCTGTTGTGGTCATCCATCTCACAGGGGGAAATGAGTGGTGGCAGCAGTGCCAGAAAGCATGGACCTACCCAAAGGAAGGTGGCCTGTGAAGCTGTGGGCTGCTTCCTGGATAGCGAGAGCACCTTTGTAGGCTTCCTGAATTTCAACTTCACATACAAGACCCGGGGGATATTTTTGAGGGAAAAAAAAGTGGGTCTTGTATACTGTCAAATATGGTACATATTTAAGTAACTTTTTTTTCTTCTCTCATGTTTGGTACTTAGCCATACATTAGCCGCCCCAACCTCTACAGCCCGCGCCGGCCGCCCCACGGTGTGGGGATTGATATCGGGCTGTTGGGAGAGTGGGGCAGCCGGATCAGTGTTGGGAAGTCCCCGTGCTGATAGCCCGCGCTGTCTGTCCCAGCTGACAGGCAGCCATCCTAACTTGACAGCTCAAGGGACAGGAGCCGGAGTGCGCTCAGAGACGCATCCTGTGCAGCTGTCCCTTCAGGTGGCCAGCGCTGCGCTTTTAGCGCTGGCCACCTGAATGGCAATTCAAATAGCCGCTTCCTCTACTTCAGGGACATTCTTAGCGGAGAATGCACCTGATGAAGCCTATACATGAATGTTCAGCTGTGAGGAATATTTATGACCTCATGAGCTTTCAGTGTAGCAGTTTCTACTATTAAGCCATTCAACTTTAAATAAACGCAGTTCTCTTGCACTTCACGCCCTTCGCTTCTTCTGAATTCGACATAGTGAATCAATATTTTTCCAATAAAAACTCAGTTTGCTACAGAATTTGAAACAAAACTTTGTAAACTTTGCAATATGAATACTGCCTGCCAAACATGGTTGCAGCTGTACGAACTGGAACAGGAAAGGTGAGTTGGCATAAATTGATGATATGCAAATGTGGTTTTTGAAAAACTGACTAGTTGACAGAAACAGCTAAGAGATTATATTCAATAACTATAATGAGATTGAGGGCTTTAAAATTCATGATAAAGAACATAAAATTAGTCTTTTTGCAGATGATGTAATATATCTTACAAAACCTGAAAGCTCATTACAAAAAGTAAATGATCGGTTGGCGGAGTCTGGGTTAGTATCAGGTTATAAAGTAAATAGTGATGAAAGTGAAGTGAAGCCAATAATCGAGACAGACTATGTTCAAGTTAAGAAAAGGACAAAATTTAAATGGCAGACTGATGCAATTAAATATTTAGGAATTTAAGTTGATAAGAATTTAAATAATTTATTTAAATTAAACTACACACCTTTATCGAAGAAAAGATGGAAAGATTTGCTAATTTCTTTACTAATTGTGTGAAGATGAATATCTTTCATAGAATACAATACCTTTTTCAATCTTAACCAATTTTTGTACCAATAATGTTTTTTCAAGATTTAAATAAAAATGTAAGAAGATTTATTTGGAAGGAAAAAATGCCTCGGATGGCATTGGAAAAATTAACATGGAAATTTGATCAAGGGGGGAGTCACGTGATGGAGTAGTGGCCGGTCAGGGAATTCCAGCCCTCTCCGGAAAAGTTTAAAAAAAATGCACAAAACACAAAGGTACAAGAGTAAAAATTAAAACAAAGTAAAAATAAAGGTGAGAAGAAAATGGCAGCGAAGAGAGAAAAGTCGAAAACAATGGGAAGAAGAGAAGAAGAAAGAACGTCGGAAGAAGGTGAAGGCCTTACCTGTCCGAGGAGGCCCGCCGCGGAGAGAGAAGCCCGCTCCCTCAGGTCAATGGAAGTCCCGGGCTTGGGACTACAAAAGTGGCTCGCAAAGCCGAGTAAAAGTGCGCAACCGCGCATGCGCATGAAAAAACACACTGACGGGAGGGGGGAACAGCTGCGGAGTCGATCTCCTCAGCTGAGAGAGACACCTGCAACACAGCAGCAGGTGCAGAACACAGAAAATAATGACAACAAGAAAGAAGAGGGTAAAAAGAAAACAAGGAAACAACAAATGGTCAACCCAGAGGAAGAAGAAGAAGAAGAACAGAAAGAAATGGAAGAAGAAGGGAAAGGCAGGACAATGGATATATCTTTTTTTAAAGAATATATGGAATCAGTGAAAGAATGGCAATTACAAGAATTTAATGAGATAAAAAGAAATTAAGAATGCAGAAGAAAAAATGAATAAAATAGAAATGGCCAGATCAGAGATAGGAAAAAGAGTGGATAATGTGGAAAAACGAGAAATAATCGTAGAAATGGAAGTAGAAGACTTAAAAGAGAAATTAGAAGAATCTAATAAAAAAGTTAAAGAGGCACATGAGCTGTTAGCTCAGAAGATAGATATAATGGAAAACTATAAGAGAAGAAATAACATAAAGATAGTGGGCCTTAAGGAAGATGAAGAAGGCAAGAATATGAGAGAATTTATAAAAGATTGGATCCCCAGGGTCCTAGGAAGACCAGAATTACAGGAAGAAATGGAAATAGAGAGGGCACATAGAACATTAGCCCTGAAACCACAACCGCAGCAAAAACCAAGATCCATTTTAGTAAAATTCTTAAGATATACAACAAGAGAAAATATATTGGAGAAAGCAATGAAGAAAATAAGAGAAGACAAAAAGCCACTGGAAGGCAAAGGTCAAAAATTTTTTTCTATCCAGACATAAGTTTTGAACTCCTGAAGAGGAGGAAGGAGTTTAATACAGCAAAAATGATCTTATGGAAAAAAGGATATAAATTTATGTTAAAGTACCCAGCGGTACTTAAAATAGTTATTCCAGGGCAACAAAACAGATTATTCTCGGATCCAGAGGAAGCACGAAAATTTGCAGAACAACTACAAAACAAGCAGAGAGATGAAGACTTGTAATGAGAGTAAAAATGACCACGAACTATATGTATGTGTGTATATGGGTATATATATAGATATATATATAGATATATATATATATGGGTGTGTATGTATGTATGTGTATACATGAGTATATCCATATTTAGAGGAAAATATATAGAGTATAGATAAGAATTAATAAGGGAATGAAAGGGAATAGAGGGAATAAGGAGGGAATTAAAAGAGTGACCTTTGTTATATATGAAAATTGAAATCTTTTCCGGGGGGGGCTGGGTGGGGAGGAGTTACGGTCACTGCAAAATCAGTTGACGCTTGCGAGTGAATTCGCAAATCCAAATGGAGAGGGGAGATGTGGTTGCCCGGCAAGGGATAAAGGACAACTGAGGAGGGGGAGGGGAGAATGGGATTAAAGAAGTTTTAAATAGGAGAATAAGGAAAATGTTTGATGTTTTAGAAATGTTGTCTTATAAAGTGTTCAAAACAAGAAAGCAGAAATGGATAAGAAGGAAAGGTGATGATGGAGAAAGGAAAGGGAAGATAAACAAAGTTTGAAATGGCTACGTTGAACTATATGACTTTAAATATTAACGGAATACATAACCAAATCAAAAGGAAGAAACTGCTAAATTTACTGAAAAAAGAAAAAAATGATATAGCATTTGTGCAAGAAACACATTTAACTGAATTGGAGCACAAGAAATTAAAGAGAGATTGGGTAGGACATGTAACAGCAGCGTCGTATAATTCAAAAGCAAGAGGAGTAGCTATATTAATCAGTAAAAATATACCAATTAAAATAGAAGAGGAAATAATAGATCCAGCAGGGAGATATGTAATGATAAAATCTAAGATATATTCAGAGTTTTGGAATCTACTCAATGTATATTCACCTAACGAAGAAGATCAAAAGTTTATGCAAGATTTTTTTTGAAGATAGCAGATACGCAAGGGAACATATTAATAGGAGGGTATTTCAACCTGAATTTGGATTCAAATATGGACAAAACTGGGAAAAAAATTAACAGAAAGAACAAAGTAACCAAATTTATAATTAAATCGATGCAAGAAATGCAACTTTTGGATATATGGAGGAAACAACACCCAAAGGAAAAGGAATATTCATATTATTCGGGTAGACATAAAACATACTCAAGAATAGACCTATTTCTGTTATCAGCTCGTATGCAAGATAGAGTAAGAAAAACAGAATATAAAGCTAGAATATTATCGGACCATTCACCCTTGATATTGACAATAGAGTTAGAGGACATCCCTCCAAGAATGTATAGATGGAGATTAAACTCCATGCTACTTAAAAGGCAGGATTTTAGAGAATTCATTGAAAGACAAATTAAAATGTACCTTGAAATAAATAGAGAATCAGTGAAAGATAAGTTTATACTATGGGATGCAATGAAAGCGTTCATTAGAGGGCAAATAATAAGTTATGTAACCAAAATGAAGAAGGACTATAATCAGGAAACAAAGCAGTTGGAAAGGGAAATAGTAAATATAGAAAAAGAATTAGCAATGAAGGAAGATACAACTAAAAGAAGAGAATTGGCAGATAAAAAAATAAAATATGAAACACTACAAACATATAAGGTGGAGAAGAACATAATGAAGACAAAACAGAAATATTATGAACTAGGGGAAAAAACGCACAAAATTCTAGCATGGCAGCTTAAGACAGAACAAGCTAAGAAAATGGTATTGGCATCAAGGAAAAAAGACAAACAAATCACATATAATCCAACGGAGATCAATGAAAACTTTAGAGAATTCTATGAACAATTATACCAAACTCAAAACGAAGGGAAAGAAGGCAAAATAGATGAATTTTTAACTAAAATGGAACTACCAAAATTACAAATAGAGGAACAAAATAAATTAACAGAACCATTTGAAATAGTAGAAATACAAGAGATAATAAAAAAAAACTACCAAATAATAAAACACCAGGAGAGGATGGATTCCCAATAGAATTCTATAAAACATTTAAAGATTTATTAATTCCTCCCCTCCTGGAAGTAATCAACCAGATTGACAAAACACAAAGCTTACCAGATTCATGTAAAAGCAATAATTACAGTAATACCAAAGCAAGGAAAAGATCCACTCGCACCAGCGTCATATAGACCAATATCATTACTTAACACAGATTATAAGATGATAGCTAAACTATTAGCAAACAGATTAGCAGATTATGTACCTAAAATGGTAAATCTAAACCAAACTGGATTTATTAAAAAAAGACACACAACAGACAATATTTGTAAATTTATTAACTTAATTCATGCAGTAGAAGGGAGTAAAGTGCCAACGGTAGCAGTTGCTTTAGACGCAGAGAAGGCCTTTGACAGAGTAGAATGGAATTATTTATTCAAAGTATTGCAAAAATTCAGTTTACCAGAGAAGTATATTAATTGGATTAAAGCATTATATAAGGGGCCATTGACAAAAGTGACAGTAAATGGACATATATATCAAAGCAATTTAACTTAAGCAGATCAACAAGGCAGGGATGCCCACTATCATCCTTATTGTTCGCGTTAGCTATAGAACCACTAGCAGAATTGATAAGAACAGAAAATAATATAAAAGGGATAAAAATAAAAGACAAGGAATATAAAATCAGTTTATTTGCAGATGATGTTATAGTATACTTAACAGAACCAGAACTATCAATAAAAGAATTATATAAGAAATTGAAGGAATATGGAGAAGTGTCGGGTTACAAGATTAACGTAAATAAAAGTGAAGCAATGCCAATGAATAATGCGGATTTCTCAAAATTTAAGAAGGAATCACCATTCAGATGGCAAATGCAAGCAATAAGATACCTAGGTATACAAATAAATAAAAATCTCGGCCATCTATATAAACTCAATTATTATCCACTAATGAAAAAAATTACAGGGCGATTTAGAGCATTGGAAAGATTTACCATTAACACTAATAGGAAGGAAAAACTGTATTAAAATGAACATTTTCCCAAGGATATTATACCTATTTCAGGCATTGCCAATACACTTGACAGAGAAATTCTTCAAGGAGTTAAAGAAAATAATAAGGAAATTTTTATGGAAAGGGGGGAAACCGAGGGTAGCACTAGATAAATTAACAGAATGGTATAAACAAGGAGGCTTACAACTGCCAAACTTTAAAAATTATTATAGAGCCGCACAATTAAGATACCTATCAGATTTTTACCAAACAAGGGAAAAGCCAGAATGGACTAGATTAGAACTAGATAAAATAGGGGAAAAGATACCTGAACACATATATAAATGGGATGAAAAATTGGTACAACGTAGGAGTTCTCCAGTATTACATCATCGCTATATATTTGGAAGAAGATTCATGTAGAAAGGAATAAAACAAATTACCAATTACCAAAACTAATAATGACGCAAAATCAGTTACTCCCTTTTACAATAGATAACCTTTCCTTTAGAGAATGGGAGAAAAAAGTGATCAAAAGAATAGAAAATAGTTTTTCAGGAAATAGATTATTATCCTTTGAACAAATGAAAGATAAATACAATATAACTCAAGATACAGTGCTGGCATATTACCCATTGAGATCCTACTTGAAGGACAAATTAGGAAGCAGTCTGAGGTTACCAGAGGGAAGTAACTTTGAATATGTCATTACAGATACAATGATAATCAAAAGATTTATAACAAATATGTATATTAAAGTGCAAGAAAAGGAGAATGAGGAAACAAATGGTAAAACTATACAAAAATGGGAACAAGATTTAAATATAAAGATTAAAAAAAGGAAACATGGGAGAAGTTATGCTCTGGAATGATGAGAAATACAATAAATATGAGGTTACGTATGATACAATATAACTGGATACACAGGCTATACATTACACCTCAAAAGTTAAATAAATGGGACCCAACAGTATCTGACAGATGTTTTCGTTGTAAAAAAGAAATGGGAACAACAATTCATGCAATCTGGACATGTGAGAAAGTAGAAAAATTTTGGGAAGATCTAAACCAGATAGTAAATAAAATTACAGAAAACAATATACCAAAAAACCCAGAGATCTTCCTCCTAAGTAATATAAAAAACAAAGAATTTGGACTTGATTTGGATGGTGCACAAAAAAGATTTGTTAAGATAGCTCTAGCCATAGCAAAAAAATGTATTATGTCAACCTGGAAATTGGAAGATAATTTGAGAATACAACAATGGTATATAGAAATGAATAAATGTATTCCATTAGAAAAAATAACATATAGTTTAAGAAATAATATTACAATATTTGAACAAATATGGGAGCCATACATGAAACAATAGAGAAAACCTACCAGGGACATTTACCACCTAAATTAACGAAAGGAGAAGGAAATGAAAAGAATTGACTCAGTGGAATTTCTTGTTTATTTTTATTGAATGACAACATTGTTTGACTGGTTTAATGTATCTTAGATTTTGTACTTTAAATGGATGGTGGGGGAGGTAGGGAGGGTGGGATGGGAGGAGGGAGGTGGGGGGGAGAAAATGACACTATATATTTGAAAAGGAAAATGTATGTATCTTGGTCAATGTGGTTTATTCTGTGAAAAATAAAAAAATTTTAAAAAAAGAATCAACTCCAGAGGGTTGTTAACTCAGCCTGCAGCATCACAGGCACCAGACTTCACTCCATAGAGGACATCGACATGAGGTGGTCTTAAAAAAACCAGCTTCTATCCTCAAAGACCCCACCACCCTGGCCATACCCTCTTCGCTCTGCTACCATCGGGGGAAAGGTCCACGAGCCTGAAGATGTTCCCTTAGCGGCACAAGGGCAGCTTCTTCCCCGCTGCCATCAGATTCCTGAATAATCAATGAACCGAAGACACTGCCTCACCTTGACTTTTCGTTCACTATTTTGATTGATTGTTGTAAGGTGGTTTATATGAACGTTTGCCCTGTGATGCTGCAAAACAACGAATTTCCTGACGTGTTCATGCCAATAAATCCTGATTCACAGGCGAAAAAAAAAGAAAAAAAAAGAAATTTGATCAAGGGGGACTTCAATTGCCTGATTTTTAAAATTATTATAAAGTAGCTCAACTTAGATTTTTGTCTTCTTGTTATCAGACCGATGAAAAGATTGCATGGGTGCAACTTGAAATGAGTAAAATAGGAGAAAGTAATCTAAACACATTTTATATAAATGGCATGAGGGATTATTAAAAAGAAAATCCGATGCACCAATTTTGAACCATATACTTAAAGTATGGAATGGAGTTCATGTAGAAAGATGAATGAAGAATTATCAGTTGGCTAAAATGATACTAAATCAAAATCCTTTAATTCCTTTTACAATTAATAATTGTTATTTTGATGTTTGGTATAATTGTGGAATTTTTAAAAAGGGATTGTTTTTTGGGATCTGTTTTTTTTAAACTTTTGACCAATTGAAAGATAAGTATAATAAACCACATTATGTTTTTTTTATTATTATCAACTTAGATTATATTTAAAAAGAAAATTAGGGAGGAATTTTAAATTACCAGAACAAAATCCATTTGAATATCCAATAACAGATAAATTTATTGAAAGATTTATTATTAATATGTATAACAAATTACAAGAGACTATTCAGAAAAATGATTTATTCAAATCCAAATCTAGATGGGAGAAAGATTTAAATATACAAATTCAAGAAGTATGGTCAAAATTATCTATGAAAGTGTAACTAATACAATTAATGTTAGAAATCAAATGGTACAATTTAATTTTTACATCAGTTATATTCTACTCCATACCAATTACATGCAGTTCATTTGAATTGTTCTGATCAATGTTTTAGATGTAATAAAGAAATAGGATCTTTCCTGCATGCAGTCTGGCCATGTGAAAAAGTAGATAAGTTTCAGAAGGATGTAAGTATTTTATTGGGATGAGTTTTTAAGATGCAAATTTTGAAGGATCCCAGAGTCTTTTTATTGGGAGATATTTCCCAAATGAAGTTAGATATTTACCAAAAGCAAAGAAATCTATACCTGTAAAATGGAAATCTGGTGATATTGTGGGGTTGAATAGATGGCGAATGGAATTATTAAATTATATATCATTAGAGAGAATAATGTATATGAAATCAACCAGAAAAATTTGATGAGTTGGAAACCCTCCATGGATTTTTTTGCTACAACTTTACCTGCAGCATCCACCAGGCCCCCCATCCAACCCACCCTAATTAGTTAAGGTTTGAGATTGTTATGTAAACTGCAATTAATGAAGATATAGGTTTATTAGACAGACTTACTTTTTCCCCCACTTTTTTGGGGAGGGGAGAAAATATATAAAAACTGTATTACTTTTGTGTTGTAGCTTTTATCATTTTTATGTTATGGATAAATATTGTATATGTTTTGACGCAAATGAAAAATAACATTTTTTTAAAACTGCAATGAAGTGTATAAGAGGGAGATTAGATCAGCTTGTTGAGTGGTGTCGCACCAACAATCTTGCACTCACCAAGGAGATGATTGTGGACTTCAGGAGGAAGTCAGGAGAACACGGCCTAGTCCTCATCAAGGGCTCAGTAGTGGAGAGTGTGACAGAGTATATAGATATGTTTTTGGGAGATAAATTTGGAAAGGTTTGTTAAAGTAGGTCACATACAAACACTTTAAAACAGATCTTATTTAAAATACTGGAGCTCTGCTCCATGCTAGATGTATCAGCTCCACAGCTTTTGCAAGAGCTTTGAAGAGTGCTTAAGAGATTTCACTAATGGATTGTTATTTATAAAAGGCAACAGATGAAAGATCTTGTTGAAGCCGCAGATGGTCTGGAAGAGGACTTGTCGTTCTAAGTGGGTCATGTGGTTTTGCAAGCAGAGTCAAACAGGCTTTCTCTCACAGAGGGAGACACACACACACACCTTCCACAATGTTACAGCCAGCAGAAGCAGCTGGGACTGGAGCAGGACAAGCTTGTGGAAAGCCTTTTTGAAAGATGGCCTGGTCAAAGCCCTTGTGGTCCATACAAGAGAAGATGACAGGCTGTCTAATGTTTCACTTGGAATAAGAGAAACAAAAAGGCACTCTGTGGTGACCTGGAAGAAAGAGGTTATCATCTGGAGAACCCTGATGGGGCAAGTTTCATCAGCAAGACACTGAGGTGACTGATGGAAGTACATCAGTTATGGATGTCCTGGAACAACAAATCTCTCCCTGAAAACCAGTGAACTTTTCTGAACTTACACACACATTACATACATGTGCGCTTAAAATTAAAAGGGGGTTAAGTTAGGTTAGTTAAGTCAATAGCGATAAGTTAAAGTGCGATTCTGTTTTCATGTTTAAAGATAATTAAAAGCAACTTTTGTTTAACCATTTGTCTTGGTGAATATTGCTGCTGGGTTTATGGGTCCTCTGGGCTCATAACAAGAGGGTCAAGAACTTCAAATTCCTGGGTGTCAACATCTCTGAGGATCAATGCAATCATGAAGAAGGCGCGTCAGCAGCTAATATTTTGTGATCTGTTTGAGGAGATCGGTATGTTAGCAAAGGCTTAAATTTCTATGGGTGTACCATGCAGAGCATTCTGTCTGGTTGTATCACTGTCCAGTATGAGGTGCCAATGCTCAGGACAAGAATAAACTCCAGAGGGTTGTTAACTCAGCCTGTGACATCACAGGCACCAGACATCACTCCATCAAGGACATCTACATGAGAGTGTGTCTTAAGAAAGCAGCCGCAATCCTCAAGGACCCCCACCCCCAAGCCATGCCCTCTTCACTCTGCCACCATTGGGAAAAATATATGAGCACTCAATGGCACAAGGACAGCTTCTGCCCCTCTTGCATCAGGTTCTTGATGATCTTTGAACCAAAGACACTGCCTTACTTTGACTTTTCGTGCACTATTTTTATTTTTGTCGTGGTTTATATGAATATTTGTTCTATAATGCTCCACAAAGCGATGAATTTCGAGACCTGTTCTTGACAATAAATTCTGATTCTGATATCCTCAGTGTGCCTGTCTTAATGCTTTAATGTATCCATTGTACCTTCTTACCACCCTCTCCATGGCAGACACCTTCTTCACTGTGTAAGAATTGCCTTGCATCTTTTCAACTTTCATGCATCTTTTCACCTTAAACCTCTGGCCTCCAGTATTTGTTCCACCCTTGATATGAGAAGACTATACCCTATACCACTCATAATTTTATAAACTTCAATGACCTCCTATTCTCCAGAGAAAACAATACCAGACTTTGTACAGATGCTAATTCTTGACTATTGAGCTCAACATCCTGACCAATGAAGCCACATACCGTATGCCTCTTTCCCATCCTATCTACTCTTGTCACTTCAGTGGAGGTGTGGACATACCCCAGGATCCCTCAGTACATCAATATACTCGAGGGACCTGTCATTTGCTGTACACTCTCTTACATTTGATCTCCCAAAGTGTAAACAGCTCACACTTGACCACATCAAACTCCATCTGCCATTTCTGCCAAATTTCCAACTGGCTTATCACCTGCTGTATTCTTTAACAATCTTCTGCACATTTCCAATTTTTTTTTTACTACCAGCTTGTTCACCTGTCAATTTACACAATTGCCCAGATAATTTATACAGGTCACAAACAACAGTGGTTAGAGCACCAATCCCTTGCGGAAATCTACTGGTCACAGACCTCCAGCCTGAATAACATTCTTCCACATTTTGTCTTCTCTGGGCCAACCAATTTTGAATCCAATCTATGCAGCCTCTATTGATCCATATGTTAGATCTTCTTGAGCAGCTTTCCATGAGGGACCTTGTCAAATACATGACTGAAGTTCATGTACATAACATCTGCTGTCCTACCCTCAGCCATCCTCATCACCTCCTCAAAATTAAAATTCAATCAAGTTCGTAAGACACAAGCTTAAAAACAATCTGAAGGAGGAACTCAGCGGGACCAAATGAATGGTTGACATTTGGGATTGGAATCTTTCATTAGACTTGACTGTTCCCACATAAAGCCGTGCTGTTGGTCTCTAATAGGCCATGCTTTTCCAAATGTGCATAAACTCAATCCCTGAGAATCCTCTCGAATAGTTTCCCTACAACTCATGAGGCTTACTGGCCTGTTCCTTTGTTAGATGGTCCCCATGCCCATTGAGTCTGCTCCTCAGTTCAAATCACAGCTGATGTATTTTTTCCTCTCAACCTGATACCTCTGCCTTCACCTCTAGCCCCCATACTATTTCAAGAACTCGCCTATCTCCATTTAAATCTACCCAATGACTTGGCCTCTGCAGCTGTCTGTGGCAACAAATTCCACAGATTTGCCACTCTCTGGTTGAAGAAATTTCTCCTCACCTCTGTTTTAAAGGGATATCTTTTTATTCTGAAGCTGTGACCTCTAGTCCTAGACTCTCCCACTACTGGAAACCTCCACCATAACCAGTTCAATAATCACCAACTCTTAGTTTGCTGTTCAGTCCTTTTTAGCCGAATGCAAGGGATGTCAGGGACTCGTTTGAAAAGCATCACTTCTGGCAGAATTAGTTTAAATTTCTTGTCCTCTTCAATGGGACTTGAAACCCCAGTCTCCTGGAGACAATAGTAGGTGTCAATGTCTAATTATTCAATGAAGTTTTGATTCCCAGAAAAGAGAAGATTGAAGAGAGCCTTTCAAGCTGGGAGGAGACAACTGAGTTGGCTTCTAAAATCCATTAAAATAATGTTGTAAAGATTAAAATAGGATGATAATTTCAATTAGTTGGTGTTGCAGGTAGCGCTAATTTCCCCCAGCTCCAAAGATCCAGATCCAGTCATGACCTCAGATGCTGTCTTTGTGGAGTAGGCACATTCTCCCTGTGACATCCTGGGTGCTCCAGCTTCCTCCCGTGTCCCAAAGATGTATGGGTTGGTGGGTTAATTGGCCACTGGCATTTCCCCTGGAGTGTTGGTGAGTACTAGAATCTGGCTGGGAGTGGTGGGGATTGGGGAGACTAATATGGAATGGGTGTTTGACTTGCTGGGCTGAAGGACCTGTATCTGTGCTGCATGACTCTTTGACTTCCTGTCTTGCACTGGGTTCGGGGTACAAAAATCTCAGTAAGGGTGTTCATCACTGTGCCAGTCAATGGGGAAATGGCACTCAATGGCTTTGGGCAAAAGAACAGAGCATCCAGGTCATGATCTATTGATTCATGTTGTGGACAACATTGACCTTTGAGAGTCAGAAAATCACCAGTGAGTGACAGCAAAGTGACACGATGGAAAAGATTGTGTCAAGGTAGACAGTTATTGAAGGGTTTAGAGCAATGCCATCACAGTGATAGCAACCAGAGTTTGACTCATCCACTGTCTGTATGGAGTTTGTAAATTTTCCCCATGACACCATGGGTTTTCTCTGGTTTCCTCTGAAGTTCCAAAATCTTATGTGGTTAGTAGGCTCATTAGTCACACGGGTGCACTTTGGCGCCACAGGCTCGTGGGCTGGACGGGGCTGTTGCTGTGTCTCTTAATTAAATATAATGACAATCCAAATTTATATAGCACCTTTAATGTGGTGAAACATCCCGTCACCCTACCTATAAATGTGAGCAAAGATGAAGAGGACCCTGAGTGCTGGTTTGGGCCAATGAGCACACAGCTGCTGGCTGAAGATGAACCTGCTGTGGACAGCAGAATTTTCAATTAGCACCTTGGCTGGAGGATCAACTAGTGACTGGATTGACCATGTCTACCCGTATGTGGTCTCCAATTGTTTCACATGGATTGAGCAAACTCTTTGCTGTACTTCCAAAAGAATGTGAAAAAAACTGTCTCACAACATACCACATAGTTCCCTCAAGGTTGTCACATGAGTTGATAGGATGGTTAAGAAGGCATATTATGTAGTGGCCTTCATTAATTTGGAAATTTGAGTTCAAGAGCCGTGACGTAATGTTGCAGTTCTATAAAATTCTGGGTAGACTGTGTTTTGAGTATTGTGTTCCATTTCATTGCAGGAAGGAAATGGATGCTTTGGAGAGGGTGTAGAGGAAATTTACCAAGTTGATTGGAGAACATGTCATGATGAAGCAAGGTTGACAGGGCTGGGCTTTTCTCTAAAGCAACGAAGGACGCAAGGTGACTTTACAGAGGTATATAAGATTATGAGGGGCTTAGATAGGGTGGACAGCCAGAACCTTTTTCTTGGGGCGATATTAGTAAATCCAGTGGACATCTGTTTAAGGTGAGTGGTGGAAAGTTCAGTGGAGTAAGCTTTTTTTTACTCAGAGTGGTGGGGGCCTGGAATGCATTGCCAGGATGGAGGTGGAGGCTGTGACAATTGGGGCATTCCACAGACATGGAAGAAAAATACAGGGTTATGGGTACGAGATAGGGGAAAAAAATAGATTGTTGTGGAGTAGGTTTACATAATTCGGCACCTCATTATGGGCTAAAGACCCTGTACTGCATTGTAACTTACTGTTTTCTATTCACATGCAACACAATATCTATACATACAAAACAAACCTTCCTAAATACAAATGGCCTCTTTACTCCAAACCTCAGAATAAATTGGCCTCTGAAAGCAACTCAGACACTGTTTACTGAACAAAGGTTATAATTTGAAGTAACCCACCCTATTCTGAAGCAACATTTTGCTTTGTAATTTCATTTGGGATGTGGTTTGTGTTTTCAAGTCTCTGAGCAGAGATGATATTTTTGACAACATTTCCTTCTCACAGGATGACAAAGCTTTTTCTTTAAAAAGGTAATCTTTTGCAGCTGATAGAAATACCACAAAGTATTTGAGTGACCAATGAAGGGTTCCAACATGCAAGCAATAGAATCTAGTCTTTTGGATGAAATTTCTCCGTCTTTTGAGCGCTCCTCATAACCTATCTCTGATCGGGAGCTACAGAATGTTGATGAATAAGGAGAGGCTTGGAGATCCAAGTTCATAATTCCCTGAAAGTAGCATCACAGGTAGAGAGGGAGGTGGGGAATATTTACCATGGGTCAGGGCATTGAATACAAAAGTTGGCACATTATGTTGAAACTCTACAAAACATTTGTTCGACTTGTATAGTCTGTCGTTTTTTTCACTGCTGCAGGAAGGATGTGGTTGTGCTGGAGATTGACCAAAATGTATCCTGGATTGGAAGACTAATTATGGGGATTGGATAGGCTGTGCTCGTTCTCTCTGGAGAGAAGGAGGCTGAGGGGGTGACCTGGTTTGTCTATTAGATTATGGGAGATATTAATAGGATAGAGAGTCAGAATATATTTTTTTCTATGATAGGGGTATCAAAAACAAAGATCTGAGATGAGAACCATTAGAGTGGATTCAAAGCAAAAGTGTTTTACACTAAGAGGAGTTGATTTAACCTCTGATGAACATCAAAGTTCAAAGTTCAGAGAACATCTAAGGTCACCCACATAGGTGGATCCTGACATACGTCCAAGTTCTGTTCCGACCGATTGGTTGGATCTCAGAATGGACATATATTACTCCGGGCCTGCGCTCACCTCCCCCACCTCGAAAACCGGGTCCGCCACTGCCTTCATGTCCCAAAAATAGAACACATTCAGCAGAAGTGGAGTCTCAGCTCCTTTCCGGCCTATGGATGCCGCCATATTGGTCCGTCAAAATAAACAGCCTCTGGATCCCGTCAAAATGAACAGCCTCTGGATCCCGTCAAAATAAACAGCCTCTGGATCCCGTCAAAATAAACAGCCTCTGGATCCCGTCAAAATAAACAGCCTCTGGATCCCGTCAAAATAAACAGCCTCTGGATCCCGTCAAAATAAACAGCCTCTGGATCCCGTCAAAATAAACAGCCTCTGGATCCCGTCAAAATAAACAGCCTCTGGATCCCGTCAAAATAAACAGCCTCTGGATCCCGTCAAAATAAACAGCCTCTGGATCCCGTCAAAATAAACAGCCTCTGGATCCCGTCAAAATAAACAGCCTCTGGATCCCTGGGACTCGAAGCATAATTTTTATATTTACATACATTTTCTCTTTATTTTAAAACAATTTATACTTTTTTTTGATCATCATTAGTTGCATAGGTCATAAGTAGGGGACAACCTGTAAAAAGCTGTACTGAAGAAAAGATACATATACAAAAGAGAGAAATGTATACAAAGAATGAAGTGCAAACAAACTCTGCAATACAGAAAATAAATATTCAATAATAATGTGCAAAGTACGAGTCCTTAAATGAGTCCCTGATTGAGTTTGTTGTTGAGGAGTCTGATGGTGGAGGGGGAGCAGCTGTTCCTGAACCTGGTGGTGCGAGTCTTGTGGCACCGACACCACTTTCCTGGTGGGAGTAGTGAAAACAGAGCATGGACCGGGTGGTGTGGATTGTTAATGATTGCTGCTGCGCTCTGACAGCAGTGTTCCATGTCGACTTTCTTAATGATGGTGATGCCTGTGATGTACTGGGTTGTGTCTAGGGGCATTGGTGGCCCTGTACCAGGCTGTGATGCAGCCGCTCAGTGCATTTTCCTCCATACATCCAGAAATTTGCAAGACTTTCTGATGTCATGCAAACTCCTGAGGAAGTAGAGGCACTTTTGTGTTTCCTTCATGATGACATTTGTGTGATGGGTCCAAGAAAGGTCCTCCATGAAAGTGACTCCCAGGAATTTAAATTTGCTCACTGATCAAACACCTCTGGTTTACCCCTCCTAAAGTCCACTATCAGCTCCTTGGTTTTGGTGACATTGAGTGCGAGGTTGTTTTTCGTACACCATTTAGCCAAGTTTTCAATCTTCCTAGAGTATGCTGATTCATTGCACACTTTTATTCAACACACTACTGTGGAATTATTAGCAAATTTGTAAAAGGTGTTATTGCTGTACTGAGCCAAACAGTCATAGGTGTAAAGTGAGTAGATTGGGGGCTAAGTAGGCAGTCCAGTTGTGCTCTGGAACTAATGAAGATTGTGGAGGATTCTTATTGTGGTCTGGAGGTGAAGAAATCAAAGATCTACCATACTTACATATGTAATCATTCAATTTTTTGGACAATTTTTTTCACACCAGAAAAAAAGGTGGGTGGGGGTCGACTTTTACACGGGTCAAATTTTTGACCTCGTGAGTACCTGTGTCGTTCAAGGCATCAGGAGCTTGAATGGCTGGGACCAGGTGGTTAGTTTACAGTTAGGGCATCGAGAGCTTAGATGGGTAGGTAGCCGGGGCATCAGGCATTCATATGGGTGGATGATGGGGGTGAGGATCCATGGTCAGCAGCTCAGATGGGCAGGCAGCCAAGGGAAGAGCCCACTTTCGGGGCATTGGGAGCTCCAGTGGACACGCAGTCAGGATGTTGGGAGCTCCAGTGGGCTGGTGGTCAAGGCAAGGATCCACTGTCGGGGCATTGCAAAATCTGGTGAGTGGGCAGCTGGGGCGAGGGTCCAATGTTGTGGCATTGGGAGCTCCAATAAAAGGGCGGCAAGGATGAGGAGCTGCTGTCAGGACATTGGGAGCTCCAGTAGGTGGGTAGCAGGGGTGAAGATCTGCTGTTGGGGTGTCGGGTGCTTGGATGGGTGGGTGGTCAGGGCCAAAAATAGGGGGTTGACTTTTATATGGGTCATACAAAAACACCTGATTTTTGGGCAACATGGGAGGGGTGGACTATTACAAGGTATCGAATATTACACGAGCGTACACAGTAATTACACAGTGGGGTGTTGAGGCCTAGGTCTTGGAGTTTGCTAATCCATTTTGACAGGATAATGATCGTTAAAGAGCATCCTGATACATAGTTCTTTGCTGTCTAGGTGTTTCAGGGCTTTGTGTAGAACCAGTGAGATGGCTGTGGAAGGAAAATTGGATCGGATTCTTGTCGTCACTCAAGACAGGAGCTGATATGCTTCAACACCAGCCTCTCAAAACACTTCATCCCACTGATCGATAGTCATTTTGACAGGATACCACACTCTTCTTGGGCACAGGTACGATTGAGGACTTTTTGAAACAGGTGGGTACCACACCCTGCTGAAGTGAGATGTTGAAGATATTCATTGACAAGTTAGTAAGCACAAGTACTTGGCTGGGAACTTGATGCTCAAATTAAAGTAAAACTCTGCTGTCTGCACATGATCTATATTTCTCTATCCCTGCTAGTTCTGGCATCTATCTAGAAGCCTCTTAAATGCAACTATCATCTTGCTCTCTGGAACTTGTAATGAGAACTTCAATGTCCTAAATGTTGACCGGCACCTCCTCAATGCAAGAGGGATAGATGGGACAGAATTTGTCAGGAGTTTCCAAGGATTCCTGAAACAGTATGTGGACCAGCCGACTAGAGGACTTAGAAAACGCAAAGGTGTTCTATGCTTACATGAAGAACAGAAAGATGACAAGAGTGAAGGTAGGGCAGCTTAAGGCAACATGTGCCAGGAGTTGGAGGAGATACTAAATTAATACTTTTATTCAGTATTCAGAGAAAAGGACCTTGGTCAAGGTGAGTTCAGAATAGAACAAGCTTATATGCTGGACCATGTTGAGATTAAGAAAGAAAATGAGCTGGATCTTCTTAAAAATATTAGGATTGATAATTGCCCAGGACCAGAGGAGATATACCTCACATTGCTAATGGAAAGGGAGGGAGAGATTGTTGGGGCGATGGTGATTATCTTTGTATCCTCCTAGGAAACAAGGTTGATGGCAGAGTTTTAGAGAATGGCAAATATGGTCCCCTTGTTTAAAAAGGTAATAGGGAGAATCCAGGGAATCATAGACCAGTGAGTACAGCAAGGCTCGGCAGAGGGGAGACAGGCAGCTTGGCAGACATTCACCACATCCTCCACCCTGATCGCGGCAGGTACTTCACCCAGGGGTTTCCCTGTGATGCCAGTGTGCAAGCATTTTGCTGTTCAAGCCACCGGTAGACACTTCTTAGATCAGTGTGGGCAAACTATTGGAGAGGATTCTTAAGGACAGGATTTGCAAACAGTCTTCTCAAGGCTAGTCAGCATGGCTTTGCAAAGGGAAAATTGATGAAGGGAGGACAGTAGATGCTCTAAATGGATTTTAGTAAGGTCCCCCACAGGAGACTCATTCAGAAAGTCACAAGGCATGGAATCCATGGAACCTTGCCTGTGTGAATACAGAAATGGTTTGCATTCAGAAAGCGGAGAGTAGTAGTGGACTGAAAGTATTCTGCCTAGTGGAGTTCTGCGGGGATCTGTTCTGGAACTCAATGCTCTTTGTGATTTTTATAAATGACCTGGAAGAAGTAGAGGGTTTGCAGATGATACAAAGGTTGAAGGTGTTGTGGACAGTGATGAAGGCTGTTGTAGGTTACAATAGGATAGTGATAGGATCAGAGTTGGGTGGAAAAGTGGTAGTTGGAGTTTAATCCGGATAAATGTGAGGTGATGTATTTGGTAGGTCATACTTGAAGGCAGGGTGCATGGTTAATGGTGGAATGTAGAATGTGAAAAACAGAGGGACCTTGGGGTCCAAATACAGTTTGATAAGGACAGTTCAGAAGGTCTATGGTATGCTTGGCTTATCAGGGGATTGAGTTCAGGAGTCATGAGGTAATGTTGCTACTCTTTAACTCTCTGGTGAAACTACACTTAGAATGTTGTGTTCAGTTCTGGTCATCTCATTATACCTCCACCATTATAAAAATGCTTTGAACACCTTTGAGCATCAAAGCACAGCTCCCAGAGTCACTCGACCCATTTTAAGTTGCCCTCAGATAGATGCTATAGTTTTGTTCCTACACTCCATCCTGACCCACCTGGAGATGCCTCATATGCCAGGCTGCTTTTCATCGACTTCAGCTCAGCGATTAATCCGATCATTCCCCAGAGGCTGGTGGAGAAGCTGACATTACTGGGATTTAACATCCCTCACTGTAACTAGATTCTGGACTTCTTAACAGGAGGACCACAGTCTGTCTGGATCAGTGGCAGAACTGTTATACTGAGCACTGGTGCACCTCAGGGCTGTGTGTTCAGTCCACTCCTGTTATTGATGACCCATCGCCAGATCCGGCTCCAGTCGAGTCATCCAGTTTGCAGATGACACACAATAGTTGCCTCATCAGCAACAGAAAGGAGATGATTATGAACTCCAGGAATGACAACCCTCCACTACACATCAATAACTCTGCAGTGGAGAGAGTAGAGATTGCCAAGTTCCTTGGAGTCCACTTAAGTAATGACCTATCCTGGACACACAGCTCCTCACTTGTCAGGAAAGCACATCAGCAACTGCACTTCCTGAGAAGACTGAGACAGGCAAGGCTACCGGCCACCATCCCATCAACTTTCTACAGGTGCTCTTTCGAGAGCATCCTGGCTGGGTGCTTCACAGAAGGGTAAGATTGCTGTAGAGAAATGGATTAGAGGTCACTCCACAGGACCATAAGAGTGGCAGGGAGGATCACGAGGTCTCCCAATCCTCCATTGATGTGATCTACCAAGGATTGTTGTCTGAAGAGGGCTGGCAAAATCATTAAGGACCCCTACCATACCACACACAGCATCTTCCAGCTACTCCTGTCAGGAAAGGGATACAGAAGTATCAGAGCCAGAACCACCAGTCTGAGAAAAGGCTTTTTCCCAGGGCAGTGAGATTGAACTGTTTATCCAACCCTCTGAGAATAACTATTTTTATATTTTTATATCCCTGTACTGCACATAAACCACTTGCAAATATGTGTGCTCTGTCTGTAGATGTATTTGGATGTTTTTACACTGTTTAATTCTGTTATATTTATACAATTGTAAGGTATTCATGCACTTGAAAGGTGTGGAAGTTATGGAGAGGTTGCAGAAAAGATTTACCAGGATGTTGCCTGGATTGGAAGATCTCTCTTCGAAGAAAAGGTTAACGGAGCGAAGAAGGATGAGAGGTGACTTAATAGAGGTCTACAAGATTATGAGAGGAATAGATTCGATGGACAGTCAGCACCCTTTCCCCACCCCCTCCCCCCAAGGGCCATTGGTGCAAAGTGATGAAAGTTTAGGGAAGACATGAGGGGCAAGAGTTTTTTGTGTCCCCTGAGAGTTGTGGGAGTGATAGTGGAGGCTGGAACAATAGGGGCGATTAGACAGGCAGAAGGATGAAAGAAAAATACAGGATTAGGAGGGAGGAAGGGTTTCGGTTGTTTTTGTTAGGAATATAGGGGTCGGAATCACATCGTGGGTCGGGGAGCCGGCATGTAACAAGCCAAGCCACGGTGGCACAGGTGGAAGGAAGCGTGGCAGGGTGTGCCGAGGGCATTGGCTTCTCTTCCTGGGGGTGGGGGGGACACAAAAGGGGAAAAAAGAAAGTGGGGAAAGGAAGAACGAGGGGCGAGAAAGGAGTGGGAGGAACTCGAGAGGGGGTGTGGGAGGGGAGGCTGGGTCAGGGGCAGGGCGGTGGGAAGGGGAGGGCTGAAGGCTGCCGGGGGCGGCGGCAGAAGAGTCGCCGAGTCCCGGACAAAGTTTCGCCGCGAGTCCGCTCCTTGCTGCGCCATCGCTCTCCATTTCCGCTGCAGCCTTGTCTCTGCGGGCGGATCGTGTTCGGCGCTGTGGGTTTCTAGTCGCTGCTCCCCACTCTGCAACCCCCCACCCACCGGCGCCCCCCCCCCTCCCGTCCCACCGGCGCCCCCCCCCCCTCCCGTCCCACCGGCGCCGCCCCCCCCCCCGTCCCACCGGCGCCGCCCCCCCCCCCCGTCCCACCGGCGCCGCCCCCCCCCCCCGTCCCACCGGCGCCGCCCCCCCCCCTCCCACCGGCGCCCCCCCCCCTCCCACCGGCGCCCCCCCCCCTCCCACCGGCGCCCCCCCCCCCTCCCACCGGCGCCCCCCCCCCTCCCACCGGCGCCCCCCCCCCCCACCGGCGGCGCCCCCCCTCCCACCGGCGCCACCCCCCCCTCCCACCGGCGCCCCCCCCCCCTCCCACCGGCGCCCCCCCCCTCCCCTCCCACCGGCGCCCCCCCCCTCCCCTCCCACCGGCGCCCCCCCCCTCCCCTCCCACCGGCGCCCCCCCCCCTCCCGTCCCACCGGCGCCCCCCCCCTCCCGTCCCACCGGCGCCCCCCCCCCTCCCGTCCCACCGGCGCCCCCCCCCCTCCCGTCCCACCGGCGCCCCCCCCCCCTCCCGTCCCACCGGCGCCCCCCCCCCTCCCGTCCCACCGGCGCCCCCCCCCCTCCCGTCCCACCGGCGCCCCCCCCCCTCCCGTCCCACCGGCGCCCCCCCCCCTCCCGTCCCACCGGCGCCCCCCCCCCTCCCGTCCCACCGGCGCCCCCCCCCCCTCCCGTCCCACCGGCGCCCCCCCCCCCTCCCGTCCCACCGGCGCCCCCCCCCCCTCCCGTCCCACCGGCGCCCCCCCCCCCTCCCGTCCCACCGGCGCCCCCCCCCCTCCCGTCCCACCGGCGCCCCCCCCCCTCCCGTCCCACCGGCGCCCCCCCCCTCCCCTCCGGTTCCCCCCCCCTTCCCTCCCTCCCCACCGGCTCCACGCTCCCTCTGCCGGGAGGAATCGGCTCGCCCGGAGCGGAGAGGATGAGGAATCCCGAGGAGGCGGACGGCTTCGAGGGTGAAGCGTCCAGCAGGTCGATGATGAGCGGGGCGAGCAGCCCGTACCAGCCCACTACCGAGCCGGTGCTGCCGGCCCACCGACTGCACGTCAGGTGCGACACCGAGTACCTGCGCTCGACTCTCGGCCTCCTCAAGGTGCTGGAAGTGGTGAGTGGGGCATCGGCTGGACGGGGAATACCTCTAGGCACATGTCCACCCAGAAGGGACTGAAACAGGCAAAGCCTTGGGGACACACAACAGACACCTGGAGACAGGCAGGGAGAAGCGGAGCTCAGAATCTCCCTGAGTTGGACACAGACACACACGCTCCTGTATTGGGCGATGAGCAGAATTCAATTATGGAAAGCAGAGAGAGGGTTATATGAACGGGGGTGGGCAGACTATGTTATGGTGTTACTTGTTGAATGAGACCTTAAGTCCTCAGATGAGCAGGTTCCCTCTCTGTGGAACCAAACCTGACGCCTGTGTTCGGCCTCATTTGCTGTTTAATGACTTTCAAACGGTTAATGAGGGAGCCTCACCCTGTGGGGAGGGGCAGGACTGAGGGAGCCTCACCCTGTGGGGAGGGGCAGGACTGAGGGAGCCTCACCCTGTGGGGAGGGGCAGGACTGAGGGAGCCTCACCCTGTGGGGAGGGGCAGGACTGAGGGAGCCTCACCCTGTGGGGAGGGGCAGGACTGAGGGAGCCTCACCCTGTGGGGAGGGGCAGGACTGAGGGAGCCTCACCCTGTGGGGAGGGGCAGGACTGAGGGAGCCTCACCCTGTGGGGAGGGGCAGGACTGAGGGAGCCTCACCCTGTGGGGAGGGGCAGGACTGAGGGAGCCTCACCCTGTGGGGAGGGGCAGGACTGAGGGAGCCTCACCCTGTGGGGAGGGGCAGGACTGAGGGAGCCTCACCCTGTGGGGAGGGGCAGGACTGAGGGAGCCTCACCCTGTGGGGAGGGGCAGGACTGAGGGAGCCTCACCCTGTGGGGAGGGGCAGGACTGAGGGAGCCTCACCCTGTGGGGAGGGGCAGGACTGAGGGAGCCTCACCCTGTGGGGAGGGGCAGGACTGAGGGAGCCTCACCCTGTGGGGAGGGGCAGGACTGAGGGAGCCTCGCCCTGTTCTGTTAAAGCAATGTTATGAGTCTCCGACCAGATGCACCTTAAAGTGGATTAATTTGTCACTGAATCCAAGCAAGAACCTTCCTCAAATATCTTGATAGGGACCAAAAGTTCATTCAATATACTTTTAGATAGACACATGATGTACGAAAAATAAAGGCTAATGGGTGTGAGGTAGGGAAAAATGAGAGTGTTGTGTTGGTTGACATGGCTCAGCCCAACATCATGGGCTAAACTGCCTGTACTGTGCTGTTTTGTCTTTTAAACTTGCTATGAGGGAGTATTGGAGACATAATTGGATTAAAGGTATACAAACAAGAATATAATTGTTGGATGTTATGTTGCAACTTTACAAAACACTAGTTCGGTTCTATTTGGAGCATTGTGGGTAGTTCTGGTCACCACATTTTTGGAAGGATGGAGAAGAGATTCACTAATTTTGCCTGGATTGGAGGACTTCAGTTATGGGAAGTATTGGATAGACTGGGCCTGCCTTCCCTGCAGCGAAGGCAGCTGAGCGGCGAATCTTTTTCCTCTGGTAGGGGTATCCAAAACTAGAGGTCATAGGTTTAAGATGAGAAGAGAAGTTTTATAGAGGGGTTTAGGGATAAGTTTTTCATAATTCAAAGCAACAGCAGGGATCGGAGAGAGGTTTAAACCTTGGCTGACATACAATTGTCGGAAAAGCAGGTGCTCAAGGACTCAGCCTAGCACAGAAAACGTGAACTTTGCCTTCTTTCCTTGATTAGTTTGAACTCTTCTGCCATCAAGTAGATTGGAGTGAGCATTTAATAATAAAAAGGCAATTAAACTGGCTGGAAAGTCATGTGATGTAATCTCCAAGAATTCATCCAATCAGTGTTGGCAGTTCAGGCTCAGGAGAAGGATTGCAACCTCATTCCAGAATTCAGCGTTTGATCCCAGGCAGTTGCTGGCAAGGTTTAGACAACACCTATTTCCACCTTCTCTCCACCCAACATTTCTTTTCCTCCCTCCCACTCCCACTTTCACCCGACTCCAATGTCCTTTCCGCCATTCATTTTTTCACTCCACCCACTCCCCCACCATATCCCAACCTGGCTCTGCACTTGCTGAAAACCTTAAATTACTACCACCTTTCAGTGCTCATGTTCATCAGTGAAAAAGAGGGGAAGAGAGAATGAGGGGGAAGAGCAAAAGAGACAGATAAACACATGGGACAGAAAGACACTCACAAGCACAGATCAATAGAAACATACAAGACACAAGTGTGGAGATAGACAGACACATGAGGCACGTACATTCCTTTTCAACTATGCTCACCCACTCAACAGAAAAATCCCACAGGGAATTACAAGGGGCAGCCAAGGCCATTCAGCCCAACTCCTCCAGACCTACATCACTGTGTGCCTCTATTCCCCTTTAATTTGTGCCCCTATTTCAGCTTTCCCCTAATCCACGACTTCCTTCAACCCCTCCCTGTGGAGCAAGTTCTCCATTCCCTCTGTTCTGTGGGGAAACATTTCTTGCGTGAAATTTGTGACAAATTTATCATGAATTTTCCCTTGACGTTCCAATGTCCGCCAGAAATGTGTTCAGTGACTCTTCCCTCTGCATCTCTGCTGAGCAGAGAATTCCAAATATCTACAACCCCAGGAGGGGTGATCCTTTAATCTGAAATCATGGCACCCAGTTAAGTTGCTAGTTCGGTAAACGGGAGACCTGGGCTCACAATCCAGAGAGTTAGGCTCACATCCTGTCTCATAAGAGATGGAATTAAAGTACAGTTAATAATCTGGAAAAGAAGACACCCACTAGCCTGTGAATGGCCTGCAGACGTTTATAGAACCACAGGCAGCATGGATAAGGTCACAGTCTTTGTCCCAGGGTAGGAGACTATAGCACTTTCAGGTTTAAGGTAAGAGGGGAAAGATTTAAGATTTAAAAGGGACCTGAGGGGAACCTTCTTCACATAGAGGGTGGTGGGTGTGTGGAATGAGGCGTCAGAGGAAATGGGGGGACAATTATATTTAAAAGACATTTAAATGAACATGGATGGGAAATGCTTAGAGGGCTATATGCAGGCAAATGAGCTGAGAACAGGCAGGTTCCTTAGTATGAACTAGATGGGCTGAAAGGCCTGTTTCTGTGTGTATAACTTGATAACTTTTTAATGTCATTAAAAACTCATCACTAATTTAGACATACAGCATGGTAATGGGCTATTTTGGCCCACAAGCCCATGCCATCCAATTAACCTACTAACCCCGGTACGTTTCAAATGGTGGGAGGAATCCAGAGCCCCTGGGGAAAACTTACGCAGACAGGAGGGAGAATGTAGAAATTCCTTACAGAGAGCATGGGATTTGAACCCCGGTCTCGATTGCTGGCGCTGTAACAGCATTGTGCTTACCACTACATTAGCTGTGCTGCCCTAAACACATCCCTGCGTTTACTGTCACATGAAAATGCAGGGATGTGTATGATGGGCAAGCTGCAGTCAGTTGGTTTAATCGGGCCTTGCATTTAGTGCACACATTGTGGGCTGAAGGGCCTTTCTTGAGCTGCACTGCTCTGTAGCCTGTGCCCTCCGGATTAAATCCCGGGGACACCTTCACCAGAAGTCCACCACTACTTTCATGGGACTGTTGCTCTGCACAGAAGCTTCCCAGCATCCCTGCTGTTAGAACTCTGGTGTGCATGTGGCTGGCTGATTGGTCCTGTCATCTGCAGGTGCTCCGAACGATTGAGACAGAACCAGCTCGCCTGGTTCCATGAGTTCATCAGGTACACAGCCAGAACTAGAAGGAAGTCCAGGTGGAGAGGGAATGTTGTGTCACTCCCTTTCCCTGCAAAGTAAACAAGAAAAGGATGAGCACTTCATTTGGAAAGCAAAGTAAAATGTAAATGCTGGAGAATTTTGTTTTAGAGACACAGCCCAAGAACTGGCCCATTTGGCCCATAAACCTGCATTGCTCAAATGCACCCATGTGACCAATGAACCTACCAACCCTGCCCATCTTTGGAATGTGGGAGGGAACCCACGAAGACACGAGGAGAACGTACAAAGGGTGGAATGGTTAGCGTAAGAGCGGCATGGTTAGTGTAATACTGATATGGAGCCAGCAACTGGGGTTTGAATCCGCGCTGTCTGTAAGGAGTTTGTATGTTCTCCCTTGTTTACGTGGGTTTCCTCCAGGTGCTCCTATTTTCTTCCACCATTCAAATACTTGCTGGGGTTTGTAGGTCATTTGGGTGTAATTGGGTGGCATGGGCTTGTGGGCCGAAAGGGCCCGTATGTCTAAATAAATAAATTCAAACTCCTTACAGACAGTGGCCAGTTCGACCCTGGGTCAGTGCACAGTAATAATGTTGCACTAACTGCTGTGCTAGCCAGCCTGCCTCGATTCTGAATTAAAAATGAGAATCTGGCAATCAGGTCAGCCAGCATGTGTGGAGTGAGAAGCAGGGTTAATGTTTCAGGTAGTGCCCTGATGATGAAACAGCAATGGTGGGGAAAAGGCAGAACAGAGGGTGCAGTGTTGGGGCGTGAGCTGATATCATGATGTTCCTGGAAACTCAGATCTTTTCCTCTGAATTTGGCGGCTCAGCGAAGATCTCAGGGAAACCTCAGTGAGAGGATGGATCAATTCTGAGGGTAGACTGTCAAAGTCGGGATTGTTCTCCTTGGGGCAAGGGGGATTTGTGAGGGGATCTGAGGGAGGTGCTCATGGTGGTGAAGGGAACGGAGAGCAGCCTGCAACTCAGTAACACATGGGAACATCTTGAGATTGGGATTTGAGATCGTCATCCACTGCACCCTCTACCTGACTGAGGGCATGGACAGTGACCCTCAGGAGTGTCTGAACGTTAATGGTCTCTTCTACACCTACTGTGAGCACATCTCGCCTCTTTACCTGCCCCATTTAACACCCCGTCTTCACCCCTCGAGGCAAGAACCTCCTAACAATCTGTTGCATAGTCATCATGCTACAGGAAGGGCGTGATAGCAGTGGAGAGGAGCTTCACCAGATGTTGCTAGGCTGACCATTCTAGTTCTGAGCAGAGACTGAAGAGCCTATACCTCAGCTGGTATATGTTCAAATTGAGAGAGGTACAATTTAAGGGAAATTAGCGAGCTAAGTTCTTCTGCAAAGTGTGGTTGGTACTTGGAGCGGACTTGGGGTGTGTGCTTGGAACGGACTGTGAGGGTGCTTGGAACGGACTGTGAGGGTGCTTGGAACGGACTGTGAGGGTGCTTGGATTGAACTTGGGGGGGGGGTGCTTGGAACGAACAAGGGTGCTTGGAGCGAACTTGGGGGGTGCTTGGAATGGACTGTTAAGGGGGATGCTCGGAACTGACTGTGAGGGGAGTGATTGGAATGGACTTTGGGGGGTGGGGGGTGATTGGAATGGGCTGTGAGGGTACTTTGAACAGACTGCCAGGCAGTTTATAGATGAAGGAGCAATTGCAACACTGTGAAGAGAAACATGAGTGTGCAGGGAATGGAGGGATACAGGCCATTTAGAGGCAGGGGATTGGAATCATGGTCAGTATAGACATGGAGGGCTGAAGGCCATGCCCCAATGCTGGCTGTCAATTTGCTTTGTGTTGCAGAGTTAGCTGATGGCCTGTAACTGGGTCCCTCTCAATGAATGACACTTGTCTTTCTTTTACATGTGCTCTCCTCGACCTGATTCCCTCCCTTTCTCCAGGTAATTGTGAAGCATTATTCCAGCAATAAGGTGCAAATTTAACTTTGGTCTGGAGAGCGTGAGAGGAAGTAAAGTAAAATAATACTCAGGATCCAAATGAGACATTCCTGGTTTAACAATCATCTTCAGGTCATTTTTAGGAATTTGGAGGGGGAATTATATTTGTTC
Organism: Narcine bancroftii; assembly: GCF_036971445.1. NCBI lineage: Eukaryota > Metazoa > Chordata > Chondrichthyes > Torpediniformes > Narcinidae > Narcine > Narcine bancroftii. The sequence goes on from NC_091478.1 coordinate 96,126,425, forward strand.
AGTGATCTTGGATGCGCTGCCTAAAATCACAGTGGGAGCAGGTTTTCAAGAGCGCTCCTGAAAGGTGACAGGGAAAGATGATGGGTTGGAGAGGTGTATCAAGGAGACAGGACACATTGATAATTACCTTGGGTGCTGAGACCGTTCACTCACCCTGTGTTCTCTCTGCACTGGGTTCTTTGTCTGCCATCAGCTTGTTCAAGTATGCTGTTCCCATGGTGATGGGAGCTGTCCCGGGTGGTAACTGAGCTTTTCCAGATGGGTTGTCCTAGTGAAATGCTGGAGCTCATATACACACAATTCGCCAGGGCCCTGCAATTAGTTCACTTACACATGAGAATATGGTGGGGTATTCAGGAGGCAGTGTGTACGTGAGCAACGTGCAATGCACAAACGTGCTGGAGAAACTCAGCAGGTCACACAGGACCAATAGGAAGTAGAAGGTCACCACCGATTCGGTCTGGGCCCTTCGCCAGTGATATGTAGCTTATTTTTTAAACAATGCAGTGCAGTGAAAGGCCCTTCCGGCCTATGAAACCTATGCCACCCATTTACAGCCAATTAACCTCTCAACCTTGTATGGTATGGAGGGTGGGAGGAAAATGGAGCCTGGGGTTTTGTATCGTCTTCCCGAAGGTAGCAGTGAGAGGTGGTTGTGACCAGGGTAATGGTCACAACCGACTGCAAAACCTTTGTGATTTTGGCTGCCTTGAGGCAGTCTCACATGGATGGCTGCAATGGAAATGTGGGGGAAGGCTGGGGGTCAAGAAAACCCTCAGCAAGATCCCATTATCTCTCTAAAAGGAAGATTGACCTTGATCTGGTGACTTGGCCTGCCCGCTAATGGCCACTCTGGGGCATTAAAAACAAGAGGGCAGAGATTTAAGGCAAAAGGAAGGAGATTTAAAGGGGATCTGTGAGGAAGGTTTTTTTTTACAGAGAGATCTGGAACTCGCTTCCAGAGGAGATGGTTGAATCAGATGCAATGACTTTGTTCAAGAGGACATAGGCAAAAAAGAGGCAAGGCATAGAAGGATACAGACCTAATGCAGACAAAAAGGTCAGAATGAACAGTGGGCTAAAGGGCCTGGTTCTGTCAGAACTATAGCCACTCAAGGGGTTCACCCGGTCACTTGAGGCTATCTGGACTACTGTTGGCACTCTTGGCTGTGACTGGTCGCACAATGTACTGACCACTCTGGTTTACCTGCAGTGCGTTGCTAGAGTTAGTGTTATCCAGTGCGGTAACTCATGGTGTCACCACCCCTCCACACCAACCCCCCCCATCCATGGACCTTCTCCCGTACCAGGCCATACAGAATCCTTAGTAATGTCTTTGTCCTAATGTTACTTGTAAATCGTAATTCCCGTAGATCACTGAATGTAACGGCAATAGTAGTGAGATAAATAATTAAAATCACACCTTTAAATTACAACATCAATCTACTTCATTGTCAAAAAAAGTTATTGATACAAATTCATAAATAGTAATTACTGCAATAGTGTAGCTAAAATACCAGAAAATTTAACAAAAGCAGCGACTATAAAAACACTAGCAGCAACAAAAACAACAGCGTGTGCTTGTAGCGCGTGCAGACAAAACCATTGTCATTGGGTAATGATGGCCGCTCCAACTGGGGCGCATTAGAAAGTTCAAAAAGTAAATTAGCATTGAGTTTTAGCCTTGTAGGTATATTGATACATGTAAGCTGGGCTTATGAAAAATGTTTTTGTTGCTCTAAACTAACTACAGGATTATTTTTATAAAAATAATACATTTCTGCTGAAACACTGCACCAACATTTTACAGACGGTCATTTTGGTGTCACCCCCTCTGATGGTGTCAACTGGTGCGGTCCGCACCCACCTAGTGACACCAGTGTCTAGCTGGGGTGGAATTGGTCACTGGCCACTCTGCTGTGGTAATGGTCACTCGGGTCTCCCTGGATTGCTGCTAATTCCCTGTTCACTTTGACCACTGGTTACTCCAGGCTCTTTCTCTCTCCTCTTATTTTTTTTTCCCTTTTTTTTCCTCTCTCTCTCTTGTCTCTTCCCCCCACCTCTCTATTTCCTCTCTCTCTCTTCCTGTTCTCGCTCACTTTTCCCTCTTTCCCTTTCGCCAGTAACTGGTCAGACCAGCCTCTTCCTGAACTGTGTTACTATGGAAACCAGTGGATCAGGAAACAGAGCGGCATCTGTCTGGTGAGCTGAAAGTACATCAAGCCATTTGGGTTTTTTTTTGTTCTGTAATTTGAGCAATTTTATACAGGACCAAATCCCAGGCAGCCTGAGCTGCTGGTGTGTGCGAGCCACTCTCTTCTACCTGTGTGATCGGGGAATGTGCTTGCTGTGTGGAGATTATAGAACTGGAACAGGCCCTTTGGTCCACAGTGTCTGTGCTGAACATGATGCCCAAATCAAACTCAAACAGTGTAGCTTGCACATGATGTAGACTCCTCCATCCCCTGCATATTCATGTGTCTATCTAGAAGCCCCCTTAAACACTACTATTGTATTTGCTTCCACCACTAGGCACCACCGCTCTCTGTGTAAAAACAACTTGCTCGCACATCTCCTTTAAACTCCCCCCACCATAGACATGTCCTCTAGTACCCTGGTAAATTGATTCTGACTGTTTATCTTATCAATGCCTCTCATAATTTTATGCATTTCTTTCAGCTCTCCCCTCAGCCTCTGATGCTCTCCAGAGTAAACAACCCAAGTTTGTCCAATCTCCCCCCATCTCACCCTCTAATCCAGGCTACATCCTGGTAAATCTTTCCTGTACCCTTTTCATCCTTCTTGATCACCGTTTTAATAATGTATTTTCTGTACTACAAATGTAGCTCAGTCTCCAATTTTGCACAACTCTCAAAATCTTGCTCGGAAGTCCCAGCTTCACATTGGACTGAGAATGTTTGTCCTTACCATTAACCCCCCCCCCCCCCCCCCACCTTCTCCCACTGAGAATAAGAGTATGGGAAAGCATTTAGCACCTTGTATCTTCGACATTCAGTTATCGGAGCGTTGGCTAGTACATCAAAAATTCTTGGCCCCAAACAATCCTTCAAAGTGAAGTCACACCTCACATGAATCTGTAGAGGTCATCTACTGCATTTGATGCTCCCAATGTGGCCTCTACATCGGGGCAGAGATCGCTTCATTGTTCCCTGCAACAACAAGGAACTCACAGTGGCCAACCACTTTAATTCCACACGCCTTTGTCACACTGACATGTCTGTTCAAGGCCTCAAGTACTGCCCAATTGGGGCCTTCAATCAGATGGCATCAATATTAAAACTGTTAATCCCTTCCCTGATCTCTCTTTTTCCCTCACCCCTCTGTCTCCTTTTGTCCAGCTCCCCACCCCTTCCCTTCCTTCTCCTATCAGAGCCTCTGCCCTCTCTCCATTTCTTTCTCCTACCCTCCCACCAGTCCACTTCTGACCTTTGACCTGCTCACCTATGCTCCTCCCAGTTCCCCTCTATCCACCTTTTTATTCTGTCATTTGCCTGATTTTTGGCGCTCTTGAAGAAGGGCTCAGGCCCGAGACGTCAAAAGGCTTTTACTTCCTATGGATGCTGTGTGACTTACTGAGTTTCCACAGCACTTATGGGTTCTGCTGTAAACTTTTTTCTCAGGCAGTAATGTGTGACCCTTTACATCTGCTGGTCAGGCAGGGAGGAATAGGACTAAACTAAGGCACCTTCTGCGATGCACTACGTTCTCAGTATTGAATACAACTGCTGGTCCAGAGTGGGATGGAGTGCACAGCTGGCAATAACCCGACCTGCACCTTCACTGGTTTTCCCCATCGTTATTGGTAGAAGTGGGAATGGGGGGCATTGGAGGAGCCAACCAGCTGATGTCTGAACTGGTGTCTCCTCAAGCACTTCCATTGGACCATATTACAATCATGTGATTACAATAAGGTTCGTACAACAAACTGAGAGCAATTGGGAAGGAGCCTGGTCCCAGTCTTTGTGAGTGAGAAGCCCAAGTTTGTGATGGGAAATCATTCCCCAGACTGCAGTCCCATGAGAAGATAAAGTAATGCAATACATAACTGTCCACGGCCTCATACTGGCAGGTTGAGGCTACCCGTGAATTAGAGGAACAACACTTTATATTTCATCTTGGCAGTCTCCAACCAGATGACATTAACAGTGATTTCCAGTTACCCCACCCCCCCATTCCCCTTTTCTTTCACCCCATCACTTTCTCTCATCCCTCTGACTTCTTCCCTTCTCTTTCTGCTGCCTCTCACTCAACCTTCCCTTCGTCCAGCTCCCCAGCTCCTTCCCTTCTTTACTCCTTTAAGAGAAAGCTTTCTCAGCCCTCTCTCCCCTCCCCCTATCACCTCCAGGCGTCTGTAGATCCATTTAACCTTTCTCTCGGATTTTGCAAGGGCATTTCACTCTGCCTTCAGCACTCCCCCCCCCCCTCCCCCTCCACCTCCCATTGCAGGCATGGGACTGAGTGGCCTGCTTCTTCTCTATGTTTTGATGCACAGAATCCAACCAAGGAATGGGGATGCTCTTCATTGTGGCTGAGCACCACTCCTGTTTCATCAGAAATGTTCACATTTAGTGAGAAGCTCTGCTATTTTTCCCTCCGGAATGCTCTTTGATGAAGCTCTCTGTAATGCCAAACTGGTGGTTTATTTTCTTTGACCTGTGGAATGTTCCTCACGGGGCTTAAACACGAACTGGCTGTTGTTTAATCACAGCTGGAGAAACTGCAGAGCTAATCATTCTCTGCCTCCCCTCACTAAACCGATCCAGGCCAGCCTGGTTAACTACAGTCTCTTCTCGAGACTGAGAATGCCTGGTACAGGCGATCTGTCGATCTGTATTGGTGATCTAGTACAGGTGATCTCTCAATCTGTATTGGGGATCTAGTTCAGGTGATCTCTCAATCTGTACCAGTGGTTTAATGCAGGTGATCTCTCAGTCAGTGCCGGGAATCTAGTAGAGGCGATCTCTTGTCAGTACTGAGGTTCTAGTGCAGGTGATTTCTCAATTAGTGCTGGGAATATAATACAGGTGATCTCTCGATCTATACTGGGGATGTAGTACAGATGACCTCTTGATCGGTACTGGGGATCTGGTACATGTAATATTTTGATTAGTATTGGACCTTCACTTGCTGGAGTTTAGAAGAATGAGGGGATATCTTGTTGAAATCTATTGACTATCAAAAGGGCTGGATAGATGGAAGTGGAGAAAATCTTTCCAGTCTTGGGAGAGTTTAGGACCAGAGGACACAGGCTCAGAATATAAGGACACACCTTTAGAAGAGAGATGAGGAGAAATTTCTTCAGCCAGAGGGTGGTGAATCTGCAGAATTCGTAGCCACAGGTGTCTGTGGAGTCCATCATTGGGTAGACTTAAAGCCAAGGCTGATAGGTTCCTGATCAGTCAGGGTGTCAAAGATTATGGGGAGAGGTCAGAAGAATGGGATGGAGTTGAGAGGAGAATACATCTAATTCTTCTCCTTATAAAACACGCACACACACGCACACGTATGTAACTGCCATGAGTTTTGTAGGGTGCTCACTGCAGCCTTTGTGTGCCAGTGGGAAAGCAAGTATCTAGAGTTGTGGATCAAACAGCTGCTTTATCCTGGTTTGTGTCGAGCTCCTTGAGTGTTTTTGGAACTGCACTCATGTAGGCAAGTGGAGAGTGTTCTGTCACAATCCTGACTTGACATAGATATTTCTCATATTTTATCACTAAATAGGAGACCATTTGTCCTTTTGCACCTTGGCCAGCTCTTCTCAGAGTATTCCAATTGCTCCTATTCTCTCCCCCCACCCCCCATCCCCAACCTATCAACTTCACCCCTGCAATGTACTCTCTCCCAAGTGTCTCTACTTCTGTCAACAATCCACTCGAGCAATTCTGCAATAGCCAGTTAACCTATCTAGGTATCAGCAGGTGATACACTCATGCAGGATTCCCAGCCTCTGCTGTTACAATCACAGTAACAGCATTCCTCCTGTTAAATTTCTGGTCATCGGTAGTTTCCAAGGTTTACTTCCTGGGCCAAAGATTTAGTATATGATTAGAAATAAAACTGAAACCAGTCCTTTCAAAAACTGCAGTGGACAAACGTGCTGGAAAAACTCAGCAGATCATGCAGCATGCGTAGGAAGTAAAGGGTGACCAACATTTTGGACCTGGGGCCTTGGTCATATTTAGTCTAAAACAGGCAGACGTGGGGAGAGGACGGATGAAGGAGAAGAGGAGGAGCACAGCTTAATAGGTAGGAGGTAATGGGTGGATAAAAGTGAGAGATTAGGAAAGAAAAAGGCCGAGGTGATGGAATGAGGGTAGCTCCCTGAATGGAGAAGGAAAGGAAGGGGGTAGGGAGCTGGAGGACAGGAGATGGAGTGACTTGAGGGAGCAGCCGAGCAGAGATTGGAGTCCATGTTATTGCTGTCTTGTTGGAGAGTCCCGAAACGCAATTGAAGGACTTTCTGCAGCACTTTTGTGTATTGAACTTGACCCCAGCATTTGTAGACTTTTTATGGCACTTAAATTATACATAATTTGTGTGAGTGTGTTTTATGTACAGTAACTGTGAAGCTGCAGCAAGTAAGAGTTTCATTGCATCTGTACATAGTACTTGTGCATGTGGCAATAACCATACTCATTCTCAAAGGGCTTGTGATAGGCCAAATGCCCATCTGGTTTGATTCTGTTCTCTGCTCAGTTCTGTCTCAGGGCAGCACTGTCTGTCACTGTGAGGAGTGTGGTTTACATCCCCATAGATCTGTTCCAGGACCACATGGTCTATTGCTGGACCTGGTCTGGGGTGAAGTTTACACCTTGCCCAGTTTCCTCCAGCGTCAATTGTCGTCCACACCTTGACAGGTGACCTTGGACTGCAGCTCTCCCCAGCTGTGCCTGAGTTCCTTTTGTTTGTTTTGGGATTAATGTTCAACTGGGAGCTGCTGGTCGGTTGCCCAGATACGGAGATTGTGTCACCGCTCCCTGCTCAACAAAGGTTCAGCCAATTGGTTGAAGAGTAGACGTGGGTGACATTGTGCTCCAGACTAGGCTGCGGAGTGAGGCCAACCAGGACTGATTGAGAATTCATTTCAGGGCCAGGGCCAGAATTTTACTTACTCCCCTGACTTTTATACACAGGGTGGTGGGTGCATAGAATGGGTTGCTGGACGGGGTGTTTGAGGCGGTGCCTATTGCAATATTTAAGGAACATTTGGATGGATACATGGACAAGATGGGTTTAGAGGGAGACGGGCCAAATGCAAGCATGTGGGACAAGGGTGGATGAAAGATTTTGGTTGGCGTGGCCGAATTTTAATGCTGCGTGACTCTATACCAGTGGTTTTCAAACTTTTTCTTTCCATTGACATAATGACCTTAAGTATTCCCTATACCATAAATGCTCTGTGATTAGTAAAGGATTATTTAAGGTGGTATGTGGGTGGAAAGAAAAAGTTTGAAAACCGCTTTTTTAATTGCACCTCATTGACCCGTTTTGTGCAGTTTCATAACTCAAAAGAAAATGACGAATTTTCTCAAGTGAAATATTTCTGTGACAATTGGGTCTAGAGCAGTGATTCTCAACCTTCCCTCCCCACCTTAAGCAATCCCTTACTAATCTCAGAGCTCTGATGGCATAAGGATTACTTAAAGTGGGATATGAGTGGAAAATAAAGGTTTGAAAAGCACTGCTCTATACTTTATGAAGGCTTGGTGCCTGAAGCTTGGGTTTCTAACTTCTATTCTCAGCAGGCACTGGGGCTTTGGTTAAATTACCTGCTGAGTAATCGGAAGGTCTGGATTTATAATCCATAAACCTGGTTCAAGCCCCACCACGGCAACTGTGGTATTTAAATTCAGTTAATGACGAGATTGTTGTAGATTGTTGTATGAACCTCACAGTTAATTTTATTCATGAAGGCTTTTGTCAAATGACACATTTGACCATATTGCACCAACCTACAAATTAGGAGCAAGGCCATAAAAACAAGTTGGTGGAAGGACTCGATGGGTGTGTGGAGGGAAAAAGACCCTGCACCGAGACTGCGAGTGCAAAGGGGATGATGACCAGGTGAGGGGACGGGGGGGACAGGTGCTGGCAAATGACAGGTGCAGGCAAATGACAGGTGCATCCAGGTGAAGAGGAGGTAAAGGTGGAGGTAGCATGGGGGGGGGGGGGTCGGGGTGGGAGGAGATGGGTGGACATCAAAAGACTGCAGATGATGGAATCTGATGAGAAAAGATGGGTCGAACAGGGAGGGGTGCGGAGACTCTCCGAGAGGTGGCAACGTCTCTCAGCAAGAAGAAGAACTTCTAGATTCCAACCAACGTCCCAGTCGGGGGAAGTGGAGAAGCTGCTACCGGCGCCCAGACAACCTACTACAAGTATGCGGTCATTGCCTCGCTTCGGCAGTTGGGACCAGTCCAGGCGTTGATAAGTATAATTGGGAAGGGCTTGCATATTGTAGTTTGAATTCAGCTTTAGATTTAATAATAAAAACTTGTATAAACAAAAAAAAAAGAACAGGGAGGGGTGCTGTGCACATGGGATCAGTGTGGGGCAGAGATAGGGGACACAACAGATGGAATGTGCAGGTGATGAGTGGATCTAAGTGGTGCATCTACTGCTTTCCTCTCTGCTTCAGCAGGGACCACTCCCTCTGTGACTCTCCTGTCCACTGCTTCCTCCACTTGCGCACACACCTCCAATCAGTACCATTCGGGGCTCCAAACTGTTCTTCCAAGTGAAGTGACATTTCACTTGTGAATCAGCAGGGGTTGTCTATTACATCTGGTGCTCCCGATGTGGTCTCCTCGACATCGCAGAGATTAGGTTCAGACTGGGAGATCGCTTTGTTGAGCACCTCAGCTCTGTCGCAACAATAGCGTGGATCTCCCAGTGGCAACCCATTTCAATTCCCCGTCCCATTGCTGACGTGTGTCCATGGTCTCATGCATAGCCAGTCTGAGACCACCTGCAAATTGGAGGTACATATCATCTTCTGTCTGGGCAAGTTGACCTCTAGTTTCCCCCCTTCTTCCCCCTGCTCTCACTCTCGCTTTCTCTTCCCTTTTCTTTCTGTCTCTTTCCAAAGTTAAAATAATTTTTCACCTTTTGGCATGGTTGGCGTATCAGTTAGTGCAATGCCTTTACTGTGCCAGCGATCGGGACCAGACCTGGGTTCAAATCCTGTGCTGCCTGTAAGGAGTTTAGTTTCCTCCCACCGTTCAAAAAAACGTACTGGGGTGCAGGTAAATTGGATGCAAAATGGGCAGTGTGGACTTGTAGGGCTGAATTGACCTCCTTACAGTGCTGCTTGTTTAATTTAAAGATTATATCCAATTAATCCACCCCCTCCCCCTGGCTATTTTTCAGTCTTTATTCGGATCCCTTCCTGTTTTTTGCTTATACCTTGAGGAAGGGCTCTGGCCCGAAACATTAGTAATGTATCTTTACCTCCTGTGGACATTGCGAGACTGGCTGAGTACCTGCGGCATTTCTGTGTGTTTTACCCTTTATTGATATTCGACTCGACTGGAAACGTTGACTGACCACTTCTACCCACGATACAGCCTGACACAGAGTCCTTCTGGCATCTCATTGTTTGCTCAAAATACCAGCGTCTGCCTTCTTTTTGTGCTTTTTCATTGATTCCAAATATCAGGCTCCTAATCTGCCTGTGTATTGTTTCTCGTGCATTCACAGCCTTCCTTTAATAAGCATCCTAAAATGCATACAAAATCCCAGATATGGTTTCATCATTGCCCTTTATAACTGAAATATAACCTCCCTACTTTTGTATTCAAATCCCTTGAGACAAACAATAACATTCTGTTAGGCTTCCTCATTACTAGCGGTTTCTGTGGACTAGCCTTTAGGGAATCCTTGAGTAGAACACTCAGGTGCCTCAGCATCTACCTCTTACTAGTTTACCCGTCTGCTAAGTTTGACCACTCACTTCATCGATCCATAACCCTCTGCAGACTTTTCGAGCATCTTCCTCATGGCTGGCTTTCTCACTTGTCTTTGTGTTGTCTGCACGATTGTCTGCAGTGCGCGTCTTCATCCAGGTCATTAATATGTAAGTGGTTGAGGGCCCCGCACCAATCTTTGTGACACACCGACCGCTTGCCAACCTGAAAACGATCCATCTGTCACATCTCGGGTTTCCTGACAGTGTAGAGGAAAGAGGTCATCTTGGCATCATAGAACTGTACAAACACAGGAACAGCCCCTTCTGTGTTGTCCTTTGTACTAATTTATAAAAATTTGCACCTGCAAATCTCTCTGTCCCCTGCTGGATCATGTGTCAGTCTAAATGCTCCTTCACTGTTGCAATCACATCTTCCCCTGGCATCACCTACCAGACACCTTACTCTCCTCATGTCAAGAACTTGAGTCATAGATCTCCTTTGAACTTTCACCCTGACCTTAAAACTTTATCTAGTATTTGACATCAAATCTACACCAACTCCAAGAACAGTCCCATCTACCCCATTCTGCTAGCAAGTTCCCTATTACCTATTCTTTGTTTTCTATACATATTAACGAATATATTGTGTTTATATGACCATAAGGAATTGCACCCATTGGTGAGTGCTCTTGAGCTGTGATCACGAGACCACTCACTAGTACCCTGTGCCTTGGCAGCAGAACTTCCTGCTCTCAAGTTCAACACCTTCAGCAATGAAGGCCAACATCCCATTTACCTCCTTGATTATGCCACTTTGTGAAATTCATACACAAGCATTCCCCAGGTCTCCCTGCGCAACTGCATGCTGCAACTTTTCTCCATTAGTCCACCCTACCATCTTTCTTACCAATGCGTACGACCTCACATTTACTGCTGTTGTACTGCATCTACTAAACCCTTGACCGCTCACTTAGCCTATCTAGATCTCTGCAGATTTGCTGCTTTCTCCACAATTTGCTTGAGGACTGGGTGGGGTTTCCTTACTGTGGGTTCTTCTGCCCAGAGTCTGTGAATGCTCAGGGCTGGGACTGAGAGGTTTATTGGGCAATATGCAAACAGGATAAGGTAAGAGGTCAGCCAGGCTTGAGGGACTGAAGCTGCTATTGATCTGACCGTTGCAGTGGGACACAATGGCATTGTTGCTAAAGGGTATGTTTTCCTTCCAGCTCTTGGCTCTGATAGCCTTCATTTGCATCGAGACTGTAAAGGAGTGCCTACCATGCGGGGGTCTCTACTTCTTTGAGTTTGTCAGCTGCACTGCATTCGTGGTCACTGGGGTCCTTCTGCTGCTGTTCAGCCTGAACCTTCACACCAAGGTGCCACAGATCAACTGGAACCTGACAGTGAGTTCTCCAGACATCACCATGCTTTGCATTTGATGGTGACTTTACTTATCGATGGTTTGTGATTCTCACAATCTTCTTCACTGGTCCTCAAAGAATTGTGAAATCTCCAGAAGAGATAAAAATGTTCCCTTTGCACTGTCTCATCACACACTCCCAGGGTATGGGTAAGACAGACTGAAGTTCCCTTTACACTCCCAGGTCATAGGTAAGACTGATTGAGGCTCCCTCTCCACTGTCCCATCACACTCTCCCAGAGCAGGGACAGAATAGGTTAGATACAAAGTGACGCTCTCTCTACACTATCCCATCATACATTCCCAGGAAATGCTAAGACAGATTGAAGATCCCTCTCCACTATCCCATCACACACTCCCAGGGCATAGATAAAACAGAATAAGCTCTCTCTATACTGTCCAACAGACTCTCAAGGGGAAGGAGAGCATGGTTTAGATAGAATGTGAAGCTCCGTCTACACTTCCCCATCACACACTCCCAGGACATAGGTAAGACAGAATGAAGCTCCCTCTACCCTGTTTCGTGACACACTTCTGGGACAGGGACAGAATGGGTTAGGTACAACATGAAGCTCCCTCGACCCTGCCCCATCACACGGTCCCAGGACATAGGTAAGGCAGGGTGAGGGTCCCTCTACACTGTTTCATCACATACTCATGGGGAAGCAACAGCATGGGTTAGATACAAAGTGAAGTTCCCTTTCCAGACTCCCATCACGCACTCCCTGTGTATATGTTAAAAATTTTATATGCTTTGGGTTCAGTAGAATATACCATCATACAACATGGAACGGGCCCTTCGGCCCAACTCATCCATGCTGACCAAGTTGGCATTCTGGGCTATTCGCATTTTCCAGATCCTTCTAAACTCTTCCTATCCATACATTCAAACACGAATTATGTCATTCTGCCCACTTCTACAAATTTCTCTGGCAACTCGTTCCAGATATGAACCACCCTCTGAGTGAAAAAATTTCCCAGGTCCCTCTTAAATCTCTACCCTTGAACCTATGCTCTTGAGTTGTAGAATCATTTACCCTGAGTAAATGAGGGAATTTCTGTCCATCTGAGAGCCTGACTGCACAGAAGGTCAAATCTGTCAGTGTTGATCTCTGCAACTGGAATACTGAAGTAATCCCAATCCCTTCACTTCATCCCTGCTCTTTCCCTCTGGAGATATTTGCTTCAACTTATACACCTGCCAATATACACCCAATTCTCCTTTGAAACCTACTGTTGAAGTTGATTCAAAAGCACTTTCAGATGTAACCATCACAGAGACTTGGCTTGAGGAGAGAATGCAGGACAGGGGCAAAAAACAGTGGGGAGAGGGGCCACACTTCAGTGCAGCAGGTAGAGCCACTGTTGTGCAGTAGGTTCAATCCTGACTCTGGATGCTGTCTCTGTGGAGTTTGCACATTCTCCTTGTCACTGCGTTGGTTTCCCCCGGCTCCTCTGATTTCCTCCCACATCCCAAAGACGTGTGGGTCATTGGGTTAATTGGCTTTTATAAATTGCCCCTTGGTGTATAGGTGAGGGGTAGGAACTGGGGAGAATTGATGGGAATCTGGGGCAGATCATTGGTGGAAAGGGATTGCAGTGTAAACTGATACAGATTTGATGGGCTGAATGGCTTGGTTTATATTCGGAAAGAAGTGTAGATAAGCTCTAATGAAGGTATTTTGAGTCAGATGGTCTCCATCAGTTCTGACATTAATTTAGACATACTGCACAGTAAGAGGCCATTCCAACCCATGGGCCCGTACAATCCCATTAACCTACAACCCCTGTATGTTTTGAAAGTTTGACTTTCTAAGTCTCCATCATCCAGATCTGTCGCCTTGGTGATTTCTGTTCTGGCAGAGTCCAATTTCTGGCCCCTCCTTTCTTGCCCCACCTCCTTCTCTGATGACTGGAGTAGGATTTGTGCTCAGTGACTGACCACAGCCATGGGCAAGAGATCTTGGGCAGCCAGTCCCCTCAGTTATGTTTATTTTAATTTAGAAATACAACATGGTTACAGGCGCTTTTGGCCCATAAGCCCACGTTGCCTAAATACATCCATGTGACCGATTAACCTACTACCCCTGTATGTCTTTGGAACATACGAGGAAACTGGTGCACCTGGAGAAAGTCCATGCAGACATGAGGAGAACTCCTACAGGCAGTACTTGATTCAAATCTGGGTCCTGGTGCTAACTTTGCCTTGAATGATCCACACCTGATGGTCCATCCCATGCAAGTCATGGGACGATGTTGGCATGTGAAAAGATTACGTACCCTCATCCCGGTATTGCAAGGGTCATCAATGAACCCTGCCCAATCAATGAATGACCGTGATCCAGCAGCTTGTGATTAACCCATTTCCCCTGACAAAATAAGTGGGATAAAGACAACATCTGAAGCAAACATAAGATTGGGTCACAAGAAAGAAAGACGTAAAAGAAAGAGGTTGAATGCACGTGATATATCAAAAGAAAGCAGTCTCTGTGCAGCTCGAAGGAAAGACCTTCTGAAAATGAGGGAGGTTCTAGTTTCAGACTGTGGGCAAGCCTAGGTTCAGATGAGGAGTTAACCCTTAGCTGGACCATCCACAGATGGGAAGGAGACATTCAGGAGACACTGAATGGTGGTGTGTGTGGAGATAAAGTCAACCTGTGTGTGATGGGTGGCAGGAGATTCAGGACAGCAATCCTAGACTCCCCTACCATGGGAAACAGCTTTGCTACATCTACTCTGTCCAGGCCTTCAACATTCAGAATGTCTCTGAGGTCCCCCCCTCATTCTCCTGAACTCCAAGGAGTATAGTTTACGAGTTGTTTAATGTTCCTCACATGTTAATCCCTTCATTCCAGGAACCATTCTTGTGAATCTTCTCTGAACCCTCTCCAATGCCAGCACATCCTTTCTTAAATAAGGAGCTCAAAACTCTACCCCGTACCCCAAGTGCTTTAACATCCTGTTCATCTAGATATGAATGCCAACATTGCATTTGCCTTCTTCACCACTGACTCAACTTGAAGGCTAACCCTTTAGGGTATTCTGCACGAGTCCTTTTGCAGCTTTGAATTTTAATTTTCTCCCCATCCAAATAATAATCTGCCCTTTTATTCCCTCTCCCAAAGTGCACTTTCGAACATTGTGTTTCATTTGTCCCTTCTTTGCCCATTCTCCTATGTGTCTCCCCATTTCCTCCTCACTATCTGTCCCTCCACCTAACTTTGTATCATCTGCAAACTTAGCCACAAAGTTATTTAATCTTCAATCCAAATCATTAACATGGAACATAAGAAGAAGTGGCCCCAACACTGACCCCTGCTGAACACTACTGGTAACTGGTAGCCATCCAGAAATGGATCTTATTATTCCTACTCATGCTGATATCTTTCCTGTAATTCCACGGGCTCTCATCTTGTGAAGCAGCCTCATGTGTGGCACCTTGTCCAAGGCTTTTTGAAAATCCAAACATACAACATCCATTGCATCTCCTTTGTCCAGCCTGCTTGAGGTTTCCTCAAAAAAATGACAGTAGGTTTGTCAAGCAAGGTTTTCCCTTAAGGAAACCATGCTGACTTTGGCCCTTCTGAGTCAAAGGGCCAGAATCTGTGCCAGAGACCTGACCTTTCATTGGATCTGCAGTTCAGTGGGTGGACCCAGGATGTTGAGGTTGGGGTCCTCATGCTGGTAATGCCTCCGAATGTCAAGGGGAGGTGATTAAGGAGTTTGTATGTTCTTCCCATGTCTGTGTGGGTTTTCCCTGGGGGCTCCAATTTCCTCCCACTGTTCAAAACCTACTGGGGTGGGGGAAGGGGGGTGTAGGTCAATTGGGTGTAACTGGGTGGCATGGGCTCCTGGGCAGAAAACGCCTATTACCATGTTGTATGTCTAAAATTTAGAAAAAAGCGAACTCTCTAACAGGGTTCAGACAACCCAGTCTTTGATGGTAGCACCAAACCTCTCCTGGTGCAATATGCATTGGAGAAACTCAGCAGGTCACGCAGCATTCTTTTGAAGTAAAGGTTAACCAATGTTGTGGGCCTGGGCCTTGGTCAAGTATAAGCAAAAATGAGCAGATGCTTGAATAAAAAGTTGGGGCAGGGAGGAGGAGAATGGAGGATGGGGAAAAGAGGTAAGAGGTGGCTGCAAGTGGGAGGGTGGAAGAGAAAAAGGTGATGTGATGGGGAGAGGGCAGAGGGTAGCTCTGATAGGAGAAGAAAGGGAAGGGAGTAGGGAACTGGAAGAAAGAGGACAGAGGGATGAGGGCATGAAAGAGACTGGAGGAGAAGGTCAATGGAAATTGAGAGGTTGCTATTGATACCATCTGGTTGGAGGGTGCTCAGGCAGAATACAAGGTGTTCCTCCAATTTGCAGGAGGCCTTGATTTGGATGTCAGGTTTCCTGTGTTTATTGAGTATTTTCAGTGTGAGTTAAATGAGGAACTTTCTGATGCAGTGATGGGAGAGTGAATCACTAAGGCCCAGCTGACATTGTTAATAACCATATACAACCATATAACAATTTTCAGGACGGAAACAGGCCATATCGGCCCTGATTCACTTGAAACTCTGATTCACGTGAAACTCCACTAGTTCCACCTACCAACTCCCTTGCCCATAACCCTCCAACCCCCTCACATCCATGTACTCATCTAACTTCCTCTTAAATGATAGAAGTGACCCTGCTGCTCTTCCACTCAGCCACCACTCTCTGAGTGGAGAAGCATCCTAACCCCTAACCCTTAACCCCTTGTTCCAATCTCCCCTACCCTCAAGGGAAAGAGCCTATTCACATCTACTCTATCTATTCCCATAATTTTAAATACCTCTATCAAATCCCCTCTCAACCTTCTACGCTCCAACGAATAAAGTCCCAGTCTACTCAATCTTTCTCCATATTCAAGATACCACAATCTAGGCAACATTTTTGTAAACCTTCTTTGCACCCTCTTAACCTAATTTATATCCTTCCTATAATTTGGAGACCAGAACTGCACAGATGTTTATTTTCATACAAATTATACAATGTATGCATGCACTGAAATTCATCTTTGCTGCAACCAGACAGGTACTTGGTGAGTAATCGGTGTCTCTGATGCTTTGCCAGATTGCAGGGGGTTCCACTATAACGGGCTTGTCACCCAGGTTGTGGTGCAGAATTATTTGGAAAATGGAGGTGGCTGAGTTAATGGGCCAGAAGCCTGAACTCTTGATTCAGCTTTCATGAGTTAAAATCCCACCACTGCAGCCAGAGAATTTAAATTAATGTAATTTAGTATATCTAGAATTTATGGAAACTACCCTCAGTGACATTGAGCACAAAACTGCAGTGAGAAGAGACTTTTCCTGGTTGTAGAAGTGGGGCACAGAGCAGAGCCAAGCTAATGGAAGAAGAGTTCATCAGAAACTGTGCAAACCCGTCTGGTTCACCGAGGATTCATTGAGGTGATCTACTGACCACATCTGTCCGCACATGACTCAGGACCACCCGCGTTGTCGATTCTTTGCGGCCTCCTTCGTCTGGGGCAGTTGGAATTGGGCAATTTGAAGCTGGCATTGCAAATGATTCACGTCCTGTGAGTGAAAGTAAGGTCCTCATCACCAGCACAT
This sequence comes from Narcine bancroftii, assembly GCF_036971445.1. Lineage (NCBI taxonomy): Eukaryota > Metazoa > Chordata > Chondrichthyes > Torpediniformes > Narcinidae > Narcine > Narcine bancroftii. The sequence goes on from NC_091478.1 coordinate 96,143,379, forward strand.
GGACTTGTCCTTAACCCATGGCTGCAGTGGTGCATGACCTCACAGAGGGTGGGGGCGTATGGTAGGAAGAGGGAGGGACAGTATAAATTTGGGAAGAAATGGAGTGGCTTGTGCGAGTTGGTGGAGCAGGGCTGTGTTGTTACTTGAGGTAAGGTAGCAGTTAATCCCTTCTGGTCTGCACCAAGCTTAAGTAGTTGTTCCTCAGCGCACACATTAAGCCCCAACCACAAAAATGCCAGCAATTCCAGTCGGAAAGTTTAATATCCGTGTAGCTTGCATTTTATAAGGAAGCATATTCCAGATGTGCTCTTGCCTGTGTCGTGTTTGAGCACTCTGTCCGTGAAACAGACTTCCAGTCTGCCCGGCACCAGACAACATTCCCTGGGCAGGCAAAGTTGACACCCTTGCATCCGAACCATCTGAACTGCCGTCTCTTCATTGAGCCACAATCTGGCCCAGATAGCACTAATCTGAGATTGAGGGTGTGGTTTGGTGTTCCTAAAACTGTGTACATCTGGCAGTGAGGCACAACCTCAATACTACCCAGGTGTGTTATCCCAGATGTTGATGCCAAGCCTTTGAGTGAACTCGAGGCCCCAGCCACAAGTCCTAGAGTCATAGTGATGTAGAGAAATAGGCCATTCAGCCCATGGACCAGCTGCTGTCTTTTTATATACTGATCCCATTCTATTCTTCTCAGTTTTCCCCTATCCTCCCCGGATTGTTGAACGACGATACGCTGGGGAAGCAACTTAGCCAATTAATCTACCTGCACGCATGGCTTTGGGATGTGGGAGGAAATGTAGAGCAAGTGGGGGCATGGGGTGGGTGGGGAGAACCCAGACAGTCACAGACAGTAGCAGAGGCTGGGATAGAACCATGGTGAATGAAAGGTTGAAGAAGGAGGGGGAGATCTTCGTTCTCCCTTCACACGCTCTCAGCAGTTGCGTCAGTTTGTATCTCCTCAGGCCATGTTTGCGGTGATGTGTGCCACCTCCCTCAGCCCATGATCCAGAAGCAAAATACTGCCAATGCTGGAAAAGCTAGATGAAGTAGGATCTTTGTGAATAATTCCTTTGCCGATGTCCTTCCCCTCAGGATTTGATCAACACCATCATCAGTGCCCTGCTCTTCCTCATCGCCTCCATTGTCCTGGCAGCTATGAATCACAAGAGCAAAGGGGAGATCGCGGCAGTGGTGAGTTACCTGGGGATGTACTGAACCAGTGGGAGCCGACCCTAAACCTGGGGGTGTGTTCCCAACCGAGACCTTGGGGAGCATCTCCTCCCCCTCCTATGACCTCAGGGGAGTTTCCCCTAACCTGAGACCCCAGGGGAGTGTCGTATCACTGGAGACCTGGAAAAGTGTCCCCAAAGGAGCTTTTCCTGACTTGTGACCCCTGCGGAGCATTCCCTCACCGTTGGACCCCAATGGAGCATTCTTTGACCTGTGACCCGTGAGAAATATTCCCTGATCTCTAGGCCCCAGGGAAGCATTCCCTGACCTGTGACCCCTGGCAGGCATTCCCCTGTCTGTGGTCTCCAGGGAAATATTCCCTGACCTATCAACTCCAATTTCCCGCAATCTGCTCCCACTTCCCTTTTAGACTATCCCCAATCACAAGGCACCTTGCAGAAGCCTTCTCCATTTGCCACTGTGGCCCTTTGTCCAATTCACCTCTGTCCCCAATCACTGCCCCTCCTGATACCACCCCCTCGAATCTGCCTCTCCCCATGGACTCCAGTCTCTCCACTGAACATTCTTGCAGTTTGTTCAGCCTTGCCGCGGACAACGATCGGTGCAGTCCCTGTGAAAGGGACGTTGGTGCTGACACTATCTCAGTGGGAGTGCCATCGCTAACGGGAGGAGGCTCTCAATTCTGCTTTATCCAGGGATGCTGTCTCAGCTGGCATCTTGGACTCTTCCCCCAGATGGGCTCAAGGCCCCACGGGGGTTCCCCTGACAAGCAGCAACTCCCTTAGGAGCCTCATTTGTAGACAGAATGGGGAAGAAGACATTTGGCCTGCTTGCTTTTGTCAGTCAGAGCAATGAGTACAGGAGCAGGGATGTCACATTACAAGTGGAAGGAAGACATTAAGTTGGGGAGGCGCAGGAAAGATTAACAGAGATGTTACAGGACAGGTCAGCTTGAATCATTGAGGACAGACTGGATAGTTTGGGAGCCTTTTCCTCCCTGGAGCGTTGGAAGTTGAGCAGTCACGATATAGTGGTTTATAAAATCAGAGGGGCATAGATAAGGTGAAAGGTCACAGTGTTTTTCCCAGGAATGGTCTGGATCCCAGGAGAGGGGAAAAATTTGAAAGGGACCCGGGTGTCTTTCCACACAGTTGGTGTTGGGCACATGGAAAGAGGAAGTAGTAGAGGTGGGGATGGTTACAATGTTTAAAAGACATTTAGACATGTCCACTTGACAGGAGGGGTTCAGAGGTTCATGGGCTGAATTTCAGGCAAATAGGACAAGCTCAGGTTGACAACTTGGTCAGCATAAACACGTTGGGCTGAATGGCCTATTTTCATGCTGTATAACTCGATATTGATGCGTCAACTAAATCATTAAGCCAGAGAGCCCAGAAACAGGCCCTTCAGCCCATCCTGTTCATGCTGACCATCAAGACATCCTATGACTACACCTGTGGGAAGTGCAGCCAACTCCAGCATGAAAATAGGCCATTCAGCCCCACGTGTTTATGCTGATCATTTGTGTTTATGCAATGGATGGAGTTTCTCCGAGAAATGAGGAAGGTGCATAACCAAAAAAAAAAATTCTGTCAAGGGAAGTGAAAGTCAACGTAAAAGCAAAAGAGAGGGCATACAAAGAAGCAAAAATTAGTGGGACGATAGAGGATTGGGAAGTTTTTAAAAACTTGCAGAAGAAAACTAAAACACATAAGGTGGGAAAAGTTGAAGTAGGCCAGAAAATAATATCAAAAAGGATACAAGATGCTGCTTCAAGTATAGAAAGAGAGGTGAGAGTAGATATAAGGCCATGAGAAAATGACATTGGAGAAATACTAATGGGAGGCAGAGGAGATGACAGAGGACCGAAATGAGTATTTTGCATCAGTGATCAATGTGGAAGACATTAGCGGTGTGCTGGATGTCCATGGGCATCAGGGATGGAAAGTGAGTGCAGTTCCTACTTCAAGGGAGAAGGTGCTCAGAAATGGTCTAAGGGTGGACAAGTCTCCCAGACCAGATGGATTGCACCCTTGGGTTTTGAAAGAAGTAGCTGTAGAGATTGTGGAGGCATTTCAGGAATCAGTAGATTCTAGCATGGTCCTGGAAGACTGGAAAATCACAAATGTCGCCCCAAGAAGGGAGAGAGATAGCAGAAAGGAAATTATAAACCAGTTAGGCTGACATCAATGGTTGGGAAGATGTTGGAGTCGATGGTCGAGGATGAGGCTGAGCAGTACTTGGAGGCACGTAACAAGATAGGCCAAAGCCAGCAAGGTTTCCTTAAGGGAAAATCTTGCTTGGCAAACCTATTGGAGTTCTTTGAAGAAGTGACAAGCAGGCTGGATAAAGGAGATGCAGTGAATGTTGTGCATTTGGATTTTCAGAAGACACAAGGTGCCGCACATTAACAAGACGAGAGCCCATGGAATTACAAAAAAGGTACTAGCATGGGTAGAGCATTGGCTAATCTGCAAGAAGCAGAGAGTCGGCATGCAAGGATCATATTTTGGTTGGCTGCCGGTTGCTAGTGGTGTTCCACGGGGATCGATATTGGGGCCGCTTCTTTTTATATTGTATGTCAATGATTAAGATAATGGAATGAATAGCTTTATGGCATTGTTTGCAGATGATGCGAAGGTAAGTGGAGGAGCGGGTACTGTTGAGGAAACCGGGAGGCTGCAGAAAGATTAGGAGAATGGACAGAGAAGAGTTAAATGACATACAGAGTTGGAAAGTGTATGGTCATGCACTGCGGTAGAATTTTAAAAAAAGTCAATAGACTATTTTCTAAATGGGGAGAAAGTTGAAAATGCCCAGATGCAAAGGGACCTGGGAGTCCTGGGTGCAGGATAGACTGAAGGTAAACTTGCAGGTTGAGTCGGTAGTGAAGAAGCCAAGTGCAATGCTGGCTTTCATTTCAAGAACAATAGAATAAAAGAGCAGGGATGTGATGTTGGGGCTCTATAAGGCAGTGGTGAGCCCTCACTTGGAGTATTGTGAGCAGTTTTGGGCTCCTCAGTTAAGAAAGGATGGGCTGACGTTAGAGAGGATGTAGAGGAGATTCTCAAGGATGATTCCAGTGTGAAAGAGTTATAATACGAGGAATATTTGACAGCTCTTGGCCTTGACTCATTGAAATTTAGGAGAATGAGGGGGGGGTCTCATTGAAACATTTTGAATGTTGGAAGGCATGTACAGAATAGATGTAGAAAGGTTGTTTCCCCTGGTGGGAGAGCCTGGGATAAGGGGGCATAATTTCAGGATTGAAGGGTGTTCATTTAGAACAGATGTGGAAATTTTTTTTTGCCAGAGGATAGAGAATCTGTGGAATTTGTTGCCACAGGTGGCTGTGGGGGCCAAGCCATTGGGTGCATTTGATTATAGGATTTTGATTGGCCAGGGCATCAAAGGCTATGGGGAGAAGGTTGGGGAGTGGGGCTGTGGGAAAATAGAACAGCTCATGATTGAATGGCAGGGCAGACTCGATGGGCTGAGTAGCCTATTTCTGCTCCTATGTCTTATGGTCTTAATTACCAGCACGTGGCTCTAAGCATTCAGTGCCTTGATGATTCAAGTTCTCGACAAGATACTAGAGGAGTTGATGAGAGCGCGGAGAGTAAATATGGGGTTAAAGGTAAAGGTAAAGGTAAAGGGGTGGTGGGTACCCATAGGATGGAGAGCTGTTCCCATTCAGTGTGTCTTTGACTTTTCCAGTGTTATGGAGAATCTCTGCCTCCACTCAGGCAACGAGCTGCAGATTCCAACTACTTTCTGGGTAGGAAGATTCTTTCTCGGGTAATATCATTGGGGTGGCACAGCAGGTAGAGCTGCTGCCTCTCAGCACCAAAAACCCGGGTTCGATTCTGATGCCCCGGGGATGCTGTCTGTTTGGAGTTTGCACATTCTCCCTGTGACTGCGTGGGTTTCCCCCAAATGCTCCGGCTTCCTCCCACATCCCAAAGATGTGCAGGTCCTGTGAATGGTGGAATCTGGTGTGGGAAATTGATAGGAATGAAAAGAGATCTGTATAAATGGGTGAAAATCCGATATGCTGCAGATGCTGGAAATCTGAAATAAAAACAAAATGCTGGGAGTACTCAGCAAATCAGGCAGCATCTGGAGGAAGAGAATCAGAGTCAACATTTTGGTCAGAATGAAGAGACCTCAAATTGAAATGTTGGCCCTTTTTCTCTTCTCACAGTGGCAGTGTGTCCGGCTGAGTGTTTCCAGTTCTCTTGTTATTTTGGAGTATATCTGTGGTAATGGTCACCATTCCGGGAGGGTGCGGGGTGTGAGAAGGGCCTATTTCTGTGCTGTGGCTGTGTGACATGAATGGATTATTGCTGCCTGTGGGAACTTGCGCATCATTTGTGACGTGGTGTCAGTACCCATCAATAAATAGTCCACTCTCCGGGAACCATCGTGGCATGTCATAGAGGACACAGAGTTCCACAGCCCAACTTGTCTATGCTGACCATGCCTTCTACTCAAGCTAGTCCCACTGACTTGTGTTCAGTCCACATCCCTCCAAACCATTCCTATCCATGTTTGTCCAAATGCTCGAATTGTTCTCTCCTCTGGTAGCGCCTTTTACATGCTCACCCCACTCTGTGTGAAAATGTTGCCCCTCTTTCCCTCTCTCAACTTAAACCTGTGTTAAACTCCTCTACTCAGGGGGAAAGACAGTGACCATCTACCTGATACATGCCCCTCATGATGTTATAAACTTCTGTAAGGTCACCCTTCAGTCTCCATCGCTCCAGGGAAAAGAGTCCCAGCCTTCTCCACATAGCTCGATCCTGCCAGTCCCCATCACATCATGGTGAGCCTTTACAGCCCTCATTCCAGACCGACATCGGGACTTGTAATGCAATTCGGATCTGCAGAGTACTCTAGATGAATGTGTGGCTGAAGAGTTGGTGCAGGGGTTCAGATTTGTAGATCATTGGGATCTCTTCTGGGGAAGGTCTGACCTGTACAAAAAGGACAGGCTGCACCTCAACTGGAGAGGGGCCATTATCCTGATAGTCAGGCTTGCTAGAGCTGTTGGGGGAGAGTTGGTGGGAACCAGAATGTGAGTGCAGAGAATAAAGCATAAGGTGGAAAGGATGATGTTGTGGGTTTGTGAGGGAGGAAGCATACATGTAGTCATTTGGAGGCTTTGAAATTTGCCTGTTTCAATGCAAGGAGTATTAGGAATAAAGGAGATGAACTAAGAGCATGGATCAAGATGTGGAATTATGATGTTGTGGCTGTTACAGAGACTTGATTGTTGGAAGGACAGAATTGGCTGATGCAGGTGTTTAGGTGTTTTAAAAGGGATAAAATGGGAGTTAAAAAAGGGAAGAGGAAGTAGCATTACTGGTCAGGGTTAGAATCATGGCTGTAGAAAGGGAGGGCTCTGTAGAGGGAGTACCTACTGAGTCGGAGTGGGTGGAAGTCAGAAATAGGAAGGGAGCAATAACTGTACTGGGAGTTGACTATAGGCCCCCAAATAGCCCTCATGACACCGAGGAGCGGAAAGCAGACAGAATTTGGAATTGTGCAGAAATTACAGGGTTGTTGTTATGGGAGACTTCAACTTCCCAAATATTGACTGGCAGAATTTTCAGGTGGATCCAAGAAGAATTCCTATCACAGTATGTGGACCAGCCTTCGAGAGGAGAGGTCATACTAGAATGGTCCTGGGTAATGAACCTGGTCAGGTGAAAGGCCTCTCAGTGGGGGACCATTTTGGTGATGGTGACAACTCCCTGAGCTTTAGCATTGCTATGGACAGAGATGAAAGCAGATAGTGAGTGGGCAGGATGGCTTAGAGTTTATACAGTATGTTCAGGACTGCTTTTTGCAGCAGTATGTGGAGGTGCCCACTAGAGGGGGAGCAATGTTACATCTATTGTTAGAAAATGAAATAGGGCAGGTGACCGAGGTGAGTGTTGGGGAGAACTAAGATTCCAGTGATCACGGGTCCATTTGCTTTAGCTTAATTATGGAAAGGGATGGGTCAGGTCTGAAGTTGAAGGTCTTCAAGTGGGGGAAGGCCAGATTTGAAGAAATGAGACGGGATTTGCAGAGAGTTGTGTGGGCTGATCTTTTTCCCAGAAAGAATGTAGAAGAAAATTGGAGGGTATTTAAAGGTGAGATTTTGAGAGTACAGGATCTTTATGTTCCAGTCCGGACGAAAGGCAAAGCCAAAAGTTCAAGGGAGCTGTGGTTTTCTAGGAAAATTCAGAAGTTGGTTTTGGGATAAGAGGGAGGCCTATGCTAAATATAAGAAACAAGATTGATGAGATGTATGATCGTTACTTAGATTGCAGAAAGAACCTTAAGAGGGAAATTAGAAAGGCAAAAAAGAAGGTAGGAGGTGTCCATAGCTAATAAGGTGAAAGTGAATCCTAAGGGTTTTTACAGATACGTGAATAGTAAAAGGAGGGTTAAGGATAGAGTAGGTCCACTGTAAAATGGAAACGGTGGACTATGTGAGGAACCATATGGGATGGGGGAGATATTGAACAATTTTTTTCTTGTCTGTATTCATGAGGGAAAGGGACATTGGACTATGTGAGATTAGTGAGGCAAATGACTTAGTTATGGAAAGGATAGGGATTAGTAAAGAGAGGGTTTTGGAGCTTCTAGGGTCAATAAAGGTTGATAAGTTTCCTGGTCCTGATGGGATTTTTCTTAGGACATTAAGGGAGATCAGGGAGCAAATAGTGGGGGCACTGTCAGTGATTTTTCAACAATCACTGGAGGAGGGTGTGATGCCATGGGATTGGAGGGTTGCACATGTAGTTCTGTTATTTAAAAAAGGCACAAGGTGCAGGCCAAGTAATTATCAGCCATTAAGTTTGACTTCGGTGGTGGGGAAAGTTATGGAGGGTATTCTTAGAGATAGTATGTACAAATATCTGGATAGGCAGGGATTGATCATGGGTTTGTGAAGGGAAAGTCATGTTTGACTAATCTAGTTGAGGTTTTTGAGGAGGTGACAAGAAAAAGTGGAGGAAGGTAGGGCGGTTGACGCGATCTATTTGGATTTTAGTAAGGCTTTTGATAAGGTTCCGCATGTAAGGTTAGTAAGGAAGGTTCAGTCACTAGGGATTAATAGATAGTGAGATGGGTTCAGAGGTGGCTGGAAGATAGACAGCAGAGAGTCATGGTGGACAACTGTCTGTCAGGATGGAAGCCTGTGACGAGCGGAGTGCCTCAAGGATCGGTGCTAGGTCCCCTGTTGATTATCATTTATATTAATGATTTGGAGGAGGGGGTGGTTAACTGGGTAAGCAAATATGCAGACGATACGAAAATAGGGGAAGTGGTGGATAGTGAGGAAGGTTTTCTTGGATTACAGAAGGAAATGTATGGAAAAGTGGGCTGAAAGATTGCAGATGGAATTTAATGTAGACAAGTGCAAGGTGCTGCATTTTGGAAAAAATAACCAGAATAGGACTTATGCAGTTAAGGGGAGGCCAGAGGGACCTGGGGATTATGGTACAGAGTTCCTTGAAGGTGGATTCCCATGTAGACAGGGTGATTAAGAAGGCATATGGTAATGCTGGCCTTCATAAATCATAGTATAGAGTATAGGAGCTGGGAAGTAATGCTGTGACTGTTTAAGGCATTGGTGAGGCCAGGTTTAGAGTATTGTGTTCAGTTCTGGTCTCCAAATTATAGGAAGGATATAGATAAGGTGGAGAGGATGCAGAGAAGATTTACAAGGATGTTGCCTGGCTTACAGCATCTAGAGTACAGAGAAAGATTAAGAAGACTGGGACTTTATTCATTGGAATGTAGACGGTTGAGAGGGGATTTGATAAAGATACTTAAAATTATGAAGGGAATAGAGAAACTAGACGTGAGTAGACTCTTTCCCCTGAGGTCAGGGGAGGTTGGAACAAGAGGGCATAAGGTAAGGGGACAAAAGTTTAGAAAAAATGTTAGAGGATGCTTCTTCACTCAGCGAGTGGTGGCAGAATGGAATGATCTTCCAGAGGAGATAGTTGTGGCAGGGTCCTTTCTGTCATTTAAGAGAAGATTGGATGTGTACATGGATATGAGGGGGTTGGAGGGTTATGGGCGGAGAGTGGGAGGGGGGAGCTAGTGGAGTTGTTCAAGTGAACCGGCACAGACTCGTAGGGCTGATATGGCCTGTTTCCGTGCTGTAAACGGTTATATGGTAAAATGGGAAAGTGTTTAACTGGGGGAGGGTTGATTACGATGAGAGGAGGCAGCAACTTGAGAGAGTAAATTGGGAACAGATGTTCATGGGAAAAAGAACAGAGGTAATGTGGAGGATATTTAGGGATAATTCCGTGGGGTTCTGGATAGGCTTATCCCACTGAGACAGGGAAAAGATGGTAGGAAAAGGGAACCGTGGTGACAAAACGGCCGAGGATACTAATTAAGAGTAAACAAGAGGCATTTATTAGATTTAGGAAGCAAAAAACAGAAAGGACTCATGAAAATCACTGGTATATGGTAGCCAGGAAGGAACTTAAGAAAGGACAGGAGGGTTGAAAGGGTTACAGGAAGGCCTTTTGCAAGTAGCATTAACCCCAAGGCATTCTATGCGTACACAAAGAACAGAAGGCTCACGAAAGTGGAGATAGGGCCACTTAAAGATAAAGGAGGCAACATGTTCCTCAAGGCAGAGGAGGTTGGGGTGCCCTGAATGAATACTTTGCTTCAATATTCACCAGAGAAAAAGAATTTGATTGAGGTGAGGTCAGAATAGAACAAGCTTGTGTGCTGGACCTTGTTGAGATTAGGAAAGAGGAAGTGCTGTATCTTCCTAAAAAACATTAAGATTGCTAAGTCCCCAGGGCCGGATGAGATTTATTCCAGGTTGCTGTAGGAAGAGAGGTAAGAGATATCTGGGGCATTGGTGATGATCTTTGCATCCTCCTTGGCCACAGGGGAGGTGCCAGAGGATTGGAGAATGGCAAATGTAGTCCCCTTGTTTAAAAAAGGTAATAGGGAGAATCCTGGGAATTATAGACCAGTGAGTCTTACGCCAGTGATGTGTACACTAATGGAGAGGATTCTTAAGGACAGATTTATGAGCATTTGGAGAATTTCAGTCTACTCGGGTATAGTCAGCATGGCTCTGTGAGTGGAAGGTCTTACCTCGCGAGCCTAATTGAGTTTTTGTGGAGGTAACAAAATAAATTGATTAAGGTAGGGTGGTAGATGAGGTCTGTATGGATTTTAGTAAGGCATTTGACAAGGTCCCCCAGGAGAGACTTGTTCAGAAAGTCATGAGGCAGGGATCCATGGAATCTTGGCTGTGTGGATTAGAATTGGCTTGCCTGCAGAAGGCAGAAAGTAGTAGTGGATGGGAAGTACTCTGGTGGTTATTGACTACTAGAATTCCACAGGGATCTGTTCTGGAACCCCTGCTCTTTGTGGTTTTTTTTTATGCAGAGAGTTGTGGGTGCCTGGAATGCCTCGTCCAGGGTGGTGGTGGAGGCTGAAACATTGGGGCATTTAAGAGATTCTTAGAGAGCATCTTGGCACCTCACAGTTCGGCGGGCAGCAACCTCCTTTGAAGAAGACCGCAGAGCCCACCTCACAGACAAAAGACAAAGGAGGAAAAACCCAACACCCAACCCCAACCAACCAATATTCCCTTGCAACCGCTGCAACCATGTCTGCCTGTCCCACATCGGACTTGTCAGCCACAAACGAGCCTGCGGCTGACGTGGACATTACCCCTCCATTAATCTTCATCCGCGAAGCCAATCCAAAGAAAGAGAGCATGTAGATAGTAGAAATGTAGAGGTTTCCAAGGTAGGAAGAGTTTAGTTTTTTTTGGTAGGAATATATAGGTCAGGGCAACATCGATGTCCAAAGGGTCTATACTGTTCTATCTTCCAGCAGTTTCTGCTTTGGTTTTAGATCTCCAACATCTGTGGATTGCTTTCGCTGCTCATAGCCCTGGGGATCACTCGTCACCATCTCTCCTCCTCTCCCCTCTGGCAGGTGTTCGGCTTCTTGGCCACGGGGGCCTACATGGTCAACTCGTACGTAGCGGTGAAGATATGGCGTCTGACGGACCGGCGACAGGTCACCAGCCAAAGCAGCGAATATACACGGGCTCGCTCCGAGTCACGGGGGGAGGTAGAGAGCCAGCCCGAGATACAACGGCTAGAAGAGTGAACGATGTCCGCTCTCTCCCTCCCAATGTGCGGGGGAGCGGCTGGCCAGTTGCTGGACTCACGGCCAAAGGAAAGAGCTCACCCAGCGCCTGGGGAGAGTGGGTTGGAGTTCCCAATGGGAACAGTACCTTGCCGAGAGGATCTAAAGGAACAATTGTCCTGGCTCCCAATTCCCCATCCCCGTGCTTCCAGCTCCGTCCACCAGAAGGAGGGGAGGGGAGTGTTGCCTCTCCCTACCCACACCCCTCGCACCAGCGGCCACCTGAGTAGAGGAGTCTCAGCTGATGACACACACCCACCAACCCACTGCCTGGTTTCAGTTTGGCTCAGCGTGCATTGGATGTCAGACCCTAGCAATTCAATGGCAGCACCGAGCTCAGGCTCTACAGAGAACGAAACACCCACCCACCAGCCATCTCTCATCTCGTCATTACTTGCCTCTTCTGTAAAATAAAAGTCCAAAGATTAATTGTGACCTCACTTCTCTCTCTCTCTCTCCCTTCCCTCTCCTCCATCTCCCTCCCCCTCCCCTCCCTGCCTCTCCTCCTCCTCCCCTCCCCCTCACCTCTCCTCCTTCTCCTCCCTCCTCCCCATTCTTCTCCCCTCCCCCTCCCCCTCCCCCTCCCCCTTCCCCTCCCCCTCCCCCTCCCCCTCCCCCTCCCCCTCCCCCTCCCCCTCCCCCTCCCCCTCCCCCTCCCCCTCCCCCTCCCCCTCTCCCTTCCCCCTCCCCCTCTCCCTTCCCCCTCTCTCCTTTTGCACTTCCTCACACTCTCTATCACTCTGTCCTCCTCTCTCCCTCTGTCTCGCTCCCATCCACTCTAAACCTCCCTCTCTCACTCTATTTTTCTACTCCCACCATCCCCCCCCCCACTCTCTTTTCTTTCCTATGTCTCACCAAGGCTGGAGAGGTTTAACTGCAGCAGAAAGATCAAACTGCTGGTGGTCAGGAGGCACCTGCAGAGGGAAATGGACAGCCGAGGTGTCAACCTGATCTCATCCCTCAGTTTCCCTCTGTGACACTGCCTGGCCCCCTCAGTAGTCTCACTCCAGCAGAGTTCCTGGATGACCACCCCGAACTATAAGAGTCTCCTGCCCCGCTGGCAGATGGGCCATGCTTTAAGGTTTGAGATGGGGGCTTGCACATGTTGAGGGTGCTGAACTTGAGTTACTATTTTACTGACCAATATCTTCTGGTTGTTTGAACATTTTGGAATGATGCCCTTTTAGGTGTTAATGATTGGCTGTTTATTGCCAGAAAAACATACCAAATTTTTAACATTACAAGGAGAGGGATTTGCATTTTTAATAGCACCCATCTCAGTGATGACATGGCCCAAATTGCTGTACATCCGGTGAATTGTAGCATTGAGGGACAGTGAGAAAGTTTGTTCTTCCCCTACAGAGTACAGCAGTCTAATCACAGACCGGAGTGCTGAGTTACAGGGAGAGATCCTTTAGAAAGGTGTGAGCCTTGTTCAGGACCATGATAAAGGCAGGAGAGAAACTATCCTTGAATCTGATGGTGGGTGATCTCACACTCGTGAATCTTCTTGCTGACGGGGTGGTGGGTGTGATGAGAATGTGACCGGAGTGGGGTGAGATGTTGTAACATGGGCAATGAAGATGCAACTTATGCACAGCAAACTCCCATAGACCACATTATGACAACACCAGATAAGCTGTATTGATAGATTAATCTTGTCTCAGAGCAAGTGGATCACCACCTCTTTATTTTTTTTAAGAGGCTTTGATGTGTATAGATGCATGAATAAGCAGGAGATGAAGGGTTATGGCTCAGGTGCAGGCAGTAAATGTTCGATGGAGATATTGTGAGCTGAAGGGTCTGTTCCTGTGTTGTCCTGTGTGATCCCCATTTCAAAGGCTTGATTGCATAGCAAGGCCATGATTCCCTTGAAGAGCTGAGGGGGAGCTGCATTGTCAGACGTGCTGCCTTTCAGATGAGACATTAAAACAATACCTTGTTCAGGTTGGAGCAAAAAAAAATCTCATGGCTTCATTTTGAACAGGAGCTGGAAAATTACTAGGGATAATCAAGGAGTGGGAGAGTGCTTAAACTCAGCAGGTCAGGCAGTATATGTGGAGAGAAAACATTTCATCACGAGGGTTTGATCAAAGGTAATTGACAAGAATATTAACTGTTAAGAGTCATGAATCTTTGGAATTCTCTGACCCAAAGGGGGATGTAGGGTGGCACGGTTAGTGTAGCAGTTGGCGCAAGGCTACTGCAGCACCAACAACCCGGGTTCAAATTTGTTACTGTCTTTAAGGAGTTGGCATGTTCTCCCCATGTCTGTGTGGGTTTCCTCCAGTTGCTCTGGTTTCCTCACACTGTTCAAAATGTACCGGGTAGTAGGTTAATTGAGGTATTTGGGCGGCATGAGCTTGTGGGCTAGAAGGGCCTGTTACTGTGTTTAAATTTAAAAAAAAAAAAATTTTTTTTACAAAATATCTAAGGAGGCAATAGCATAAACATTTTGAAAGATTTCAGGAATTAAGGGTTACGGGGAACTGGCACAGAAGAGGAGTTGAGCCCGGTTTAGATCAGCCATGATTGTGTTGGCAGACAGGACTGGTTAGTGGGGCCAAATGGCCCACTCCTGCTCCTATTTTCTTGTGTTCCTTGTCTACAGATTCTGCCTGACATGCTGAGTGTTTCAGCAGTTTGGTTTCTGATACACCGGGCAATATGTATTTATTCCTGGAGTGATTCAGCACTTATGGCTAGAAATAGTCAGCCAACCAAAGGGTTGATTTTGGACATTACCAAACTATTTCTCTCCACAGGTTCTTCCTGACCCACTGAGTCCGTCCAGCTTCTCTTTATTCCCTCAAAATTCCAGCATCCACAGTTCCTATGTTTTTAAAAAAAAATATTTGTTCTAACCCATCTTGCCAAACCAATGTGATTTTATTGTTTCCGAGAGTCTGCCACAGATAAACCGTTCGCTGCTTCTCATGTTTTATGCTTCACAGGTGGTGGATAAGCTGTGGTCTGCTCTGAAGGCAGTGCTATGCAAATGCAGCTCCGTGAGCACATTGTTGCTGAACCTTGCTGGTTTGGCGTTCACTCAAGCAGGCTCCTCCAAGCGTGTGAGAGCCAGCAGGTAGGAAGAGTGAGGAGGCAAGGGGCCAGAGGTGGGGAGGGAGTCGCAGCGAGACAGACGCACCGGCTTGGATGGAGGAACTCAGCAGGTCACACAGCATCTGGGGGGGGGGGGGGGGGGGGGGGGGGGGGGGGAATGGTCAGTCAATATTTTGGGACTGTAGACTTGATTCTACCCATGACCTGCTGAGTTCATCCAGCAATTTTTTCAGTACAGCCCTGTCAGCCCATAATGTTGTGCTGTCCATGTAAACCTACTCCACAACAATCTATTTTCCAGACCTCACACCCATGACCCTCTAGTTTTCTAATTTTGCTCAAGATTCCTGCAGGCTTGGTGTTTTTCCACACTGGTGTGTGTGTGTGTGAGTGGTCAGTAAAAATGAAACACACATTTAATCTGTAGGAAATGTATTCAATGGCTTTATAATTAAAAAAAAAATGCTGATTAGAAAATCCTCCTCTCCTTCCTAACCCGCCTGGTTAGTGGAACTTGGGAGGGTGGGGGAGCTGGGTCAATGTCATAGCAGTGTTTGCTCCGCACCACCAGGTGTCATCCTTGTCTGGAGTGGCCCCGGAAGCTGCATGGCAAATATCACCCCTGGAATCCTTCGTGTCTGCACACAAACCAAATCGTTCTCTGTGGAAGGGAGGGCCGAGCTGTTTTAATTCGGTACATTATCTCTGCACAGCTGCTTGAAATGCCACCTAAAGTGCCTATTGCAAAAAAAAAAACCAGACGTTAGCCTTGGACATCACGGTCCAGCTTCTGCACTAAAAAAATACAAAATACTGGAGATCAGCAGGTCAAACTGTCCTTTATGAAGCAAAGAGAGAGATACATAAAGGTAAAGGCTCCATTATTGTCACGTAGGACTACATTTAGAATGTAACATACATGAAATCCTTTAACTTTTGTCCACCGTAAGGCAGACAGAGAGTCTCCACTTTGTCCAACGCCCCTCACAGAAACTTACAGCACCTGGTGTTCCCAGGCGGTCTCCCCTCCAAGTACTGACTTGTCCTGAGCCTGTTTAGCTTCTGAGATCAGACAATCCCAGGTGTATTCAGGCTATTAGGTGCAGGCATTCTCTCATCCCTTGATGAAGCCTGAAACGTCGGTTCTGTATCTCTCCCTTTGCTACCTAGAGGACCCTGTTTGAGCGGCTGAGTTTCTCCAGCATTTTGTGTTTTTTACTTCAACCACAGTGTCCACAGAATTTTTGTGATTTACTTCTGTTTTGCCATGTTCTTTCTGGTTTGTTCATTGAGGTAATCCTCTGGAGTGTCTGGGCAGGGTACAGGGTGGGGAACCAGCAGAGCCCCAGCGTCAGAGGCAGTCCCTCCCGCTGCGACAGGTGGCAAGAGAATTCTGAAGAGACGGGAGCAGGCCATTCTGCCGCCTTCTCACCCCTACCCAGGCCTAGATTACCCATTAAGCACAATACGTCTGGGCTTAGGCACCAAGGGAAGGGGATACCACAGTTTTTTTTTACCCCAGTGCTGGATTTACCATGGTGCAGCTGAACTAGGCCCCCCCCCCAACAATAATTGAAAAAAAAACCCTATATGTACAGGTTAAATTTGATATAGGTGGGGTCTGGCTTGGAAGAAACTGAATTTTTAATCTATTATTTAACATTCAGCACTTAATGTCAGTTAGACAATGGAAGGGTTGAGGGGAACCATCATTAGGCTGTGCTTAGGGCATCATTTGGCCTTAATCCGGCCCTGTTCACGCCCCCATCATAAGGACAATGTTTTAATCTAATGCACTGCCCCCCCACAGCAGGACTGCCTGGTTCCTCTGATTGTCAATGTGTCAAGGGTTCAGATGCCTTCTGAAGGTACCTGGGCTGTTGTCACTTCCTTTTGACTCTTGATTCTTGTTTAATTGGAAAACCAACAAAGAATAAATTTTCTCTGGAAGTACATTTTCACGACTCCCAGCCCATGCTGCGGTAATCCGAGAACAAGAGTGTGTTCTCCAACCTCTGGCAAGTGGGGCGGTGTTTTAATGGAGTCGATACAAGGCAGGATATGGCCCATTCCACAGGAGTCTGAACATTAACACTCAATGACAATGTTAGGCCTGAAACCTCGGATTTAATCGGAGGTGAGTTTATCTTTGTTCTGTGTTGTGGTTTTATTTGTAAATTATTGTCTCCTTTTGGATGTTCAGGCTCCACCTTCAGAGCTGTATTTGTGTCAGTGTTTAGATTTCACCAAGATTTGTGGAGTCACTTGAACAGATTCTCTGTGTGGTGCTATTACCAAATAAACAGTCATGATAATTGAAAAGTGTTGAGACGAGTTCCTTCTCATTCTTCTGAATTCTAGTTCCAATCTCTCCTTATAAACTAGCCCCCTCACCTCTGTAATCAACCTGGTGAACCACTCTGCTTCCAAAGACCAGAACTGCCCGCAGTACTCCAGGAGTGGCCTCACCAGTACCTAATACAGTTGTAGCAAATATCCACTACCATGAAGCCAGTAAGTTCTCCCTCTCACTTTAAATTCAGTAACTTCAGAAGTAATTAAATAAATTGAGCAGACTGGTAACTGACACTGGGATTACGCCTCAAACATCCAGCCGGTTCACTGATGTCCTTCATTGAAGGGAATCTGGTTCCTGCACCCAGAATGAACCACCTGATGATATTTACATAATGTAAATGGTCACAGTCTTTCTCCCAGGGTCAGGGAGTCTAAAACTAGGGGACATAGGCTTAAGGTGAAAGGGGAAGGATTTAAAAGGTGCCTGAGGGGCAACTTATTCACATAGACAGCAGTAGATGAATGGAATGTGGTGGCAGAGGAAGTGGTAGAAGGGGGAAAAAATTGGAACATTTGCAAAATATGCAGTCAGATAAATGGATAGGAAATGGGACAAACACAGGCAAAAATGGGTCTGGCTTAAAATGAGATGGACAAGGGTTTGTTTCCATGTTGGAGACCTCTAACACATTCAGACATTCCCTCAAAGTTTCATTACTCCCTTGACTTCAACTACAGGTATCCCCTCCTTTTCGAAAGTTTGCTTTCGGCCACTTCGCTTTTACAAAAGAGCACCTATTTTTGCTAACCAAAAGAAATGTGAAGAGGATTTTTGCTTTTACTCTAAGATGAGAAAAGTATTCAGTGTTTGTTTTGCAGCGAGCCGTTACAGAGAGAGTGCGCCATAAGAGTGGCGCTGCCAAGCTCCTTCCCCAGGAACTACACTCCATAGGTTTGAACTGTGTCGGAGCATCTTTGCTTTATCGCGATTTATTTTGTGCATCTGTTAGCAAGATGTGTCCTAAGGTATCAGAAAAGCCTAAAAAAGCTCGCATAAGGGTGTTACGCTTGGCATATAACTGGACGTAATTAAACATTTTGATCGTGGTGAATGAAATATATTGTGCATGTGTTGAACTTGACTATGTCCACCATTGCACTATTTACACCCAGAGAGAAAGAATCTTAAAAGCTGTCGAAGTTGATATTGGTACTGCCAGTAGCAAAGTGATCTCTTTTAGATGCCATCCAGTAATGGTTATATTTTGGGTCTGGGAATGCTCAAAAAATGTTCCCATATAAATTAATGGTAATTGTTTCTTCACTTTTCACCATTTCGGTTTACGAAAGGTTTCATGCCGGAACTCTATCTGCCTCCAGATGGCAGTGGCGGGCTCGCCTGCAGGTTCAAGGAGTCACTGTGGACACTGAACGTTCCTCCCTGTGGATGCTGCGTGACCTCCTGAGTCTTGTGCCCTGCCCAAGACCCTAGCATCTGCAGATGTTCTTGTTTGGAGTGAAACACGAAAGCTGGCAGACGCTGAGATTGTAGTAAAAAACACAAATGCAGGAGGAACTACTTCCATAGGAGGTAAAGATATAAAACAGATGTTTCAGGCTTGAGCCCTTCTTCAAGGTATAAGCAAAAAGCAGGCAGGCATCTGAATTAATAATAAGAGATTAAGGGGAAGAATGGGAGCGGGAGGAATCCAGGCCAACAGCCAAAAAGTTAATTGGATATCATAAAAGAAAAGGGGGTGGGGGGGAGAACTAGAGGGAAGGAGATGTGGAAGAAGGGGGTCTTATTGGAAGCCAGAGAAGTTGATGTTAATGCCATCTGGTTGGAGGGTGCCCAGATGGAAGGTGAGGTGTTAGTTTTCCATTCTGTGGGTGGTCTCATTCTGGCAGTGCATGAGATAATAAATAGACATGTCAGCAAGGGAATGGGAATTGAAATGGGTGGCCACTGGGAGATCCACACTATTATGGTGGACAGAGCCGAGGTGCTCAACAAAGCGATCTCCCATTGTCTAATGTAGAGGGGACCACAATGGGAGCACCCAACGATTCCTCTGCTACCATTTCATTACCCCACCATGTTTCCTATTGAGCATGTCCCACTACCCTCAGAGCTCCTTGGACAGTGTGAACCTGTGGAAGGGCAGTACTGAGGGAGTGCCACACTGTAGGCGCAGCGGTGCAGAAGTCACGGTCTGTACTGCTGTGAAAACCGGGAAAGATAGGATAGGTTGGATAGATATATGATCAGGAGAGGTGTGGATGGTTATGGGCCAAATGTGGGTCAGTGGGACGAGGTTCGGTACGGACTAGTAGGGCCGAACTAGCTTGTTTCTGTGCTGTAAATGGTTATATTATATGTGGGTCAGTTCTGCATAACTTCTGCAGCATTTGTTCTAAATTTGAAGATGGTTTTGTTCCCTGTGTCCCTCTAATGCACACATGTCAAACTCTGGCCCGCGGGCCAAATATAATTATATTTGGCCCGCAAGATCATTTCAAAAATGTATTAGAGGTGGCCCGCCCTGCAGCGAGAGCTGATGCTGTTTTTTGGTAATGTCACCCCCACCATCCTCCCCCTTCATTGCACATCCTTCCCCATTGTAACATGAGAAATTGTAACACGAGAAGTCTGTCGATGCCATCAGCCGGCAAGCCGGTTGGAAGGCTCCCCGCACAACCAGTCACTTCTCCCACCTGTCGAGCGGTGCGGCGGATGGGCGAGTGCCTGTGATTTCCTGTCGGCGCGACGGACATGGCAGGCTGCGCACGGCCCCCGGGCAGCGCGAGCCCCGTGTGACTGGCACCGGACGGCCCTTCCACAGCGCGAGCGCACTTCTCCCGGTCGCCACGGCCTTCAGCGCTTGCACCCGCGCGGACCCCAGGGACGGCTGGTTCGGCCCTGCACGTGAAGGGAGAGATGGTGGCTGTCCGCAAAGGCTGATCGGAAGCGCGCTGGGCCTGAGTGGGTGGGTAAGCAGGGGTGGGCAGAGGGTGTAGGTGAGGAGTATTGGGCAGGGGAAGTTATGGTGGTGCGAGGGGCAGTTAGAGGGAGGGATGAGTAGAAGGAGTGGTGGATAGGGAAGAGGTAAAAGGGGAGGGGCAGGGCGAGTAGGGGAGGGGTGATTAGAGGGTGAGAGACGGGTAGAGGGAGGAACAGGTTGAGGGGAGAGGCAGTAGAGGGGCGTGTATAGGATAGGGTGGGTAGAGGCAGAGCGAGTGGAGTGAGGGGTGAGTAGAGGTTGGGTAAAGGACTGGTCAGGTAGAGGGATGGTGGGTCGAGGCCTAGAGCCTGAGGAGTGAGCAGGAAATGCTGAGTCCTGATGCAGGCCAAAATGGACACAGCCTGTGAATGCTGACTACATCTCCACAGGGACCAAATATGTTTCCCTCAGGTCAAGCAAAGGGTGAACTTGAGCTACCTACTCCTGACCTGTAACATTATCCTCCTAAAGTTATATCCTAAAGTTTAACATTACATATGTTGAAAGAAGAGAAAACATACAGATGTTGTTGAAAATTTTCAATAAATATTTAGTTTGGCCCTCGACTTAGTTTAAGTTTTTAATTTTGGCCCTCCGTGAATTTGAGTTTGACACCCCTGCTCTAATGGGTTAATACTGAGGCAGAATACTAAAGCATTCAGTGTTCACAACTCCTGACTACATTTCCAACCACTTCCTCACTGAATCCTCGGTGCCCAATCCGATGGTGCAGACCAGGGAGGTGTGGCAAGCAGGACCATCCGCTGGGGCTCACTGCTTCCACTTTCTGAGCTGCTTGAATCACAGAATCCGCACAGCTCAGCAACAAACCAGGTCTAACCAGCAGCTAGAGCGGTGGGGGTGCAGGAAATGTGGCTCCACCGAATGGGGAATGGGACGTGAGTGGAAAGCGAAAGGTTGAGAACCACTAATCTAAAACCTGCCATTTCCTGTGTCTACCTGCTGAATCCTTTTTGTCCCTTTCTTACTTCAACTCCTGTAACATCACCTCAGCCTCTTCTTGCCAAAGGCCCTTGAGCCAAAGCCTTTCCACTCTGATGTACTCCATTCTGACGATGACCCCTCTGCTACCCAGTCCCTCACTTTTGTAGTAATTTAGGTGTCACCTGCAAATTTGAAAGTCATGTGGCTACTATGCTGTCCAAATCGTTAATATACAGACACAAAAACTGGTACCAGCACAAACCCTGCGGCACAAAATTGTGTTTTATTCTGCTGTTTGTCTGTGGCATTTTTGCTGTTGGAACATCAGGTCAGTTGAGTGGCGCAGGACCCCCCCCATGCCCGACCCAATAGGTTTGACATGCAGCTCCTTGTTTGACATTGAGTGCTTCTTCCAAAAGTTTCCACAGATGATCTGTGTCCTGTCTGTGGGAAGATTTGCAAAAACAAGACCAACTTAAAGCAGGGAGAGTTGGAACAAGTTGGGGAGGTTCGAATAATAAACGCAAGGAGTGAAGTGGGAAGATCCAGTGGGAAAGACCCACAGCAGCAGTCGGTACCTGTGGATCACACTCTCTGACTCGTCATCAGGGGGATTCTCTCCCATTCCCCCACCTTCAGTCTTCCATTGGCACACACAGATTGGGCAGCGGGGATTGGTACACCAACGCTGTGTGTGGTAAACATTACACTGATCAAAGGGGTGAGCCAGGAGATGAGAGGGTAAGAGACTCACTATCCCCTTGCAGATCACTCACTCTCAGATTCAGATGGGATGACTTCTTCACCTAGAGAAAGAGGAGAAGAAATTACACCAGGTGCCACAAAATTATTGAATGTGATTCCAGAGAAATCCACCTCACCATGGGAGGGTCACTCGGTGAGAGTGGCAGTGTAAAAGTCATGGTCTGCGCTGCTTGGAAGATGGAGAAAGATAAATAATTTAAACAGCTAAAATGGGATTTAAATCAAAAGGAGGTTTTGTGCACGAGATGTGGGAGTACTCGGACAAACCTTGTTCAGAAGAAATCTGCTGCTTGTGAGTAAAGCTCTGTCTCTAACTCCAGTTCAGGCAATGAGCTGGCCAGGGTGGATTCACTCCATCGCAAAACTGCCATCTTTCGCCTAATTTTCTCGTTTAACATCTGTGACTCCACCACCGGTTCATCACTGATTAGCTCGGCTGTCAGTGGTTGATTTTTTGACTGAATTTCAAAGACCTGGAAGTCTTGGCCTCACCTTCAAGGAGTTCAGGAGACTTTGGCATTTGCTAGTGAGCCAGTTTACAAAGCAGCCAGGAATTTCAGTTCATCACTCTGCTATCTCATTGTCCAGTAAAAGGACTCACATCTTGGACTCTCTTTTCGACGTGAGGATTGCGGGAGTGTGTACTCTGAGGACTGAGATAGCATGACTTCAGTCATCATGAGACTTGCCTCCTGTTTTGGACTATTGCTTTATATAGTGGTGTAATTTGATTGTTTTTAGCACATATGTCAGACAGGTCTTCTGAAAGTCTTGGGCCATGTAGGAGCTGCGCTGGGCCAGTGACTTCACCAACCATTGTGGCCAGGAATCCTTTCACATCACTGGAAGATGAGAATACAATCACGACGCTTGCCCCCATCCACCACTGTTGAAAAATGCAAAAGGTTGATGGCAGGGAGCAATAGCACCTCAGCCATTACAGTAAGTGTGGAAATGGAGGGGGAATCCATGATTTGCCTACAAAACGCAAAGGTGGTGGACCTAGAAAATAGTACAATACATCACAGTTCAGGCCCCTTGGCTTCGATGTTGGGCTGACCAATATGTATAGTCCTACCAAAAAAAAGCTATGCCCTTCTGACCTCAAAATCCTCTATTTCTTTCATCCATGTGCCTCTTAAATGGCCCTAATGTTCTAGCCTCCACCATAATCCCTGGCAAGACATTCCAGGCACCCACAACTCTGTGTTTAAAAAAAAACACCCCTGATGTCTCCCCTAAATGTTCCTCCCTTCACTTTGCACAGATGCCCTCTGCTGTTTGCCTCTCTTGCTCTGGGAAAAAGGTGCTGGCTGCCTACCTTATCTATGTCTCTCAGAATCTTGTAGGGCCCTATTAAATCACCTCTCATCCTTCTTCGATCCAAGGAGAAAAACTGCTAACTTTTTCCAAACCAGACAACATCCTGGTAAATCTCTGCACCCTCTCCATAGCTTCCAAACCTGTCCTATAATGAGGTGACCAGAACTGAACATAATATTCCAACTGTGGCCTCACCAGAGATTTGTAGAGTTGCAACATGACCTCACGACTCTTGAACTCAATCCCCTGACTAATGAAACCCAGCATCCCATAGGCCTTCTCCACTATCCTATGAACCTGTACGGGAACCTGGACAGATGTATGAATTTGGTCCCTAAAGTTCTAACACAATATTATGTATCTGATTATTAACCCTGTACTCAGCCTTCAGGTTTGACTTTCCAAATTACATCACCTCACGCTTACCCAGATTGAACCCAATTTGCCACTTTTCCGCCCAACTCAGCAACCTGTCCATATCCTTTTATAACCTATGACAACCTTCAACACTTTGTACAATTTCTCCAATCTTCGTATCATTTGCAAACTTATTGACCCATTCTTCTGCTTCTTCATCGAGGACATTTATAAAAATCACAAAGAGCAGGGGTCCCAGAACAGATCCCTGCAGATCTCCAGGCAGAATACTTTCCATCCATACTTCTCTCTGCTTTCTCCAGGCAAATCAATTCTGAATCCACACAGCCAAGGTTTCATGGATCATGATTTTCTGAATGAATCTTTCACGAGGACTGTGGTGGAACCACTGTATAGCTATTAGCACTGTCTGTATGAATGTATCGTATGGGGTGGCCTGTACCGTACACTTGTGATTCCTCCCCTCAGAATCCCCATAAAGGCTGTTATGCCCAAACTCCTCCCTCAGTATCTGCCTTGGAACCGGGCCAGCAACATGTGAGTCGTGCTGATGTCTTATAGTGGTTAAAGCCTATTAATCACAGCTCTCAGTCTAATGTAGCTAATTGATAGCGCTACAGGGACCTTGTCAAATGCCCTACTAAAATGCATGTATACAACATGTGCCACGGTATTTCCATCAATTTCTTTTGTATTCTCCTCAAAAAACTCAAATAAGCTTGTGAGGCATGACCTTTCCCTTACAGAGCAATGCTGTCTATCCCTGAGAAGACTGTACTTCTCCAAATGCTCAAAAATCCTGTCCCTAGGAATCCTTTCCAATTGTTTGCATATTACTGACGTATGACTCACTGGCCTATAATTCCCAGGATTCTCCCTATTGACTTTTTTTTAAAACAAGGGAACTACATTTGCCATTCTCCGGCCCTTCCCCTGTGGCCAAGGTGGATGCAAAGGACATCGCCATCACCCCAGTGACCTGAGATATATTTCATCCAGCCCAGACACTTAGCAATCTTAATGTTTTTAGGAAGATCCAGCACTTCTACTTTCCTAATCTCAACAAGGTCCAGCACACAAGCTTGTTCTATTCTGACCTCACTTCGATCAAAGTCCTTTTTGCTGGTGAATACTGAAGCAAAGTATTCATTTAGGGCATCCCAACCTCCTCTGCCTTGAGGCACATGTTGCCTCCTTTTAGTGGCCCTACCTCCACTTTCGTGATCCTTCTGCTCTTTGTGTACACATAGAATGGCTTGGGGTTCACCTTAATGCTACTTGCAAAAGGCCTTCCCGTAAACCCTTTCAACTCTCCTGTCCTTTCATAAGTTCCTTCCTGGCTACAATTCTCATGAGTCCTTCCTATTTTTTGCTTCCAAAATCTAATGTATGTTTCCTTTTGCTTCTTGACTGGCTGCCTCACCTGTTTGGTCAACTACAGTTCCCTTTTCCCTGTCTCACTGGGACAAAGCTATCCAAAACCCTGCGCAAGTGGTCCCTAAACATTCTCCACATTACTTCTGTGCCTTCTCCCAAGAACATTTGTTCCCAATTTACTCTCCCTAGTTTTTGCCTCATCCCATTGTAATTAGCTCTTCCCCAATTAAACACTTCCCCATTTTATCTTTTTCTACTTGTTCTTAGCTATAGTGAAGCTCAGGGAGTTGTGGTCACCAAAATGCTCCCCCTGACCAGGTTCATTGCCCAGTACTAGATCCAATATGGCCTCTCCCCTTGTTGATTGGTCTGTATAATGTGTCAGGAATCTTTTACGGACATACCTGACAAATTCTGTCCCACCTAACTCTCTCTCGCAGTCAGGAGGTACCCATCAATATTAGGGAAGTTGTAGTCTCCCTGTAATTTCTGCACCTTTCCAAAATCTGCCTACTTCTCTGCTCCTCGGTATCCTGAGGGCTATTTGAGGCCCTATAGACCACTCCCAGTACAGTGATTACTCCTTCCTATTTCTGACTTCCACCCACACTCCCTTTGCAGAGTCTTCCTTTTCTACAGGTGTTTATGATCCCTGACCAGTAATAGTACTCCAACCTCCTTTTGCCTTCCATCGTATCACTTTTTTAAAAAAGTTACCCGCATTGGGCAATCCTGTCCTTCCATCAGCAAAGTCTGGGTAACAACCACACATCTCAATTCCGCATCCTGATCAATGCTCCAAGTTCATCTCCTAATACTCCTTGTAGTGAAATTGACACATTTCAAACCTTCCATGTGATGACATTTAGGTTTCTCCCCTGTCTATCCTTCACAAACCCACAACACATTACATTATCCTTTCCACCTCCTGCCACATTCCCTGCACTCACATTCCCAACTCCCCACCCCCCCCCACCCCCCCCCCCGCCAATCTAATTTAAACTCTCCTCAACAGCTCTAGCAAACCTGCCTGCCAGGATATTGGACCCTCCCCAGTTCACCCCCTCAGAATGCCCGGCCCTCTACTCTCTACACCAAACCAAACCTCACCATCAAACCTGCAGACAAGGGTGGCACTGTTGTGGTCTGGCGCGTTGACCTCTATCAGGCTGAAGCCAGACGACAGCTCTCAGACACCTCCTCCTACTTACCCCCACCCCCCCCCCCCCCAAATATCACACACAATCTCTGAACTCATCACTTCTGGTCACCTCCCTGGCACGGCCTACAACAATTAGTTTCCCAACCCCGTACTTCCTGTTTCCATCTCCTATCCAAAATTGACAAAGCCAATTGTCCCTACAGACTCATTGCGTCTGTGTGTGCCTGCCCCACCGAATTGGTCTTCGCTTACATCGACAGTGTCACCTTGTCCCAGGAATTAATATTTGACTGTATTAATTAAATTTCATTTGTAACTTATGTTTCCTGTGAATAGCTTGAACTGTAGACTAATGTAGTACTTGTAACTTTTAGATAATGAAAAATAAAAGGGTGGTATTAATTTATCATCAAAAAGACAACAAAAAAGGCAACTGAGGGAGTGCTGCAGTTTTGTAAAGAAGAATTCATCTGCTTACTGAGGTGGATGCAAGAGCACAGCCTTATTCACACAGCAGCAGTTTCTGTGGAGCCAGTCAAATCTTCACTCGCCTTTCCTTGCAACAGAGGTTAAAGCCATTTGACCCATCAAATGTATGCCATCTCTCAGAGGATTCACACTCCCCAACTTATTGCCCTGTGACCCTTTCTTTCTCATTAGCCCTCCACCCCCCCGCACCCCCGCCACAAGATACCACCACTCACCCACTGACAGCAGCCAATGAACCTCCCAGCTCCAGTCCTCGGGATGTGGGAGGATACTGGAGCCCCCGGGAGAACCCACATGGCCATAGGAAGAGGGTGCAAACTCCACCCACACATAGCGCCTGATGTTGGGATCGAACTGTGATCTCTGGAGCTGGGAGGGACCAGCAGTGGGCACCTGTCCTCCCTTGAGTTAATCTCTCTGCATTTACACACATCCACTTGTGAAGAGCTTGATTTCTGTCTCTTGGCTACAATGGTTAACTGGGAGGTATTGCACTCCTGTGAAACATCTAGGAAACCTTTGCAGCATTACAGGCTATATATAAATGTAGGCTGTTACAGAATTGAGCCTATGTGGGACCAGAGTTTAGGAGTTTCCCTACTTACCTGTGGACTTTTTGATGGTAGCTGTGTGAGTGGGGAGATCCTGGGGGTTGATGAATACGATGAGTTGATTGAAGATGCCGTAAAAATCAAAGGCGAAGACTACTGTTGCAATGAAACCGAAGATCTGTGAATGAGAGAGGAAGATGTGTGGGGGTTGAGGAAGGAGGGAAGAATGAAGAGGATGGAAGATGAAGTTGGAGTAGGAGCAGTGAGATGTGGGAAGATGGGAGATGGAGGAGAAAGATGGGGGTTGGGGGAGACAGAGGAGGGCAGATGTGGAGGAAAAGTGGGGATGGTGGAGGAGAAGGTGGGAAGGAGAGAAGGTGGAGGGGGAGGAGGTAGGAGGGAGAAAGGAGGAGGGTGGGGAGGGTAGGAAGTGAGGAGGAGGAGGAGAAGAGCTGGAAGAAAGGGAAAGTGGGAGGGCAGGGGGATGCAAGGTGGGATATTGAGGGGCAAGATGGATGTTGGGGGAGAGAAGAAGATGGGTAGAGGAGGATAGAGGGACAAGTCAGGAGGTGGGGAAGTGGTGGGGAAGGAAGGTGAGGAGGGAGGAAGGAGGTGGGGAGGAGGTACGAGGGAAGATAGGGGAGGAGGGGTGGGGAGGGTGTGAAGAGGAAGACAAAGGAGGGAGGCGGGGAAGAGGGGAGGGTAAAGGGAGGATGCAAGGAGGGAGAGGTAGGTGGGTCAGGAAATGGGTGAAGGAGAGGACAGGGGAGATGAGGGGAAGATGGGGCAGGGTGGGGAAGGAGAGGAGGGTAAGATAGACACCAGAGTTACCGACAGCTGACAGTCGATGAATAGACAGGCTGGGTTTAACCTCTGAGAAATCTCACTCACCCCCGCTGCTTTTGATGCTGCATTGCTCTTTGTAACAGCATAAATTGAGATTGCAAAGAAAATGATGGCAGCGGTGATACATCGGAGAAAGTCCTGTGGGGATTGTTGGATGAAAACAAATTGTATTAATTGTGGATCTAAAACACAATGCGCTAAACCATTCATGTGCAGTGTCTGCTTATGTGAAGACTGGACAGTCCATTAATGGCAGGAAGGATAGAAAGATTCAGGCAGACCAGGCCATTTCAATAACTGGTCCAACATGCATTTCTATCAGGCTGAGAGAGTTAATCTGCTGAAAGTGTAATTACGGCCGCATTGGGTAAGGCAGGTCTTAACATCAGCAAAGTGGAATATTACTTGCCGCTTCCCAGCTCATGGCTGCATGTGATCTGGGTTACGCTGGAGGGAGACACATGCCAAGGTGTCATAAGATGAAGGGGCAGAAATAGGCCATTCGGCCCACCATTCAAATTGTTTTTTTTTGTATTTTTAATCTCAACCCCATTCTTCTGCTTTCTCCACAAAACCTTTAATCCCCTCATCAGTCAACAACCTATCAACCTTCACTTTAAATCTACCCAATGATGAGGCCTCCACAGCAAGTATCAGTGAACTGGTGGTCTCCTGCTGTCCTAGGGTGGGCTGATAAAACTCTGAGGTGAACATTAAACCACTTGGCCCAGCCAACAGTGAAATGCCCAATGTTGAGAGAGAGAGAGAGAGAGAGAGAGAGAGATGTACTTACGATCAGCGGGAAATGAAAGCTCCTGAACCGCTCGACAACCTTGGTCACGTACACATAGTAGACAGAAACGGCCAGCAGGAATTCAATCAGGGGTGCAGTGATGAAGTAGACCATGGATGATGCCAGGTAGCAAATCAAAATTATGAAGGTGAGCACCTGTAGCAAGAAGATCAGTGGCAACAACATGGGGTCAGTGTGGAGGTGTGGGAGGTCACAGTGGAGGTGGGAGGACATGGTGTGGGAAGTCACGGTGGAGGTGAGAGGTCATGGTAGGGGTCGAAAGTCATGGTGGAGGTGTGGAAAGTTACGGCAGGGGTGTGGCCAGTCACGGTGGAGGTGGAAGGACACGGTGGAGGTGGGAGGTCACATTGTTGGAGATCATGGTGGAGGTGTGGAAAGTTACGGCAGGGGTGTGGCCAATCATGGTGGAGGTGGGAGGCCACATTGTGGGAGGTCATGCTGGAGGTGTGGGAGGATATGGTGGAGGTGTGGGAGGATATGGTGGAGGTGTGGGAGGATATGGTGGAGATGTGGAAAGTTACGGCAGGGTTGTGGCCAGTCATGGTAGACGTAGGAAGTCACGGTAAAGGTGGAAGGACACGGTGGAGGTGGGAGGTCACGGTGGGGGTATGGGGTTAAGCAGGGGGTTGGATGTTAGGACTGGCCAATGACACCTGCCTTGGACTGTCTATTCCCCACCCCCCTTACAACCCCGATAATGAAACTCAACTGGTTACAAGATGCCATTCACCTCACAATGTCCATGCCATGTTTTTGGATGAGTCTTGAATATTCTCACCCATCAAAGTTCAGATTTTAGATCTATTGTTAAGAGTACACACATGACATCACATACAGCCCTGAGATTCTTTTTCCTGCAGACCAGACAGAATTTTTACTTACTGGTAACTGTAAACTGTACTTAAGAAAAGAAACGCATACAAATGTAAACAAATTGATAGTGCGCTACAGAAAATACAGGGGTGGAACAGTTGGTGTAGCGGTTATAGCACAAAGCCTTTACAGAGACAGCAAATGGGACGGGTGTTTGAATCCCGTGCTGTCTGCAAGGAGTTTGTATATTCTCCCCATGTCTGTGTGGGTTCTCTCCAGGGGCTCTGGTTTCCTCCCACCATTCAAAAAGTACCAGGGGTATAGGTTAATTGGGTGTAAATTTGGCAGCATGGTCATGTCGGCCAAAATGGCCTGTTACCATCCTGAATGTTGAAATGTATCTGCAAAGTAAGCGTCCTCAAAGAAGTGAGTCTCTGATCAAGTTTGTCATTGAGGAGTCTGATGGTGGAGGGGCAGTAACTGTTCCCCAACCTGGTGGTCCGTGTCTTGTGGCACCTAGACCTCTTTCCTGAGGACAGAGCGTGTGCTGGGTGGTTGGGTCCTTGATTGCTGCTGCTCTCCTATGGCAGTGTATCATGTAGATGTTCTCAATGGCAGGGAGAGTTTTGCTCGTGTTGTACTGGGCTGTGTCCCCTTACCCTCTCCACCTCTGATCCCCCAAATGATCATTGGATCGTATATCTCTGGATTTCTTCTCCTGAAGTCCACAATCAGCTCCTTGGTTTTGGCGACAATGAGTGTGAGGTTATTGTTAGTGCACCATTCAGCCAAGTTTTCAATCTCCCTCCTTTGTGCTGACTTATTGCTTTTTTTTAAAAAAAACAGACCCACTATCGTGGTATCTTCAGCAAATTTGTAGATGTGCTGTTGTCGTACTGAGGCACACAGTCATTGGTGTAAAGTGAGTAGAGCAGGGGGACGAAGAGAGCAGCCCTGTGGTGCACCGGTGCTGATGGAGATTGTGGAGGAGATGTTCTTACCAATCCTCACTGATTGGGGTCTGGAGGTGAGGAAATCCACGCAGACAAGGGGAGAACATACAAACTTCTAAGAGACAGCAGTGGATTTGAACCTGGGTCGCTGGCGCTGTAACAGCATTGCTAACCACTACACTAACCGTGCCGCCATAATGTTTCTGTAAGATATCCTCTCATTCTTCTGAACTCCAGCAAGTATATTCCCAGGTGACTCAATCTCTCCTCATGGGCTATCCTCACGGAATCAACTCTGTGAACCTCCTCTGCGTCGCTCCAAAGCAAGAATATTCTTTCTCAAAACTGCACACAGTACTCCAGGTGAGGCCTCACCAGTACTCTGTAGAGTAGCAGCAGAACCTCCCTGCTCTTAAATGCAATCTCTCCGGCAATGAACATAAAACATTACAGCTACCATTCCATTTTCCTTCTTGATTGGATGGCACGCAACGCTGTTACAGCGCCATTGATCGGGAACAGGGTTCGAATCCAGTACTGTCTGTAAGGTGTTTGTACATTCTCTCCGTGTCTATGTGGTCTTTTCCTGGGGGCTCCAGTTTCCTCCCACCATTCAAAACGTACCTGGGTGGTAGGTCAATTATGTGTAATTAGGTAGCATGGGCTTGTGGGCTGCAAGGGTCTGTTACTGTACTCTATGTCTAAATTTAACTTTCAAAAAATTAAATTTGATTACTTGTTGTACCTGCAACCCAACTTTTTGCATTTCATTAACAAGAACTCCAAGACCATCTACACAACAGCATGCTGCAATCTTTCACAATTGAAATAATAATCTCATTTTCTATTTTTCCTTCCAAAGTGGATAACCTCACATTTACCAACATTGTACATCTGCCAGACCCTCTCCCATTCACTTAACCTATCTATATCTCTCAGCAGACTCTCTGCATCCTTGGCGCAATTTTCTTTTCAACTGAATTTAGTGTTACATCGAAACCTGGTTAGAACGCGATTTGTTAATCTGCGGAAGTGCTTAAAGCGCGGGTGTCTGTGGACCCCAAATATTGATTTTAGGATGCCAGGTTAACAGTGGTTAACAGCCACAAACTCAAAAATGGACACTTATGACTCAGTTAGAAGATTTGTTTGTTAATATGTGGAGTTTAAAGGTCTTATTATAGGGTTTGAGTCACAGTATTCTGTTTTCCTGCTTCCTAAATCATGACCTATATGCATCTGTTCTGCGACTCAGCTGTAACGCAGTATGAAGTCTTGGACCCCAACTACCACGTTCTAACGAGGTTTTACTGTATCAGCAAACTTGAATACACTACAGTGGGTACCCTCTTCCAAATCATTAATATATATCGTGAACAGATGCGTGCCCAGCAATAACTCATTTATCCCAACTTTCTGCCTTCTATTGGTTAAACAATTATTTTCTCATGTTAATACATCACCCCCAACACCATGCATCCTTATCATATGGATAAGTGGCACCTTCTGGAAATTCAAGTACACAACATCCACCTGTTCCCCTCTATCCACTGCACTTGTTATATCTCAAACTCGAGCAAACTTGTCAAACATGACCTGCCCTTTGTGAATCCATGCTGTGTCTGCCCGGTGGAACAATTTCTAACCAGAAGTCTCGCTATTTCTTCCTCCGTGGTAGCTCAAGCAGTTCACCTGGCGAAGGTGCTGTTGGAGAGGGAGCTCCAGGGTTTAGACCCAGTGACAGATACATTTCCAAGTCAGGACTGTGCTTAACCCAGAGGGAAATCTGCAGGGGGTTGCTCCCTTACACCTGCTGACCTTGCCTGGTAGAGGTAATTGGTTTGGGAGGTGATGTCACAGTAAATATCAGAGTATATGGTACACACTATGCCCTGATTTTGGAGGAGAGGCAAATGTTTGGATAAAACATACAATCCCGCTTGTTTTCTTTAACAACAGACCAACTAGTCCTGCATGTTTATGAATATCTATGTTGTATATGGACAGAGATTTATAAAGTCAAGAATCTCAAATGCTTTTAAACAGGACCCTTCAGAGCATTTACACACAGGGGAAGTTTGGGGTGCAGGTCCATAGCTCCTTGAAAGTAGCAACACTAGTGGATAAAGAGGCCAGCTTAGCTTCATTGGTTCCAGTGTAAAAGCAGGAAAGTCACATTACAATTGTGTTTGACCACATTTGGTGAGGATTTCAGAAGAATTAGCCTCAGAACCAAGTAATGGGTCTGGGCCTGAAACACTGACTGACCACCATGATCCTGCCTGACCTGCTAAGTCCCAGCAGCTCATAATTTGATTAGATCTGGGGAGAGGTCAAAAGGTGCCTGAACCAGAGAGATCCTGAAAGTTGTGCTGAGGGCATTTAACAAAGCAAGGCGAGAGTTTTCAGAGCAAGGTGTTGCGCAGTGGAAGGTGAGTGAACTCAATGGGGGTTAGGGTCCTGGAATGTACCTCAAATTTACCTGTCTTAATGAAAGATTCTGACAAAAGTTGGCCCCTCTTTTTAAGAGAAAAGCTGATTTGTCACAGAATTCCCACTGGTTTGCGGAGATTTGGTGCGCCATTGGGAACCCTGGCAAATTTCTACAAAGGCGTGGTGGAAAGTGTGCTGACCGGCTGCATCACGGTCTGGTATGGGGACACCAATACCCCTGAGCATAAAGCCCTGCAAAAGGTAGTGGACACAGCCCAAGACATCACAGGCAAAACCCTTCCCACCATCCAGAACATCTGCAGGGCATACTGCCGCAATCATCAAGGATCCACACCACCCTGCACACGCTGTGTTCTCGCTGCTGCCATCAGGAAAGAGGTGTAGGTGCCACGAGACTCGCACCGCCAGGTTCAGGAAGAGCTGCAACCCCTCCACCATCAGACCCCTCAACAACAAACTCATTTCATCTCCGAGGTATTGCACTACCAATAAGGGGTCATTTTGCCTCTCCTGCAGGAAAAAGAATCTTCATGTGAAGTAATGAGAAGGGTCCTTCCATTCGGCCCACTGATGCTATTCCACCCACTAAGTTCCTCCCATCTTTTTTCTCCAGACTCCAACATCTGCAATCTCTGCGTCTCAATCTTACATGACACTAAATGGACAAAATCCAGCACGTTTCATGGGAAATTCCCCAAGCGCCATCAGCTCACAGCTCGCCAACATAAGCAGGAACCCCGCGTTCAACTTCTTCCCATCTAATGAGTGAAGGTCTACTTGGCAGTCACCACAATGCGAATTGCACGGGCCGCGGCGAAAGGTTCGCGATGGCACACTCACCACCTCGCCAGCCACCAGCAGTCCCTTGCGAGAGGTCAGGAAACTTCTGTCCGCGATCAACGCGCGAAGTCCCGGCTGGGACGCGGAAGCGGGCTCCGGAGATTCGCGGTCACCCATCGCGGCGGCTGGATCGGGGAGGGGACGGGAAAAGGGGGGGGGGGGGGCAGTGAAAGGGAGAAGGGGAAACTTCAGTGCAGGAAACGGGGGGAAACCAAAGCCCCGTTTGAACCAAGAAATACAGGGGGTCTTCAGCGGAAAACGGAAACAGTGTTGAGAGACTCGGGAGGGTCCGATCTCAGGAACCCAGACAATGGGACGATTGGAGCGAGAATAAAATCAGCCAACAGGAAATTTAAAAAAAAAGCAAGCGGACTGGGTGCTGTTCGCAACCCCACTGTCAAATTTCAAGCAGCCTTCCACTGCACGAGAACTTTGCAGAAGCCCCGGAGAGCACATTTAATTTGCCACTGCAAAAAGTTATGAACAACTTTGCTAACTCTATTTATCTGCACAAGACTCTGCAAACAATCGTGAAACTCTAACAACTTTAGTCCTCAATTTCAAAAGTAACGTTATAAATCTTTAAAACATTTAAATGTTCACTTCCCAATCATTCAAGAGGCTTGACACACGCGATTAATATCTTCGGAAAGTTCACTTCCAAAAACAAACGTCGGAGAAACTCGTGCAAAATGTTATCTTTGAGGCCAAATGCGTTAATAGTTTGTTTTCTGCAAACTGATACTTAAAAGAGATTAAGAATTTAAATATTCCGGGTCTAACTCTTGGGGAGGACTTCCAATTTGGGTCTCAGCTCTCAAACAGCTTTGGCGGGTGTTTGCCAAGCATCAGCTGTGAAATTGAAGTGCACACCAAACTTCCTGAGAGTTCCACTTCCTGTCATATTCTGTTTAATTGAAGCATTAGCGAGATCAGCTGCTAGGTTAATAAGCTGTATCACAGGAAACAGGCCCACGTCCCCACCAGCTCCCACTGACCACCAGGCACCTCAAGAAGGCAGGCAACATTAAGAAGGGCCTTCTCCTGCACCCTGGTCACCACCCCTTCTCACTGCTACCTTCAGGCAGAGGGTACAGAAGCCTGAAGATCACTACTTTCAGGTTCAAGAACAGTTTTTACATCCAAATTTTGTCACGTTACAGCTTACAAAGTGAGGGTGAATACGATAGATGGCTACGATGAGCTGAACACCTCCTAGGCCTGCTTTGGGAAGGAGAACCCAACAGTGTCTATGAGAATCCCAGCAAAGGCTGAGGACCCTGAGATATCTATCTCCAAGGCTGTCATCAAGAGGGTGAACCCCTGCAAGGAGAGTAGTGAGAGCTGCCTCAATGACTATCAACCAGTAGCACTAACATCTCCTGTGATGAAATGCTTTGAGGTTGATCATGGCCAGAATTAACACGTACTTAAGCAAAGGACTGGACCTACTGCAATTCACCTATCGCAGATGCAGTATCACTGGCTCTCCATTCAGCTCCAGATCACCTCGAAAACAGCCACTCGTACATACAGCTGGTCTTCATCAACTGCAGCTCAACCTTCAGCACCATTATTCCCTCAGTGCTGGTCAACAAGCTCCATACCCTGGGCCTCAGCATCCCCCTCTGCCACTGGATCCTTGACGTCCTCATCGGAAAACCACAGTCAGTACAAATTGGAAACAATGGGAGTCGAGATATAATTTTTAAAAATTTTTAAAATTTTTTATTTTTCACACTATAAACCACATTGATCAAGATACATACATTTTCCTTTTCAAATATATACAGTGTTGTTTTCTCCCCCCCCTTCCCCTCCCACCCTCCCTACCTCCCCTCCCATTCATTTAAAATTCAGAATCTAATTTTGAGACCTTAAATTAAGCATACTTCGATCCTTGAAAAACCAAAACAAACCCGACTGTGACAGATTTTCATTGAGATTTTTATTGAAAATAACACAATAAGCACCTTTCAAAATTGCCATCATTGTCTGAAAACATCAACACATTTTAAACCCTTCAAAATCACTCTCCCTATCGTCGTCTGAAGCAAAGATGGCAGCGAGAACATCCAGACTCTCACTGTTTAAACAGTCATCATAGAGGGTCCCCGTCCATATCTGATATGGGGGGTTCAACTTCATTGTCAGTGTCCCACAATAAATCATCTTCCGTGCCATCAATTGCATGAGAGATACCGCACTTGTTAAATGATTTTATCACAGTCTCTACTTTAACTTTGCCCCATGCCTTGAGCACAAAGTCACACATCACATCAAGTGATGCAGGATGCATTGCCCCGCTTTTTGTAAAGGACCTTTCTGCACTCAATATCCATGTATTCCATTCCTCGTGCACATGGTCTTTGAATGGCTTGTTCAAGCAGAAATTGAGAGGATGGAATATAGACGTCAAACCTCCTGGGATAACCGCCATGTAAGTATTATGTAGTGCCTGTACTGACAATAACCACACCAGGAGTGCGAGTATAAGACAACTTTAATAAACTAATATGTACACTAAGAGGTCTTGTCTCTCTGCAAGACGAATCTGGAAGGTTAGACTGTAGCTCTGGACTACTTTATAGACAAAGTCACCGAGATGACCCCTGGTGACCTAGTGGTGTAATTACATATCAGCACAGTGCTACTTTAGTGTTTCTCAGTTAAGTGGCTACAAAACCAGACCAGCAAACTCCATTCTTTGTGTAAACCCCCGACCGCCTGTTCCACACATTGTCTATCCATAGCTCTACACCATTTTCATCCATCCACGCTTTTCATGAAAATGTACAAAAATATCTGCAGGGAATTTCATTTTCTGTTTAATTTTGTGTTTGAAGATTACCATGGGTCTTAACTTCGTCCCATCGGCCATGCACGATAACACCACGGTAAACATGGACTTTCGTGGCCTGTACTTCTGGTTTGCACAGTTTTAACATCTTTCTATTCCCCTGTTCTATTGACTGTCATGTTGAAATTCATGGGGGTTGCATCCACGTTTCCAATATTTGCCAATTCAAACTGGTGTTTCTGCTGGTTCCATATAATAAATTGGGGAAAACGTATAACTTTATGATCAACATCTTTTAGTAGTTTCTGTGCAATTTTTGTTTTTTGGCATAATACCTGATCTTTCCTGTTCATGAAATGATTGCATCAGCCGACTGTAGCCTCAAAATCATCACTGAGGTCTGGGTGCGACTTGGCCCACTGCAGTGCAAATGTTCTTATTTTATTTTGGGTGACTATATAGCAATCTCGCTTCTGTTCACGTACCCATTCTGCAACGTGAAATTCCAACTCTGGCCAATGAGTGATTCCTTTTCTCAAAGAACTTTTCCTTATTGGTATTTTTCTTAAAAGTCTTCTCTTTCTTTCTCCAGTCTCTCACCAACTTCTTGTACACATCAAATTTTCTTGAAGCAACACAGTTGTTGGTTTTCTTGGCCATTTCTATCACTTTCAACTTAAAGCTCGCTTCATATTTTCATCATGTGGTGCGTTGCGTCGATGGCCCATCTTAAGCATCGCGAGCTTTGGGGGTCGATTTTTACGGCGGTCAAAGGGGCACCTCAGGCAGCCAGAAAATGGGGGTCGACTTGTATGCCAGATATACCATAAAACCCTTAAAATGAGGCTGAAAAAGGGGGGTCAACTTGTATGCCGAAATATACGGTACTCAGGGACCAAAGATCTGTTTGAACTATTAAAACATCACCTTTTTTTCTTGCACTTACTGCTATTGTAAATATTTATCTCTCTATTCTTTTATATTTATTATCTCTTTTTCTACTCGGGCATATTGTGGTAATTTAATTTATACCTATTTTATTTGATGTATCTGACATACCTGTTTGGCTGCGGCAAATGAGAATTTCAGTGCATCTGTACACTGTGCATTTATACCCACACTATCATCCTCCCAGAGTTTTCTCCTCGCCTACACATTAGAAGAACTTGCAGTGGCCAATTAACATAGCAGCCTGGACATCTTTCGCAGGCGAGAGGAAAACCAGAGGGTGTAGAGGAAACTCACGTGGTCACAGGTGGACCATGCAAACTCCTCACTGTCAGCAGTAGTAATCTGGATTGAATCCGGGTCTCTGCCGATGTGAAGCGGTGGTTCTCTGAGATGTACCTCTGTATCATTCAAAGGGTTGAGAATCGTGAAACCTAAAACTATATCAGTCAAGGTGGATTTGTCAAAAACCATAGATTCCAGACAACTGCCTGAAGTACTCATGGCCAACCAATGCCCCAGGAGTCATGGAACCAGCTACTCAGAGAGTGGTAGAAGCAGATATGCTCATTGGTGTTTAGAAAGGATATGGCTAAATACTTGATAGATAAAAGAAATGCAGAGTGTTTGGAAAAGAGACAAGGGAGGGACTGAATGGCCTCTGTGCTGTCCCAATTGTTTTCTTCTAGTCTATTGAGGCAACCAAGAAACCAAATTTCTTTCCATACATCAAAATACTGCAAGTGCTGAGATGTCAGAGGTCCATGGCAACTCACCAGAATTCTCAACCCTTCCCACCCCACCCATCAAGCACAGCAAGCTTCAGCAGGAAGAAACAACTTGCCTTTCACATCCTGCTGTCTCTGATAACACTAGACTTGGGGAAATGCCCTGTCTACAGCTAAACATGTTCGATTCTACCCACAATTCATCAATGAAGTAAATGATCAAATTCTGTTCTGAGTCAGTAAAACATCATCATCTTGAAATGAACCAAAAATTGAGCAATTAAAGGGCAAGTTTCTAATTTAAACCTGAGAATCACTGAGGATGTTTGAAAAGATCTTTCCAAATTTTTTCTAAACTAGGGCAAGCCCAGAACATGTGAACCAAACAAGCTTCACCAATTTTACATTTGTCACATAGAGGATTTATATCTGAATAAAAATGAGACAATTTAACTTTAGAAGTGTACTCTCTGGACCACTTTAAATTGCAACAAACAGCGTCGTGCACAAAAGGAGGTCATATGAATCAGATTACAAATAGAGTCCCAGACCCATCTGAAATCGTTCTTAATTTTAACTAATAAGGCTCTCCTTAAATCAAGCAAATTATTATAAATAAGGGATATAAGGGATCTTAAACCCTTATGAGAAAGTTGTAAATCAAAAAGTGTATTAAGAATGTTTGCCTCAGGAATTTGTGGAAAGTCAGGGATCTGAGACTGAACAAAATATCTAACTTGTAAATATAAAAAGAATTAGTTTCTAACTCTAATCTCTAAGATTAGATTCTTGACTCTAACTTTGTCCTTTATTATCTTTTATACTATATTTTAAAACATGATAAATCTCTTGAATAATTCCAACCTATAACTCACTTCGAAATAACTGTTATTCTGTGTATAAATCTCCAAACCCCTCTATCAGATTCCAGCCTGTATCTGAACCCTGTGTTTGAACCCCTTCATCAGATTTCAGCCGGTAACATCCTCCTGGTATCTCTCATTGTACATAGAGATTCTCCAAATATTGTAATTTCTACTTTCTCATAGACTAAGGAAGTTCACCATGTCCCCTTTTCCTTCAACAACCTCTACAGGAGCACCACTGAAAGCAGATGCACTGGATGCATCACAGTGTGCCACAGGAACTGCTCTGTTCAGAATCGGAAGAAGTTACAGAAGGTGGTGAATGCCGCTCAGAGCATCACACAAGCTTCCCTCCCTTCCATGGACTCCATCTACATCTTCCACTGCTAAGGAGAGGTAACCAACATACTGTTGGCAGGCCATTGTAGAACGATCTGTTGAACAAAATGGTGGATTTGGTAAAGTAAAGCCAGAGATGTACAATTCAGTGATCAGAGGTGGAGTGGGTGAGCAAATTTCCTGGGAGTCACTATTTTGGAGGATCTTTCCTGAACCCAATGCACAAATTTCATTGTGAAGAAAGCAAATCAGCACCTCTACTTTCTCAGGGGTTTGTGGAGGTTCGGCAAACTTCAACAAATGTGTAGTGGAAAGTGTGCTGGCCATCTGCATTACTGTCTGATATGGGGGCACCAATATTTCTGAGTGGAAAGCCCTGCAAAGGACACAAATCAGTTCATCACAGGCAAAACTCTCCCCACCATCAAGGAAGTCTATAGATTGCTGCAGCCGCAATCAGCAAGGATCCACACCACCCAGGTCATTCTCTGTTCTCACTGCAGGCATCGATAAAGAGGTGTAGGTGCCACAAAACTTGAACCACAGGTTCAGGTACAGTTGCTACCCCTCCACCATCAGACTCTTCAACACAAACTCAGAGTCTCATTTAAGGACTCTTACTTTGCTCATTATTTATTATTTAACATTTATTTGCTGTATTTGCACAATCAGTTTGTTTGTATTTCCTTCTATGTTTACATTTCTCTCTTTTGTATGCTTATCTTACTTTGAGTACAGTTTTTCGCACTACTGATAAATAAAAATTCTGCCTGTCCTGCAGAAAAAATAGAATCTCAGGGTTGTATTTGATGTCTTCTATGTACTCTGACAACAAATCTGAACTTTGAACTTTTGACTGGATGCAGGTTTGTTAGCTTCCTTTAAGAGGGGATTGGATGCAGGCAAGTGGGACTAAAGCAGGACGGCACGTTGGTCGACATGGACAAGATGTTGTGCTAAATGACTCTGTGACTGAAGGACCCATCACACCCTGGACACACTCTCTTTCCTCCCATCAGGAAGAAGGTTCAAGAGTGTGAAAGCGCACACCAAGAGGCTTAAAGCAGTTATTTCCCCACAGCCATCAGGCTCTTGACTAAACCCCACAACAATGCTCTCATGCTGTTCTTCCTTTGTACTAAATGACCTTTCTTTTTGTTGTAGTTCTCTACTCTGATCATAAGACAAAGGAGAAAAATTGGGCCATCAAATCTGGCCCACCATTCTATCATGGCTGATTCACTATCTTTTTCAACCCTATACTCCTGCCTTCTCCCTGTAATCCTTGATTTCCTTCTTAATCAAGAAGATATCCACCTCAATCTTAAACATACCCAATCACTGCCGTCCGCAGCAACCAATTCCATAGATTCATTGCTCTCTGGGTAAAGAAATTCTTCCTCATCTCTGTTCTAAAAGGACATATTTGTATTCTGAGGCTGTGCACTCTTGTCCCAGGTTCCCCCACCAGAGGAAACATCCTCTCTCTGTCTATTATGGCACAGAAACAGGCCCCTTCGGCCCTTCTAGTCTGTGCTGAACCATTTTTCTTGCCTATTTTCACTGACCTGCACCCAGTCCATAGCTCTCCATACCTTTCCTATCCATGTACCCATCCAAATTCTGCTTAAATATTAAAATTGAGCTCGCATTCACCACCTCAACTGGGAACTCGTCCACACTCCCACCACTCTGTATGAAGAAGTTCCCCCTCGTGTTCCCCCTAAATTTTTTCCTCTTTCACTCTTAAGCCATGTCCGCTGGCTTGTATCTAACCTACCCTAAGTGGAAAAAGCCTATCTACATTTGCTCTGTCTGTCCCCCACATAATTTTAAATACCTCTATCAAATCTCCCCTTATTCTTCTACGCTCCAGGGAATAAAGTCCTAACCTGTTTAACCTTTCCCCATAATTCAGTTCCTCAAGTCCAGGCAATATCCTAGTAAGTCTTCTCTGCACTCTTTCTATCTTATTGATATCTTTCCTGTAGTTAGGTGACCAAAACTGTATGCAACACTCCAAATTTGGCCTCACCAATGTCTTATACAACTATACCATAACATCCCAATTCCTGTACTGAATACTTTGATTAATGAAGGCCAATAAGCCAAAAGCTCTCTTTACAACCCTATCCACCTGCGACACCACTTTCAAGGAATTATGTACCTGTATTCCCAGATCCGTCTGTCCTACTGCACTCCTCAGTGCACTACCATTCACCGTACATGTCCTTTCTTGGTCTTTCCTTCCACAATGCAACGCCTCACATTTGTCTGCATTCAATTCTATCTGTCACTTTTCCAGCTGGTCCAGATCCCTCTGCAAGCTTTGAAAATCTTCTTCACTGTCCACAATGCCTTCAATCTTGCAAACTTGCTGATCCAATTACCACATTATCATCCAGATCATTGATCTAGATGACAAACAACAATGGTCCAAACACCAGTCCCTGACACACATCACTAATCACAGGTTTCCAGTCTGAGAAGCAATCATCCACCACTACTCTCTGGCTTCTCACATCCAGCCATTGTTGAACCGAGTTCACCACGAATACCTAGTATCTGCACCTTCCTGACTAACCTCCCATGTGGGACCTTGTCAAAGTCCTTGATAAAGTCCATGAAAACAACATCTGCAGCCTCTCCTTCAACAACTATCCTGGTAACCACCTCTAAAAACTCTACAAGAGTTAAACACGACCTACCACACACAAAGCCATATTGACTATCCCCAATCAGTTTCTGGCTATCCAAATAATTGTATATCCGATCTCTTAGAACTCCTTCCAATAATTTACTTACTACTGACATCAGGGTCACTAACCTGTAATTTCCAGGGCTACTTTTGGAGTCTTTTTAAAACAATGTGAGATACCCTCCAATCCTCCGGCACCATCATGGCTAAGGACATTTTAAATATTTCTGCCAGAGCCCCTGTGATTTCTACACTAGCCTCCCTCAATGTCCAAGAGAAAATCTTGCTCAGCCCTGGGGATTTATATCCACCCTTATTTGCTTTAAGGCAGCAAGCACTTCTTCCTCTTTAATCTGTATATGTTCCATCACCTCACTGCTATTGTTCCTTATTTCCCATAACTCTTTTCCCATTTCCTGGGTGAATATTGATGAAGAAAAAACAGTTAAGATCTCCCCCATCTCTTTTGGCTCCAATTAAAGCCGATCACTTTGATCTTCAAGGGGACCAATTTTGTCCATTACGATCCTTTTGCTCTTAATATACCTGTAGAAATCCTTAGGATTTTCCTTTGCATTGTCTGCCAAAACAACCTCATATCCAGCTATTACAGTATTCAATAGGTTTCAGTGAGATACCCCTCATCCTTTCAAACTCCAGTGAATATAGTCTCAGTCATTAAACATCCCTCATGAAAACTCATGGAAGAACCCTTCTCATTGTACCAGTGAAAATAAACCGAAACAGGGCTAAGTTAGTTTCTCTCTACTCTGAGTCCCATTCGAATGGTTTTCATTTGAAAACCAATTAATGGTAACAGATCAGCATAAACCCGATCACCTTCTGAAAAGTTGATTCAATTTGGATCAACTCTCACAAGTGCAAACGCGACAAAATAACCTCCACAGGAAGCTATATAGAAACTAGGCATCAAATACTTCCAACTACTTCCCACCAAAGGACCTACGTATTGTGTACTTTGGACAGATTGAACTCTTCAGTGTAACCCTTTCCTGGCTTTTCACAGTGGATTTCAGCGTATGGCTGATTGAGTGTATTAAGTATAGAAGGCACTGCGGTTTTTTTTCATAGAACAGCGCAGTACAGGCTCCATAGCCCACAATGTTGCACCGACCTGTGTGAACCTACTCCACAACAATCTAACCCTTCACTACGTCATATCCAGAACCCCCAATTTTTCTTATATTCATGTGCCTTTTAAAAAGTCTTTTGAATGTCCCTATTGCACTAGCCTCTATGACTATGCCTGGCAATACATTGCTGGCACCTACCACTCTGTGTAAAAACTTACCTAGAACCATAGAACATTGCAGCACAGAAACAGGCCCTTCAGCCCTTCTAGACTGTGCCAATATTTTTCTGCTTAATTCCACTGATCTGCACCCGGACCATATCACTCCGTCACCTTCCGTCCATATATTTGTCGATTGTTCTTAAATGTTATTTACCAATTCAGCTGGCAGTTTGTTCCACACTCCCACAATTCTCTGCATGAAGAATGTTTCCATTAAACTTTTCCCCTTTCTCACTTAACCCATGTCCTCAAGATTTTATCTCACATAACCTCAGTGGAAAAAGCCTGCTTGCATTTACTCTATCCATACCCATCAAATCTCCCCTCATTCTTCAACTCTTCAGGGAATAAAGTCCTTATCTGTTTAACCTGTTCTTCAAGTCCTGGCAACATCCTTATAAATCTCCTCTGCACTCTTTCAATCTTATTGATATCCTTCCTGTAGTTAGTTGACCAAAAACTCCAAATTTGTCCTCACCAATGTCTTATACACCTATACCATAACACTCCAAGCCCTATACTCATTAGTTTATGAAGACCAAAAGCTCTCTTTATGACCCTATCTACCTGTGACATCTTTGAAGGGAATTATCTGTATTGTCAGATCCCTCCATTCTACCGTACTCCTCAGTGCTCTACCATTTGCAGTGTATGTTCTACCTTGATTTGTCCTTCCAAAGTGCAACACCGTACACTTGTCCGCATTAAGTTCCATCTGTCATTTCGCAGCCCACTTTTCTAGCTGGTCCAGTTCCTTCTGCAAGCTTTGAAACCCTTCCTTAGTGTCCTCTACACCTACAAACTTTTTGTCATCTGCAAACTTTCTGATCCTCTGATGTCTCCCTTAAACTTTCCTTCAACAGATGTCCTCTGGTACTTGCTATTGTCCTTGCAGGAAAATGGTGCTAGCTGTCTATCCTACCCAAACCTTTCATAATCTTATACACCTCGATTAAGTCACCTCTCATCTTTCAACGTTTCAAAGAGAAAAGCCCTAGCTCTGTTAACCTTGATTCAAATGACATGTTCTCCAATCCAGGCAACATCCTAGCACATCTCCACTGTACCCTCTCCAAAGCATCTACATATTCTACTGTGATTGAGAGTATCGGAGCTGGGATTTGAAGGGCTTTGAGTGCTGAAGGCTTCCTGATCTTTTTGGAGGTTTGGATCTGGAGCTTGGGTTGCCGATGAATCAAACAGGAGTATGTGCAGATGTGGGAGTGATGAAGACGAATCCATGGACTCTCATGGTGACTCTGTCTTAAGGCAGACAAAAGTTGACATATATAGTGTATATTACATTTTTAATGTATTATTACTTGACAATAAAAAGAACCTTGAACTTGGAACATGGTGATGTCAGACTGCAGACTTTGGTGAGGAGGGGGATTCAGACAGGAGGGTCTGTAGGATGTTTTAATGCTGGCCTTTGGTTTCACAGTGTGATACTGGCATTTGTCAGGAGATGATTGGGGTAGTTTTTCCATTTAAAAAATCTAGATAAAGAATGGGAACGGAGATCAGGTTACATTTACAGTGCATTCAATAGTTTAAAAGTGCCATGCTGGGCTCAGCTCCATACATTGGATGGTGCAGCCTGTGGGAATTTTGAAACACTGTGCTTATTCTTGATGACTGGACCTGCAGGAAGTTCCTCAGGTTTGGTCAAGTTGAGTACCACCTAGAT
The DNA here is from genome assembly GCF_036971445.1 of Narcine bancroftii. Taxonomy (NCBI): domain Eukaryota; kingdom Metazoa; phylum Chordata; class Chondrichthyes; order Torpediniformes; family Narcinidae; genus Narcine; species Narcine bancroftii. The sequence continues at coordinate 96,188,233 of NC_091478.1, forward strand.
GCATGGTGGTGGAACCATGGGGCTGGAACTTGTGTATATAGCTACTCTCCAGAGGTGGTCACCCCGCAAGTGAAGGAAAGAGTCAGACCACCAGGCAGAGGAAGGGGAGAGAGGCAGACAGGTAGTGAAGAAAACCATGGGTGCAGCTCATTACAACGGTGGGGTGAATGCAGCTAACAAGTCCGGTGATCGTGGCACTGTGGTGGGCTGAAAGGCAGAGGAATAAGAGTGACAGAAGACTCGGTAGTGAGGGGAATGGTCGGAGACTTCTGTTGTCATAGATGTGGTTCCAGATGGTGCCTGGTTAAAGGCATCAGAAAACAGTTGCAGGACTTTCAAAAGGAAGTGCAAATGGCAAGAGGGTAGTGTCTCTGTTTCAACAATGAGGAGGAGGTGTATATTTAACAGAACCAGAAATATCAATAAAAGAATTACATAAGAAATTGAAGGAATATGGAGAAGTGTCGGGATACAAGATTAACGCAAATAAAAGTGAAGCAATGCCAACGAATAATGCGGATTTCTCAAAATTTAAGAAAGAATCACCATTCAGATGGCAAATGCAAGCAATACGTTACCTAGGTATACAAATAAATAAAAATCTCGGCCATCTATATAAACTCAATTATTATCCACTAATGAAAAAATTACAGTACGATTTAGAGCACTGGAAAGACTTACCACCAACACTAATAGGAAGGATAAACTGTATTAAAATGAACATTTTCCCAAGGATACAATACCTATTTCAGGCATTGCCAATACACTTGACGGAGAAATTCTTCAAAGAGTTAAAGAAAATAATAAGGAAATTTTTATGGAAAGGGGGGAAACCGAGGATAGCACTAGATAAATTAACAGAATGGTATAATCAAGGAGGCTTACAACTGCCAAACTTTAAAAATTATGATAGAGCCGCACAATTAAGATACCTATCAGATTTTTATCAAACAAGGGAAAAGCCAGATTGGACTAGATTAGAACTAGATAAAATATGGGAGAAGATACCCGAACATATATTATATATCTTTCTTTGGCTTGGCTTCGCGGACGAAGATTTATGGAGGGGTACCCCCTCCATATATTATATAAATGGGATGAAAAATTGGTACAACATAGGAATTCTCCAGTATTACATCATCTGCTCAATATTTGGAAGAAGATTCATGTAGAAAGGAATAAAACAAATTACCAACTACCAAAACTAATACTGATGCAAAATCAGCTAATTCCTTTTACAATAGATAACCTTTCCTTTAGAGAATGGGAGAAAAAAGGGATCAAAAGAATAGAAAATTGCTTTTCAGGAAATAAATTATTATCCTTTGAACAAATGAAGGATAAATATAATATAACTCACGATACAGTGTTGGCATATTACCAACTGAAATCCTACTTGAAGGACAAATTGGGAAGCAGTCTGAGGTTACCAGAGGGAAGTAATTTTGAATATGTGATTACAGACACAATGATAATCAAAAAATTTATAACAAACATGTATATTAAACTGCAAGAAAAGGAGAATGAGGAAACAAATGGTAAAACTAAACAAAAATGGGAACAAGATCTAAACATAAAGATAAAGAAGGAAACATGGGAGAAGTTATGCTCAGGAACTATGAGAAATACAATAAACACGAGGTTACGTATGATACAATATAACTGGATACACAGGCTATACATTACACCTCAAAAGTTAAATAAATGGGACCCAACAGTATCTGACAGATGTTTTCGCTGTAAAAAGGAAATGGGAACAACAATTCATGCAATCTGGACATGTGAGAAAGTGAAAACATTTTGGGAAGATCTAAACCAGATATTAAATAAAATCACAAAAAGCAATATACCAAAAAACCCAGAGATCTTCCTCCTAAGTAACATAAAAAACAAAGAATTTGGACTTAAATTGGATGGTGCACAAAAAAGATTTGTTAGGATAGCCCTAGCTGTAGTAAAAAACTGTATTATGTCAGCCTGGAAATTAGAAGATAACTTGAGAATACAACAATGGTATATAGAAATGAATAAATGTATTCCATTAGAAAAAATAACATATAATTTAAGAAATAATATTACAATATTTGAACAAATATGGGAGCCATACATGAAACACAATAGAGAAAACCTACCGGGGACATCTACCGTCTAAAATGACAGAAGGAGAAGGGAATGAAAAGAATTGACTCAGTGGAATTTCTTGTTTATTTTTACTGAGTGACAACATTGTTTGACGGGTTTAATGTATCTTAGATTCTGAACTTTAAATGAATGGGAGGGGAGGTAGGGAGGGCGGGATGGGAAGAGGGAGGGGGGGGAGAAAACGACACTATATATTTGAAAAGGAAAATGTATGTATCTTGATCAATGCGGTTTATAGTGTGAAAAATAACAAATTTAAAAATAAACAATGAGGAGGAGGTCGAGCAACATGAGTTGAGTGAGTTAGTTGAAGGTCATGAAAGAGGCTATGGTCTCTGGATGACTTGCAGTCCTACCCCCAACGAGTGGAGGAGTGGGTGGATAGGTTAGTTAAATGTGAGCCTTAGAGAGGTGTCATCAGCGAATTTGTAGTTTGAGTTGGAATCAAACTTGGACACACAGTCACGGATCTCTAGTAATTGAAAGGGAAAAAAGACTTCTGGAAATCGAGGCCCTATTTTGAGGTCAGGCTGATTTCACTATCACAAGACAGGATCTGGCAAAAGTAAACGGGGAATAGCTGCTTACAGGAAGATCTACCTGTGATGCTTGAGAGTCTTTTAGAACATTACAGCAAAGTCCCATGATGTAGTGCTGACCTATGTAAACCTACTTCACATTAATCTAATTTTTCTCACCCTCATACCTGTAACTCTTACATCCATGTGGCTAGATGTTTGAATGCCCCTATTGTGGCAGCCTTCACCACCACCCATGTCATGTGCCAGACCAATGGAGGTAGAGGTAAAACATTAAAAAAAAGAGGTCAGGTGGAGGAAAACAAGTCATACAGGATGAAGCTAAAACCCATCCAGGGTGTGTGGTGTGCCTAGAGCAGAGGGATCCAGGACTACAAGGTACTTAGTACCTTGAAAGTGGTGTCACAGGTAGAAAAGGTGGTCAACAAGACCAGTGTGCCAGAAGCCTTTTTGACCACCCTATCGACCTTTGTCTGGTACCTGCCAATCAACTTCCTGTCCCCGCAACTCCACCCTTCACCCTCATCCATCATCCAACATCCCTCCCTGACTCACCAGTCCCCCTACTGGCCACTATCCCACCCTGTCCTCATTATGCAGGCTTTCTCTCCCCTGTGCTCTCAGTCTCGTTCCAACCCGAAATGTCGACCATTCTTTTTCTCCCACCGATGCTGCTTGACCCACTGTGTTCCTCCAGCAGATTGATTTTGGTTCAGATTTTAGCATACGAAGTCTTTTTGTCAATATTACATGTGGAGAAAGCAAGCCGTGCACATGCAGAAACACCAGCTCTTCATGCACCATCTATACTGAGCAACATGCTGACAAATTCCTCATCAAGCCCCATCACACCTGGAGGAGTCACGTGATGGAGTAGTGGCCGGACGGTGAACTCCAGCCCTCTCCAGAAAAGTCGGGAAAAACAAGAGAAAACACAAAGGCACAGAAATAAAAGTTACAGAAAAGTGAGTATAAAGGTGGAAAGAAGATGGCGACAAAAAAAGAAAAATCGAAAGCAACGGTAAGAAGAGAGGAAGAGAAGACAAAGGAGGAAAAAGGTGAAGGCCTTACCTGTCCGAAGAGGCCCGCTGCGGAGAGAGAAACCCGCTCCCTCAGGTCGGTAAATAATGGACTACAAAAATGGCTCGCTGAGCCGAGTAAAAGTGCGCAACCGCGCATGCGCGATGCGAATGAAAAAAAACACACCGACGGGAGGGGGGACCAGCTGGGGAGTCGACCTCAACAGCCGGCAACGACAGCTGCAGAACACCTGCAGCAAGAAGAGACCACAGAAGACAATAGAAACAAGAAAGAAGAGGAGGAAAGGGCAACAAAGAAACAACAGATGGTCAACCCAGAGGAAGAAGAAGAGGAAGAGTATGGCGAAATAGAAGAAGAAAAGAAAGGCAAGGTAAAGGATATACTTGCTCTTATTAAAGGATACATGGAGTCATTTAAAGAATGGCAAACACAGGAATTTAAGGATTTAAGAAAAAGAATAAACAACACAGAAGAGAAAATAAATAAAATGGAGATGACCTTAACAGAAATGGGGAAAAAAATGGACAAGATGGAAGAGCGGGCAGTAGCAGCAGAAATGGAGGTAGAAGACTTAAAAAAGAAATTGGAGAAATCTAATAAAAAAACTAAAGAGACACAAGAACTACTAGCTCAAAAAATAGATACAATGGAAAACCATAACAGAAGAAATAACATAAAGATAGTGGGCCTTAAGGAAGATGAAGAAGGCAAGAATATGAGGGAGTTTATAAAAGAGTGGATCCCTAAGACCCTAGGATGTCCAGAACTACAGCAAGAATTGGAAATAGAAAGGGCACATAGAGTATTGGCCTCTAAACCACAACCACAACAAAAACCAAGATCTATTGTAGTAAAATTCCTAAGATATACTACAAGAGAAAAGGTACTGGAGAAGACAATGGAAAAAGTAAGAGAGGGCAACAAACCACTGGAGTATAAAGGGCAAAAAATCTTCATTTATCCAGATATAAGTTTTGAACTCCTAAAGAAAAGAGTTCAATACAGCAAAGGCGATTTTATGGAAGAAAGGGTATAAATTTATACTAAAGCATCCAGCGGTATTGAAAATATTTATTCCAGGACAACAAAACAGACTATTCTCGGATCCAGAAGAAGCACGAAAATTTGCAGAACAATTACAAAAATAGACTGAGGGAGGAAGAGGGGTAATGAGAGTTAAAATGATCACGATTGATATGTATGTGGGTAAAGACAAAAATAGACTGAGGGATGAAGACGGGTAATGAGAGTAAAAATGATCACGATTGATATGTATGCGGGTAAAGAGGTATAAGAGGGAATAGAGACAATGAGCATACATGAATGTATCTGTACTTAGAGGAAAATATAGATAGTATAGACAAGAATTAATAAGGGAAGGTAATGGAATAGAGAGAATAAGGAGGGAATTAAAAGAGTGACCTTTGTGACATATGAAAAGTGAAATCTTTTCTGGGGGAGGCGGGATGGGGGGAAATAGCGGTCACTGCAAAATCAGTTGACGCTTGCGAGTGGATTCGCAAATCCAAATGGAGAGGGGAGATGTGGTTGTCCGACAAGGGATAAAGGACAACTCAGGAGGTGAAGGGGAGATTGGGGATAAATAAGATAGAAATAGGAGAATAAGGAAAATGTTGGATGTTGTAGGAATGTTGTCTTATAAAGAGTTGAAAATAAGAAAACAGAAATGGAAAAGGAGGAAAGGTAATGATGGAAAAACGGAAAGAGAAGATAAACAAAATATAAAAGGGCTACGCTGAACTATATGTCTTTAAATATTAATGGAATACATAACCAAATTAAAAGGAAGAAACTACCAAATTTAAATGAATAAATGTATTCCATTAGAAAAAATAACATATTGGTTAAGAAATAATATTGAAATATTCGAACAAGTATAGGAGCCTTACATTAAATACAATAGCGAAAACCTACCGGGGACAAACATTACCTAAGTTGATGGAAGGAGAAGGAAAGAAAAGAATGGACTCAGTAGAATTTCTGGTGTAATTTTGTTGAATGACAACATTGTCTGACTGGCTTAATGCAACCTAGATTGTATACCTAAAATGGATGAGAGGGGGGGGTGGGGGGGTGGTTTGGGAGGAAAGGGGGGGGGAGAAAAAGTCACTGTATATGTGTGAAAAAGAAATAGTGTATATCATGGCTAATGTGATTTATGGTGTGAAAAAAAAAAAATAAAAAAAAAAAAAAGCCCCATCACACCTCTCCTTAACTCCCCATGAACAGTCACTTCTTGCATCGGGGGCAGTCACTGTTGAGACGCAGATTTCTCTCTTCAACAGAGGGCAGTGTTTTCCTGTGCTCAGCGCTGGGGAATAGAGGAAACTATCTTCCATGTAGATTGCATCAAAGTCAGGATTCTGGGCATTCAACTTCCTCTCCAGAACCACGAGCACAGAACCAGGCTGATTCCCCTCATGCGGGATAGGGAGCAAGTTTTATTTTTTTTAACAGAGGTGGTCTATTCAGTGATTATAAGAAATCACATGAATACAATATTACAGTACTTCAGTTACACACCATTTACATATTCAAATTATCGCCATCCAGAATACATTTGAGCCTCTGTAGTGCCCACTGGTGCTGTCACTCCCCTGTCACCTGTGGACACTGCATGCCCCTCTGGGGACACACGGACACAGACGCTACCCTGGAAAAGGGGAAGAAAATCAGCTCAGGACAAATCCGCAATTGCCCACTGCCTAGACCCATGAATGGCCAGCTTGCCATGCCCAGGAGCCAACCAACGGAGAGATCCCCCAAAGCGATGGAGAGATATGATCTACTGCTCTCACACAAGGCACGAAGCCAACCCTCATGTCCTCCCTCAGTCATGACTACACCTCAGAAGTCGCTCCCAGGTTTTGAGACACCCAGAGTCCTCGTCACTCTTTGCATCAATAATGAACAAAATAAATACATAGAAAATGTTTTATTAAAGCCGCAATATGATTACAGTGTACCCTCAAGCAATGGCAGATCGAGTCAAAGAAATTCACCATATAGATTTCACAATGCGGAATAAAAATTCGTTCTTATACCAAATTTATGCGTAAAAATAATAATTAAGTAAACCAAAATTCAAAGGAAACACATTTTGTTGATTTATGGCAAGGAGTTTGTGCTGCAGAAAGATTACAATATGGCCAGTTTTCTTGCACTACAAACTCCTCTGTGATCTGAGAGGGGTGGACTGTACTTTGAAATCCTTCTGAAGCACACAAGAAAAGCTGGGTGCTGGTTGTGTTTTTTTTAAAATAGAGGAGATATTGAGTGAAGAATATGTAAAATCTAAATAGTTCTGTCGGGGACTCAGAATGGGGCTCTGCCTGGAAGCTCACGTACAGGACACTTTATTTACCCAGTTATCCAATTAGCTGCATTGCTCATTTGCTCCTTCCTTTCACACGCTGCAGGCAGCCACACTGTAAATGCATTCCAAAGTCTTTTCTGTCTTGCCTTGGCAGAACTGCAAGGTGTGGAGTCTTTGAAAACTGAATGGAGAGGAAAAGGTTTCCACTGGAGGGGGAATGATGCAAATCTAGAGCCCAACACTATTAAACATACTAAATTAAAGCCAATGGCGAGATCTGGTTGAAATTCACTATCTACTGAGAATGTGGAACCAATTCCCATAGGGTTGATCGACAGCTGAGGCATTTAATGGGAAGCTGGAGAAGGAAGAAGGTGATGGCGGTGGATGGAGGAAAGATGGAAGCAAGGAGCCTCAATGGCAGCGTGCATCTGACAAACTGAGTGGCTCGTTTCAACACTGCAAATGCTCCATAATCTGATAAACAGTCATCGTGCAATTCTAACTGACCAAGAATACTACTCTGATGGAAGGTGTCTACGGAGATATTCACCCCTGGATTAAGGGAGAAAGTCAAAATCGGCCACTTATCTTGAATTCCCTCACAGGGGGTCCAGACGAAGAGCACGGAATGTTCTAGAAATGCATAATAATGTGCTGAGTGTGCAAGCTGGAGCTCCCTCAGGAGTTGGGCCAGAGTGGCCATCAGGATTATTTGCTGGTAGTCTTGTTCCTGTTCAATGTTATGCAGCTGTATATGAGGTAAGTGTCCACAGCGTAAACGATAACTCCAAGAAACCCAAAGACCTGGAGATCAGGCAGAAGATGTTTAACGTCCAGAAAGAATCACCCTTGATTATTCTCAACCCTCAGGTCTTTTCAAAGTTCATTAGCCAAAGTTCTATACAGTAGAAACAGGCCTTTGGCCCAATGAGTCCATGCCGATCAGGCTCATACTATTTGCCTGTATTCAGCCCCTATCCCTCTATACTTTGCCTACCCACGTACCTGCCCAAATGTCTTTTGAATGTTACAATTGCCCCTGCTTTGACGAGTTCCTCTGGGGAAGAGCAAGGTCAGATATTTACTCTAAAAACAAATCTTAAAATTAACAGTGCCCCTTACCAATTCTTCTTGATGTACATTAGAAAGTATCCTGTCTGAATATACCACAGCTTGGGACAGGAACTGCTCTGGGAGTTGTTATCGCACAACCCCTTTCCTCCATTCACTCAGTCTACACCTCCCACCTCCGGAGAGGAGCCAAAATTAATATCCCATACTGCCCCAATCACACTCGCTTCCCCCGGCCCCACCTTCAGCCAGAAGATGCATGTGTTTAAAAACACAAACCTCCAGATTCAAAGGCAGTTCTTTCCTGTTGTTATCAGACTCTTAAATCGACCTCCCATTAGTAAAAGATGATACCCCTTGCACTCTTTGAATTGTACTTCCTTCTTTAACATGAAATCCCTGAGCTTTTATCTTATTGCAATACAGTAAAATCCCCGTTACCCAGAATTCAAGCAACTGGCAGCTTCAACCAACCAGCAAAAGAAAAATTGCAGAAAATAAATAGGTAAAAAGTAGTTTAATTTTCTTATTTATTTTTTTATTTTAAAAAATTTACATACAGCACAGTAACAGGTCATTTCGGCTCACAAGTTTGTGCCGGCCAATTTACATCCTATTAACCTACACTCCCGGTACATTTTGAATGGTGGGAGGAAACAGGAGCCCCCAGGGAAAACCCATATAGACACAGAGAGAACAAACTTCTTACAGACAACGCAGGATTCAAACCCCGGATTGATTGGCGGCACTGTAAAGGTGTTGCGCTAAACGCTAGGCCAAACTTTCCGCTCAATTTAAATTGGTGCCCCTAGTGGTCAGTTTGCCAATCACGCAACACACAATCTCAAGCATCTGGCATCTACCAATCCCCATAGGTGTCCGATTCCAGGGGGTTTTACTGTAACATGTTTTTATTCCTGCACTACTTGCTGTACTATGGAGAGGTTGACTTGCCTGGGTAGCATGCAAAGCAATGCTTTTCACTTTATCTCGGCATATGTGACAACAAACAATTCAATTCTGTCGGTTAGCGTCACTCCTGTGTGACGTCTTTCTTTACATCACACAAGGCAACTGCACCATTTAAATCAGAAGATGTCCTGTCATGACCCTGGATGTTAATTCCACCAGTGGTGGTCTACCATGCTCCTGGCCCAGCGGCCCAGACACAAGCTGCGCACTGTCACCCCGCGGTCACCTGATAGTCACTCACCGCGCCTGTGATGACCCCCACTGTACAGCTGACAACCAGAGCCGTAATGCAGATAATCAGCAATAACAAGGCAGCGAATGCAGAGTTTAGAGAATCCTGAAAAGGAAAAAAAATTGAGCATTTTTGTTATTAACTAAAAGTCATTCCTTTTTTCCTTTCAAGTTGATGGCTGTTGTCACCAGGGAAAATCAAGCCCTTCCAGAAAGAATCAGTGGCTTTCTACATCACTCGTTCCCAGACAGCTACAGCATGGGACAAACCTTCCACAATGTCCCATCACACATTCCCTGGGGTCAGATGCAGAATGAGGCTTCTTCTGCACTGTTGTGCCACACACTCTTGGGTTCAGACACAGAATGAAGCTTTCATGGAGTGAAGTTCCTTTCACACTATCCTATCACATACTTCTGGAGTCAAACAGACAGAGGGTGAAGCGCCTTCCTCATTGCCCATCACACACTCCCCAGGTCAAATATAGAATGACGTTTGCTCCACATTGTCCCTCACACACTCCGTCACAGAGCGAAGCTCTCTTTAGAACCATAGAACACTCCAGCACAGAAACAGGTCCTTCAGCCCATCTAGTCCATGCTGAACTATTTTCTTGACTAGTCCCATTGACCTGTACCCAGACCATAGCCCTCCATTGACTTACCTATCCAAATTTATCTTAAATGTCAAAATTGAGCCTGCATCGACCATCTCTACTGGCACTCTCAACATCCTTTGAGTGAAGAAGTTTCTCCTAATGTTCCCCTTAAATATTTAACCTCTTGTTCCTGAATCACCAACTCTCAGTGGAAATGCCTGCTTGCATTTTCTCCATCTCTAACCCTCATCATTTTGTGTGCTGACCTGTTCCATCAGGTCAGCACAATATCAGGGTCTGATATTGTAGATAGTGAAGACAGTCAGCAAACATTTCAGAGACTCTTAGGACAGCATGGTCTGGGCACAGAATAAGGCTTTCTTTGCCCTGTCCCATCACACACTCCCAGGACCGGTATAGGATGGATAAACCACAATTATCTTTACCCATCTCATACTTCCCATTGTTTCCCTCTCATCACTGCCCACAGGCCTATCCTAAGGACCACACCAACCTTTGATGGTGTTTAAACTAGTTTGTATCATTAGCTTACCATCAGTGGCCAGAAGAGCTGGGTTATTTTGGAGTCAAACTTGAGTAGATACAAAAGATAGAAGGCCAGTGTGATGAAAGTTTCCATCAGCGGGACAGCCAGGAAAGCTCCGGTGTTGAATGAAGCAGCAAAACAGATGAAAGCCACGAAGGCAAGGACCTGCAGGCAGGGAAAAGGGACACGTCACTCGCCTCTCTGTGGGCATACCAGCCTCTCAGCATTCCCTGTACTCTGGAACAGGCCAACAGGTCATTCTGAGGATAGCCCTTACCCACATAGCATCACCTGGGCAATCACCACCAGTCAGTACGTGCCTGGTATCAACCACCTTCCACAAGAGATGGTCTTGAAACATTGGATTACCAAGTTCAACCTCCCTTTCATTGTGAGACGCTGCCTCAAGAAGGCAGCCAGCATCATAAAGCATCCCAATCACCCTGGTCACAACCTCTTCTGGCTGCCACCTTCGGACAGAAGGTACAGAGGTCTGAGATCCAGCATCACTGGGTTCAAGAACAGTTTTTTTTCTCCCAACAGCTAACAGGCTCTTGAACCTTCCTGTACTACCCTAACCCTGACCATAAACTACTCCTGGACCACCCAACATCTGTATGCACTATTGATACATCATTTTTCCTCTTAACCATCTTCAACTGTGGTTATTTATCCATCTTTTATATTTTTTATCTTTTTTTTTGCATGAGGATAGAATACACCTGATCTCAGAAACTAAGCAGGGTCAGGCCTGATCAGTACTTGGAGGGGAGACTGCCTGGGAACACCAGGTTCTGCAGGTTTCTGTGAAGGGCGCTGGATAAAATGGTGAATCTCTGTCTGCCTTAGGGTAGACAAAAGTCAAAGAATTTCATATATGCTACATTCTAAATGTAGTCTTACGTGTCAATGATGGAACCTTTACCTTTTACTATTCTTGTACCTGTTTGGCTGGGGGAAGTAGGAATTTCAGTGCAGATGTTTATTGTCAAGTACACCATGCAATGTATAGATACACCAAAACTCCTACTTGCTCCAACCTAAAAAATACTTCTAAAAAACTGCAAGAACAGCTAAGAAAAACTACAATGGTGTACTTAATTGAATTAAAAAGAGACAATAGATGCAAAGAAGATAGATAATTTAAAAAAAAACACATGTGGCCTGATTAGCAAGTTTGTGGATGACACTAAAGGGTCTGATATTGTAGACAGTGAAGACAGTTCAGCAGGATTTTTGATGGAATTCAATACAGAGAAATGGGAGGTTTTGCACTTTGGGAGGACTATTGTGGGTATGATCTACACAGTGAATGATAGGGATCTGGGAAGTGTGGTGGAGCAGAGCGATCTAGGACCTTGAGAATGGTATGACAGTTAGATCATGTGGCCAAATGGCTTTGGCATATTGGCTTTCATCAGTCAGAATATTGAGTAGAGAGTTGGAAGGTCACATTGCCAGTTATACAAGAGCTTCGGGGAACCCCATTTAGAGTATTATATTCAGTTTTGGTCACTGTGGTGCAGGAAAGATGTTGTCGAGCTGGAAAGGGCTCAGAGAAGACTCACGAGGATGTTGCCAGGACTTGGAGATCTGAGCTATAGGGAGAGGTCATCTCTCCTTCCCACGCCTCCCTTCTTCTCAACTCCCCTCATTCTCTTCTCTACTCCTGCACCTTACTCTCTCTCCATCACTCTCACTTCCCCGTCTTTCTCTCTCCACACCTAGCACTCCTCTTTCCAATTTCCTCTCTCTTGCTCTTTACCCCCTTTCTCTCCATTCCCTCCAAACCCACCCTTTTCTCCACTCTTCCTCTCACCAGCCACCCTCTCTTCAGACCCCACCTGCTTTCTTTCGCTCTCCCCACCCACTATTTCCTCTAACTCCATCCCTCCACCCTGCTTTCTTCCCATTTCTTTTCCTCTCTCCTCCTTTTCCATCTTTTCTTGCTCCACCCTCTCCCTCATTCCTATTCAACCATCCCTCTCTCCACTCTCTACATCCTTTCTCTTCTCCCACTCTCAACCCTCCATCACCCTCTTTCATTGCCTTCTATCTCTCCTTCTCTCTTCCATATTCTCTCCACCTCTTTCCTTCTCTCTCCACAATCATCCCTCTCCTCCCCCAAGTTCCCTCACTCTCCCTCGAGCCACCCTCCCTCTCCAGGCCCCTTCCATCACAACCAAAGCCACTCTCTCATCCCAATACCCCTCCCCTTCTCCCAAAATCCTCTCCAACATCATCACCTCCCCTTCACTCTTGCCCCACAAAATGCTCCCCTCTGCTCTCTCTCCCCACAAAATGCCCCCAGCATGCTCTCTTCACCCCTCCTCCCTCTCCACCCCCATTTTCTCCACTCTCTCCTCTCTCCAACCCCCCACTCTCTCTCTCCAATGCCTCTCTCCTACCCCCCTTCTCTCTCCAACCCCCTCTCTCTCTCCAACCCCCCTCTCTCTCTCCAACCCCTCTCTCTCTCTCCAACCCCTCTCTCTCTCTCCAACCCCTCTCTCTCTCCAACCCCTCTCTCTCTCCAACCCCTCTCTCTCCAACCCCTCTCTCTCTCCAACCCCTCTCTCTCTCCAACCCCTCTCTCTCTCCAACCCCTCTCTCTCTCCAACCCCTCTCTCTCTCCAACCCCTCTCTCTCTCCAACCCCTCTCTCTCTCCAACCCCTCTCTCTCTCCAACCCCTCTCTCTCTCCAACCCCTCTCTCTCTCCAACCCCTCTCTCTCCTACCCCCCTCTCTCCTACCCCCCTCTCTCCAACCCCTCTCTCTCTCCAACCCCTCTCTCTCTCCAACCCCTCTCTCTCTCCAACCCCTCTCTCTCTCTCCAACCCCCCTCTCTCTCTCCAACCCCCCTCTCTCTCTCCAACCCCCCTCTCTCTCTCCAACCCCCCTCTCTCTCTCCAACCCCCCTCTCTCTCTCCAACCCCCCTCTCTCTCTCCAACCCCCCTCTCTCTCTCCAACCCCCCTCTCTCTCTCCAACCCCCCTCTCTCTCTCCAACCCCCCTCTCTCTCTCCAACCCCCCTCTCTCTCTCCAACCCCCCTCTCTCTCTCCAACCCCCCTCTCTCTCTCCAACCCCCCTCTCTCTCTCCAACCCCCCTCTCACTCTCCAACCCCCCTCTCTCTCTCCAACCCCCCTCTCTCTCTCCAACCCCCCTCTCTCTCTCCAACCCCCCCTCTCCTACCCCCCCTCTCTCTCCTACCCCCCCCCCCTCTCTTTTCACCACCTCTCTCCCAGCTTTCCTTACTTACCATCTCGAGAATCTTCAGCACACTCCGTCTGGATTTTACAAACAGGAAGTTGACCTCCATTCGGCTGTTGTTTTGCCGACCGGGTGGTTCTGCTGCTGCCTGGGTGGGTTTGGACCCTTTCTCAACGCTTTGCTGCCCGTTGTGACCAGCTCCTGCTTGAGCAGCCAAGCCCCTGCCGTGTCTGCGTCCGATTGACGGGCCGAGTGACGGAGCCTTGGGTGAGGGGGCAAATTCACAAGGAAATGCGTTCATTTCTCTCTTCTGTCAACTGAACTCCCGTCCAATTCCCACGGTCAGTGCTACTAAAATACTGAAGAATGAGCAATTTTTAAAACCCAAAATAGACTTTATTCACAAAAAATCGTTCAAACTCTTTTTGCACCCTTAGTTTAATATCCTTACATTTCTACCCCCTCTCTCTCCTACTGTTACATTCATTTTTATTTCTCTCCTCCCCGCAATCCTTTCTTCCTTGCTTCTCACTCCCCCTGTCTCCATACCCTTGCTCTCCGCCCCACCACCACCTCCAGACCCCCCTCTCTCTGTACCCCTCTCTCTCCACCTCACCTCCAGACCTCTCTCTCTCCACACACCCTCTCCAAACCCCCCTCTCTCTCCATATCATCTCCACACCCCAATCTCTACACTCTCTCCATTCCCCCTCTCTCTACACCCTCTCCAAATCCCCCTCTCTCTCCATATCATCTCCACACCCCAATCTCTACACTCTCTCCATTCCCCCTCTCTCTACACCCTCACCAAACCCCCCTCTCTCTCCATATCATCTCCACACCCCAATCTCTACACTCTCTCCATTCCCCCTCTCTCTACACCCTCACCAAACCCCCCTCTCTCTCCATATCATCTCCACACCCCTCTCTCTCCAAACTCCCCTCTCCATCCCCCCTCCCTCTCCACACCCTCTCCAAACCCCTCTCTCTCCACACCCTCTCCAAACCCCACTCTCTCCACACCCCCCTCTCCATCCCCCTCTCTCTCCACTCCGCACTCTCTCACACCCCTCTCACCTTACCACCCTCAACTCAATCCACCCCGATTCCAAACTCCTCTCTGCCCTCTTTCTCACCACTCGCTTTGCTCCTCTCTTGTTTGGGAGGCTTCCTCTAGATCTCAGCCCCTCAATGGAAGGACTCTAGACTGGATACCCTCCCACAGGGCCCTTGCATTCCTCAGAATCAAGATTTATTGTTATGAACAAGTCATGAAATCCAATGTTTTGCAGCGCATCATAGTCCAAACATACATATTATTACCATCTTACGACCTTACTACAAGAAATAAAATAATAATATAGTCCATGAGAAGTCAGGCAGCACCTACTTGGCGGAATGAGCTGGTCAGCAGCATGTCCCCATGCGCTGAAAGTCCAACAGATTTCAGGCAGACCAGAGAAATTAAAAAAGTTTTGTCTTAGCAAGGTAGATTGTTGTTTTCGTTGTGATCAGACAGCTAATACTTTTTTTACATACAGTTTGGTTTTGTGATCGATTGCAACAGTTTTGGAAAGGTATTCAATCTATATTTAATAGTTTATATAATATCTATATTGTATTAGATCCTGATATATTTTTATTAGGGAATATGCAATCATTAATCGATTTAGGCTGAAATGATTATCAGATTTCTTTTATCTATTTAGCCTTAGCAGTGGCTAAGAAATGTATAGCGCTTACTTGGAAAGATAGAAATATACTAACCTTAGATAGGTGGTATTTGGAGATGAAGTCTTGTTTAATTATGGAAAAGATATCTTTTTCAATTCAAGATAAGATGTCTTTTTCTAAGTTGAAGTGGACTCCATTTGTTAAATACTTGCAATTAAGTCTGATTTAAATAAGTTTTATGTGTGATATTTTAGATTTGATAACTTTTTTTTAATTAATATTTTTACTTGTTATTTTCTTTTGTTTGTGAGTGTTCTTTTATATATATTACTAACTTTATTAATTCTTCACTCTTTATTTTGGGGAAGGGTGGGGTTTTTTATATATAGTTTTTTTTAGTGGTCGTATAAATGGGGGGGGGGGTTAGATTGATTTAATTTAGGTTATTAATGTTGTGTTGCAATAATTACTTCATTTTTATTTTTTCTTTAAATGTAATTTCTTTGTTTTATTCATGTAATAAAATCTTTAAATAAAGTTTACAAAAAAAAAATTTCAGGCAGACCAAAGTGCTCTTTCACCAAGTTAATGGTCTTCCAGCAGATCTGGATGTCTGTCTCTGTGTGCATCCCGTAAATCAGAGGGTCCTCAGTCACGCTGCTGCTGGGGAATGAACCATGACAAGGACCCTCGCAGTCTTCTCCACACACCCTTACATTCTGCAGAGGTGGGCAACAGCCTCTACTTCAGCGCAGTCATCTTGGAGACAACGCATTTGTGGGTGAAGTCCCAAAAGGACCGGACTAAGAGGGCTCCTCTCACACCTGGATGGTCTGCTCAGTTAACCACCCTCCCTTGTCCATCCAATAGTGGAGCTGGAGGGGTGCCAAGGGAGTGAAAAGTTGCACCTCCACCCCCATCCCAGTCTGATTCCGCCCACCCCTCCCGGTCCGACACTGCTAAAAAAAATCAGGGCGGCTCGTCATTCGACCACCATGAAAAAATAGTGCACGAAAAGTAAGGCAGGGTCTTGGGTTCATTGATTATTCAGGAATCTGATGGCAGCGGGGAAGAAGCTGTCCTTGTGCCGCTGAGAGCTCGTCTTGAGGATAACCAATGTTTTGGGCCTTCATCGTGAGGAAAATGATGCTGAAGAGTGTGAAAATTAGCTCAGAGAGGCTTAAAGACAGTTTCTTCCCTGTAGGCTCCTAAATGAACCCCAGGCTGCCCTAATTGATCTTTATTGTAATCCCACACTCTGTATATTTCATATCCAAACATTGGTGATGTCTCTTTACCTTTGCTATATAAAGGACACCGTCTGACCCGCTGAGTTTCTCCAGCACTGAAGGCTTTCGTGTCTTACTGATACAACCAGTCCTGAAGCCTTCCAATAGTTTCAAGGCCAGATTTCCAACATCTGCAGTTCCTCGACTTTGCATGTTGCCAGGCAGCATGTCAATTACTGGCACCGCCCCTTTAAAGCGAGCCGGAGTTGACCGCCCCTTTAAAGCGAGCCGGAGTTGACCGCCCCTTTAAAATGAGCCGGAGTTCGCGCGACAGCACCGCCCCTTTAAAGCGAGCCGGAGGAAGTGATACAAATGAGGATGTTACATTGTCACCGCGGTTCACGAGCCTTTAATCCTTCCGTGCCGGGGAGCGCTAAATGGGGCATTTTGCAATGACAGCGTCCGCAAGCTTTTTGGCTTAAGAACATTTTATTTCCCCCCCCCTCCCCCGTTTCCTTTCTCAGAGAGGGGGGTCGCCTTGCCGATGCGTATCTGGGAATGGCTGAGGATGCCGGGGTTGCGCTGGAATCCGTTTCACCGGCTGCTGAGACTGGCCGGTGGCTCCGCAGGTAACGCGTGTGGCGGGACACGGGAGCGTGGGGCAGGTCGCCATGTAATACGGAGGGGCTTCAGTCGCCCACCCCTGCACTCCCTGAACCTCGAACCAACCAGCCACTGATTGAGAAGCCATTGTCCAGTAAAACTCCCACGACGTGTGAGCAGATTAGACTGGGGGATCGTTTCATTGAGCACATTCGCTGTGGAGCAGCAAGGCCCCCACTGACATGACTGTCCAAGGCCTCTCATGCACTGACAAACTGAGGCCACCGCAACGTGGAGGAAGGAACCACGCCGAATATTCCGCTTGGCCTCCTCCTCCAACCAGAAGCCATTAACGTGGACCTGCAGTTTCTCTAAGAGCCCCCCCCACCCCGTCTTTCTCTTTCCCTATCGGCCTGTTTCCTCCATCTCTCCACCCCTCTCTCCATTCAGAGAGCTGTCCCTACCCCAGCACCTCTGCTTTTTTCCCCCTCTTTCCCTCCCACCTATGATCTGTGCACTTCCCCCTCCGCCCCTTCCCCTCTATCCTTTCCTTCTACCTTTTCATTCAGGTGCCAGCTTTCTGCTCATACCTTGGTGAAGGGCTTAGCCCTGAAAGGTTGGTCATGTCCCTTTGCTTCCTGTGGACACAGCGGGGTTTTGTGTATTGCACCACAATCATGGTGTCTGAAGACTTTCTGTTAAACTTCAAACCTTTCTTTACACTTTTTTTATTTAAGGTGTTGCCCAGCATTAAACTACATTTCCCAGAGACACCCAAGAGAGGTGATGCCCAAGTTTGTGTTCTGATCATGCCCCATTTGGCTTGTATCCATTTTTGTCCCCAGATTCCCCACCCCCCAATTGTCCCTGTCTCTGCCATTTTTGGCAACTGCCCTCCCTCTTTTTTAATCTTTCCTTCTTACCTAGTTGTAGACTTGTGTTGGGGGAAAAGACAGTGATCTGCCATTGGCAGTCTCTCTGCCATTGTGATTTTACAACCCTCTATGCCCTTACTGTCCAGGGGAACTGTCCCAGCCTCTCCTTGTAACTCAAGTCCTCCAGGCTAGGTTGAAAATACTTTGAACTGAAATGTTGCTTTATCTTTTAATATCCTGATGAGTGTTTCCAGCATTTTCTTTTGCCAGTATATGTAGTTTTTTCACAAAATGCTAATTTAATGTCTGTGTGCTTAATCACCCTTGTTGCCACATAGGAGACCAATTACATCTCTGCCAGCTTCCATCAATCCTGTACCCATCTCCCTTATTCCTTTTGAAACAGAATAAGCTAAAAGAACGATACTAGCATCAAGGAAAAAGGATAAACAAATTACATATAATCCAACAGAGATTAATGAAAATTGTAAGGAATTTTATGAACAATTGTATCAAACTGAGAACGAGGGGAAAGATGATAAAATAGAGGAGTTTTTAGCTAAAATTGAGCTGTTGAAATTGCAAGAAGAGGAACAAAACAAACTAATAAAACCATTTGAAATAGAGGAAGTACAGGATATATTAAAAAAAGCTGCCGAACAATAAAACACCAGAAGAGGATGGATTTCCAATAGAATTTTATAAAACATTTAAAGAGTTATTCATTCCTCCTCTCCTGGAAGTAATGAACCAGGTAGAAGAAACACAAAACTTGCCAGATTCATGTAAGACAGCAATAATTATAGTAATACCAAAGATGGGGAAGGATCCATTAACACCAGCATCATATAAACCAATATATCTGCTTAACTCAGACTACAAGATAATAGCAAAATTATTATCAAACAGATTGGCCGATTGTGTACCTAAAAGAGTAAAACAAGATCAAACTGGATTTATTAATAAAAGACGAACAGTGGATAATATCTGAAAACTTATTAATCTAATCCACGCAGTTCAAGGAAATAAGAAGCCAACAGTGGCTGTTGCTTTAGACACAGAAAAAGCCTTTGACAGAGTAGAGTGGAATTACTTATTTAAAGTATTACAGAAGTTCAGTCTACCAGAAAAAATATATAAATTGCATGAAAGCATTGTATAATGGACCATTGGCGAAAGTAGCAGTAAATGGATATGTATCGAGTCACTTTAAATTAAGTAGGTCAATTAGACAGGGATGTCCACTATCCCCCTCATTGTTCACCTTAGCAATAGAACCTTTGGCAGAACTGATAAGAATATAAAATAAAATAAAAGGGATAAAAATAAAGGAGAAGGAGTATAAAATCAGCTTATTTGCAGATGACATCATAGTATACCTAACAGAACCAGAGGTATCAGTAAAAGAATTATATAAGAAATTGGAGGAATATGGAGAAATATCGGGGTACAAGATCAATGCAAATAAAAGTGAAATGATGGCAATGAGTAACGCAGATTATACAGAATTAAAAAAATGAATCACCCTTTAAATGGCAAACACAAGCAATCAGATACCTAGGGATCAGGTTAGATAATAACTTAAGCCACTTGTACAAACTAAATATCAGCCACTAATAAAGAAATTGCAGGAAGACTTAGAACATTGGAATGAATTACCACTAACGTTGATAGGGAGGGTAAACTGCATTAAAATGAATGTGTTCCCAAGGATACAATACTTATTTCAAACATTACCAATTCCTTTAACAGAAAAATTCTTTAAGGAACTAAAGAGAATAATAAGGAATCCAAGGGTAGCGTTAGATAAGTTAGCAGAGAGATATAATCAAGGTGGTTTGCAGTTACCAAATGTTAGAAATTATTATAGAGCCGCACAATTAAAGTATTTATCAAATTTTTACCAGGCAAGGGAAAAACCAGACTGGACTAAGATAGAACTAGATAAAATAGGGGAGAAGGTACCGGAACATATACTTTATAAGTGGGATGAAAAGCTGGTGCAATATAAAAACTCACCAGTACTACATAATTTACTTAATACATGGAAGGAGATCCACTTAGAAAGGAAAAAAATGAATGATCAAATGCCAAAATTATTATTGACGCAAAATCCGCTAATCCCTTTTACAATAGACAACCTTTCCTTTAGAGAATGGGAGAGAAAAGGAATCAAAAGAATAGAAAATTGTTTTTTGGGAAATAATTTATTAACATTTGAACAAATGAAGTACAAATATGGAATAACTCATGGTACAATGTTTGCATGTCATCAATTGAAAGCTTTTTTAAAGGATAAATTGAGAAACAGCTTGAGATTACCTGAAGGAAGCAGCTTTGAATACGTGATTACAGACACAATGATAATCAAAAGATTTATAACCAACATGTACATTAAGCTGCAAGATAAGGAAAATGGAATAAACTTTAAACCTAAGCAGAAGAGGGAAAAGGATCTAAACATAAAGATAAAAAATGAAGTATGGGAAAAGTTATGTTCTGGAACTATGAAGAATACAATAAACACAAGGTTACGCATGATACAGTAGAATTGGTTACACAGGGTATATATCACTCCTCAAAAATTAAAAGAATGGGACTCAACATTATCAGATAGATGTTTTCACTGTAAGAAGGAAATGGGAACAACATTACATGCAACTTGGGCATGTACGAAAGTAAATATGTTTTTGGGAAGAATTAAATCAGATACTAAATAAAATTACAAAAAATAACATACCCAAAAAAACAGAGATTTCTCTTAAGTAATATAAGTAGAGAATTAGACCTCAAATTGGATAAAGTGCAAAAAAAAGATTCATTTTGATACCCTTTGCGATATCAAAAGAATGTATAATGTCAACTTGGAAAATGGAGGAGAGCCTGAGAATACAGCAATGGTACATGGAAATGAATAAATGTATTCCATTGGAAAAAATAACATTTAATTTAAAAAATAAAGTCATAATGTTTGAACAAATTTGGGAAACATACGTGGAACATATCAGAGAGAGCTTGCCTATGACCTCCATCCCCTAAAATGAGAATGAAACTGATAAAAAGACAACGATTAGATTCAGTGTGTAATAAATAGATGTCGCATTTTTCTTGTTTTATTTTCCTTTGTGTGAAGATATTGTTTTATGGTTTTATTGTATTGTATATGTTGAATATTTATGGGTTTTGGAGGGGGGTGGGTAGAGGGGAAAAAATGGGAGGAAAGACCACTGTAAATTTAATGAGAAACATTTGTACATATTTTGGTTGATACGGTTCATAGTGTAAAAAAATTTAAAAACATGATCGTGGATGATCACATGACCTCAGTCTCCTATTTCTGAATGCTCTCCCTACCCCTTGATCCTTTTTGTCATAAGGACCACATTTAACTTCCTTTTGAATCTATCTAATGAACCAGCCTCAACAACACTCTGTGATAAGTTCACCACCCTCTTAGTGAAGAGGTTTCTCCTTGTCTCAGTCCCAAATGGCTTCCCCCTTCTCCTTGGACTGTGATTGCTTGTTCTGGACTTTGCCAACCTCTGGAAAGTTCTTTCTGCATCTACCCTGTCTTATCCAGTCAGAATTATTTTTTTGTCTCAGTGAGATCCCCTCTCATTCTTCTAAATCCAAATTGGTATAACCCAAGTTGCAGTAGTTAAACAAGAAGGTCTGCAGATGCTGGGGTTGAGTGCAATACATAAACGTGTTGGAGAAACTCAGCAGGTCACACAGCGTCCAAAGGAAATAAAAGGTAACCAACATTCTGGGTCTGAGCACTTTGTCAGGTATGCATAACCCTAGTCTATCCACTCTTTTTTTGATCATCAGTCCTGACATCCCAGGCGTCAGTCTAGTGAACCTATGCCGCACCCCCTCAATAGCAAGTCTTCTTGGTTTGGCTAAAGCTAGTGGAAATTCTTCTCAGAGAAACACAGGCGAACAGCTGATGCTGGAATCTGGAGGTAGGGGCTCAGCTTATCAGTCAGCACCTGTGGAGAGAGAATGATGCATCAATGTTTCAATGTTTGCCTTGGTACCTTTGGACAGGAGCTTCCTCCTGAAATATAGCTTGCAGCTAAAAGTGTGTTCAATTCAGTCCCTGTACATGGTCCATTGAGGCATCACACAGCTGTGACTCACTGTAATCCCAATTTGCTGTCCTTAACCCCTTCTGTTCCACAGCTTGAGGATAGAAATACTCCCAAATCTCTCAAAAGGCAAGCAGGACTGAAACCATCCTGAGTAATCTTTCATTTTGTCGCCAATTGACCAAATGATGAGTTCTGTTATTGTCTACATTGGATAAAAAGAATGGATAAAGACCAGCAATCTGCCAGTCCTCTCCATGTCAAGCCATTTTAATTTCTCATGCTGTCATCATCTAGTCACTGGGAGTAACTTGAAACATGATGGCCGTGTCTGTCAGAGGATCCTTATCTCTTAAATGATTACTGTGTATCATTCTCTCTTGTTGTTCAGGTTCAAGTTTACTGTCACATGTTCTGAGATGCAGTTATAGAGGTGATTTTATGAGCAGGCCAGTGGATGTCTCATACATAGTACCTGCACCTGAGGTATGGTCACAGACAGGATAACCTCAAGGTGGTGCTTTCCCTCCCAAATTCCAAAGCAAGTTACACAGAGATCAGTTGGGACAGAACAAAGGCAACAAAGTTGTACTATCTTTGGGTTCATTCAGGAGCCTGATACCAGAGGGAAAGAAACCATCTTTGCATCTAGTGGTATGTGATCTTACATTCGTGAATCATTTTCCTGATGGGAGAGGGTTGTGAAGATAGTGTGTGGCTGGGGTGGAATGAGTTTTTTAATGTTTTTCAAGGTAGCAGGAGGTATAGATGGAGTTGATAGAGGGGAGAGGTGTGTGTGAGATGGCTTGAGCCATGTTCACAACTCTCTGCTCCAGGTCAGCGAGGATTGAAAATAGCTTCATCCCACAGGTTGTGAGATTAATGAATGGTATCCTGTAACCTTGGTCTCTTACAAGTGTAACAAGGACATTTTATATATATATATATATATATATATATATAATTATGTGCTGTGATTTTTTGCATTTGCGTGTGCATCACGATCTGAAGAAATGGTGCTTTTTCTGGTTGTATATGTACAATCAGATGACCCTAAAATTAAACTTGAGGTCTTGGGTGGACTAGTTTGTCTCCCTGTTTCTCATTGTGTTCCTGTGTGGCCCCATGCCCTGTCTGTATGTGTTTTTCCACTGTTTGTCTAAAATGGGGTTCTCTATTTTCCAGTTCGACTTTGCAGCAGTGGACCTGCGCGGGAGAAGAAAATGGTGGTATGTATCTTGGCACTTACTGTAGTACAGTTCGGTGGGAAATTGTACATCCAGATGCTCAACTGATTTCTATGCTATTTGCACAAATGGATTAAGTTAATCCGGTGAGATTGTCCTAGCAACCTGGAGACTCTTGAGAGATTGCAGAGACTGGAATCTGGAGCAACAAACAATGCTCCAGATGCAAGAACTCAGCAGGTCAAGCAGCATCCATGGGAGGAAAAGAATGGTTGACATTTCATGTCCAATGTTGTTCATGTTTTGCTGTTGAGTGGAATGAACTGAGAATGTGCAATGTAAAAGAGTTTACTCTGGATTCGATCTAATGTTAAGGCTTGTCCTGATAGAGCCTGTTTCCATGCTGTGTGACTCTTCAGGGCTCAACTTGCCCATGCTGACTAAAATGTCTCTCCCACACTAGTTCCCAGCTGCCAGTATTTGGCCCATATCCCTCCCTACCCATCCAATCTATGTATCTGTCCAAATGTTTCTTAAATGTTGCAGTAACATGGACAGGATAACCTCAAGGTGGCACTGTCCCTCCCAAATTTCAAAGCACTTAGTGTGATATTCTTCCTCTTTCCATTCGCTGTGACTGTTCTCGGGGAGGCATTGATGTTCATGTGAACTCTGACGATGAACTTTGATGAGGATCGTGATTCCCAAACTCTTATCGGTTTCAACTCTGGTAAACTGAGGAATGGGGAGTTTTGGGGCTAGAAACCAAACTGATCTGACCTGTGCTTCATTTCAGATCTGCGTTGAAGGGAATATTGCCAGTGGAAAGACAACTTGTCTGGAATACTTTGCAAAATATAATAACATTGAGGTAAATAACAACTTATGTAGAGCTTTTTAATTCCTAGAAAGAACAATAGATCACAGTAACAGGACCTTCCATTCATGATGTCTGTGTTGGACATGATGTCCAAATTCAACTCAAGGTTTACTGCAGCACGTGACCCATATCCCTTTATTCCCTGCATTTTCATGTGTCCATTGATAAGCCTCTTAAACACCACCATTGTATCCGTTTCCCCCGACAGCCCATTACAGGCACCTGTGTAAGTTAAAAAAAAAATCTTGCCCCATGTGATATGGAGAACAAGTTCAGAGGGTCCAAGAAGTCAAGTTTCTGAATACAATTGAACACAAACCAGGATCTTTATTTA
Organism: Narcine bancroftii; assembly: GCF_036971445.1. Classification (NCBI taxonomy): domain Eukaryota; kingdom Metazoa; phylum Chordata; class Chondrichthyes; order Torpediniformes; family Narcinidae; genus Narcine; species Narcine bancroftii. The sequence continues at coordinate 96,212,797 of NC_091478.1, forward strand.
CACATGGAGGAGAGGTGCGATTACACTCGCATGGAGACAGAGAAACGACATACACTTGATGCCCATCAGACACAGTTGAATAATTGATACCTGCTACCCCTGACAGATCGCTGCTAATTGTGGTTTCCTACAGCTAAGCAGACAGATTGTTGCGGCTTGTGGTTCCCATGGCTAAACATGATAGCGAAACAAACAGTAGCCGCCACCCCTCGCTAACTTGCAGACAAGGTATCCTGATTAGCTACAGAATGTAATTACACTGATAACAATGAGTAGGGCACAACAGTCCTTTCTAGGTATGTATCACAATAGGCCCCCCCCCCTCCCTCCACCCACCCTGTACCTGCACACACCTTACAATTATCTCTTCACTGTTACTTAGGACTTGCAACCTGGAGTGGAGCTAGGGTTTGTTCCCAGGGAAAAATATGGTGGCCTCTATACTGTCTATAATTGGACATGGCTGGCTCATGTATGACCAAATAATTGTAAGGGGTAGGTGGTCTATCCTTGATTGACATGGGGAAATGACTTTCAACCTGCCTGGTCACTTGACCTTCCAGGAACAAGCACATGGAAATTCCTTTGGAGTAGTTTCCCGTTGGATAATCCTCCAGATATAACATCCCGCAGACCTTTAAAATCTCTCTCTGCCCCCTCCCCCCCCCCCCCCCCCCCCCATCTTCACCTTAAATACATATGACATTTTTACTGGGGGGGGGGAAGGAATAATGATTCTGACAGTTCACCCTATCAATGCCTCTCATAATTTTTAAAACTATCAGGTCTGCCCTCAGCCTCTGATACTCCAGAGAAAACATCCCAAGTTTGTCTATGCTCTCCCCATAACTTGTACATTGTAAGACCATAGCATTAATGTCTGGGTTGGGATATTTTGCTATTTGTGATTTCTGTGCTCTTTTGGCACCAGTTCTATTCCTGTTGGGCAACTTATTGTATACATGCTGTAAATAGACAAAATCCCAACTCCATTATTGTAGAATCCTCAGCTTCTCACTGAGCTCACCTGTGTGGGGTTTAGGTTGTCTCTTGATTGTTCTGGGAAGGTTTGAGATTCCCACCAGGTCTTGGCTCCCTCACAGAGCCATGGTTACCGAAACAGTTCTTTTGCCCTGTCATGCCTGTGCCAACAACCAAATGGCATTTACCCAGCACCAGGTCCATTGCTCATACAGGCACTGGTTGAATGTTCTGAGAACCTTGGTCTCCACTACTATATCAAGCAGTGTGTTCCAGATTCTTGCCAGCCTCTGGGTGAAAATAATCCCTCCTCCAATCCCCTCCAACCCTCTTACTCCTCACCACTTAAACCTTCGCCTTCTGCCATGGAAGAAGGTGCATTGCTATGTACCTTATCTATGCCCTTCACAATTTTGTGTACCTTTTCCAGGTTCCCCCCACACATCAGCTTTGTGGCTCCAGGGAACACAAACCCAGCCTTACCAGATAACTGAAATCCTCTGCACCCTCTCCAATGCGGCCACATCCATCCTACAGCATTTTTCACTGCCTCTCGATACATGTGACAACAAACAATTCATTGTTACATTTGATTGCAGTTAGGCTTAAGCTTTGAGTTTAATTCAACAGCCTCTATGGCCTGAATTTGAAAGTTGGATGCTCACTCCTGGTCCTCCCTCTATTAGTCCCATGATACCTTATTTCTCTTGTATTTCCTCAGGTTCTATTGGAACCGGTCTCAAAGTGGAGGAATCTCTGGAACCATAACCTGCTGGTAAGAGCTTTGGTGTTTGAGGGGGATGGGCCCATAAGCTTGTGGGAAGAGCTGCTGAATCCACCATGAAGAAGGGGGGAGGCTGGGTCCACGGGATGGGGATGAGAGGTGAAGCTTTGATGCTTCGCAATGACTGTGCCTCTTCCTAATCAATGCTCCTCCAATGAGGAGGAGGAAGGGAGCAGATCGGAAGCACTGAACTTCCCTAGCAGGGCAGCCCTTGGCTAGCTCAGATTTGTGGAACTCCCCCCTTGAGTTGCGGAGTGTCACACCCCCAGGGCAACCAGGGGATGGCCATATTGTGAGAAGGATGAAAACTGGTCTTTGTCTATGAGAAGGTGACCGAAGCAGGAAAGGGGAGCAGCAGCCTTCGAGCCAGCTGCACTTTGAACCTGATCATAGCTGGCCACACTCTTTCCGCATGCCTTTATCATTTTACCCTGACCTCCTCCTTCTCGAGGAACACTATTAATGCGGCGGTGGCTCGGGCTCCAATACACTGTTATCTGTAAGGAATTTGTACGTTCTCCCTTTGACTTGCGTGAGTTTCCCCCGGATTCTCCAGTTTAATCTCATCCTCCAAAAGGGTTAATTGGGTGTAATTGGGTTCCAAGGGTTTTAATGGCCAAATTGCCTTCTTGTGTGGTTTAAAAAAAAATGTAAAGGATATTTAATGGTTTGGCCTTGATTGCCTCTGGTGGAGACCATCACAGATTCATTACTCTTAATTACTCTTGATCTCTGTTGTAAATAGTGTTCCCAGCTTCCTGATACTGTGACCCTGGTTGTACTCGCCATACAATTATAGAACCCTACAGCACAGAAACGGTCCCTTTGGGCTCATTTAGTCTGTGCTAAAATACTATTCTGCCTAGTTCCATTGACCTGCACCTGGTTTGTAGCCCTCCATACCTCTCCCATTCATGTACCCATCCAAATCTTTCTCTCCAGCCATTGCTACCCTGAGTCTTGTCTGTCTTATTACCCATTCAAATCTTTCTCTCCAGCCATTGCTACCCTGAGTCTTGTCTGTCTTATCCTGTTATAACATTGGAGAAGACCAATATCTCAAAGTTTGGCACAAGACAATACACAGGCAGCAGCTGGGTCACTGAGTGGTGATTGACTCTCTGGTTCTTGGTCTAGATGAGATTGACTGACTTCTTCCTCTGATCCTCTGTTCCAATGAGTTTCTCTGGTTCAGCATTCTTCCCTTGAAGTGAACATTCAACCTGAAGAGATCTGTGAGGGGGGTACATTCACTACTGGTGAGGTACTGGGGATCTAACTTTCAGTCTGTTCACACCTGAATCCTTTCTTGGCAGGGACTAATGTATGAAGATCCTTCACGCTGGGCAATTACATTACAGACCTACGTACAACTCACTATGTTACAGCAACACACTCGACCATGGGTATGTTTGTGACTCAAATTTAACATTTGCTTGACTAACCTTGGGGTTAAGTTTGGTTGGACCATGTTTGAAGCTGTACTCAGTTCGACTGTGAAAGGCTGGGGACATTCAAAAAATTATAATTGCCAAGTGCAGTCACAGAGCTGAGCGGTTTGGCTGGGAGGGAGGTTTAATGAGACCAAGGCTTTTCCTGATTGATGAGTTACTTGATTGAGGTCTTCTAGCTGAGCAGCAGAATGGCACAGCAAGTAGAGTTGCCGCTTCACTGCTCTAGTGACCTGCACTCCATTGTGTCCTTGGCTGGTGTCTGTGTGGACTTTGCATGCGACTGCGTGGGTTTTACCTGGGCGCTCTGGTTTCCTCCCATATCGCAAAGGCATAAATTGCCCCTGTGTGAGGTGGAATCTGGGGGGGGGGGGGGGGTGTGCGGTGGTGGCAGTTGATGGGAATGTGGGAAGTATAAACTAGGATCAGTGCTGGAATGATCAGTTGTGGTGGGCTGAAGGGCCTTCCCTGCTCAGTACTGAGAAAAAAGATTTTCCACTGGTGTGAGATTCCAGACTTGGGGCTGCAAATATAAGATCCAGTGTCAAGTCAAGTTTATTGTCATCTGATTCTACAAGTACAACCCAACGAAACAGTGTTCTCCGGTCCTCGGTGCAAAACATGCAGACGTACAACCAGACTTAACTCTCACAGACAAACAATACATTCGTGGAACCAATATTTAATCTCTACAAATAAATAAATAAATAAGTATTGTTTTGTACAATATGAGTCTCGGAGGGTCAGTGTGAACGGTTCCTTTGTTCGTTCAGCAGTCTCACTGCCCCTGGTAAGAAGCTGTTCCTCAGCCTGGAGGTGCTACCTTTGATCCTCCTGTATCTCTTCCCTGACAGGAGCAGCTTAAAGATGGTGTGTGCAGGGTGGAAGGGGTCCTCGATTTCAAAATTAAACCATTGAAGAATTCCGAACCAGCTTCATTACACAGAGGGAGAGAGCCTCCACCATAAGGCAGTCTTGAGTCAAAAAACAGTAGGATATCAAGGATTACCTGAAGGCTCTTTTATAGTGCAATTTAGCGAATGGTAAAGACAGGTTTCATCTGCCTTTAAAATACTCCACTTACCTGCATAAAAGGTCCAAAGGTGGATTGGCAGGTCCAGTGTGATCTGGGTTCCTTCCGCCAAGGGTGGTAGTGTCAGCGGTAGAGCGAAGTCGTTCCACCTCCTGCATAAAAAGGATTACTGCTGAGAGTGGCCCCAAAGTGGGGGGGGGGGGCCTGATGTCACAATGACATCATCAGCCCATGACCCAAGGGCGTGAAAGTACCCATCTGCGAAAAAGGAGATTATGATGTGCAGAAGATCTGCCCAAGTTCTAAGATTACTCGAACAGATCTTTACTAGCGCTTGTACTTGATCCTCAGTCACCATTGTTGTGTATAGGACACTTTCACTCCCTGACACATCACAGTGGTGGTTAGCGCTACTGCAGTACAAGCCTCGCCTCCACCTTCGGAAGCTGGCTTGGGAATCTCCTCTGTGTAAACGGACTGTGCAATCTGCCTTTTCCATCCTCTGTATAAAAGGTAAAGTTGCCTTTTTATCGTAAGCAGGCGATAATGCGGCTTTTGTGCATAAAAACCCCTTGAGAGAGGGATATGGTTGAGGAGGTTCCAGCAGTGAAGAGTCTTGTTGGGTGGAAGGGCCTGTTCCTGTGCTATTTCCAAGTAATTTTTTGTAATGTTTATCTTTAGACGTTGCCAGTCCGAATGATGGAGAGATCCATTCACAGCGCCAAGTATGTCTTTGTAGAGAACCACTACCAGAGGTAAACAGTGCTAGTTGAGCTGATGTGGTCAACAGATCCCCTCCAATCCCTCTCTCATTACTCAGGTGGGCACTGTCACTCACAGTCTGAGAAGGTGAAAGGCGTTCGAGACCCCTCCCTTCCTTTGACAGTGGCCTTGCCGCTGCATTACTGGACTTGCAGTCCCGGCTCTAGACCAGTGATTGATGGACATGAGTTCGAATCCTGCCATGGGTGCCCTGGAGTTTAACTTGTTAAGTAAACCAAAAAATTGTGAAGTAGCTGCTAAGTGGAACTCTGAAATGACTGAATTGTTGGGGGAAAAAAAACCCATTCCCTTCAGTAATTTTGCCATCCTTAACTTATCAGTCCATGTAGCTCAAGAATCACCAATGTGGCTGTCACCTCATTTCATGGGTAACTGGGGATGGACAGTAAATTCTGGCATTTGCAGAGATGTCCACATATTCTGAACAAATAAACCAATAACAATTGCTTATCAAAATGAAGGGATTGCAGATTGCTCTAGTTTATCCTGTTGCAGGTTTAGGAAAATAAAGCATCAGAAATGGAGCAGAGTAGACGTTTCAGTCCTTCAAGCATAGTTTTCCATTCATTACATTCGCACCTGATCCCTCTCTCAATGACATATTCCCACTCTCTCCCCATCCGCTGCAATGCCTTTTAGTCCTCAAATTTATCAATCTTAAAAAAAAATTCAGAGATTTTTACTTCTCTCAGGGAGTGGTGAATCTGTGGAATTCTCTACCCAAGAAAGTAGTAGAGGGCTTCCTCATTGTGTAAATATTTTTGAATAGTCAGGTGATTGTGGGTTTATGGGGAACGGGCAAGTAAACTGGAGCTGAGTCCACAGCCAGATCAGCCATGACCTTATTGAATGGTAGAGCAGGCTCGACAGGTCAGATGGCTGCTACTTCTCAGTCTTAAATATCTTAGCCTGTAACCTGAGACTGTCTGTGTTGAGAGCTGGGAAACACACGGCCACAATCGCCTGTCCAGATCTGTCAGAATTTTGAAGGTTTCACACCAAGCCTCTTATTCCTCCAAGCTCTACAAAGGATGTCCGTTCATGGAAGAGAATGAGGAAGCTGTTTTCTCCAGTAGAAAAGATTAAGGGGAAGTTTAAAAGAGGGCTTTAATAAAGAATTGTGTTTCTGTTTCAAGGAGGATTGTTTGCCAGAGGTTATAGAATTAAATATAAACTTGATTGCCTCATATTATCCCAGGAATCCTCTGTAGCAATTATATCCTTTCTGATTGAATGAATGAATCATTTTATAGTCACATGTACCGAAATACAGAAAGAAGCTTTGTTTTGTGAGCTATCCAGGCAAGTAAACTCATACAGCAGGTGCTGCAATAATAATAAGACAGTGGTGTAGGAGTTTTCAAATAGTGTAGGATATGGAGAAAAGTACAAAACATAGCGCAGAGAACAGAGAAAAGTGCAATTTATAAAATAAATTACAAGGGCATCATCTTTTGCCAGTGTGATATCCAATTAAGTCTGGTAACAGCAGGAAAGAAACTGTCCTTGAATCTGCAGGTTCTTGCTTTGCAGTTCGTGTACCCTTTGCCTGGAGGAGTGGGGCAGAAGAGAGTGTGACAAGACTGGATGGTTCCTTTAATATTTTAGCAGCTCTCCCAAGAGTACAGGAACAATAGACAGAGTTGATGGAGGGGAGGATGGTTTGTGTGATGAGCTGTGTTTACCACTGTCTGAAGTTTCTGGTATAGATTCGGTCTCCTTATCTGAGGAAGGACTTCTCTGAATGAAGGTTTCCTAGACTGATCCCTGGGATGGCAGGACTGATAGATGAAGACTCAATAGACCAGGATTATGCTCATTGGAGTTTAGAAGATTGAGAGGGGACCTCATTGAGACATAAACTCTGACAGGACTAGACAGATTAAATGTTGGAAGAATATTCCTGACGATGGGAAAGTTCAGAGCCAGGGGTCGCAGTCCAAGGAGAAGGGAAGCAATTTAGGATTGAGATGAGGAAAAACTTTGCTCAGAGTTGTGAACTTGTGGAATCTCTTCCTATTGAAAGTTGTTGAGGCCAGTTTAGATATTAGATACATTTGTCATGTAATATTCTCTTTGGCTTGGCTTCGTGGACAAAGATTTATGGAGGGGTAATGTCCACGTCAGCTGCAGGCTCGTTTGTGGCTGACAAATTGGTTGGTTGGGGTTGGGTGTTGGGTTTTTCCTCCTTTGTAATATTACACTTCTGTTTTATTACATGAATTGTCTTAATTCTGTCATAAGACAAAGGTTCACCATTAGAATTGCCTATCACCTTGTCGTCAGAGAAAGAGAAGCAAAAGATAGTCCCTCCCAGAGTCGCTGAGTGTCAGTGGATTCACCTCCAGTGCTCCTGTAGCCTCTGCAGCCTCAAGACTTTAGTTCAGTTTAAACCATTGGCAACCTGAGTTCAGATCCAAACCTCTGACACGATAAGGAAGGCTTCAATACCCAAGGGCCTCGGGAGCCCTCCTTGCCCTCAGGATCCTCTCGAATCCCAGTTCCAATACCTGGTTCCCATGAGCCAGTCTTCAGCAGCCCACAGCCTGGTGTAAATTCTTTGACGTAAAGTTACCAATCGCTTGCCTCCTGAGCATATCCTTCACCCACAGAGCCCCCTGCTGGTCCATCACTACAGTCACCATCCTTGGAGCCATCTCCTCTGATATATTCTCCATATCCCTTATGACTAAAGGGATCAAGGGATATGGAGAAAAAAGCAGGGATAGAGGTCAGAATGTTCAGCCACGATCGTGTTCATTGATGGAGCAGGCTTGAAGGGATGAATGGCCTTTTCTGCAAATCTGAAATTGCACACAATATTTCAACGAGGCCCTGTGCAATTGCAGCAGGATGTCCTTTATTCAAATCTCTTTGAATGATGGCTAGGAGGATCATCAGTGGAATGGCTCCTGTGCTAATTTTTGCTGTAACAGGGTGAAATTATTATTGCTTTGGTACCTTTCCACTCATCTCACAGAGAAAATTGTGAGGTTCTGGGAGGCTGATGAAACAGCTTGACATAATAAGACTCCCAATTGATTATGGGGTGAGATCCCCCTTGCACAGCGGCAAGGTTTAATGGGTTTCCAGAACTGTCCAATGGTGAGGGATAATTTCCAAGCACTTTTACACTGCTAGGGGATGGTAGTTTTCTCCTGCATGGTCTATCCTGGTTGTAATATCTAGAAGGATCCTTAGACCCCCAATTTTTCATGGGATGGCCTGATGTCATGTAGATCCTGTTTTGAGACTGGGACAACTCTCTACAATGCAAGAGGAATGACCATTGTCTCTTCACAGCTCCATAATGCCTCCTGTGGATTATGCTGTACTGACTGAGTGGTTTGATTGGATCGTGGCAAACACCGACATTCAAGTTGACTTGATTGGTAAGAGTGACTGAATGGGGCTGGAGACAGAGCTTTGCACCCTTTACTAATGGGTATGTGGTTTAGTATTTGTGTAAAATCAGAAAATAGCCGAAATGCTCCGTAGGTCAGGCAGCATCTGAGAGAAACGGTTAATGATCTTCACCAAATACTTCCCTTGCAGCATTTTCACATTCGACTGCAGGGAATGCCAATGTTCTGAGCATCGGAGGTGGAGGGGTGACTTGATAGAAATTTTTATAAAACTATGAGAGGTGCAGATAGGGTAGACAGAATCCTTTTCTCAGGGTAAAAAACATCAAATACCAGAAGACAAGGATTTAAGGTGAAAGGGGTAAGAATTTTACACACCGAGTAGTGGGTGTACAGAATAGGGTGCCACAAGCAGTGGTGGGAGCAGATACAATAGGGGCATTTAAGAGGCTTCTTGGTAGACACATGAATATGGAGAGATAAGGAGCATGTGGAAGTAGCAGAGTTTTAGCATATTCTGAGGCATCATGTTTGGTGCAGACATGAGGGCTGAAGGGCCTGTTCCTGTGCTATATTGTTCTATGTTCTTCAGGAGAAACTGGTGAAAGGAGGGTCATTGAGATTGGGTAAAAGAGGTGTAATGTTCTATGTCCTTTCATCTCTTCCCATTATCCAGGCAGCCAAGTGAAGCAGAAGTTCACTTAAATAGCTTCCAATCTGTTGTGCTCCATGGCAAGTGGGCTCCTCTAGAGAATCCAAACCCAGATTGGATGCCTCTTTTGCAGAGGTCACCCTGAGCTCCCTGCTGCCTGGCACTTTATCTCTAACCACCTGTTATCATGAGGTCCAACATAAGCTTGAGGAACCATTACCTCCAGGGAATTTGTTTTCCCTGCATGTAGTAGAACAAGCCATCTCAACTTAATGATGGCTCAGAGAGATGCACCCACGCCTGGATTGGAGAATGTGTCTTATGACGAAAGGTTGATTGAACTAGGATTTTTCTCTCTAGAGTGACGGAGGATGTCAGATGACTTAATAGGGGTGTATAAGATTATAAAAGGCTTAGAAAAGGTGAGCAGCCAGGACCTTTTTCCAGGGATGCAATGGCTTAAACCAGAGGATATCTGTTTAAGGTGAGAGAAGGAAAGTTTAGGAAGTTTAAAGTAGGTTCAGGCGCTAGGTATTAATGTTGAGATGGTCAGATGGGTTCAATAGTGGCTAGAAGGTAGATGCCAGAGAGTCAAGGTGGATAACTGTCTGTCAGGATTGAGGCTGGTAACAAGCAGTGCGCCTCAGGGATTGGTGTTGGGTCCCTTTGTTGTTATTTACATTAATGATTTGATTGATGGAGCGGTAAATTGGGTTAGCAAATATGAGGACGATACAAAGATAGGTGGAGTTGTGGATAGTGAAGATAGTTTTTGGAGATTGCAGGAGGATTTGGACTTGCTTAGAAGAGTGGGCTGAAAGATGGCAGATGGAGTTTAATACTGAAAAGTGTGAGGTGCTTCATTTTGGGGGAAAAAATAATCAAAACAGGACGTATGCAGTAAACGGGAGGGCATTGAAAAATGCAGAAGAACAGAAAGATCTTGGAATAGCGGTTCATCGTCTTTGAAGACGGAATCTCATGGACAGAGTGGTGAAGAAGGCTTTTGGTGTGCTGGCCTTCATGAATCAAAGCATGGAATATAGAAGTTTGGAAATGATGTTGAGACTATTTAAGGCAGTGGTGAGGCCAACATTAGAATACTGTGTGCAGTTTTGATCACCAAATTATAGGAAAGATATCAATAAGGTAGAGAGGGTACAGAAATTTACTAAAATGTTGCCTGGATTTCAGAATCTAGAATACAAAGAAAGATTGAATAGATTAGGTCTTTATTCTTTGGAGTGTAGAAGACTGAGGGGGGATTTGATGGAGGTATTTAAAATTATGAGAGGGATATGTAGAGTAGATGTGAATAGGCTCTTTCCCTTGAGGGTAGGTGAGATTCAAACAAGAGGTTAAGAGTCAAGGAGCAAAAGTATAGAAGTAACATGAGAGGGAACTTCTTCAATCAGAGAGTGGTGGCTGAGCGGAATGACCTTCCAGAAGAGGTGGTCGCAGCAAAGTCAATTTTGTGATTTAAGGAAAAGTTGGATAGATATATGGATGAGAGGGGATTGTTGGGCTATGGGCAAAATGCAGGTAGGTGGGACTAGAGGAGATCACTTCGATTGGTACGGATTAGAGGGGCCGTGATGGCCTGTTTCTGTCCTGTAATTGTGACATGGAGATGTCAGTTTCTTTACTCAGTGAAATGTATTGCCAGTGATGGAGGCTAGTACAGTAAGGACAATTAGATAGGCACGTGGATGTAGAGGGTAATGGGTTGTGAGGTTGGGAAGGATTAGATTGTAGTAGAGTAGGTTGATATAGGTCGGCACAACATCGTGGACCGAAGGGCCTGTACTGTGCTGCAATATTGTATGTGAGCAGTACCTGAACTGTTGGGTGTGTCCTGCTTTTCACGGCCCGTGCAACGTTAGAGTGTCAGGGTGATTCAGGGGATCCTCACAGCTTTGGCGACCAAGGTTCCATCCTGACCCTTGGTGCTGTCTGTGGGTGTTTGCACCTTCTCCCCAGGGTGCTCTGGTTTTGACCCACATCCCCCCAAAATTGAATAGCCAGGTTAATTGGGTGCTGTAATTGGCCACAAGGTGTGGGAATCTTTTTGATTAGAATAGAATAAGTTAGGGTATGATTCGGGTAACATGGGTCCTTGATGGTCAGCACATACTCAATAGGTTGAAGGGCCTATATATCTCTGAGATTTCGTGTGCTCTTTGTCTTCCGATCTTGGCATCACTGAAGGAGACATCGACTGCCTATTGCATTCTATGGATACTGCGCAATCTGCAGAATTCTTCCAGCACTCACGCGTGTTGTTCCCAGTTTCTAATTACTTAATTTCCTTAATTCCATTGGACTTGCGAGCAGAATTAGGCCATTCAGCCCATCAAGTCTTCCCTGCCATTTGAATCATGGCTGATACATTTTTCCTCTCAGCCCCATTCACCTGCCTTCTCCCCATAACCTTGACATCCATACTAATCAAGAACCTGTCAACCTCCATTTTAAATCTACCCAGTGCCTTGGCTTCTACGGGTCTGAGACAGCAGATTCCGCAGGTTCACCACTGCCTGGCTGTAGAAATTTCTCAGCATGCTTTTATTCTGAGGCTGTGCCCTCTGGTTCTAGACATCCCCACTAGTGGAAACATCTCCTCGTCCACTCTATATGGCCCTATCCATTAGCTTTTATTCTTTCCCTCTCTTTCCTTCTGCATGAACACATCAGCCAAATGACCTTGTGGAGTGTTTATCCCCGAGGCAACCCTAATGTCACCATTCCAGAGACATTCCTTTGTCCTGTCCATGGTTTCTGTAGCTTAAAACCAATGTTTCCCCCCCCACCCCTTGAGAAATAACTGTAGCTACTTGAATACTTGAATCTTGAGCAAACAAAGAGAAGTTGGAGAGACTCCACAGGTCAGGAAGCATCCGTGGAGAGAGATGGTCAGTCATTGTTTCCGGTCGGGAACCTTTGTTACTCAGATAAATTAATGAACAAATAATTTTTTTTGAAAATAATTATTAAGTCTCGATCAAGGGTCGCGACCTGAAATATTGATGGATATTGCCTGACCTGCTCTTTATTTTTTCTACGCTTTCCAAGGGTTGACCAAGGTAAACTCTGTGTCCCCTTCCACATTTACTATGTGATAATTTGTGTATTTCCCAATATTTTCTGTTATGTTTTTATGTTTCCATCATCTTTAGTTCATCTTTTATGTTGTACACAAAAGGCTGCATGAATTTTATCATTTGGTTCCACAAGTAAAAACAATCTGCTTCAGATAATGATAAAGTACGAGGCATGCCAGTGTTTGTAGTAGAGGGATACGAGCAGCAAAGAGCTATTCAGTCTGTATTCCCCTGAGACCACCTACAGAGCCCCACCTTGTACAGAGAGGATTCCATGGAGACCAGCCTACATTCCTGTCAACTTCCCCAGATTCAACCACAGAGGGCAATTTACAGCAACCAATTATTCTTCCACTTCTGTAGGATGCAGGAGGAATCCAGAGCACCTGGAGGAGACCCACGTGATCATGAGGTCAGGAATGAACCCACATGGCTATAACTCACCACTGTGCTGCCTGCTTCATTATCTGTGGAATTTTGATTGGAGTGGGGCCGTAGAAGTGGCCTGCTCTTGATTTTATATTGAACTGAAGGTCGATGAAATAACTGGAGGTGTGGAACCTTGGGGATTACTTGGAAGAACTCCTAGGCAGAGATTGTTGGCCTCAGATAACCACAGCAGATTTCCATGCTTGGGCTGATATACAGATATTGAGAGCTTGTCACCATATACTTATAATTCAATATTGCAGAAGATCATAAGAAACTAGAGCTGGAGGAGACCACTCAGCCCATCAAACCTGCTCCCCATTCAATAAGATGAATGGCCCTGGACTCTGCTCCACCTACTTGCCTTACTCCCAACAACCCTTCTGTGCAAAAAGTCTATCCATCTGTGTTTTAACAAAGGAGCCTCCATTACTTCCCTGGGTGGAAAATACTCTGGAAGAAGCAGTTTCTCCTCCTCTCCATTCTAAATCTAATTCCCTAAATCTTAAATCTTTGGAGCTTTTCCCACCTTCCAAAATTTATGGATTTGAGGGGCTCTGAAATTAAAGTTAGGACGGGGTCTGAGCTAACCCAAGCGATGCACTTCCTGTCGATGGAGATCATGGGTTGGGGAGATGCTGTGGGTGAGTAACTGTGGTGTATTTTGAAAATGCTAGTGGTAGAGGAAATGTGTGGGACTTCAATCTATAGGCTAACTTGTCCTGGACAGGGGTGAGTTTTGTGGTGGCTGTTGGAGCTCCTGGACAAGGAGAGAGTACTGTGTCATGTCCCGAACCCATGCCTTGCAGTTGGTTGGAGGGCCTTGGGCCACTTTCTACAGCAGTTCCATCCTCTGACCCCACATTATTGTAACCATGGTGGAAGGTGATTGGCTGTGCGGATTCAGCAGGCAAGGAGTAGCCACAAGAGCAGTGGGAGGTGCACACCTAAACTCGGCGCAGCAGAGCCTGCGGCGTCACAATTCACACAAAGACGGAAAGATGTGGCCGTTGCATTTGGCAGAGATCCTAACAAATGATAAACGTCTTTCCACAGTGTATCTGCAGACCACTCCAGAGACGTGCTACCGGAGATTGAAAGCCAGGTGTCGGAGTGAGGAGAAGGTCATTCCATTGGTGAGAAGCACTTCTCAGGGGATTGATGGCTGAGAGGGGTGGGGGGGGGGGGGTGGTGGGCACTGTGTGGAGGGCTCATGATAAAGGAACAGCAGCAATTTATCTTCACTGATGACTAGAATCACTGATATTCAGTTGTAAGGGGAAACACTTGAAGGAGATAGACCAAACCTTGTTAAAGAAAACGAGAGAGGTGAGCACTCTTGCTGGGTCTGGCAACTGAGTTAGCATTTTGGGTGGTAGTTGGATTTTAAGCAGGTGGGGGAGAGAGGTGGACAGGGAGAAGGGTTTGATGGTCCCTGCTGAATGTGCCCCTCCCCCACAGTAGAACAGCGATGAAATTTTTGTGCTGGAGGGTTTAGTGATTTGAAGGGGCTTGGGAAGGGGTGGTGGAGTGGGTAAAGCAGGACTTTTTCTGACCTTGGGGATGTTCCAAAGTATCTTGCATCACTTCTGACTGGAGCAAAGGAAATATGACCAGCACATTGTGTGCTTCATAGGAAATGGCAGGCTATTGGATTTAATCAATTGGTTGAGAGTCAAAGGTCCAAGAGGGGGCAACATTTTGAAGGACCCAAGATTTCAGCCATGGCACTTTTGAATTGCTGAAATACTGGGCACAATCTTCCAAACATCAGTGTCTCCCAATGTGGTGACTGCCGACTTTGTAAAGGGTGCTGATGAGATTTACCAGGGAGCTGCCAGGATAAGAGAGTTGAGGTTGGACCAATGCAAGTTGTTTTCTCTAGAGGACCCTTTCACACTGGCACTTTAACCCAGTAATTAACTGCCAATTTACCGGTTAATATGCCAGTGTGAACGCTTGCGAGTCGGCACGCAGGTGTCAAATCATCCCGGGGATGAACCACCTGGAGCATCAGAGGGGAGACCTGAGAGTTTAGAAAAAAGAGAGGCAGAAGCCCCTTTCACATTGGTGAACCGCTAAATTGGCAGTTCAACGATCTGTTTTAAAATTCCCGAATAGCCGTTCACACTGGACTGATGTTAACCAGTTCTCTGCACCCTTACTCACTTGTTACCCGGCATACCCCCGACCTGTTCACACTGGGCTAACCGGTACACTGATTCAAAACAAATCAGTGCTGATACAACCTCTCTTGGCACTTCATCCCCATGGCGAGCATTGACACTGGCATGTTAACTGGTAAATCAGCTAAAGGCGCTTATGGGATCATAATCTTTTCCCTGGGGTAAAAATGTCAAATACCAGCAGACATGCGATGGAGTGAAGTATTTTACAGTGGTGGGTGCTTGGAAAGGGTTGCCACCACCAAGCCCCTTAAAATCACTAAACCCTCCAGCACAAAAAATTCATCGCTGTTCTACCGTGGGGGAGGGGCACATTCAGCAGGGGCCATCAAACCCTTCTCCCTGTCCACCTCTCTCCCCCACCTGTTTAAAATCCAACTAAATGCTAACTCAGTTGCCAGACCCAGCAAGAGTGCCCAGCTCCTTGTTGAAGCAGACATAATTGTAACAATTAAGAGGCATTTATGTAGGCAGATGAATCAGGGAGAGAACAGAGGGATATGGATCATATGCAGGCAGCAGAGATGTAGTTTAATTTGGTGTCATGGTCAGCACAGACATCGTGGGCTGAAGGGCCCATCCCTGTGCTATACCATCTGTGTTTTCTGTTCCATGACTGGAGAACTACACAGTCCTGATGCAGGGTCTCGATCTGAAATGTTGACCATCCTTCTGCCTCCTCCGAGGCTGCCTGACTTGCTGAGTTCCTCCAGTAGTTCGTCGTCAGTTACCTCAACTTGGGGAGGAGAGGAAATGAGAGGAGTTGGGGAATTTTATCCGAATCCAATCATGTCACAGTTTGAGCTGAAAGATTTGGGGTGCTCGAGTTCCTACCACCTCCCTTTTGAGATTCCAATGTTCTCCAAGTGGTTCTGAAAATGTTGCATTGGGATTATGCAGATTTAACATGATTTTATTGTTGTGTATTAAAATGTGATGCTACACAAAATTTCCTTTAGTTTACCGTAAGGCAGACAGCTTTGATATCAGAGAAATACCCCAGCGCCCCACAGTCAGAGAAAGAGAAGGAAAGCCCCCCCCCCCCCCGAGTCACTGAGTGTCCATGGATTTGGCTCCAGTGCTCCTACAACCTCCACAGCCCCACAGTCTTCTGTCCAAACCATCAGCAACTTGACCTCCAGATACACACCTCTGACCCAATTAGGAAGCCCTTGATACTAGGACTGTTGCATAGCATGACCACCAGTCCTCCAGGGTCAAGGGTGTGCAATTATAAAAGGGCAGGAAATTTTCTTTCACCATGCATTGCACTCACAGCTGCCTGTGTTCCATTTGTCTCAGGAATATTTGAGAAGTCTTCATCAGCTTTATGAAGACTGGCTTGTCAAACAGACTTCCTTCAGAGTCCCTGCACCTGTGGTGGTGAGTGACACATCAGCAATGCCTGTGGGTACTGTGTAATGACTGTGAAGTGAAGCCACAGTACTTGGTGGGAAGGGGGGAGGTGCTGGAGAATGGAGGGGGATTTGCTGACGGGGCCATTGGGAGGATCTGAGATTGTTTAATATTTGTGTGCACTTCGAAAGGTCGAACTTGAAGGCAGAGAAACAGGTTAATGAATTTTAAACAAGTGAAGGAACAGAGAGTTCTTGGGGTCCTGGTCCATAGATTCCTCAAGGTTGTCGTGCAGGTTGATAAGGTGGTTAAGAAAATGTGTAGCGTGTTGGCCTTCTTAGTCAGGCCATTGAGTTTGAGTTGTACGGTAATGTTACAGCTCTATAAATATCTGCTTATACACTCGGGGGAGTATTGTGTTCAGTTCTAGTTGCCTCATTACAAGAAAGGGGCAGATGCTTTGGAGATGTTGCAGAGACTTACCAGGATTGGAGCTGACTTAATAGAAGTGTATAAGATTATGAAGGGCTTAGATAGGGTGGACAGACATTTTTGTTTTCTGGGGCAACAATGGCAAACACCTGAAGACGTCTATTTAAGGTGAATGGAGGAAAGTTTAGGGGAGAGTTCAGAGGCAAACGTTTTACTCAGAGTGGCGGGTACTTGGAATGCATTGCTGGGGATGGTGGTGGAGACTGGTATATTAGGGACATTCAAGACTTAGGCACATGGATGCAAGGAAAAAAAGTTATGGGTGTGCTATAGGCAAAAATTAGATTGTAGTGGAGTAGGTTTACAAAGGTCAGCACAACATTGTGGGCTGAAGGGTCTCTTCTGTAATGTTGTATAATCCTTCCAGGGATGCAATGTGCCCTCTCACCTTTAATACTCTGTTCTAGGTGATCCCTGCAGACCTGGATCTTGAGGAGATGCTGGAACAATATGAAGCACACAGGGAGAAGATTCTCTATTGGAACCAGAAAGTGGACATAGCAAGTGGGCCGAAGCCCACATAATAGTCTGCGTTCTACGGACAGCTTGGTTAAAGAATCAACACTTGGTTGCCAGAATCAATGGCAGCTTTGGAGGTGCTGCGTCAACCTCGTGACCCAGGAGCAGGTCACTTGGTCTGATGGGTTAACCTTTGGTTTGCACTGTGTGTGAACCTCTCTCCGTCGGTAAATTTTTCTATTCCTCTCCAGTTACAACTTACAAATTAACACAGAAATCCATGTTGGAGCTTGGAATTGTAACAGGCCAAAATAAGGTGCAAGTAAGTTGTGCTAAACTTTTAGAAAATAATGGTGTGTTCAAGGTCGTGACTGATTCTTCTTACATGATAGAGGGAGGTGATTGGGTAAGAATTTGACTAAGGATAAATAAGAGACCACATTTTTTTCCAGGGTGGAGTGCTTGTTTAAGTTGACTGACTTTTTGACCTTGGTGTAAGAGTTAGAACCATAGAACCTGACAGCACAGATAACAGGCTATTCGGCCCTTTCAGTCTGTCCTATAACCTTCCAGTCTCCTCCCATCCATGCATCCAATTTATTCTTAAAACTTACCTTGTTATTTACTGTCAGATGGCAACTTGTTCCACACTCTCACCACTCTCTGAGAGAAGTTACCCCCAAACCTTTTCCTTTTCATCCTAAAGCCATGTCCTCTCATATTTATCTCTCCTAATCTCAGGGGAAAGAGCCTTCTCGCATTCACTCTGTCTATACCTCTCATAATTTTGTAAACCTCTATTAAATCTCCCCTCATTCTTCTACATTCCAAGGAATAAAGTCCTAACCTGTTTAATCTTTCCCTGTAACCCAACTCCTGAGGACCCAGCAACATCCTAGTAAATCTTCTCTGTGCTCTTTCAATCCTACTGATATCCTTCTTCTAATTAGGTGACCAGAACTGCACACAATACTCCAAATTTGGCCTCACCAATGTCTTGTACAACCTCACCCTAGCATCCCAACTCCTATACAAAATGATTTATGAAGGCCAAGATGCCAAAAGCTTTACAACCTTGTCTACCTCTGATGCCACCTTCAGGGAATTGTATGTATTCCCAGATCCCTTTGTTTCTCCGTACTCCTCAGTGCCCTACCATTTATTGTGTATGTCCTTCCAAAATGCAACATCTCACACTTGTCTGCATTAAATTCCATCTGCCATTTTCTGGCCCATTTTTCTAGTTGGTCCAGATCCCTTTGAAAGCCTTAACAACTCCTCCAATCTTAGTGCCATCAGCAAACTTGCTGATCCAATTTACCACATTATCGTCCAGATCATTGATTATAGACAACAAACAACAATGGTCCGAGCACCAATCCCTGAGGCACACCACCAATGACAGGCCTCCAGTCTGTCTTCTCCCATTCACCCAATTTCAAATCCAGTTAACAACATCTCCATGGATACCTAGTTGATGCTACGCTCCCCTTTGATTCCACAAAGATGCATTGATTAATAGGAACTGACCTATCACTGTTGCAAAACCCTTGTGACTCAGAGGTATTAGTTTGGATGTAAATCTCTATCGTCTGATTACAGTTTAAGTTTCATATTTTCCACTCCTTTGACCTGAGCAAACTGGAATTTATCCAGAACTGCCCTTGTTACATCGTCATAATTTGAATGACATTCCAGGCAGAGAATGAATGGGTACAAGAGTGGGGTTGCCCTTCAAGTGGGAAAATGTTTACAATGGAGTGATACTTAAGAGTGGAAAGATACAGATTCCAAGATTTCTCCCCTCACCCTTATGACTGCTCTGTCCTTATTTTTTGAAATGGGCTGACTTACCTAGACGGTTGTCGCTGATGAAAGGCCTTCCTGTTTAAAAAAAGTGTTTCAGGCACCAGGAGTTTGAATCTGTTCCTGCATGTAAAATTAATTGACTCAATGGTTCTTAACTCCACCACTGAGCATTCTGGGGATGAATTCAAACTATTTCCAGCTCTCTGTGTACTTCATAGTATTGATGGATGGTCTAATAACTCAGCGAAGGAGATTGGCTCTATCTTTTTATAGAACCCTCGGTTCTCTCACATGCCCGAGTGAATCCATTGGTACTGTCCAGATGGGGGTCTAGATCTAATGTCACAGTTGAAGATGCTGATTCTGGCAGGTGCTGCAGAGGTCTCCTCCTGGATAATGAGGAGTCTCTAGAGACAGGAATCTGTGACCATCTGCCTGCAGGTTTGAATGTTACCTCTTGCCCTGTGGCTGACTGAATGTGCCCTATCACCACACTCTGAGATGATGATCTGATGGCAGGCTCTCATCGGACCATACCCCAGCCAGTGAAGGACTGTCAACAGGAGGGGAGAACTGTATGTGATCATTTATTAATTCTTCAGTCATTCCTGTTATTTTCTGACAGTAGACCTGAGCATAATTTATGTGAAACATTTTTTTAATTAAGGAAGCTTACTTCTGCAATTTACATGTTGGTGAATGCTTTATTAAATTAAGAGGAAAAAATCTACTGTAATAGTTGTGTGAACTCATGTTTTCCCACATCCCATCTCACTGTGTCAGGGCATTATTCCATTGAGGAGGGGACAATGTAGATTCAGTTTACAAGTGGTAGCGGAGAGGGACATAGCAATTATACAATTTGCATCAGTGTTCCTGACTTGGGAGAGAAAAGTCAAGAGTTTTACAGCATGGAAACAATTGCTTTAGCCCTACTTATATATATATAATATATATGCTGACCAAATCCCTGTAACCTTTTTATTCATGTACTGCCTAAATGCATATTAATCATTACCCCCCACCCCAATTTAGCCCCTTTCACACCGCCAAATAAAGTGGGTTGAACTGGGCACTGGTGGCGTGAAAGGTCCCAACTGGGCTCTGACTCTCGGTAGGGGGTTGTATTAACTCGGCGTTGACTCTGGTAGTGTGAATGCTCAACCGGGTATCGTGCGTGTGTCATTCTGGTAGTATTAAAAGTAATCTTGAGATGATTTAAAGCACGGGTATGTACTGACAGCCTCGCCGGCTGGAGTGTCAGCGCGTACCTGTGCTTTAAACCATCTCAATTACTTATAATACCCAATACAATGCAATTCTATGTAAATAGTTATTATACTCTATTGTTTAGGGAAAAAGGACAAATTGGTCTGAAGTTCACTGTGGTGGATTTTCCCATGGTCTTTTATACATTGTGCGCGAATATGCTTTATTTGCGCTAAAATTTCACTGCCTGGGAATACGTAACGCATCACTCATGATGTCACTGAAGGTTGGGGCCTCCCCTTAGCTTACACATTTACCAGGTAATTGTACTCCAGTGTGAAAGGCTTACTGGGTATTGCAACCTGCCTCATTTACTCACCTTTTGGAGGGTTGGTGGTGTTGCCCACTCACACCATTATAATCCATCTCTCTCGTGACCCCCACCTGATTCCACAACAGCCCTTTGAGGTTCAGGAACACTCCCAATAAAAGTGGGGTTCATTTTCTAATACTTTATTATTTGAACAAAATAACATTAAAAACGTACAGAGAATTGTAAGAGTTTAATCCCTCACATGTTGGTTTACACATGTGGCCCATCGCACGCATACTCCATCCACCACGTACTGAGACAAGCTTCTATTGAACTGTGCACTAAGTTCCCTCAATGGTGAAAGGTAAGCACTGACCATAAATGGCTGGAGGTGGGATGTCAGGTGATCTGCACAGGTATCTGTACATGAGTGGATGGAGCAGGAGACTGGCATGCGTACTTTGAGAAACCAGACCCATGCCTGTGTAGACCCCTGCACAGCAGGCAGCCCACATAACCAGAGGTCTGGCCTCAGGATAAACTATGTTAACAAGCTTCTCAGCCATCTCTTTGATTACATCATAGCTTGGTTTGGAAATGAAAGTGCCCAGGAATACAGAAGGGAGCAAATGAAGCCAGGTCCATCACATCCATTGCAGACATCTATGCGAGGTGCTGCGCCAACATAAAGGACCCCCATCACCCTGGTCACAACTTCTCACTGTTACCATCAGGCAGAAGCCTGAAGACCAGCTCCTCTAGGTTCAAGAACAGTTTCTTTCCAACAGCTATCACCTCTTGAATCTCACCTTGTTACACTAATCATGGAATGCTCTGACACCACAAAAGGACTGTCTGCACTGAATATTTATTTTGGCCAATAAATTATTGTGGACCTTATTCAAACCATTGCAAGAAAAATGTCCCTTTAAGGAAAAATAGGGAGCAATCCCACCAACATTTCCAGTGAGGAAGCAAGCTACAAAATTACTTCTTCAGATCAATGACAAAATACGGTACTTAAATGCCCACCTGTGATGGGGTCAGGGTGGTGGAAGATTCCTGGGAAATGGACAACAACCTGTCGGAGGAACTCAGGATGGTCTCGATGAGGGTTCCAGTACAAAACCTCGACCATTCTTTCTCTCCACAGATGCTGCCTCACCCGCAGAGTTCCTCCAACAGACTGGGTCTTGAGCCAGACTCCAGTGTCTGTGTCTCTCCTGGGAAGCAGGAGATTTCCTAAAATGTCTCAGTCAAGCAATCCTGTCCTCCCAGGAGATCGAAGTTCACAAGGTGGCACACTGAGACACAGGGTCTGAGAGGAAGAGACAAGAGTGGACGCTGAGTGGCTATCTGTCTAGAGCTGGGATGGGCAACCATTTGGGACAGAGTTGAAGTGGTTCTATTCCCTCAAGTTTGTGAATCCCTGGAATTCAGAAGAGTGGGTACCCAGTGAGTGACTATACATTGACACACCCAGGGGATCCAGAAAAGGAGAGCAGGCATGACTTCATGTGTGATGTAATCACTGTGCCTCACCCTGATACAATTTCTGACATCTCAGTTTGTTCAGGAAGAGATTGGCAGGCAATTTTCCACTTCTGCTAGTTCCATTACAGTGCACTTTAATCCCAGGCAGTTTCAGAATGTTTCTTTGGATTGGAAATAAAATTGAGAAATCGTAAAGCACCAGTATTATCAGCACAAAGATGTCTGAGAATCATTAAAAACCCATCATCGGTTCCAGAATGCCAAAGGAAAGCCATTCTCATTGACTTGTCAATGTGCAACTCCCTTCCAATGCACCATGGTCAACGTTCAGCTGACCCCTAAATACAAGAAACTGAACCAAACAGCTCCAAGGAGAGAAGGGAACTCACCACATCACCTGATGGGTTTTAGGGATGGGCCTGTTACACCTAGATCCTGCGCAGAGTGGACCTTCTGCATGGAACCACTTTGCTCAACTCATCCATCCTGGCCTAGCCCTGCTTTTCCTCCGAGAAATTGCAAGGGGTGATGCAGCAGTCCAAAGGAACTCAGGAATAGGGGTACAGGAGAGACTGCATTCACTATGTGGTAGTAACTGGCTTCATATCTGCCACTGGAGTTGCTACTGATGTTCTGCCTTCCTTCCTGAACTCTTGGTGCTACTTCTCGGCGTCCTTTACCTGACTAAGTTGGCCATTCCTTCTCCTGGCTGGGACCAGGCTGCATATGACTAATTTTCGCATGCAAGCATTTCAGTCAGAGTGCTCACTCTGCTAGGGAGCAGGAATCCAAGACGTAGGTGATTGTAGCCAGATCTAGGAGGGGCAATTGTAGCAACTCTGCAAACAAGCTGACCTGACAGGCCCTGACGCTCCTAGTCTGATTGGCTGAATTATGAAGCAAACTCCCAATGGAAGGCCAGGCGCTAAAGGCCCCCGTCTTTCTTGCATCTGTTGCACCTGGTTGATCTCTCCTCGTTGCCCATCTCACTGTCCGGCAGCTTGGTTATGTAGATGTATGCGTCGGAGCCGCTTCCAGTCATCTGCTCCTGGATCTGAAGGCAGTCCCTGCTTGTCCTCTGGCAGTGGCTCGCAGTGAGGGTGGAGCTGCAGTCAGGGCAGATGGAAAACTGGCAAACCTCACAGGGCAGGGCAGAGGGAGGCCGGGTGTCCAGGATGCTGGGGGGGATGTAGAACGACTGAGGTGGCCTACGGATAACGTTGCCCCCGCTCTTCTGAGCTGGGCTGCCCCTGAATGCGGCCGCATCCAGCGCTGGGTGCCCGAGGAGCCTCACCGGTGAGCAGAAGCAACAAGTGGATACACCAGGGCCTAGACATGCTGCTAATGGCTGGGTCTGCTTTCTCGGCCATTGCCCTCTGTCTCGGAGCGGTTCAGGGGGGCTCAGTTGTGGGCCCTGAACCTCAGAGGCACCAAAATGGTCCACCTGATGGAACAGAGCTGATGCACTGGTCTCTGCTGTGGGATAAGGCAGTTTCTCCAATTCCATGTTCTTTAGCTTAGATTCTACAATTGAGATGTTATCCTTTTTCTGACTGCTGGTATTCATGAACCCACCACACTTCAATGAGGATATGCTCTGAGAGCTTTTCACAGATTTCTTGTCCTCAAGATATTCCTGTTTGTCTGCTTCTGCTTTCAATGGGCCTTTCTGGTCCAAGGTGTTGCTGTCCTTGTTCCTTGGGTGCTTTTCCTCCAGAGAATTGCTGATTGGAATTGATTTGGGATGCTTACCATCCAGACAGTTACCAACAAGAATTGGACTGGAGTACAGGCTGAGAGACAAGGGTCCAGTTTGTCCGGGGGATAGTTTTCCCGGGTATTCCGCATGGCCAATTTCCATCAGCGACTGATCCAAAAGCAGAAATGAATTACATTGCTCCGTCTCTCTAGGAGCTAGGTCTTGTGGGTATCTCCCATTATTCTCAATGGCTGCAGTACCGTAGTCCCTGTAGAGGTCAATGCTGTCTGGTGGGAATCTCCTGGACAATGACAGTGTATCATCCCTGGCATCATCACCTGATGCTGCCTGTAGCCTAAAGGTCCCGTCAGCATTAGTCTCTGTGAGGGGCAAGGGGGCATCAGGGAACTGGAGCTTGCCAAGGGCTTCATCAGAAAACATATCTGGCTTTGTGGCCCCCTCATTTCCCAAACCAGCCCTTTCGCCCAACCTTGCAGACCAGGCCACGCCAGCGCTAGAGTGTTTCACACAGTCTGACTGCTTCTGAGGTGACCTAGAACGTAGCTGGACCACATCCTCGCGCCTGCTGTGGGCTGCCTGGCCCAGCATCTCCTGCATCAGCTCACACTCCACCCTGGCTAGGAAGAATTCAAACCCAAGGTGACCGATTTCCTCCTCGTTGACCTGCCTTGCCATCGCATATTCACTGCTTCCTCTCCGAACGTATCCCAACTTTTCCAAGATCTCTTGAAGGATGTCAGGGGGGAATGCAGGTTGGATGAAGTAAACGAAAGCTCCAGTGAATGTCTGGAATAAAGGAGAATTTAGTAGCTTTTTTCCCCTCCCCAAACTATTCCACTGAACTTTGAGAAAGTGTTCCTTGATTTTGGTCTCAATGCCAGTGGTAACAATCTCCCTGGTTTTATCTAATTTTATAAATCGCTAGAACATGCTCTTTATCCACCCAACGAGTACACACCCAGGCCACTTGATCTCTTTTCACAATGAAACCCCTCATTTCTGGAATCATGTTGCTGATCTTCTTCCTCCCGATCAGCCCACACCTGCCGTCGGAGCTTAGCAGGTTGAGCAGCATCAGTGGGAGATTTAAGCCTCTTTCACACTTGCATCCCAGTAAATCGGCCGTTCAGTGGCCTGAGATAGGAATGGGGGGGGGGGGGGGGGTTGGCCTTTTGCACTCCTAACCAGGACACTTTCACACTTGCAAGGGTTCATCCCCGGCTCTGTTCGACCTTTCATAGGAAGTGCCTGCAATGCCATGGCCCGTTTTACACAGGAGACGCCGGGGATGGTCCTAGGGGTGAGGCCAGCAATCCTCGGCGTGAGTGGATGTCCCCCGACGTCGGCGTTGAGCACTTTAAGGCGTTCGATTCCTGGGATGACTGGCGAGTGTGAAAGGTTGATGCTTTGTGCTCGAATCTCAGCAAAGAGCTCCAGCCTGCAATGTTGATCATTCTTTTGATGCTCCTCGATTGCTTGAGTTCTTCCAGAAGATTGGGTCTCGCAGCCCATTTCAGCTGCTGCAGTCTCCTGTGTGACCCCAGAGCTTTCCTCCAGCAAGGCGACCAGAACTGCACACACTCCTCAATGCAATTGCAGCAGAACCAAATCAATCCCCTCCAGCAATGAAGGCCAACGTCCCATTTAACTTTATGGTTATTCCCTCCAAGTTTTGGTGACATCGGCTGTGATTCCCCCCCCCCCAACCCCAACCCCCAACCCCAACCCCAACTCCAACCCCAACCCCAACCCCAACTCCAACCCCAACTCCAACCCCAACCCCAACCCCAACCCCAACTCCAACCCCAACTCCAACCCCAACCCCAACCCCAACTCCAACCCCAACCCTAACCCTGGAGGCTTTTTTCTCTCTCAGTTCCTCCGAATTGCAAACCCAGGAAATAGCCTCGCTCGCAAGCCGCACCTCCCCCTTGCCCCGCAATTAGGAACCGTCAGCCATGCGGAACCACGCGAGCGCACCACCCCAAGCTCTGAACACACCGACCTTGATCGACTTAATCTCCTTCCGCCAGGGCCACAGGTACAAGTTGACTGCAAGCATCTCCAGCAGCTCGAAGCCTTTACTCAGGCCCCGAAAACCGTCCTCCCCGTGATCCGGCCCGCCCTTGGATTCAATAAAGTGCAGGGCGAGGCGGTAGAAATCGAGGAACTGGAACCGCTGGCCGGAGTTGGGCACCGAATTGAGGAAGAGCCTGCCCTGGCGCATCTGCTCCTCCCCGGTGCAGGGCGACAGGTTGCCCGAGGCGACAGCTTGTTGGTAAAAGTCCATGAAGTTTTGGTAAACTTCTTGCTTACTGCGACTGCCCATGTCGCTGCGGGCGGAACCCTGACGCCTGCCTGCTGGATACAATGTATCAGCTTCACGTGTCAATTCTCCACTCTGGCAAATGTATCCGTCTCGGCGACAATGTATCCCACTGCTTCCCCGCGGAGGCAGGTGAGGGAAAGTGAAAGGGCACATGCGCAGTTCGCCTTCCGTGGATGGTTTGGTTCACGGAGGAGATAGCCGGGGAAAAGCGTGCGGGAGGGCAGAGATTAAAACTTCTCATTTCATCTGCAGCAGTACAGCACAGGAACAGGCCTTTCGGCCCAGGGGTCTGTGCCCAACAGGGTAGCATGGCCTTTTTCTTTCCACTCACATCCCACTTTAAGTAATCCCTACGCCAGCTGCAAAAGTAAGAGTCCTTATGAGTTTAGGAGTGTGATGGTGGAGGGGAGCAGCTCTTCCTGAACCTGGTGGCACCTATACCTCTGTGGTTAGGAAGGGGTTGCTTGAGAGTGGGATGTGAGTGGGGAGGGAAGGTGGAGAATCTCTGCTTGAGACCCAATTGTTACTGAAATATTTTGTTTGAGAAAGATTGTCATTGGCCCACTTCCTTTGCAGTTATGAAACCGAGCACATAACGAGTCAGTGAGGGACGATGAAAACGGTGGTTTTCAATCTTTTTCTTTCCACCCACATCCCACCTTACTAATCACAAAGCACCCGTGGCACAGGGAATACTTAAAGTGGCAAGTGAGCGCAAAGAAAAAGGTTGAGAACCACTAACGCTGTTACAGTACCAGCAATCGGGAGCAGGGTTCGAATCCGGCGCTGGTTCTCCCCAGTCCTCTGGTTTCCTCCCACCCTTCAAAATGTATGGGGGCTGAAGGTTAATTGGGTGTCACGGGCTCGTGGCCCGAAAGGGCCCGTTCCTGGGCTGTATGTATGTCTCACTCTGATGGTAGAGGGGAAGAAGCTGCTGTTGTACTGTGTGTCTTCAGGCTCCTGTGCCCCCTTCCTGATAGTAGCGGTGTGAAGAGGGCATGGCTTGAGTGGTGAGGGTCCTTGAGCATAGAGGCTGCTTTCTTGAGATACCACCTCTTGAAGATGTCATTAATGGAGTGAAGACTGATACCCATGATGGTGCTCACTGAGTTCACAACTAACTCTCTGTAACCTCTTCTTGTCCTGTGCATTGGCATTTCCATACCAGACAGTGATCCAGTGATCCAATCAGTCAGAATGCTCTCCACCCGTAGAAATTTGCAAGTCTTTGGTGATATACCAAATCTCCTCAAACTCCTTACAAAGTGATATGTTTGGCCTTGGCCTCATCCATTATCAGGGAGAGGTGAAATGTAAACTTGAGGAACAACACATCGAATTCCTCCTGGGCAGCCTTAAACCCAAAGATATCAACACTGAGGTTTCTAATTTTAGGTAATCCCCACTCCCATCTGATTTCACTCACAGAGAAGGAAGGATAAGATGAAGCCCAAGGAAAGAAAATCAGTGCAGGAGAAAGTGCTTGAATTTGTGTGGCATCTTGTTGGCCTTGACCTGTGGTCAGTGGAGTCAATTTGGGAGGGGCTGATAGGGTGTTGGAGTGAAAGGTCAGATTTATTGTCAGAGTATATACATGATATCACATTCAACGCTGGCATTCTTCCTGCAGGTGAGGCAGAATGACCACTTATTGGTAATGCAAAAAACAAATAAAGGAATAGAAGCACCCTGACTCTGCAATTCAGAAATGAAGTGCAACATTAAGAGTCCTTATATGAGTTTAGGAGTCTGATGGTGGAGGGTAGCAGCTCTTCCTGAACCTGGTGGCACCTATACCTCTTTCCTCTTTTTGAAAATTTGATTTAAAGATTTTATAAAACGATAAACATAACATAAAAATATAACAATCCAAAAAATAATAAAACTCCCCTTTATCCCCCCCTCCCAATTCCCATCTAAACTATCCATTCCTACCCATGTCCCCTCGGAGCCTTAATTTCTTTTTACCGTGTATTCAATATTAACTGTTTGGTGTGCCAACTCTGTACATAACATTTACTTAAGATCTATAGCCATATGTTCTAAATATAAATTTCACATCCTAACAAAAAATGAATAATTATTTTGCAAATTATAAATGATTTTTTCCAGATATAAACACGATTGTGATTCACTATGTCATCTTTGTATATTCAACTCTATATCATTTTGTAATGTAATAGCTGTACATTTTCTTGCTACAGCTAGCCCTAACCGTATAAAAGCTAATTGTGGTTTATCCATCTGCAATCTTGTCATTAATACATTGATATAGCCCTAACCGTATAAAAGCTAATTGTGGTTTATCCATCTGCAATCTTGTCATTAATACATTATATAAACACATCGTTGGATCCACTTGTAAATCCACCTTAAATAAACCTCTCAAAAATTTTATAACTTTTTCCCAAAAAGGTTTAACTTTTTCACATGCCCAGACAGAATGCATAAAAGTACTTGTTGGTTCCCCACATCTAAAGCACAAATCTGATGAAATAAAACCCTATTTATTCAACTTTTCAGGTGTTACTGTTGATGTATAAAATTATAATTAACCATACTCTATCTTACATTTAATAATTTTGTAACACTTCCCAAGACAATATAATATCCAAATCCTTCTCCACTTCTCCTTTGTTTTATATATATCAATTTTATCCATCTTTTCTTGCAACAACCTGTACATCTCCAAAATAAACCCCTTATTTCCTTTATTTATAATAAACATTTAAAATTTTGTTTGACCTGGTAATATCAATTCCCGTCTAAAATTTATTCATAAAAAATCTTGAACTTGAGAATAAGCAAGGAAAGAATTTGATAAAATACCAAACTTCTCTCGTAATCTATTAAATGTAAGACATTTACCTGCCTCAAAACAATCCTGTACCGAACTTACTCCTTTCATTTCCCAATCTTTCAAATAAGGATTATTTAAAGAAAAAGGTATTAATCTATTCTGATATAATGGTGATTTTACTGAAATTTTTCCTTTAGATCATATAAGTTGATCTCACTTGTATCAAATATCTATTAAATGTCTCAATACAGGCAAATTGTATTTTTGTAACAATAAAGGATTCCATTATAAATAAAATGGTTTATTTTATTTTCAAAAATCTGATCCAATTCAACCTTTGCCCCACATAGGTGGTTGGTCAATATCAAATAACCTGTTAATAAATTTTAATTGCACTGCTTCATAATCATTTTGAAAATGTGGTAGTTGAAGTCCACCCAATTCATACTGCCATGTTAATTTTTGCATAGAGACTCTTTGACAATTTACCTTTCCACCTACCTACACCTCTTTCCTGATGGCAGCAGTGAGAACAGAGCGTG
The DNA here is from genome assembly GCF_036971445.1 of Narcine bancroftii. NCBI lineage: Eukaryota > Metazoa > Chordata > Chondrichthyes > Torpediniformes > Narcinidae > Narcine > Narcine bancroftii. The sequence continues at coordinate 96,242,085 of NC_091478.1, forward strand.
TGCTGGGTGGTGCGGACCCTTGATGATCACTGGTGCTCTCCAACAGCAGCATTGATGTAGATTTTCTTGATGGTGGGGAGGGTTTTGCCTGTGATGTCCTGGGCTGTGTCCACAACCTTTTGCAGGGCTTTACACTCAGGGGTATTGGTGTCCCCAACCCAAACTGTGATGCAGCCGGTCACTACTCTTTCCACCACATATATGTCGAAATTCGCCAGGGTTTCCGGTGTCATATCAAACCTCCTGAGGAAGTAGAGATGCTGATGTGTTCTCCTCAAGATGCCATTAGTGTGTTGGGTCCAGAAAGATCCTCCGAGGTAGTGACTCTCCAGAACTTAAGATTTGCTCACGCTCTCCACCTCTGATTCCCCCCCCCCCCCCCCCACCCCCGGCCAATGATCACTAGATTGTACACCTCTGACTTTACTTTCCTGAAGCTAACAATCAGCTCCTTGGGTTTGGTGAAATTGAGTGCAAGGTTGTTGTACCATTCAGCCAAGTTTTCAATCTCCCACCTGTATGCTGACTCATTGATCCTTTCTTATACAACCAAACCGTGGTATTGTCTGCAAATTTATAAATGGTGGGAGAGGCAGAGGGAGATACTGGGAGAAAGCTGGGTGAAGTTAGATGAGATGCAAGCAAGGGTTACCTAAAATTAGAATCTCAATTTTCACACTGTTGGGTTTAAGGCTGTTCAGGTGTTCCAACACCTGCAGTATTTGTGTTTTCCACATTTCAAACTGTCTTTTGTTTGTGGACAATGAGGTGCTATTTAATACAGCTCCACTATCAAGACCAGAAAGAGAAGCAAAAGTGGGTCCCATCAGAGACATCAAGTGTCCTTGGATCTCACTAACTCTTCTGATGCTGCTGCCTCCTGAGCCCCTGTTACTCCCATAGCTGGCCGGTCTCCCGTCCTTGTCCAGCTGTGAACTCGAACTCGAGGAATCCAAGGAACACCTCCAAGCCCCTGGTTCCCAACTTGCCTCTGGGAAATCACCCATTTCCCTGAATCATGGAAGACTGAGATTACAATGCCACCACCTGACTGATGGGGGAGCTGGTGAGCTGGCCATCACCACTTAACACTTTAACTCCACCACCAGGAAAGGAGCTGATCTGCAGCACCGTAAAACACATTAAAATAAGTAATTTGATAAAATATGAAAATGTTTTACGACTCTTCAGATAATTATTTACTTTGCTCACAGACAGTTTGGCTTCAAAGATAATGGCCTCTTGGCTAAACCAGTATACCTTCTCACCTGTCCCCACCTTTACCCTCCCTTCACCTCCCCAAACCTGTCCACACCACCCTCATCTCTCCGCATGTGTCTCCACCTTCACCCTCTCCTCACCTTCTCTCCCCTCTCCCCACCTTCACCCTCTCCACATGTCTCCACCTTCACTCCCCACACCTGTCCCCACCTTCATTCTCCCCCTTGTCTTCACCTTCACCCTTCTCCTTCCCCACCTGCCTCCAGCTTCACCCTCCCCTCCCCCACTTGTCTCCACCTTGAGAGTTTGTATTTTTTGTCCAGATTCCAGTATCTTCATCTTCAGTTCAAATTATTGTCACATACATGACATCACATACAACCCTGAGATTCTTTTTCCAGTGGGCCAGGAAGAATTTCTACCTATTGGTAACTGTAAATTACCTAAAAAAAAAGATATGTATACAAAAGAGAGAATTGTTAAGAAAGAAAGAAATGTAAACAAACGGACTGTGGACATACAGAATATTCAGTGATATTCCTGATTGAGTTTGTTGTTGAGGAGTCTGATGGTGGAGGAGGAGCAGCTGTTCCTGAACTTGGTGGTACAGATCTGGTGGCAGCTCTACCTCTTCCCTGTTGGCAGCAGCGAGAACAGAGCGTGTGCTGGGTGGTACGGATCCTTTTCTGAATATTTTATTTTTGATTTTCAAAGACTCACTTAAACAACACAATCTCTCTCAACAATAGTATATAAAAGAGTCCATTTTCCCCTACCCCTCTTCCCCCCCTCCCATACCCCAATACCCAAAAGTTCATACAAATTAAACAAATACAAAAAACCAATTATCAGTAAAATCACAAATCCTTAAAGGAACTTAAGAAAAACCCAACGAAACCTGAAATTAAAAAAAGATAAGGAACAAAATACAAGAACATGTCATTTGTGCCACGACCCACTTCACTGATCCCAATTGTTTCACTACTGGCACGAATTGTTGCCTTTCCTTCATTCAGAACAGGCATAATTCTATCTGGGCACTGATTTGTTGCACATAGGGTTGCCACACCCTAACAAATGTCTCATATTCCCTCCTGAAATTATACGTGATTTTCTCCAAGGGAATACAACATTTCTGTATTCCTTCATGTAACATTTAGTTGGGAGTCGGACTTCTATGTGACTACTATACACTTCCTGGCTACTGCCAAGTCGACCTTCACAAACTGAATTTGGTACTTATAGACAGTTTAAACTCACATCCGTAATGTTTCCCAGAAGGTACAATTCCAGATCCTGTGGAAAATCCTCCTTTGTAATTTTTTTTCAGAATGTCCCCCAGGTCCTCCCAGAAGGATCTCACCTTTTTACGCAGCCAGATTGAATGGATAAAATCTCCACACCACACCTAAAGCACATTTCCAAAATTTCTGGTTTGGATTTACGTAAGTTTTGTGGTGTGAGATACAGTTGATGCAAGAAATTAATGACTGCTGTCATGCTGTCCTGACACAGGTCTGACCAGCACTGCTCATGGATTGTTATGCCCAAGTCTGACTCCCACCTTTCCATTGACTTGTGTAAGCCTGGCTTTGGGCCCTCACTTTGTATATTCCCCTTTTGAATTAGAATCTCCATGTCACTACACGTAGGCTGTCCCCTTGAGCTCACCAGTACGCTTTTTCTTCTTAATGATGTTCTAAACAGTTGATTTTGGTCGTCCTAAGGTTCGGGCGATGTCTCTTACTGCTTTATTCTTGTTTTTCAGCCTCATAATGGGTTCTTTGACTTTCATTTGCTCAATTCTGGTCCTCGTGTAAAAATGACAACTGCCAACTCCAAAAGCGATCAAAGCTTGGAAACAACCCTAGTTCTCTTATACCTGCACCTATGATGCAAATAAATATACTTGAGTACTCACCAACCCCTGTGATGCCCTGTATAAAAAGTGCTGTAATTTCCACATGGTCAAACCAAAATATATCCAAATATCCTTGAATAAAATCTGCAATGTGCAATTTAATTATGAGAATTGCTTGATTACAAATTTAATACTGTGGAGCACAGGGGCAAATAAAGGGAAAAACCGTCTTCATCCAAAGCATTATGGAGGGCACTGTATATCAATGTACGTGACATAGACTTGAACTTGAAATATGTTTGGAGCCATAATGCTACCAAAGTGGCACAGTTAGCATGGAGGTTACCACAACACTACTATTACAACACCAGTGACCCAGGTTTGAATCTGTTGCTATCTGTAAGGAGTTTGTTCATTCTCCCTGTGTTTTCTCCGGGTGCTCTCGTTTCCTTCCACATTCCAAAACGTATGGCATTTGGTTATGTTAATTGGGTGGCATGGCTTTCATGGGCTTGAAGGGCCTAATAATGTGCTGTATCTTTAAATTAAAATAAATGGAACGATATCTGGCATTCCGTCCAAGGGTAGTGGAGCTACAAATGGATGATCTTAGGTTATCTTGAGCTGGTTTGGTGAGTCAGGAATATGACAGTCCATTCATTTTCTCTCATGTGACAGGCAGTTAGTGAGTAGCAGCGAGAGCAGAACAGGCAGCCACTGTATCTGCAAGCTCTTCTGGATGTAGGCCAACAGGCTCAGGGGAGTTAACCTCCTTTATTTCTATTACTTGTCCTCAAACATTTTCTCGAAGTAAATCCCTTTTTACCCCCTCCCCCCATTCCCTACCATTTTTACAATGTATTTCTGTGTCCTGTGAAGACTCTTTGAGTCAATTTATATATCAGAAGTGTTTGATAATAATTATGCAGAAATGGCTCCAATTAATTTCATTTTCTCACATCAAATCAAATAATATTAAAACACCAACTCCAACTAATTGCAGCAGTCCCTCATGGTTATTAATGCACATTCCTCTCCCTGAATGAGGCACAGATGCAGCACAGGAACAGGCCCCTTAGCCCAATGCCCAACATGATGCCAAATTAAGCAAATTTTCTGTGGCCATCCCCCTCCATCCCCTGCATATTCTTGTGTCTATCTAGAAGCCTCAAGATCTGCTATTGTATCTGCTCCGACTACTACCCCCGGCAGCCCATTCCAAGCACCCACCATTCAGGGTGCAACATTTTTTTACTTGCACATCTCCTTTAAAATTTCTCCTCACACCTTAAACACACATCCTCTAGTATTTGGCAGGTTTACCATTGGATAAAGAATTTGACTCTCATAATTGTATAAACTTCTTTCAGGTCTCTCCTCAGCCTCTGATGCTCCAGAGAAAACAACTCAACTTTGTACAACCTCTGCCCTAACTCATGTCGTCTAATTCAGGCAACCTCTCCTTCACCCTTTCCAAAGCCCCCACATCCTTCCGGTAATGGGGTGACCAGAATTGTACACATACTTATCTATGCCAATCTGATTTAGTTCCATTGCTCCCCGAGAATTAGTGATTGCAGTGGTTGTCCAAATATTTTTTGACTGTTGCCAGATTCTCTGGCTCCAGCACCCCACATGTTGGTTGTTCTAGATCCCAAACACCTTCTGGGTGAAAAATGTTTTCCACAGATCTTGGAGATTCAGAGCTCTGGAGACCCTTACCATTGGTCTTTGAGTTCCTTCTCTCCTTTATGGAGCTCCCACTGGCACAGTTCCATCTCCCCCATTACTCCATCCAAACAGGTGTTTACTCAGAAACCATTTTCAGGAATGAGATGCCAGGTCATCAACATAACAACCGAATGCGACTCTTAACTGGTTCTTGACTCTTGAGTGAGGAGCATAAAACCCTGTAAAAGGACATCACAGGCAAAACCCTCTCCACCATCAGGAACACCTACAGGGAACGCTGCCGTCAGAGAGCAGTAGCAATCATCAAGGATCCACACCACCTAGCAGACACTCTATCCTTGGTGCTACCATTAGGAAAGAGGTGTAAGTGCCACATGACTGACACCATCAGGTTCAGGAACAGCTGCTCCCCCTCCACCATCAGACTCCTCAACAATAAACTCAATGAGGGACTTGTTTAAGGATTCTTACTTTTGCATTTTATTGTTTTTTTTCCTCTCTATATTGCCTGGTCAGTTTGTTTACATTTACTTATTTGTTTACATGTGCACATTGTGTACAGTTTTATTTGCACTACCAATAAGTGGTAATTCTGCTTGGCCCACAGAAAAAGAATCTCGGGGTTGTCTGTGAGGCCGTGTATGTATTCTACAATAAATCTGAAATCAGAGTCTGAAATGACACAGCCAACTCTATGTATCTATGAGGAAGTTTCTCTGCTGATGTCCTGCTGCTTGCTAAATCAGGGTTGTAGGGGCACTGTTGGCAGGGAGTGGGGGTTGGTCTAAGTCCTGGTAGTGACACCCTCTGGTCACTGACCCCTCAATGTGTTGGCTGAAATTGATGATCGTAACAGCCCATTGACAGAGCCCAAGAGTGTTGTAATCATAGCCAGAATACAGGAGGCTGCAGAGTGTGGCAACCCAGCCAAGTCCATCACGGGCACCAACCACCCATCCATTACGGACGTCTATGTGAGACTCCCAGAGGCATTTGGACAATGGATAAAGGGACTTAGAACTCAGGTGTGCTGCTCCCTTGGCCAACAGGCTAACCAGTACTAATGAAGATCACCCCCATTCTTCTGAACAAAGAACACAGATGTAATTTCTTTTCTGCTGGTGAGGGGTCAACCCTCTCAACTCTGGAATTAGCCTGGCGAGTCTCCGTTGCATTGACTTCAATGACAGGATATCCTTCCTCAAATAAGGGCACCAAACTCGACGCGGGGCTCCAGGTGTGGTCTTATCAGCATCCTGTACAATTGTAATGACACTTTCCTATCTACCAGTCATCTTGCAGTAACGTCTGCCGACTCTTGCTACTTGAGTAGAAGAACTAGTTCCCTCTGCACTGCCCATCTGCCATTGTTCTGCAGATGACACTCTACCTTTAGATTCCTTTTGCCAACACATGAACTCACACATTTCCACATTAAATTCCTTTTGGCAAGTTTTTACCCACTTCCTCTCCTGTTGAAGAGTCCAAATACCCCCACCATGAACTGCCCTCCCACAACATTTTTGTGTCCTTGGCAGATTTAAATCTTACACTTTGACCTGCTATCTAGAATTCAATAAACCGGCAGCCTCAAGCTACCAGCAAAAAGATTGTGGAAAATAAAAAGGTAAAAAATATGGTACTTTAATAGTGGTGAGTCTCGTTGATAGTTCGCCAATCACGCAACACGTAACCTCAAGCGACCAGAAAATTCATTTATCTGGAATCTACCAATATCAGGGCTTTTACTGTATAGAGAAACAATGAAAGGTCAGGGACCAATCCTTTGGAATACTCCACTAGTTACATTCAGTATGAGGAAGACCAATGTTCCAACTCTTATCTTCTCTGTGATAGCGAATCTTCAATCCATGGTAAAACATTTCCCTCAAAGACACACACAAGTGTTTGCACAAATTGTATTTTATTTTGTCCTATATACAGAGCATATTACAATGCAAAGTGCAAGTCCATTTATAAATCCACTCTTCTGTGATTCTAGGGGTGTCATGAGGAGAAGAGAGAAGGAGCTGTCACAAAACATCAATGGGAGAGAATATATCGAATAGGTCGTGTAATGGAAAGGCCTGTCTCCACAGCATCTCACTGACTTCATCATCCGTCAAGACTGAATACAGCCAATATATTTGGTCATTGTTGTGGGAAATGTGGCAGCTAATCTGTGTACAGCAAGTTCCACAAATAGCAGTGATCTAATGACCGGATTATTTGTTTTAATGAGAAATATTAGAAAGAGCAGAGTAGCTTCCTTGCTCTTCTTTAAGCAGAACTGTGGGATCTGAGAGAGAAGGCAGGAGCTTAATTTGGTCTTCCACAATCCCTCAGTGCTTCATTCCCTCAGTGCTGCACAGGGAGTGCCTGTTGAAGTTTTAGTGTTTGTGCCTGGGGTGGGATTTGAACCCACCACCTTCCAGTGACCTCCAGGAATGGGATGCAGCTCTCACCCAACACAGTGGGTCTCTCCCTTGTCTTTATCTTACTGGATGCTCCCAGTTCCCTGATCCTCCAGCGTCATCAGTGCTCTCAGGGTCGAGGGAGGGTCAAGGGTTGGCTGAGGACAAGGGGGAAGAGGGTGAGGGGTGCCGCTCAGTGTGAGCAGCAACTCTGCACTTCATGCTGCTGCGGCCCCCAATGTGCGCCCCTCAAACAATGGGGCTGGACAAAGATCCGTCCTTCTGCTCGGTCTGTGGGACAAGCGGGAGAGCCAGGTCCCTCCTGTTTTGAACCACATGATCATAAGGAGGGGCTTGGTCCTGTCCAGACAAGCTGGAGGAGATGGATGAGACCACCTGCCAGCTTTCTGCTGCCAAAACATCTGTGCTACCCCCTGTCCCTTGAGGGGTTGCTCCCTGAAGGCGGGTGATCCGAGGGCTGGGGTCATGCCTTTGCCATGGGTCGGTCAAGGAGTACGGTGGAGGGTCATCCTCGTGAAGGTAGACGGCCAGCACTCTGTCAAGCACACAGTCTTCATAGCTGTCACAGAGAGAGAGAGAGAGAGAGAGAGAGAGAGAGAGAGAGAGAGAGAGAGAGAGAGAGAGAAGGAGAGAGAGAGAGAGAGAGAGAGAGAGAGAGAGAGAGAGAGAGAGAGAGAGAGAGAGAGAGAGAGAGAAGTTCACAAAATACAATGGACACAAAAAAGCTCCCAGAAAGTCCAGGGAAGGGACGTTTGGGTGATGTCCTGAACCACATTCACTATCTTTCGAAGACCAGAAGAAGCTCAAAACATCATGCAAATTTCCTTCCCTTCCATGAACTCCATCTGCATCTCCCACTGCCTAGGAAAGGCATTCTACATACTGAAGGACTCATCACACCCCGGGCACACTCTCTTCTCCCTCCACCCATTCGGGAGAAGGCTGAAGATTGTGAAAACAGTCACGTTCCCACCTCTGCACAACGGGTTGTAGCCTTTACTACACTGTTGGCCAGAAGAGCCATTCGATTTAAATGGAAAGATCCTAATTCACCTTCTTTGATGCAATGGCTCTCTCAAATTATGTCATGTTTAAGTTTAGAAAAAAAGTAGAAGCTGCCCTTTTGATACCTCTGCTAAGTTTGAAGAGACTTGGTGTCCTTTTTTAAAGTATTTTTGTACGAGTTCATCTGTATTTGACTTCATCCTCCAGATGGTTCTGGATTTCTATTTTTTTTATTGACAAAGACCAGATAAATAGTTTGTACTGATCTGTTGTAGTGAACTCTCAGTTTTGGCTGCCCGGCCTTTTAAAATTTTTTTTGCTGTTTCTTTTGTTGTTGCTCAATTTGGTGGGTTAGATGTGGTTTTAACAACAATTTTTTTTCTCTTTTTTGAATATTCCAAATTGAGGAGAAAGGGATAATATTGTTCAATATGTTATAATGTTATACGTTGTATTAAGTATTACAGTATATTGATGCGTCTGTTTCTACTATAAGATTGTGCAGTCTATTCTCCTCATGTATTGTTTACTATAATATGTTTAATAAAAAGATTGAAAAAGATTGTGAAAACATGCACCAACAGGTTTAAAGACAGTTTTTTCCCTGCAGGCTCCTGAATAAACCCCAAGCTGCCCTGGCTTGGTGCTAATGAATTCTTCCTTCCATTGTTATCCCACACCTTGTAAATTGTGCTCTTTATACAGCTGTATGAATTTTAGAGGTTACCCTTTGCATTCTACTGGGTGTTTTCTGACAAAATAACAAAACACCCATTGATCTGGTCTGTTCAATCCATCCACTGACCACTGACAAACCTTGGCCCAACTTGATGGAAAGACATGTCCGTTCAAAGGAATTTAGGGTGTGAACGTCTGCAATCTCTGCTTGAGAGTTGTTCCTTCACCGATGGGCCACCATTCTGGAATTCCCTCCCAAAATGCACACACCTCAAGGACTGCAGCAGTTCAGGAAGACTGTTCCCCAATTAGACGTTGGCTCAGCCTGCGAAGCCCACATCCCTTGTTCGAATGAAAAAAAACAGGAAATATTTAAAGCAGAGATGGATACATTTTTGAAAGTCTGGGAGATTGAGGACCATGGGACACGAGCACAGAGAAGACGAAGACCAGGGGAGACTGCAGATGCTGGAATCTAGAGCAATAAACATTCTGCTTGAAGAACTCAGTGGGTCAAGTGACATCAGTGGCAGATAAAGAACGGCTGATGTTTTAGGCCAACCCTTCATTGAGTTTTGATGAAGAATAATTAACATTTGTTTTATAACTGCTCATTAGAGATACCAAATTGATGTGAGAATTAATTGTTCTTTGCAACCTTTGACTGAAACTGATCCAATTAGAATTCAAGCAAAATTTTGCTGTCTTCTCACTTAAATTTATTCTCAATCTTGAAATCTGCTATTTCTCATTTTCTCCAGCGGAGGGTCTTTTTTATGAGAGGAGTGTGCAGTTAAGATGAACATTCATTTCCACTGGTGATTAACCTGGATTTCTAAAAGGTTGTCAGACTAAGAGGGATGGTTTTAAACAATGCTCAGCGGCAGTATGCTGCTTTCTGTTCATTACCTCTGTCTGGCTTTGACTTTCAACAGGAAACAGCAAGTCTGTAGATGGTGTGGTCAAGTGCAGGAGAAACTTAGCAGGTCACACAGCATCCACAGGAAGGGTAAAGGTAAAGGTTCCATTATTGTCATGTAATTCTACATTTAGAATGTAACATACATGAAATTCTTTATCTTGTGTCTACTGTAAGGCAGACACCATGGTTGGTGTGGATGTGGTGGGGCCAGTCCCATTTCCATGATGTGTGACCATGGTTGGTGTGGACGTGGTGGGCCTCGCCCTGTTTTTATGGTGTGACCATGTTTTGGACACGATGGGCCCAGTTCCACGTTTCCATGATGTGCGACCATGATTGGTGTGAGCATGGTGAGCCCTGTGATCACCATTTGGCCTTATGATGGTGTTTGCTCACTGAATAAATACTGACCAGTCCCAATGCTCTATCCCAATAACCCTTGCATCTCCTTCCACCACTCCCTCAAGCTATGTCTATGAGAGACACTACTTCAAGAAGGTAGTCAACAACATCAAGGACCCTCATCAGCATGGTCACAACCTCTTCTCACTGCTACCTTCCGGCAGAAGGTACAGGAGCCTGAAGACCAGCCCTTCTCTGCTGAAGGTCAGATGTTTTCCAGCAGCTACCAGAATCTGGAACTTTGCCGAACAACCCTAACCATGATCCAGGTCCACCATAACATCACATTTTCTTGCAATACTGCATCTATTTATCTATCCCCTTGTATCCATTGCTTCTTTTTAATCTCATGGCACGATATGGTAATTTAGTTTATACTATTGCAGTTGATGCATCTTATGTACTGTTGTGGTCTTATAAAGTAAAAGTTTTGATGCATCTGTACTTTGTAATTGTGTATGTGACAATAAGCTCATGTTCTGGATCACAGTAATGTCCCAATGTTTAAAAATAGATTCTCTTTTTTGCTTTTGAATCTTTTGCCATTCACTGTTTATTGCCTTTGTTCCAAGTGGAAGTAACCGCTCTGTGTTTTCATATATTTTCAGTTCAGTGTTTGTTTTGGGAAGTTACAGCTTTTAGGCTAGGGGCATTTTTCAGCAGATTGATGTTAATATTGCAGCCCAAATAGAGTCACGACGCAGAACATGTGGCAGCCGACTGGACACAGACAGCTTCCATGAACTAAAAGTAACGGTCCAGATTATAGGTTTTATTTTCACGCAAGCTATTTGAGGGATAAATGGTGGTCAGGAATTCAGGAATGAACTTCAATCATTAAAATAATGAAATGGGATCTTTTACAAACACTGTCAAGGTTGCTATCTCATCCAAAAAGCAGCATTTTTTTTGTCAATCCAGTCATCTAATTGGAGAATTTGTTATAGGAGGAGAGTTTAAGGAGATTAAACTTGAAATTAGAAAAAACAAGAGTAAGAAGTTTGGTGGATCTGAGCATTGTAATTAGGGACTGTAAATGACAACAAACTCTCACTCCCGTGGACTCCAACCCCACTGCCTCGAAACTATCGCAAATAACGTGGCAAAGGAAATTATAGAGTCGGAGGTGGTGGGTTCCTATCCTGTTTGTTCAGATGGGCTGACAGCACTGAAGAGGTATGAAAGGAAAGGAAGAATTTACACTTCCTTCATAACCACTTCAGATCATCGCAGAGGATTTTCGGGGTGCGATTACTAGAGCACTGAAGGGCTGCCATTTTGCACAGAGAACACATCCCCCACTGGAGTTTTGTCTGTTTCTACAACAGACTATTTCAAAGGTAGCACGGTACAGCACTGTTACAGGCCCTTCAGCCCCTTGTGTCTGTGCTGAACATAATGTCCTAATCAAACTAAAACTCTTCTGCTTGCACCTGATGGATATTCCTCCATCCCCTTCATCTGGAAGTTTCTGAAGTGCTATTATTGTATCTGTTTCCATCACTGCTGCCACCAATGAGACTGGAAGGGGAGGAACTGTGCTTCCGGAGCAGGGAGTTGGAAGAACAACACCTCACTTTCTGGTTGGGTAACTTACAACCCAATGGTGTGAACGGAACTTCCCAATTTCAGGTAACCACACCTGCCTCCTTCTCCTTGCACTTGTTTTGCTTTTGTTCGTCTCTCCAATCTCTCCCCTTCTCTCCCTCAGCTTCTATCTGCCCATCAAGCTTTCCTATCTGGTTCCATCAATCACTTTCCAGCTCCCCGTCCCACCCCCTCACCCTTCCTCCACCCATCAATCCTTCCCTATCCAGTTTTACCAATCTCTTACCAGCTTCCTGTCCCACCTCCTACCCCTCCTCCACCTGATTCCATCATGCCCTCTGTGTCTGGTTCCACCTGACACCTACCAGCCCCCGTTGCACACCTTCCTCGTACGGCTTAAACACTGGCAGCCTTTCCACTTCCCTCTCAGTCTGACGCAGGGGTTGGACCCAAGACATTGGCCCACACCAATTACGTCCACAAATACTGCTGAGTTATTGCAGTGTTTTCTTTGTTCCAGATGCTAACATCTGCAGTTTGTTTTGTCTCCGCTGGTCTTCGCTATTGCATCCTCGCCTCCTACATCCATGTGATAGTATGGAATCCTATCACCACTGTATATATTTGTATATATTTGCATATAGTGATAGTGATTGGCTGAGAGCCATAGCCACACCTACTGGCCAGGTCATAAAGGGCTGCACCTAACCAGATCCAGGTCAGTCTGGACTGGTCGACCTTGATGTACTACGCTCCAGTCTTTTGGTAATAAAAGCCTTGGTTTGAGTCAACAAGTCTTTGAGTCATTTGACGCACTACAGTTCATTGCATGAAAAAGTTCCCCCACAGATGCCCTCTAAACTCCTTCACCTCTCACCTTAAACCTAAGCCCTCTTGCCTTAGACATCCCACAATAGGAAAAACATTCTTACTATCTGCCTTATCTATTCCCCTCCATCAGTCACACCTCAGCCTCTTTGACTGCAGGATTAACAAACCCAGTCTACCCTATCTCTACTTATAATCAAAGTACTCCCTCCCGGCAGTATCCCAGTGAACCTCCTCTGCACTCTTTCCTGAGCTCCCACTTCTATCCTATAGCATGGTGACTGTAACTACACACTGAACTCCAGGTGAGGGCTAACCTGGTGTAGCAAGATGTGGATAAAGTGAATAGACACAATCTATTCCCTCGGGGAGATGAATGCAGAACTAGAGGGGACATATTTAAATGGAAAGGGGAGAGATTTGAGGGGCCTGAGGGGCAACTTTTTCACTTACAGGGTGGTCCACATCTGACTACCATCAAAAAGGAGGTACAGGAGCATCAAAATCAGGACTGCCAGGCTTCCTGCAAGCTGTGAGATGGATGAATGGTATCCTGTAACCTTGCTTCTCATAAAATATTTTAAAATATTTATTTTATATATGTTTATGGAGGTATGTGATTATTAAGTACTGTGTATTGCGTGTCTATGTGGGGAAACGCTGTTTTGTCTAGTTGTATACATACAGTCAGATGTTAATAAACTTGAATTTGAATGAGTTGCCAAAGGAAACTGTAGAAAAGGGTACAATTCAAAAGATATCTGGATAGATCTATGGATAGGAAGGGCTTAAAAATGCAAGCAGGTGGAGCTATCCTAGAATGTTAATTTGGACAGTATGAGTGAGGTTCTGTTCCATGCTATATGATTCCGTGACTTAGTGTAACCCTGGTTTACTTTGATTAATACTTCGATGTTACAATAATATTTATTTCAATCAGTGGGGTATTGCGTACATTCAGATCAGTGTCGTTGGGGATGCGTTATGGCGGCCTTTAAGATAATTAATCATTTAAGAGATTATTTGCACTGTTTGGACATTACATTGTATTTCATAGCACTGGAGTGAGGAACTTACAGCAATGAGGTTGTTCTTGATCCGATACCAGTGGCATTGGGGTTCATCCTGGGAAGCATCGCCTTGCCATTGCAGTGTGAGGGTGGGTGGGAGGGTGGAGATTGAGGGTAGTGGGGTTGCCAAGGAGTAACAAGGGACTGATCAGCATGCAGAATTCCAGAATAGCAGAGGAAACACGGACTACTATATTATTAGATCTCACAGTTAAAACGTCGGAGGCAGTGGAATACATCCACCTTGTCACATCATATTGCAATGAATAATGAGACAGCTGGATTTCCATGGCGACCTCATCCAAAAAAAAAGGCTTATTCAACCACTGGTCATCAGCAAGCACAGACAGAGGGTGGGGGAAGGGGGAGATGATTTCTACAAGACCAAGGACCTCCTAGAAGATACTTGAAGCAGGGAAATTTACTTTGATTTGAATTTTTAAAAATCCTTTACCATCAGACATAGGAGCAGAAATAGGCTATTCCGTCCATCGAGTCTGCCCCCCCCCCCCCCCCATTTAATCATGAGCTGATCTATTTTCCCACTCAACCCGGCCTTCGCCCTTAACCTTTGATGCCCTGGCTCATCAAGAACCGATCAATCTCTGCCTTAAATGCACCCAATATCTTCTTTCACAAGAGAAGCAAATTCAATTTTTTGCACCTCTTGAATTGGCAATATGTTTTATAACACTAACCAAGCCTTTCAATTTAGGATACACCTTTTTAAATATAAATATTGGGTTCATTTGTATGTGTGTTTGTGGAATACATGGGCCGGAGATGTCACTGAATAAATAACTCCAGGGGATCATCTAAAAGAGTAAATTATTGACAAATGAATGTGAGAATATAATTTTTCATTCTTATCAACTTATTATCAACTGTGATTACTTAGTCATCTATCCTATTATATCCATTATTTCCTTATCTGTCTCACAGCATCTTGTGATAATTTAATATTACACTGTTATAGTTGGATGGTTCGAGCACTGGGTCTTGTAAATCAGAAGTTCCGAGTTCATTCCTCACTGGGGCCTCATTTCTGTGAGGGGCTGTAATGGAGGATTAAAACCATGTACTCAGATGCTTTTTGCTTATGTGGAACTGACGACACTGGGTCCACATGCAGGTCACCTTACTTTCAGAACTAGCAGATGTAATTAAACTCAGCCATGGGGACTTATCTGAAGATACACTTTGAAATGGAATTCCACCGTGAGGCCCAGGGAAAGCAGTTGTCAAATACGACACTCTGAAATTGACGTATTGGTCACAACCTGTCTTGCTCAAGAAGTTTTAATGAGTCCTTGTATCTACGAGATAAACCAGGATATCATAGCATCCTGCTCCATAATAATTAATCTTCTAAATTGTAGAATAGTATGCTCAGCTTTGATTTTGACTGACAAATGTTAGAGGGAGTGGGTGCATGATTAATTGTTTTTGGGGTATAAAAGTCTGTGGTCCTGCTGCTGAAGTTTAGACTCTCCGAGGGGTGGGAACACCCCTTGTCAAGAAGGAAGAACAGCCAGAGTCCGAGCAACGTCCCGGTCGGGGGAGGTGGAGAAGCTGCTACCAGCGCCCTGACAACCTACTACAAGTGTGCAGTTGTTGCCTCGCTTCGGCAGTTGGGACCAGTCCAAGCGTTGATAAGTATAGTTGGGAAGGGCTTGCATATTGTAGTGTGAAATCAGCTTTTGAATTAGTAATAAACATTTGTATAAACTGAACTGCTCTCGGTGTGTGTGTCTATTTTCTTTCGGTAGCTAAAACACTGTGACCAATCTAAAATGAACAAAATGAGAGGTATAAGTTTACCCAAGACAATTGGCGCTGCGAGCAGGATTGGTCTCAAGATGTTTCGCCGAAAGAAAGAGGTGAGCCCTGAGCAGTTTTTGATTCCGGGATGGACTTCCAAAGATGATGGGTTTGGCATGCTGGCTAATACCCTGTCTTTGTTGGGACCACCCATCAGTTGGGATGAAAGGTTAGAACCCTTAAGTGTGCCTCTGGGAGAGCGGGTTGCCACTCTCCTCCGAGAAAGTAAATTTCCAAAAAAACGGGGGACGCTGACAGACAGTTTTTGGCTGCTGGCCACAGCCTTACGCCACTCCGTTCAGCGTGAAGTTGAATTAGTTCAGCAGCAGGTAAAGTCTGAACATAAGAGAAAACAACTAGAGGAGGAAGTAGAGACTCTGCGACAGCGCTGCTCGATGATGAGCGAAATTGTTAGCACCAGTCAGGATCGAGCCAAAGAATGGGAGGATAAGCATGTTCAAACAATTTGCCGTAATATTAAACTCCGGCAACAGCTCTGTGCGAATAAGAAAAAGCAAGGGGTAGAACCTGATCCACACCGTATTCGTGCCATGATAAGGAATGGCAATGATCCTGATGTAATTGATGATTGGGACGGGAATATCTGGTATGATGATAATGGTAATAATGCAGATACCCCCCGGCATGTGCCTGGCATACTCCCCTCTCCCTCCGCTGTTCAAGCCCGCCCCGTAAGGCAGCGGACTGTCCAAGCAGATGAAGGCGAGAGGGGGGATGATGTAAGTGTAGAAACTGAAGGGACCGGTGCTCCGATCTCCCAAGCGGACCCAGGGGAAGGCTCCCAAACCCCTGCTTATGCTAGGTGGGCTCCCCCCTCAACGGGATGGTCTCAGCAGCCTCCCATGTGCCAGAGTGGTAACAGGGGTCGGGAGCAGTCAACAACAATACGTGACTTTACTATAAAAGAGCTGGCCGCCATTGGAGATCGTTTTAGGCAAAAGACAGGAGAAACTTTGGCGGCCTGGCTTCTGCGGGTTTGGGAGCAAGGGGGAGGTAGCATATATCTGACCCCTGAGGAATTGTTGGGGTTAGGATCATTAACTACTGATATTCAAGTCACTGCTGAATTACGTGGCAGAAGGAGAGATGTAGACTATTTACTTGCTACTCTAGGAGAAGCCCTGTTACGGGTGTATCCGTCACCAGTAGATTGGGATCTGCATTTGCAGAACCATTGGGGCACACCAGAGGAGGGTATAGCAGTGATTCGCCAACAGGCCGTGGCCTCTGCTTTGTATGCGGGGCGCCTGAGGCTGTGGATGCATGGGGGGAGCCCTGATGAAGAATTATTCACAGCTGGAATGCATACCCGATTGGTTCGTTCAGCCCAACCTACTATACGGGGACTGGTCCTGTCTGTAACTAGTCCGCTAATTTGGCACCTCGTATCTGAGGCGGTGCACGCCCTATCTGGACTCCAAGAACTGGAGTTGGGAGGTAAAATCCACTCACGTACAACCCAGGTTAAAGCAGACAGACAGGATGAAAGGAGAGGGGCTGCTGTTAATAATGGACTGACCAGAAAAGAGCTTTTTCTAACTTTGTTAAAGTTAGGTGTACCTAAAAGTGATATTGATGGGAAACCTACTGCAGTCTTGTATGCCCTTTATAAGAGGAAGGCAGGGGAACATCATCCCCAGATGCTGGGTCCTCCCGGCCCAGCTGTGCCTTCTGCTCCCACTGCTGCTTCTATCGAGTCAGCTTCTCCTGCCCCAGTTACCCGTGATGAGGTACAACAATGGGTTAAACAGGCTCTTAAGGATAACAATAGCATGTGGTCCTGGAAACCCCCGAACCCTTCTGAAGCCTGAAGGTGTGGGCAGGATTCCCGTGTCTATTCCATCGAGACACGGCGCACACACGGGGATCCGCGGCCCTACATACCATTAACAATTCACTGGGGTGGGGGTAATGATCGCCAATACTTGGCTTTGGTTGACACCGGTGCAGAGCACTCGGTGATTCCTGGTAACCCCGACCTCTGGAACGGACCCACATTTCGAATAGAAGGAATGGGAGGGGCAATCACCCTGGCAAAGGAAATAAAAGTCCGTGCCACGGTGGGTGATGGCCCTTCCCCCATATGGTTACATGCGTTGGTAGCTGCCACTGACGAGTGTATTCTGGGTATTAATATGTTGGCCGGTACAGCCCTTAATACTAGCCAAGGGGGGTTTGCATTCGGAATTCGGACTATTACAAAAAGATTAGTGGTGGGTCAGGCCAAGTGGGATCCCGTGGTGGTGCCACCCCCCTCAAAACCTGTATGCATTCCGCAATATCGCCTCCCTGGAGGGCAGGAGGAGATTACCGCCACCATTGATGCTTTGAAAGAAGAAGGGGTAGTGAGGCCTGCAACGTCGCCCTTCAATAGCCCTGTTTGGCCGGTCCAGAAGCTGGATGGCTCCTGGAGAATGACAGTTGATTATCGTTTTTTGAACAAACATGCCCCACCACTTGCTTCAGCAGTTCCGGACATTGTCACTCTTATTGAAAACATTGCTACTGGGAACTCAGGAACATGGTATGCTGTCATTGATCTCGCTAAGGCCTTCTTCAGTATTCTTATAGCTGAGGACTCACAGGATCAGTTCGCCTTTACCTGGAAGGGGCGCCAGTATACCTTCACCCACCTTCCAGTATCGCCTTCCCTCTCAATTCACCATTATATTGATGATGTGGCCTCCTGGAGCCTCTGGCAGAAACAAGAGGGTCGCCGAGTCCCACTAGGATTCTGGTCACGTACCATGCCTGAGGCTGCCACTCGTTATTCTGTTTTTGAACAACAGTTACTAGCCTGTTACTGGGCCCTGCTAGAGACTGAAAGAATGACAGGTGATGCAGATGTTCAATTGCGACCTGCACTTCCTATAATGAATTGGGTCCTGGCTAATGATGCTAATCTAAAGATCCGGCGGGCTCAGCAGTCTTCTATTGTTAAATGGAAGTGGTATATTCAGAGTCGTGCGACCAGAGGGCCTGAAGGGGTGGGCCGCATACACGAACAGGTGGCTTACCATCCTAGGTCAGGAACTCAGTTATCGGAGGAGGGGGATGGTGGCTCCAGTCAGTATGCTGAGTTGAAGGCAGTCACTTTACCACTAGATCCCCATGATCACCCTCTTCGCCTGTTTACTGATTCCTGGGCTTTGGCTAATGGACTTGTGGTATGGATGCCTGATTTGCAAAAGAACAACTGGATGATACATGACCGCCCAGTATGGGGCAAAGAGTTGTGGCAGCTGTTGTGGGATGCTTCCCACCATCGTGAGATAACCGTTTATCACGTTGATGCCCATACCAATATGGCGACTAACATGGCTCAACATAATGCAGTAGCAGATCAGCTTGCCACTATCAGCTGTGCTGATACCGTCCCCCTGGCTCGATGGGCACATGAACAGAGTGGTCATTTGGGGGAGAAGGGATCAGCTATGTGGTCCCGTACACATGCTTTATCCATCCATAAGGATGATGTCCGCATGGTCATATGTACATGCCCAGAATGTCAGCTTGTGAAGTTCCATACCGTTCCACCTGGTCCGCATGGCCGAATAAAACGGGGTGCTCACTCAGCTGCGGTCTGGCAAATTGATTACATAGGCCCCATGCTAGACTGCATGGGTAAATATTACGTCCTAGTAATGGTTGACACCTTTTCGGGCCTGGTTTTTACTTTTCCCACCAAGACGGCTGACCAAGCTAGCACTATCCAAGGACAAAACCATTTGATTTATCGTTATGATGTTCCAGAGGAGATTCACTCTGATAATGGCTCGCACTTCTCCGGGAAAGCAATCTGTGATTGGGCAAATGACAACGGTATTTTATGGGTCCACCACATTCCTTATTACCCGCAGGCTGCCGGGTTAGTTGAACAAATGAACGGCTTACTGAAGGAACAAATTCATTTGTTAACATCACTGGGGACCCAGAAGGGATGGTGCCATGTGCTGCAGCAGGCAGTCGACAATTTGAATCATCGCCCTTTAAAAGGAGGTACACCTTTCCACCGACTTCTTCACGCTCCTGAATTACAGCCTATTCCAGAGGAATAACAGTCATTGCCCCCCATCCCCGAACTAGAGAATGTTGGACAAAAAGTATGGGTGGCACCACCAGGTAGTGGCCCTCCTGTAAAAGGGGAAATAGTGACACCTGCCCAGGGTAACACTCGGTGGGTAGCTATTGAGGGACAGGATGATTTAGTCTGTTTAAACACTGAACGCTTATGGTATCGTGAGTGACATGTGTCAGGCTTCTTTGTTCCAGGTTCTCCATTTTACACTCCTGGTGATCTGGCTTAACAGCTGCTTTGATGCCAGCAATTGGATTTGTAATGTCGAGGACGTTCCAAGGGAGTTCCCAGTGGGAAACACGGTCCGATGCATTACACCAAGGAAGTCCTCGGTCACCAGCCTCAAGTGCAGCTTATATAAATATGTTATTGTTCAGCATGTTTCAAAATCTGTTCGTGAGCTCCAGTATCTGGGTATTGTGGCCAACAAGGATAATTTGAGCCTTGGTTGGAATCCTTTCTCATGGCTAACTGCTACATTTGGGGGAGTGGGCCACAATATCCTCCGTTGGTTGCTCGCGTCATTGCTTATCTTTGTAATTGTTTTGATTTCTCTTTTTTCGCTCCCTCTGTACTCAAATACTGGTTAGGCCTCGCAAATGACAGATTGTGACCAAGGGGTGGAATGTAATGGAGGATTAAAACCATGTACTCAGATGCTTTTTGCTTATGTGGAACTGACGACACTGGGTCCACATGCAGGTCACCTTACTTTCAGAACTAGCAGATGTAATTAAACTCAGCCATGGGGACTTATCTGAAGATACACTTTGAAATGGAATTCCACCGTGAGGCCCAGGGAAAGCAGTTGTCAAATACGACACTCTGAAATTGACGTATTGGTCACAACCTGTCTTGCTCAAGAAGTTTTAATGAGTCCTTGTATCTACGAGATAAACCAGGATATCATAGCATCCTGCTCCATAATAATTAATCTTCTAAATTGTAGAATAGTATGCTCAGCTTTGATTTTGACTGACAAATGTTAGAGGGAGTGGGTGCATGATTAATTGTTTTTGGGGTATAAAAGTCTGTGGTCCTGCTGCTGAAGTTTAGACTCTCCGAGGGGTGGGAACACCCCTTGTCAAGAAGGAAGAACAGCCAGAGTCCGAGCAACGTCCCGGTCGGGGGAGGTGGAGAAGCTGCTACCAGCGCCCTGACAACCTACTACAAGTGTGCAGTTGTTGCCTCGCTTCGGCAGTTGGGACCAGTCCAAGCGTTGATAAGTATAGTTGGGAAGGGCTTGCATATTGTAGTGTGAAATCAGCTTTTGAATTAGTAATAAACATTTGTATAAACTGAACTGCTCTCGGTGTGTGTGTCTATTTTCTTTCGGTAGCTAAAACACTGTGACCAATCTAAAATGAACAAAATGAGAGGTATAAGTTTACCCAAGACAGGGGCCCTGGACAAAGTGGTGACTGACTTCCTTACAGCAGACAAAGTTAAAGAATTTTATCTATGTTACATTCTAAATGTAGAATTACATGACAATACTGGAACCTTTGATGCATCTTGTGTATCTGTGCGATGGAAGCAAATTGTACTTATTTATTTATACGACCACAAAATAGCAAAATGATGTGGCCATTACTGCGTAGCAACTGGTCTGTCTCAGTAACTCTGCACTTTTATACTGTGTCTTATTTGTACTCTGGTCTGCCCCGGAAAGCATTCTCAATCACT
Organism: Narcine bancroftii; assembly: GCF_036971445.1. NCBI lineage: Eukaryota > Metazoa > Chordata > Chondrichthyes > Torpediniformes > Narcinidae > Narcine > Narcine bancroftii. The sequence continues at coordinate 96,263,353 of NC_091478.1, forward strand.
TGCATTTCGATACATGTGACAAGAACAAGAGTATATACTCTCATACTCCTGAGAATTAATGTTTTTGCTTGTTTGTTTTGATTGTTAGGCAAAATCAGGCATTTTTCAATGATAGTAAATTGAAAAGAAATGCCCAAACTAAAGTAGAACAATGACTTACAGGGGAGACAAACTCAATGTTTCAACGTTGGCCCAGTGAGCAGTGCTCTGTGCTCGGAGTTGGAGGTTTCCACACTCACTTCGGCAGTTTAGGACAATTAAATGCAGTGCGGAGGGGTGCTTTTCCATGCTAGGTAAACAAGGAGTCTGCAGGTACTGGAGAACTGGAGCACTACAGAAAAGCGCTGGGGGAACTCAGCAGGTCACACTGGGTCCATGAAAAATGATAGGCAGTCCACATTTCGGCCCAAGACAAGCATATTCCTCTTGGACAGCCTTAAACCCAATGGCATGAACTTCAAATTTTCCAATTTTAGGTAACCCCACCTCTATCTGGTTCCACTACTTCTATCTGTTCTTTACCTACTTACTCTATCCAATCTCAGTGGTTTTGCCCTCTTCCTATCTCTCCACCTCTCCCACCTCTGTACAATACCTTTTCACCACAGCCCCTCTCCCAGTTTCTCACACTTTTCCTTTCCCCCTTGATATACTTGATATCACCCCCTCATACAGGTCTTGATACAGGAACTCAACCTGAAACGTTAACTGATCATTCCTCTCTGTGGATGTTGCCTGACCCGCTGACTCCCTACAGCTTCTCGTTGATGCGAACCTTGAGAGGGGGGAGAGGTGGAGAAGAAATGTCTATGACAGGATGGAGACAAAGGTTGCTTTTGATGTTGGAAAATTAGAGAGAGAAGGGAAACTATTGCTGTCAGTGGAGCCAGGACAATGACCTCTTCCTCCATGTCAGCAAGACCAAGGAACCGGTCAGAGACATGGTGGAGATGGAGAGAGTAGGCGGCTTGAAGTTTGTAGAGGTAAACATCTCTGGAGATCTGTTTGGATCAAGAAGGCATCTGCACTACCTCAGAAATTTGGCATGTCACCTGAGGTCCTTAACAACTTGTACAGGTGCACAATGAAAATATCTTGTCAGGGTGCATCACTGAAAGGATGGGAACTGCTCCATCCAAGGTGCATGAAACTGCAGAGGGTTGTGAACGTGGCTCTTGTATCCCTTTCCCCACCTCAATCAACTCCATCTGTTGCCTTGGAAAATCAGCCAACATATTAAAGGTCGTATCCCACCTGGCCATACTCTCTTCACCCCCTCCCATCAGAGATCACGCTCCACCAGATTCAAGGATATTCCTTCCCGCTGTTAACAGACTCCTGAGTGAAGCTCACATAAGTAAAATGATTTTTTTGGATCAGTCCCAACTGACCTCTCTCTGTAACTCTCCATTCTTTATTGTCCTTTAATTGCTGTTTTATATTTAGCTTTAGCCACCATTGTGGCATATTTTGAAAATATGCCACTCAGAACCTCTTTAAATATTTCCCCATGCCTTAATCCTGTGCCCCTAGTTTTAGATCACCCCTTGTCACCCTGGGAAAAATACTATGACTATTTACCTTAACTATGCCCTTCATGACTTCCCCTCTGTGGTGATATGTTTCCTCCATTGTATATAGTTACTGTTGGCTACTGTATATAAGGAGCTGGCCCACCCACTGGTGACTCACACCCTATGACTCCTCCCCTGTGGTCCTGGGCCATAAAGGTCGAGCCACCTCTCCCTTCCCGCCATTTCTATATCTGGATCCGGATCAGCAAGGTTCTTCTGTATATTAAAGCCTATCGTTCCCTCAGCTTTGTCTTGGTGGTAACTGATAGTGGACTACACCCCCTCAGCCTCCAACGTTCCAGAGAGAAAAGTACCAACTCAAGCCTGTGAGTGAATCTTTGCTACACTCTTCAGCTTTCATAACATACTACAGGTGGATGACTAGAACTGCACACGGTGCAGTCTCACTAACAACTTGTACAGTTGAAACACGGTGACATGGTTAGTGCAGCAGTTAGTGCAACACCGTCACAGCGCCAGCGTTCCGGGTTCAAATCCTGCATTGTCTGTAAGGAGTTTGTACATTCTCCACGCGTCTGCATGGATTTCCTCTAAGTGGTCTGGTTTCCTTCCACCCGTCAAAGAGTATGGGATTGAAGGTCAATTGAGTGTAATTAGGTGGCACAGGCTGATGGGCCGGAAAGAACTGTTATTGAACCGTATATCTATATTTATATATAAAAATTTAAATGACTCTGCACTCCATGCCCTAAGCAATGAAATAAGGGCATCAAATGTCCACCACCACCCTGTCTACCTGCATTGTCACTCTCAGAAATCTGTGAACCTGTATTCCTCAGTCTATCTGTTCTACAAACCCTCCAGGGCCCTACTGATCACTGAACATATCCTACTATGGTTTAAGCTCCCCAATTGCAACACCTTGCAGTTCAACCCTCAGACCATGTCGAGGCTTGAGTTCCTCCCCAATGATTTCAAGGAAGTGCAGGTACATAAAGTTGGAGCCACAACTGGAGTATAGACTATTTGGGAAGAAGGAGACCCTTGTCCGACTTGTCACTGGCTGTGCAGGAGGGCAGCTGACTTCAAAGTTACTTACTGTGGCGGGGAATCTTGATATGTCACATTGACCTGTGAGAGCGTCTCAGTGTAGGAATCAAAGTCAAAACTGGGTGGATATTCCTCGATACAAGTTGACCTCAGCTCTCCAATGGACCCACCAAACGAGAAGGCATCTGGGGCTGTGGGACAGAAACACGGAGAAAATGTTTCATTCTGTTACTTTACACGTGACACAGATTCACTCACAATGCTGGGGAAACTGTCAACTGCAACAAACAAAAATCAACTGCTGGGGAAACTCAGCAGATCAAGCAACATCCAAGGAGAAAAGTGGATGACCTGCTGAGCTCCTCCAGACCTTTGCTCCAGATTCCAGCTCCTGCAATCTCTTGTATCTCATTGTCTGCCCCGTGTGTTTGCACAACATTTTGAGAAAACTCCCCAGTTATTGGAATTCTCTTTTCCCAAAGACTGGCAAAATTTTTCCCAAACTCCTCTCTTCATAGCAATTCATGCAGGAAGTGACACAGCGTGGAAACAGGCCCTTCAGCCCAACTTGTTCAGGCTGACCAGGACATACTTATCCCTCCAAACCATGTCCTTGTCTAAATATCTTTAAAATGTCCTCAGCTCTGTAGTTTACTCTGGTAGCCCGTTCCATATACCCACCATCCTCTGGACGGGGCAGCATGGGTTAAATGGTCGAGGTCATTCATTTAAGATAGGGAGGGGTTAAAGTTTAAAGGAGATATGCAAAGATGGCATTTATTTTACACAGGGAGTGGTCGGTGCCTGGAACGGGCTGCCAGGGGTAATGGTGGAAGTAGATACAATAATAAGGTTGAAGAGGCTTTAGATAGACACATCCAGGGATGTATATCATGTGCAGGCGGAAAAGAATTTGTTTAATTTTGGCATCACGTTCGGCACAACATCATGGGATGAAGGAACGGTTCCTGTAATAAACACAATCTGCTGGAATAACTCAATGGGTCAAGCTTCTTATGGGTGAAAAAGAATGATCAACGTTTCAAGCCGAATACTGCTCGATCTGTTGAGTTCCTCTGGCAGGTTGTGTTTGGCTCAGATGCCAGTGTCTGCAGCCTCCAGTGCTTCTCCTGGACTGTTCCATGTTCTATACAAAGTAATGCACTGGCAACATGGCTCAGTTCCAAGGTGAAAAGGAAAGCCCTTCTCCATCAACACTGAGTTTCTGTCGGCACGTACACGTTTGCAGAGAAGTGGATTAATCTAGCTGATAAAGCAAAGAGGAGAGAGAGTCTTTGAATGCATTAACCTTGATTTGAGGGTAAAGATTGTTTTCTTGTTGCTCTACACACTTTCAAGAAGTTTATACGTATTTGTTTAATAATATATTTTACGCGTGCATGTGGATATTATGTGCTGGCTGAAAAATGTATTATGTGCATATGTGTGTGTACTGTGGTGCAGGGAGACACCATTTTGTCTGGTTGTATTTGTACAATATATTTGATAATAAGCTGGAACTTATTGATGGAATGAACTCCAACTGAGATAAATCAAAGATTGCTCCACGGATCAGCGACTTGCCATGTCATTCACATTGCTTTACAAAAGGCAGATGTTCAGCAGACTTTGGTGCTTTGATTTTGACCTTGAACCAAGGGCCGTGAATGTGATGTGCAAACCAGTAGCCCAGGTGTTGCTACCTAATCCAGTGTTAACCTCTTTCAGGGTCAAGGCTGGATATATTACATGGGCTGACAGTTCCTAATGGTCTATCTCATGCTTTGCACTCTCATGTTTCAGACTCGCTTTTTGCATTTCATTGCTTGTGAGAAGGAAATTGACTGATCTCGACAGTCCTTCAATGGCCAGCTGGTCTCCCCATATCAGAGAGAGCCCTCTGTTCCACCCCTCCCCTCACTCCCCATGCTAACTTCCCTTGCCCCCAGTTCTGATGGGATGATTCCATTTTTCTCCCTGCAGATTCTGCCTGATCGGCTGAGTATTTCCCGGATTATTTGGGTTTCAGATTTCCAGATTCTTCATTCTTTTTTTGGTTCTTGTTTATGGAAAGATGGAAGATAGAGTCATACAGCATGGAAATAAGTCCTTCATCCCACTGAGTCTGCAGGGTCGGTGCTAGGGGAGCATTAGTGTGTTGGAAGGGGACGCAGTTGGATGCTCATGAACTCGCTCAGCAGGGTGCTATTGGATGAAAGGACCTACCTGTCAACGAATGTTAACACCATCCGCCCCATCTGTTGTAGGAGACGGGGGTGCTGCCTTTATTGCATCAGGCATCGCTAGATGCTACCGATGCTTGATGCACGCTAGTGACAGGGCCAGGGATGGGTGGAGAGTCAATAGCATCTGTCAAGCTAGATGCTAGTAACGTGGGAGGGGATGGGGATGGGTCTGACGGAGAGTGATGGCCGTATGGGGGAGCACTGCCCGCGGATGCCCCCCCCCCCCACCGGTGCTGACCCTGTGAGTCTGCACTCACCTAATTAAAAGAAATGTAATCACATTTTTACTATTCTCTCTGCATTCCCCAGATTCTACCCCTCATTTACCCACAAGGGGTACTACCTTCCAATTTGCATGTCTTTGGGGTGTGGAAGGAAACTGGAGCACCCAGGAGAAACCCAGGCAGGTGCAGGGAGAATGTGCAAACTCCACTCCGACAGCCCGGGAGGTTGGGATCGCACCCGGGTCCCTGATGCTATAAGGCAGCGGATTTGCTAGTGTAACACTGTGCTAAACTTGCCTCATTGCTCCCCACACCCATCAAGCCAAGTTGATCATGGGCACCGACCCATTGCAGACATCTACATGTGGTGCTGCTTCAAGAAGGCAGCCAACATCATAAAGGACCCCTTCCTCCCCATCACCCTGGTCACAACCTCTTCTCACTGCTACCTTCAGGCCTGAAGACCAGCCCCTCTAGGTTCAAGAACAGTTTCTATCCAACAGTGATCATCAAGCTCTTGAACCTCCCTGTTCTATCTTAACCATAACTGTAAATTACTCCATGACACCAGAAGATCTGTATGCAAGACTGTATAGTCACTTTTTTTCTTGCACTAACTGCAACTGTGAATATTTATTTATCTATCCTTTTATATCTATTCCAATACACAAAAGTGCTGGAGGGCCTCAGCAGATCAATGGAAAGCAATAGGCAGTCGACGATTCAAGTCTGAGCCCTTCTTCAGGTGTGCCGAAAATCAGGAAGGTGCCCAAACTAGAAGGTGGGAGGATGGGGAAGGAGGGGGGGTGGGTGAGGAGCACAGGTCCAGTTTTATATTTATTATCTCCTTTTGTGCCATGGCATATTGTGGTAGAGTTAGTTCATCTAATATACCTGCGTGGCTGCAGCAAGTAAAAAATTTTGATGGATCTGTACAGTGTACTTATGTGTATGACAATAAATGGTGCTCCCCCCCCCCCACCATTTTGTTTGGGCGCCTGCCTACATTTTGCTCATACCTTGATACAGGCTCAAGCCTGTATCGTTATCTTTGCTGTATAAAATACACTGTTTATCCGGATGAGTTTCTCCAGCTTTGTGTTTTTACCTTTTAACTCTCATTATCATTGTTCCTGTGACATGACGTTGATCACCAGTCTTCAACCTTCCTGCCCGGAGTGTTGTATCTGCACATTGCACACCTCTCACGCCTTACTCAGGGCTCCTGTGATATTTCACTGGTCAGGTCTCTCAATCAAAAGATATGCAAAGGGATACAAAAATGGCAACAGGGAGAATCTTGGGAATTATAGGCTAGGGAGTCCTACATCAGGGGTAGGCAAACTAATGGAGAGGTTAGGATTTATGAACATTTAGAGATGAAGGGACAGTAAGCATGGCTCTGTGAAGGGAAGATTGTCCCTCACAAGTCTAATTGAGGAAGTCATTGATGAAGTAGATGTGATGTAAGGCATTTGACAAGGTCCCCCATGGGAGACTCGTTCAGAAAGTCATGAGGCAGGGGATTCATGGAACCTTGGCTGTGTGGATTCAGAATTGGCTTGCCTGTAGAAAGCAGAGGGGAGTAGTTGCTGGGATGTATTCTGCCTGAAGGTCAGTGACTAGTAGAGTTCCGCGGGGATCTGTTCTGGAACCCCTGCACTTGGTGATTTTTTATAAATGACCTGGACGAAGAAGTAGAGGGATAAGTCAGGAAGTTTGTGGATCATACGAAGGTTAGAAGTGTTGTGGATAGCGGTGAAGGTTGTTGTAAGTTACAACACAATATATATCGGATGCAGAGTCGGATGCAAAAGTGGCAGATGAAGTTCAATCTGAATAAGTGTGAGGTGTTGCATTTTGGAAGGTTGAACTTGAAGGTAAAGTACATGGTAGAATACTTAACATTGTGGAAGAATAGAGGGACCTTGGTGTCTAAATCCATTGATCTTTTAAGGTCACCACACAGGTTGATAGCATAATTAAGAAGGCCTCTGGTATGCTGGGCTTCATGAGTCAGGGGATTGAGTTCAGGAGTTGTGAGGTAATGTTGCTGCTCTATAAATCTCTGGTGAGACTACACTTTGAATATTTTGTTCAGTTCTGGTCACCTAATTACAGGAAGGATGGGGAGGTTTACCAGGATGTTGCCTGGATTGGAAAATATGTCTTATGTGGCAAGGTTAGTAGAACTTGGAGCGAAGAAGGATGAGAGTTGACTTAATAGAGGTCTACAAGATTATGAGAGGTGTAGATAAGATGGACAATCAGCACCTTTTGACCAGGGTGGGAGTAGCAAACACCAGAGGAAACCTGTAAAAAGTGAAGGGGGGAAAGTTTAGGAGAGACATATTTTTTGCCCTCAGAGAGTTATGGGTGCCTTGAATACCTTGCCAGGGGTGGTGGTGGAGGTTGAAATTAGAGGTATTTTAGATATTCTTAGACAGGCATGTGGATTAAAGAAAATTAGAAGGTAATGAGATAGGGAGGGTTTAGTTTTTTTGGGGTAGGTATATATTGGTCAACACAACCTCGTAGGCTGAAGGGCCTGTACTGTGCTGTAATGTTCTATGTTCCATGTGATGGAGGATTACTGACAAGGTAGGTTTGTGGTACTGGGAGAAATTAAGCTGAAGAATGAGAGGTAATCTCATTGAAACATACAAAATCTTGAAAGGACAAGATAAATGTAGGACCCACAAGAGACTGCCAGGTGGTGCAGGAATATGGAGCAAAACACCATCAGCAGGTTGCGCAACATCAGTGAGAGAAACAGAATGGGCGACATTTTGGGACGGAGCCTTTCATCAAGGATAAATGAAGGAATGGTTCCGCTGGCTGGGGTATCGAGAACCATGCATCGCTGTCTGCTTGGCCTAACCCTATGGGAGTGCAGTGAGAAGAGTTTGGATGGAGGCACACAGGATTCCAGGGCTCTATTTATAAAAGGAACAGGGTTCTCCCCACTGCTCTGAGCAACTTCTAACCCCTCAATCAACATCTTTCCATTACATATTGGGTGGGTCTCTATTCTGAATCCTCACCAAAGTCTCCATTTACAGGACTGGTGCTGACCAGTGTCAGAAATGGAATCTATCGTCATTAGTGCTACCCCTACTGAGTGGTGGAATCTTTCTCTCTCCCTGCAGTTGGACTGGTGAATCTGCTCCCCACCTGTGCTGCATTAAATCCAGCCCCAACACCATTGAGCTACTTCAAATAGATGAAAGATATCAGATCCCAGGACAGAAAGGAGGGATTAGTTCTGCTTCTATTTGAAATCATAACCATTAGTCCAAATATAAATTAGAAATTGGCAATGATATAAAATATCAGTCTTGATGTTACTGACATCTGATGCCTCATTTAAAATCATTTAGAAAAATATTTTGTGTCCTGTGTGTTACTGTTTGTAAATGTAAGTGTGTGTATGTGAGTGAGAATGCGTGTGTGTATGTGTGGTGTGTGTGTGAGGTCTCTGGCCTACAAGGATCGATGAAGCGGTAGGAGAGGAGCCAAGACCAAGAGCAGCCAGGAGTTCTCTGAATGGTGCAGCAGGATCAGAGCCAAATAGCCAACTTACTTCTTCCCCATGCTTGAGGACTGACCAGACCTCAGCTTCCCTGCCCTTAGCTGCATGTCCAGCCTTGCTGCCTTCTTGAGGTAGTGACCGCCATCCCGTGCACCTGCTGAGCTGATGAAACACCCGCCCATCAGTAGGACCCAGGTCGCTCCGATCTGTGGCTGGTGCTCGAGCCAGCACTGTTCCCGGTGACATGCCGAGACCAGGAAGACAGTGGAGATGCCCCCTTTGCTGCGCCGTGCCAAGTGTTCAAGGGGCTCACCGTAACTGGCTTCCGCCCTGACGTTGGAATCCCTCAGCCGGCTGTCCTTCCGGAAGCTGCCGACGATGATGGTCATACAGGAGAGCAAGAGGACCAGTCCAATCACGATTCCAGCCACCACCAAAGGTGACACCAGCAGGTTGGTGTCACTGATGTTCTGGTTGTAGTGCGGGTACCCATGGCTCCCTCCACTCTGGTTCGACAGCAGCTCTGAACAGGACAGGACAGAAGGTTGGCCATGAGCTTTTGTCAGTGAGAGAGATTTCACAGCCGGTGAAGAGCACTCCCAATGAGGCTCCCGCTGCCTCTCTATGCTTTGATTTACCTTGGAATTCTGTCTAAGGGGAAACAAATAAAAACACAGCAAAATCAGTTGAAATTCCCAGCAGCAACACTGATGGATTTGGGTAATATTGATGGGCAGATCCTTCACAACCTAATTCTGTCTTGAAGGGTTCAGAAGAAGTTTACCTTGACAAAGGGCCCAGGCACAAAATGTCTGTCACCCTTCACTTCTGTGGATGCTGCAAGTCCTGATGAGTTTCTCCAGCAGGTTTACCAGGGCGTTGCCTGGTTTAGAGGTTATGAGTTAAGGGGAGAGACTGCACAAACTTGGGCTGTTTTCACTGGAGAACCGGGGGCAGAGGGAAGACCTGATACAAGTTTATACAATCATGAGAGGCAGTCAGAATCTTTCCTCAGGGTAAAAGCGTTGCCATGCTAGAGGACATGTGGGGGAAGAAGTTTAAGGGAGATGCACGGGGGGAGTATTTTACGGAGAGTGGGTGGGTGTCTGGAAAGGGCTGCTGGGGGTAGTGGTAGGAACATAAAATAATTGTGTTTACGAGGCTATTAGATAGACACATGAATATGGAGGGAATGGAGGGATATTGATCAAGTTTGATTTAGACATCATATTCAGCACAGAGATGTGGGCCAAATGGCCTGTTCCTATGCCGTACTGTTCAATCTTCCATGTAATGTTTGCACCCTCTTCTTTGGAGCATGTCTATTTTTGTCATGTACAAATGCACCACCTGGTTAAACACAGAACAGTGCAGCACAGGAATAGACCTTTCAGCCCATCATGTCTATGCTGATCTAACTAACCCCCTCTGCTCACAGGTGGTCCTTACCCCTCCATTTCCTGCATGGTCTTGTGTCCGTCTAAACACTTTGCTGTATCTGTAGATGTTAGGCTTGAGTACAATAACATGCTGGAGAAACATCTCAGGAATAAAAAAACAAAAGCAGGCAGGCGCCTGAATGAAAAAAGGCTGAGTGGAAGGGCGAGGAGGGAGGAAGGGGCAGGGAGAGGTTAACAGGTAAGAAGTAATGTGTGGATATTCAGCACATATGTGTATTTCTTACCAAGTAATCTCTCTCTGGACATCCATATTGTGCCTTATTCTTGTACTATGTATGAGATGTCTGGCTGATCTGCTTGTTAAACAACATTTATCACTGCATCTTGTTACATGTGACAATAATTGAATGATAACTGTAGGTGAACTTCCTTCTCTCCATGTTAGAGAGGTCAGCATCCCATTGAAATGCTTTGTGCATTTGCAGGTGGCTATCTGTGACTGGGCATAAGGATAGCCAGATCCTTCTGCACATCAATGCATCAACATTTCTTGCTGGAAGAAACTAACATGCTCAATAATTGATCATTATTAAGCACAATTAATAATAATAACCTAATTGAGACTTGAAGAAATGGCTGGAGGAGGCAGTGGGTCTAGAGACGTCTACCATCGGCAGATGTTTGTTGGTTCTCAACACGATTGTGAGCCGTTGTGGCTGGGTCACCTTGAGACAAAGAAAATGCCCCAGGGTATGGAGGAGACAGTATTCCACACCTGGTTGCTGCTGCCCTGGTCTGGGTGGATGGGTGCCAAGTAGTTCAAATGTTTGTTTTTCAATGTTAACATTCACAAGTTACATCAGCAGAACACAGAAGATACTCCTTGGATTTTTCTTCTCGACTGCAACTGCCACATCACAGGATGCACAAGAGGAACCTCTTGGCAATACTCGGAGCTGTGACAATCATACCTGCTGGTGGGAGCATGAGGGTGGTGTTGTGTTCAGGATCACTGCCAACTACATTGTGAGAGCTGTCTCATTACCAGCACACCACAGAGGATTGGAATAGTGGAACCGCTGTAACTTAATGTGCCCAACCATCCTTCATTCAGGCATTGGAGGGCATGGGAGTTAAAATAGGAATTTTATACAGATACATTTTCAGACTGTGGGAATCATTTTTCCTTCTCCTTACTTTTTACGCTTTCTGTCTCCTTCTTACCTTCCATCTTTCTGTCCTTTCCACACTTTTCCCTCCCTTTCTTTTTCTCTCCTCCCCTTCTTCCAATTACCCCTTTTCTCTCCCTTCTGCCTCCCTCTCCCTCACCCCATTTCTCTTTTGCCCTTTCCCCCACTCCTTCTCCTCCCCTGTGCCTTCTGATAATCTCTTGAAGCTCTCCCTGTGTCATCATCTTAAGGCAGGTTAGATGCAGAAAGAACATTACTGATGTTGAGGAAGTCCAGAACGAGGGTGCACCATCTCAAGTTAACAGGGAAGTAATTTAGGATTGAGATGAAGAGAAACCTCTTCACTCAGGGAGTTGTGAACTCGTGAAACTCCCTGTCACAGAATGATGCTGAGGTCAGTTCATTAGATACATTCAAATGGGAGTAGGATGAAACCCTTGTGGCTAAAGGGATTAAGGGTTATGGAGAAAATGCAGGAATAGGGGGCTGAGGACACCTGATTGTATTGTGGTTTAAATGATTCAGTTTGAGATTGGGTGAACCTTTATCCTGCTGTAAATTGACCCATGATAAGAAACATTCATTCAACATCAACTGCTGTCTAAACCTCTCGGAATGTCACGCCATTCAATGACATCACATCCTCTTCCAATAAACTGCACAGAGAAGGGCGCATTTTTCTTGAGGAATGACCAATGTTGTGGGCCTTGATAAGAAATGAGTCATACTGGGGTTATCCTTACTAGAGCTGAGAAGGATGAGAGATGGTCTCATTTAAATGTACCGAATTCTCCATGGGGTTTGAAGGGGAAATGCAGGGAAGACGTGGTATCTGGAGTCAGGCTCTCAAAATAAGTGGTTGGTCATTCAGGAAAGAGATAAGGGGCATTTCTTCACTAAAGACCAGTGACTCTTGGGTATTCTCAGATAAAGGAGGCTGTGGAGACTTTGTCACTGACTGATATATTCAAGTCAAAGACCAGTAAGGTTTTAGACACTTGAATAGTGTTTCTCAGCCTGTGCTCTCTGCACTGTGGTAATTGCGGAGTTGGTAAATGTTACTGGTTGATGAACAAGCAAAATAAGGTTGCAAGTTTGACGAGATGAAATAAACATTCCCACCAAAAGCAAAACAAAAAACCCATCAAGTCCCAGTATACTTAATCAGCAAACAATCTGCTGGAGGCCACCCATTTCAATTCCCCGTCCCAATCCCTTGCTGACGTGTCTGCCCATGGTCTCATGCACTGCCAAACTGAGACCACCCACAAATTGGAGGAACAGTTTCTGTTAAACCCTCCCCCCTCCTCACCCCTATTCCCCCATTCTTCTTTCCTCCGTTGCCTTCCCCTAGCTCTCTCCCCCTCTCTCCCTTTTTCCCTGTCTCCTTTCACAGAATTGATTCTCACCTCTCCTCTTATCATATCCAATTAACACCTTTTGTCCATTGGTCTGGACTCCACCCCCTGCCATTCTTCAGTCTATATTCTGACACCTTCCTGTTCTTTGCTAGTCCCTTGAAGAAGGGCTCATGCCCGAAACGTTGGTGATATATCTTTACCTCTTATAGAACACTGTGAGACTGGCTGAGTTCCTCCAGCATTTCTGAATCAGAATCAGAATTTTGTCATGTACAAGTCATGAAATTCAGTGTTTTGTGGCAGCGTCATTAGGGAAAACATTTGTATAAAACCACTTTTACAACAATAACTAAAAAATAAAATCGTGCACAAAAAAAATAAGGTAGTGTCTGTGGTTCATTGATCATTCAGGAATCTGATGGCAGCGGGGAAGAAGCTGACCTTGTGCCGCTGAGTGCTCGTCTTTAGACTCCTGTACCTTTCCCCGATGGTTGCAGAGTGAAGAGGACATGACCTGGGTGGTGGGGGTCTTTGAGGATAGAGGCTGCTTTTTTAAGACACCGCCACATGTAGATGTCCTCGATGGAGTGAAAGTCTGGTGCCTGTAATGTCGCAGGCCGACTTAACAACCCTCTGGAGTTTATTCTTATCCTGAGAGATGATGACTCCATACCAGGCAGTGATGCTACCAGCCAAAATGCTCTCCACAGTCCACCTGTAGAAGTTTCCGAGAGTCTTCAGTGTCACACCAAACTTCCTCAAGCGGCTGGTGATTGTAACAACATGGATCCTCAGAGATGTTGATGTTGGAAGGCACTTGCTGGGTGAATTACGATCCAAAGATTGTTGAGTAGTCAGGGCTCACAGGGAGAGTGCAGGGAAGTGGTGTTGAGATAAAAGATCTGCTCTGATCACTCTGAATGGTGGAACAGGTACAATGAGCTGAATAGACTCCTCCTTCTTTTGTTTCTCACTCTCTGATCTAAAAAGCTGGAAAAATATCAGAGGATGCTTGGGTCGAGTGTAGTGCACCAACATGCTGGAGAACCACTCAGCAGGAAGCAAAAGGCAGTCGATGTTTCGGGCCTGAGCCCTTAATCAGGAGTACCGAAAATCAGGCAGACACCTACATAAAAAAGGGTGGGGGGAGGAGGAAAGGGGGATCAGAACGGGGAGGAGCACAGGTTGATAGGTAAGAGGTAAGCACGAGAGCAGTGGGAAGAACAGAGGAGAGCAGAGACTCTCACAGAACTCCCATTGAAGAGGGTGGAACTTCTTCAGGGTGGGCATCCTTCAAAGAGACCATGCACTGGAGTGGCCAAATGGAGTTCGATAAGAAAATTTTCAGATTCTAGGGTTGAGTGCAGAACACAAATGTATTGGAGAAATTCAGCAGGTCATGGGCAAAATTCCAGAGCTTAAGGTCTTGGCGGTTGTTTGTTTCCTGTTTATTCTGTCTTCTCTCTTCTCTCTCAGTCCTAAGCCAGAGTTTTGACCTGAAACATCTGCTGTCCTGTTCCTTCCATAGATGCTGCCTGACCTGCTGAGATCCTCCAGATTGTTTTTTCACCTCTGGTCTCCATTTGGCCTGGTTTCCTTGGCAAGGCACCAAGACCTCACTTCGCCAAGTCTGCGATGCCGTCTCCTCCACGTGGTGAAGGAATCTAAACATCTGAAACAGATTCGGTGTCCAGGGCACTTCCTGTTAAATCTCCAAGAGGCACATCCCTTCACTCGTTCCGATTCATTCAGAAGCCAGACAATGAAAAATGGCACAGAGGAAGTGACCTCAACCACTCCATTGTCCAATGCCGAGGATCTCAACAGTACAAGTTTGCTGCTCAAAGATAGGAGGCGTTGTGGATAGCAAGGAAGATTTTCAAAGCTTGCAGAGGGATCTGGACCAATTGGGAGAATGGAGTTTAATGCAGACAAGTCTGAGGTGATGCATTTTGGAAGGGTAAAAAAAGTAGGACAGTAAATGATAGGGTACTGAGGAGTGCGGAGGAGCAGAGAGATCTGGAAATACAGATACATTGTTCCCTGAAGGTGGTGTCGTATGTGGAAAGGGATGTAAAGAATGTTTTTGGCATCTTAACCTTTATAAATCGAAGTATTGAGAAAGGAGTTGGAATGTTATGTTGAAGTTGTTTAAGACATTGGTGAGGCCATATTTGGAGTATTGTGTACAGTTCTGGGCACCTAATTACAGGAAGGATATCAATAACATTGAAAGAGTACAGAGACGATTTACTAGGATGTTGCCAGTTCTTCAGGAGTTGAGATACAGGGAAAGATTAAACAGGTTAGGACTTTATTCCCTGGACCGAAGAAGAATGAGGGGAGATTTGACAGAGGTTTACAGGATTATGAGAGGTATAGACAGAGCGGATGTGAGTACGCTTTTCCCACTTTGACTGGGGGAGATAAATACGAGAGGTCATAGTTTTAAGCTGAAAGGGGAAAGGTTTGGGGGAACATCTTCAATCAGAGAGTGGTGGGAGTGTGGAATGAGCTGCCATCTGATGTGGTGAATGCAGGCTCGATTGTGTGTTTTAAGAATACATTGGATAGGTGCATGGATAGGAGCATGGATAGGAGAGGCCTGAAGGGTTGTGGAATGGGAGAAGGTCAGTGGGACTAGCGAGATGATGGTCGCACAGACTAGAGGGACTGAATAGCCTATTTTCTGTGTTGTAGCCTTCTATGGTTTACAACTGAGGTCTGGCAAACCAAGAGTTAAAGCAGTACCAACGAAAAACCTATTAAAACCTGATAAAAATGACATCATAATCGAGAAAAGAATAACAGAGTTTCTTTAGGCAAATCAGCGTACTCTAATGAGCTATTAGCATGATGCAGAGACCTTTTAGAAACACTGATTTCTACCAGAAGCTATTACAGATCCATTAGTACCAAGCCCTGTTATCTGGCACCGGTAAATTGGCTGCTGTGGTCAACAGAGAAACAGTCAGAAACTTAAAGGGGAACTGTGTGCATCTGGCATAGCACGAGCTAGCACCACTAACCAGCATGAAGATGGCAAACTGTGGCTCATACCGAGACAAACACCAATTACTGCTGGAAGACTTTAGCTTGTTGAAAGACCCATTCTGGCCTGCCCAAAACCTGTTGGTCTTCCAGTACAATGAGATGTCCTTAGGGGAATGCTACCTTTAGGATGCAGAGGGACTCACCTGAATCTTGGTGCAGCCAAGGTGCAAAGGCTTTGTGAGGAAGAACTGCTGGCTAAGGACCTTCCGTCCATGACATTGAGGGGCTAATCCTGCATAAAAGCCTCAAGCACCCACAGGGTGAAACAAATCTACTCAAATTCATCAAATCTTGTCAACTTTCCTACCGACTTCCTCTCTGCCCTGAACATAGGTGCTCGGAGAAGCAGATCCCGATCCGCATTTGGTCTCACCGATGTAGAGGAGGTCACCCCGAACGCAGGAGATCAGGTGGGACATTGTCCTTGTAAAGCTCTGCCTCACCTGGAAGGTCCATTCTGGCCTCGGATGGAGGTGAGGGAGGAGATGTAGGGACAAGTTTTGCACTTTCTGTGTTGTTCGATGGTTGTTCAGTGCTTCCATTCTCCCTTTAACTTTTTTCTGTCAAACTGTGGGTCACACATTTGCACCACTCAATCCGCAGGAATCATTCCCAAGCCTGTAGAATTCACAAACTACAGTGCAAAGAGCTTTTCTCAGATAAAGTCTATTTTTTCTAATTTAATCAATCCAAGCCTGTAATTTGTCTTTGCTGTTCAGTTACAGACGGTGGCAGCCAATGAATACAGACTTACTCCAGCCAATCTCCTGTTTGATGGACTGCTTGTCTGTTTCCCTGCACAATCAATAATTTATTTGCATCCTGTGAGAGGACAGCAAGTTTATTTTATTCATGCTTCATCCCGTTAACCTCTGCATCAGATCCAATGATGTACAACATCGATGGAGTGTGGTATTGCCAGAGGCACCAATTTTGATATCAATCCTGCTCTTTCTGGATGCCCGTGCTTCTGCTCAACTAATATTAGAGCCGAGCAGGCAAAAAATGTACAAGTCTTCCTTATTTACCATTACATTGGTCCATTCAGCCCATCTAGATCCATGCTGTTTCCTTACAAAGCAATCCCACCAGCAATCAATGAGCTGCTGGAGGACAGTCAGTATAAAAGGTCCTGGCCCAGGCATACCACCCTGACTCACTGAGTCCCTCCAGCTGGTCATTGTCTACTTAAGGTTCTAGCAAACAACCCATCAGTCCCAATCTCCATTGCCTTATTTCTCTTCTCCCTCATCTATCTGTTCCCCCCCCCCCCCCCCAATTTTCCTCTCCCATTTTGATTTGTCTATCAAACCTTGTGGGAGGAATCCAGAACACTATGGGGAAGTAACCTGGGATATTTTCAAACCCCACACAGAGAGTGCCTGAGTTCAGGATGGTACCTGGGTCACTGAAGCTGTGAAGAGCAGCGCTGAGGAGCACCATCCTGTCCATTCCATAAACCTTCAGCTGTGCACATCATAGGTTTTTGCTGGGTGGGAGTGTCAAGGGTTATGGGGAGAAGGCAGGAGAATGGGGTTGAAAAGAAAAATACATCAGCCACGATTCAACTGGAGCAGACTTGATGGGCTGAATGGCCTAAATCTGCTCCCATATTGTTTGGACTTATTACTGACTGCCTGGATAATGAACTCACTGTCACTGCTGTAGCAAGATTCTACTTTGTCGCCTGGTCACCATATCACAACTGGATCAATGGAGACATCTGCATCCAGTCTTCTGGAGTGGGACCTGAACTCACAACCTCCTGACCCAGATGTGACAGTATTACTGGCAAAGTCACAAGTGACACAGGTAAAGAATAATTTGTGTCCAAAAGTATTGAAGGTGGGTAGAATAGGACCTGATCCTGCGGTGCTGGTGTCATTCCACTTCAGGCCAGTCCCGAATATTGAAGACTTAAAAAATATCTCCTTGATGAAATAAATACAGGTTGTCAGAAAGAATACTAGGAGATTTATGTCTAGGTGAGTGATGGCTTCCAAAAACTCAGCTTTTATGTTCTTATGGTCTTTGGTGGGAATTGAACCAACAATCTTCTACAACTGAAACCATGAGAGTGAGAGTGAGAGAGAGAGAGAGAGAGAGAGAGAGAGAGAGAGAGAGAGAGAGAGAGAGAGAGAGAAGAGAAGAGAGAGAGAGAAGAGAGAGAGAGAGTGTGTATGAGGATGGGGAGAGAGAGGGAGAGAGGGAAGAGTTGGACAGGGAGAGAGTACAGGAAAAGAGAGAGGGAAGATGGAGAGGAAGGAGAGTGGAGAGAGAGAGAGGGGGGGGGGATGATGAGGAGAGGAAATATTACAGCAAACTGCCAGAGATTGATTTCATTAATACGATGCCCTTCAAATGACTGAATTGGAGAAAGAGCAGGGACTCACAGCTGAGTTATGGAGAGAATGCAGGAAATGCCCATCTGGCAGTAGACGTGAAAGTCTCAAACACTGGACAGATCCTGGACCTCTTACCAATGTGACATCACTCCCATTAAATCAACATGACCTTCATACACAGCACTAAAACTGACAGGCCTGAACTACTGCAGGAGAGTAATAAAGGATGTAAAGCACAGCCAGCCCAAGCAATAACTAGACCCAGTCAAGCACACCAAAGGTACATTCCAAAACAACTAATGCTTTAAATAAAACCAGTAATTTCTTCACAAGACACATACGTTGCCAACATTTGTTGTAGATCTATATTCACTGATGAACTGAGGTGGTTAAGGGACAACCACATTGCTGGATCTATAGTCCATCTCATTCATGCAAGGAAAGGGATGGCAGATTTCTTCCCGAAACCAGCTGTTTTTTTTATATACACATACCATTCTCACCATCAAATAGAATTTTAAATTCCAAAATTCCTTAAATATCTTGAATTTGAATTCCCCAACTACGGCGTGGGTGATCAAACTCAAGCCTCTGAAATCAGTGTTCGAGGTCTTCGGATCCTACAGTGCGGGAGATCACGGCAGCGGACCAGCAAGGGGCTCGGAGACTGCAGATCTCACACCAGGCTGTGGGCTGCTGGAGACCAGCATCATGGTTTCGAGGCATTGAGACCGGGATTTGTGAGGGTTCTGCTGGTGAGCAGGGCTCCCGAAGAGCCTTAGGCGCTGACAGCTTCCTGATCATGTCGGGGGCTGGGAACCAGCGGCCAAGGAAGGAGGCCCAGACGCCTGGAGTTCGGGGTCACCGCTGGATCGGACAGGAGGCCATGCAGCTACAGGGAGTCTAGAGGCACAGGAGGTTGGCCGCATCTGAGGGAGAGATGGCAGAATCCACAGACCTAGGTGTCTCAGAGGTTGCTCCTTTTTGCTTCTCTTTCTCATTTTGAAGCTCCATGAAGATGTCAAGGACCTCTCAGTCCTCTCACTATCCTCTTGCCTGTAGCTGAGAGCTTGCTGTTGGGAGGTTATGCTCCTTCAAACCACATTAATACCTAAAAAATGACTCACAGTAAAGGCAGGAATGGAAGGACTACTTGTTCACCTCTGACACTTAATGAGAAGCATCTTGTATCTGTGGCAGAAATCAGCAGAAAATTTGAAAGCACAGAACTTTGGAGTGACCACTCTTAATACATGGTGAATCATCTGACCTTTGTCCTGCTGTTATCAGACTCTTGTATGGATCTCACATTGATAAAGGTGAACCTCACATTGATAAAGTTGAGCCTCACACTATTTAACTTTTTCTTTCTCTTTAATACTATCTCGTATACTTTATTCTTGCACTACCTGCTGTATTACTTGGCAGTACATTCATACATCCATGTCAGGATCACTACTCCCTGTACCCTTGTCTCATTGTGACACCACGTTATTATTGTTGAATCGCCTGTTGTGCTCCATAGAGATTGACTTGCATGTATAGCATGTAAACCAAAGTTTCTCCACTGGACCTCTCAGTTCATGTGACAAGAAGTCATTCAATTAAGTTTAATTCAATCAAAACAAAAACAAACACCTCAAACAGAATGGCACCCAAACGGCAGAATGACACACTCCAAAGGATGGTGCATTCAAGTTCTACTGGAGGGGCTGACATCCAACTTTACTAAGGGCAGTGCTGAGGGAGTGCCACCCTGTCATACGCGCTTCCGTTCTGGTGTAACATTGAATTGCTTGCTTGCTGCCCTCTCAGCCAGATGTACTGATCCTGATGCACCTTTCTGAAGAGCAGGGCAGGTTTCTGTGTTAACATCTATCCTTGAACTAAGCATCACCAAAAATAAAACAGGTCAGCGGCTTACTACCAGATCGTGGTATGTGGGATCTTGCTGAGTACAGATCAGTCCCACAAATCCTATACTATTTTACCGGAAATACTTCCCATTTGTTTTCTTAATTTTAGAGGTAAGGCACAGTAACAGGGCCCTTCCGGTCCACGAACCCAAGCTGCTCAAATGCACTCGTGTGACCAATTAACCAATGAACCCCATACATTTTTGGAATGTGGGAGGAGTAAACCAAGCGGCAATGGGGAGAAAGTCCTTAATGGCAGTGCTGGATTTGATCCCAGCTCGCTGGCACGGTAACAGCATTAAACCAACTGCTATGCTAAATATGCCTACCCTTGATTGTGAAGTGTGACAGAATGGGGATTTATGTCTCTTTATATATCCTATTGGTTTTTTTTTCCAAAGTACCTATTCAGCTGCAGCAAGTTAGAATTTTGGTGCAGAGGCACATTGTACAATGTATCAGACAATCAACTCGTTATCAGTACCATTATCAATCTCCTTTTACTGCTGTACCTTTCACCCACAATTCCTAAGGAACTTCCATGCAACTATGCTTTTAGTAACATTCTGCAAAGATCATTGAATAAGTGCCATTTGCCCTGATTTTAAATTTACTAAATCCTCACTTAAAACAGAAGCAACACATTGAGAATAAATATTTAATGTCTTCTCCTGCGTAGGGGATCATAGTTTAAGATCAAACAAGTAACTTATTTAATTTACTTCCTCTGAGGAAGATGGATGCATCTTTCTTTTCCCCACTGCCCATCCTGCTTAATTAAACACAGCACCAGGAGGGGTTAGAGATGGTGACGGCTTTCTGATAAGGACAGAAGTGGGCGAAGATGAAACTAAAACAGTGAGAAATCAAACGAGGGGAAATGGAAATGGTGGGATTAATGCCAGCAAAAGTATTTCACCCTATGCTAATGAAGGGCTCAGCGGTCCCACACAGAGGATCAACATCCACACACGGAGGATTATTAAAAGCATCGTTAACAGAGAGGCCTGCTAATTGGAAAGAGAGTTGAAGAGTGTGGGGAGAATGTAAGTGACATCTGGCGTCTGCACCGGCCACCTGCGACACTTCTAATTGTTCAGAAGTGCCAAGGCCTTGTCTTTCAAGAGACTTTGAGCATTGTTGCAATCTTTTCCCTCCTGCTGGTGTGTTGCTATAGGCCAGGGCTATTGGTTACTTGAAGAGGCTCAATTAAAATTCTGAAAGTCAACAACATCTTAACACCATAGAACCTTTGCCAGGCTATTTTCCAAGCAGGCGGCTCCATATTTCAGATAAGACTCTTGCTTCAAACTCAGTGTAACAAAGCCAAACTGGTAAAACAGATAAAAGGAACTGGCCAATTCTGGGTTACAGCCAATTAAAGGCTTCTGAAGAGTGCTTGCTGTGTAACCCAGTCACTAATGCAAACAGAGTTCAATGCCACAAAGAGCAATGATGCAACAGCGGTCCTAGTTTGGCCAGGATACAAGGACTGGTTTCTTGGTTCTTACGCCATGGACTTGTTAAGTCCACTTGAGATGGCAGGTGGTACTGTGACTTAGCAGAACAGTGATATCCTTCACACTGCAACACTGTAGGCACCTGCAAATTCCTGTTGAGTAAATGCTTCCCATAACCTGGCCTAGATCAAGAAAGCACGACAACACTTCTACTTTCTTTAAAGACTATGGAAATGCCCTTCATGTTCCTCAACACCTACCACAGGAGCACCATTGAAAGCAGACTTACTAGATGTATCACTGTGTGGGACAAGAGCTGCTCTGCTCAAGATCGGAGCAAGCTACAGAAAGTGGCGAATGCAGCTCAGAACTCCACACCAACTTCCCTCCCCTCTCACTGTCTAGGAAAGGCAGCCAATGTACTGAAGTACACCCCGGACACACTCTCTTCTCCCTCCTCCCATCAGGGAGAAGGCTCAAGAGTGTGAAAATGCATACCCACAGGCTTAACAACTGCAGGCATCAGACTCCTGAATGAACCCCACAACAGTGCTCTCATATTGCCTTTGCTTGGTGCTAATTTACCTTTTGTCATTGTAATCCTATACTCTGTAACCATGCTCTTGTCCTGCTTTATACAGCTGTATGAATGTAAGAAATGACCTGCTTGGCTGCTCACGGAAGAATCCTTCTAACTGTATCAGTGTGACCATAAATGAGCTTAACTCCCTGAGAATTGCACCTTATATCTCTGGGATCCATTGCAGCACTGGACCAGAAGCAAGAGTAGTATCCGTTCCTGCATCTGACATCTTCTGCATGTTAGCACGCACTGTCTCACTTTCTGCCTTTAATCTAATGACTTCATTGTAAAGATTCTGCTGGGGAATGTTTGGTTGTGTTACCCAATCACCCACCATGTAGGATAGGAGTGAGGCCATTCAGCACATTGAGTCTGCCCTGCCATTCCATCAATGACAACAGTCACGTTAATGCTGAGATGATGTTGGACAGGAGATTAGGGAGAACAGTGAACTGACTCATTCACAGGGTGCCAAAATCTCAATGGGCCCCAGAAGATCACGGGTCTGAAATGTTAACTCTATGCCCACCACACCACAACCCCCCCCCCCCCCACCGCCACCCCAGCGGTTTTGTGTCTCCAGAATTTTCTGCTTTAATTTCAAGATTTCCAGCTATTGCAGATTTTCCTTCTGCTTTCCATGAACAAAGAGGTCAATTTTGAAGTGTCCTGAGGAAGGTCAGGGCAGTAAGGGATGCACAATCGGTGCTAGCTCAACCAGAAATGCACACTTCCACCCAGAAAAGAAGCAGCATACAAAAAACCCCCGAAGGAGCCACAGACAGACAGGCACTGAGTAAAAGCAATGGGCTCCCTTCCCTGAAGCAGGTTTCACAGACATTATTATTCACAGAGCCTTCTAATTCCAGAGAGGTACTTCAATTTAAACTACGCAGCTGTTCCTGAAAGCAAAGCTCCAGCACAAAGGTCCAAATTCACTGATTATTAGTCCTGGATATGAAGCAGGACTCTTTCTGGTCTAAACCTCAAAGATCCGGGAAGCAGGAAACCAGAGGAAGAAGCAGGTTATTTCTGAGAAGGAAAGGAATAAATGGACTGAAATTTATTTGAATGACATACAAGCTGCTTGGTGAGAGAGCGGATTTCACGTTACCTGTCAATAAATGTAACACAAAATGGACAGCTTAATTCCAGCTGCATATTGGCTGAGCTGTTTTTTTTAAGAAAAATCATCCAAGAGATTTATTGTCTTGTTGGATGAACTACCCACGGGAGTGAGCTAATGAAATGTGCAGGGCCTCACCTATTGCACAAAGGAGGATTAAAGAATCTAAAATTAATTTGCTTAATATCCGTACACTAATGTACTGGAGCGTTTAAGGAACAATGAGATAGATAACCTGATACACGACACTGGTGTTATTTCTCAACTTCAAAGCAACAGTGCAATTTCAAATTTATTATGACACGCATCAAGATGCAGTGGTAGGGGTTGTTTTGCGATCAGACCAATAAGCATCTCATACACCGTTTAGCAAATAAGAACATAGTACAGTAGCTCTGTGTTTCAGAAAGAGATCAGCTGGGAGCAGTGGCAGATTAACTACCATCTGGGCCCTAGGCTGAGCTTTAGTAAGGCCCCCCTGACCTTGCCCCCCTGCCCCATGGCTCCCATCCTTCATTGAATAGAATAAAGTGAAATTGTTCCATTTATTCACCTTTCGCCATGATGCCATCGTATATACTAAATTTATCTGGCGGGTATGTGCTGGGAATACACCAGTTCATGGCTGATGTAATGGTGGAGGGGGAGGATTTGCAGGCCCCTCCCAAAATGGGTTATTGTGCCCCCCCCCATGCACCCGCCCACTAAGCCTTTGGCACAAAGATTTGCACGGGCGAAGGGCAGGGCATAGCCCCATGCAGCCGCCCATGGAATTCCCCGGAGCGTACCCCGGTTCCTCGACCCACTACACCCCCCTCCCCAAGCTGGCGGCTGCTCTTCAGGATGCGGATCCCCACCCCTGCACTGATGAGACCAGCACTACCCTCCTACCATGCAGCTCCGCTCCCACTGCTGCCAGTCGGGGTGTTGGAGAACACCTTAAATCACTTCTGAGTCGCAACTGAGCCCTTGGCTTCTTCAGTGGAGATGAGGTGCATTCTCGCCATGGGGTTTCTGGGTATTTCTGATGGCCATAAAACTGGCCGCTATGCTGTTTAATGGTCTGTGATGTTTACCTCAGTCACTTTTAACAGACCAAGAGCCCCAGGTTTCCTGAATCTGGTTTGGCATTTTGGAACTTTGATTGACGGGTGGACCCAGGACTAACGTGAGCCCATGTTGACAAATACTTATATTGGTGTACCAGTGGTTGTGATGGGCCCCCTTACCTTCCGGACTCCTAGGTTTCAGTCTTCTCAGCCTAATGGTTAATCTGCCCCTGGCTTGGAGGGAGCAAAAGCTCTCTCTGTAAACTTAGGGATAGAGGGACATCATCCCATGAAAACACCAACGCAGGTTGACAGGGTGATGAAGGCGGCATCTGGCACACTTATTCAGTCAGGGCACTGAGTATAGCAGTAGGAATGTCACATTATAACTGTACAGCACATGGTTAAGATTGCACAGGACACTTGAGTGTTGTGTGCAGTTTTAGTCACCCAGCAGTAAAAAGATGAAAAGGATGCAGAGAAGATTCATAAAACTGTTGTCGGGACTGATAGGCGAGGCTCGATTGGCTGGGGATTTTCCTCCTGGAGCTTAGGGGGAACCTAATAGAGTTTTATTAAATCATGAGGGCCAAAGAAAAAGTGAATGGTTACAGTCTCTCTCGCAGGATAGAAGAGCTTAAAACTAGCAGGCAGAGGTTTAAGAGAGGGAAAAGATTTTAAATGGACACAGAGGGTGGTAAGTACATGGAACGAGCT
The DNA here is from genome assembly GCF_036971445.1 of Narcine bancroftii. NCBI lineage: Eukaryota > Metazoa > Chordata > Chondrichthyes > Torpediniformes > Narcinidae > Narcine > Narcine bancroftii. The sequence continues at coordinate 96,288,141 of NC_091478.1, forward strand.
GTCAGAGGAAGTGGTACAGCCAGACTGTTATATGAGATTTGGACAGGTAAATGGATAGGAAAGGGTTAGAGGGATACAGGCCAAACACAGGCAAATGGGACTCACTCAGGGAGTACCTTGGTCGGCATGTCTAACTCTGTCCCACAATGTGACTGAATCCATCCACAAAACCATGGAATGTTTTTAGGGAAGTTTCTCTTTCCTCTTCTGTTATCATATCTCAACTAAAACAATGGAAATTAAAAAATGCAGAGGCCAAGAATCTGAAACAAAGTCAGAAACGCTCAAAAGATCGGACAGTTTCCATGGAGAGTTAATGATTCAAGCTGAAGTCCTCATCATTGGACGTTAGAGAGAGAGAGAAAGGAAAATAAAGTTGTAGAGAGGGGATGGATAGGAAAAAGAGAATATCTGTGATAGGGTGGGGCCAGAGTTTCGTGGGGGAGGGCTCTTAATAGAGAAGAAATAAAAAGCTGAGCCAATAGGGCTGGCACAACTGCTGGGTCTGCGGCCTCTCAACTGCAACGACCTGGTTGCACATTCTACCCATGATCGCTTCCCACATGCAACTTGGTACCAGGAGAAGGTCTCTCAGCCCTTGAGCCTGCCCCACCATTCAACCTGATCATGGCTGACCAACGCTGGCCTCGTCTGGGCCGGTTCCCCATATCCCTCACAGCTGACCAATGCTGGCCTTGTCTGGGCCAGTTCCCCATATCCCTCATGGCTGACCAATGCTGACCTCATCTAGGCCAGTTCCCCATATCCCTCACGGCTGACCAACACTGGCCTCGTCTGGGCCGGTTCACCATATCCCTCATGGCTGACCAACGCTGGCCTCATCTAGGCCAGTTCCCCATAGCCCTCATGGCTGACCAATGCTGGCCTCATCTGGGCCAGTTCGCCATATCCCTCAATCTTTCAAACACATCCATCTCCACCTACAATACATCCATTGATCTGAGCTCCTCCAACTTCGGGGGCAGAGCATTGTGGAGATTCACTGCCCATTGGCCATTGAACATCAACAATAGTGTGCAGGTCAGTAGTAGAATATCAGGAGGAGCTGATGGGAACGGGGAAGAATAAAATGGAATATGGCTGGATTAGTGTGAGAAATGGGTGCTTGATGGTTAGTGTAGAGTTGGGCAGATAAAAGACTGAATTCTGTTGTATTTTCCTCTAACATTATGCACAGATCACTGACAGCGTTGGTTCTGATGCATCCCAAGTGGTGACAAGGTTAAGGTTAACACAACGGTTAGTGCAACACTATTACAATGCCACCGAGATAGGTAAACTGGTTGACCGTTTTGAGTTTTGTGTGCCCAATGGAGATGTGGGGGGGCTGGTAGTCATGGTGGGGGGCTGGCTGATGGAGGACCTCAGTTTTCTTCAGGCTGACTTCCAGGCCAAACATCGGATGCAAGGATCGACAACGAGATAGACAACAGACTCGCCAAGGCAAATAGCGCCTTTGGAAGACTACACAAAAGAGTCTGGAAAAACAACCAACTGAAAAACCTCACAAAGATTAGCGTATACAGAGCCGTTGTCATACCCACACTCCTGTTCGGCTCCAAATCATGGGTCCTCTACCGACATCACCTACGGCTCCTAGAACGCTTCCACCAGCGTTGTCTCCGCTCCATCCTCAACATTCATTGGAGCGACTTCATCCCTAACATCGAAGTACTCGAGATGGAGAGGCCGACAGCATTGAATCCAACTGCTGAAGATCCAACTGCGCTGGGTAGGTCACGTCTCCAGAATGGAGGACCATCGCCTTCCCAAGATCGTGTTATATGGCGAGCTCTCCACTGGCCACCGTGATAGAGGTGCACCAAAGAAGAGGTACAAGGACTGCCTAAAGAAATCTCTTGGTGCCTGCCCCATTGACCACCGCCAGTGGGCTGATCTCGCCTCCAACCGTGCATCTTGGCGCCTCACAGTTCGGTGTGAGAAATGGGTGCTTGATGGTTAGTGTAGAGTTGGGCAGATAAAAGACTGAATTCTGTTGTATTTTCCTCTAACATTATGCACAGATCACTGACAGCGTTGGTTCTGATGCATCCCAAGTGGTGACAAGGTTAAGGTTAACACAACGGTTAGTGCAACACTATTACAATTTGAAGACTTTGAAGAAGGTCGCAGAGGAGGAAAAACCCAACATCCAACCCCAACCCACCAATTTTCCCCTGCAACAGCTGCAACCATGTCCGCCTGTCCCGCATCGGACTTGTCAGCCACAAACGAGCCTGCAGCTGACGTGGACATTACCCCTCCATAAATCTTCGTCCGCGAAGCCAAGCCAAAGAGAAGAAAGAAGATTACAATGCCAGTGACACGGGTTCAAATCCGGCACCATTCGTAAGGAATTTATACATTCTCCCCGTATTTCATCTGGGTGCTGCGGTTTCTCCCACCCTTAAAAACTTATGGGGTTTGTTGGTTAAGTGGGGTATTTTGGTGGCCTGGGCTATAGGGCAGGAAGAGCCCATTACTCTGGTGCATGCCTAAATTTAAAAAAATTAAGAAGTGAGTTCAATATGAAGGTGGAAAGGCTGCAACATGGCCAGGTGGATGTTCAAGTGTTCCTCAGGCTTCTCTTGGATCTCTGCAACAGTGACAGCAATGTAGGCGGCCAAGAGTAGATGGATGAGAGTGATGGAGGATTAAAGACGCATGCATCAGTCATTTTAGGGTGACGTGAGTTCTTGTCAACCAATTTAATCTCTAGTCTATGGTTAGCCCACAGGCAGGGGTGGGAATGGTGGGGGGTGGGGAGGTAACATCAAAGATCAGAGGATTGCATGATGGTCGGGGTTAAGAGACTTGGCGGAGGGCTTCAGAAGTTGTAGGATCACAAGCATTTTTCACCCTCTGAGTTACTGAACTGGGAGTGGGGGGTGAATTGTAAGGAGAGGCTGAATAGGCTGGTACTTTTCTCCCTGGAGAGTAGGAGGCCAAGGGCAGAGATAAGATAAACAATCAGTCTTTTACCCAGGTAGGGGAAATAAAAAACTAAAGGCCTTTGAGTTAAGGAGAGAGGGGAGAGATTTAAAGGGGATCTGAGGGGCACTTTCTTCAACCAGAGGGTGGTGTGGCCAGAACCGGTGCCAGACTATTTTGCGTCCTAGCTTAGCGCGGAGGAGGTGCTGATTAGGCTGACCAGGGCAGGGGAGGGGGGTGGTGGGAGGGATGCCCTTCTGTAGGTCTGAATAATGGCTGCAATACCTGATGTGGTGTTCAACATGCGTCGCATCACTTCCTCTCTCCGCCTCACCAGACTAATGCACGCGCTTATAGAAGGTTAGTCAGAACCACGTCATTCATGATGCAGAGGTGCCGAAGCTGTTGGAATCTCTCTTCAACAGTACCCCTCTGAGGTCTGCGGCCTAGGCAGCTGCCTATTTGGACTAATGGTAGTGCCAGCCCTGGGTGCGGTTGTGGAACGAGTTGCCAGAGGAAGTGGTAGAAGCGGTACAATAGGCATTTCGAAACCCTTGGTCACATTGCGACCTGAATGGTTGACAATTCCTATTCCCTACAGATGCTGCTGAGCAGATTCTTCTTCCTCAAGATGCAGAACAGATTTGGTTTCATGGGGAGCTCTCTGGGAGGACACAGGGTCACTGATTTAAAGTGATAACTCCATTTCTCCCTCCACGTGCTTTTGAATATCTTGACATTCAGTTTTCATTTCTCTCTATATCTGCCGACAATTTCCCTGGAGCCTGAGGGCATTGACTTATACACAGTACATTGTTCAGATGATAATTGGAAATTCATCCCACCTTGACACCACTATTCATCCCTTGAAAAGGCACAAATGTTTCATTTGTTAACGGGAACAGACCGACAACTTTAGATAAGCCAAAAAATTTGCAAGCATCAAGATCTTGTTCCTAAGGCTCAGAATTGAAAAGTCATGAAGCTCCCTTTGTGTTGAACTTTGTTTCACTCCTCATGTGCAAGGGACATTGTTTTGCATTCCATATTTCAGAAAGGATATTGAGTACATGGGAAGGTTTAAAACAGAACATTCTGCCCACAAGCAAAGGATCAAAAAGTGGCAGAATGGGTAGTGCCAATACCACACACATCCAGAGACCCATGTTCAATCCCACCTTCCGGCGCTCTCTGCGTGGAGTTTGCATGATCTCCCCGTGACTGTCTGGGTTTCCCCCGCGGGTGTTTGCTCCGGTTTCCTTCCACATCCCAGAGACATGCCGGTAAGTGGAATGCAAGTTGAGAGTGTCCTGTCTGGCTGAATCATTGTGTGAGATGGTAGCTGCAAAGCATCAGACTGGAAGTCTATAGAGACGATCATTAAAACTGCCGAGAGGATCACTGGGGTCTCCCTTTCCTATATAGATGACATTTACTAGGAGTGTTGTCTGAAAATGGCTCAAAGATAGAAGACCCTTTCCATCCAGCACGCAGTATCTTTAACCCACTACATCAGGACTGCCCGGCTGAGAAATAGCTTCTTCCTGCAAGCTGTGAGATTGATGAACAGTATCCTATACCCATGTAAATCTTCCCAAGTATTGATACATATATATTTTGATTATTTATGTGATCATTATGTAGTGTATATTGTGTATTTCTGTGTGAGCACCATGATTGAATTGTAGATGAACAATGATAATAAACTTGAAATGGCCACTTGAATCATCCCTAGTACAGATGGGTGGCAGAGTGTGTGGGTGGTTGGGTACATGAGAGGGAATGGGTACGGGGAAAAATGTGGGATAACAGAACTGATGGGATACCTCTGAGAGATGGCACAGATGAAGGACCAAATGGCGTTCCTTCTGAAATCAGGACAGTGTGTTCCAGTAAAGATGAAAAGCATCTTTACACAGAGGACGACGGGTGTAAGGAATGGGTCACTGGAGGAGGTGGTTGAGCCAGGTTCTATTGCAATGTTTAAAAGATATTTGGACCGATACAAAGGGTTTAGAGGGATACAGACCAAACACAGATAGATGGGACTAGTTTGGGTGAGACATTTTGGTCAGCTTGGGCAAGTTGGGCTGAAGGGTCGGTTTCAATGCTGTGGGTTTTTACCAATCTGTGACTATAACCTTGAATGACAAAGGAGATTGAAGGTTCGATCATGAAATCATTGTATTGACCAAGGAAAAAGACAATGAGGATAATGAGTTTAGGCTGTAAACATGAATAATCTGGGGCACCTGAGGATTGAGAAGGAGGAGGTGTTAGATGGAACACCCAGAGGTTGATCTATCTTCAGGGCTGCATGAGATCTACCACCGGTTGCAATGGGAAGCAAGGAAGGAGATCTGGACAGAAATGTTTGCATTTATATTAGCCACAGGTGAAGTGCCTGAAGGCTGAGAGCGAGTGAATGTTGTTCCTTTTATTGAAGATGGGCAGCAAGGATAAGCCAGTTAACCACAGAGTGGTGAGTCTTAAATCAATAGCAGGGAAAGTATTTGAGAAAATCCAAAGGCACCGAAGGATGGGCGGCGTGGTTAGTGTAGTGGTTCATGCAACACTGTTATAGTGACCTGGGTTTGAATCCAGCGCTGTCTGTAAGGAATTTGTATGCTCTCTCCATGTCTGCCTGGGTTTCCTCCAGGTGCTCCAGTTTCCTCCAACCTTTCAAAACGTACGGTGGCTGTAGGTCAATTTTGGAAGAAGATTCCCGAGTGTGAGATCTCTCACCAGCAGATTCAAGGAGTTTCTTTCCTGCTGTTATCAGACTCCTGAATGATCCTCACACTGGTAAAATAATGTTACATTTGCTCTATTTTAACTGATCTCTCGTTGTAGTTTTACCTCTGCTCTGTGCTTTATTTGTGGCATTATGAATGCATTGATTTGCTGGATAGCGCACAAAATGAACCTTTTCACTATACCTCGGTACATATGACAATAAACTTCAATGCGTGAGTATAGTTGGTAGCTGCTTTTATGTATTGGAAGCAAAAATGAGAACACACTCACACTTAATCTTCCTCACACCCATTCCCCTTAAGGGGAAGTTACAGGTAACATTTGCCAATGTGTTGTCTCACTACTCCCTCAGCACAACTTACCCTCCCCCCTAATCCATTCAAGAGCATGAGCCCACCACTGGCAGAACAGTAAGAAGACAGTGATGAGTCACTCACCGTCACTTGCGACCACCAAATCAGACACTGACTCTGTGTGGAATTTAGCAGACAGCATTGAGGCGGGGTCTGCACACGACGAGACACTGGGCATGAAGCAAGGGCGGCACTGGTGCTAGCTCACTGCAGAGGACTCAGACAAGGATTTCAACGTGTCAGGCTACAGAGGAGTGTATGCACCGAGATGCCTGCTGCTTGGGGCATCTACTAGAACCCTGGTGATGGGAGGGGTCAATGCAATTGTCCAGCCCCAGTGTTTTTAAACCGGTGCACACAGTATGATGTTGTTTCCAAGGCAGAACCTACTTGAACAGATTAACTTGATAGAGGTGTACTCTCGTCCACAGTCCTTCCTGTAGTGACAACGCAGCCAGTTGAGAAGACACAGACCATTCCCACAATGCAGCTCATCCTTCTTGCAGGGCAGTTTGTTTTGTTCATCTGATGAAATTAGAGGAGGGAGACATCGGTTACAGAGCAAGGCATGAATTCTTGATCAATATAGAATGACAGATGTGGACATGCTCTTCCATCTACTCCCATTGCATGGAATCCCACATGAAGCAATCCCTGTACTCTCTTTGTACAGAATCCCAACAAAATCAAAAGCATGCCCATTCCCATTACAAAGAATCCTAATGGAACCTAACTCATCCCCAGGTTCTCTCTTTGTATAGAATTCCAATTGAAACCAAATCCCTTCCCATTCATTCCTATTACACAGAATCCCAGTGAACCAAACCCACCCCCATGTATCACTTTGTATAGAATCCCAATGGAACTAAATTCCTTTCCCAGGTCCTCTCTTTGTTTCTAATCCCAATGGAATCAAATCCATTCCAATTCATTTCCAGTGCACAAAATTGTATGGAATTATTGATGCAATAAAAACAGATCATTCATTCATGTTTTTCAACACTTAATGTCATAGGCCACCGAAATATTTTATATAAGAAGACTTTTGTATGTGTTTACAGTTAGTGATACTAAACTGTGGAGAGGATGAACAAATATAAGTTCTTGGGAGTCGTATCTCAAAGGATCTTTCCTGGACCTAATATAATAATGGCATCACGAAGAAAGCATGTCAGCACACCTACCCCCTCGGGAGTTTGTGGAGATTTAGTATGACACCAGAGACCTTGGCAAATTTCTATACATGTGCTGACCGGCTGCATCATAGTCTGGTACGGGTACTCCAAAATTCCCCGAGTGTAAAGCCCTCCAAAAGGTAGTGAACACACCCAGGCATCACAGGCAAAACCCTCCCACTATTGAGAACATCTACAGGGAACGCTGCTGTCAGAGACCAGCACCAAACATCAAGGATCCACACCACCCAGCACACGCTCTGTTCTTGCTGCTGCCATCAGGAAAGAGGTGTAGGTGCCACAAGACTCACCCCACCAGGTTCAGGAACAGCTGCTACCCCTCCACCTCAATGACAAACTCATTCAGGGACTCATTTATATACTTTATTGATTTTTTTATTTTCTCTGTATCGCTCAGTTAGTTTACATTCCTTACGTTTACAATTCTTTATTTATTTACATGAGATTTTTGCACTATCAATAAGTGGTAATTCTGCCTCACCCACAGGAAAAAAGAACCTCAGGGTGAAATGCAATGTCATGCATGTACACTAACCTAAAATCTATCAAGTGAAGCATGACTTCACTTGATAGATCCGTCCAATCTTACATGAAACATGCTCCACACACAATGCTATTGGAGAGTGTATCAAGTTTCCATACCTCCTGTTAAGCCATTGTGTATCTTGTCTGAGTTACTTTGGATTGAAGTGGCACATCTCAAGGCAAATGAGGAAGCAAGGAGAATATCGAAAAGAGCACGAGAGCAAATAAATTGTTGGTTCTGTTGTGCCCTTTGTGCTCTCTAATGACAAACGCTAGATTTGGAACCAAGAAATGAACACAGAAGCCAGCATATGAGAATGCACCTACATCAGATGAGAAGATTGCTGAGAAAATCACCTGCTTTGGTGTTTGGTGTTTGTACTCTGGTCTCTGAATGATGCCATGTCCAAAGTGAGTACAACTCTCAGGGATGGTAGGTTAATTGGGTGGCACAGGTTTCATGGGCCAGAAGAGCCTTCTACCATGCAATATCATTAAAATTAAAGGCTTGTATGGAGCAAACATGCCAAAATGGGTCGGATGGGCTGCAGGGCCTAGCTTACGCTGTTCATGTACTTTGCAATTTCCTGCTTTTGTTTCTGAACTGGAGGATGTATATAAAATTGGTGGCAGGACTAGTATTTATTATTATGGTTATTTTATTTTGGGGAGTTCCTCCAGCAGTTATATTAGTTTTTGTTTTAAATGTGAGGTTTATATATTACCATTAACCAAAAGGTAGAAGTAGGAGAGTTTATTGTCATACACACAAGGGATCAAATGGTCTCCTCTTGTTTCTAAGTGAGGCTTTTGATTACATTATGAAGTTTTCCATAATTTTAATTCCAACTTTAACCAAAATGCTGATTCAGAAGGTTTTTTTTTTAAACCCCCCCCCCCCCCACCACAAAATCGGGTTAATGTCGATGCATGGCGGCAGAACAGCACAGGAGGCTGGTTCAAAACGTGCATTGATGTCGGAGGGAGACAGAGTGACCTTTTAGAGAAACTGTAAAAATACAAGTGCTCCAAACTATGAGAAAGAGGAGGGACTCAGTGCGTCAGGCAGCATCCATGGAGAGAGATGGTCAGTCAATACTTCGGGTTGACTTCCTGTATAGAATATAAAACACTATAGCACATTACAGGCCATATGTTGTGCCGACCTATATGTTCTTACCCCACCCCAATAAAAAGCTAAGCCCTTTCTACCTCATAACCTTCTATTTTTCATTCATCAATGTGTCTGTTTAAGAGACTCTTAAAGGTCCCTAATATTTCAGCTTCCACCACTACCCCAGGCAAGGCATTCCAGGCACCCACAACTCTTTGTGTAAAAAGCTTTCCCCTGGTGTCTCACCTGAACTTTCCTCCCTTTGCTTTGTACAGATGTCATCTGCTGTTTGCTATTCTGGCCCTGGGAAAAAAGTGCTGGCTGTCCACCCTATCAGAGTTTTGTAGACCTCTATTAAGTGACTTTCTTTGCCCCAAAGAGAAAAGTCCTAGCTCTGCTAACCTTGCCTCACAAGACTCATTTCCAATCCAGGCAACATCCTGGTAAATCTCCTCTGCACCCTCTCCATAGCTTCCACATCTATCCTATAATGAGGTGACCAGAATTGAACACAATATTGTAATTGTGGTCTCACCAGAGGTTTGTAGAGTTGCAACATGATCTCTCGATTCTTGAACTCAATCCCCCAACTAATAAAGTCCAGCATACTTAACTATCCAATCAACTTGCACGGCAACCTTGAGACATGTATGGATTTGGACTCTCCCTCTGTTCTTCCATACTGTTAAGAATCCAACCATTAACCCTGCATTCAGCCTTCAGGTTTGACCTCGCAAAATTCATCACCGCTGGATCTGGATTAAACTCCATCTCCCACTTTTCTGTCGAACTCTTCTTCCTGTCTATATCCTTTGTAATCTATGACAACCTTCAACAATATCCACAACTCCTCCAATCATGGTATCAAGTACAAACTTTCTGACCCATCCTTCTCATCTAGGTCATTTTTAAAAATCACAAAGCACAGGGGTCCCAGAATAAAGTAGGAAGGGGTGACATCAAATTTATCAATAGGGCAAAGTAAAACACATTTTGGGGAAGCTGGGAAGGGGCTACAAGGTGAGAGTGTAATGGACAGAGAGATGGAGAGACCATTGGGATGGGTGCAGAGACAGGAAGGTAGATGGGGGTTGGGGGGAGGGAAGGATAGAGGGTAAAGTAAGAATGGGTGAGGGTAAAGAAGAGATGGAAACAGATGGAGGTAGGGGTTAACTAAAATCAGAAAACTCAATGTCTGTGCCATTGGGGTTAAGGCTGGCCAGAAGGAATTTAATGTGTGTTGTTCAAGTTTACTTCTGGCCTCATCTGGACAATGGACGAGGCCGACTACAGACATGTCTGTGTGTGACTAGTGAGGGGAGTTGAAATGATTGGTTGCGGGGTTTCTATTTGCACTTATGCACAGAGCATAGGCGCTTGGGAAAGTGATTACCCAATCTGTGCTTGGCTACACCAGACACATTGAATGTATGAGTCAAGGTCAGGGATGGGCTTTTGTTTTGAACCTTTTTCATTGATTGAACTTAAGTGCCTCAGATGCCGTGGTGGGATTTAAATTTAAATTTTGATTTGTTGTTGGGTTTACAAGGTACACAGAAAGCTTTCCTTTCATTACCCTGCAAAGGAAATTAAAGAGTGGCCAAGTAATCCAACACCATTAGAAATTTCCAATAAGCAATAATTGCATTCTCCTGATCAATAGTCTTTGCCCTTCAGATGCACAACTCCAGTGCTGCTTTTTATGGAATTAAATAGAATCAAATATATGAGCTGCCGAGAATAATAATATTTTGTGTGTTATAATCAAATGCAGGATTCCCCTTGTCCCTACCTACTACCTCACTAGCCTCCATATTCAACACATTATCCCCCATAATATCCACCACCTTCAACAGGGTCCCACCATTAGACACCTCTTCCCCTCTCCTCCCCTTTCCACCTTCAGTAGGGAACTGCTCCCTCCGTGATTCCCTCATCCATTCATCTCTCCCCACCAATCGCCCTCCTGGCACAAAAAAATGGTCACGGGAAGACCACTTCCCACACCTCCTCCCTCACCGCCATTTGAGGCCCCAAACAATCCTTGAAAGTGAACCAACACTTTGAGTTACCTTCTGCATTTGAGGCTCCCCTTGTGGCCTTCTCCTCACTGGAGAGATAGGGTGCAGACTAGGAGATCATTTCGCTGAGTACCTTCACTCTGTCTGTATTAGTGACAGGGATCTGCCAGTGGCCAACCATTTCAGTTCCATGCCCCACTCCCATGCTCACAAGTTTATCCTTGCCCTCATGTACTATCCCACCTAGACCACCCAGAAGTTGGAGAGAACCACACTTGATTTTCCATCTGGGCACTCTCCAATTGGACTTCTTTGGTTTCTGCTAGCCTGCTCTCTGTTCTCCCTCTCTCCCCTTTCCCTTTTCTCCAGATCTCCACCGTCTTCCCTCTCCATTCACAGAGCCAGCCCTCCTCCCCTACTTGCTGGTGTGCCCCCCCCCCATCCACCTATTACCTCCTGCCTTTGGGACCATGCTCCTCCCCCTACCATTTTGTTGAGGCACCAGTCAATATTTTTTCATACCTCGATGAAGGGCTCAAGCCTGAAACATTAGCCATGCTGTGTGTACACTGTTTGACCTGCTGAGTTTCTCCAGCATTTTGTTTTTACTGATCCAATCTATACTTACTTTCTGATAACTTACAATATAAACAATTAAAAATAAACATATTTATGGGCTCTTGCTCTGCACAGAATGACTGCCCCATCGTCACCCTGAAGTGAAACTTCTTTGAGGGTGATGCATTGACCTGACATGAGGCCATCTCTCCCCAGCTTCTTTCCTCTTCATGGATGTAATTATGTCCATTTTATCTTAGTTTAAGTCATGATAAAGACATAGGGTGCAGATCCGAAATGTTGACTGGACATTTCTTCTGACTGGATGCTGTCTGACCTGCTGGGTTCCTCCAGCAATTCTTTGCCTGCTTAAGAATGGAGCTGGCTGCAGATTTTTGTATTTCTCTTTATGATGGAATCATCAGTTATGCACCAGGAGAACACTGGTGAAGAACTGGAGAAAGTTGTTGTGATGTGTCAGAAACACACATCAGTTCTACTTAGGTAAAACACAGGATTCTGTTGACACCGCGGTTAAGTGTAAAAATACACAAATGCTGGAGAAACTCAGAAGGTCAAACAGTGCCTTTATGTAGCAAAAGTAAAGCTACATCACCAACATTTTGGGCCTGAGCCCTTCATCAAGTATCATCTCCCACCCTCACCAAACCCCCCCTGCCCTTTCCCCTTTTTGTTCTCCCACACCTTGATGAAGGGCTCAGGTCCAAAACATTGGTGATATAGCTTTACTTTGGCTACATAAAAGCACTATTTGAACTGCTGAGTTTCTCCAGCATTTGTGTATTTTCTCAGTCCCATTTAAGTCACCATTAAATCCCAACTGCTCCAAAAAATAGTTCCATGATTTTTGTCAAGTGGGCAAGCCTAATTTCCACAAGCTCATCGACGCATGTGCAAAATAGATCGAAGTCAGACATCGGACGAAAGTCCCTCTGAGGAGTTGTGATGTAGGGGTCCCCAGCATCAGAATTTGTATTGGACAATGAACCACAGTGCACGATGTATTTGCTTGGGAGTTTCATTCACCATAATGGCATCAAACATCCATCATTTCCTCTGCAGTGCACTAAAGTGCTAGAGAAACTCAGCAGGCCGTGCAGCATCCGTAGGAAGTAAAGGGCAACCAACATTTTGGGCCTGGGCCCTTCATCAGTAATCAGAAAAAATGGACAGATGCCTGAATATAGCATTGGGGGGGGATGAGGGGAGGAGTGCAGGCTAACAGGTAATCAGTGGATACAGGCGGGATGGTCAAAGAAGTTGAGAAGTGATGGGGGAGAGGGAAGAAGGTCGCTTGGTGATAAGAGAAGTGGGTGGTGTTCCGGAGAAAAGGAGACAGAGTGATAGGAAAAGAGAGTCAAGCGGGGAGGGGGTCAATGGAAATTGGAGAAATCATTATTGATGCCTTCGAGTTGGGGACTAGCGAGATGGAATACAAGATGAGGTTCCTCAAATTTGCAGATGGCTTCAGTTTGGCATTGCATGAGGTCATAGATAGACATGTTGGTGTGCCCATGGAGTGTGGAATTGAAATGGCATCCCTGTCATTCCAGAAGCGCAGTGGTGAGATCTGTACATTCATTAAAAGAGGCCTTGAAGCACTAAATGTTCCGAGGTTAATGCTGATGAATCATTATGACTCTTTATGTAAATGCTTGGTCTCCACTGAATCTTCCGATGATTTATATCCATAACTGTGATGCGTCAAATGTAATGGGCTTGGAGCAACCTAGATAGGTGAGTAGAAAGGCAGTGGGGGGGGGGGGGCAAGGTTTCTCAGAGGGAATAGCAACCTCGACTCAGTGAGAGAATCGGAGTCGGAATGAGGAGGTAGCCCAGCAGCAGGACCACATCGCAAGTTTGAAGAAGCACGCCCTTCACGCCAGGAGTATCCACCTACGTCTGGTGGGCGTGTTACGATGGAAGCATTATTGGATGATGAATTCTTTCCTGACGCCCTTGTAGAATCGACCACTGATGAACAGTCACAGCGCAGCACAGCAGTGAGTCAGATCAAGAGGTTGAAAGTTCACCAGTTCTAATATCAGAACGTGATGTCAGAACCGGAACATCACTGAGAAATCAAGGCAACTGGGGGGTGTCAGTCAATGGATCAAAGATACCCCAATTGAGTTTGACCGTGAAAAACATTTACCCGTTTTCTTCAAAGACAGAAAGCTGTGAGGTGCATTTATGTAGGTAAATGAGCCCTGTGTCCAGGGCGTGCGGTGACTGCATCACATTATTCAGCAAGTGGGTTGAACCCCAGCAGTATCCAAAGTTCATGTCACAGGACCAACTGATAGTTTACCCTGAATTCACTGCTGTCCAATTATATGCTGAATTTTTGACAGAGAGTTGCTTTCTGATCAATCCAAGGGAAGAGAGAGCCTCTAGGGAGTGGGATAATAGAACCTGGAGAAGCCAAAAGGCCCTTTCAAACTGCTGTGTAAAATGGGGTTTACCGGGCAAATTGCCCGGTTAGCGCCCCAGTTATATGCCAGTTAGAAAGGGTCGACCCGATCAACCCTGTTGGAATCCAACCGGGTCCATGATCTACCTCAGAGATAGTCAGGGAACCCAGTTAAACTTACCTAGGTCACATCCACATGCGATTTCAATGGGAAAATGGCTGACCTACTTATTCCAGTAATGTCAGCGCTTGCATGCATACGTCACCAGGCAGCCAGCATCTGAGCATCCAGCAGTACTTCCGGTGAGTACGTGACACGTCATTGCGGGGGTGGGATCCCCCTGCAATTTAAAAGGTGTTTCCAGCAGCTTTGCCCCAGTAATCGCACCCAGGTACCAGGAGGGCTACCCAGGTGATGCAGTTTAAAAGAGGCCTAATGTTAATGCAATTTCCACATGGCCTAGGTTTGTCAGTGCATGAGATAGACATGCTGGTGTGGGAATGTGCGTGGAATTAAAGTGGTTGGTCTCTAAGAAGTCCCTATTATTGCAGTGGACTGAGCAAAGGTGCTCAACGAAACAATCTCCCAGTCTGCATCCAGTTTCTATGCTATAGAGGAGGCCACAATTGGAGCACCAGATGCAGTAGACGACCTCGCAGGTTTGCAAGTGATATGTCACTGCGCTTGGAAGGACTGTTTGGGGCCCCAGAGACTAATCCAGGCAACATCCTGGTAAATCTCTTCTGTGCTTTTTCCAATGTCTCCATATCCTTCCTGTAATGGGGCAAACTCAACTGTTATCATAAATTAGCAGCTGGAACATCTCCATTTACTACACTGGTATGGATAGTTAATACAGGAAACACAAGATGCTGGAATCAAAACAAGTTGGAGGTACTCAGCAGATTAGGCAGCAAGTGTGGAGGGAAACTGAGAGCTGACATTTCAGCTTGAATGCCTTCAATGGATATTTAATACAGATGGGAGCAGTGGCACCCTGACCTGGTCATAACACTCTGTGCTCCACCCTCAAGTCCTGTCAATCTCTGTAAAAGTTCCTGCACATTTGAGCTTGTGTACCTTCCCACTGTTTTACTTCCTTCCATTTAGTTCCATCAACAAGGGAGGGCCTTTGCCTTGCTCACTAGTGCTGAGCGAATATGCAAGCATTGGTGGAAAAGCATTCTAATCGAGCGTGTGAAGATGCGTTTAACTAGCAGCTGGGGTGGGGAGGGGGAGGAATCACACAGTGTAGGCACCCAAAGAGGAACTTCCACCCCCCTATATGATCAGACACATCAACAGAGTAACTCACACAGGTTGGAGTGATTTCCTCCCAGACCAATCCGAATGGCGCTCCCGAGAATGAGAGGAAGGCAAAAAAGGCTAGCTAGAAAATTAAGTAGAAAAAACAAGAATCACAACTTGAAACATCTCTTGGAAAAGCAAAGTTGCACGGATGCGGAAACAGCAAGCAAAGAACAGCAAGAGCAGGAAATTCTCAGCAGACCATGCAGCTGGGTGGGGGGTGGGGGGGGTAGGAAATTGTTTGTACATTTTGAAGCAGGAGAGTTTTGACAAAGTGATTAGAAGTGGAAAGATCTCAGTGTGGAGATGCAGGACAATATCTAGGCTTTCACTCCAGAAGTAGGAGTGCTGCATTGTGGCAGGTGCAATCCTAGAGCTATGGAGGACAGAACAGGCCCTTCAGCCCAACTGGTTCATGATGACCACATTGGTAGTCTGGGCTATTTGTCTGCATTTTGTCCACAGCCCTCTAAACCAGTGGTTCTCATCCTTTCACCCCTCCCTCCCCAACTCACACCTTACGTAATCCCTTACTAACCACAGAGAGCCTATGACAGCCTAATGTGCCATAGGTCGACACTTAAGGCCGGAAACCTTCATCAAGTCAAGACTCGAGTCTTGATGAAGGGCTCCGACCTCAGACATTGACCATCCTTTATCCCCCACAGATGCTGCTTGACACGATGAGTTCCCCTAGCAGATTGCTCCCACTTCCAGCATCTGCAATCTCCTTTAGATTGAACATTCTGGTGGTTGTTATCTCAGTCAAAGTGTTTTGGAGCCAAACGAGTACTGGTACTTTAAAAGTGGAGTTCTACTGTAACTCCAGCAGCCCTTGGACAAGTGGAGGGAAATAATAGTAGGAAGATTTCCTTTTTTTGGGTCCATTATCTTTGAGAGAATCCCTCTGCTTCACATCCACTCGAGGGGGCAAGTGGGTATCAATTATTCATTTCATGAAACAAACCTGTCACAGAAAGAAGGCCAGCTGATGTGATCTTGAGTTGTAGATCTTGTTAGGTCTGCTTTGTTCATGAATGAGTGAGTCAGACACCAGACTGAGTCGAAATCAAGATTCTTTGTTCTTTATTGCCGGATTGTAACACTTGCAACCAACAGTGTTAGTTGGAGAAGGCGCATTCTGCCGTTATCAGCAAGTGGTGTTTTTTTTATACCTCAGGATACGTACTTAGTAAATTATCATACCATGACATTGTCCAATGAATAAACTGTTGCTACCCTTCTCTGTTAGTCTGCTGCTCATCATTCTTGTTAGTGCAAAGCTTATCTTGAGTGTACAAGGTCACATCTGCATTCTGTTACTCCTTAGTACTGGGTGACTCCTTCTCCGGTCCCATCTCATGATATTTTTACCTTACAATCTTCAGATCTACCATTATGCATTAGCTTCCAGCCAACCTCAGGAAGCCCCAGCTACTACACACTGTGATACACGTGACGAAGTTTTAGGCGCACGATGTATCGCTTGTTTTAATCCAGATGACTTTTGTAAGAATACTCTGGAGCCCTGTTTCAGCAAGTTGTCTGCTACATTTTTGGCATTTCCTTAAATCCTGGTGGAGAGAGTCCGACATTGAGTGTTCAGTACATGAGCGCTCAGTCTAATGGTTTGTGTCCTGATCCAACACAACAGGGAATTCATCTTTGAAGACACACATCCCACCTCCTGTTGCCAGAAACACTGGCAGTAATGGAACCTGCATGTGATGTTTTTTTTTGTGATGTTATGTCATTCCATTCACATAATTAAAGCTTGGAAGGACTCCTACTGTAATTGGAAGACAAACCTTTCAGGACTAAACAAAAGATCCCCAGAAAATATCTGGCTACGCTGCAGGCCACGCAAGTGCTTTGTTAACTGGATTCAACTTGTGATGCAAGGCAGATGGCAACCCACTTGCATACAGCAAGATCCCACAACAGTGATGTTGACTGGCCACGCCAATGGGGAGTGTGCCCTTCCCCCAGAGGCCATTGTGTCCTAGGGGCTTCTACGTTCCCCTGAGAGATACTGCACGGAATAAAGAGAGGGGTTTCTGGGGGTGGGGGGTGGGGTTACAAGCAGGGACATTTCCCCCAGGGTAGAGGAGACTAAAATGAGAGGGTATAGGTTTAAGGTGAGAGGGGAAAGATTTAAAGGGGATGTGGGGGGCATCTTCTTCACTCAGAGGGTAGTAAGCATATGGTACAAAGTGCAGTGGAAGTGGTGGAGGTGAGTAATGTTGAGATACATATAGACAAGTAGATGGAGAGGAAAGGTTTGGAGGGATATGGGGAAGAAAATGGGACTAATTCAGACACTTTGTCAGCATGGGTAAGTTGGGCTGAATGGCCTGTTTTCAAATTGTAAAACATCATGACTAGATCTTTTCTCCCAGAACAGATGAGGTTGTGAGGACAACGTCTGTGTATATAACATTATGAGGGGAACAGCTAAGGTAGAGGGCAGGAAGCTTTCCTCCAAGATAAAATATCAGGTTAAGGTGGGGGTGGGAAAGAGATTTGGAGGGGATCAGAGGATTGGCAAGAACCTGGAATGGACTGGCTGACAGAATGATTAACACCAGCATTAAGAAGTGTCTGGAGGCAAAGGAGGGTCATGGGACAAGAGCTGGGAAATAGGATTACTATGGAAGGGTGATGAATGAGCTGGCGTACAAGGCCTGTTTCCATGTGGGAAGATTCTATGAGGCCCTTTGGCCCAACAAATGTCATCATCTTTTCCATCACATATTGTACCCCTCAGCCACTGACTGGGGGCAACTTACCGCTGCCAATTAACCAACCCTTCCCCACGACTTTGGTATGCGGGAGGACCTCCCAAAGAGAGCGCGCAAACTCCACGCAGACAGCACCCGAGGTCGGGATCGAAGCCCCGGTGATGCACAGCAGTGGCTCTACTTGCTCCACCACCCCACCAGTACCGGATTTTGGTGGATAGGCGATGGTTGGTGAAATGGCTCTGTTGACCACAGAGCAGACACCAATTCTGAGATCCTCTCCAGCACCAACTGCTCTCCCTCTAACCCAAACCAATTCTGAACACACCCCAGAGCGCAAAAAATAAATCACCCGCCTGGATGACAAGAGGAAACAGTCCCATTAAATACCCTCCTGATATCTGAATGCCCTTTATCTTCTGCGTTCATTTTTAAAGCAATTGGGAATATTTTTTTTACGGGGGGCAAAAAGTATTCGAAACCAGCTTATTTGAGAAACCCCATGGGGTGAGAAAGGGAACTTTGACCATATTTTCTGTCCATTTTGGAAGTGTAAGAATTGAGATTTCAATTGCATAGTGTGGACAGAGAGAGAGAGAGAGCGAACAGGGGATCGCCGCCCCTTTAAATCCCGAGCAACAGCAAAGAGGCTGCAGGTCTCCTGTGGATCAACAGACCCTTGAAACTTCACTGTCGAATGAGACCTTGCGGGCAGTTTGAAGTCGAACCCAATGTCAAGAATAACTGGGAGGGGAAGCGGATCTGACACTGCGACCACAGAGGCAACTCTTGTCAGTGGGGAACACCCCCCACCCCCATACCCCTCCCCCCACCCCCACCCCTCCCCCCACCCCCATACCCCTCCCCCCACCCCCATACCCCACCCCATCCCCCACACCCCCATTCCCCACCCCCCACCCCATCCCCCACCCCATCCCCTCTCTCCAAGCAGAAACCAGCTCAAATTGAACTCAAAACTGCCTTCAAGAAATCAGCGGGGAAAGGAAACCCCCCTTTCAGGTGCAGACCAAAGGCGTTCACATCAAAATATTCAAAGCAGCCGATTTTTAAACATAAAAACCGCTCTCTGTTACAATTTATTTTTGCCAACACCTTTTAGACGTTAGAGCTGACATTGGGGATGGTCGCCTAGTTCGGGGGGGGGGGGGGTTAAAGTTGGGAGGAATAATTGTGTCGCCTTACCTGAGTAAAGGTGAACGATTATCTCCATGCGCCGGTTCTCAATCCATAAGGCTGCGTATGGCGGTGAGTAACTCTTTCCTTTGTCCCTGCCCCTCCCTGATGTGGGTGACTCAGTTGCAAGCCGCAGATTTGGGGTGGGGGCTTTCTTGGTTGTAAAATCTTCGCTTCTGGGCTAGATTCCTCGTAATTGCTCCCCGCCCTTCGCTCATGCACGGATAACCTTGATTTCCAGCCCCGCGATCTCATCCCATCTCTCCGCTCAAATGCAAGCAATGAATGACTTCGCTGCGCCACGATGCGAAACGAGGGGTCCCAGAGAGCCCCAAGTGCACTGGGGAGGAGGGCACCCTCTTCGCCCCTGTGATTCAACGAGGAATTTGTAAAGGGGGAAGCGGGCGAGGATTTTGTTACATCACGTCTAAAATAGCGTCATGTCACTAACCCTGAGCTGGTTGATATGGGAAGCCAACTTTTTGACTTCAAATCGCCATTCTGCCCCTATTGAGAATTAGAACCCGCTTCTGAAATTGTTC
This sequence comes from Narcine bancroftii, assembly GCF_036971445.1. Lineage (NCBI taxonomy): Eukaryota > Metazoa > Chordata > Chondrichthyes > Torpediniformes > Narcinidae > Narcine > Narcine bancroftii. The sequence continues at coordinate 96,307,837 of NC_091478.1, forward strand.
CCCCCCCCCCCTAACTATTAATAACACAATGTATCGAATGGAAGGTCAGTTCAATGCCATCTCCAGACCGAAAACATTGCTAAGGCACCGTGGTAACCAGGGCTTTAGAAAGATAAAGGGATTCTTTTGGTTCAGAGTCAGGGAAGAAGACCCTTCCTACCAGATTCTTATCGACCCTTCTCATCCGATGATGAACCACTTATTTTTTATAGCAATTGTTGCAAAATGATTATAATATGAATGTTTGCAGGACCATGCTGCCCCCAACACTGAATTTCATGACCAATCAGTTCTGATTTGGAGCTTCCTCCACTGGCAGCCTTTGTCTCTAATCCCCCTCTCCCTCCCCTCTGTATGACTCATTTTCCTTCACCTAACCCCTCTGTTTTTCTTGCCTCTCTGACTGACACCTGCCAATCAACTGCCTCTGTCCATCATGTTTCACCTCGACCTGCTTCACCAGTCCCACATGGGCCCCAGTCCCACCCTGACCTCTTTACACTGGCTTCTCATCTATGTGTCACCACCAGGCTTGGAAAGGGACCCGGCTCAAAATGTTGACCATTCTTTTTCTCCTACTGATGCCCTTTGACCAGCTGAGTGCCTTGAGCAGATTGGGTTTGCATCCACGTCCTTTGCTCAACAACCAAACACTCATCCCTCTATCCTATTTTTTATTCTCTCCACATCTCCACTGTTGCAAACCCAGCAGTCCTATTTGTACACAGCAAGATTCCACAATCATTTATTATAAGCACGTAATATTTTTTATTAATAATGTTGACTGAATCTCAATTTGCCCACTCTGTCCAAGGAGCAAACTGTGAGAATACAAACAGAGAGGTGACTTTGAACAATGGCCAGCGGGATTGGCCTTCACATCTACCAGGTGTGGAGTCTCAAAAAAGCAGCCTCTACTATCAAGGACCCTCCCAACCCAGGTCATGCCCTTTTCTCACTGCTACCATTGGGAAGGAGGTGCAGGAGCCTGAAGATGTCTACGCCATGTTACAAAAACAGCTCCGCCACCAGATTTCTGAACAGACAATGAACCTATAGACACGACCTCACTTTTTCTCTTTTTGCACTAATTATTTATTTTCAAATCTTGTAATTTATAGCAAGTTTGCACCAATGATGCACAATACTGCTGCCAAAACACGAAGGTGCATTACGGGCGCAAAATTTTGTGACACGTATGCATGACAATAAAGCTGATTTTGATTCTGATTCTGACATCCCAGCCCATACTTTGTGCTCAACTCTCTTGCCTTGCAACTGAGCCACACTCGGGAAGGAATTCCCCAATTTCCTATCCATTCATACCCTTCTGAAGAAAGTTTATCTGTGCTCCTTGATGGATTTTTTAAGGGTAAAAATCGTTGCTGTTAAAGCGTCAATCAAACTCAGCTTGTTTTGCCATTGGTTATAAAGTTTCAGGGTTTATTCTACTTCTGGAGTTTTGAGCAGAGACCTGATTGTAACAAACTACATGCAGCGTTCTCATCAGTGTTGTCTCTTAGGCAAATGTGAAGGATTCCAATTATAAAGAGCAAAGGTTCAATCATGATCTTACAGTTAATCATGTTATGTGGTCATTCAACATGTTACTGAGGAAGGGATATTGCTCCTTGTGTTTCCATTTTAACATCAGGGACAATGCTTCTCCTAACCATAAAGCATTTTTGGACATGCAGAAAGAGGAGACAGGGGAGACTGCAAACACAAAACAACCTGCTGGAGGAACTCAGTGGGTCGAGCAGTGCCGATGGGGAATTGTCAATGTTTCAGGCTGAGATTGGGATTGAGAATGGAGAGCAAAGATAGCTGGCATAGAGGGAAAGACAGGGGCCAGTAGGTGAGGGCGGAGGAGGGGTGTATGATGATGGATGGATGGAGCCAGGTGGGGGAGGGGGGTGGCTGGGTGGGCAGTAGGTGGAAGCAGGCAAAGAGAGAAAAAGGACATATGGGGTTTGGTGGGTAGGGGATATTGGAGGGTGATAAACAGTTGCACAAAGGCTATTAGTGCTGACATCAATTGGAGAAAAATAAAATTATGAAAGAAATAGAAAAGATAAAACAGGGAGGTTGTTTCTACTGGTGGGTGAGACTAGAATTAGGGTCATAGTCTTAAGATTCAGAGGAGTAGATTTAATACAGATATTAATAAAGATAATGCAACTCACCTAATTATAGAAAGGATATCAATAAGATTGCAGAGAAAATTTACTAGGATGGTGGCAGGTCTTCAGGAGTTGAGATACAGGGAAAGAATAAACAGGTTAAGACTTTATTCCATGGAGTGAAGAAGAATGAGGGGAGATTTGATAGAGGTTTACATGATTGTGAGAGGTCTAGACAGAGTGGATGCGAGTAAGCTTTTTCCACTTAGATTGGAGGAGATAATTATGAAAGGTTATAGTTTTAAGCTGAAGGGGGAAAGTTTTACGGGGAACATTAGGGGGAAGTAGTTCTTCACTCAGAGAGTGGTGGGAGTGTGGAATGAGCTGCCATCTGATATGGTGAATGCGGGCTTGATCATAAGTTTTAAGAATAAATCGGATAGATACGTGGATGGGAGGGTTATGGAATGGTAGCAGGTCAATGGGACTAGTGGAATAATGATTAGCACAGACTAGAAAGGACGAAGGGCCTGCTTTCTATGCTGTAGCATTCTATGAGGAGGAACTGGTTCTCCCAGAGAATAGTGAATCTGTCGAATTCTCTGCCCAAGGAAGCAGTAGAGGCTGCCTCATTAAATGTATTTAAGACAGAGTGGAATAGATTTTTGAATTGTAGGGGAATTAGAGGCTATGGGGAATAGACAGGTAGATGTAGTTGAGTCCACGGCCAGATCACCCATTGAATGGTGGAGCAGTCTTGACAGGCCAGATGGCTAATTCCTGCTCCTATTTCTCATGTTCTTAAAACAGAAGATGCAAATTAAAAAAAAAATCTCAGCCTCCTTCAACTGTCCAGGATAAATCTCACCCAGTCCTGGGGATTTATCCATCTTTAAGCCTGCAATTCTATCCTATACCTCTATATATGGAGACGTGCCCCTTCCTATCTCTCTAACTACAGAAGCTGTTTTGATTATGAATTTATTTCATTTAGGATTTCACCTCTTGCTTCTAGTCCCTGTTTTCCCTTATGGGATTCTATTTTTTCCCTGGTTATTCTTTTGCCCGTGATATAGTTATAGGTTTACCCTGCCTTCCAATAATTTATTGGGACACCTTTTTAGTCATTTCTAATGACCGCATCAAGCACCTCCCCACATTTTATGTACCCCATCATTAGTTCCCTATACCTGCCACAGAACGTAGAACAGTACATCGCAGTACCAGTCCCTTCCGCACCCCAGTGTCTGCGCTGAGCATTATGGCCAAATGAAACTACAGCTAAAATAAAAACATCCCTCCTTTTTTTTTCTTTCTCCATCCTTCACTATCCAAAGCATATTTGTTAGCTTTGGTTTTTACCCTTTCAGAACCATGTTGCCCTTGAACTCTTGCTGTTTCTCATCTGGGTGCATCTCATTGTGGAGATGTAGACTTTCCTGCAAGTGAAGCTCTCAATCTCCCTTGACCATAGTGACCTTGCATTAGTGAAATTGACCTTCCTTCAAATCCTTGTCTATCCCAATTCTTTTCCTTAAACACCTTAAAATATATGGTGTATGGGCCACATCTCCAAAATGATTTAAAAAAAACTCATGAAAGATCATCAGTTTGTTTGATCAATACATTTTTTTTCTCCCCACAACACTAGCTGACCAGTATTTTTATTTTGGATTTGAAGAAACTTTTGTCTTGCAGTTCCAGCATAATTTATCATTTAATTTAGAAGTAACAGCATGACGTAGGCAATTCCAATATACTTTCTGATGTGATGTGACATGAAAGTTTATGGTCAGATACTTAAGGACATTGGAACTAATCCATGTTGCCACTCAGACAAGAGCTGATTTGTTTCATTCAACACCAACTTCTCAAAGCACTTCATTACTATGGATGAAGTGTTTAAACCTGTATAAGATCATCCCTCTGCCTCCTCTGCTCCTGAGTAAAAGAAAACTGCTGGCCTGTCCTATTTATCCTTCTAACATAAGTTTTCTAGTCCTGGTAACAGCCTCATGAATATTTATTTTATTCTTCCAGCTTAATGACACCCTTGCTATACCCGGGTAAACTGCAATATTCCAAACGTGGATTTCCCTATGTCTTGTACAAGTGTAACATGGTGCCTAACTCTTGTACTCAATACCCTGACTGATGAAGGCAAACATGGCAAATGCCTTCTTCACAACTATGTCTACCTATGCTATGAGGTTTCTCTGTTCTACAACACCCTCCTGGTCCCCTCCATTTGCAATGCAAGCCCTTCCCTGGTCTGACTTCCTGAAATCCAACACATGACAAAGTTGCTCTGTAGCTGAGATAAGGAGTGATAAATGACTGTGAAGGTTTGTGCGGTGAACTGTCAGCCTGTTCTTCAATTGAATTTATGAATTTGCAGGGTTCTCAATTTCAAGATTCAATTTATTATTATAGGAATAAAACAGTGTTGTATTACTTGAAATTTCTTTTTGCCTGCTGCAAGGCAGAGAGATTCGCCACTTGCAGGAATTGCAGAAGCAGCTCTTACAGACAGACACAGCCAGACTTACAGACAGCGAGAAGCAAAAGAGAGTCCCCCCAGAGTCACTGAGTGTCCGTAGATTCACTTCTTCAATTTTGCAGCCCCCGCAGTCACATGGAGTCCAGTCCAAACCATTGGCAACCCGAGCTACAGATCTGAACCTCCGACACACTCAGGAAGACTTCAGAGTCCTTGGCACCTCCTCACTTCCAATACCCGTTACCTCTTCAGCCAGTTTGAGCCAGTCTCCTGCAGTCCGCAGCCAGCACGACATTATTTATATATTATCTCTCTCTCTCTCTATCTATATTTATTAAATGAGCATAATCAGTAGTGTAGAGGTCTACGTCAGTCTTGAAATAGTGTTAAGGTTAAGGTAGAATGGGAAGGTTCAAAAGCCTGATGACTGTTGGGAGAAAAACGTCCTTGAACGTAGAGGTGATGAATTCAGGTTTCTGTTTCTTCTACTTTTAAAGGGAACAGTGAGAAGAGGTTTTTACCAGGTGATAGGGGGTCTTTTATTGGTGTTAGCTGTCTTTCTGAGGCCCAGTGTCTTCAGATTTGCTATCCCTCGGGTTTGCCGGTTCAAATCCCGCCAGGGCAAAGGGAAACGCAAAACACTTTGGGATGTCCTGAACGGGACGTAAGAGTAGTTCTAACAATGCACCTTGTTCCTTTTCCCTATTCAAATCATTCTGCCTATCATTGATGCACTGATGTGTGTGAACTGCCTGAGGGTGTTGATTCAGCTCCTCAGCTAAGGGAATACATGCAGAGTGAGACCCATCTGCAAGTTGGAGTTGGGGAGATATTTGCCTGTCCTACCTAGTGGTCCCATCTGCCAACAGCCCACAAAACACTAGGTCCCTAGATACTTGGGCCGTGTCTAATTAAAACAATAGTGACTGGCGAGATTTACTCACGTCTGGTGAAAAAATACACAAAGCTGGTGCAAAGACTACAGGGACCTCACATCACCAACAAATGATTGAAACCTAACAAGTTCAAGCCGAGGGAAGAGAAGCTGAGGGCTTGGAAAAGCTGATCCAAGATAGATTGTGTTCTTTTCCTTCATTCCCATTGGAACGACCTTGAAATACTACTGTGGAAAGGTGGGCTTTGCTAACAGAGAGTGCATTGTATCCTGTACCTCATGCTCACCTTGAGGTGGGTTAGCTGGTTGCAGCTCTCCAAAGTTTCAGAGAGTACACATTTGAAGGATTACGTGGCAAATCTGGTTGCTACATTGTAGGAAGGATGTGGGGGCTTTGATAAATTCGCCAGGATGTTGCTGGGATTGGAGAGGGTTAGTACAAGGAGAGGGTGGATAAACTTGGATTGTGGTCTCTGGAATATTGAAGGTTCTGGGGAGACAATGCATGTAAATAAAAATATGAGAGGCCCAGGGAAGGCACAGTCAGATCGTTTACCCAGAATTAAATACAAATATTTGAGGGCATAGCTTTAAGCTGGGGAGAGGTGGGGGGGGGGGGTGCGTGGGGTTTAAAGGTAAAGTGCATATGTGCATGACATGTTTTTTTTGTTACACTGAGAGTGGAAGATACCTGGAATACTGCCAGGGGAGCTGATGGAACTAGATATGTCAGCGTGATACATTTATATAGACACATAAACAGACAGGGGAGGGGGGTTTATGGATGGGATTAGACTGGCTCCATGGATAATGTAACAGGGCCTGTTCCCGTGCTGGGCTATTTTGTGTTCATAGATCCATAGAACTCTACAGTATAGAAATGGACCCTGTGTCCACCTAGTCTGTACTGAATTATTATTCTGCCTAGTCCCATTGACCTGCACCCAGTCCATAGTCCTCCATACCCTTCCCATCCATACCTATCCACAGCCTACTACAATCGAAAAGGGTGTCACTCTATTATTCTTTAAGCTGTTGTTGTCCACAACTGCTGTTTTTTTTAAACTTTATTCGTTCAAAATACAGATAATAAGTAACATATATAACAATAAACTATACACAACTGCTGTTAAGGATCATGCCTGAGTCATAAGTATTTGTCTTCACTTGTTGTGGTTTTCCATATGTCCGTTTTGTGTTTCTACTCCCATCTTCACAGATGTATATGTGGGTTGGCCTGGCCGCACCCATGATGCTCGAGTTCCACAGAACTCGCCCATTTACAGAAAGGCTGCGGAAGCAGGCGGTTATCTATTTCCCCTGTGAAATAAATGAATATGACGCACGCTACAGTAATGCCTGAAGAAACACACAAAGATCAGCGTGTACAGAGCCGTTGTCATACCCACGCTCTTGTTTGGCTCCGAATCATCTACCGGCATCACCTAAGGCTCCTAGAACGCTTCCATCAGTGCTGTCTCCACTCCATCCTCAACATTCATTGGAGTGACTTCATCACCAACATCAAAGTACTCGAGCTGGCAGAGTCCACAAGCATCGAATCCAAGCTGCTGAAGATCCAACTGCACTGGATGGGTCACGTCTCCAGAATAGAGGACCATTGCCTTCCCAAGATCGTGTTCTATGGCGAGCTCTCCACTGGCCAGTGGGCTGATATCGCCTCCAACCATGCATCTTGGCGCCTCACAGTTCGGCGGGCAGCAACCTCCTTTGAAGAAGACCGCAGAGCCCACCTCACTGACAAAAGACAAAGGAGGAAAAACCCAACACCCAACCCCAACCAACCAATTTTCCCTTGCAACCGCTGCAACCGTGCCTGCCTGTCCCACATCAGACTTGTCAGTCACCAACGAGCCTGCAGCAGACGTGGACATACCCCTCCATAAATCTTCGTCCGTGAAGCCAAGCCAAAGAAAGAAAGGAAAGAAAGAACAGTAATGCCTGCAACATGTGCTCAGGAGGATCTCAAGCATGAGAGAAAGGCCTCCAGTTGTGTATATAACTGTATATAAGTATATAGGTTTGTTTATGTCTACATAAAATGACATACATATTAACATTTAGCCATATGTGTGCTTTTGTATATATAGGTATAGACACTGAGATGGGATGCCTGGAGGTCAGGTCCTTTAAAATCTATGGAGGAATGAGCGCATTGATTGTTGCTGCTTGGTTCTATGAGAAACCCATACCTCTGTATTGCTTTGCCCATAGGTATCTAAGATTGTTGATAGAGCGGAAAACCCTGCACATTTGATCGGGGACCTCACCCACCCACTCAAACATTGGCTGAAGAAGGGGTTCACGCAACATCACGTTTTCAATCACCGAATGCGCAAATTTAACCATGAGCTGGGCTCTGCCTGAATGGTGATGGAGAATACTTTTGGACGTCTCAAAGGTTGCTGGAGGTGTGTGGCCAAATGACTGGATGTTAGTACCACTTTTATGTCTGATGTTGTCATTGCCTGTTATGTCCTGCATAACATATATGAGATTAACAAGGACCATTTCTTGGAAGAGTGGATGATTTTTTTTTAATTTTTTTAAATTTTTATTTTTCACACCATAAATCACATTAGCCATGATACACACTTTTTCCTTTTCACACATATACAGTGACATTTTCTCCCCCCCCCACCCCAACCCACCCCCCCCACCCCCCCCACCCCCCATCCATTTAAGGTATACAATCTAGGATACATTAAACCAGTCAGACAATGTTGTCACTCAACAAAAATACACCAGAAATTCTACTGAGTCTATTCTTTTCTTTCCTTCTCCTTCCATCAACTTAGGTAATGATTGTCCCTGGTAGGTTTTCGCTATTGTATTTAATGTAAGGCTTGCATATTTGTTCGAATATTTCAATATTATTTCTTAAACTATATGTTATTTTTTCTAATGGAATACATTTATTCATTTCTATATACCATTGTTGTATTTTCAAATTATCTTCCAATTTCCAGGTTGACATAATACATTTTTTTGCTATGGCTAGAGCTATCTTAACAAATCTTTTTTGTGCATCCTCCAAATCAATTCCAAATTCTTTGTTTTTTTATGTTACTTAGGAGAAAGATCTCTGGATTCTTTGGTATATTGTTTTCTGTTATTTTATTTAATATCTGATTGAGATCTTCCCAAAATTTTTCTACTTTCTCACATGTCCAGATTGCATGAATTGTTGTTCCCATTTCTTTTTTACATCGAAAACATCTATCAAATACTGTTGGGTCCCATTTATTTAACTTTTGAGGTGTAATGTATAGTTTGGGAAGAGTGGATGATTGAGGAGATTGAACTACCTCTGCCAGATAGGGTTCCTTATTGGGATGCAACAGGCCAGGGTCATATAGCTATACATGATGCTATCATGTCCATTTTGAGTGGGCCTGAGGCAGACAACTGAGACATGTCATTGAAATGTAAACAAACAGTTTAATGCACATCCAATAAAGTAGTGCATCTCAAAATTTTAAACATCATAATAACTTTTTAACAGCAAACATCTGAAGTATAAAACTATTTACAATTGGTAAAATTTGGTAAAACTTCAAACTTTGGAAATAAAATTCTGTTCTTCATACAAAGCAATGTACTTCGTATTCCTATTACACTCTCTGTCCTCCTCTTCTTCTAACAACCGAACGAAAGAGGCAGTGAAAGGGGAATTGAAAGGGTTAGGGAAAGAGAGAGACTGCAAGAGGGGCTAATGCAAATTGGAGAAGTTGATATTGATGCCATCTGGTTGGAGAGTGCAGTAACAGAATATAGATATTCCTCTAATTTGCATGTGTCTACTCTTGCATCTCTTCACTTGTGAATCCATAGGGGTCATCTGCTGCATCCAGTGCTCCCAATGTAGACTGGGAGATCATTTCATTGAGTACCTTCGCTTTGCCAGCTGCCACACCAAGGACTTCCCAGCAGCCATCCACTTCAATTCCACACCCAATTCCTTGACCTCATGCACTGCCAAACCAAGGCCACCCGCAAATTGGAGGAAATTCATTTTGTTTTCTGTTTCATCACTTTCCAATCAGATCCATTAATTTCTGTTAGCCGCCCACCTCCTGGTTACTGCCCCAATCCTCTGCCTCCAGCTCCCCATCCCCTTCCCTTTTCCTTTCAGAGAGCAATCCTTCTTAGCCCCCTGCCTTCTCCCCATCACTTCTCAGCTACCCTTCCACCTGTTTACCTATACCTGTCCTTCTGTGCTTCTCCTCCCGCTCATTCTCCCTCACCTCTCGCCCTCCACCCCTTCCCCCAGCTTTTTATTTGGACGTCCACCTGTTTTTCCAGAATCCTGGTGAAGGGTGCACGCCCGAAATGCCAGTTACCATTTACTTCCAATGGCCTGTTGAATTTCTCCAGCACCCTTGTGTGTTGCACTTGACTCCAGCATTAACAGATTTTCTTCTTTAACTCCATTGATGGGCCAGGAGTCATATGCGGGGCAGATCAGGTGCTGACAACAGACTTCCTTCCCTGAGGGACATGAGTGAACCTAAAGTGCTACGTCCTTTTGTCACGAGTCATTGTTGAGTGACTGATTCTGGTGGAGCTAATAAAGAAAGGAAGTGACTATCTATCTTAAACATATTATACCTGTATACGTTTCCTGCCCATTCACTGAGTGGGGGTTCCAACTCCTGGAGTTTTAAAGATAAGCGCTTCCACAGTCTGGCTGAATATAAGACATTTTCCCCATGCATTTGAGCCAAACATAATGTCCAAATCAAATTTAAAACTATGCTGCTTGAATTTGATCCATATCCCTCCATCCCCTTCACATTCCACGTGTCTATCTCGAAACATTTTATAAACTACTACTGTATCTGCTGCCATCACTACTCCTGGCAGCACGTTCCAGTCACTCCACTCTCTATATAAAGTATTTGCCCCTCACATTTCCCTTAAACCTCATCCCCGTCATTGCAAAGGTCTTGACCGAAGCGTCGACAGTCTATCTCTCTCCATGGATACTCCTGACCCATTGAGTCCCTCCACCTTCTCGTTGTTTGCTTCAGATTCCTGCATCTACATTTATTGTGTTTCTCAACACAATATCCGACTTGCTTTTGAGTTATTTTTACTTGCTCTTGGATGTTGACTGAAGTTAACCATCGCCTGTTTATTTCTGAGATTCGGAAACTTGTTGACGCATCAAAGTGTTGGCAGAGCTGCAAACATCGGGGAGGGCTAATTAGATGGGATAATTCAGGCCTTATGACATGGCTTGACTTCCCAGTTTGTAGGCATATGATTTCACCGTGAGTCATTATGATATATATGTGGTACTTTCTATCTGAGGAGTCACCAGTTAATCTGCTTTTTCTTTGAGCGACACACATTCTAATTCAATGCCTAGTTTCTGCTGAGTTATTATCACATATCACAGGAAAGGAGGAGGCTATTCAACCAACTCAGCCTGATTCAGATCACTGGACATACAGAGGAGAGTGTAGACGCTGGAATCTGAAGTTAAAATGATCCTGGGGATGGGAAGGTTAATTTATGCAGAGTGTTTTATTGGCTCAGGGCCTATGCTCACTGGAATTTAGATGGATAAGGGGGAGATCTCATTGAAACATTCTAATGTTGAAAGGGCTGGTAAGTGTGGACATGGAGAAGATGTTTCCAGTAGTGGGAGCTTCTAGGACCAGAGGGGACAGCCTCAGCATAGAAGGATCTCCCATTAGAACAGAGATGAGGAGAAGTTTCTTCAGCCAGAGGCTGGTAAATCTGTGGAATGTGTGGCTGCTGTTGGTTGTGGAGACCGTCGTTGGGTAGATTTAAAGCAGAGGCTGAAAGGTTTTTGATTAGAACTTAGAACATGAACCATTTCAGCACAGTGCAGGCCCTTCCGCCCATGACGCTGTGGTGACCTACAATGTAAACCCACTGCACAACAATCTAATGATCCTTCCCTACACCACAACCAGAACCCTTTATTTTTCTTACATCCATGTTTCTAAGAAATGTCCCGATTGTACCAGCCTTCACCACCACCCCAGACAATGCATTCCAGGGATCCACCACTTTCTGAATAAAAAAAACTTCCCTTTGACATCTTCCCTAAACTTTCCTCCCCTATCTTAAACAGATGTCACTCCAGGAAAAAGGATGCTGGCTGTCCATCCTATCAATATGAGTGTCAAAGGTTATGGGGAGAAGGCAGGAGTTTGGGGTTGAGAGGAAAAATACATCAGCCAAATTTTGAATAGCAGAGCAGATTCGAAAGGCCAAGTGGCCTAATTCTGCTCCTACGTGTAATCGTTTAAACATTATCTGCTCGAGGAACTGTGTGGTTCATTAGCATTAGTGGGAGAAAACGAATGGTCAACGTTGATGTAAATGTGAAAGTCATCAAAAGTTTGTTGAGTCTGGTCCTTGAGGTATTTACTCAGATTGAGGACAGAGCCTCGGACAACTTGGAAATGCACAGATATTTGAAAAAATGACTAACTAGTTAACAGAAACAGTTAGCTCAGAGATTATTTTCAATAAGTATAATTATTAATTACTACATTATTTTAGGTCACTAACCTTTTGTGCACATTTTAATTTCCTTTGTGCACTGGTCACAAAATGTGTGTGTGTGCAGCTGAGAGGGAACAGCGGCGATGTTCTGTCAGTACAAATAATCTCCCTGCTTATTCCTTATCTATTCCTGTCTTAAGTCTCTATAAGGTCCCCTTCATCGTTATATAATCACCCCCTTCTTTCAATGAATTTACACCCTTGTAAACCCTCTGTAGCTTAGTCTTTTGTGATTAAGTATGACCCAAGGAGAAGAAATGGAAACAAATATTAAGAAACTATGGTTTGTGGAGCTTGAGGAGAGCAGGGATCACCTCCCTGCTTCATATTTTTTCTGCTCTTCCCCCCACCCCCCCACCTGTATTCACTTATCACCTGCCTGCCTATGTCCCTTCCCCCTCCCCCATCCTTTTATTGGGGCATCTGCCTGTTTCTTGCTATTCCCGCTGAACGGTTTTAGCCCGAAGGTTGACTGTTGATTGCCTTCCGCGGATGCTGCCTGACCTAGTGAGTTCCTCCAGCACTTTGTGTGTTGCTTCAGTTTTCCAGCATCTGGCCCTCTCTCTTGTTTACCTGCGATAGGCAGCGACAGGGTTTGTCGAGGAGAAGATTCAGTAGTGTGAGATCTCACACCACCAGATTCATGGGCAATTTCATTATTAATTATCAGAATCCCGAATGAACCCCAAACTAGTAAAGTTATGCTGCCTGTGCTCCATCCCAACAGATCTCTCTCTGCATTTCTGATTTGTGTCTCATTTGCTGTACCAGGTATGGGATGACTGATTGGTCTGCTCACAATGTAAACTTTAGCATTGATCCTTGGTACATATGACAATGAACTTGAATTTAGTACCACTCTCCAGGTGTGACTAGGCTGGCTGAGTTCTTCCAGCATGTTCCATTCTGTTTAAATATCTACTGATTAGTATCAATAGATTGAGTGAATGGAAAAATTGTGGCAAATGGATTGGACAAATTAAGTTCTCTTTCATTAATACTGTAGCATACCAAGACACTCGTTAATTTGAAATTCATGATCGGTAAACCTTTGATAATTGAATGTATGAAGGATTATCGGGAAAACACAGATGTACAGTAAAATCCCCAATATCTGACATCTATGGGGATCATGGATGCCGGATATGCAAATTTTCTGGTTGACTGAAAATGCCTAACTAATACACCTGTGCTAAGAATACATCATGTAAAAGACTAAAGACTGTGCAAAATGTAATTTGAAAAAATAAATCAGTATAGTCTTTAATTATGTAAAGTTCACTTTAATCAAGTAATTCCCATAACTTACAAAATTTAAATTCAAACCCCGGTCGCTGACGCTGTAACAGCATTGTTAACATGCCGCCATCATAATTACCCCACGCCCCCAAGTTTACAGATGAAGCCTTAGTACTAGGCAGGGATAGGGAGACACTGTGGGAAAGTCGCCCCAGCAGAGAATGGCTTCGACTGGTTCTTCATCCTGGTGTCCCAGTCAGGCTCTCGGCGCAACCCAGCTCACCACCATGCACGTGTCCCAGTCAGGACCTCGGCACAACGCAAATCACCTCTCGGCAAGTGTCCAGGTCAGGACCTGTGCAACCTGACTCACCTCCAGGCAAACATCTCGGACAGGCCCTCGGCACATCTTTCTCGCGCTGACAAAGCCGACTCACCATGCAAATAGTGACAGCAAAAAGAATGTGCGCACATTGAGAGGCATTGCCCATTCAGCGGGGCAAACCAGTGCTTGTGCAACAAAGTCTCAGCACTCCCTCTTGGGCTCCATCCGGCCAGTCTTAGTTCTAGCGATTTATTTATTTATTTCCTCTGAATTTTTTGGCCGGTCATTCGAGTTTTTGGTTGATTGAATGCTGGATGATGGAGATTTTACTGTAAGATGCTGAGCCCAAACGTATCCTGTTCTCATTGATTAGCAGAACAGAACTTTGGGGCCAAATGGTCTCCAGGAGATTTACCAGGATATTGCGTGGATTGGAGAACCTGCCTTATGAAGCAAGGTTGACAGATCTAAGGCTTTTCTTTATGGAGTGACAAAGGTGACTTAATAGAAGTGTATAGGATTATGAAGGGCTGAGATGGGGTGGACAGCCTACTCTTTTTACCCGGTTTGCCTATAACAAATGCCAGAGAGCATCTGTTTAAGGTGAGTGAAGGAAAGTTTACGGGAGATGGTAGAGGAAAGTTTTTTACTCAGAATGGTAGGTGCTGGGTGTGGTGGTAGTAGCTGGTACAATAGGGACATGCAGAAGACTCTTAGACAGGCACATAGATGTCAGAAAAAAATAGAGGGTTATGGGTGTGAAGTAGGGAAAACAATAGATTGTTGTGGAATAGATTTACACAGGTCAGTACAATGTCATGGGCTGAAGGGCCTGTACTGTGTTATATATTTTCTTTTATGTACCTGTTAAGACTACATGTTCCTAATATGGCAGCATTTAAGTTCAGTTATTCAGTTTTCATGTTGAATTAATTTTATTGAAATTTACAAATACTTATCAATAGATTCTTATTGAGGATACAGGCTAAAAACGAACATCTTAATAAGTCTTTCACTACAACACAGGTAAACTGGCTGGATAGCAATCACAGCCCACTCAATATCAAGTGTTAAAAACATTACCTAAGGACACACTTTCCTCCTGGGAGGGAGACACGACCGAGAAAGCCCTGGTGCACAGCGCTTCAGGTCTTTACTGAAGTTACAATTCAAAAATAATTTGAACAAAAGAAGAAAAATGAGAATTCTTTACTACACAGAAGCATCAAACTTTTTCAACATATTAAATTGGATATCAGAATATAAAGCTGAAAAGTTAAACTACATTGAAATGTAGGGAGGAATAATTAGACCTGAGAGTTTTCATGACTATTGAATGAAAGAGATGTGCAGTGCGCACCTTGTTTGTCCAGTTCGATTGCCAATTGACTGAATTCCTGAAGGTTTGCAACAGAATAATATCAAAGCCCTGGAGACACGCAGGAGACTGCAGTGCTGGGATCTGGAGCAAAAACGATCTGCTCGATGAATTCAATGGGGCGAGCAGCATCCATGGGGGAGAATGATTGGTCGACGTTTTGGGCCGGAACGCTTCACAAAAGCTTGAGGGGATGTTTCAGACCGAGACCCTGCATCAGAACTGAGATGGAAGAGGAATAATTGAGCATTCTTTCCTCTTGGCCTTGGATACAAGGTCAGGGCACAAAACATCTGCTCTGATGCTGCTTGACCTGTTGAGTTCTTCAACCATTCTGATCTTTGTTTCAGATTCCACCATCTGCAGACTCTTTGGTCTTCAAGCTATTCGGAATAATTCCACTTTCCAGCTCTTGGTTTTGGTATGATCTCACTGACTTGATCCCACTCTGGTTCCAGTCCCAGCTGTGATCCGTGAGAGCCATGAAGCTTTTCCGGTAATAGAGATTAGACCACCAGCTTGACATTGGTCCTGAGGCCAGTGGTTGAAATGCCAGGTGTTGGGGCTTCCATAACCAGGTGAAAGATCAGATGGCCTTTCCTAGCCCTGCTCCCCTGAATTTAGCTTGTGTGTAAGTCAGATCTGAATGTGTGTGTGCTGCGAGCGCGGATTGGTGGAATGCAAACAGTGGGAAGCTGATGGAGCTCAGTCCAAAGTGGCCGCTCAACTGGATTACATCACAGAACAACCATTTGCAATATCAAACCTGCTCTCTTTCCTACTTCCCTATCAGGTGAGTGGATGTCCACAGTCAGTACCCAAAGGGCCACCTGAGACCTAGGGTGGACATTGGAACCAATTGGGAGTTTAATTCATGCAAATCTCATTCACGCAAAGTCCATTGAAGTGAAGTGAGGCAGGCAACATCATAAAAAACCCCCATTACCCTAGTTAAAACTTTCATTGCTACTTGTGGGCGGAAGGTACAGAAACCTAAAGATCAGCACCTCTAGCTTCAAGAACTCTTTTTCTTCCAAAGGCGATGACTCTGATCCTTCCTGTATTATCCAGACCATCAACTAATCTTGGACCACAGAAAGACCTGCTGGGACCACAGAAAGATCTGCCGGGACCGCAGAAAGATCTGCCAGGTGCTGAAAGATCTGCCGGGACTGTAGAAAGATCTGCCGGGACCACAGAAAGATCTGCTGGGACCATAGAAAGATCTGCCAGGACGACAGAAAGATCTGCCAGGAGCAGAAAGATCTGCCGGGACCGTAGAAAGATCTGCCAAGATCACAGAAAGATCTGCCAGGTGCAGAAAGATATGCCAGGACCACAGAAAGATCTGCCGGGACCACAGAAAGATCGGTCACCACCATTGAAATGTCACTTTTTTTGAACTTGAATAAATGTTAACATTTGTTATCTATCTCTCGCAGTCTTTTTTAATGAAGTACCTGTTCAGCTGCACAAATTAAGAATTTTGGTACATTTGAACATTGTGCAATGTGAATAAATAAACTCATGAATATTATTCTTGCATTTCTCCTCAACTTGCATTTGGAACATAATAGTGGCAGGAGGCCATTCAGCCTCTTGAGTCTTACCTACCATTTGGAATGGCTGATTGATCGTATGGATTCATAAATTTATACAGCACATAAACTGGCCCTTCGGCCCAACTCATCCATGCTGTCTATGATGCTGGACTGACTTCGTCCTAGATTCCTGCGTTTGGTCCATATTCCCTCTAGTCATTTCCTATCCATGTTGTAATTGTTTCCACCTCCACTACTTCCTCTGGCAGCTTGTGCATATACCCGCCACCCTCGCTGTGAAAACTAGAGCTTCTTGACAAGTCAAGTCAATGTCTTGTTCTAACATCAGTCTTCATTTATTGTGTCCAGAAATAAGGGCAGAGGTAGAATGGGGAAAACTCGGGCTGCAGACCAAAACCAGTTTGACTTCAATTTCCCAATGGCTTTGGTTTCTGAGCTGCCTTCAGACAATGTCTCTGATATAATCCAGTTATGTGGCCACTTTGGCAACTCCATCAGCTTCCCACCATTGACAATGATGTTGCCAGTGATGTCGCCACACCCAATGTATCAATTACTGTTACATTTCTGAAATGATACAGCCCTTTCAGTGACCGTAAGGCAAGGTCAACAATCGACCCAAAGCTTATTGGCTGAGTTCTGATTGATGAAAGGTTATGACTGTTGGAATGAGATGCAGTGCAATTTGTTGCACCTTGATAAAAAAAATGGATAAGAGATCAGGCAGAAGGATGGAGTTAAGATTCAGGTCAGCTATGGTCTAATTGAAGGACAACCCAAGTTTGAAGGACAGCAGGACCTCTTCCTCTTACTTTGCCCCACTAAATGTCAGTTGGGTGTGTATTGGGGATGAGGCAGGGGTGGAAGGAGTTGAGATTGACAAGTGACAAATGTCCTGACTGGATCAACAGGCTGAGTTGACTTCTCACGATGATCCCATTGCATTTTATATCTACTCCGCCACCTGAGCCCTGCTTCCACTTGCACCTCCCATCTCAGTAACCCAAACCCTCCCTGTATGGGTCAGATCCATAAAGTTCAGCCAACATTTGAAATCTGGGACCCCAGTCATTAAGGAAATCGTAATCCTGCTCGGAGTCGACAGAAGAGACATCCAGGGAGCTGAGCGAATCGGCGACCGATTCGGATCCCTCATAGCCATAGATGTGGAGCGTGTCATAGGGCAAACCATCCCTGTCCCCGTCTGCTTCGTCCTTCTTCATCTGTACCACGGAGCCCATGTCATTGTCGGGCTTCCTGACCTGGGCGTACACCGGTGCACAATCAGTCATCTTCAACGGCTGCACCCCTTTTGTCCGGAGAGAGTTCAACATGGTGATGTCGAAGCTGTTGGTGTCCATTTCTCCTCCCCCTTCTTCATCGTACTTTACCAATTGCTCCCGGATCTCACCAGGAATGTTTACCAGCCTCCCAAAGGCACTCTGCCGCTGCACCTTCCAACGAACGATCAGCACTGCCAGGACTGGGATGAAAGGAGAAGGGAAGGTCATGAACATTGCAAGGTGAATTCAAGGAAGGCAGATGTACAACATCTGCTGACTTCACAAAACTGCCATTTCAACCTCTCAAGGCACTGCTGAACAGACGAGATTTTAGGACAGTGGCCAGATCCTTTGGCAAGTGTGAATTTTAAGGAGATCCTTCAGTTTATGAATTTGTCTCCAAATACTGAGTACAGTGAGAAGAGTCAAAGGATAAGGAGGGAAAGATTCAGGGAGGGAATTCCTAAGCTCAGGTTCTAGACATTCATTGGTCATGGAGTCACAGAAATCTGAAGCACCAAAGCTGGCCCTTCAGCCCAACAATTCTATGCTGACCATCAAGCACCCATTTTATTCTCCCCACCCTCCCATTAACTCTCCCCAAGTTCCGCTGCCTCTGTACAACAGGACCGATTTAAGGTGGCCAATCAGCTCATCGCCCTGCAAGATTTGGGATGATGCGGAGAACATGAAAACTCCATGTGGGCTGCACCAGAGGCTGGGGATTGAAGCCGCGTTACTGGAGCTATGAGAGAATATCTCCACTAGCTGAGTCACTTACTGGCGGAGCGATTTATCTTGGATACAGTTGAATGCCTGGATGGGAGTGCAGAAATCTCCAGGGCTTTAGTTGTTGAGGAAGCTAGAGACAGAGAAGCAGGAAGGCCCTTCTCCATGTAATTGTTTCACCATCTCTTAAATATCTGTAATTGTCCTTGCCTCTACTACTTCCTCTAGCAGTCTGTTCCATATGCTGGGTGAAAAAATTGTGCCTCGGGTCTATTTTAGTTATATTTCCTCTCACTTTAACTCCATCCCCTCTAGTTTTTGACTTCCTTACGCTGGGAAAGGTTCAAGATGCCCCTGCTCCTGTACGCATGTCCCTGATGATGAAGACAACCGTGCCAGATACATTCTTCATAATCTTGTCTATCTGGATCACCACTTTTGTGGAGTGATATACGTGTACTCCTTGGTCTCTCTGCTCTTTAACACTCTTCAGTATAAATATTGCCCTGGTTTAACCTCCCAACTGTTTGCCTGCACTATGTCCCTCATGATTTTATAAACCTCTAAAATGTCATCCCTCAGATGCCTGTGCTCAAGGAGGGGAAAAAAAAACTCCCAACCTATCCATCCTCTTCTTATAACTCAAACCTTCCATTCCCGGTAGCATCCTTGTGAATCCTTTCTGGCCCTGTTCCAGCTGGATGACATCCTTCCCATTGCTGGACACAGTGTACAAAGTGGGGTGAGGATATGGGCAATGAATTGTCGTTGCGCTCCTGTTCATCAGGAGTGGAAGGTGGGGAGCAGACTTGCAGGAAAATCATTGGAATTGTTCAGGAGGTAAGTTCAGGGTCACGGTATCACTGGGTCAAAGAGGCACCAGGTTACAGGGTCATATAAAGGAGATGAAGGAACAAAGTGCCTTCATGGATTTTATAGGTTTGTAAGACAGGATCAGGCCCTTTGGCCCATAATGTTGGTGCTGAACATAATGTTCAAATTAAACTAAAACTCTGCTGCCTGCACATGATTCATATCCCTTCAACTCCAGCACATTCATGTATCTACAAGCCTCTTAAACAGTACTATTGTATCTGGTTCCATCACGATTCCTGGCAGCCCATTCCAGGCCCTCACTGTGTAAATACATACCTTGCCCATCTTTTTAAAACTTCCCCTCCCCACCTTAAATGCACGTTGTGACATTTTTACCCTGGGGAAAAGATACTGATTGTCGACCTTATGATTTTATAAACTTCTATCATGTTTCTCCTCATTCTCCGAGGCTCCAGAAAAAAACAACCCAACCTCTCCCCATAACGTACACCCTCTAAACCAGGCAACATCATGGTAAACCTGTTCTGTACCCTTTCCTGAAGCCTCCACGTCCTTCCTGTAGTGGGATGATAGAAATGCACACAATCCTCCAAGTGAGGTCAAAGGTTTTGTATAACTGCAACAATGAAATTAAATACATGTAATTAAATCTATTCTTGTGTTTTAGTTAAGATGCCCACCAGGCAGTTTTGTAAGCCCTCCTGGTAAACCAATGGCCTTTAGTATGCTACCTTTACCCTGTTCAATTTATATGTGGGTACACAGCCTCTAAACTAGCCCAGGCCATTCTGTTCCAAGGCATTTAATGATGGGTATTCAATTCTGGATGACCAAATGTTGCAAATAATTAAGAACAAAGGAAATAGGAACAGGGATAGGCTGTTCAGCCCCTTGCCCCTGCCATACCAATCAAAGAGGAGATGATTGATCTTCAAAGTCAATGCTATTTCTGGCCCTGTCCCCATCTCCCTTTAATGATCTCTTGACCTCAGGTTTAAGCGAAATCAGAGGCTGGGCCTCCACCGCTTTCTTGGGTAGAGAGTCCCCAAGATGACCTGTGAAGACATTTCCCCTCATTTCAGTCCACTGTGGGCCCTCACTCCAAAATCCTTAGTGTTGACTTAAGGAGGCAGGGCAGGTTGTTAGCTGTAGGGAAGGCAGATAGAATTCTTGCAAAGCCAAAGGAACTCAGAATAAACTGATAAAATCGTAAGTTATTTATACATTTTAAATATTTTATAAATGCAGTATAAATAATTTAGGTCCCAGCAGGAAAACTGTAGCCAATTTTATCAAGACCATGAAACAATTGAAAACTACAGCACAGAAACAGGCCTTTTAGCCCATCTAACCTATGCCCAACTATTTATAGCAGCACATTCAATCAGTTCAATGAAGATTCTGGAGATGAGCTCCACAGAGCAGTGAAGTTAAGGAGAGATCTCGCCTTAACTGGGGTTTCACTGGTGGATATAGGGAGAAGCTGTTTTAACTCTCAAGAGAGTCAGCCAATGACATCAGGGCAGATTTGAAAATAATTGCCAGAAGGAATTTGTGGAGATGCAAAGAAGCCTTTCTCAACAACTTTACTTTTCTGCCAGGTAGGGGAGAAATCTTAGTCTATTCATTACACGCTGAAAACTGCAATTAGTATTTTTATGATTATAAATTGTGGAAACTGATCTCTTGGGATCATTTCCAGAGGGGTAGAACTGAAAAGGAGATGTTCTATTGGTGATGAATTAAAAAAATGGCGGGTTGATTTCTCTACAGAGTCAAAGGCTCAGGGTAAAAATGTCACGGGGAGAGAACATACATTGAAAGTGGGGGTGGGGGGGCATGAATGTTGAAGGGAGATGTGAGAGGGAAGTTTTTTTTATACAGGTGCTCCTCAACTTACGATGGGGTTGCTAACAAACCCATCCTTAAGTTGAAAAAGAATACAGGTGTACCTTGTATAACACTGACAGCACTGTATCAGTGGAAAAATCCTGCTTGCATTTACTCTACTACATCCCTCATCAAATCGGTCAAATCCCACCTCATCCTCTGGTGCTCCAGGGAATAAAATCCTAACCTGTTTAACCTTTCTCTGTCACTCAGTACCTTAAGTCCCGGCAACGTCCTAGTAAATCTTCTCTGCACTCTTCCAATCTTATTGATATCTTTCCTGTAGTTCGGTGACCAGAAGTGCACACAATACAAACATAGGAGGAGGTCATGGTGAAAACACAAGGAGGGCTTACTCACTGGTGGTAACAATGATGCAGAGGAAGATTATCAACAGGGTGGTGACTGTGACTCCTGAGTTGAGCGCAGCAAAGTGACTGCAGTTAATCGGATTCCTGTCTCGGTCGCACGAACACACGCTTATCTCCAGCGTAGTGTTGCTGCTCAAGCGAGGGGTTCCATTGTCCGAGATGACGATTGGAATGGAGAACTTGCTGACCTCATTTTGGTTGAAGTCCACCTGGTTCACCATGATACTGGCAGAGCGGTCTGGAGAGCAACAGAGGAATGGGGAGCGAGGGAGTGAAAGAGAGAGAAAGAAAGGAGGAAATAGATAATGTAAGAATTTTATTTTTAAAAAGTTAATTCATTTTAATTTGGAAATACAGCATGGTAACAGGTCGTTCTGGCTCTTGAGCCTGCACCCCCCAAAGATACCCATCTGACCAATTAACCTACTGATCCCGCTCGTGAATGCAGGAATAAACTGGAGTATCTAGAGGAAAGCCACATGGTCACGGGGGGAGCATTCAAACTCCTTACAGATGGATTTGAACTCAGGTTGGTGACGCAGTAATAGCACTTCGCTAACCATTACGCTAACCGTCTGTGTTTTACTCGGCAGGGTGGTTCTGGGGATGAGGAATTTCTCTCCCAAGGTTGGATCTCAGCCCCCAGATGAATGGACTTACTCCCATCGTTCTTCACAGAGAAGTTGCTGGTCTTCAGTGGAATACTGAAGAAGAATTTAACATCTGGTGTTATTTCATCCTTGTCCACAGCAGAAATATTTTGGATTACCTGAAAATCAAATTGCAATCCAGTGAGGTGTATGGCATGTTTTAATATAAATACGCACAGCAGTAACCTGACATATTGTGCAACACAGAAGGAGTACTTTACACAGTCACAATTCATTTGCAAACCCATAACTCAGAGGGGTTAATCCCATTAATATATATAATGTTCTGTAACATAACATTTATGATTATAATGAGCAATGAGTCATGAAAGTTTATTGTCATATACACAAGTTTAAGGGAGAGGCGTGAGGGGATGAGATGAGATGCAATTTTATTGTCATACACGTGAGTACAATGTATACATGCTCCGAGTACAGTAAAATCCTTGTTATCCTCAATTCAAACAACCAGCAAAAAAAAAGCCGAAAATAAATAGGTAAAAAAAACCGTAAGTTCAAAATTGCCCCCCCCCCCCCCCCCTGTCCCCCGTCCCCTGCCGCCACCAGCAATTAATTTGCCAATTATGCAGCATCCAATCTCAAGCAACCGGCAAATATACTTATCAGTCATCTACCAATCCCCCCCCCCCCCACCAAATCCCCATAGTGATGGATACTGGGGGTTTTACTGTAGTATACATTAAATTACCACACCATGGCAAAACAGAAAAAGAGATCATAAATTTCAAAGGATGAATAAATAAATATTCACAGTGGAAGAAAAAAAAGTTATGTTTCAATTGTGCAAACAGAACTTGCTGTGGTCCTGGAGAAGTTTATGGTTAAATTGAGGGTAGAACAGGGAGTTTCAAGAGCTTGAAGATAAGGTGCTGGACTTGATGTTTCTGTATCTTCTGCTTAAAGGGGAGCAATGAGAAGATTTTTATTTTATTTTTGAATGAGTGAATTTTTGTGCCTTCTCATGCATGTTGTGTTACTGGATAATTTACACAGAAGTGTAATGAGGACTTTGAACTAGGACCAGGGTAGGCCATTCAGTGTCTTTGGAATTCTCCGCTGAAGAAAGCTGAGGAAGCTCTGGATGTTCAAGACAAGGGATCAAGAGCTATTTAGAGAATCATATGCTATGGGTTTGGGGCAGAAAATGACTTTTCTCTTGAAGATCTCCAACCTCCCATTCAGCAGAATATACTTGAAACCTCTAGATTCAAGGACAGTTTCTTTCTTGCTGTCATTGAACTCTTAAATGGACTTCACATTGACAAAAGATGATGCCCTGAACTGCTTTTTAACTGAATCCTTTTTCTATATCCTATACTACTTGAACCATTGTAACACTACCCCAGCTTGGGTTAGCCTTGTGGCTAGCATGAGGCTGTGACTCAGGTTCGAATCTGGTGCCGTCTGGAAGGAGTTTGTACGCCATCCCTGTGTCTGCATGGGTGTCCTCTGATTTCCTCCCACCCTTCAAAACATAATGGGGTATTTGAGTGGCACGGGGTCGTGGGTCAGAAGGGTCTGCTACTGTGATGTATGACTAAATTTAAGAAAAAATTAAACTGTGGTTTAATTATTTGTTCTTTATTACTGCACTGCCTGCTTTATGAGTTGACCTGCCTGGATAGTAAGCAAATCAAAGTATTTTACATGAAGTTAAAGGGCTGACTCCAGATTTCCATGGCATTGACGAGAGATCCAGAAAAAGCATCACTTGTTTCCAATCCTTGCACTCTCTCTAATACACCTGCACTCCCTTTAAAGTCACGGGACCTGGGTTCCACACTCCCTTTATATTCCTTCTTCGGGCCTGATTTCCCATGCTTCTTTTAAACACAGGAGCCTCTTTAGTGACTCCTGTTAAATGCACAGGGACCCATTTCCCACACTTGTTTGCAACCTAATAAGTTCACGAAAAATTATTATAACACTCTCAATCTTAAAAACCATTGAATTAAAAGAGTAAAAAGGGAAGTGTTGGAGGAACTCAATGAATCAGGCTGCATCTGTGGAGGCAGTAGGATAGTAGATATTTCAGGACGAGATCCTCATCAAGACACAGCTCCTCTGGCAGTTTGTCTTTTTGCTTTGAATTCTAGCATTTGTGGTCTCTTGAATCTGGTGTCGGAATTAAAAGTGTTGGGTTATTAACTGTGTGATAATCACTAATCTGGAAAGTCTGTCTTTCTGGTGCCACCACAGTTCTAAATATGCCAGATTAACAGAATTTTAAATAGACACTGGGAGATAGAGAGAGAGAGGGAGAGATAAAAAAAGAGAGCAAGGGAGTGTGAGAAAATGAGATGGAGAGAGAGAGAGTAAGTTAGAGCATGAGTTGGAGTGAGTGAGAATGTGTGAGAGAAAGAGAGTGTGAGTATATATGTATGAAAGAGAGAGGGAGAGAGAGAGAGAGAGAGAGAGAGAGAGAGAAAACGAACAGTGGTCACATGTAGATCCAGCATTACTCAATAGAACTTAACAAACTCCACTCACTGTTCCAAATGGATCATCCTCACAGACATGGGGATAATAATTGTCTGCAAGTGTTGGAGCATTGTCATTTTGATCCAGGACCCTTATTGCTACATTGGTGTAGGATATAGAATCTGCAAAATAAGAAATGGAATACGCTTAAAATTCCTGAAGATCTGAAATCAGCACAGGTGTGTGGAACTACACCTGGTGAGGAACTACACCTGTGGAACTACACCTGTGTGCAACTACACCTGGTGTGGAACTACACCTGTGGAACTACACCTGTGTGGAACTACACCTGGTGTGGAACTACACCTGTGGAACTACACCTGTGGAACTACACCTGTGTGGAACTACACCTGGTGTGCAGGCAGTGAGAATCATGAAGACAATGAATTTATTGTCATACACATTGCACAATGCACATGCTCACGGAAATTCTTATTTGCTGCAACCAAACAGATACTTGCAAAGAATAACTATAAAAATAAACTGTTATAACAGTAAACCTTTGGTTTAACGGAAAGTGAAAGGCCAGGTGTTCACCAGGAACTCTGCAGTGAGTTCAACAAAGGCCATCTCAAGGTGAAAGCACCCATCAATAACCTCACCTCCCAGTCCCAATGGCCTGAAAGATCTCAATGTGAGATGAGTTTCCCAGCTCAGGGTCAGTGCAGCGCTATATCCAGGCTGAGCTGCTCCACTCAAATGCCACTTTAATATTTCTGCCGCTTCCTCAGGCCTTAAGTGGCGTCACGAGTTCAAATCCTATCACAGACCTTGTGGAATTTAAATGAATTAATAAGCCATTAATCCCATTGATGAAATCTCAAGATTCTTATTATAACCCATGTGTGTCACTTACCTATCAGGTTCTTGAACCTTCCCGTACAATCCTTTACCATAACACTGCTCCGGGACCACCAAAGATCTGTCTGCATTACTGAGCAGCACATTTTTTATACCTCTGGACGACTTTGAATATTTATTATTTATATAGTCTTTCTTTTATATCTATTGTCTTTTCCACTTCTTACCTATTCATTATACTTAAACTGTTGTTGGTGTGTTTTATTGACCTGGGAAGTTAAACTTTCATTGCATCTGGAAATTGTATTAATGTGCATGACAATAAACTTAATTTATTCGAGGCCTTTCAGGGAAGGAGATGTGCTTTCTCTGTTCTGTCTGATCTGGCTGTGCATCCAGATCCACGAACATCTGGTCAGCTGAGCTAACCACATAGCTTATCAATCAATGCAGCTAATGGTCGAGGGCTTCAAGCTGTGAATGAAAATATCAAATAACACATCTCTGGGAGTGAATTACAGACTGGGACCCACTGGATGAATGTTGGGATTTACAAGTCGAATAGCAGATCACTGGAGGAAAGTTACAGGCTGGGATCTAGTGGGAGGATATTGGGATTTATATCGAAACAACAAATATTTGGGAGTGAGTTATAGACTGGGTTCGAGTGAATGGATGATGGATGATGTATTTATATCAAAAACAACAGATCTCTGGGAGAGAGTTGGAGTCTGGAATCTAGTGGATGGATGTTGGGATTTACATCTGGAGCAGCAGATCTCCAGGAGAATTCCCCACTCTCAATCTGAAAATGGATTCATGAGAGAACCATAATATGTTGTTCTGGTCAGCATGGGCGACCAGAAGGGTTGATGGAGCTGTTTCTGTATTGTTCAAATCTATGACACTTGACTCCATGGAGTCTGGCTTAGTGTGGATTGACAGGGTGTTTAGCGTTGGGGTGGCCACTTACTGCTTTTATTCATTTCACTGGCAGCTACCGTGATGTTGTGCCAAAAGAATGCCTCTCGATCCAGTTGCTTTCTGGTGTAGATCATTCCATCAACATCAATTTTGAATAAATCCATCCCAGTCGATAGAGAGTACCTGGGAGCAAACCAAACCCATTAACACTGTCTGTACGAGGATATCAAACCATTTTTTGGCATAAATAATCTTTGAACATTTTAAACTTTCACCTTTAGGCAATTGTGTACAGAACCAAGGTCACTGGCTGGAATCTCACTGATGAATGTAGGATTTATATAGCGAATAACAGATCTCCAGGAAGGAGTTATAGATCAAATCCAAGGTTTCTGGCCAGTTATAATGTTGAATTCCATTTCAATGGAAATTGCAATATGCATCCTGTGTTCTCGGAGAACTGAATGCACAAACCAAACATCATTGCTGCAGGGTTTCAACCTGAAATGTCAATTCCTTCTTCCCCACCCCTCCCACAGATGCTACTTGTCCTTCTCAGTACTTCCAATGGTTTGTTATTACTCCCAGATTCCAGCACCTGGATCTTCAACTGAACATCATAACTCCATTTTACAACTCAATAAAGCAATGTCCTCCTCCATATGCCAAATGGTCCAATGTACCTTGCAGGATTAGCTATGATTTCCATTGTTTTAGTTTAAGAGTAAACTTGGCTTGTTGCTCTCAGTGTGGAATACAATCAACAGTGGCCATGGGCGAGGGAACAGTGGTGTTGTCTCATCTCTATCAGCTCATTGGAAAGCAAACCCAGCATGGTTGATGTGGTGGTACACTGCCGGCCTACTGCAGGGGGAAACCTCTGTACCTGCAGGAGAGTAAGGGGGACAGGACTACACTTGGCCGGCTGTCAATCAGTCAACCTGAATGGATCAAGCCCCACCCGGTCAGGTGTCAATCACCCTCCGGGGTTTAAGCCTGCGCCAGCCTCCGAAGTCTCTCTCAGAATTACTTCAGCTACAGCCAGCCTGGCTCTGTGGAAGTCTTTGTGATTAAAGCCTGTTGTACAGTCTTTATCTTGTGTGTGTCTGATTCTGTCTAACAGCGCATCACTGTTGGATTTCCCTGAACTGCCAGAAAATACTGGAAACACTCAGCACTTTGTGTAGGGAGAAAAAGAGTCAATATCCTGGCTGATGATCTTCCTTCCTGGCCATTTGGCCCATTTCCCTTTTTGCCATCTTTGCACTTTTTAAATATTAAAATAACAACCAGTTCTGATGGAAGGACATTGACCCACAGCATGAACTCAGTCCCCCCTCTC
Organism: Narcine bancroftii; assembly: GCF_036971445.1. Classification (NCBI taxonomy): domain Eukaryota; kingdom Metazoa; phylum Chordata; class Chondrichthyes; order Torpediniformes; family Narcinidae; genus Narcine; species Narcine bancroftii. The sequence goes on from NC_091478.1 coordinate 96,335,755, forward strand.
TCCCTCTCCCTCGCTCCTTGTCTCTGCCTTCTACTCTCCCTCCCCCCTCTCTCTGTCCCTTCCTCTCTCTCCCTCTATCTCTGTCTCTCCCTCTCTCTCTGCCTTCCACTCCCTCCTTCTCTCCCTTTGTCCCCTCTCTCTCCTTTTTTCTCCCTCCCCTCTCTCTCTTCCTACCTCTCCCTTCTCTCCCTTTGTCTCCCCCTCCCTCTCCCTCCCTCCCTCTCTCCCTCTCCCTCTGCCCCCCTCTCTCTCTCTGCCTACCTCTCCCTCCTCTCCCTTTGTCCCCCTCTCTCCCTCTCCCTCTCTAACACTGCCTCCATCATGTTCTGCTGTTATTTGACAGCTTTTTTTCCCACCATTTTTTTTAAGGATCTGACCAGCATCTCTTACTCATCCCTCATGGTGCCTTGAGAAGGAGTTGAGCCATCTACAGCACAATCGCTTCCAAGGCCATTTCAGTCAATGACATGGGGCAGGTTCAGATTCACATCTCAACCAGCTAGCTAGGGCTTTATCCCTTTGCATAGTATTAGTGAACCAAGTTTTGAGACCATGAGGCTCATTGTTGACCCAAGTTATTTAAAAATCACACCTACCATGCTGGGATTTGAACTCAGAATTAGTGAATTGCTGGTCAATTAATTTAACCACGTTGATACTACTGAAATGTTTTCATGTAATGAAAGTTTATTGTCATGCACATAAATAAAAATTCTCGTTGCAGCCATACAGGTATGTAAGATACAACAACTACAATCGCACTCTATTAATTACCACAATATGTCAAGACAGAAAGAAATAATAAATATTAAAGGACAGGTAAATAAATAACATAGAACATTACAACACAGTGCAGGCCCTTCAACCCTCAATGTTCTGCTGACCTATGTAAACCTACTCCACAATCTAATCTTCCCCGACCTCACATCCTCTATTTTTCTTACATCCATATGTTTATCAAAGAGTCTTTTAAATGTTCTTTTTTTAAATCAGCCTAAAGAAATACATTCCAGGCACCCGTCGCTCTCTGAGTAAAACAAACACTTACCTCTGATTTCTCCCCTACACTTTCCTTCACTCACCTTTAACAGATGTCCTCTGGTATTGGCTCTAGTCTTCCCACCATAAACATGCCGGCTGGCCACCCTATCTCTGCCCCTCATAATCTTATATACACCACTATTTGGTCACCTCTCATCCTTCATTGCTCCAAAGTGCTTGCAGTCTGTCGCTATGGAACGACTTCAGTGAGAATGTATATTGACTGCCCTCACCTGATGGGGTCTTTGGTCCGATCTGGGTCACTTGCTGAAACACGACCCACAGGTGTGGCATCGTGTTGGTTCTCGGCCACACTGAAGATGTAGCGGGATTGGCTGAACACGGGAGGCTCATCGACGTCCAGCACTTTAATCACCAGCGTAGTCCTGGTCTTGTATCTCTTCCCCTTCACCGGTGTCGGGTTCTCTGCTTCTATCCCCACGCGGTGAAGCTGCTGAGTCTCAAAGTCCAGGGGCTATTGGTATAGAAAGTGGGCAACAATGCTCTGCATCAAAACAGGTAGTTGCACAAAAAAAACCGGAGAATAGCAAACTTAATTGAATTAAAAATGACTATAAGAGATGGATAATAAGTATCCATAGTTAGTCTCGGACAAAAAAAAGTGTTTTGTATTAGTGCAGATAGTTCTATTGTGGTGTTGGAGCAGTCCCTGTTCAGTGAGCTGAGGGAGATTTAAGGAATTTATCACATTTTGGAAAGAAACAGTTCTTGAACCCAAAAGTCATCCTTGTGACATTGGCTCAGATTTTCTCTCTCCATTAGTCCAGCCTGAACTGCCAGACATGTCACACAGATGTTAGTAACACATTATAGTCACAGAACATGGAACATTATAGGAGAGTGTACAGGCACCTTAGCTCACGAGGTTGCATCGACCTATATAAACCTACTCTACCATCCTTCCCTCCCCTGCCACCCCTAGCACCCATAACCCTTGCATCCATATGCCTACCTAAGAGTCTTTTAAATGCACCTATTGTTCCAACTTCCACCACCACCCCTGGCAATCAATACCAGCCACCCACAATTCTCTGCATAAAACATTTCCCTCTGTCATCTCTCCAAAACTTTCCTCCTCTCACCTTAAGCAGGAGTCGTAGAGTTGTACACCAAGGACCATTCCTGGAATTAGCTGGAATTTTAATGGTTACAATAACCAATACCATTTATGTTATACCACACAGAAACAGGCCATTCAGCCCAACTACTCTATGCTGAAGTCCTCAGGGTAATCCTCTCTCCTCTTCTCTCTCTTATACTGGTCCTGCCACCTCTTCATTGTATCTCCACTTACACATCGTTCCCTCCCAGTGGAGGAGTGTGGATCATGTCCTCTCCACTCTTGGCGGGAAGGAATTTCTTCTGAATTTCACACTGGATGGCCTGGACTCTCTTATTGTGACAATTTCTGACTCTACCTTGCCACACATATGTACCAAAAAAAATGGAGGAATTGGTAAAATCTCGACAAGTTGGGGGCATCTATGGAGCGAAATGATTAGTCAATCTTTTGGGCCAAGACCCTTTATCTTTAACAGACCACATGAAGGGTCTTGAACCAAAACATTGACTGTCCATCTTCCCTCCACAGATTCTCCTCGAATCGCTAAGTTCCTCCAGCAGATTGTTTCTTCGTTCCAGTTCCCAGCCTCTGACATCCCTCCAAGATCTTTCCCTCAGAGCTCCCTCAATCAAAATCTGCCATGATCATGAGATCCTGACTAGGTTGCCCTTCAGTGCACTGGATCAAGGAGTCCCAGACTTACATAATTTCCTGATATATATGTATATTTGGAATCATAAACTGTCCCTCTCCCCAGGGCAGAGCCAGCTGTAGAGAATCCATCCTGTCACCCAGTACAAGGGTTGATTGACCTAACAGCTCACCTTTTTTAAAGTTATTACTCCCTCTTGCGTACGTGGATCGGTTATGATTTGAAACATGCTGTTACGTTCAATTGTGTACAATATTTTTGCATTCTCTCCTTCGTCCAAGTCCTCTGCTTTCACTCGCCCTATTGCAGCTCCAAGGGGGATCGACTCCAATGCCGAATAATTGTATTGCTCTTCAGGTACAACAAAATCACGTTAACCAGGGCTGCATTTTGCTCAAACGCTGATATCTAATTCAGCTAATCACATGTTTAGCATAAAACATTGAACAGTACAGCAGAGGAATAGGGCCCTTCGGCCTACACACACACACACACACACACACACACACACACACACACACACACACACGCGCGTATACACACACACACACACTCACACACACGTGTACACACACACACACGCAGGCACGCACGCACGCATGCACGCACACACGCGTACACACATATACTCACACACACACACACACACACACACACACACACACACACTCACCCACACACACACACACACACCCACACACACACACACACACCCACACACACACACACACACACACACACACACACACACACACACACACACCATATAATATTGTATCTGCTTCAACCATTATCCTTGCCCGCCCATTCCAACTCTCTGTGTTGAATACTTGCCTTGTGCATCTCCCTTAAACATGCTTCCTCTCACTTTGCACATAGTCAAGTGTGAAGTGCTTTTGCCCTGGGGATAACCTGACGACCCACCCTACGGATACCTCTTGTGATTTTATACTGCCTGGCTGGATGGGTTTCTCTCATTTACTGCTTTTTATCTCCTCCCCAACAATTTTGGAATGCTGAAGATTGATTGGACTTTTCCAAACTGAGACACTTGGCAATTGCCAGCTGGAGGTACCATGAATGAATGGCCTCATTCCCTGACCTTGGTTACCAGTTGTGTGAAATGAATCTTACTGTGCTGGAAGAAGGGTACGTTGTCGTTGATGTCGGTCAGAGAGATGTGCACAGTTGCTGAGGAGCTCCTTCCCCCTTGATCAAGTCCCATGTCCTTCGCCTGCACTATCAGCTGGTAGTCCTTCTTCCTTTCTCGATCAAGGTTTGGGTTGTTTACGTTTATGGTTCCTAGGTGAAAAGCAAGAAGATTGATGAATTCATAGAGTGGGGTTCTTCAGAGGCAAAACTTACTGTGAAGGGAATTTCTCAGGAGATAGCAGATTTTTCAAAGCATTTCAAAACATTCAAGTGCTTTACCTCAGAGAGGAGCTGCACCAAAAACCTAGGTTCGATCCTGGCTTCTGCCAGTGTGGAGTTTGCATGGGTTTACCCTGGGTGCTCTGGCTTCCCCCCCTCATCTCAAAGACATGAAATTTGGTAGAACATGAGAATCAGGAGCAGGAGTAGGCCATCTGGTCCATCGAGCCTGTTCCACTCTTCAATAAGATTGTGGCTGATCTTGTCATGGACTCAACTTATCCAAAGCCTTTAATGAACCTGTTCTTCAAAATTCTAACTGCCTGTGTCATATAATGAGGTTCCTTGGGCAGAGAATTCCACCGAATCACTCATCTGTGGGTGAAGCAGTTCCTCCTCGTCTCTGATCTAAATCTACTCCCTGAATCTTGATGCTATACCCCTAGTTCTCATCTCATTTGCCTGAGTAAACTATATTCTGATGGACGCGAGGATAGTGTAGATGACTTTTCTTAGCACCAGAATTACTGTGAATATTAATAATCTATCTCTCTTATGTATTCATTGTCTCCTTTAATTCATTTACGATTCAATTATAGTTTGTTCAACTGCAGCAACATTTTATATGATAATAAACTCATTATCATAATCATTTAGAAGGGTATGGACTGCACCCAGGCAAATGGAATGAGCTCAGGTAGATACCTTGATCAGCATGCACAGGCTGGGCTGAAGGGCCTGTGAAACTCCAAGATCCTACAGCTCAGGTTAAGCTTCCTTACATGTGCCAAGTGCTGTCAATAATGGGACAGTAGGATGTGCCCAGAAGACCACACTATACCAACAGAGTAAGAAAAACTGAGCCAAAACAATAGCAGGTTGAATGTTGAGCTCTGACACAGAGGAGGAAATTTAAAGCTGGAAAATTTGATTCCATGAGGTTCCAAGTTGCCCAGACAGAAGATGAGAAGTTGTGTTTCAAACTTGCATTGGGTCTTGATCCAGCAGGACCAATCAGAGACGGACTGGGATCGAAAAATTCATGGAATGCACATTAGATTCCACCATGTCTTGAGAAGACACTCCAGTTCTTTCATCACTGCTGGGTCTACATCCTGGGTGTCCCTGCCCAATAGCTTTGTGGGAGTACCTCCACTGGTAGGATTTACAGAAGGCTATCCACCACCTTCTCAAAGGCACTTGGGGTTGGATATTGAATGCTGGCCTTGCCAACAATCTGTGAATGATAGACCAAGGTTCCTCAAGCTGTAACGTGATGAGCTGATGACTGAGGAATAAAAACCTGGTCATAGGCATTTCTGAACCATTCCTAGCTCTTCTTCAATTTAATGGATGCAGAGTTTTTTTTCCAATCTTCACCCATTGGAATGCTTCATAAGGTAGTAAAGACAAAAATATCAATGATATTAGGAAGCAACATTTTTGAGGCTGAGATAAAGCAGCATCATTTCCATTGGCTGGGTCATTTCATAATTGAGGTCCTGGGCTTCATTAATAGGGCGGTTGAGTTCAGGAGTAGAGAGGTCATGTCGCAACTCTACAAATATCTGGTGAGACCACACTTAGGGTATTGTGTTCAGTTCTGGTCACCTCATTATAGGAAGGATGTGGAAGCTGTGGAGAGAGTGCAGAGGAGATTTATCAGGATGTTGCCTGGATTGGAAAACAAATCTTATGAGGCAACGTTAGCCGAGCTGGGACCTTTCCCTTTGGAGCATAGAAGGATGAGAGGAGATTTGATAGAGGGCTACAAGATTATGAGAGGTAGCCAGCACCTGGTTCCCAGGGCAGGAATAGCAAACACCAGAGGACATGTGTACAAAGTTAAGGGAGGGAAGTTGAGGGACATTAGGCATAAGTTTTTACACAGAGAGTTGTGGGTGCCTGGAATACCTTACTGCAGATGGTGGTGGAGGCTGAAACATTGGGGCATTTAAGAGACTCTTAAATAGGCACATGGATGAAAGGAAAATAGAGGGTTATGGGGTAGGGAGGGTTTAGTACTTTTTTAAAAGGATATATGGGTCAACACAACATCGAGGGCTGAAGGGCCTGCACTGTGCTATAATGTTCCATGTAAATCTATGCTACACCCTGAATCAGACTGGGTGTGTACTCAAGTTTCTGATAGGCTGAGTGCATCTTCTGGGAAGATCAATTTTATTTGCCACCTTTCAGATGGTTTCAAATTCCACTTTATTGTCACATTTTACCTGATACAGTGAGAGGGGTTCTTCTACGAGTAGTCTGGCAAGTCAACCGTGACAATCATACAGCTGTACAAAGTAGCAGGGCAAGACTACAATTACAGAATACAGGGTTACAATAAGAAAGATCAATTAGTACGAGGCTGGGGCAGTATGAGGGCGCTGTTGTGGGGTTCATTCAGGAGCCTGATGTCTACGGGGAAGGAAAACTGTCCTTAAGCCTGATGGCGTGCAGACTCGTACTTTTGAGCCTTCTCCCTGATGAGGAGAGTGTGAGATGGATCCTTCAGGGGTGAGAGTGGATCAGATAAAATTACAGCTACTCCTTACCTGTCATTGCGTTAATGTAGAAGTTGTCCTGCTTGCTCAGAATCTTGTATGTCACTTTTGCGTGTTTGTCAACAGTCGGGTCATCTGGATCATGAGCAATGATGGTCAGAACAGATGTTCCTAGGGTGGGGAAAAAAAATCAAATCAGAATGAACACAGATCACACTCAACTCGAGCTAGAGCTCAGAAAAATACCCAATGCCTGTGGCCTACAATTTCCAGTCGAGATGTTAACTCATTTAAGGCACGATCGGAAGAAATGTGAATGTCATTGGAAAGCTAATTGGGATCCTACAGCTGCCAGCTATTGTGGGGTGGAGTGGGGGGGGGGGGGTCCAGGAACCAATCTGTTCTCTGAGGACTATCTGGTTACAGGTGTTCTCTTTGTACGCCCTCATACTAGAACAAGGAGCGAAGCATCACATACTGCTTCAATGTCAACTGTCCTTCCCAAATATAGTTCAGAGCCAAAGCTCAAAACGCAGAGTGGACACTGCCCAGCCTGTAGAGTCCATACCCATTCCAATCCAGGACTGGATCGTGGGCTGTGGTCATATTTAGATGACCCACTGACAATTTCCAGGTGGATTCAGGCAGGTAGCCTGAGAGGTAGACCAAATATCTCATTTTCTCAGCCCAAAGAGTGCGGAAGGAGTTTTATACTGTGTCATTTCTGTACTGTCTACTCTGGGAGTGTGTGAGGGTCAGTGTAGAGGCTGTTTTACCCTATGTCTACTCTGATCTGTCTACCTCAGGGGTGTGTGAGGGTCAGTTCAGAGGGAGTTGTACCCTGTGATATCATTTGTGAGGTCATGGAACCTATACAGATTAAAACAAATAAGGGTGGACAAATCCCCAGGGCCTGACAAGATATTCCCTTGGACATTGAGGGAGGCCAGTGTAGAAATATTTAAAATGTCCTTAGCTGCGGGTGAGGTGCTGGAGGATTGGAGGGGAGCTCACGTTGTTCCATTGTTTAAAAAAATGTTCCAAAACTAACCCTGGAAACGATAGGCTTGTGAGTTTGACAACAGTAGTAGGGAAATTATTGGAAGGTGTTGGACGATAATGTGGTAAATAGGATCAGAACGTTTGCTGATAACAAAAAAGCTGGAGGTGTTGTGGACAGAGAGGAAGGTTTTCACAGCTTGCAAAGGGATCTGGACCACCTGGAAATGGCAGATGGAGTTTAATGCAGACAAGGTTAGTGCAGCTGTTACAATGGCAGTGGGCTTGTATCTCGCACTGTCGTAAAGAGTTTGTATGTTCTCCCCATGTCTGTGTGGGGTTTTCTCTGGTTTCTTCCCACCCTTCAAAACGTACCGGGGGTTACGGGTTAATTGGGTGTAATTAGACAGAATAGACTCTAAGGCCGAAAGGGCCTGATACTGTGCTGAATGTCTAAATTTTAAATTGAATTTAAATTTAATATACATTAATATACAGAAACTGATAATTAAAATGATAGATCGAGGTATTTAAAATTATAAGGGGGATAGAGAGAATAAATGTAGGTCGGCTTTATTTACTGAGGGTAGGTGAGATACAAATGAAAGGGCATGCATTAACGGTGAAAGGGGGAACTTCTTCACAGAGAGGGGTGGGAGTGTGGAACGATCTGCCAGTGGAAGTGATGAATGCAGGCTCAGTTTTAACATTTAAAAAGAATTTGGGCAGGTGTATAGATTGGAGGGGTCTGAAGGGCTAGGGATTGGGTAAAGTTAATGGGACTAGGGATAATAAAATAGCTTGGCACAGACTAGAAGGGCTGAAAGGCCTTTTTCTATGCTGTAATTATCTCTGGCTCTATGGTTCTGTCTTTCCTGGCTGTTTACCCCAGGGGTGAGTGAGGGTCAGTACAGAGGGAGTTTTATCCTGTGGCTTTCCTGTGCTGTTGACCCAGGGAGTGTATCAGAGATAGTGTAGAGGGAATTTTACCCAGTGTATACCCTGTGCTGTCTACCCGAGGAATGTGTGAGACATAGTGAGGGAGATCAACGCTAATCTAACTATGTGGCCCTTGCCCAAAAAGGCTTGATGGAGCAGTGCCGAGGAGGTTTTGCTCTCTACATAACTTATACCATCCCTTTTTGGAATTATGCAATGTGACACTGTAGAGGGAACTTCATCCTATGTTCATCCTGGGTGGTCCCTGCCTTGGGAGTGTGCGATCAGACATTAAAGGAGGTAAATGCTATGTTTAATCAAGCAGACCCTGCCTAGGGAATGTGTGACAGATCAGCGCAGAGGGAGTTTCCTCATTAGCTAACCCATACTGTCCCATCCTGGAACTGTATAATGGGACAGTGTGGAGAGAGCTTTACTCTGGATCGAACCTTTGTCATCCCTGCCCTGAGACAGGTAGAGTAAGGTTTATTTAAATCCTGTAGATGGCTGTCTCTGCATCTTTACCTTTGCTGGACATCTCAGCGACGGTTCCATTGAATGGATCTTTGGTGAATATGGGTGCATTATCATTGACGTCTAATACTTGAATGTTGAACTTGGTGGAAGTGCCGACTTGCATCAAAGTCGTTTTGTTAATCACAATTCCTTGTAACGTGTAACGATCCTTCTTCTCTCGATCCAACTCTCTGTAGACACCAATGTCGCCAGTGTTGGGGTCCACCTTAAAAATGGTTCCCACTCCCTCGCCTTCGAGATGATACTTTGTTTTTCCTTCCTCATGCCAAACTGAATGGATCTGGGAAATGGGATTAACGTACACTTGTTACCTACTGATTTACAATCTGCAGCATGACATTTGGCCAGGTCCATCACAAAAATTCTAAAAAGAAATTGCCATACATGAGTGAAGTGAGGAACCAATTATTGTATAAATTTCATGATCCCAACTACTTGTGTCAAGTGGCTTCCAACTCCACATGGCCCCAGCCCCAACATTCTTTGTTTACACAGCCACAGTGTGTGATTTCAAAACTAGTCACTGCGTACGTTACAATAGAAGTATCTTATTCATGAATGTAATTTTCTGTTAGATATTGAAATATCTAAATTTGCCATTTCTTCTTGACATCTTACAGATATCCTCAATGAACAACACATCTAACCCTCCCCCATCATTTCTCCTACTGAAAACTAATTGGTATTTCACTCCTTCCCAATTCTAATGAAGAACTGCAAACCTAAAAATGTGACTGTTGCTCTCTCTACAGATGATGACTGACCTGCAAAATGTTTCCAGCATTTTCAGTTTTTAGTTCACATTTCCAGTAAATATGTGGAACACACAGCACGGTACAGGCCTTCCATCCCACAATGTTGTGCTGACCAATGTAAATCTGCTCAATAACTCTTCCCCCTCTCACACCCACGACCTTCTCATTTTCTTACATCTAAGAATCAAAGAGTCTTTTGAAGGTTCCTATTGTACCAGCCTCTATCACCATTACTGTCAATGCAATCCAGGCACCTAGCGTTCTCTGTGTAAAAAAAAATGACCTCTGGCATCTCCCCTAAAATTTCACTTGAAACTGATGTCCTCTGGTATTTGCTATTATTGCTCGAAGAAAAGAATGTTGGCTGTCCACCCTATCCGTGCCCCTCATACACATCTATTGTCGGCTCTCATCCTTCATCACATGGTTAGCACCAGTGACCCAGAGTTTGTATGTTCTCCCCATGTCCGTGTTGGTTGCCCCCAAGTGGTCTAATTTCCTCCCACATTCCAAGCATGCACAGGGTTAGTTGGTTGATTGGCCACATAGGTGTATTTGGGCAGCATGGGGCCCATGGGCTGGAAGGGCCAGTTACCGTGCTGTATCTCGAAATTGAAGATGACAAATTTAAAACAAACATATTGTGATGCTTCTTCTCATGTTAATGAATTGAGAACATTCTTGGACAGTTTCACGATGATTTCCCCAGGTCTTCAAAATTGTGCTTGGAAACTTTCGCATCCACCTGAAAGGGCAGATGAAGGCTCATTCAATCTCCCTCGAGGTAAGTCAGCAGTGGTCCTCAACCTTTTTCTTCCTACTCGCATGCCACTTTAAGTATTCCCTATGGCATTAGTGCTCTGTGATTAGTAAGGGATTGCTTAAGGTGATATGTGGGTGGAAAGAAAAAGGTTGAAAACCACTGTTTTAATCATACCTCATTGACTCGTTATGTGCACAGTTTCAGAACTCCAAAGGAAATGGGCAAATGACAATTTTTCTCAAGCAAAATATTTTAGTAACAATTGGGTCTGGACCTTCCCTTCCCACTCACATACAACCTTACTAATCACAGAGCACCGATGGTATAGGGATTACTTAAAGTGGAATATGAGTGGAAAGAAAAAGGTTGAGAACCACTGGACTACAGTCTCTCTTTGAATCTCTGTCCTTGAACCCACACTGCAGTCTCACTCTGGATCTCTGCCGTTGAACACACATTACAGTCTCAGTCTGGGGTCTGTCCTTGAACACACACACGACAGTCCCACTGTGATCTCTGTCCTTGAACAAGACTATAGTCTAAATCTGTAACTCTGCCCTTAAACACACACTACAGTGTCAGATTGGATCTCTGCCCTTGAACACACTGCAGTCTCAGTCTGGGGTCTGCCCTTGAACACACACACGACAGTTCCACTGTGATCTCTGTCCTTGAACAAGACTATAGTCTAAATCTGTAACTCTGCCCTTAAACACACACTACAGTGTCAGATTGGATCTCTGCCCTTGAACACACTGCAGTCTCAGTCTGGGGTCTGCCCTTGAACACACACACGACAGTCCCACTGTGATCTCTGTCCTTGAACAAGACTATAGTCTAAATCTGTAACTCTGCCCTTAAACACACACTACAGTGTCAGATTGGATCTCTGCCCTTGAACACACTGCAGTCTCAGTCTGGGGTCTGCCCTTGAACACACACACGACAGTCCCACTGTGATCTCTGTCCTTGAACAAGACTATAGTCTAAATCTGTAACTCTGCCCTTAAGCACACACTACAGTGTCAGATTGGATCTCTGCCCTTGAACACACTGCAGTCTCAGTCTGGGGTCTGCCCTTGAACACACACACGACAGTCCCACTGTGATCTCTGTCCTTGAACAAGACTATAGTCTAAATCTGTAACTCTGCCCTTAAACACACACTACAGTGTCAGATTGGATCTCTGCCCTTGAACACACTGCAGTCTCAGTCTGGGGTCTGCCCTTGAACACACACACGACAGTCCCACTGTGATCTCTGTCCTTGAACAAGACTATAGTCTAAATCTGTAACTCTGCCCTTAAGCACACACTACAGTGTCAGATTGGATCTCTGCCCTTGAACACACTACAGTCTCAGTCTGGGGTCTGCCCTTGAACACACACACGACAGTCCCACTGTGATCTCTGTCCTTGAACAAGACTATAGTCTAAATCTGTAACTCTGCCCTTAAACACACACTACAGTGTCAGATTGGATCTCTGCCCTTGAACACACTGCAGTCTCAGTCTGGGGTCTGCCCTTGAACACACACACGACAGTCCCACTGTGATCTCTGTCCTTGAACAAGACTATAGTCTAAATCTGTAACTCTGCCCTTAAGCACACACTACAGTGTCAGATTGGATCTCTGCCCTTGAACACACTGCAGTCTCAGTCTGGGGTCTGCCCTTGAACACACACACGACAGTCCCACTGTGATCTCTGTCCTTGAACAAGACTATAGTCTAAATCTGTAACTCTGCCCTTAAACACACACTACAGTGTCAGATTGGATCTCTGCCCTTGAACACACTGCAGTCTCAGTCTGGGGTCTGCCCTTGAACACACACACGACAGTCCCACTGTGATCTCTGTCCTTGAACAAGACTATAGTCTAAATCTGTAACTCTGCCCTTAAGCACACACTACAGTGTCAGATTGGATCTCTGCCCTTGAACACACTGCAGTCTCAGTCTGGGGTCTGCCCTTGAACACACACACGACAGTCCCACTGTGATCTCTGTCCTTGAACAAGACTATAGTCTAAATCTGTAACTCTGCCCTTAAGCACACACTACAGTGTCAGATTGGATCTCTGCCCTTGAACACACTGCAGTCTCAGTCTGGGGTCTGCCCTTGAACACACACACGACAGTCCCACTGTGATCTCTGTCCTTGAACAAGACTATAGTCTAAATCTGTAACTCTGCCCTTAAACACACATTACAGTGTCAGATTGGATCTCTGCCCTTGGACACACTGCAGTCTCAGTCTGGGGTCTGCCCTTGAACACACACACGACAGTCCCACTGTGATCTCTGTCCTTGAACAAGACTATAGTCTAAATCTGTAACTCTGCCCTTAAGCACACACTACAGTGTCAGATTGGATCTCTGCCCTTGAACACACTGCAGTCTCAGTCTGGGGTCTGCCCTTGAACACACACACGACAGTCCCACTGTGATCTCTGTCCTTGAACAAGACTATAGTCTAAATCTGTAACTCTGCCCTTAAACACACACTACAGTGTCAGATTGGATCTCTGCCCTTGAACACACTGCAGTCTCAGTCTGGGGTCTGCCCTTGAACACACACACGACAGTCCCACTGTGATCTCTGTCCTTGAACAAGACTATAGTCTAAATCTGTAACTCTGCCCTTAAGCACACACTACAGTGTCAGATTGGATCTCTGCCCTTGAACACACTGCAGTCTCAGTCTGGGGTCTGCCCTTGAACACACACACGACAGTCCCACTGTGATCTCTGTCCTTGAACAAGACTATAGTCTAAATCTGTAACTCTGCCCTTAAGCACACACTACAGTGTCAGATTGGATCTCTGCCCTTGAACACACTGCAGTCTCAGTCTGGGGTCTGCCCTTGAACACACACACGACAGTCCCACTGTGATCTCTGTCCTTGAACAAGACTATAGTCTAAATCTGTAACTCTGCCCTTAAACACACATTACAGTGTCAGATTGGATCTCTGCCCTTGGACACACTGCAGTCTCAGTCTGGATTTCTGTGTTGAATGTACACTATAGTCACAGACTGAATCTCTGTCCTCGAGTCTCTGGGGTGGGATGAACTGACAATGCTTTCACATGGGAGGGTCCAATTCAATATTCGAACCCTCCGCTATGACCTAGGCAATTTTGAAGAGAAGAATAATTCCCAGGTGTCGTGGTCACTGTACTATTTTCAATGAACATCATTAAAACATATTATCTGTTCATTATCATATTAGGTTCTGGGACCCTGCTCTATGGAAACTGCACCTTTATCATAATGTCAAAACATGGTTCCTGTTGTTAAGTGTTTTGGAAAACCTTGAAGTTGTAAATACATAAAAAAAGAAAAGAAAAAAGCCCCATCAAACCTGTCCCATCATTCAATCTGATCACACTGGGACTGCCCCAGGCCATATCTCATCTCCTGTGCCAGACCCCCTGGCCTTTCAGCTCTGTGCCTTCACCCTCTTTCAATATTCTAAAATGATCAGCTTCCACGACCCAAAAAGGGAACTTGGGGGATGAGTCTCACCTTTCCAATTTGCTTGGGTTCTGAGACACCCTCCCAGCAGTGCAACTGGTTCCAGATCCAGTCAGTCTGAGGCTTACTGCTGTTGCCCCTTGGTCCAATAACCTGCTGTGCTGAGTGGCCAACGGAGGTCAGCAGCAACAGCGAGATGCTCCATCTGAACATGTTGAACACAGCGATCTGTAACACAATACAAGGCACAGGTGATTGGAGAATATTAGCAGGGAATATTTATTATCTATCTATCTATCTATTTACCTATCAATTGTATCTTTCTGTTGTCATCTCTTTTTAATGCAATTATGTACAATATTGTAGTTGTTTATTTTACACAAATGACCCGTTCAGCTTCAGAATTTTAGTGCATCTGTATATTATACAATGTGAGAACGATAAAGTCACTAATCATACATTAAAGTATTTGCTGAGTGTAGAATGATTGGTGTTGATCACAATACATAGAACACAGAGCAGTCCAGCACAGGAACACAACCTTCTGCCCGTGTGTCTGTGCTGAACATGATGTCTAAATCAAACTATGTAATCTGGTAGATATCTCTCCATCCCCTTCATATTTATGTGTCTATCCAGAAGGCTGGCAACAAATCCACTGTGTTAAAAAAAAAATCACCCCACACATCTCCTTTAAACCTCCTACCCTTCACCTTTAATGCATGACCTCTAGTGGGTGACATTTTTTACACCGAAAGAAATATTCTGAAGCTCCACCCCTATTTATGCCTCTTATAATTGCATAAACTTCTATTAGGACTTCCCTCAGTCTCTGATGCACAGAGAAAACAACCCCAGCCTCTCCCCATAACTCATGCCCTCTAATCCAGCCAACATCCTGGTAAACCTCTCCTGCACTCTATCCAAATCCTTGACATCCTTCCTACAATGGGGTGAGCAGAATTGTAAGCAGGATTTTTGTTTTTGCCAGTTTTCTTGAAATGGGCTTCATTGGCAAAGCCAGTGCTTATTGTCTCTGGCTGTTCTTGATTTGGTGGTGGTGGGCCGCCTCAGTAAACATTTATGCAATGTGGTGACTTTTCTAGCATTCCTGGCAGAACTCTATCCCTTGCATTGGGTCTTATCTGGCTCAGTGCACACACTGGAGGTGAATCATACTTTATATAAAGCTCTGGAGTACACTGGGTGATGTGTCCTGTTTTTAGTGAGGCTTTTACTCGGGGGCTTGCCCACTTGGCAGCATGAACTTGAACTCGTTGAACTGGTTCCAATGCAGTGCACGCAAGGGCTGGAGAAACCCAGCAGGTCACCCCACATCCATAGCAAGTGATGGCATTTCGGTCTGAGCCCTTCTGGCTCCTGAAGCCTCCACTTCCTTTGGATGTGGCGTGGCCTGCTGAGTTTCTCCAGCCCTTGCGTGCACTGCATTGGAACCAGTTCAACGAATTCAAGTTCATGCCGCCGAGTGGGCAAGCCCCCGAGTAAAAGCCTCACTAAAAACAGGACACATCACCCAAAAGGAGTCACGTGGAGGCACTGATACTTAGAATGAGGTAGAGAACCAATAACACGATGAATGTACCGACCGAACAGCACTATGAATAGAAATAAATTAATGCATTTTAAACTTTGTATTTCTTGTGTATTTTTTATGAATGAAGTTTATCTTCAAATAGAAATAAATAAACACATAATATCTTGAGAGGGTGGATGAAGGGAGATCTCAGCTGCCTGCAGATTTTCTTGTTTACCTTATTTAAAGCTCTGCTCTATGACCTACCCTTCCTGCTATTTAGTTAGGAACATTTCTGTTGTGGTGCTCCCACTGGAATATTCTTTGTGCATTTGTCCAAAAGGGAAGCCGAATTAACTTCTGCTCAGATCTCAGCGTGACCATTGGGTTACGTTTGATGCTAAACCCTCATCTTGATGGTATTACAGGAGCAGGCCTAACTCCCGTCTGCGTTTGAATAAATCACCAGCCATCTTTCTGAAAGGAAACAACGCTAAGGACGATTGAAAAGTAAAAATATATGCAGCAGGTGATGGAATTCTGAAAATGCACACCGACCAGCATCAGCGGAGAGTGACATTCTCAGTGGTATTCACTCTTCATTTACTGCTCCCAATGTGGCCTCACCTACATCAGAGAGACTGGAGGCAAACTGGGAGTACCTTGAGTACCTTTACTTTATCTGCTGCAATATCAGGGGCCTCCCATTTTAATGCCACTTACCATTCCCTCACCGACATGTCAATCCATGCCTCCATTCATTGCCAAAGACTACCTCCAAAGTGGACAAACACCTAACATTCCGTTTGAGCACTCTCCAACCGAACAGAATTACAGTTTCTGTTAAACTCCTCCCCTGAGTCTCTCTCTTTCTCTATCTCCTCCAGCTTCTCACTCCTCACTCCCTTCCCTTTCCTCCCCTAGCCATTCAGAGCTATCCCCTCCCTCTATCACCTCAGCATTTTTCTCCTACCTTCCCACACATATCCACCTTGCCTTGTCTCCTCCCTTTCCCTCCCCTCCCCTCCACTCTCCTTTCCTTTCCTCCCCTCCCTTCCTCTCCTCTCCCCTCCTCTCTCCTCCCCTCCCTTACCTTCTCTTCCCCTCCCCACCTCCCCTTTTATTCAGATGTCTACCTGCAACTTGCTTATGCCTGACAAAGGGCTCAGGTCCGAAACATGACCATATAACTATTTACGGCGCGGAAACAGGCCATGTCGGCCCTTTGAGTCTGCACCGGTTCACTTGAACAATTCCACTAACTCAACCCTCCTGCTCTCCGCCCATAACCCTCCAATGCCTTTACTTTTTATAGATGCTGAGCGACCTGCTGGATTTCTCCAGCCCTTTCGTGTATTGCACTATAACCACAGCATCTGCCAACTTTCCAGTTTAACTTCACCAGGATGTTGCTGTTTCTGCAGGGCTTAAGTCTTTAATCTCGAGCGAAGGAGGCTGAGGCATAAGGGTTACACAACTATGAGGAGCATGGATAGACTGAATGCTCACAGTCTTCTCTTCCAGTACATGATTCTGGAGTTAAACAAGGGAATCTGTAGTCTCTAGGGTTGGGTGCAATACACAAATGTGTTGGAGAAACTCAGCAGGTCACACAGCGTCCATTGGAAGTAAAAAGTGACCAACGTTTCAAGCCTGACCTTTCTCCAGCATTTGCATATTTCTGGCATTGACACTTTCTGGTTCTGGTGATTTTCAGGTTTTCTTTTGTTGCCCTGTTTACACATCCCCTAGGCCTAGACCCAGCGTTACTCCTCAGGAACTGACTTTATTCCTCCCCTCTTCGTTTCATGCATCATTTATCCGATGCCTCAGCACCCTCCACGTAATTCAGAAAGCATCTCTGCCAATGGCCGAAGTGCGTGCCGGCTCCAGGATTTCTGGGGTCGATCTCCAGCCTGTCTGGTCGCAGCACATGGCTAAGCCACAGTCTCTGGTCCCTTAGGTGTAGCAAGGGCGGACCTTGGGGTACGGGAGCTGTTGGTAGAGCCTCTGTGGGGCTTGTGTCTGTTGGAGGAGTAACCTGAGTGCTTGGGAATGTTGGCTGAGTCTCTAGCTTTGGGACGTTTGCAGCAGGCTTAGGGGGAATCCCAGCGGTAGCATCAGGTCTCCGTGGTACTGGGGAAACTGCTGCTGGGGGAGTGACGGTAGCGGTGTCTGCTTTCCCTGGCTCTGGAGTGGTCTGGAATTCTGCGCATACATGGCGATCAGGAGCACGACTGGTGGAGATCCTTCCACCCACGCTTGTAGTGGCCCCTTTCTGTTTGGACCGGGGTTGTCGGCGGCGCCTGTACCGGCGAACCCACGGGCAGGCAGGGCTCTTGGCTGTTTCTTACTTGCCCTGTCATACTTCTGTGGTCTTCCCCACATTCCGCCATGATTCCAGTACAACGGTCCCTTGCCGTCTCTGTTTTCGGATGCACGTGTGCGCTGGTCGTCCCTGGATTCCATTCCTCAGGAAGAGTCTCCAGGTGATGGAGCAGAAGCAGCTTCCATCCTAGTAGCTATCGGATTAGTTTATTAAATTGTACTGACAATAACCACACAATTATAAGACAGCTTTAATAAACTAATATGTACACTAAGAGGTCTTGTCTCTCTGCAAGACAAAGCTCTGGACTGGTTTATATTCAAGGTCACCACGATGACCCCTGGTGACCTAGTGGAGTAATTACATATCACCACAAACTCAATTCAATCCAATTCAAATGAAAGCTGCCAGCTTCACATCAATGAATGAGTTGTTGGAAGGGATAGTTGTGAAGTTTTCTTGCCATTTAAATAAAGGCACTAATCCATTTATTACAGACAGGTTCTGCTCTTCAGCAAGATTTTGGCTTGAAAGCACAGACAAGCTTGTTAGCACACTGATTACTCATTTCACTGTGGGACGCCAGCTCCAAGGTTCCACACGGAAGGCTCATTGCCAGCATCACATTCTGAAGATCGTGCTAACATCCTTTTTTTGAAATCTGAGTGGAGAAATTTGTCACGATGCAATCCACAAACTTGAACATTACCAATACCTGGCTGAAATGAGTGACAGAATCATTTGTTCCAGATAAATGTCCATTCAGCCTGTAATTCTGTTCTAGCACTTTAATTACAGCGCACAAAATGCTGGGGAAACTCAGCAGGTCATGTTGGCATCCATAGGAAGTAAAATGTTTTGGGCCTGAGCTCTTTGTTGCAATTTCAAACTTCAGGCACATTCTGGAATGAAAAGGTGTGGGAAAGGGGCAGGAGCACATGCTAACAGCTAATAGGTGGATACAGTAAAAACACAATGCTCGAGGAACTCAGCAGGTCATACAGTGTCCTTTATATAGCAAAGATAAAGCCTGAAATGTTGGTGATGTATCTTTATTTTTGTTATATAAAGGACACTGTTTGACCTGCTGCGTTTCTCCAGTGTTGTGTTTTTACTTTAACCACGGTGTCTGCAGAATTTTGTGTTTTATTATAGGTGGAGACAGGTGGGAAGGTAGCAGAGAAAGAAGTAATAGGGGAGAGGGCTGAGAGCTAAGAAGGGTAGCTCCCTGATAGGGAACCAAAATGTTGAGTGCCTTTACTTCCTATGGATGCTGTGTGACTTCCTGAGTTTCTACAGGACTTCTGTGAACTGCACACGACCCCAGAACCTGCAGATTTCTTGTTTACCTCTAATTGGTCTCTTTTCTAGGTTTCAGAATGTTGGCGTTTTTTTAATATAAAAGAATGATGGAGAATGGGGGTCATGGGAGATAACAGGCCAAAGAGATGAGATGAGGAGCAACTGTGACCTAACTGGAGTTTTCAGAAGTTGTACCATGACTTAATGAGGCAAGAAACTTAGATACCTTCTTGATCGCTTGATTTAACAGTCCGTCAACTTCGAGGGATTAGAATTTACGCACGGGAATAGGCCCTTCCAGCCCACAATCCTATGACGCCAAAAGACCCCAATTAATTGAAGGGTGGATGGAAACCAAAGTGCCCATAAGAAACCCACGCAGACACAGGGGGAAGGTACAGACTCCTTACAGACAGTGGTGGATTCAAACCTGGGTCACTGGCGCTGTAATAGTGTTGCGCTAATCTCTTCACTAACTGTGTGGTACTCAACCTTGGTGCTTATTCCCGCAGTTCAGGCATCCTATCACTGATCTCCATCAGGAACCTCCTCTGCATTGGCCAATCCAGAGAACATCACCATATCAGGGAAGGATGAGGTGAAGAAATTCTGTTCTCAGTTTCATGTGGTAAATGGACAATATGTTATGGTTGGGTATCAGTATCGTATCCACGTCCTGCAATTCATTTCTTTGACCTCTCAGAACACTGATACTCGTGACCCTGGGAACTTGCTGCCATTCTGAAAACTCGACCAAACTTCTGCAGAGGCATTGTAGAAGTGTACTGATTGGTTGCAGGTCTGCCTGGTTTGGTAACTCCACAGTTCAGGAATGCAAAAGGTTCTAAAGTGTAGCCAGGTTCACTATAGAATCTGACCTCCCATCCATTGTAGAGATCTATGTGAAGCCCTGCCTCCAGAAGGCAGCCAAAACCATCATGGATCCCATCAGCCTGATTACAACCTCTTTTCACTGCTACCTTCTGGCAGAAGGTACAAAAGTCTGAAGAGTAGCACCTCTCTCGGTTGAAGAACAGTTTCTTTCCATCAGCCATCAGGCTCTTGAACCTCCTCTTGTTAAACGAGTTATGGGTTGCTCCAGCAGCATAAAAGGACCAACTGAACTATTGCAATGCCACTTTTTCTTGCACTTTGACAACTGTAATTATTTGTTATCTAACTATCTTTTGTATTTATTATTTCTTGGCAATTTAAAAGTTTACCATTGGAGTTTATTTTAATGAAGTGCTTGTTCAGCTGCAGCAAGTAAGAATTTTATTGCAGATGTACATTGTTCAAAGACAATAAACTCATCACCCTTATCATTGAAGAAGACCATGGCTGATCTGCTTGTCATTCCCACCTACCCTGATAATCTCCCATGCCTTTGGTAATCAAGAATTTACCACAAGTACAGAAGGAACTGCAGTGCTGGAATGGGGAACATCGCTTAATCTGCTGGAGGAACTTAGTGGGTCGAGCAGCATCAGTGGGAGTAGAAGAATGATCATTAGTCCAGATACTCAAAATGTTTACCACGCTTTTCTCTCCCAACTCATTGTATTCCTCCGGAAGAATGTACCTGCCTCTCTTTCAGACTTCGCTCCTCCCATCTTTCACAGGCATTTCCCTCTTTGAAACAGCGTCATGAAATCTTCTATATCCTGTTGAGGGAGTACAAACAATACCTCCAGCAAAATCTCTTCCCCCTCCGTGCAGAACTGGGAGGGTCAGATGCATCCCGTGTCCCTTGAAGTTGGACCTGAGCAGGCACACCCAATATAGGGTGTACAAAGATTGTATAAAAACTAGGTAAGAAAAGAAGAGCTTGCAAGAGGTTCTGATAGAGCTTGAGAAAATTACGCGATTCCCAGGAAAGAGCTTAAGAAAGGAATGAGGACAGCAGGAAGGGGCCATGAGAAGGCCTGGGCCAGCAGAATTTAGGAAAACCCCAGGCATTCTGCAAGTATGTGAAGAACGAGAGGATGAGTTGTATTGTGGAGTTGGAGGAGGTAGAGAATGTCCTTAGAGTTGCTGTGCAGGTTGTTAAGAAGATGTACAATGCGTTGGCCTTTATTAACCGTGAGCTTGAGTTGAAGAGCTATGAGGTAATGTTGCAGCTATACAAGACCTTACATACAATATTGTGTTCAGTTCTGGCCACCTCACTATAGGAAGGATGTGTATGCTGTAGAGAGGGAGCAGAGGAGATTCACAAGGATGCTGCCTGGATTGGAGAGCATGGCTTCGGAGGATGGGTCAAGTAAACTTGGTAAAAACACACCTAAATGCTGGAGAATTCAGCCGGTCTTTTCAGTGTCCATAGAAAGCAAAGATATATTGCTGCCATTTCAGGCCTGAGCCCTCTTTCAAGGAATAACCAGAATGAGCCAGAAGCAGGAAACCTCAGAAAGTTTCAGAATTCAGACAGTGCCAGCTGGGGGGAGGAATCCAGACCAACAAAGGGTGTTCATTGGATATGATAATAGGCAAGGTGAGAATTTATCACATTTGTGTGAAAGGAGACAAGGAAGGGAGAGGGAGAGACAGAGCTGGGGAACATGATGGGGAAGAATGGTGGGGGTGGGTGGTGTTTAAGGACAGCCAGAGAAATTGATGCTAATGCAATCTGGTGGGAGGGTGCCCAGTTGGAAAATGAGGTGTTGTTCCTCCATTTTGCAGGTGGTCTCACTCTGGCAATGCATGAGACCATGGACAGACATGTCAGCAAGGGAATGGGATGGGGAATTGAAATGGGTGTCCACTAGGAGATCCACGCTAAGGCAGAGGACAGAGCCAAGGTTCTCCACAAAGTGATCTCCCAGGGTTCAGGTCCGAAACGTCGGCAATGCATCTTTGCTTTTTATTGGCACCGAAAAGACTGACTGAGCTCTTCCAGCCTTTTAGTGCGTTTTACTGCAATCACAGCGTCTGCAGATTTCCGTGTTTCACTGAGTGAACTCGGTCTTTGGAGCGACAGAGGATGAGGTGTGACCTGATCGAGATGTACATGATAATGAGAGGAATTGATCATGTGGATAGCCAGAGAATTTTTCCTCGGACTGAAATAGCTAATGTGATGAAGCATAGTTTTAATGTGCTTGGAGTAAGTACAAGAGGGCTGTAAGAGGTAAATTCTTCACTCAGAGAGTGGTGGGTGCACGTAATGCACTGTTGGCAATGATGGTGGAGGCAGGTACAATAGGATCTCTTAAGACACTATTAGAGAGGAACATGGAACTGAGAAAAATGGAAGGTTTTGCAGAAAGGAAATTCTAGGCAGTAGGCTATCCTGAACACTATGGGCCAAAGGGCCTGTACTGTGCTGTAGATTTCTATGTTTTATGATCCACTGATGCAGAACCGATAGGGGCACACCATCCTCGCCATCTCCTTCAGGATTTTCCTGTTTAAGTCAGTAATCTATTCTTGCTACTCACTTCCTTTTGATTTTGCTTCCCACACATTCCAGTAAGGGCATGGGAATTCCTGTTCCCTATGGTCAGGAGTTGGTGTGTCATGGACAAAGAAGTACTAACACAATTAGATCTTACACACCCAGTGCTATAAGCTGGGGATCAAACAATAATTTTCTGTTAACGCTGGCTGGTTTACATTTCATTTCCCTGCTTCTTTTTAGTTTTAACTCTTCAAAAACTCCTTTTTGTCAGCTTTATATATAAATTCTACAAGTGTATTCTCCAAATGTAAAAGTCGATAGAAAGAAAATCAATGAAGCAGCACATATCCATTCCTGCTCTCTCCTGTTCAAGTTTAACTTGGTCCATCACAAGATGCCCACTCTAGTGAGAAGGGTTCTTCTGCGAGCCAACTCAAACATTCATTCTGCTGTGTGAAGTAGAGGAACGACAACACAATTACAGAGTTACAATGAAAAAGGTCAATAAGGACCAAGCAGGGGCAGCGTGAGACCGTCACGAGGTTCATTCAGGAACCTGATGGCTGTGGGGACGAAATTGTCTTTAAGCCTGTAGGTGCACACTTTCCTCTCCTCTGTGGGTGGAAGGAGAAGAGAGTGTGTCTGGGGTGTGACGGTTGATCAGTACACTGGCTGCCTTTCCCAGGCAGCAGGAGATGGAGATGGAGTGCGGTGAGGGGAGGGATGTTCTGAGCTTCATTCATTCTTGCGATCTTGAGCAGAGCAGCTCCTGTCCCTCGCTTTGATGCATCCAGCAAGTTTGCCTTTGGTGGTGCATCTGTAGTTGCTGAGGGACAAGGTGGGGGTGGGGGGCATAGCAAATCTCTTGATAGTCTCTTCTTAATCTGCTCCCACTGCCCTTTCAGTGAGTGTACCTCAGGTTTTAGCTACTTTCTTGTTGTTGTACTATTGCATATTATGCTCTCTGGTCACTGACCTCCTGCCTGCCACACTCACCATTAGGAAATAGGCTTCATTTTCATTCTTCCCACCAAATTCGATGAGTACAATGGGCCCACATTATACTCCTTGGAGGCACAACACCAGCGAGCTGGGTTTGAAACCAGTGCTATCTGTAAGGAGTTTGTACATTTTCCCTGTGTACTCTGATTTCCATCCACCCGCAAAAATACATGGGGTTCATTGGGTGGAATTGGCTTCATACGCATTTGTAAATAAATTTAAAAGTATCTTATTTAACCTATCTACTGTATGTTCACTAGTAGTCTTTCCCCTTGACACATGGTGTGTCATTAAGCAAATTGAACAACCACTCCTTTTGTATCACTCGTACAAATAGTAGTAAAAGTTGAAACTATGGCACCGATCTCCGTGGCACCAATTTTGGTGACACTGATTTCTAAGGCACCCATCTCAGTGGCATCGATCTCCGAGGCACTAATGATATTCCATTTTCCGGACTGCAGAATCAGATTTTACTCTGGCCTCGAAAAATGTCAGTGACCCCCTGCTTTTTCTCAGAATCGCCATTCGGCTGATTGTTAGATCACACAAGTAGAACGTTTACTTTCGACAATTGTGCCCAGTTAGAGCTGAGAAGGCGAATGATTGGATTGGAGAACCTTACAACACGACAATCTGCAAACCCTGTGATTACAGTTTACATAAAAATGCTGGAGTAACTCAGCAAGTCATGCAGCACAACACAAAGAGCCGGGGCCATGAGCCCCTTGTGTCTTGAATTTGTTTTAATACAGGCCATCATACGTTAATTAAGTGTTGGGGCTAGCATAAATGCTGCTCAATCATGAAATCAATTTCACACAGTCACAGGGCAGGGCGAGCATAGGATAGGCTCGAATTATGAATATATATGATCTATCTCATGTATATATTGTCTCTTTTAGCTTAATTCAATTAGTTCAATGTAGTTTTTCTTTATAGGTACCTGTTTGACAGCAGCAAGTAAGATTGTCAGTGCATATGTATTATGTGTATGACCATAAACTCAATCATTATCAGGTAAAACTTCCTCCACTCACATTGTCTCACTATATGCTCCCAGGGGAGTTAGATACAGAGCAAAAGGTTCCTCTGCACTGTCCCATCAAACCTTCTCCGGGCAGGGACAGCAGATGTTGGACATAAACTCCCTCAATGTGTCCAATAGATAGTCCCAGATGGCACAGGTTAGCTGCAGAGTTGATGCCTCTCCATATTGACCTTCCAAAAATTCCCAAGGCAGGTTAGGCACAGGGAATGTTGTCTCTGCACCATCCTCTCACACACACCCAGGGCGAGGATAGCGTTGGTAAGACCCTGAGTGAAACTCCCTCTACACTGTCCCAACACATGCATGCACGCACACACACACACACACACACACACACACACACACACACACACACACACACACACACACACACACACACACACACACGTATGTACGTATGTACGTATGTACGTACGGGTATGTGAAGAGTAAAGCTCCTTGACATTGTCCCAGCAGACACTACCAGGACATGGGGGAGTATTGGTTAGACACAGAGCAATTCTCCCTCTACACTGTCCCATCACATACTCCCAGAGCAGTGAGAGCTCAGGTTAGATATGGAGCAAAGCTCTCTGCATTGTCTCAGCACTCACTCTCAGGACACAAGACAACATGACTTAGACATACATGCCCAAGGTAAATACCAGTTAAGAGTAGGATTCTGTTCCTTTCCTTTTCTATCAGTGCCTCAGGCGCCCACCACAATAGTTTCCCATCGTAGTTTGGAAGCACAACTGCCAAATTAATTTTTGAATGAAATTTGCTCACCTCTTTTGAAATCACTGTCAGCTGTTTGGTTCAGTTCTTGCAGTGCAGTTTATATCCAAAAATAAAGACCAAATCAAGGGAAACTAATATCTGTCGCAGAGTGGAGTAATTGTACTCAGATCTCACCCTATGTGGTCACGATGCATGCTCCTAGTCTCCCAGAGACTGTGACAGGAGGGACCCAGCCTGTTTGCCGTTCTCTCATTTCCTGCCATTGTCCAACACATTGGTGATATCAGAGCAGAGAACTGAGAGTGTCGGAAACCAGATAAATTGAGTGCAATTATCCTAAAGTAGCCTCTTGACTTCCAAAAAAATAACCTAAGTAGCATTTTTGATGTGGTTGAAGAAGCTTGCTGAATGAACTAAGAGAGGCGGGGGGACCTCATTTAATTTAAATGTAGTCACAGCTCCAGTGACCCAGGTTTGATACGATACCAAACTCCGGTATTATTCAGAATCAATATTTATTGTCATGAACCTGTCCCAAAATTCATTGCTCTGCAGGAGCATTACGGTCCAAATATTGCTATAAAATGCATTTAAAAATAAATAAATTAGTGCAAAAAGAAGAGTGGTTCATTGGGGATTCAGAAATCTGATGCCGCTGGGTGTTCATCCTCAGGCTCCTGTATCACTTCCTGATAGTAGCAGTGTGAAGAGGGCATGGCCTGGGTTGTGAGGGTCATTGAGGATAGAGGCTGGTTTTTTAAGACACCCTTGTAGATGCCCCTGATGGAGTGAAGACTGATGTCCATGATGGCGCTGGCTGAGTACTCAACTCTCTGTAGTTTTTTTTCCTGTCCTGTGCATTGGCACCTCCATACCAGACAACCAATCAGAATGCTCTCCACAGTACACCTGTAGAAATTTGCAAGTCTTTGCTGACATACCGAATCTCCTCAAACTCCTCACGAAATATAGACGTTGGCAAGCCTTTGTCATGAATGTATCAACATGGAGGCACCAGGACAGATCTTTAGAGATGTTGACACCCAGGAATTTGAAGTTCTTGACCGTCTCCACTGCTGACCCCCCTGATAAGGACTGGTCTCCCCCTTCTGAATTTCACAATCAGCTCCTCGGTTTTGTTAAGGTTGAGGACAAGGTTCCTCATTGCTGTTCGTGATTCTGGTGGTAACCATGATGTCATTGGCAAATATGTAGATGGCATTTAAAATCTGCATGTTCACTCCGTGATCTCACGGGTGCTCCCATTTTCATCCCACATTCCAAGCGTGTGTATAAGTGAGTGAGCAAGATTGAAGGGAATGTGGAAGAGGGTAAATTATAGGGAAAGTTAGATGGGGAGACAAAACAGACTTGATGGGCTGAAAGGCCTCATATTGTAAGCAAAGCAAGTATGGATATGAGACAAGTAAATTGTGACCAGAAGCTATCTTTGTGTTTATAGTATCACTTTTAACCATTATTTTAGGGAAATGAACAATGTCTCCACTACTGGAAAGTAAAATATGGCCCAGACCACGTTCGTGAGCAATTTTTGGGCCTCATATCTAAGGGAGGATATATTGCTGTTGGTGAATCTGTGCAGTTCTTTGCCACAGATGGCCCTGCAGTTCAAGTCACTGGGTAGATTTTAAAGAGTTAACAGCGTCAAATGTTACAAAAGAAGGCTAGAGAGTGGAGTTGAAAGGCAACAAGTTCCACAGATTCACCACCTGAATAAATTTCTCCTCTCCTCTGTTCTATGGAGATATCCTTTTATTCTATGCCCTCTGGTCCTAGACTCTCCCATTACTGGAAATGTTTTCTCCATGTCCACTCTACTCAGGCCTTTCAATATTCTATAGGTTTCAATGAAGCCCCTCTTTCATTCTTCTAAACTCCAGTCAGTCCATCAAACACTCCTCATGCATTTAAGCCTCTGATCTCTGGGATCATTCTCGTAAACTTCCTTTGGACCCTCTCCAAATTCAGCACATTCTTCCTCAGATACGGGCCCCAAAATGGCTCACAATCCTGCAAATGTTGAATGTCCATGAGTCACTTGCTATGGAATTCCTAGCCCCTGATCTCCTTCTGTCGTCATGGTATATATCATCAGAAGAGAGAAGAAAGGCCATTGAAAGGAAGACTAGGTCACCCTTTTATGATGTCAACCAACCTCTGCCCATGTTCCTCACTCCCAAATCTCTTTGCTTCTTTTTAAAAAAAAAAAATTTATTTACATTTTTAAAGCCAAACACGCATCAACAAAAGCAAATAAAAATCCGAATAGAGAGTAAAAATAATGATCTATGATACATGATGGCTATAATTCCCCAACTCTCCTGTGTGAAGTTTATAAGAGGAAGTCCAAAAGGAAAAGAGAGAAAGAAAGAAAGAGAGAAAGAGGGATTGTCGGGGATCCATCGTCTACACCACGTTTCATATTTTCATGATTTACTTGGATCTCAAGGGGACGCAAATGAACTCGTGAGTGAGTTGGGGTACAATTAATAGTTTGTTCCATATTTTTAAGAGCATGCCATTTTTATTTCATAGGTTAGATATAATCTTCTAAAGGGGAATACAGCTATGCATTTCCACATTCCAACAGGCCGCATCTAGATGGGAATTAGTCTTCTGAGTAACCTCTCTACATTTTCTGGCCACTGCCAATGCGATCTTGACAAATATTGTTTGATGTTGGGACAACCTCATTCTAGGTCTTACAGCAGCAATATTCCCCACCAAGTTCTGGGTTCTGTGGAAATTAAATTCCTGTATTTGCTTCTTGAACTCATTTATTCATCAGTTCAGTGACATCCCTTAGTTTAAGAACCTATTAACTTCCCCACTCCTCTAGCCCCATGACTTTTCTTCTTAGTTAACTTCCTTATTTTGAACTTGTGTCTCCAGTCTCGTCAGCATATACTCGGCGCTGGAGGAAGGTTGAGAAACAATACCTACTTCGATGTGCAAATTGGTGAAAGAAAACCAGCAAGAAGCTGTTGGGTCATGACAGGGTAGATGTCAAGATGCTTCTACCGGTGGGTGGAATGAGGTTTCAAGATAAGGGGCTAGTCATTTGAAACTGGACTACCGAGACATTTATTTCTTACATTTGGCGGTGAAACTCAGGAATGCTCCACCCCAGAGAGTTGTGGAGGTTGGATCATTGGAAGATTTTAAAGTGGAGTCGATCTTAACTTCCCTAATATTGACTGGGACACGCTCAGTGTCAGAGTTCAGGTGGGGCAGAGTTAGTAACATGCATCCGGGAAGGTTTCTTGAAACAACATGTCAGAAGTACAATGATAGAAGGGGGTCTATTCAACCTTATATAGATGAATGACATGGCCAGGTGAACAAATTTTAATTGGGGAGCACTTGGGAAATAGTGATCTTAATTCTGTAAGTTTTAAGAGAGTAATGGACAAGGACCTTGGAGAGAAGTGCTAATCTGTGGAAGGATAATTATAACAGTATTGGCAGGAGTTGAGGAGCGTAGGTTGGGAGGGACTGTTTGAGGGTAATTTGAGGGTCATTTGATTAGAGTTTAGAATAACTCAAAACGGTCAACCAGTTTACATATCTCGGCTGCACCATTTCATCAGATGCAAGGATCGACAATGAGATAGACAACAGACTCGCCAAGGCAAATAGCGCCTTTGGAAGACTACACAAAAGAGTCTGGAAAAACAACCAACTGAAAAACCTCACAAAGATAAGCGTATGCAGAGCCGTTGTCATACCCACACTCCTGTTCGGCTCCGAATCATGGGTCCTCTACCGGCACCACCTACGGCTCCTAGAACGCTTCCACCAGCGTTGTCTCCGCTCCATCCTCAACATCCATTGGAGCGCTTACATCCCTAACGCCGAAGTGGGCTGATATCACCTCAAACCGTGCATCTTGGCGCCTCACAGTTTGGCGGGCAGCAACCTCCTTTGAAGAAGACCGCAGAGCCTACCTCACTGACAAAAGGCAAAGGAGGAAAAACCCAACACCCAACCCCAACCCACCAATTTTCCCCTGCAACCGCTGCAATCGTGTCTGCCTGTCCCGCATCGGACTTGTCAGCCACAAACGAGCCTGCAGCTGACGTGGACTTTTTACCCCCTCCATAAATCTTCGTCCGCGAAGCCAAGCCAAAGAAGAAGAAGAGAATAAGCATGAACCCATGAACATGCAAGATAACGATTTCAACACAGACAATGTGATTGCAATAGTAAAAACACAATGCTGGAGAAACTCAGCAGCTTGCACAGTATACATAGAAACATAGAAACATAGAAGATAGGAGCAGGAGTAGGTCATTCGACCCTTCGAGCCTGCTCCACCATTCAATGAGATCATGGCTGATCTTAAAGTTCAGCACCCCTTCCCCGCCTTCTCTCCGTAACCTTTAGTACCCTTATACTGAAGAAATAGATCTAATTCCCTCTTAAATATATTTAATGAACCTGCCTCTACTGCCCTCTGTGGTAATGAATTCCACAGATTCACCACCCTCTGGGTAAATAAATTCCTCCTCATCTCGGTCCTAAATGGTTTGCCTATTATCCTCAAACCATGGCCCCGGGTTCTGGATTTTCCCATCATTGGAAACATCCCATCTGCATCCATTCTGTCCAGTCCTGCCAGAATTTTATATGTCTCTATGAGATCCCCTCTCAATCTTCTAAACTCCAGCGAGTACAATCCCAATTTGCGCAATCTTTCCTCATAAGTCATTCCTGCCATTCCAGGTATCAGCCTGGTGAATCGCCTCTGCACTCCCTCCATTGCAAGAACATCCTTCCTTAGATAAGGTGACCAAAACTGCACACAATACTCCAGGTGGGGTCTCACCAAGGCCCTGTACAGCTGCAGTAAGGTATCCTTGTTCCTAGACTCAAACCCTCTTGATATGAAGGCCAACATACCATTTGCCTTTTTAACCACCTGCTGTACCTGCATGCTTGCCTTCAGGGACTGGTGTACAAGTACCCCTAGGTCTCTCTGCACTTCCCCATCTCTTAATCTATTGCCATTCAAATAGTAATCTGCCCTCCGGTTTGTATTACCAAAGTGGATAACCTTACATTGATCCACATTGTAGTGCATTTGCCATGGATCTGCCCAGTCCCTCAATTTATCCAAATCACACTGGAGCTTCCTGACCCTCTCTTCCATGCACACAACCCCTCCTAGCTTAGTGTCATCTGCAAATTTGGAGATATTACATCCAATCCCCTCATCCAGATCATTAATGTAAATTGTGAACAGCTGGGGTCCCAGTACAGATCCCTGTGGCATCCCATTGGTCACCGCCTGCCACTCAGAAAATGAGCCATTTATCCCAACTCTCTGTCTTCTACCTGCCAGCCAGTTCTCAATCCACATCAATACTTTTCCCCCAATCCCATGAGCCTTGATTTTGTAAGCCAGTCGTTTATGCGGGACCTTATCGAAGGCCTTTTGGAAGTCCAAAATCTTCTATTATTTAAGAAAGATAAAGATACGTAACAAATGTTTGGGCCTGAGCCCTTTATCATGGTATGATCAATATATAGGCAGGTACCTGAATAAAATGGCATGGGGAGGGCAGGGGGAGGAGCACAGGTCCATAGGCATGAGGTCATAAGTTCATAAGTTCACAGGCATGAGGTCATAGGTCCACAGGTCCACAGGCATGAGGTCAGAGATGGATAAGGGAAGGCGGTCACAAGAGGGAGGGCATTGGATGGACCATAGAGGGGAAGAGATGGGGGGCTTGCGAAGCCAAAGGTTGGAGGGTGTAGTTAAGGGCTGGGAGGTCAGTGAAAGGCAGGGGAGGTCAACAGGAAATGAGAGAGTCCAAGGGCCAGGACGGTGGGAAAAAAGTGAGAGCTCAAAGGAGGTGATCAGGGAGAGATGTGAGGGGCTAGGAAGGGAAAGGAGTGAGGTGGGGGGGTGGGGAATGAGTCTATGGAATGCATCAAATTTAAATTTTATATTTAGGCATACAGCAATGCAACAGGATATTTCGAGGCCGTTTCGCCCAATTTACACCCAATTAACCTACACCCCCATAACTTTCGAATGGTGGAAGAAACCAGAGCCCTCAGGGAAAACCCATGCAGACACTGGGAGAACATACCAACTCCTTACAGACAGCGTGGGATTTGAACCCTAGTCCCAATTGCTGGGACTGTAAAGGTGTTGTGCTAACTGCTACACCAACCTTGCCGCCCAAGTGGAGGAATCAAAAGAACCAGCCTTGTGGATGCTGAGGTTGGTGTGTGAACTGGTGAGGGAGTCGACTTGGATGCGATAATGGGGGTGATCAGGACCAAGGCAAGCCAACTGCGTACATGGAGGCTTCGGGGGCTCCGGAGCATAGGTGGCCGGGAGTGTGGTGAGCAGCAGAGACATCAGGAGGAACGCTCTGTGGGTAGTGGGAGCTCTGGCCAGTGGATGCCAAGACAGGATGAGAGCTTGTGCCTGATGGCCAGTTTGGGGAACTTTTATAACAAGAAATATTGTAGATTTAGTCAATAAGAAAAACAAATACACATAAGCCCTCAGATCTGAAATTCGACAGGACCCTTAGGAAATGAAAAAAAAAAGCCAAAGAAAGGGCTGCATCAAAAAATTAGGACTAAAAAGTGCCATGAAATGTCCTTAGCAAGTAGGATGAAGGAGAATCCCAAGGCATTTTCTATGTTCATTAAAGGCAAGAGGAGTAGCTGGGAAAAGGATAGATTTAGTTTAGAGGGAATTTATGACTGAAACCAGAGGAAATGGGTGGGCCTAAATGAACACATCACATGGATATTCACCGGGAGAAGGTCATGGATGATGGTTAGATAAGGGAGGGACTTGTTCATATCAAGATGGAGGGAAATGCTGGAAGTATAGGAAACACTGATAAGTCTCTTGCGGCTTGATGGGGTCTATCCCAGGATACCGAAGGATGCAAGAAAGGAGATTGCTGGTGCGTTTGATTGTGATCTGTGTGAGCTCTTTCACCACTTATGAGCTCCTACAGAACTGGAGAAGAGCCAACATTGTTCAAGAAGGGCCATAGGGATTATCCAGGAAATGATAGGATGTAGACCCTCACTACAGGGGAAAGGAAATTATTGGAGAAGACTCTGAGGAACAGAATTTACTCATATTTGGAAAAGCCAAGACTTATTCGCAGTAGTTAGTATGGTTTTACGCAGAGGAGGTCTTTTTTGAGGTCATAGAAGGGGTTAGCCAAATGGATTCCAGGGATGAGAGACCTTAGTAAAAGAGTCACAGAGTCATCCACCCCAATGTCTGATATTCCCTCCTGCTTTAGTCCCATTTGCCCATATCAGACCTAGCCCCTTCGAATCCCTTCTCATCTGTGTTGATAGCCAAGCATTTCTTAGAGGACACTAACAAACCTGCCTTCACCACTTTGTCTGGAAGTTTGTTCCATGTGCCCACCACCCTCTGAGTGAAGAACTGCCCCTCATGGCCCTTCTAAATCCCAGCCCTATCACCTTAATGTTCTGTGGATCAACTGGAGAATCTGGGATTGTTCTCCCCAGAATAATGGAATTTGTGAGGGGCTTTGACAGTGTAACGAGTCCATAAATCCAGCAGCAATAGATATCCACCAAGACTTAAACAAAAGTTGCTTTTAATTATCTTTAAACATGAAAATAGAATCACACTTTATCTTATCACTATTGACTTAACTAATCTAACTTAATCACCTTCTAATTCTAAGATCATGTCTATGTAATGCATACGTTCAGAAAAGTTCTTTGGTTCACAGTCCAATCTCACTTCTCATTCTTCCAAGTTCACTGGTTGCAGGCAATTTTTATACTGTGCACAGAATATTAAGTTCACCAGGCTTTGGTGCTTGAAAGGTAAATGGTTACCACTCAGGAAGGTTCTTGTTGGTTTTCAGAGAGAGATTTGTTGTTCGCTGGACACCACAACTGATTCCTTTTTAATCAGCCACTTCAGTGTCTTGCCGAAGAAACTTGCTTCATCAGGGTTTTCCAGATGATAACCTCTTTCTTTCAGGTCATCACAGAGTTCCTTTTTGTTTCTCTTATTTCAAGTGAAACATTATACAGCCAGTCCTCTCCTCTTGCATGAACCACAAAGGTTTTGACCAGGCTGAACTAAGCACTCACAACCCATCTTCCAAATGGGGTTTTCCACAAGCTTGCCAGCTTGTCCTGTTCTAGTCCCAGCTGCTGCTGCTGACTGTAAAGCTGTAGAACTAATCTCTCTCTCTGTCTCTCTGTCTCTCTGTCTGTCTGTCTCTCTCTCTCTCTCTCTCTCAGGGAGAAAGCCTGTTGACTCTCTCTGCTTGCAAAACCATATAACCCTCTTAGAACAGTAAGTTCCCCTCCAGACAATCTGCGGCTCCGACAAGATCTTTCACCTGTTGCCTTTTTGTAAACAACAATCCGTTAGTGAAGTCTCTTGGGCACTCTCCAAAGCTTTTGCAAAGGCTGTTGTCTAGCATGAGCAGAGCTCCAGTATTTTAAATAAGATCTGTTTTAAAGTGTTTGTATGTGACCTACACTAACAAACCTGCCCCAATGTATCTCCCAAAAACATATCTGTATTCTGTCACAACAGAATATGAAGGGTCAAGGCAATATTTGGAGAGAAACCTCCCTCTTAGTGAAGAGACCAAATAATTTAGGATGAAATTGATTAAAATTAACATCAGAATTATTTTTATGCCAGGAATGTCTATGGTGTGGATGGAAAAACTGGGAGAAGTCATAGAAACAGATTCATTTCCAGCATTCTGGAGAAGCATCATGAAGAAAAAAATTTGAAGGGCAGAGACTAGAGATGGGAGCTACAGGATTGTTCGTGCAAAGAGCTAACACAGATGCAATGGGATGGATGGACCCCAATCACCATTCTGTGGTTAAATGGAAAAGATTTTGCACAGAGCTATCAGAAAAAGTGACCTTGCCACTTGAATTATCAGCCTGCATCCAGAAAGCAAATCTCTGTCAACATTGATTTAGTGGAAAGCTAATGGGATAACTTCAGCAGCCAATGTAAAGTCACAGGAGTCTATCTCTCCTGGGTCGATAGAGCAATAAGGAGCCTGTATCTACTCAGAATGAGATCAGTTCCCGTTAGTGACAGCTGAAGGGAAAAGGTGTTGATCTGAACTTTTTCTATTTGGTTGGAACTTAAAGAAATCTCTACAATCACCTTAAACGAGGAGAGAGAGAATGAGTGAGTGAGTGTGTGTGAGAGGGAGAGTGAGGAGAGATAGAGATACAGATAGTCCTATAGATAGAGAGAGGGGAGAGAGAGAGAGAGAGAGAGAGAGAAGAAAATTGCTAACTCTCTGAGGGCTTGTTGCACAGAACCCCAGTCAGCAGTCCGTTCAGTCAGACCACCGAGTCCACCGAGTGCCCATGCCTCAGGGGCCCTGCTGTCAGGATTACTCCATCCCTCTGCATACAGTGTTGGCCGAGCAATGGATTAATAATCAAAAGGCTTGCTCTTCCAATCCGAGTTAAAATACCATCATGCATGGAATTTAATTTCATTTAATAATCTGAAATCTGGATAGAAATCTTTGTCAAGATGATCACACAAACGGCCTATTTTTCCTGACGAACAGAAATGTCGGTTGCCCTTTACCTCCCATGGATGTTGCATGATCTGCTGAGTTTCTCCAGCATCTTTGTGTATCTCATAAAATATACCTGGGTCACCAATATCCTTCACTGGAGGAGTTCTGTTCTCCTTTCCCATATAGAGTCATAGAGATTCACAATTCCATATTGCTTTATTGTCAGTTCGTTGATGGCTATTTCCTTCAGTAACAAGTGTATCGCGTTGGATATAGGGGGTTGATGATCTATCAGAGGGCAGATGCTGGAGTTCAGTAGGAAAGGAAGAAGTGAGGTGGGGCCATAGTGATTGGAACATCCATGCTCAAACAGGGGGGCTTCTGAGGCTGCAGGGGAGACTCTAGGATGATGCATTGGCTCTCTGATGCCAGGATCCGGGATGTCTCTGAGAGGGAAGGGAAAGCAGTTGGTGGTTGTGGGCCTCATGATGCAGGTAAGAAGAGAGATATGGTCCTGTAGAATGAATTCAGGGAGTGAGGAGCCAAGTTAAAGCCTGACTTCCTGTGTTGGAATCTTTAGGTCTGGTTCAAACCATGTGCTGGTGAAGCAAGAAACAGGAAGATGGTGCAGTTTAATGTGTAGCTAAGGAGCGGGTGCTAGCGGGAGTTATTGAGATATTTGGATCATGGGGCTGTCTTCCACTGAAGATGGGAGCTGTACGGGAGGGGGAGGTTAAACCTGATCTGGAGAGAATCAATATCCTTGTGGGGAGGTTCACTGCAGCTACTGGAGAAGGTTGAAATGAGAAGGGCAGGGGGTGGGAAACTGAGCAGCAAATGGAAGAGTTGAGGGGATGGTAGATGCCAAGGCAGGCAAGGCTGAGAGGAAGGACAGGAAGGGATGGATGAATGGCCCAAATGAGGGACTGAAGCGTGTTTATTGTAATGCAAAGATGAACACGGAGCCTGGATCGGTACTGGATCAGAATTATGATGTCGTGGCTAATATGGAGACACGGCTGCAAGTGGGACGGGATTGGGAGCTCCATGTTCCTGAGATTTGTTATTTTAGATGGGAAGAGGTGAAGGGGTGGGTGGGTGTAGCATTGCTTATCAGGGAGAGTGTTACAGCTGCACTCAGAGAGGACCTAATGGTGGGCTTGACTATTGAGGCAGTGTGGGCAGAGATAAAGAAGGTGCAATCACACTGATGGAACTATGGGTTAGTACGGGATTACTTAAAGTGGTATGCGAGTGGGGAGAAAAAAGATTGAGAACCACTGGTGTAGAGAGTTATCAAAGAACACAGCAGGATATAGATTGGGTTCAGATATGGGCAGGGAATCTGGACAAGTGTAAGGTTCGGCACTTTGGGAAGTTAAATATAAGGGGAATGCCTACAGGTCATGATAGGACTCTGGAAAGAATTGATGTTCAGAGGGATCTGTGGGTCCAGAGTCCATAGCTCCTTGAAAGAATCCACAGACATAGATAGGATGGTAAAGAATGTGTATTGTATGTTTGCCTTCTTTGGGTGGAGCACTGAGTATAAAAGACATGTTGTAGCTATCTAAAACTTTGGCTAGGCTGCCATTACAGGGAAGGTAGGGAGCTTTGGAAAGGGTGCAGAAGAGAGATTTAACAGGATGTTGCCTGGTTCAGAGGGTGTGAGCTATGGGGAGAGGTTGAACAGACCTGGGTTGGTTTCTTCGGAGTGTCGGAGGCTGAGGGGAGACCCAATAGATGTGCATAAAATCATGAGAGGAATTGGGTGGTCGTGCAGAACTTTTCCCCAGAGTAAAAGTTCGCGCACAGTACCATGAGTTTCTTCTGGTCTGAGTTGATGACCTCAGCCTGAGTGTGGATGATTACCCCAATCGCATGTTTCCAGATCTCAAAGTGGGCTGGAGCTTCTGGGCATTGTGGGGTCGATATCCAGCTTCTCTCTGCTGAGAAACATCTCCATGGTTCTTTAAAATTAAGCTAATTAAATTGTGGTGCGTTGCAGTGCTGAACTATACACAAGGCTATGCATCCTTTCTGGCTCCGTGTGCACTACTCTTGACCGAGGGCTGGCCTGAGCCTTTATGTGGGGTCAGGTGATTGGCAGGGAGTAGGTGGAGCCCGGTTACCTCCCTACAGGTACAAGGGGCTTTCCCCTACAGTCGACAGTGCAGGAGTGCGGACAGGCGCAGGCAGTCACCGACAGTGGACACGTGTTTAAGGCGAGGAGAAGGAAGTTTCAGGGAGATGTGCAGGACAAAATTTTTACAGAGTGTGATGGGTGCCTGGATTGGGCTGCTGGTGGGAAGGGTGGAAGTAGGTACAATAGTAGTGTTTAAGATGCTTTGAGAGAGACACATGGAGGGATATCTATCAGGTGCAAGTTTTAGCTTGATTTTGACATCATATTCACCACAGACATGAGGGCTGAAGGGCCAGTTCCTGTGCTGGACTGTTCTATATTCTAGTTGGACATATAAATATAAAGGGACTACCTATCATGTACAAACAGGAAGTTTTTGTTTAAATTGGGCATCATGTTCAGTGCATACATCATGAGGCAAAGGGCCATTTCCTGCAGTGTTCTAGACTCAAGAAGCTGATTGGCCTCTTGGCTATCCAATCACATTGCCAAGTATATGACTGCCATGCAAAGTTGTATAAACTAGAAACAACATTGCTACACAGGGACAGAAACAGTGCGGTGACAATGGCCCAAGGGTTGAGGCTGGGGACCCTGTCCCTGAACATTGACCTCCAACCAAGGCAGCCTTTGTGTCGCGCCAAGTTCCTTTGTTCTCCCTTCCCATTGCTGTTCATCAACAGCTTCCTGTTTGGAAGTTGCCGCCAGTAACTCTTTCACAGCTGCTTCCTCTGACTGCTGAGCTGTTCAACAGTACAATCATTTTCATTTTTATAGTACCTTTGCCAGGATGGAACTCCCACAACGGATCTGGGTGAGCTGACACAGCTATTTCTTACTGCTCCTTCAGAGGATGGGGATTGAGTGACCATCGAGGAGTCAGCCAAGGATTTATTTGAGCAGCACCTTATTCAGTTTTGATTTAACGTTACTTGAATTGTAAGATTATATTGCTTAATGCAATGGATGACACAGCCACTCCCCCTTGCTGTTAAGATGCTGGGTCTAGTGTAATACACAGAAGTTTTGGAGAAACGCAGCATCTACAGGAGGTAAAGGGTAATCCAAGTTATGGCCTGGGCCCTTCGAAGCCATTCCTTGATGAAGGGCCCAGGCCCGAAACATTACTTATGAAATACGAATGTCTGGATTCACTGAGATTGTAGTAAAAACACACGGAAATGCTGGAGGAACTCCATATGAGTTAAAGATATATTATCCACACTTCGGGCCTGAGCCTATCTTAAGAACGCTGAGAGACCAGCTGAGTTCCTCTAGCATTTCCGTGTGTTTTTACCAAAATCTTAGTTACCCTTTACTTCCTACCAATGCTGCATGAGTTTCTCCAGTACATTTGAGTGTCCCCCTCTCTTTAGCACTGCCTGTCCCCTCTCTCCTTTCTCAACCTGATGCCTTTCCATTTCCCCTCCGTGGACGTGGCCTGAGCTGCTGAGATCATCCAGCAGTTTGTAAAACACCCATCACCCCTTCCATTGAGTCCTCTCCCCTACCTCTTGCCATCTGGCCAACATCCTTCTTAGAGTCATGGAGCCACTCAGTATTGAACAGGCCCTTCGGCCCAACATGTCCATGCTGATCAGTTGGCATTCTGGCTTTGTCCCATGTGCCTGCATTTGGCCCATGTCTTTCCAAACCCTTCTTGTTCATATGTCTGTTCAAATGTCTTCTGGAAGTTAAAATTGTGCCCACCTCCACAGTTTCCTCTGGCCGCTCGTTCTAGACACAGACCACACTCTGAGTGAAAATGTTGTCCTTTAAAAATCTCTCACCTTAAAACTATACCTTCTATTTCTAGAATCATCTTTCCTGGAGACAGTGTGTGAGGATTCACTCTGTCCAGGCTTCTCATGACTTTATGTCGGCTCATCCCATCACTTCCCCTGCTCCTTCATCAGCACCTTTCCACTTACACCATCCTTCTCTGGGCTCTACCTGTCTTTTATCCCTCTTCTTTCTAATTCATCTCGCCTGCCTGCCTCCCAACATCGGCTCACTCACTCCTCCAACGGCCTCTACCTGTCCTCCACCATCCCTCCCTGCACCCCCCGGTCCACTCACTGACCCCTCTCCCCCATCTCTTTAAATACTCTCTCTTTCCCTTCTCCTTTCTCAGTCTCGTCGGAGGCCCTTGACCCAAAACATTGATTGTCCATTTTCCTCCGTGGATCCTGCCTGACCTGCTGAGTCCCTCCAGCACCCTCCCTTGCTCTCCTTAAGCCCACATCCTCATTTCTATCGCAGAATCCATCCACAGAAGCACAGCTCATCTATGCTGACACCAAGCCTCAGTCATTTAGCGGTGTTCATTTCATAATCCTTTGCAAACCTTTCTGTCCATTGATCTGTCTAAATGTCTTTTACATATTATAATTTGTTATGTCTCTGTGTTACTTGGGAGACTTCTTAAATAACTTGGAGATGCAAGATTCAAATAACAGAAGAGACTTTACTTATTGATGTCTTCCACCATCTCAGGAAACTGTTCACACTCGTATACATATGCCTCATAGAGGTGCACTACAGTTACTGCAGTGAGAAGGGTGTATTCTTAAACTTTTACAAAATAGTTCACATTATCCTGACAATAAAACATAATTGTCCATTCTACGACCACTTGTTACGTACATCCACCACTCTCAGGTGGTCCTCAGGTCACTTTTAAATCTTTTCCTTCTCACCTTAACCCATTTCCTCTAGATTTAGTCTCCCCAACCCTGGGGAATGGGCCTGCTCACTGCTGTGCACGGTTGTGGATGAGGATGACAGGAAGTGGGGTGCTGCGTTCTGTGTGGTGTTGAGCTCTCATTAAATTAACTCACTTTCCACAGTGGCCATGGTGGTTTTGGACCTCTGCCTTGTTAGTCTCAGGACACAGTGACTAACCTGGTCAGAAGGCTTTTCACAAGCACCACACCCCACAGAGTGGGCACAAGATTATAAATGATTGAAACCACTAATGGTTCTGAAAGTTTTTTTAAATTTAAACTAATTTTCAGTAATTTAAAATTGCATTATTGGTAGTGTGGTCTGTAAGTGTTTACATCTGAGATCAACCTATTCCCAGCAATGTAAGCCAAATGGCATTAGGTTATCACTGTTATATATATCAAAGAATGATATATAACCCACAGAAGAAGCAAACCATTGCATTTAATTGCACTGGTTTATAGCTTCATATCTGAGAATGTTCCGGAACATGACGCATCATTTCAGCAAACGATTGTGCTTTTATTATCAGCTTGTATTAAGATTGTGAATTATATGTATAATAGAAGCCACATTACGTTCACCCAGGGAGAACCATGAATGCTTAGGAGTCAAATGTTAGACTTTTTTTGAGTTTTAAAGCACAGGAACAGACTCTTCGGCCCATCATGTCAGTGCCGAACATGACATACAAGTTAAACTAAAACTCTGCTGTCTGCTCATGATCGATCCCTTCACATTTATGTGTCCATTGAGAAGCCTCTTAAACACCTCTATTGTATTTACTTCCACCACCACTCCTGGAATCCCGGTCTAGGCACCCATCACTCTCTTTGTAAAAAAAAATTGCCCCGCCCATCTCTGTGAGGGGGAAAAAAGAATGTTGTTCCGATCAATTCCTCTCAGAATTTTATAAACTTCTATCAGCTTTCCCTTCAGTCTCTGAAGCTCCAGAGCAGACAACCCAAATGAGTCCCTTCCTGATGAAGGGCTCACACCAGAAACATCAACGGCCTTTTACTTCCTATGGATGCTGCATCTCCTGCTGAGTTTCTCCAGCGCTTTTGTGCGTTACACTTGACCCCAGCATCTGCAGACTTTCTTGCTTACCTCCAGGTTTGTCCAGTCTCTCCCCATAGCTCAAACCCTCTAATCCAAGCAACATCCTGGTAAATCTAATAAAACTTGCTCTGGGAAAAAAGCAGGAGTTGAGCAGGTTTGGATCGATTCTTGACATATTAAGTTGGGCTGAATGTCCTCCTCTGTGCTGAATGTTATGACTGTAGAGCAGTGTAGTGCCAGCGCCAAGCAGGTGGGGCATTCGTGGGCATTGCCCCCCAATTGAGTTATTGTGCCCCCTCACCCACAGCAATAGCACCACTAGCGTCACATGGTTTTCTCTTCACGTGCTATAAGCATGTGCGTTTGTCTGTTACGTTGGAGGGACGGGGAAGTGTGATGGCGGCGCATGGAGGAGGTTCATGACAGGCATGGTACCCGCTTCCCTGCCCCCTGCAGAGTGAGTTTTCGAACTTTGTTTCAACCCTCCCCCCACCCCCAGCAGTTACCCTAAAGCCCCCCAATTAGACGTCCTGATGCCGACTCTGGTGGTGTTTGAGGCAGTTCTTGCAATATTACCTATTAGAACAATCTCCGAGGCCAAATTCTAGACAGAAAATGGCAAGATTCCAGTTTGGTGGAACAGTAGAGTCTTTGTCCTGTTGACAGGATACAAAACAGAGGGCTAGGAAATGAATAATGTGTGCGTTGTTAATCAGACTTCACCTACCCCATCCCCATCCCCCTCTCCCTACCCTCGTGGGAGGAAGAGTAAGTCTATGGCAGGTCACAACAAGGTGAACACTGCCCTCTGGAACCACATCTTCCCTGAAGCAAAATAGGGCAAGGTTTGGGTAACGTTAATAGAGTAATGCGTTGCCAATAACCAGAGGACACAGATTTACAGTGACTTCTAACCCACCAGAGAGGAGAAATCTGAAAGGAAGGACAATGGGAGAGGTTGGAGGGTGTGGTGGGATTGGAGGAGAGTGTCGTTATGCTTTGGGACTCATTGCCTGCTGGTGGGCAAAAGACTATACAAAATAAAACTGCCCATAAGAGAGGACACATTGTCAGTAAACTTGTTAACAACTCCTTTACACCTCTGAAGATATCTGAGCCATTATAAAGGATGCAAACTCTTCTCACTGTTACCTTTGGGCAGAAGGTACAGAACCCTGAAGACCAGCACAGCTGGATTCAAGAGCAGTTTCAACCCAACAGCTATCAGGCCCCTCAAAACTCTCCGTAATACCCTAACCCTGACTATAAACTGCTCCCGGACCACAGAAAGATCAGTCTGCACGACTAAAGTTTATTTTTCTCTCTTGCACTAAATACAACTATAACTATTCACTTATCTATCTTTCCATATTTATTAGCTCTTTTTCTACCTTGACATACGGTTGTAATGTAGTTGGTGTATTTTATGTGGCTGCAGCGAGTAAGAATTTTGGAGCATCTGTGCACTGTACGTGTATATGACAATAAACTCTCATCACCTCTCCCTCACGCTCCTTAGGATAAACCTTGCGTTATGGCCGATGTTTTGTCTGGATCGGTTATGGAGGAAGGTTCACCGTCACATTGCATGCAGGACTTCTTTGATAATCAACCTCAGAGCAGCAAGGGCAGGAAGCAGTAATTACAACAGGAACAAGTTTAGGGGAATAACATGTACAGCTGACAAAGATTATTCTGCCCGTGAGTCTTCAGGAAAGGAGATCATCTATGCGGACATGGATCCATAGAGTTTCACAGGACTGAGACAGGCCCTTCGGCTCAACTTGCCCATACTGACCAAGTTGTCTATCCAAGTGAGTCCACATTTCCACTTGACCATAAGTTGTAGAGGTAGAATTAGGCCATTTGGCCTATCATGCCTACTCCACAATTCAAATCATGGGTGATGTATTTTTCCTTTCAACCCCATTCTCCTGCCTTCTCCCATAACCTTTGATCCCCTTGAGTCAAGAACCAACCACTTGAAAATCCATCCCAATGACTTGGCCTCCACGACCGTAAGTGGCATCAAATTCCACAGATTCACCACCCTCTGGCTGCAGAAATTTATCCTCCCCTCTGTTCTAAAGGAATGTCCTTTTATTCTGAGGCTATGCCCCCAGGTCCTGGATTCTCCCACTGCTGGAAACATCTTCTCCACATCGACTCTATCCAGCCCATTCAGTCCCCTCTCATCCTTCTAAACTCCAGTGAGTACAGGACTAGAGCGATCAAATGCTCCTCATACATTAACCCTCTCATAGACATTCCACAAATTTCTTCTCTTGGGGTCCAGTGCCAACCTGACTTTTCCAGTCTACCTGCATCTTGAAGTCTCCTGGCCTTAGCATGGCCATTCTGACACACCTTCCCTAACGACTTGCTCTTTGGAGGCCTGTATGTAATTCCCATCAGGGTCTTTCTCAACTCTCCCCTCAAGGATTTTACATCCTCTGTGCTCCTTCTCACTCAGGTTTTGATTTCATTTACACCATCAGAGCCGCACCATCTCCTCTGCCCACTTGCCTGTCGTTTCGATAGAATGTTCAGTTCCGAGCTGTGATCCTCCTTCAGCCACATCTCCATAATGCCCACAACATTGTACCTGCCATTTCTAACTGTGCTTTGAATTCATCTACCTTGGTTTGGACCCTGTGTTCACCATCCTTCTCACATTTGTCACTGTGCAGCCTGAGTTTAAATTTTGATCCTTTTCTAAACTTTCTGCCCTGTTCTTTATTCTGGAGGTTCCAGTAACCTCTCCTCCTCTCTCCTTCCCTTTATCTGTTGAAACCACCCCCTCAGGGCCCCTCTGCTCTTTAGGTTAAAGCC
Source organism: Narcine bancroftii (assembly GCF_036971445.1). Lineage (NCBI taxonomy): Eukaryota > Metazoa > Chordata > Chondrichthyes > Torpediniformes > Narcinidae > Narcine > Narcine bancroftii. The sequence continues at coordinate 96,379,552 of NC_091478.1, forward strand.
CCATCCACAGCTCTAGTGTATTTGCCAGGACTCAGCACAGTTCAGGTGGAGTCCATCCCATCAGAAGAGGTCCCTCTTTGCCCGCTACTGGCGCCAATGTTCCACAACTCACTTCTCCCACACCAGTTTTTGAGCCAGCGTTTAACTCCCTAACCCATGCTGGGTCAATGGTATTATTCTGAGACAAATTGTCTGCTGCATTTCCCACATAGGAAGCCCCTCACCGACAGCAAAGTGCCTTGAAATCCTTGCTGTTTGATCTGAGCTGGGAAACGCGGTACAGCTGCACAGAAGCCCTGAGGTGGATGTTTCATCCACAAGGCACTCTCTGGTGGTGCATCCCTCACACTGCAGCTGGAAGTTGCAATAATTTGGGAGTTCACCGTTCAAGGATAAATGTGAATGAAATGAAACCATTCAGACTTACAGTTGAGTCCAGGGTGACTCCAAAGCACAATCCTGGAGCCACAAACCCCCCCCCCCCACATGCAGAAGGTGGATAGGTTTGATGCATGTCCTTCAACTCTGATGCTGGAGTGCTTCACCTAGGAGCAGGTCACACAACAGAAGTTCCAATCTAATGACTTCATTGAAGTAATAGCAAGAAGCAGGTCCTTGAACCCACCATATCCCTGTTGACCATCAAATAGCCATCTGCAATCACCCCATTGACCAGAACCTGGCTCCTATCATTCTTGGCAATGGATCTTAAACAAGAAAGTCTGCAGTTGCTGGGGTCGAGTGCAGCAGGTCATGCAGCATCTGTAGGAGGTAAAGGGTGACCAGTGTTCCTGATGGGCCTGAGCCCTTTGGCAGACATCAGGACAATCTGGAAAACCAGGTGGATGCCCGAATATAAAGGAAGGGGGAGGAGAGGAGGGGAGGAAGGGGGAAAGGGGAGGAGCACAAGTAAGAAGTCATATGTGGATATGTGGGAGGGTACAAGAGAAAAAAGCTGAGTAGTGATGGGGAGAGGGCAGAGGGCTAAGAGGAGAAGGAATGAAAGGGGGTGGGGAGCTAGAGGATAAAGGGGTAGGGAAAGAGAGAGTCTGGGGTTGGGGGAGGAAGTTACCAGAAATTGAAAGCTGATTCATTGGAGACTCCTTTAAAAGCTGACCTAATGGATGGGTATGGAGTCACATGTCAACCAAACTGTATTAGGGTGGCAGTTAACTTGCTGGTCACAAAATACCTAGTGCAGTGAGAAGGATTCTTCTGTGAGTAGACTCGCAGGTTAACTCTAACATTTATACAGCTGTGTAAAGAACACAATTTATAGAGTGTGGGATTAATATTAAAAAGATAAATTAGCAACAAGTTAAGGGCAGCGTGAGAACACTGATGTGGGGTTTATTCAGGAGCCTGATGGCTGCGGGAAAGGAACTGCCTTTGAACCTGCTGGTGTGTGCTTTCATACTCTTGAGCTTTCATCCTGATGGGAGGAGGGAGAAGGGAGTGTGTCTGGGATGTGATGGGGCCTTCAGTGGCTTGGCTGCCTTTTTGAGGCAGCAGTAGTTGAAGACGGAACTGATGGTTGGCTGCGAGGTGCGTGTGTGTGTGTGTGCATGTGTGTGTGTGTGTGTGCGTGATGTTCTGAGCTGCATTCACTACTGACCGTAGAGTCTTCTGATCTTGAGCAGAGCAGCTCCCGCCCCATACTGTGATGCATCCAGAACAGGACATTCTTGATGGTGTGTGTGTAGAGGTAGACCAGAAGGCCATAAGACATAGGAGTAGAAATAGGCTATTCAGCCCATTGAGTCTGCCCCACCATTTAAATTTTAAAATTTAGACATATAGCACAGTAATATGCCATTTCGGCCCATAAGCCCGCGCTGCCCAATTTACACCCAATTAACCTACACCCCGGGTACGTTTCGAATCAAGAGCAGATATATTTTCCCACAACCCCATTGGCCATAACCTTTGATGCCCTGGCTAATCAAAAACCTATCAATCTCTCTCTTCAATGACCTGGGCTCCACAACCACCTGCGGCAACAAATTCCGCAGATTTACCACCCTCTGACTGAAGAAATTCCTATGCATCTTTGTTCTAAGTGGATCGGGATTCGAATCCCGCGCTGAGTGGAAGGAGTTTGTATGTTCTCCCTGTTTCCACATGGGTTTCTTCAGGGGACCCCAGTTTCCTCCCACCATTCAAAAACGTACTGTGTATGTCAATTGGGTGTAATTGCGCAGCACGGGCTCATAGGCCGCAAGGGCCTATTACCGCACTAAATTGTCGAAATTTAAAATAAAGTCTCCATGGTAGCCTCGATATGCTGGTCCCAGGAGAGGTCTTTCGATGAAAAATTGCAAATACATTTTACAAAAGCAGAGTTTTCACAAGATTTTCCAAAAGGGAAATAGTGGAGTACTTGAAGGCTCTGGGGAGAATGCAGGGGGTGAAAAGCATGGATGCACCAGGGGCTGGATGGGCTCCTCACTGACAGGCTGAAAGGTTGTGTTCGTGCTGAGAGTGTGGTGAGCTGGAGAGGGTAGATTGGGGATCAAATATTTAACATCTCCACTTGTTCTGGCTCACTTTGTTAGGTCTTCTTCTCGACCAATTTATTGTTCAAAGAAAATCAGAGAGCAGACGAAAGGAATGGAAAGGAAATCTTGCCTCTGTATGGATTGAATAAAAATAGCTTCAGGGAAGATATTTGAAAGATAAAAGTAACAGATGTACACAACTGAGAGAGAACCTTGTAAGAGATTCACCATGAAATATAAATAGTGCTGGATGTGAATCTTGTGGAGAATTCAGGCAGCTGGATGCTCCCTTTTCAATGCATGTGGGAGTGCCAGAAGGTGGGGTCCAATGGTTCTTCTGTTCATGTAACAAGCACATCCATCTCTGCCTCCACAGTGGTGAGCTCTCGGAAATTCTGAGGTCCAATTCAGGCTAATGCCTGGTGCTGCACTATGGGAGTGTGACAAGGTTAGAGGTGCTGTGAAAACCAGGTCCACTTAGCTTGTTCAACTGCAAGTAAATCCCACCCTCTACTTCAAGGAAGATCAGAGGTCTCCCTGTCATGGGGCTTGGCATTTATCCTTGGCTGAAAATGGGCTAGCATTTGTGGGGGATGACTGCAGTCTAAGGTTCTCCAGATACATGATGTTAAGGGGACTTCTTTGGCTTGGCTTCGCGGATGAAGATTTATGGAGGAGTAATGTCCACGTCAGTTGCAGGCTCGTTTGTGGCTGACAAGTCCGATGCAGGACAGGCAGACACGGTTGCAGCGGTTGCAAGGGAAAATTGGTTGGTTGGGGTTGGGTGTTGGGTTTTTCCTCCTTTGTCTTTTGTCAGTGAGGTGGGCTCTGCGGTCTTCTTCAAAGGAGGTTGCTGCCCGCCAAACTGTGAGTCGCCAAGATGCACGGTTTGAGGCGATATCAGCCCACTGGTGGTGGTCAATGGCGCAGGCACCAAGAGATTTCTTTAGGCAGTCCTTGTACCTCTTCTTTGGTGCACCTCTGTCTCGGTGGCCAGTGGAGAGCTCGCCATATAACACGATCTTGGGAAGGCGATGGTCCTCCATTCTGGAGACGTGACCTACCCAGCGCAGTTTGATCTTCAGCAGCGTGGATTCGATGCTGTCGGCCTCTGCCATCTCGAGTACTTCGATGTTGGAGATGAGGTCGCTCCAATGAATGTTGAGGATGGAGCGGAGACAACGCTGGTGGAAGCATTCTAGGAGCCATAGGTGATGCCGGTAGAGGACCCATGATTCGGAGCCAAACAGGAGTGTGGGTATGACAACGGCTCTGTATACGCTAATCTTTGTGAGGTTTTTCAGTTGGTTGTTTTTCCAGACTCTTTTGTGTATTCTTCCAAAGGCGCTATTTGCCTTGGCGAGTCTGTGGTCTATCTCGTTGTCGATCCTTGCATCCGATGAAATGGTGCAGCTGAGATAGGTAAACTGGTTGACCAGAGGGGACTAATCCCTATGTAAAAGCCTCCCAAATGTTGTGTTTTACATAATCTTAAGGGTGGCATGTGGTGGAACATGGTTCTGTGGGCATATCCTCACTGGGCTGGGCAGGCTTGCCTGCCTTCTGTACCTGTAGCCCCTCCCAATAGATCCCTTAATAAAGACTGAGGGCCCTAGTCTCCTCCCTCATACCTGCCTTGGACATGATCCAGCAACATGTAGAAGCATGTCTGGGTCTTCTGATCAATAAAGCCTTTGACTCTTGCTTTGTGCCTGCGAGTGGCCATTGATTGTGCCACAGGGCACATGGGTGGTAATGGTGCTCTCGATATGGATCATGTTGAATGTATAGAACTGATAAATCCATGAATGCATAGATTGAACAACCCAATAAATAGAGGAAGAAAAACAATGGGGAACATAGAACAGGAACAGTGCCGGAACAAGCTCTTCGGCCCACATATCTGTGCTGAACATGATGCCCAAATCAAGCTTCATCTTTTCTGCCTGCTGAAGATCCACATCCTTCACCCCCTGCATATTCACGCATCTAAAAGCCTCTTGAATATTACCACTGTATCTGCTTCCACTGCTACCCCTGCTAGCCCATTCCAGGCATCCTCTACTCTCTGGGTAAAAAAAAACTTGTTCTGCACATCTCCTCTAAATGTCTCCCATCTCATCTTAAAATACATTAAAGAATTCTGTGTGACGTTCTATTCACTCCATTGCAGGAAGGATGTGGAAGGTTTGGGAAAGGGGACAGAAGACATTTACAGGATGTTGCCTGGATGGAGAGTGCAAGTTGTGGGGAGAGATGGATAAAGATGGGTTTTTTTTTCTGAAATGTCAGATGCTGAGGGGGTGATTTGACAGAAGTTTATAAAATGCTGGGAGGCATTGATGAGGTAGACAGTCAGAATCTTTTCCCCAGGGTATTTTTGCAAAATTTTATTTTGAAATAATAAAAATATGGTGGCTGGAAGTCGCCATTCAGATGGTTTGCACAATTCCACTGGAACAACCGAGACCTCACCGCTCATGCCCTCTTCCAAGACCTCTCACAAACTTCCAGAGACTCGCCACGGCTGAGTATTAAAACTCTGTGCTGATCAAATTACCAATGCATTCACGGATACCTTCAACATCCCACTCTGGCAGGGCGTGGAAACAGGCATCAATGGTACCGGTACCCAAGAGAGGGTGGTAACCTGCCGAAATGACTATCGACCAGTAGCACTCACATCAACAGTGTTGAAGTGTTTTGAGAGGCTGGTGTTGAAGTATATCAGCTCCTGTCTGAGCGGTGTTAGAGATCTGTTACAATTCACCTATCATAGCAGCAGGTCTATAATGGATGCTATCTCACTGGCTCTACACAAAGCCATGGAACACCTGGACAGCAAAAATGTATACATCAGGATGCTCTTTATTGGAGAAAGTTCGGCATTTAACACCATCATCCCCTCAAAACTGATCAGTAAACTCCAAGACCTGGGACTCAACACCCCTGTGTTGTAATTGGATCCTGGATTTCCTCACCTCCAGGCCACAATCAGTGGGGATTGGTAAGAACATCTCCCCCACAATCTCCATCAGTAGTGAAGAACCACAGGGCTGTGTTCTTAGCTCCCTGCTCCACTCGCTTTACACCTATGACTGTGTGGCTCAGTACAACATCAAGTACAAATTCGCTGACAATGTCACAGTAGTGGGTTTTATAAAAAGAGGCATACAGGAGGGAGATTGAAAACTTGGCTGTATGGTGCACCAACAATAATCTCCCACTCAATGTCACCAAAACTAAGGAGCTGATTGTTGATTTCAAGAAGGGAAAATCAGAGGTGTACAATCCAGTGCTCATTGGGGGATCAGAGGTGGAGAGGGTGAGCACATGTAAGTTCTTGGGAGTCACTATCTCGGACAATCTTTCCTGGGCTAATGGCATCCTGAAGTAAGCACGTCAGCACCTCTACTTCTGCAGGAGTTTGTGGAGGTTTGATATGCCTTGGCAAATTTCTGTCGATGTGTGGTGGAAAGGGTGCTCTCCAGCTGCTTCAAGGTCTGGTACGGGGACACCAATACCCCTGACCATAAAGCCCTGCAAAGGTAGTGGACACAGCCTAGGACATCACAAGTAAACCCCTTCCCACCATCGAGATCATCTACAGGAAACCCTGCTGCCGAAGAGCAGCATCAATCGTACACATGCTCTGTTCTCGCTGCTACCAACAGGAAAGAGGTATCAGTGCCACAAGACTCACACCACCAGGTTCAGGAACAGCTGTTACCCCTCAACCATCAGACTCCTCAACTACTAACTCAATCAGGGACTTATTCAAGGATTCTCATTTGTGCACTTTATTGATTTCTTTTTTCTCTTCTCTGTATTGCACAGTCTATATAACCATATAACTGTTTACGGCGTGGAAACAGGCCATGTCGGCCCTTCAAGTCCACGCCGGTTCACTTGACCAACTGCACTAGCTTCCCCCTCCTGCTCTCCACCCATAACCCTCCAACCTCTCACATCCATGTACACAACCAACCTTCTCTTAAATGACAGAAGGGACCCTGCTGCAACTATCTCTTTTGGAAGATCATTCAGTTGTTTACATTTGTTTATTTGTTTATATGTGTACATTTTGTACATTTTCATTTTGCACTACCAATAAGTGGTAATTCTGCCTGGTCTGTGGGAGAAAAGAATCTCAGAGTTGTATGTGATGTTATGTATGTAATCTGACAATAAACCTGAAATCTGAATCTGAGGTGAAACCCGTCTGTTCCAATCCACCCAGAAGCACCAGCAGGGGGCAGTGCTGCGCCACATTGAGACTGGAACCTCTCACACCCACAGGTTTGGTGAATGACTTGCAATCACCCACAACTCCAACAACAGACTGTCCTCAGTGATCCCCAACTCCAACACAGTGACTACCTTCAGTGATCCCCAACTCCAACACTAGTGACTGTTCCCAATGACCCCAAACTCCAACACTAGTGACTGTCCCCAATGACCCCCAGCTTCCACAAGAGACTCCCCTCAGTGATCCCCAACTTCAACATTAGTGACTGCCTTCAGTGATCTCCAACTCCAACACTAGTGACTGTCCCCAATGACCACCAGCTCCAACAGTGACTGCCCCCAATGACCCCTAACTCCAGCATCAGTGAATGCCCCCAATGACCCTCAACTCCAACAGTGACTGCCCCAATGACCACCAGCTCCAACAACGTAAGCATATGACTGTCAACCACTGAATTAAACACTTGTCCTATCCTTGCCTTGACCACATCATGATTAAAACAACATGTTCACTCCCAGGTTATGAGCTGTCAGTTTGATTTGTCAGTCCTGATTTATTCGGTGGTCTGACAGGCAGAGGAGGGGAGGGAATCGGAGAGACTGCAACCTACCAGTGGGATTTAAGTTCATGCATTTTTTTGTGAGACGACTTTGCTGAATTTAAATCTGGTTTCACTGTGGGGAGAGAGAAACTGTTTCCTCACACTTTCACTTCAGTTGAAAAATAAAGCAGGTAGAGCCAGTATGGAAACTGAGCCTTTGGCCCATCCTGCCCACACCAACCAAAATAGCCCACTCACACTTAACCCACCCACACTTGTCCCACCGGTCTGTGTATGGCCCAAATTCCTCTCAAGCCATCCTATCCATGTATCTGCCTGATATTTTCTTAAACATTTCAACAGCGCCTACCTCAACCTCGTCCTCTGGCAGCCCGTTCCATACACCCACCGTCCTCTGTGTAAAAAAAAGTTACCTCTCAGGTTCATTTGCAATCCTTCCTCCAACCCCCCTGACCATAAACCCATGAACTCTGGTTGCCAGTTCCCCAACTCTGAGCAAAAACTGTGATCTATTCCTCTCATGACTGAGTGGATCTCGGTGAGATCCTCCTGCACTCCAAAGAATAAAGCCCCAATCTGCTCAACCTCCCCCTATAGCTCAGACCCCCAAGTTTTGGTAACATCCCATAAATCTCTGCAGTAGCCTCTCCAGCTGGACAACCTTTTTTTTTGTAGCCTGTGATGAGGAAAGAGGTCCAGGTACCACAAGACTCGCACCACCAGGAACAGTTGCTACCCTCCACCATCAGGTTCTTCAACAACAAACTCAATCAGAGACTCATTTAAGGACTCTTACTTGTGCACTTTATTGACTTTCTTTTGTTCTCTCTGTATTGCACAGGCAGTTTGTTTATATTCATTATCTGTTTACAATTTTTTATTTGTTTAAATGTATACATTGTGTACAGTTTTTTTTTGCACTACCAATTAATGGTAATTCTGCCTGGCCCACAGATAAAAGAATCTCAGGGTTGCATGTGATGTCATGTATGTACTCGAGCAATAAATCTGAAATCTGAAAAAAAATCTGACTAATAGGGAACACAATGTTTCAAATGGGGTCTCACCAACATCTTGTACAATTGCTGCATGGCCTTTCAACCTCAATACGCATGTGGTGAAACCACTATTGTACATATTCGTTATATGTAAACTACGTGATCTTTCCTGGTTGACCCTGATCTCACTGACCAGCTCATGACTCCTCCCCTTTCTTCCCCATAAAGGCTCTCATGCCACAAGCATGCCCTCAATTCAAGTCCGGGTCAGTGTGAGTGACCAACTCAGGGATGCTGTCCTTTTCTTGTCAATTAAAGCCTTCAGTTTTCACAGCTTTAGGCTTTGTGCAATTGATTGTTCATTATTGCAATACTGATGAAGGCCAATGTGCCAAAAGCCTTGACCACTCTCTCTACCTGTGACTATGAACCTGTACTCCTGGATCCCTCTGATCTAAAACACTCCCCAGAACCTCTTTCAATAAAAGACAACAAATCTTTATCCTCCTTGGATGGTTCATTTTTTTCCACGATTTTATCTCCTTTCTTGATCTCTCTATCTCTATCTTGGGAGACAAACTTTTGATGAACATCTTCTAAAAACCCACCAACTCTCACAGACACCCTAACCACGCTTTTTCACAGAGTGAAACACAAAAATCTGTAGATGCTGTGATTGTAGTAACACACGGAAATGCTGGAGGAGCTCAGGCCATCTTTCAGCGTCCATAAAAAGCAAAGATAATATTGCCAGCGTTCGTCCAGCACTCCAGTGTGTGTTTGCTACAATCACAGTGTCTGCAGGAAGAAGGGCTCAGGCCCAAAATGTTGGCAATATATCTTTCTTCTTTGGACGATGAAAGACCGGTTAAGTTCCTCCAGCATTTCGCTGTGTTTTTACCACACCTCTTCAGAGCCTGACCCCTGTGAGCATTCCATTCCTTTCTCTCAATTCATCTGTCTCCACCGCAACTCCCTGCCCCACTTTTATCCACGTGTTTGAATGATTCCTATGCAGAATCTTTTCTTTCTCATCTGTATCTATAGCTTCATAACTTGGAGCACAGGATGATGAGGAGTGATCTCATAAAGGTGTACAAAATTAGGAGAAGAATAGATCAGGTGAATGCACAGAGATTTTGGCCCAGAGTAGGGTGGAGGGGGAAGGGAGGGGAGAACAGGAAAAACTGGAAAGGGGGAGGGGAAAGAAAAGGTGAGCTGATTAGGAGAAAGCAGATGCCTTGAGGCCTCTCTGCATCATCCAACCCAACCAAACCAGAGGAAGGGTTGAGGAACGTAGGGAAGATCCTTCCCCTTTCCACCTATCATCTCCTGGCTTTGCCATCCCCTTTTTTTCCACCCCCCCAATCCTTTTGTTCAGGAGCCTGCAAACACTCTTTCGTACCTTGATGAAGGGCTCAAGCCCGAAAGGTCGGTGATGTATTTTTTACCTTTGCCACATATGACACTGTCTGACCAGCTGAGTTTCTCCAGCATTTTGTGGTTTAACTTCAATCTTGGTGTCTACAGATTTTTGTGATTTACTTTTGCCTTTTACTTATACCTGACAAAGGCCCCAGGCCCAAAGTGGTTACCCTTTCGTACCCATGGAGGCTGCTTTTCTCCAGTGTGTGTATGCATTGCAAGGAGTACGGAGGTATGGTTTGGATTGGCTGAGAGGCTGCTGCATTCGATTAAATGTTTGCACTCAGACCTGGTGTAGGACTGAACCGGTTGTCATAGGCCCTGCAGTTTTAAGTGAAGCCATCTGTCCAGACATCTTGTTAATGCAGGAAGGAAGGCATTTGGTAATTGGATAGAAATGTGGTCTCACAATTCACATCGGATGGCAGAGGGAAAATTATCCTCTTCCTCTGCATCACTACCCAGACATTAGCAGGGGTTGGGTAACTCGAGAAGGGCAAACTGGAAATGCCATTTAACTGTCTCTGCTAATGCAGCCTTCTGTCTATTTGACTGGGTGGTGAATCTGTCACAGTGGCTGTGTAGAATGGTCTCCACTTCCCCAAGCACAGGGAACTATGTGGTTACACTCTCCTCATGAGGTGGTGGATGTGTGTCATCAGGCCTGAATGATCTTCCCTAAGTTTCAACCCTTTCTCTGCTTCGGTTGGGTTTGAGGGATGCAGAGAGGCTTCAAGAACATCATGCAATTTGGACATGTGAGAAAGTGAAAAAAAATTGGGAAGATCTAAACCAGATATTAAATAAAATCACAAAAAGCAATAAACCAAAACACCCAGAGATCTTCCTTCTAAGTAATATAAGAAATAAAGAATTTGGACTCGATTTGGATGGAGAACAAAAAAGATTTGTTAGGATAGCCTTAGCTGTAGCAAAAAAATGTATTATGTCAACCTGGAAATTAGAAGATAACTTGAGAATACAACAATGGTATATAGAAATAAATAAATGTATTTCATTAGAAAAAATAACATATAATTTAAGAAATAACATCACAATATTCGAACAAATATGGGAACCGTACATGAAATACAATAGAGAAATCCTACCATGGACCTCCACCACCTACAATGACAGAAGGAGAAGACAACGAAAGGAACTGACTCAATGTAGAAAAGTAAAAGACAAAAATTTCTTGTTTATTTTTATTAAGTGACGACATTGTTTAACGGGTTTAATGTATCTTATAGATTGAACTTTGAATAAATGGGAAGGGGGTGAGGGAGGGAGGGAAGGGAGGGGGGAAAAGGGGAGAAAATGACACTGTATATATTCAAGAGAAAAATGTCTGTATGTATTTTGGTCAGTATGGTTTACAGTGTGAAAAATAAAAAATTAAAAAAAAAAGAACATCAGGCATGAGCCACTCTGTCCCTTGGGGTCTTGGCTGACCTTTAACCTCAGTGTCATTTACTGTGCTATCCCCGTCTCCTCTCATTTCTAGAAATTCAGGGTGTAGTGGTTAGCACAGTGCTATTACTCACAAGTGACAGGGGTTCGAATCCCCCACCACCTGTCAGGAGTTTGCACGTTCTCCTCGAGTCTGTGTGGGTTTCCTCCGGGTGCTCCAGTTTCCTCCCATTTTCCTAAGGTGTACTGGGTTGGTAGGATAATTAGCCACGTGGGCTTGTGGGCCAAAAGGACCTGATGTCTTGCTGAACGTCTGAACTAAAATTAAAAGTTAAATTTAATCTATTGATCTCCTGCGTTGAATAAACACAGTGAGTGAGTCTCCACATCCCTCCAGGAGAGAGAATCCCAAAATGTCATCATCCACTCATGTTCTAATTCCTTGTAAAATCATTGATTAGCTCCTGTTCCATTCCCCTCTCAGCTAGGTCCAGTCCTTCTCCCAGTCACAGGGAAACTGTGAAAACTCCTTACAGACATGCCAGATTTGAACCTGGGATGCTGGGGTGACACCCACCAGAGCACCCTCTGTGACACCCACCATTACACCCACTGTGACTCCTGCAATTACTCCGACCATGACATGCACAACTTAACAGTGATACCCACCATTACCCTTGACACTCACCACCCACCATGAAACCCACCACTTACCGTGATACCCACCATTATCCTTGACACCCACTTGTAATTGTAAAACCCACCACTATCCTTGACCCCCAATACTAACCATGAAACCCATGGCTCTCCGTGTCACCCACCACTCACAGTGACAGCCACCATTAACCGTGATACCCATCACTATCCATGACCCCCACCACTAACTGAGATACCCACCACGAATGGTGACACCCACCGGTAACTGTGGCAACCACCATTAACCGTGGCACCTACCATTAACCACAGCACCCACCATTAACCATGACACCTGTTGCTAACTGTGACACCCACCATGAACTGTGCTCCCAATGTTCCCTTCCAACTCCGTGTTACCCAGACGGAGCAATGTTATTGATGGATTAGGCTTGAGGAAGGAGGGAAGATAGGAAGGTGAAGAGAGACTGAAGGGGAAGAGGAAGTGGAGGGGAGAAATTAAGCAAGAAAATCTGTAGCTCGTGGAGGGGAGTTCAGTACACAAAAATACTGGGGAAACTCCACAGGTCACGCGGCATCCATAGGGAGTAAAATATATCCTATAGATGCTGTGAGTTTCTCCAGCACATTTATGTATACCTCATGAAGTCAGCCAACGTTATCAGGGACCCCCCCCCCCCCCACCCCACATCACCCTGCTCACAACCTCTTCTCACTGCCAACTTCGGACAGAAGGTACAGAAGTCTGACGTCCAATACCTCTAGATTCAAGAACAGTTTCTTTCCAATGGCTATCAGTCTCTTGACCCTTTCCAAACTACCACTGGTCGACTGTCACAACACAGTTTTTTACACTGCCAGCCAAACGTGAGTATTTGCTATTTGTTAATTTTTCTTTCTTTCTCTTTGATATTTGTTATCTTTTTCTCTTCATGGTATTTTATGTGGTAATTATACTAAATTTGTGAGAGTAACTGCTTTATGAAACTGCAAAGCTGCAGCAAGTAAGAATTTCAGTGTATCTGGACATTGTATGTATATACATGATAAACCCTCATCATTCAAGTTGAGACACCGGGTTATTGATAATTTTAGCAACAATAAGTGTTTATTGTTATAGATGTACAATGTGCACATGCACGGAGATTCTTGCTTTTGTCACACAAAAAGACAACTATAATTGTATACATATTTGAATTAAAATGAAGCAATAAGCATAACAGATAATGAGCGTTCACTGTATCCTGGTCTGCTGACAGTCCTTTTGTGGAGTTGGAGCTGTCCCTGCTTAGTGTTAAGTGTTTAATCTTGTTCCCCTTTTCTGGGAACTTTATTTTGTGCAATTCGAATGGCGTTGCAGTGAGGGTGAATGGATAGGAAGCAGAACCAAGCTTTTCACCCTGCACTCTTTATGAAAACCAGCTCAATTCAATTCAAACCTTGCCAAATGAGCCCCAGCTCAAAATTCTGATGGGCCACCTTTCCCCACGGACGCTGCCCTGACCTCCTGAGACCCTCCCGCTTCACCTCAGTTGCTCAAGATTGCAGCCTCTGCAGGTTTTGATCCAAGTCCGGGTTTGGTGCTGACGACCTCTCCACTGCTTCAGCGCACTCAGCACCTTCGCTTGGCATTACGCATTCTTTTGGACAGTTCTGGACAGATGATCTTTGCAATTTCAGTGCTATGAATTGCATTAACGAAACGAGTGAAAATTTGATTGTCGAAGACAGGATTGTTGCTCGCGCATTAAGGATATTCCAATGTCAAGCTCTGTCATCACAAATGATATCCTTTGGAATATTAATTCCATTAAAGGAAATTGCCAGACTGCACTCTGCCACACAGAAAGCAATTGCAATTAGACAAATGTAAGAGGGCCTTTCTAAACTTCAGGGGGTGGAGGTCGTGAAAGATTGAGTTGGGCACGAGGAGGCAGTGAAAGTTAGTCACTGGAAGGGTAAAAGGCAAAGCTTTCACACAGAGGTTCATTGGAACGTGGATGCTTCACAGTCAGGGGTTTCCTCTGCCAGAGACCTTGGTGTAATTTATAGGTAATTGAAAGAGAATAGTCTTTCCTTGTGGTGTGTGTGCTCCTCAGGGAGAGGGGAGGGCCAGTTTCCAATGATTACAGGGGTCCGCGAGGTTTGAATAACAATATTGAGATCATTTAATCAGAAAGTTCACAAAAGAAATTAAAATGAATAAAATGTTTTATTCATTCATCGCTATGTGCTGGACTGCTTGCACTGCCCAGGAATATCTGGGACATCCACTTCTTTAAAACAGACAGCATATGATGAGCAGAGTGTTGTGAATTTTTGGTATGTCACCAAACACTCTTGCAGAGGTGCCAATGCTCAGGACAAGCAAAAACTACAGAGAGTTGTGTACTCGGCCGGCTTCAGTCTTCACTCCATTGAGGATAGTTACAAGAGGCGGCGTCCTCTATCCTCAAGGGCCCTCACCATCCACTGCTACCATTGGGAAGGAGGTACAGAACCTGAAGTCCAACACTCAGCGGCTCAAGGGCAGCTTCTTCCCCTCTGCCATCAGATCTCTGAATGGACAAAGAACCACAGACGCGACCTATTTTTGCAGTAATGTATTTATCTTTTAAATGTAAATTTACAGCAACATTTTCACTGCAACACTGCGGCAAAGCAACGAATCTCGTGACATGTTCGAGACAATAAATTCTGATTCTGAATTTCTCAAGTGTGGGCTCCCTTTGGGAAAGGGAATAATTTAAAAATGGTCACTTTCCTGTCGTGGGATCTGGAAACTGTCCTGCAAATAAAGGGTGGTGGTAATTCGAAGCAAGTGAATAAATACAAATACTTATTTCAAATTATATCTGTATATACGTGATTATTGTGTGCTGTGTATTGTGTGCGTACTGCATGTGTAAACCGTGTAGTCCAGAGAAACTGTTTCACCTGGTTGTATATGTACAGACAGAATCAAAATTTATTGTCACAAACGAGTCATGAAATTCACTGTTTTGTGGCAGCATCAGGGTGTAAACATTCATATTATAACCGTCTTACAACATTACTATAAAAAAAAATTAAAAAGTGCACAAGAAGTAAGGCTGTGTCTTTGGTTCATTGATTATTCAGGGATCTGATGGCAGCAGTAAGAAGCTGTCCTTATGTTATTGGCTCCTGTACCTTTTTTTTCCCAATGGTAGCAGAATGAAGAGGACGTGGTCTGGGTGGTGGGCGTCTTTGGGGATAGAGGCTCCTTTTTTAAGACACCGCCTCATGTAGGTGTCCTCGATGGAGTTAAGTCTGGTGCCTGTGATGTTGTAGGTCATGTTAACAACCCTCTGGAGTTTATTCTTGCCCTGAGAGCTGGCGCCTCCATACCAGATAGTGATGCAACCAGCTGGAATGCTCTCCACGGTACACCTGTAGAAGTTTACAGGAATGTTTGGTGACGTACTGAATCTCCTTTGGCACCTCACATAGTATAACCGCTGGCAAGCCTCCTTTGTGATTGCATCAATGTGGAGGCTCCAGGACAGATCTTTGCAGACGTTGACAGCCAGGAATTTGATAAACCTGAACCTGAACTTGAACTAATGTAGCTATTATTTCGTCATTGTCACCTTATCGTTTGTGGGACCCCGCAAACAGTTCACTGCATTTCCGATAGCGTAAGAGTGGTCACACTTAGAAGGGAAGGGAGGGGCACCTTCTCCACACAGAGGGTGGTGGTTGTTTGGAGTGAGCTGCCAGAGGAAGTGGTAGAGCCGGGGACAATTATAACATTTATTAAACAGAGAGGAAAAGTTCAACAGGGATAAGCAAAAAAAAAACCACAGGTGGATGAGACTAGCTTGAGTAGACAACATGGTCAGCATGGACAAGATGGGCCAAAGGGCCTGCAAGACTCTCCTCTTGGCCTCTCTCTGATTAGATTTCTTTTCAAACCTGATTCCAATTCCAGTTACCTCTTCTTTCCCATGTTCTTCAAATGTTCCCTCTTCCAAGCCCCTTCCTTACAAAGTGGAAGTTGTTTTCAAATAAGATATTGCCTGTCAAGGGTCCTACTGTTCTCTCTGCACTGGGACATTTTTTTGCTAAACCCACTCTTTAGACCTCAAGCATCTCTCTCAGATTTTTAATGCTTTTAAAAAAAAACTCTGGTCAAAGAACAGATTTGGTTTCTTTCACAAGGGAGTAAATGTCTGCAGTGGAGCAGCTTAGGACACCCACACAGTGAGACAGAGAGACCCAGCAATGCCTTCAATCCATCAGTATTGAGTTATTCTACACACCAATCAATCTGCCTTTACAGGATAATCACCAATCTAAATCACATTGGCGTGAGATAACATATGTATGAAGGCCCAGAATTGACTTTTATTTTATTTGTGGAATTGAGTGCTTTGTGCACTGTTGATGAATTGCTCACCTCACAGCCAGCTCTGTGTCACAGTTAAATCAGCAGAATGGTCCACACACCCTGAAAGACTCCACAAAATTCTCTTAAAGCACGGAGCTCATTGTGTGAAATTACTGTGGAAGGAGTGACTCTCTGGGGAGCCATCTCTGCTCCAGTTGACAACGCCTACTGAACATACGAAATAGAAGCAGCCCCTCACAGTTAAGCAAGAAGGTCTGGGGTCGAGTGCAATATGCAACCGTGCTGGAGAAACTCTCGAAGTCATGCAGCATCCAGAGGAAGTAAATCTATCAACCCTGTACGGTTTTTGGAGGGTGGGAGGAAACCGGAGCACAAGGAGAAATCCCACTCACGTCTTGGGGAGAACATACAAGCCCCTTAAAGTTTGGCGCTGGTGCTACAGTACGTTGCACTAACCACTACGCTAACTGTGGCACACATTCTTAAAGCCTAATTTCTTACACCCTAATTTTCACAGATGCACTATTGAAAGCATCCTGTCTGGATACATCACAGCTTGACACAAGAACTGGTCCGCCCAAGGCAAAAAGAAACCACAGAGTTGTCAATTTACACGCGCACCCCCTCCCCCTCCACCGACTCCATC
This sequence comes from Narcine bancroftii, assembly GCF_036971445.1. Lineage (NCBI taxonomy): Eukaryota > Metazoa > Chordata > Chondrichthyes > Torpediniformes > Narcinidae > Narcine > Narcine bancroftii. The sequence goes on from NC_091478.1 coordinate 96,396,366, forward strand.
TTCACCATCCCACTGCATCAGGAAAGCTACCAACATTTTAAAGCTCCCGTCCCCCTCCTCCTGTTGGCAGAAGATGCGTCTCCATATTCAAGTTTCTTTCCTGTTGTTACTGGGCTCTTAAGTGGGCCCCTCATTGGTAACACGTGATGTCCTTGTACTTTTCTCTTTAACACTGTACTCTTGTTGTATTGTAAGTGTTTATTCTTACACTACCTGCTTTATTGTGTATGGGTTGACTTCCTTGGATAGCACACAAAATAAAGTGTTTCACTGCGTGTCAGTATAGTCAACAATAAACATCACTGTCTTTCCTTCAGGAACTTAATTGGCTGTTTACTGTCTGGAGGTTTGAAGCTTCAGGGACTGATATAAAACTGAATGTGGAGGAAGAGCTCAGCTGATCAGTCAGCATCCACAGAGGGACAAACACAGGTTAACATTTCAGATCGACATGCCTTCACCCAAACAGGGAAAGGATCAATTGGAGGGGAGAGAGGAAGGCTTGAAATTAAATAGAGATCTGATGCGATGGAATGCACAGTGGTGCTGGGTGGGAGAGGCTGGGGATGGCAATCATTTCCTTTGCCAGCAGATCAATACATGTGGAACACAATGGCCGAAAACCCAGAAAGTAGTGGGTGGGGGGGGGGGGTGGTTTGTTGGGGGAGCAGGAGAACAGGAACATTTGGACAGGTCAGTTCTAATAGTTTATAAAGCCATTACTGATTGGGTGGACAGTCAAAACCACAGGGTAAAAATGTCATACGCTGAAGGAACCTGCATTGAATGTAAGGGGGTGGGGATGTTTAAGGGAGATGTGCAGGGCAATATTTTTAACAGTGTGTGGTGAGTGTTTGAAATGGACTGCCAGGAGTTGTGGTAGCAGCAGAGGTTTCTTGATAGATGTGTGAATATGAAGGGAATGGAGGTATACGGATCATGAGTTTTAGTTTAATTTAGGCATTGTGTTCAGCACAGACATTGTGGGCTGAAGGGACTGTTTCGGAACTGTACTCTTCTATGTTCTATAAGTCCTGTAACATTGCTTCTGCACCAGTTTACGTTGGGCCTCATTGGAATGGGAGTTCAAGACACTGAAGCCTGATGTTATAGAATTATCCTGCACGAAACAGGCCCGTTGGCCCAATGATCCTGCTAACCAAGTTGGCATTCTGGGCTAGTCCCATTTGCCATAAACCTCTGAACCTTCCTATGCATCTGCCTATTCAAATGTCTTCTGGATGTTTTAATTGGACCCACTTCTTCAAGGTTCCTCTGGCAGCTTGTTCCAGATAGGGACTACCCTCTAAGTGAAATGTTGCCCCTTGGGTCCCTCTTAAATCTATCCCCTCTCATCTTAGCCCTACGATCTTTAGTTCTAGAATCTTCTACCCTGTGGGAAAAAAATGTGAGCATTCCAGTCTTTCATGATTTTATAAACCTCAGCCTCCAGCCTCTCCAACATCTCCCTATCAATCAAACTCTCCAGAACTGGCAACATTTTGGATTATTTCTCCTCCCATTTTGTATCCCTCTAATTCCCTCTCCCTGTGGAGCTCCTGACAGCCAATAACTTGTGCCCTAGTTACTTGAAGAAGACCGCAGAGCCCACCTCACTGACAAAAGGCAAAGGAGGAAAAACCCAACACCCAACCCCAACCAACCATTTTTCCCCTGCAGCCGCTGCAACCATGTCTGCCTGTCCCGCATCGGACTTGTCAGCCACAAACGAGCCTGCAGCTGACGTGGACTTTTACCCCCTCCATAAATCTTCGTCCGCGAAGCCAAGCCAAAGAGAGAGAGAGTTACTTAACACCACCACCTTTGATCATGCATTGTTCCATCGTGTCCCTTCCCTGCAATGGCAAGTTATGTCCAGATTGTGGTGCTACCGAGCACAATATTACCATTAGCCATTCTTTATGGAGTTGACAAGCTGAATGGCCACCCTCTACCAAGTAGAGATGGTGAATCAGATTTATTTCTGCTGATGTTATGAGACAATAAAGGCAATTTTACAAAAATAAGTTCCCACATTTCAAGAGTGATGTGTGTGTGTACATATATATGTGGGGAATGAGTGTGTATTTTTGTATGTGTGTACTTGTGTGTGTATGTACATATATGAACATATGTGTGTGTGTACTTGTGTATATGTGTGTATGTTTGTATGTCTGTGTGCATGTGAGGGTGTGTGCGCATGTGTGAACGTGTGTGTAGAATGTTTCTCTTCCTTTAACCTGCTTTTCCTCGGCCAGGCAGTCTCTGGGTGTGAAGGTTCCTGGGATGAAGCCTGTGATATGCCCAACCTCCTGTTTTTTCTATTGTAGTATCAGCTGGCCATGAATGCAGCAAATGCTCATTAACTCTGAAGGTCTGTGTATTGTTCCAAAATACAGCCATTGCTTCTTTGCTCTTTGCCTCTACCATAAATTAAGGGCAGCAGGAAATAGATACTTTGGGTGATTTGAGAAAAGAACTCTATGTGATATTAATCAAATCTTAGTGAGATGTAAAATCTAATTGATTAACAAAAAGAAATTGGATGAATAGTTGAATCATAGATTTGATGCAGCACAAAAAAAAAACAATTTGGCCAAAAGACCATGTGAGAAACAAGAGCAGGAGTGGACCATCTGGCCAGTCGAGCCTGCTCTACTGTTCTACAGGACCATGATTGATCTGCTCATGGACTCAGCTCCAATAACCCACCTGTTCCCCAAAACTCTTAATTATTCTGTTCTCCAAAGGTCTATCGGTGCCTTAAATACATGAATGAGGCTGTCTCATTGGGCAGAAAATTCCACCGATTCATGACCCTCTGGGGAAGCATACCCCCCATCACCTCTGAATCTGGCCATGGCCTCGAGTTCTGGACTCATCTACCGGAGGAAACATCCTTCAGGCTTCTTCTCCATAATTCTATGAGACCTTCTAAATTCCAGTGAGCATGGTTCCAACAAGCTGCTCAAGCTCTCAAATTATCTTCTCATTCGATGTCCTGTTTATTTCCAGAATCAGCCTGGTGACCCTCCTCTGCACCACCTCTGAATCCAGTCCTTCCTTTCTCAAGTAAAGAGACTGGAAATGCACACACCTAGTGGGGCCTCACCAGTACCCTGTACAGTGGCAACATTTCTGAGGTGGCCAAATCACGAGGGGAATAGACCGGGTGAATGCAGAGTCTTTTTCCCCCAGCAGGAGGCTGAGAAAATGGAGGACCCTGAGATTTTTACATGTGGGTGCATGGAATGGGCTGATGGAGATGGTTGTTAAGGCAGGTGCTATTGTTCCAAAATAATAAGAAATATTTTAAAAGATGCATCAATAGAGGGTGGGTTTTGTGGGATGTAGGCCAAAAGCAGGCAGATGGGATGAGTGTGGGTGGGACATTTCGTCGTTGTGGGCAAGTTGGGCCGAAGGGTCTATTTCTACACTGGGTAGCTCTATTTTATGAACCCCCCCCCCCCCCACTTCCACTGCCCACACATTAGATTGGCATCTTGGGCAACGAGGACGTGGGGCTGAAGGGTCTGTGTCAGTGCTGTGCAATACCAGGACTCCATGACTCTCCCTAACTCTCTGAGACATCTGCGGTCGAATGCAATGCCCAAAAGTGCTGGAGAAACTGCAGCATCTCTACGAAGCAAAGGGGAAGCAATGTTTCAAACCTGGGCCCTTCGTCAAGAACAACCAAAAGCTGGCAGGCACCTGAATAAAGTATTGGGGGAGGGGGGAGGAGGAGATGAGAAGAGGGAGGAAGGGCGGGCAGAGGAGGACAGGCTGGGAGCGCTGCTGTTCGAATAATTGTGACGCAAAGTCCACAGACTGCACAACAGGCTTTAATTAGCTTAAATTTGTACACACCAGGTCTCAGTACTCTGCTGGCTGTCCCTGAAGGGGCCGGCCCGAGTCTTTATATGGTCCAATGATTGACAGCCATAAGGTGGGGCCAGGTTGCCTACCTGCACGTACAGTGGTTGTCCCCAGCTGTTAGAGGCTGGTAGGAGAGAGGCCAGTGCAGTAGTTGTATCACCACACAGACCAACAGGTAAGAGGTCTAAGGTAGATACAACTGGGAGGATAGAAGGGAAAAGAGAAGCCAGAGAAGTCTCTGAAAGGAGAAGGATGAGAAGGGGGTAGGGAGTTGGAGGAAAGGATACCAAGCGATAGGGAAAGAGAGTGACTCAGGGGAGGGGGTTTAACAGAAACTGGAGAAGCCAATGCTTGTGCTGTCTGGTTTGAGAGTGCCAAGGTGTTGTTGATCCAGTTTATGGCCTCGGTTTGGCAGTGAATGAGGCCATGGACGGACATGTTAGTGAGGGAATGGTATGTGAAATCAAAATGGTTGGGCACTGGGAGGTCCTTGCTTTTGCAACAGACAGAGTGGTGCTCAATGAAACAATTTCGGAGTCTGTGTTCAGTCTCTTCGATGTAGAAGCGGCCATATCGGAAATGCCTGACACATTAAATGAATTCTGGTTGGGGGAGGTGTAGGTGCAAGTGCAGGATTTCATGCAGTCACAGGGGTAGGTACTGAGGGAAAGGATGAGTGAACAAGGGAGTCCTGGAGCAAGCGGTCCCTGCAGAAAGCAGAGGGGAGGGGAGGGGAAGATGTGTCGGGTGGTGGGATCTATGATTTGCTGCTCCCGCGTCATCTTTACAATGGTTCATCCATTAAAGACACACTGTTCTCACTATGTGTCTCTGTTTCACTCAACCAGGAGGGTTACAGATGGGAGGGATGCTAAACAATAGTGGTGGGGATGGCAGTGTGAAGGAACGTGTCTTGAAGGGATGCTGGGTTTGCCAGAATGTTAGTGGGAGGTGGCAGGAAGCAGGCTTTATTTTCATTCATTTGTGGGCCGGGAGTGTTGATGACGGCTTGCTTTTATTGTCCGTCTGTCAGAACTTGCTGGGAAAATTGCAGCAACAACTCTCCTTGACTGGCGTTTCTCGGTGTAGTCAGGCTGGGCCACTGCAAAGGGGACTTGAGCAATCAATGCAAGACAGGATCACATTCACTGGGCCCTCACTGGAAGAGGGTTGAGAAGGTCAGTTCAAAAACAACAATGCCACCCAGATGTTCAAGGTTGCACAGTGGGTTCAGCCGCTGCCTCACAGTGTTGGAGACCTGGATGTTGGAGACCTACGGTGCTGTCTGTGTGGAATTTGCACGTACTCCCTCCAACCCCATGGGTTTCCTCCCACATCCCAGTGATGCGCAGGTTGTTATGTAAATTGGCCGCTATGAAATGCCATTGATGTGTGGATCACTGGTAGAATCTGGGCAAGTTACCGAGTCGTATCGAACACAGAATCCCTTCAACCCATCATCTCTGTGCTGACCCTAACCCATGGCTTGCAATCAGGCCAATAGCCTGTCGAAATGCTCTTAAATGCATTCATTATCTCCATCAGGTCACCCTTCAGCTTCCACCCCAGGGAATACAAGCCCAGCATGTCTGATCTCACAATTCACCACACATCCTGGGGGGCATTGCCGTTGTACTCTCTGTAGTCACTTCCTTCTTACTGTGTGGTGACCAGAACGTACAATATTCCAAGTGTACTCAACCCAGTGCTTTGTGAAATTGCAACATGCCAGCCCAACATTTAAATTCTGCAGCCTTCCGTATGCCTTCTTCAGCACCATGACTGTCTGTGTGGCCACTTTCAGGCAATGATGGACGAACCCCAAGGACATTCACCGACATTCCTATACATCCCAATATTTAATATAATTCCTATCCCCATTTGACCTCCCAAATACATCAACTCAATTTTGTTGGGATTAACTTCCATCTACTGATATACTGCCCAGCTCTCCATCCAGTGTGCGGCCTTAGACAACCCTCTTCGCTCTCCACATCACCAACTTCTACATCAACTGTAAGCATACCATTCACACCTCCCACAATCACATCCAAGGTGTTTACATCCATCACAAGAAACAAAGGTCAAGGCACTGATCCCAGTGGTACTTCCGAGCAGAAGAACCTCCTTCCACTGTTGACCTCCGAGCGTTTATTTCCCAGGAAATCTCCACAAGGATGGAAGAGGGTTGTATATCAAGTATCCAAGCAGGCTAGACAAAGGAGACGCAGTGGGTGTTACATATTTGGAATTTTGGAATGCTTTTGACAAGACGCCACATGAAGCTGCTGAACAAGATAAGTGTCCATGGAATTATGGGAAAGATACTAGCATGGGCAGAGCATTGGCTGATAGGCAGGAAACAGAGAGTGGGTATAAAGAGATCATATTTTGGTCAGTTACCGTCTACCTGTGGTTTTCAAACGGGGGTCGATGTAGGGGCCACCTCTTTTTGGGCTGTTCATTAATGATTTGGATTGTGGAATAAATGGCTTTGTGGCTAAGTCTGCAGATGATTACAAAAATAAGTAGAATGGCAGGTGGTGCGGAGGAAATAGGGAGGCTGCAGAGAGACTTGAGCAGATCAGGAGAATGGACAAAGACGTGGGAAATGAAATACAATGTTGGAATGCGGACGATCATGCACTTTCGTAGAAGGAATAAAAGTGCAGTCTATCACTTGGATGGCAAGAACATTCAACATTTGGAGGTGCATAAGGATCTGGGAGTCCTCCTGTGGGTTAAAAGTAAGCCTCCAGGTTGAGATAGTGGTAAAGAAGGTGAATGCAATGTTGGCATTCAAATCTAGAGAACTAGGGTATAAGAGCAGGGATGTGATGTTGAGGCTTTGTAAGGAATTAGTGAGGCCACACTTGGACTATGGGGTACAGCTTTGGGCTCCTTATTTAAGAAAGGATGTGCTGGCATCAGAGAGGGTTTGGAGAAGATTCACAAGAATGATTCCTGGAATGAAGGGATTAACAGATGAGGAATGATTGACGGCTCTTGGACTGCCTTCTTTGAAGTTCAGAAGACTTGATAAAAGCATTTTGAAAGTTGAAAGGCCTGGACTGAGTAGATGTGGCAAAGTTGCTTCCTTTGGTAAGTGAGTCTAGGAACAGAGGGCACAACTTCAGGATTGAAGGGCGCCCTTTTAAAACAGACATGTGGAGGATTTCTTTAGCCAGAGAGTGGTGAACTTCTGGAATTTGCGCCTATGGAGGCCTGGTCATTTGGTGCATTTATTAGGTATCTGAATAGTCAGGGTATCAAAAATTTATGGGGAGAAGGCAGGGGAGTGGGGCTGATTGGGACAATGGATCAGCTCATGATGGAATGTTGAGGCAGATTTGATGGGTTGAATGGCCTACTTCTGCTCTTTTATCTTATGGTCTTATGATCTTATGCATGTATCAGGGTGGCCATGGGGTGCGAAGGTTTTACCCACTGGGATTGAGTTAGCAGAGATGGACCAAATGAATTTGAGGTCAGGGTAGAGGTTTGGCAGCAAAGTGGATAAAGTTGATGAGGTCCTCATGGGTACAAGAGGCAGAGCAGACTAAATGGGCCAAATGGCCTACTTCTGATCCTATATCTTATGGTGTTAAGGTCTTAAGAATATAGAACATTATAGCAAAATGCAGGCCCCTCAGCTTATGACATTATGCCACCCAATGGAAACCTACTCCACAACAAGTAACCCTCATGCCCCTCTTTTTTACTTACATCCATGTGCCAATCAAAGAGGCTTTTAAATGTCCCTATTGTACCAGCCTCCACCACCACCCCTGCCAATGCATTCAGGCACTCGTCAATCTCTGTGTAAAAAACATACCTTTGACATCTCCCCTAAACTTTCCCCCTCTCACCTTAAACAGATGTCCTCTGGTATTTGATGTTGCCACTCCAGGGAAAAGATGCCGACCCCTCATCATACATATATCTGAAGACAGTTTCAATGCCCTAAGAAAAGCTCCATATCCCAAGAATGATTTTTCCTCATTATACTTAATCAATAAACTCAAAATAATCAGACCAATTGGTGTTTAACGAATATTACATATGTCTTTGAGCACGCTGCTTGGTGAATATAAATTAAGATGAACTGCATGGCAACAGGCCCTTCTGGTCCATGAGCCTGTTTCCCATCCCCCCCACCCCAAATACACCAGTCGAGGGGCCATTAATGAGCCAGAGGGTGTTTAAAGATAACTCTGCAGATTGACCATTATTACTTGCTTTTTCAGAATCGGAATCAAAATTTATTGTCACGAACAGGTCCCAAAATTCGCTGTTTTGAGGCAGCGTCACGGTGCAAACATTGCTATAAATTACATTTAAAAATAAATAAATTAATGCAAAAAGAAGAGAAAATGAGTTAGTGAGCGTGGTTCAGTGTCTGTTCAGAAATCTGATGGCAGAGGAGCTGACCTTGTGCCGCTGAGATGTTCATCTTCAGGCTCCTACCTCCTTCCTGAGTGTAGCAGGGTGAAGAGAATATGGCCTAGGTGGTGAAGAGGATAGAGGCTGCTATTGTAAGACATCACCACTTGTCCTCAATGGAGTGAAAACCAAGGCCTATGATGGACCTGGCCAAGTTCACAACACTGTAGTTTTTTCCTGTCCTGTGCTTTGGTACCTCCATACCAGACTGTGATGTAACCAGTCAGAATGCTTTCCACAATACAACTGTTGGAACTTGCAAGAGGCTTCAGTGACATACCGAATTTCCTCAAGGTCCTCGTGAAGTATAGCTGCTGGCGAGCCTTCTTCATTATTACATAGACATAGAGACCCCAGGACAGATCTTCAGTGATGAACTTGAACTTCCTAACCGTTTCTGCTGCCGACCCCTCAGTGGGATCTCCTGACTTCCTCCTGAAGTTCTCAGTCATCTCCTTGGCTTTGCTAATGTTGAGTGTAAGGTTGCTGGTGCGACATCGCTCAACTAGTTGATCTATCTTCCTCCCGTAGACTTCATCATTGCTCTCTGTGATTCTGCTGATGTTTGTAGATGGCATTTGAATTTTGCTTGGCCCCACAGTGTAGAGTGAGTAGAGCAGTGGGCTAAGCATGCATCCTTGGGGTGCATCTGTGTTGATCATCAGTGAGGAGGATCCAGTTGCGGGGAGGGGGGGGGGGTGCAGAGGCCCAGGTTTTGGAGCTTGTTGATTAGCACAGTGTTTGAAGGTGTTAAAAGCTGAGCTGTAATCGATGAAGAGTAGCCTGAAGTGCATGTTGTGTGGCCTGATGTACATTAAAATAAATCAAATTTAAATCCCCAGCTGAATGATGATGGAGTTCACGTTACCAGAACTTGGATGTCTTCATCTCTTGTCTTGGTGATTTGATGAAAAGTCTTGGCCTGAAACGTTGACCATTCGTTTGCTTCCACCGCTCGACCTGCCAAGTTCTTCCAGCAGTGCGTTTAGGAGCTCCAGTGCCTGCAGTTCCCTCTGTGTCTTCAGCAGATCAGGTCAATGGCCCCATTATGCCACAGGATACTGCCAACTCGTCACAGTTGCCTCGCCACTAACTATGCTGCACCCCACCCCCCCACTCCTTGACACAACCCTACACCAATTCCCATCCAAAGTAATTGGAAAGATTTGAAACAACATATCTGAATCGAAATTCTTGCTGAAAATGTCTCATTTACAAGTGGGAAACATGTTGCAAAACTTGCCTTTCCCCATGTTTAACAATCACCTGCTCACTTGATCGTTTACCTTCTTGAAATGAAGAGGAAACAATGTTCTATCTTTTATTCTTTGTGGTTCCTTTACCTTAATGTCTGCTTCATTTTATTCCTAATAAATATATTTTGAAATGATATGTTTGCATTAATTGCATTTTTATCAAAGCATCTTCACACTCAGGCTCTTTGTAAATAATAACTCATTTTTTTCTTGGTAATAGCCTGTTAATGAATAGATATATTGAGCTGCACCACTCACCACATTGGAACTTAATCTTGCTTCCCCCCCACCCCCTCCTGGGACTGTGATCAAGATAAGGCAGTAATTATCTGCTCCATGCTCATGGTAGAATACTTATAGACCAGAGGATGTATTAAGAGCATCCTGTGCAACTCTATCACTGCTTGGTTTGGAAGCTGTAGCGCTTCAGACTGCAAAACCCAGCAGAGGAAAGTGAAGTCAGTGGAAAAGACCATTGGGGACCTCTTCCTAGCATGGAGAACATCTACTACTTCGATGCAGGTGGAAAGCAATAAAAATTGTGAAAGACTCCACACATCCCGCATGTAAACTGTTCTCCCTTCTGCCATTTGGCAGGAGGAACCTTAGCACTTGGGCCCTTATGTCCAGAGTGGGAAACAGCTTCCCCCCGCTCCCCCCCCCCCCCACCCAAGCCATCAGGCTCTTGAACTCCCAGTATAGACGTGGATAGTTGTTGTTCGGGTTCGTGTGGGTTCCACAGGTTAAGAACCAGACCAAAGTTGAGGAACAAAGCACAAGTTTATTTCGGGGATGCAAACAGGACAACAGGGTCAATATGCTAGGCGAACCTCTACACACATGCACACACAATAAGCAAGGGGCAAATATACACTTCAGATATCGAGAGAGGAACTGACAGAGACTGGGGGAAATTACATGAACGTACACATTTAACAGTTAGGACCAAGGTGATACTATGTATCCACCCCTTGACTGGTATGGACACGGCTCTTGCTACCTAACCTTGGGACTCACCCAAACCCAGTGTGAAAGGTGCGACTTATGTGCCATGAGGAGTCCAAAGAGGCAGAACAAGAGGACACATGGCCCTTTATAGCTCTGCAGGCAGTACTGGGGGCCAATCACTCGGGGAAGGCTATGGCCAATGGCTCAAAGCCAAGTGCAGGGGCTCAGCAGCGGTCAGCCGAAGTGATTCATCTGGGCCAATTGGGTAAAGGTCAGGGATGAGTCTGGACGGGCTGCCTAGACTGCAGCACCTGGTGATTTAGGTGGGCCAATCGCAAGGGTCACCTTGATGGCTTGTGGTGAGTCTTTGACCTTGATTAGCAGGTAGTATGTCCTTCGAACAAGAGCGCAGCAGCGTCACCAGGTGGTAGATGCTGCCTGTCCATTATAATAGTGTACTATGGACTTTCAGTATATAAGACTTAGTACCTTAATATTTTAATGTGTTAACTGCCTTCCTAACTTATATCTACGTAAATATGCTCCATGGTCCCGGAGAAACGCTATCTCATCTTTACCGTGCAGGCATGGTATGAACGATAAATAAAGTTGAGCTGACTTGACTTGTTGCAATGGCTGAGAAGAAATAGGAGCAGTACAGAAATGTGCTTCAGCAGATCCCACAGCATCCCTAAGAAATGATAGGTTGTTGACCTTTCGGACCTAGGCCTTCTTCAGGAATGTCAAAAGTCAGGCAGACAGCTGAATAAAAATGTTCAGCGATGGAGAGGGAGGGCGGAGAATTGGAAGGGGAGGAGTACAGGTTAACAGGTAAAAGGTCAGAGGAAGATATAGGTGGGAGGGGAGACGATAAGATTCAAAATTCCTTTTATTGTCATGTAGTAATACAAAAAGGTCACGGAGCAATCAGTCAAACACCATACATACAGCGGTGGATCCAAACCCTGTCACTAGCTCTGTAATAGCATTGCACTAACTATGTTATAAAACTTACCACCCGAACACTCATTGCATTTAGCAGTACTTGATCTGTACTTTAAGATCAGTAATCAGTTACATACTCAGCACTGGAAGATGGGGTAACATTATAATCAGTAATAATGGTCGGAAATCTACAGACCTTTCAGTGTTGCAGATAGGAAAAGCAAATTACAGAGGTTAAAGCTATGGACAAGTTATCCTTTACTCATTCCTCTAGTGTGGCGATATTTAGTGAGCTGGCTCCCAACTGAACTTCTCCATTCTCCTACCCTAAGACTTCCAAGATCATTGACTTTTCTTTCAAATCTTCTTGCAGGTTTGACAAACTGCTGGCTCACTGAAGCTGCACTCTGCACTGTATTTTTAAGTGTGGTACTATGCATGGGCTCCCTTGCTTAACTGCTCGCAAAACAAACTTTCTTTCTGCACCTCAGTACACATAACAATAAATTTGAACTGTACTGAAAGCAGCTCTCAACTCCTGGCTGTTGGTGGTAAAGCAGTGCATCAAAAGACATTTAGTTCTTGAACCTACACTTCCTCGCCCACACTAAACTGCTTTCCCCTTCAAATCACGTCATTGATTAGTATGGACAGGGAAGGCTACTTGAAGAGCCATGGTTTGTTGAGGATCACTGAGTAGCCTTCTTCGAGCAGCAAGATCCTAAGTGATGCTAACGGTGAGTCTACAGACCTTTTGATGTAGCTGCTTCCAAAGGCTAGTGACAGACCTACCAACATAACTTCTTTTACTGAAGGTAACAGCTCTCAAATAACAGATAGGAGCTGGTACAACAATATATCAAAAACCATCATGGAGGCACAATGCACTGAAGATGCTGGAATCTGGAACAGAGCAAGATATGTATGTTGCCCTCAGAATAATCCCACACTTGTGATTTATCCCACACTTATAGTTTGATGGTTCTGGAAGAACTCCCGTAACTGAATGTACATGTTCCCGCGAAGTCCACACTTGTCCAATAGTGTAAATTTCCAGAGTTCCAGTGGAATGTTAACTCCCTGCAGTTTCATCATGAGTTTTGAAACTCTGTTCACAGTAGAGGAGAGGAACAGCTACAGGCAGGAAAGCAAATTTATATTTATTATTTAATAAAATTGACTTAAATACACTGAATTTTCTGTGTGAATTCCCTGGTGCCAGAAGTACGCAGTTTTTAAATTATGTAATACAATTTCAAAAATGCATAACTGTTTTATTTTTAATGGTGTATTAATGTCTGTAGATGTCAGAGACACATGTGAAAACCGGGGCTGTTTGACAGCTGGTTAAGCCTAGGGTCCTGTTGAAACGTTCCTATGGGACATGTTGGAAATTTCTGCACTGCCAATCAAGTCTGAGCCAGCCCGGGGAAGATTTTGCCTTCAGTTTAAGGGCGGGTTAAGCGGGCAGCTAATTACACACTAGAAATTCTGAGTTAATACTATTGCCTGATTAGCAAGCGCCTATTGTGAATTCTTCCTGTGCACACATCAACAGCAGACACTTTTGGGATGTCCAAGGGTCTGAAAATTCACTGTGAACATGATATACTATAGGACAACACTAATGACTTTACTCTCAGAAGCCTAGGGAAATCTGGCATGCTCCCAAGGTTTTTTACCAATCTTTACTGATGTACCATTGAAAGTATCCTTTCCTGGTTCATCACAACCTGGGAGGGGAACTGCTCGGCCCAAGACCTTGCGAAAACACAGAGAGTTGTGAATGGAGCTCAGGCCCCACCCCCCCCACCCCCAATCAACTCTATCTTCACCTCCCATTGACTCAGGAAAGCATCCAACATATTAAAGCCCCACTCAGTCACACTCTCCTCTCCTGCCCTTCCACCAGGCAGAAGATACACGAGAGCCAGATTCAAGGACAGTATATTTCTTGCAGTGATTGGAACCTCTTATTGGGAAGGTGCCCTTGCATTGTTTTTAATTGTACTTTTCTCTCTACCTCATACTATTCAGAGAGGAAGTCAATACTATTTAGAATGATCTGGGATTTGATGTAGAAGAGCAGTTAAAGTTATTTATTTGCTCATTTATTCATTTGTAATTATTCTATTACTTAAATAGGTTGACTTGCCTGGATAGTGTACAAAACAAAGTTTTTTTTAACTGTATCTCAATATTTGTGACAATAAATAATTCAATACAATTCAGACCATTCTCTCTATTTCCCTCTTCCACCATCTGTAATTCTGTAATGAATTCCATCTGTCCCTCATAGCCAGTCAGGCTGATGAAGTCTTTATGAAGCCAACAGGAGAAGTAACCTTCCCGCCTGCCCCACCATTCATTTTGTTTATGGTTGATGTGTCCCGGATCTTAACTGTCCTTCGACATCAAATAGCCATTGCTCTCAATTCCCAGATCATCCTAAATATTGTCAAGTAGCTCTCTAAATATCCCCAGTGATGTAGCCTCCACAAGGCTCTGACAGAGAGCTAGAGCCATACAGCACCGAACAGGCCCATGGGCTCAGCTTGTCCATCCTGACCCAGATTTGTGTGCTTGCCCCATTTGCCCGCATTTTTTTTTCTATTCATCAAAACATTCCCAATCCATCTGTGTCTTTTGAACATTGTAACTACGCCCACTTCCACAGCTTTCTCTGGCAGCTCGTTCCAAATGCGGTCCACCTCCTGAGTTGAAAGATTACCCCTCAAGTCCCCTTGAAATATTCCCCTCTTACACCTCTAGTTACATGCCTCTTAATTCCAGAGATTCACCATTCACTGAACCACCTTAAGGGTGCTATGCAAAGACAAGCTGTTCTTGTAGCATCTCTGCTCCTGCAGTAAACTGTGTGCCCCGGTGGCACCATTTGTCGGTTTACTTTGAAGAATTAACAATATCTCACCTACAGATCTCAAAGGGATAAGTCTTGAAATGTGTTCCTGCAAATTAGATTCTCTTTACGGGTGTGAACAATTCCAAGAATAAATACCTGGGATTAAGCACGACTCACCTGATTGGGGGTGGATATTTGAAACACATCACAATTTCAATCCGTTCCAATGGTGTGACTGAGTTAGCATTACTGAATGCAAGCATGATGAACTTGGCTTCCTCTGGAGTACAATTGCTGTGCAACCCAGTTCAGCAAGAATGTCTTGGACATGAGGGGTCTACAGTGAAGATTTGCCAGGGCAATGCACAGGCTATAACTGTCGGCTTGCAGTGTGTGTGTTCCCTTTGATTGAGATGTTTTTGATGCAGAAGAATGATGGGAGGGCTGGAGTGCATAACCAGACATACACACGGAGACTGGCCCTTCATCCCACCAAGTCCATGCTAACCATTGGATAGTGGCACCATTTACTTCCAGCAGGACCAGAGCTTCCCAATGCCTTGGCAATGGAAATATTTGTTTGGATGCTTCTTAAATGTTGTTGGAGTGTTTGCCTCCGTCACTTCCACAGGCAGTACGTTCTGGATAAAATCCATTCTCATTTCCCTTCTCCACAATAGGAAAAAGGTTTCTCTCCATCTACCATATCTGAGGACCTCATAATTTCCACCTCCCACCCATTGCCCCCCTCCCCCCCCCCCCACCCCCAGCCTCCTACACGTCAAGGAAGATTAACCCAGCCTCTCTGTCCCAGGTTGCATCCTGCTAAATCTCTTCTCCAACCCTCTCTAGTATAATCATGTTCTTGCCTTAGTGTGGTGACCTAAACAGGGGGGCACACAGAAGCATGAATGGGCATCTGAACTCAATGCCCCAATCACTGTGGCTCCAGTCATGGTCCACATACCACTGGCCTCTTACGTTCCCTGAACTCTAACCTTAATGGAAGGCTGGAGTGAGGTCCTGACAAATAGATGCAGGAGAAAGCATTTCAACCCTTCGATCTTGCACCGCCATGCAATACCATCATGTCTGATCATTCAACTTTAGTCACCTCTTTGTCTGAAGAGGGAATGCAAGATCATTGAGGACCCCTTCCACGCAGCACACAGCATCTTTCAGCTGCTCCCGCCAGGGAAGAGATACAGGAGAATCAGAGCCAGAACCACCAGGCTGAGGAACAGCTTCTTCCCACAGGCAGTGAGAATGCTGAACGACCAAAGGAACTGCTCACACTAACTATCTGAGACGCTCACATTTGTGAAACAGTATTTATTTATATGTATAGATGAATACTTGGCATCCATATGTATTGTCCGTCTGTACATGTGTTATGTCTGTCTGTGTGTCTGTGTGCTTTGCGCCGTGGACCAGGGAATCAGGGTCACATCCAACTCCCTTTTGATTACATCTAATGAACTGGCCCCAATAAGCTCCTGACCACAGGAGCTCAACAAGTTCACAGCACTCTGAATGGAGAAGTTTCTCATCTTATCCTCATTGTCCTTGGACTGTGACTTCCCTTGTTATGCGCTTCCCTGTCATTCTTATAAATTCCTCAGAGTGTAAGCCTAGTCTATCCAGTCTTTCTTCATCTGTCAGCTCTGTTATCTCAGAAATTAGTCTGGTGAACCCACAACCTTCTGAGTTAGAATGCCAGCCACCATACTGGACCAATTCCACTTGTTTTTGTGAGATTCTGATGTCTGAAGGTGTCTTGCTAGTTATAACGAGTCTTGGAATTCCCTTGAGATGTCAATCTCTCCATTTCTGTCGATTCAACACTGTCTTTTGTTAGCAAGGTCCCAGTGTTGTTAGATATAGCATTGCTACACACTCTTGTCGCTCTTCTCAAACCATCTGCCCACTCAGACGTGGCCTCCTTCAAGGTTCAATGGCCAATAAGTGTGCAGAATTCTCAAGGAGACAGTGGCAGCAATTAGTTTCCTTGCAGAGATCCTGTGTAAACATTTCCCAATCATTAGCTGAAGAGAAAAAAGACAAGCTTTAGATTGGCATTAGCATTCCTCCTCAGTATCTGAATGTTGTTCTAATATTGTATTTTCTGACACCATAGAATAAATCAGTTTGGTCCATAGTGTCAAACAACATGAACTGGCCCCAACCCTAACCCAACTTGAGGAGTCACCTCGCAGTGGGCCCAGGTCAAGGAATCAGGTTCTGGAATTCACATGCAGTGGAAAAACTTGGATTTGCCTGCTATCAAGACAATGCAACCTCTTCAGAGTATAGTAGATAATGGAAGATTGAAAACAGCATTAGAACAAATCAAAAGTGCAGGGCATAATGCCCAGAAGGAATATAAGATGCTGTTTCTCCAATTTACGGGTGCTCTACAACCAGGCAGCATTGATGTTGATTTCTTCAGTTTCTGTTAAACCCCTCCCCTGAATCTCTCTCTTTCCCTATGCCTCAGTCCTCCAGCTTCCCATCTCCTTCCATCTCTATTCAGAGCTACCCCTGGTCCAATCACTTCTCAGCTTTTTTCCATATCCACCCATGACCTCTTTCCTTTTAGCCTGTTCTCCTCCCCGCCCCTTCTTCCTTTTCTACTTTGACACCCCCACCCTTTTATTCAAGTGCCCGCCTGTCTTTTGCTCACACCTCATCGAAGGGCCCAGGGTCAAATCATGGGTTACGCTTTACCTGCTTTGGATGCTGCCTGAGTTTCTCCAATACATTTGCGTAGTGAAGGATACTGTGTTTATCCAATTAAACAGCTCAAAGCGTCATCTTTTGCTAATGAGAGATCCAATCAAGAAACTGAATCTGGAGGTGAGTGTTTTCAAATTCGCCTGCGTGACACGGGTGAGATGTGTCGTCTGCTCTCCCGAGGCAGTGAGAGGTGGAGGGAGGGGTGCTGGGCTGTCTGATGCCTGATCTGCGATGTAGTCAGCCCTCTAACAGTTGCTGCACAAGAGGTGGCTGGTCTAAGGTGGCTCTCGACAAAAGGACTCAGATAAACACTGACTTCTTGTTTCTCACCCCACTCTTTATTTTCAAGTAGAATTAAATGGCTGGCAGTGATTTATAACACCTTTCCCTCTGGGAGATCTGCCAGGTGCAGCAACTTTGAAACAATCTTATCTCCATTACAGCAACTCTCATGGACCATCTGCTCAATCAGATGCTCTGATTCACTGCCACAACCACCCATCGCAAGGTTCAGTGATCATTAAGCATTTTCCACTTCATACCTAAAACAGATTCAATGGCAGCTTTTACTGACCCAGTGTTAAAAATTTGTATCTGCTGAAATAAACAGGATATTGAGACATGGAGAGGGTGGAGATGGGGCTTTCTGGAGAATAGCACAGGAAGGGAGGAGCACTGGAGAAGGTGATGTTGTTGTCCATGAAGAAGGTAATCAATGAATTATTTTGAGTCATGAAAACTACACAGGAGAACCCATGAATCAGAGGGCCTCCAGTTGAAGGTAAACACTAACCAGTGATAGAACATAGAATATAACAGCACCATTCAGGCCCTTCAGCCCATGATGTTGTGCAGGCCTATATAAACCTACTCCATAACAAGCTAATCCTTCCCTACCTCACACCCATAACCTTTTATTTTTCTTACATCCATGTACCTCTTGAATGTCCCTGTTGTACCAAGTATTACAATGACTCCCGGCAAATAATTTGAGGGACCCACTACTCTTTGTGTAAAAGACCTACCTCTGTCATCTCCCCTAAACTGTCCTCCACTCACCTTAAATGGCCTCTGGTATTTGCTGTTGTCACCCTGGGAAAAAAGTGCTGGCTGTCTATTAGAAATTTGGTTAGGAGAAAAAGGGAGGTGTACAAGAGGTATAAAGAGCAGGGAGCTGAGAGTTTGAAGGAGGACTACAAGGAGTGTAGAAGGAATCTTAAGAAAGAAATTAGAAAGGCCAAAAAAAGGCACGAAGAGGCTTTGGCAGACAGAGTAAAAATAAATCCAAAGGGTTTCTATAGGTACATTAAAAGTAAAAGATTAGTGAGGGATAAAATTGGACCCCTTGTAGATAGCAAAGGTAGACTGAATGAGAAGTCAGAGGAAATGGGGGAAATTTTGAATGATTTCTTTGCCTCGGTATTCACTGGGGAAAAAAATATTGAACCAGTTGAAGTAAAGAAAAATAGTGGGGAGGTCATGAAGCATATAAGGATAACCGAGGAGGTAGTGATGGCTGTGTTGAAAAAGATAAAGGTGGATAAATCTCCGGGACAGGACAAAATATTCCCAAGGACACTCAGGGAGGCTTGTGGACAGATAGTGGGGCCATTAACAGAGATATTTAGGATGTCACTGGTCACGGGGGTAGTGCCAAAGGATTGGAGGGTTGCGCATGTGATTCCGCTGTTTAAGAAAGGGTCCAAATGTAAACCTGGGAATTATAGGCACGTGAGTCTGACGTCTGTGGTGGGTAAGTTGATGGAAAGTGTTCTGAGGGATCGTATTTACAAATATTTGGAGGTACAGGGATTGATAGGGAGTAATCAGCATGGTTTTGTCAGGGGTAGATCATGGTTGACAAACCTGATTGAGTTTTTCGAGGGGGTTACAAAAAAGGTTGATGAAGGGAAAGCTGTGGATGTTGTCTATTTAGACTTTAGTAAAGCTTTTGACAAAGTTCCCCACAGGAGGTTAGGAAAAAAGGTGGAGGCATTAGGTATAAATAAGGAGGTAGTGAAATGGATTCAGCAATGGTTGGATGGGAGGTGTCAGAGAGTAGTGGTAGAAAATTGTTTGTCCAATTGGAGGCCGGTGACTAGTGGAGTTCCTCAGGGATTGGTCCTGGGTCCACTATTGTTTGTTATATATATTAACGATCTGGAAGTAGGGGTGGAGAATTGGATAAGCAAGTTTGCAGATGATACAAAGATTGGTGGTGTTGTGGACAGTGAGGAGATTACCATAGATTAAAAGGTGATTTAGGAAGGCTGGAGGTGTGGGCTGAGAAATGGCTGATGGAATTTAATACAGATAAGTGTGAGGTGTTACATTTTGGAAAGGCAAATCTAAATAGGTCATATGCATTAAATGGTAGACAATTGAGATGTGCAGAGCAACAAAGGGATTTAGGAGTTGTGGTAAATAGTACCCTCAAGGCTGATACTCAGGTAGATAGTGTGGTGAAGAAGGCATTTGAAATGTTGGCCTTCATAAATCGGAGTATTGAATTCAAGAGTAGGGAGGTTATGATGAAATTGTACAAGGCATTGGTGAGGTCAAATTTGGAGTACTGTGTACAGTTTTGGTTACCAAATTATAGGAAAGATATAAACAAAACAGAGAAGGTTCACGAGAATCTTGACAGGATTTCAAGGTTTGAGTTACAGGGAAAGGTTGTGCAGACTAGGGCTTTTTTCACTGGAGCGTAGAAGATTGAGGGGGGACTTGATAGAGGTGTTTAAGATTTTAAAAGGGACAGACAGAGTAAATGTGGATAGGCTTTTTCAATTAAGAGTGCGGGAGATTCAAACTAGAGGGCATGGTTTAAGATTGAAGGGGGAAAATTATAAGGGGAACATGAGGGGAAATTTCTTTACGCAAAGGGTGGTAGGGATGTGGAATGAGCTTCCGGCAGACGTGGTCGAGGCGGGATCATTGGTTACATTTAAGGAAAGACTGGATAGTTACATGGAGAGGAGAGGACTGGAGGAGTATGGACCGGGTGCTGGTCAGTGGGACTAGGAGGGTGGGGATTTGTTACGGCATGGACTAGTAGGGCCGAACTGGCCTGTTCTGTGCTGTAAGTGGTTATATGGTTATATGGTCTACCCTAGGTTCGTCATAATCATGTGAATGACCAAAGGAGCTGCTCACACTAACCATCCGTGACTCTCATATTCACGAAACAATGTTTATTTATTTGTATCGATGAAATACTTGTCCTGCATATGTATTGCTTGTCTGTATATGTGTTATGTCTGGTTCTGAGTCTGCGTGTTTTGCACCAAGGACTGGAGAACGCTGTTTCAGCGGGTTGTACTTGTACAGTCAGATGACAATAAACTTGACGAGAAGTGATGTTCATTCATGTAATGTGATCTGGAACATGTTCTCTGAAATGGCTGTGAAACAAGACTCAATAATTACACTCAAACTGGAATTAGATTAATACCAGAAAATGAAATAAAATCTGGATTAGAGTTACAAGGTCATACAGCAAGAAACAGGCCCTTCGGCCCAACTTGTCCATGTTGACTTAGATGGCATTCAGGGCTAGTCTCATTTGCCTGAATCTGGTCCATTTCCTTTGAAACTCTTCCTCTCCATAAATCTGTCCAAATGTATTTTGAACATTGAAATTATGCCCACTTCTATAGTTTCCTTTGGCAGCTTATTCTAGATCATTTCAAGAAGATGATGTTTTACTGACTCCAACACAAAACAGAATTCTATCGTTTACTTCATTGATGGACGAACGTGCAATTTTGATGAAATGAAAAGACAATATTCCACCTACGCACACACAACGGTTAAGTGATGTCATGTCTTATCAAGTCTAGAAAAAAATTAGATATGCCATTAAAGATTCAAACATTAATGTCCAAAAGACATGGAACCCATTTATTGACTATTATCATAGCCTAAAGAATTAGGATGTTTAGATGTTCTGGTGCTGTGCTGTCTGGTTCCAGATTGGTGCCATCTGATTCTCATGTAATCCTTGTTTTTAACCTTGATTCATGGTCGGCGTTTCGATTCACAAGGTTATTTTTCTTTCTTCCTTTTTGTTTGGGATTTTTTCTATTTTCTTCCTTTTGATTTTGATAATATAATAGATAAATGTTTTGTTCAACTGCAACTGATGTAAACATTGATAAAATTATTATAGAAGGAGAAGGAAAGAGAATTGCAAATGTTTTTTGTTTAAATATAAATTAAAAAAGAAAAATAAATGAAAATAGATTTGAACCACTCAAAATTGCCCCTCAGATCCATTTTAAATCCCTCTTCTCTCACCCTCTTACGCTACAGAGAGTAAAGACCCAGCCTATTCAACCTCTCCTTATAACTTACCCAGCCCTTCTAGCTTATCAATGTCCTTCCTATAGCTGGCTGAACAGAACAGCACAGTTCTCCAAGAGATGTCTCATCATCGCCTTGTGCAGCTGAACCATGAGATCCCAATTTTTGTACCCATCAAACAAAGGTCTTCAAAACACTTTCTTCACTGCTGTATTACCTCTCTCAGGGAATACGCAACTGCTCCCCTGGCCTCTGTGGTCTACAAAGAGAAAAAAAAAGTTGAGATGTTGGACAATTTCAATACCACAAAGTAGAGTTGTTATAGGCATAGTGGGCTGTTTGCCTTCTACTTTGTAGACATGTAATGGAGAAATATCTTCTTCATCCCCTGAAGCCTGCATGATCAAAACTTGGAAAGCATTAAGAATCCAATTAAAAAAAGACATATTTGTGCATTTTCAACCATTTTCAGTCAGAGGTGTTGTGAAAGATTAATCTCAGCTTTCTCCTGAGATTCCCACTATCTTAAGCCAGTACAATTCACAACATGTGATATTGGCTGAGAACACCGAATACTCCAAATAATTCAGGACCAGACAACGTCCCAGCTGTAGATTAGTTGCACCTCTAGCCAAGCAGTTGCAATACAGGATAACACGGGCATCTACCCAACCACGTGGAAGCATTATCCAAGTATAACCTGTTTACGAAAGATGTAAAAAATTTCCAGGCCAACTATTCTCAGTTATTGGCATGGATGGAAGTACTCTCATAACTCTCGCAACAAGTACTCTCCATAACCCTGCTCATTGATACCTAGTTTGGGACACATAAAATTCTGATAGGACGAGGATTAGATACAAGAAGAATGTTCCTGATGTTGGGGAAGTCCAGGGCAAGGAATCACAGTTTAAGAATAAGGGGAGAGCCATTTAGGACTGAGTTGAGGAGAAACTTCATCATTCAGAGAGTTGTGAACTTGTGGAACACCCTCCCACAGAAATTTGTTGAGGCCAGTTCATTAGATAACATTCAAAAGGGAGTTGAATGTGGTCTTAATAGCTAAAAGGACCAAAGGATGTGGAAAGAAAGAAGGAAAGGGCACCGAGGTTGCATGATCAGTTGTGGTTCTATTGAATGGTAGAGCAGGCCCAAAGGGCTGAATGGCTTTCTCCTCCTCCCATATTCTGAGAATATATGAATCTGTGGATTTGAGTCCCATTTCTTGGGCAGACAATTGAGTCTGTGTGAAGGTGCCATCTTTGCATGATCTGCCTTGTGTTCAATGTTGGGATTTATCTGTGACCTGAAGCAGAATTCTGCACCTGAACTTGGTGGGCAGGTTTTTAGAGCTGTTGGGGAGGGTTTAAACTAGATGGGGGTGGGGGAGGGGTTGAAATCAGAATGTGAGTGCAGAGATTAGGGTATGATGCTAGGAGCTCTGAGTTGGCAAGGAAGGACAGACAGGGGACAAAATATGAAGGTAGCCAGTTAGAAATGTGTCAATTTCAGTGCTAGGTGTATAGGAATGAAGGACATGAATATAGAGCATGGATCAGTACGTGGAACTACGATGTTGTGGCCGTTACTGAAATTAACTGGAGGAAGGGCAGGATTGGCTGATGCAGGTTCCGGGGTTTAGATGTTTTAAAAAGAATAGGATGGGAGGTGGAAAAAGAGGGGAGGAGTGGTACTACTGTTCAGGGATAGGATCATGGCTATAGAAAGGGAGGACACTGCAGAGGGAGTGTCCACTGAGTCGGTGTGGGTGGAAGTCAGAAATAGGAAAGGAGCTATCACTGTGCTGGGAGTAGTCTATAGGCCCCCAAATAGCCCTTGGGTCATCGAGGAGCAGATAAGCAGGCAGATTTTAGAATGGCGGACCTCTCGGTGGGGGAGCATTTTGGTGAGAGTGACCACAACTCCCTTAATTTCAACATGGCTATGGAAAAGGATAAAAACAGTAAAAATGGGAACATGCATAACTGGGAAAGGGCTAATTATGAAGGGATGAGGCAAGAACTAGCGAGAATAAATTGGAAACAGATGTTTAAGGGTGAAAGCACAGAAGTTTAGGGACCACTTGTGCAGGGTTCAAGATAGATTTGTCTCATGAGGACAAGGAAAAGATGCTAGGAAAATGGATCTGTGACTGACAAAGCAGGTCAGACTACTAATCAAGAGGAAGAAGGAAGCCAACATTGGAGATAGGAAGCAGGAAACAGGAAGGGCTCATGAGAAGTATATGGTAGCCAGGAAGGAGCTTAAGAAATAACTTAGGAGAGCAT
The DNA here is from genome assembly GCF_036971445.1 of Narcine bancroftii. Classification (NCBI taxonomy): domain Eukaryota; kingdom Metazoa; phylum Chordata; class Chondrichthyes; order Torpediniformes; family Narcinidae; genus Narcine; species Narcine bancroftii. The sequence continues at coordinate 96,420,026 of NC_091478.1, forward strand.
GAAGGGGGCATGAGAAGGCCTTGGCATGTAGAATTAAGGAGAACCTCAAGGTATGTCGGGGTCATCAACTGCATCCAGCATATGTGAAGAACAGAAGGTCAGAAGGATGAGGAGAATGAAGATGGGACCACTGAAGGATAAGGGAAGCAACATGTGTTTTGAGGCAGATGAGGTTGGGGAGGTCCTAAATAAATAATTTGCTCAATATTCGCAAGAGAAAAAGTCCTTGATCACAGTGAGGTCAAAATTGAACAGGCCTGGGATGACACATGATGAAGAGGAGGAAGGAGGCAGGATCCTGAAGCCCCTGGGAAATTATTAAAAAAGGAAAAAAATAAAGTGGTCTACGAGAAGATAAATAGGAAGTAAAGGAAGAATTTACTCTTAAGGTAAAAATATTAAAGAAGAATCAACAATTACCAGTATTCTTGATCTCCCAATGAGATGTGGAGTTTTTAGTGGAAGAGGGCCCTATTACAAGAAGAAGCTGGGGTTTGTAACCTGTCCTGTCCTCTGTGCAGATAGCCTGACATCTGGGAGGAACAGTGCAGTGTCTTCGGCATCAGGGCCAAGAGACGCTCTGGAACAAGAAAGCAGGAGACTGAGCATGTGCACTGCTGTGTGCATGCACCATATGCAGGATCACTGACGGAAGCAAGAAGAAGGAACTCTCTTTTAAAATGGTGATTTAGACCTCAATCAAAGAATACAAGAGAAAAATGAACTGGTAAATGTTAAACAAGAGCCTAAGGCTAAGAAAGTTACGGTACAAGTTAAAGAGAAATATTCGAATGAAGATAGAATGGAAGCACTTTTAATTAAAGATCAAAATACAAATAAGAAATTGGATCACATTTTAAAAGTTGTGACCAGATTAGAGGTAGAAATTGGGACTTTAAATGAAAGAGTGACCCAAGTGGAAGACAAGGTGGATGAAACAACAGAAAGAGTGGACAATGTGGAAAAAGAATTAAACGAGTGGGCCACAGAAAACAAAAATACGGGAAAAGGTGGATTCTTTAGAAAATTTTAGCAGACATAACAATGTTAAAATAATGGGACTTAAAGAGGGAGAGGAGGAGCAAACCCCATCTGCTTCTTTCAAGAGTGAGTTTTGGGAGTACAAAATGTCAGAACTGATAGGGAAATTGAGAAAGTGTACAGATCCCCCTTCTCCCGTCCACGACTGGATCAAAAGCCACACTCCATATTAAATTAAATGCATGAAATTCAAAGACCATGAAAAAATATTAAGAGCAGCAGCAAAGAAGGTCAAGGAAAGGCAAGGACAATCTCTTGAAATTGAAGGTGGAAAAATATATTTTTTAAAACCAGACATTAGTACTGCACTTTTAAAGTGCAGGCGGGAATTTAATCCATTGAAAAGCACCCTCTGGACAAAAGGTTTCAACTCTGTGTAGTGTCAACCAGCTACTTTGAAAATTACAGTGCCAAATGGGCAAAACAAGATCTTTATAGATATCAAAGTTGTAAAGAACTTTGTGAACAAGCTACCAACTCTGAAGAAAACAAAGAGAATGTCTTTGAATTTGAAATTTTAAAATCTGAATACTTATATTTTATCTTCCTGTGTATTTGTAATTGTTTGATATTAATTCTTTGCAAAAAAGAATAAAATTCTCTTGGAATTGTTTTACCCGGGGGGGGGGGGGGTGGTGTGTGCTAGCCTCCAGAACCTATACATTTGTTTAATGAGTTTGCTCATTACCTGTACAATAGAGGGGGGAGGTGTTTAGTCTATTTTACACTAAAGGAGGGGGGGGGTGGCCGAGGTCACCTTCCCCATAGCTTCTCCTTCTCAACACAGAGGGGGCTTTTCTCCCCATTTTTGGTGTTCTGCGCCGATCTGCTGCTCCCCTGGAGTGCACAACCCTTCGTGGTTTGCTGCCTAACACAGGGGCACCACCATCTTGGGCACAGAACCCGAGGTTGCAGGCTTCTAAAAAAAACTACCATTGGCTCCTTCAACAGGCTGCTTAAAGCCTCTGTGGAGCCATCGGCATCACGACCAGGCAGTAGAACATTCAGAGCAGTGCCGTGTCTTCGCTCCCGCTGCAAATTTGGAATGTCATCTGCATTCAACAACTGCAGATGCACCATTGAATAGATCATCAGTGTTAACTCACTGCTGTCCCGAATCTCATTATTCATGCAAAACCTTTCACCCACATATATTATCAACTGTAACTGAATTTATTTCTCTTTTAAATCCGAAGTTTGCTTTGAACACATGCACATGTTCTAATCATTACTAGTGTTTGTAAATATAATTGAAAATTGTTTCCTTGCTGGCTCTGTGATTTCTTTAATCACTTTGGTTGCTCATCCAGCTTGATGATGTGACAGCTGCTAGCTACCAGGGAAATTATGCCAGATAAGGCATCAAACATTGGAAAATGAGTGTCACTCACTTTGTGAATGATGTCACGCAACTGTAATTGTGACATTAGAGTAGTTCTGTCACAGCAGGGAAAGTTTGATGTCAAACTTAAAAATGAAAAAAAAAACTGCATATGCTCTACATTAGCCCCTGTTCCACTGGCATTCCAGTTAATTGTCTGGGCAATGTCCCGGGATAGGAAGCCCATTGTGCTGTTTCCACTGGGCCTAACTGGGACATAAATCATTCCCGGGGATCGGAGTGTTCTACCTTCAACTGGAAACGGGTGACTTCCTGCTGTCCCTTTTCCACTAGTTTTATCGGGATGGCACCGTCAGTTGACGCCAGGGATGTGAGCAGGGGTTGAGGTGGTTAATCCCCGGCCTGAAATGACGTCATTTGATGCCAGCGTTCTGACAGTTTTCTTTTTCCACTGGACCCTGTCCCTGTTAATTCCTGAGATAAGGTGCCTGTGGAAAAAGGGGGTGTTGTTTTTCACTGATATAGCACAGCCACTCTAAACATTTCTTTCAGCTTTCGCCTTCCTAGGATTCTGATCAAGTGCTTATGGGCCCTGTTCCCTGTGAAGCAGTCAAGTTTTGGTTTCTTCCGTACTTCTAATGACTATATAAAAAAAACAAAAAACTTTGTTATGTGAGGCGAAAAGAAAACAAGGCTTTTACTTAATTTTGTTGTGCTCCATTGAGAATGGCTGAGCACATCTGAGAAGCAACTCCTGCGGTCTGGTTCGACACAAAACCTGCCTCCCAGAACCTTTTGGAACGATGAAGACCCCACACACATGGAGATCCACCATCTGTCCCCAGTGCAGAGCAGCTGCAGAAAATTCATCTCTGTTACACATGCAAGCTCGCTGGCAGCACCTCCCAAACCTGCACAGGACCACCCCTTCCAAAATCACCCAGCACCATCGCTTGGAACTATATCACAGTTCCTTCATTGCCTCTGGGTCAAAATGCTCCCCCAAATTACACTGAGAGTTTATCTTCACCGGAATGACAAGTTCAAGGATGCTGCTCACTGTCACCTTCAACAAGGCCAATTTTGTCTTCACGATTCAAGGTTCCTTTATTGTCCCTCCAATTTGTGGGTGGCCTCAGTTTGGCCGTTGTTTTGTTGCTCTCTGCCAATGACCTCGTTTTCCAGATTAAGTTCTTCATTTTGCGATTTTCTCCTGAAAAGAAGCGTTTCTCTGCACCAATGCCGCAATTACCACGCTGGGAATTTATTCACAGGATAAAGATGTGAAAGATATCGAGCTGAAAGGGGCAACTGGAGGTGGGCTGAAGGTGAGGAACACTCGGCAGAGGGTGGGTGCCCCTTCCTGTACCATTCAAAGGTACTGTCAATTGCCCCTCGTGTGTCAGTGAGGGGTACAACCTGGGAAAGTTGATGAGATTGTGGGGGGGGGGGTGCGATGAAAAATGCCTTTAATGCAGCATCAATGTGAATGGTGGTTGGTAGTTGGAATGAACTCGATGGGCTGAAAGGCCTTTCTCCAAGCTGCCCCTCTCCATGACACAGATTGCGATTAAATCTTCGACAGTGAATTGGCTCAATGTGAGGAATGGAAAATCACTTGGCAATGCAAAGCATGAAGTCCTTCTGTGCTGCTTCAGTGCTCGTAACTTCTCAATTTTGACATTTAATTTACGAATATAAATCACTTTGGAGGCTGGTTAAATCCTCTAATATAGACTGAAACATGAGCTTGTTACATTCTTAAATGAATAAATAGACCTGGGCACAATTTAGAAAGAGTAAATACATTTTTGTGATAGAGAGAATTTGTCACCTCCCTCAACACACTTCAGTCACAGGTGATTTTTACATATATTGGTAATCTGACATGTAACACATTTGAATGAAGCCTCCTCCCACCTTTCTTCATCCCACCCTGACAACCTCCTTCCTGTGAATATCCAGCATCTCAAGTACATATTTCCTCTTGACTCTGACTTCAGAGATCACTTGGCCCTTTGGTTTACTGCTACCTTGGCATTTCACGTTCAAGTTCAAGTGTATTATCCTCCGACTGTGCACGGACAACCAGGCTAGACAACGTTTCTCTTGACCATGGTGCACACATGTAAACACTCAATTCACAGCACATAATAATAACATTTATACATAATATAATATAAATGCGATATAGATAAATATCTCAATAATTTGGAATGATTTACTCAGTTCCAAGATACGGTTCATCAATCTCACAGCCTGTGGGTGGCAGTTCTGCTTTTGATGCTTCTTTACCTCCTTATTGATGGTACTAGGTCAAAGAAAATGTGGGCTGGATGGAAAGGGTCAACTATAATTCTTTGAGCCCTATTTAAGCTATGCTCTCAGTGAATCTCAGTAGAGGCAAGGGATCTTCTCAGTCATTTTGATGATCTTTTGAGTTGACTTCTGGTCTGATGCTTTGCAGCTAGTGTACCAAACAATGAGATGCAGTCAGACAGGACACTCTCAGTTGTGCTTGTGTAAAGTGTTGTCCAGATGGGGGCCGGGGCCTTGCCCTTCTCAACCTCCTTGGGAAATGTAGGTGTTGTTGCCCCTTCCCCACTAATGTGGAGGTGTCACATTCACTAAGTGGGGAAACAAGTTTTCTCCTGAAACTATTTCTCTTTATTTATAGACTAATGTGATCTAATGAAAGTGGCACATGTTCACCCATGAAGGTGGAGCTCTCTCCCTGGCGCACACCAACGGGAGCAAGGTGGAGAGAGTAGATAGCAGAAAGCGCGCCAGCTCCCCTGCATCTGCAGAAGTCTGAGGAGATTTGTCATGGCACCCGCACCTCTCAACATCTGTGGTTACACCATTGAAACTATCCTGTCAGGGTGCATCACTGTGAGGGACAGAAAGTGCTCTGCACAAGAAACTGCAGAGTAGCTATCATAGCTCAGGCAGTCACACAAACCCCCCTCCCCTCCATCGACTCCATCCATAACTCCCACTACCACAGAATAGCAGCCAAAATGTTAAAAGATTCATTTCACTCTGACATTTTCACCCCTCTCCTGTCAGGAAGAAGATCACACACCTCCAGATTAAAGGGTGGTTTCTTTCCTGCCATTATCAGACTCCTGAACAAATCTCGCACCCACAAAATAGTGTTGTCTTCGCTCATCACTGATCTCTGTAACTGTGGTTTTAACTTCTGTACTACATGGGGTTTGACTAGCTGCATGGTTGCTAAACAAACTTTCTCTCTTCCCTTGGTACATGTGACAATAAATTTATGGGTTGTAATCTTTCAGTCTTCCATTTACACCTGATCCGCCATTCCAAAAACCATATCTGACCTTCATCCACGCCTCTATTGCTCGATTCTATTCAACCTCAAACTATTCAATTGGAAGACACTTGACATGAGCATCCACAACAAACAACAAAGGCCCACAGCTCTCTGAGCCAAGAAACATTCTTGATTGAATTTGAAGGACCTCTTGTCGCAACACACCATCATTCTCATAATGGCTGAGCTGTGATTTCAACAGTTCTGTTGACAAGAGTTCTATATTTGCATCATTGCTGCCCTCCTTGACTTACCTGCCTACTGTGAATGTTCCTTGAGGCATGTTAAGAAATTAAAGTTATATTTCAAAAGGTATAAATCAATTGGCTCCACAATGGCCATGAGCTAAATATAAAAAATCATTTCTCTTTTTCTGAAGTTGCCCATTGTTCAGTGTGGTCTTGTTGTGTCTTTGTTATCTGAACAATTTCATTTGTAGGAACAATATAAAGGCAAGTGAATCACATCCTTTATGTTCAATTTGCAGATTGAAAGCCAGAAATTGGATCCATTAGTCCCAGTTTTCTGGCCACATATCATAACAGGTTGGATCACACGCGAAATTACTTTGGGTGAAATTGAGTCCAGCCGTAAACAGGATAGAACCCAAGAAGCACAAGAAACTGCTGACCACAGGTCAGGCCAGCACGCAAGCCAACCTCCCCTCCATCGACACTGCCCACCTGCTGCTGTGTCGGGGAAGCTGCCAACACATTCTCTTCCCCTCCTTCATTTGGGCAAAAGATAGACAAGCTTGAAAACACAAACTGCCAGGTTCAAGGACAGTTTTTTTCCTGCTTAAATGAACCTCTCATTGGTTAAAATAAAAGATGCCCTTCCACTATTTAACTGCACTTTCCTCTGAACCATAGACTCCTGACTATTGTAAAACTATTGGAAGGCCTGCTGTAAGAGGTGTTCATGCACACAGCACACATGACAATAAATATGAAACAATTCAATAATGAGACACAGCTCAGAAACAGACCCTTTGGCCCATTAATCTTGTTTTAATTCCACTTTTGATTTTCCCCACATTCCCATCAACTCTCCTCAGATTCCACTGCTCACATACACACGAGGGACAATTTCTGGTGGCCAATTAATCATCCAGCCCACATGGGATGTCAGAGCCTGTGATGGCCGTGGCCGGGTTTGCTACTTTCTGCAGCCTTCTCCCATCCTGGGCACTCGTGTTTATAATTCAGACCGCGGTGCAACCATTCAGTATACTTCCCGCGGGGCACCTGTAGAAGTTCACTAGAGTGTTCGATGACATGCCAAATTTCCTCAGAATTCTTGGAAAGTAGAGATCTTCCAAAATGTGACTGCCCAGGAAATAGAAGGTGTTGACCCAAATGTCGAAGGATCTTTGACTCTGCTTCTCTGTCCATAGCTGCCGAAAGTTCCCTGCATTTTTTGGTGACGACTGTTTGTCCAAACTTAGCAACCATTCCCCCAAGGGATAAGAGAAAAATGGAGCTTTATAAAAAGATGAATATTTTTATGTCACTTTCAGTGCAAGAAACAAACACCAAACTAATGAAGAGATTCTGTTTAAATGGGTTCAATAGAGGGTGAAGGACTTGCTGATGACAGCACAATGTTCATACTTATTTGCAACTTCATAGATCAGGTAATCAACCATACATGAACTGGCTAGTAACAGGTAACATTCAAGCCATGGGAGTACAGGTAATGCGGCCTCTCCTACATTGGGAAGAATGGACACAGACTGGAGAATCGTCTCATTGACCACCTTCACTCTGTCCTTTGAAACAGTGGCCAGCCACTTCAATTCCACACCCCAATGCCACACATACGTGTCTGTCCATGGCCTTATGTACTGCAAAAATGAAGCCACCTTCAAATTGGAAGAGCATGACCTTATATTCCTTCTGGACAATCTCCAAGCAGAACACATCAGTGTTCTGTTAACCCCCTCTTCTGTTTCTCTTTTTCCCTTCCCTTCCTCCTTCTATCTCTCTGGCCTCTCGCCTATCTCTTCTCGGCTTCCTTCTCTCCTACCCTCCCACCTGGAGCCACCTACTATCTCTTACCTGTTAGCCTGTCCCTGTGCCCCCTTCCACTTTCTCTCTCCTCCTCCCCCCTCCATCCCCCATTATTCAGGTGTTTTTCCACAGTCCTGCTGAATGCCTCAGGCTCAAAAGTTTGACTGCCTTTTACTTCCTACAGATGCTGTGTGACCTGCTGAACTTTTCCAGCACCTCTGTGTATTGCATTTGACCCCAACACCTGCAGATTTTCTTGTTTACCTGCTTGGCAATGACCATCTTTGATGAGAGAGTTAACCTTCAACTCTGGATATTCTTATTGCATCCTTAGTGTCATATTTATAAATTCCATTGCTGTACACTATTACATTCATTCTCTAATTTGCTACACAGCACCGTTACCACCTCTGTGGCCTCTGTTGTTTGAGGGGCTTCCTCTCCCTCAGCACCTCAATCCCCGGTGATGGAAGGACTGCCCACTGTGCCCTCGCATTAGCTGCGCCAAGCCTTAGTGCACCCCTCAGCCCGTCCTCCTGCAGCCTGGAATGTGCCAGTCGAAAGCATTCCCTCACTGACATCTCTGTGTGCTGAATGACCAACAACCCGTAAAGCCACAAGGATGCTTGCATCTTCCACCCACCCCCCCCCACCATGCACCCTGAGCAAATCTGCATTCTGCCAAGAGGTGGGTGACTGTCTTCACCCCTCCGCAGTCATCTCAGGAACAATGTGCATTGTGGGTGATGGTCCTGTCGTACAGGAAGTATCTGACTGGGAGGGTCTTCTCACAGCCAGCCAGGTCAAGTCCTGGGGCTTGTTAGTGAGCACTGGTGATGAGACATTCCACCAGATGACCTGGACTGCATGCTCAGAGAACTACCCCACCTTAACCATCGAGTCCTTTTCCATTATTGCCTATTGGATGTTCTGTACTGCCTTGTGGTCAAAGGTGCTTGCCTGGGCAATAAGTCATTGCTCAGGTGGGATTGCACAGGGCTGACCGCAGAACAATTGTTGGGGAAGCTTGATCTGTTCTGGTGAACATTCCAGTCGAACAGCTCCACACAACCGCACACTCCCCTCCCCTCCGGACCTGGACTGTAATAAACACGAGCCTTTAATTCAGAGTACACTGCAAAGTGCTCATAAAGCTGGAATCAGCACGAAACAAACAATTTAGCTTATTTGAGCTGCATGTCTCCTAACATTACAACTGCTATTGCCTCCGTTGTGTCAGTAGCTCGATTCAACTTCCATTTCACACTCATTCATTTCATTCCATTCATACGTGCCTTGGTAAATTTTATTCTTTTCAAGGTTTAATGCAGGGACACAAGCCTGCACTGTCCAGTTTATTGATCCTGGATGATCTGATCAGATCAGTCCCTCCCAACAGCCCACACACCTGCCTTTGATTTCTTTAACTCTTAACAAGCAATCTTTATAACTCAATCTTGTCATTTTTAATTGTCACCCCCCCCCAACCCCCACAGCCACAACATTTTCTTTCAGGAGAGAGAGAGAATTCCAGACTTGCCTCTCCCTTTGTATGAGAGATTGCTTGCCACAGGAACTAGGCGTAAGATTGGGCTCTTTTCCCCCATGGGTCTTCTCCACCATTCAGTATGATCAGGGATAATCTCAATCTCACTTTCATTTCCTGCACTCTCAACGAACCACTTGTGTTTGGAAATCTATCTTCCTTCTTCTTCAATGTATTCAGTCTCTTTCCTCCAGTATTCAGACAGATATTTCAATAGTCACAGAACATAAAACAGTACAACACAGTGCAGGCCCTTTGACCCACGATGTTGTGTTATCCCTCCATCACACCCATAATGCCGTATTTTTCTTATATCTATGTGCCTATCTAAGAATCTTTTAAAACTTCCTATTGAACCAGCCTCCATCAGCTCCCCCAGCAATGCATTCCAGGAACCCACCACTCTGTGTGTACAAAAACTTGCCTCTGACATCTCCCTAAACTTTCCTCCCCTCACCACAGATATTCCCTGGTATTAGCCATTGCCACTTAGGAAAAGGCTGTCCACACTAACTAGACCTTACGCACATAACCTCATTAGTTGCAGAGTCTTGATGAAAGTTACTGGCTTGAAATGAAGACTATTCTTTTTTTCCCACTACTCAACCAACAGACTTAATTTAGAAGAATGATTTTTGCTCCAGATTCCAGCATCTGCAGTCTCTGGTGTACTATAGAGTCATAGATTCTACAGTATGGAAACAGGCACTTTAGCCCCACTTATCCATACCGACCAAGTTGTCTACCCAATCAAATCCCCTTGACCTACAATTGGCCTCTAAACCTTTCTGATCTATGTACCTGTCTAAATGCCTTTTAAATGCCACATCTACCACTCCACATGCCTACCACCTACTGTGTGAAGAAGGTGCCCTCTTGGCTTCCTTTTAAATCTTTCTCCTCTCACCTTAAATCTGTGGCATCTAATTTTTGATTCTTCCACCCTGGAAAAGGACTGTGAATATTTACTTTTTCTCATGCCATTTTTCTGCCATATCCTTCCAGGTTCAGAAAGATATTGCAGGCAAATGGGATTAACGTAAATGAGTAAAATGCCAAGCATGGACTTAATGGGTTCAAGGGCCTGTTTTCTGTGCTTTACAATTCTATGCCTCTTCGAAGCTATCTATGGTAATCTGTGAGGAAATTTCTCATCACGATTCCAAATCGCTTAGCCCCTAAATAATGCTACGACCCCTTTTTCAGATACGTCTCCAGGAAAAGCATCTTCCCTGCATTTACTCTGTCCAGACCTGTGGGAATTTTCAGTGGGATCTCCTTACATTCATCTGAACATAGTCTGAGCAAATCCAAACACTCCTCGTCCAAACGCAGTCAACACTCCCTCTAAGATATGGGGACCAGAAATGTGCTCACTACCCCATGTGATTTCTCTTGTAAAGGCCAATAGACCATTTGCCTTTTTCCTGCTCGTTGGGCTGCATCCCTTTGATTGGTTTACATTTATTTGTTACATTGTACCTAGTACAGTGAGAAAGGTTCTTTTTATTATCATCTACACATCCTTATAAAGAGCACAATTTATAGAGTATAGAATTATAATTAAAGGAAAGATTAATTCATACCAAGCAAGGGCAGCATGTTGTGGGGCTCATTCAGGAAGGAAGGAACCATCTTTAAGCCTGTTGGTGCACGATTTCACACTCTTAAGCCTTCTCCCCAATGGGAGGAGGGGGAAGAGAGTGTATTGGGTGTATGATGGGCCTTTCAGTATGTTGGTAGCCTTTCCTGGACAGCAGGAGATGTAGACGGAACCCATAGAAGGGAGAGAAACATGCGTGATGTTCTGAGCTGCATTCGCCACCTTATTTTGAGCAGAGCAGCTCCTGTCCCACTCTGTGATGCAGTCAGTAAGCCTGCTTTTGATGGTGCACCTGTAGAGATTGTTGAGGGACAAGGTAACCTTCCTTCGTCTTCTAAGAAAGTGGAGGCGTTGGTGCACTTTCTTGACTTTCGTGTCAATGTGCTTGCCCCAATCTCTGCAGGACTTTGGAGATGTTTATTCCTTGGAACATGAAACTATTTCAGATTTCAAATTTATTGTCATACAACCCTTAGATTCTTTATCACACTGGTGAGGCAGAATCACCATTTATTGGCAGTGCAAAAAATACCTGACTCACCCTACACATGTGGAGTAATCAAATAAAGAGATGTAAACAAACTAGAGAAAAAAAAATGCCACAGTAAGAGTCTATACACCAGAGGTAGAGGGAGAAAACACCTCAGCATTGTCTCAGAATAAGATATTATAGAACATGGACCACAGAAAATTACAGCACAGGACAGAACAGACCCCTTGGCCCACAATGTTGCATCAAACTATGAAACCTACTCCACATTAATCGAACCCTTCCCTACCTCACATCCATAACCTATTTTTCTTACATCTTTTGAATGTCCCTATTGTACCAGCCTCTATCTCCATCCCTGGCAATGCATTCTAGGTACCTACCACTCTCTGTGTAAAAAATGTACCCCTGACATCTTCATTAAACTTTCCTCCACTCACTTTAAACAGATGCTTTCTGGTATTGGCTATAGCCACCCCATGAGAAAGGTGCTGGCTGTCCACCCTATCAAGGGCCTTCATAATACCTCTATTAAGTCACTTCTTATCTTCCGTTGCTCCAAACAGAATAGTTGGCCTCTTGGCTTCAAGCCTCGTGAAGCTTTGACATTTACACTCCAGAGTTGTGGCTGCTCTGTATCGTCTCAGGGTAATAGTGTTGGGCACTTTGGGGTTGAGGATTGGGAATCGATGGCATTCTCTAGCCCGGAGAGTTATGGCCTCTGATTCATTTGAGAATGAGAAGGATTGGTGTTTGGAGACTGAGGAAATCAGACAACAAGGGAAGACGGGCCAATTACAATCCTTGTGTAAGGTCCATAAGTCGTAGGAGCAGAATTAGAGCATTTGGTCCATCAAATCTGCTCCACCATTCAAGCCATGGCTGATTTATTTTTCTTTCTCAATCCCATTCTTCTGCCTTCTCCCCATGGCCTTTGACACCCATACCAATCAAGAACCTGTTAGACTCTGCTTTAAATATACCCACTGCTGACTGATCCCAGAGGAGTTATGTCGCTCTTACTTGAACTTACTTTCCATTTTTATTCCAGTATATTTATTTACTGCAAACTAATCCATTACACAGACCCAAGGCATTTACAGGATGCCTTGATGAATACAACTCTTTGCAATTTGCCTGAGTATGGAGCTCTCTGCCTTAGCATGAATTTCCTCCACTTAATCGTGGGCTCTTTGAAGGTGTTTGTCAAGTTGCACTGCAAACACCCAAGGGGAAATGATATGGCTCCTTGGAATGTGTGGGGGAGAACCTCTCCAAATTCTGCTTGGTCTCTCAAGGGCACAGGCAAATGGTTTCTGAAATGAAATAACATTCAATCTGCTAAGGAACTAATTAGCGCACATTGAACTATTAAATGGTTGGATACAGATTTTTTTGAAAAGTAATTTGCAAAGATTTTAAATCCAGTTATTATCAGGCGATGGATTGAACACATTAAAATAGTCACTTTTGCTGATAATCCCATATTCAACTGAATTAATTATTGCACCAGGTTACCACAAAGAAACACTAATGGAAAGAAAAGAGTTACGTCCAATTAAGCTTTCAGTATTTTGATTACATAAACTATTTTAGCTGAGCTGAGAACTTGGACCAATGAATGCAATAATGAGCATGTAGGGGGTATATGGGAGCAGGAACAGACCTGCATTGATATAGCATCTTTCATGACTCTCTTGAGATATTCCAACTTGATTTACAGGCAATGAATGGAGTCACAGTTGCTGTGTGAGAGGATGGTAACACAGCATGCCCCACACAAGCTCCAATATCCATGACAGCTTATTGTAAATGGCTTCCTGTTACCCGATAAAATGAACACATACAGTCATGCGAGCTCTTCTTGTGACTGTGGGTGAGAGGGTAGTTTAGGCCAGAACACCCTAAGAATGTGAATGGAGCAGCTGCCTCACAGCTCCAATGACCCAGGACTGATCCTGACTTCAGGTCCTCGGTGTGGAGTTGACATGCTCTTCCTGTGACTGTCTGGGTTTCCCTCCAGTGCTCTGGTTTCCTCCCATGTCCTAAAGGTGTGCAGGTTGATAGGTTAATGGGCTCCTGGAAATTGATGGCAATGTGGGGAGAGTGAAATGTAAATGGGTTGGCATGGACACAATGGGCTGAAAGGCCTGTCTGAGCATTCTACAGGTAAAGATCTGAAGTAAGGGGTCATAGTTACACAATAAAGAGGTAGTAGTTTAAAACTGAGGTACAGAGGAAGTTTTTATTGCAGAGGTGACAAATCCCAAAGGAGACTGTGGAGGTTGTATTATTTGAGGGTATTTATGGAAGAGGTAGATAAAATTTTGAAAGATCGGGGGGGGGGGATGTTTGAGGATTATACACCCAACAGCAATATACTTTTTCCCTACTTCACACCTGAAACCCTCTATTTTTCTTAAATCCATGTGCCTATCTAAAAATCTTGAATGTCTCTATTGTACCAGACTCCACCACCAACCCCAGTAATGCATTCCAGGCACCCACCACTCTCTGAGTTAAAAAAAAATGATCTCAGGCATCTCCCTTAAACTTTCCTCCTCTCACCTTAAACAGATGTCCTCTGCTATTTGCTGTTTTAACTGCAGAAAGAGGTGCTGGCTGCCCACTCTAGATAGAGTATTCATTATCTTATATTCTGTATCTCCATTAAGTCACCACTCTTCGTTCGGCTCTCCAAAGAGAAAAGCCTTAACTCTGTCTACCTTGCTTTGTAGGAAAATTGCACAGAAGTGATCAACCATTATTGCATTGAACTGTAGGATAGGCTCAAGGGGCTGAGTGGCTGATCTGATGAAGGGCCCAGGAGCAAAACACTGGTTACCCTTTACTTCCCATGGATGCTGCATGACCTGCTGAATTTCTCCAGCACTTTTGTGTATTGCCCCTGGTCTTATTCAATTGAGTACGGATGGGATTCACTTTGAAAAGAGGGGAGTTCGATCATGAGTTAAAACCATTGACCTCCTCAGTGTTGATTCAGGAGTTTGTACACTGGTCGTACAGGTGGGCTATGTGGGTGCTGGTAGAGGCACCAGCTCCTGCTGAAGGTGAAGATCGGAAGGGTTCTTTGCTCTGAGACCCTGTGGATCTCACTCCCTCAGAGGCCACCTCAACGAAAATGTTCAGGAAGAAGGTAGATGTATTTCTTAACTCTGAAGAGATCAAAAGAGGGATGGATAAGGTGGGAACAGGGTACTCGTCATAGACTTGTATAGTATAGAAACAGTCCTCTTGAGCCTCCACGTCTGTGCTGATCATTGTCCCTAGCCATAGTAATCCCATCTACCTGCATTAATTCTCTGCTCATTCAATTACCTGTCCCGATGCCTCTTAAATGTCCTTCCTGCTCCTGCTTCCACCAGTTCCTCTGGCAGTTCATTCCTGACACTCTCAGTGTGAAAAACCAGATTCCTTTTAAATCTCCTTTCTCTCAACTTAAACCCATGCCCAGTTGTCACCCCTACCATGGGAAACAGACACTGGGTATTTACCCTCTCTTTGCTTCTCATAACTTTCCCACCTTTCCCACCTCTCAGCCTCTTTGCTCCAGGTAACAGACCCTGCCTTTCCTTCTAACTCAATCCCTCCAATCCAGGCAACGTGGTTGAGAAACCTTTCTGTCTCCACTCTAACTTAATCACATCTTTTCTATAGTATGTTTTGTGAGTGTTTTGTGGCAGGTGTCACAGTGCAAATATAAATATTATAACATTCTTACCATATTATTATAATAAAATAATAATCGAGCATGAAAAGTAAGGCAGTGTCTTTGGTTCATTGATTATTCAGGAATCTAGTGGCAGCGGGGAAGAAGCTGCCCTTGTGCCGCTGAGTAGCTCATCTTTAGGCTTCCTGAACCTTTTCCCCAATGGTTGCAGAGTGAAGAGGGCCGTAATGACCTCATTGAATTATGAGGTTCTATTCCTTGAACTTGTTTTGAGCTTCATTGGAGGAAAATAAAAGACTTTTTACAGGCAGTAATTTATTTGCAAGAGTTAAAT
This sequence comes from Narcine bancroftii, assembly GCF_036971445.1. Classification (NCBI taxonomy): domain Eukaryota; kingdom Metazoa; phylum Chordata; class Chondrichthyes; order Torpediniformes; family Narcinidae; genus Narcine; species Narcine bancroftii. The sequence goes on from NC_091478.1 coordinate 96,435,425, forward strand.
GAACCACAGGGAAAGGGGTCTTCGAGTAAAGGGGTTTAACGCTGCACGTTCGATCGTGATCGACACTAAATCAGATCAGGCAAAGTACGTCCAGTAAATTATGAATGTTTGCAAAAGGGAGCATGTTTAAAATAATGACGCCAGACTTACTGGATGTAATTTTCATTGGACTTTGGAAAGAATACAATCTATCTTCCAGCCCCAGGAGTTCAAGCCCATGCTTTGTATTTGCTCCCCAGATCGTTTGGAAGAGTTGCAATGAATGGAAATGCCAAGTGATGGAGGTTTTATAAAAAAAAAGACTTTTATTTTGAGTGCAGTTCAAAGCGTATTGGAGAGAACACATTGACATTGTGGTGTGAACAGATGTAAGACCACAGCAAATTCTAAAGCAGTGATATCTCCCACGGCATCACAAAACCTGCCATTATGATGTACACATCTCGAGCACTCCTGCTGCTAGGCAACCAATCAGCCCTCCTTGTTTGGATGTTGGACAAGCTTTTCTTTTAACCTGAATGCTGACCAGCAAAGAATAAAAATGGACTTGCAAATGGAAACATGGAGAACAAGAACAAGAACAAGAAGACAAATGGGAAATTAAACTTTGGTGGAAGTGCCTTTGCACTGAAACTCCAGTGGGTTTTCAAACTTTTCTCCCAGAAGCTGATGCTAATCCAAGAATTATCTCACTGCTTTCACGTGTCTGCTTCGAGTGAGTCGACACATCTAGTTTATCCCCGGTATCGGTTCCTAATAAATTTTCTGATCCAAAATGTCAATCATTCTTCTTCTCCCACGGATGCTGCTCGACCCACAGTTGTGTTTAGCTTCAGGTCCCAGCATCTGCAGTCTCCTGTGAGACTCTTTGGTGAGGCAATATCCTGAGTACTGTGTACATCTTTCGCCTCCTATTCTGAGGAAGGACACTCTTCCTGTTTGGGAGGGGAGGGGGTGCAGTGAAAGTTCACCAGACTGATCCCTGAGGTGGCAGGACTGACAGTTGAAGAGTGGAGACTCACTGGAGTTTAGAAGAATGAGAGGGGATCTCATTGAGACATGAAATTCCGACAGGACCGGGCAGGCTAGATGCAGGAAGAACATTCCTGGTGTTGGGGAAGTCCAGGATAAAGGGAGAAGCCATTTAGGGCTGATATGGGGAGAAACCTCTTCACTCAGAGAGTTCCAAACTTGTGAAGCTTCCTCCCATGGAAAGTTGTTAAGGCCGGATCATTTGATATATTCAAAAGGGAGTTGGATGTGGTCCTTATGGCTAAAGGGATCAAGGTATGGAGAGAGAAATCAGGAATTGGGGACTGACGTTGTATGGTCAACCACAATCATATTGAATGGTGGAACTGAATGACCTTCTCCTGCACCTGCTTTCTATGTTTCTATGTTAAGCTGAAGCCCTCTCTGTATTTGAACATAGAACATAAAACAGTGCAGCCAAGGAACAGGCTCTTCAGCACACATATCTGTGCCAAATATAATGCCCAAATCAAACAAAACCTGTTGGCACCAGGTAAATATCCCTCCATCCTTTTCATATTGATGAGTTTTCAGGTGGATGTGGGATAACTGTACACATTTAGAGACTGATTTAAGGACTTGTATCCATTATTTATTACTGTGTATTTATATTTACATCTGTATTTTCAGTTTACCTACAATTTACAGGCATAGAAATTACGAAGCCCGCTAGGATAAAAAGAATCTCAGGCTTGTATATGATGTCATGTATAAATTTAAACTTTGAACTTAGCATTTTGATGCTATGCGAAGGGACCTGAGGGGTAACTTCTTTGCACAGAGAGTGGTAGGTGCGGAGAAATGACCTTCCAGAGCAGGCACAGCAACACCCAAAATGCTGGGGGGACTCAGCAGGTCAGGCCACATCCATGGAAGCAAGAGATAGCCGCCGATTTGACCCAAAACAGTGACTCTCAATTAACTTCCATGGATGCGGCCTGTCCCGCTGAGTTCCTCTGGTACTTTGTGTGTTGTTCCAGTCTTCCTTGCATACGGCGAAACCCTGATTTTTGCACCCCGATTTAATGCAATGAGTCATTGGACGGGCATGGGGCTCCTGCTCCCAGCAGTTCTGGGGTGTTGGGCACCCGGCAGGAGTGAGGACCTCGGGTACCCAGCAGGAGTGGGGGCATCGGGCTCCCGGATTGGTTTAAAATGAATACAGACTAGAGAAGAAATGGAAATGATGTAGGTATGCAAATTAAACAGGGAAATATGGCAAAACCTTGATTTAGTGCGACCCCGCTTTTTCGCGATGAGATTTTATGGACCCCAACGATTGCGTTATAACGCGGCTTCACTGTGCCACCAGAGGAAGTGGTAGAGATGGTAATAATTGTGTTTAAAAGACATTGATCAGGTGCATGGACAGGAGAGTTTCAAAGGGAGATGGGCAAATGGGTCGGCATGATGAGTTGGGCTGAAAGGCCTGTTTCAGTACATTTACGATGTGAAAACTGAGAGCTTATCAGTAAAAATGTGCAGATGCCCCAAAATTCTTATTTACTACAGAAAAATATAGGATTTATGAGTTGGTTGTGAGCATGGACCAAGTAGGACTTTAAATCGGTTCAACTGTCTCACTATTATTTGTACTTGCTTTCTGCTTCAGAGTTTTTAATTAAATGAATTCAAACTCCCCAGTGACCATGGTGAGAATTGAACTCATATCTCTAACATGATCATTAGCTCATATCTCTGGATTATTAATCCCTTAATGTACACTCCATTCTCCTGTATCTCAGGCAACGGTGTGCTTTGGAGTACATGAGGGGATGTGAAGTTCTGATTGAATCACCTAAGCTTGGTGAATTTAAGAATTTGTAAACCAGTTGGGATAGGTTTTAGAATCTCAAGCCCCTGTGCCAGAAGATGAAAGGAACACTCCATTCACAAATGATGGAGCTAAACAAGAAATCTGCAGGTGTTGGGCTCTACTGCAGGACACAAAAGTGCTGGAGAAATTCAGCAGGCCATGTAAAAGGCAGTCGTCCATAGGAAGTAAAGGGTAATCAACAGTTCAGGCCTGGGCCCTTTGTCAGGAATATGCCTGAATTAATAGGGGCGGGGCAGGGGGATGGCGAGGAGGAGGAGAGTTCTGTGGTTCCATCAGCTACTTCCGAACACACAGACCCAGAATGGGGGAAGGTCATCCTCAGCCGCAAAGGACCATCTTGGGAAAAGAAGGTCATCAAATTGTAGAATCGTACAGCTGAGGAGAAGGCCTTTCCAGTCCTTCTTGGCCACTACCCTCATCCCATTTGCTGGTACTAAGCCCTCCCCCCCCCCCCCACCTCTCTCTCTCTCTCTCTCTCTCTCTCTCTCTCTCTCTCTCTCTCTCTCTCTCTCTCTCCCTCTCTCTCTCCCTCCCTCCACCACCTCCTCTGGCAGCATGTTCCTGTTATTCACCACTCTCATGGTGAATAAATTTCTCCTCTCTTATTTTAAATCTTTGCCCTTCAGTTCTAGTCTCCCCTATCCCAGGCAAAAGATTCTTGGCTCTCTAACCTATCTTTGCCCCTCATGATTTTGTAAACTTGGGTCAAGTTGTCCCTCATTCATCCCCAGCCTAGCCAATCTCTCCTTTTGATGATGGTCCTCCATTTCAGGCAATTCTCTTCTGCCTGCTCTCTATTGCTACTGCACCCTTCCTATATTATGGGGACCAGAACTGCACATGTCTTTCCATCTTATCTGAAGTGAGAAACTCCTTGAGAGAACACTTTACAAATGATTTGGATCTTATTCTCAGAATTCTGTTACTTAATTACGCCCGTGAACTCAAATCTGTGGCTGACATTGTTAGTACCTCCAAACTATTGGCTGTGTAGTGCCAAGGCACAGGATGGGAGCATGTGGTAATGGGATGATGTGATAAAATGAGGAACAGCAGGATTCCTGAGACTATATCAACATACATGATGATTCATTCTTGTAACAACAAGCCTGCAGAAAGAAAGAAGCAAACCTAGCCAAGCCCATTACTGGTGCTGAGTTCCATCCATCTACATGGGGCGCTGCCTCAAGAAGGCAGTCAATATCACACGATAGTCAAATCCTCTTCTCACTGTGACCTTCAGATAAAAGGTACAGAAGCCTGAAGCCTGCACTTCTAGGTTCAAGAACAGTTTTATCCAAAAGCTATCAGGCTGTTGAACCTCCTTGTATTATCCTAATTGTGCTATTTGCTTAACAATCCCTTTATATCCTCCAACCTACACAGGCAAGTCTCCTCAACTCCTTCTCCATTACATTGATGGTGCCTCCTGCCAATTTCTACCCTGACCTCAAATTCACTTGGTCCATCTTTGGCAACTCTCTCTCAGTGGCCACCACTTCAACTGCAAACCCTATGTTTGCACTGACTTGTCTGTCCATGGCCTTGTTTTGCAAAAGTGAGGGCACCACACCATTAGCACCTTATATTCCATCTTGGCTTCATTAATGGCTTCTCCAATTTCTATTAACCCGGGGTGATGACAACAAATACCAGAGGTCACCTGTTTAAGGAGAATGGAGGAAAGTTTAGGGAAGATATCAAAGTTAAAGTTTTTACACAGTGATGGGTACCTGGAATGTATTGCCGGAGCTGGTGGTGAAATCTGCTTCAAGAGGAACATTCAACCCCTCCCCTCTCTTTCCCTTCCCCTCTGCCTCCCTTCCTCCAGCTCTCCACGCCAACCCTTCCTTCTCCTATCAGAGAGCTATCTTTCTTATTCCTCTCCCCTATCACTTCCTAGCTTCCTTCACCCTCCCACTCTTGCACTGCATCTTACCTGTTAGTCTGTGTTCCTCCCGCTTCCCCTTCCACCAACCCCGCCCCCCCCCCCCACACTCCGCCTGCCTGACTTTCGGCACTCCTGATAAAGGGCCCAGGCTTGAACAGTCGACTGCCCTTTACTTCATGTGGATGTGGCGTGACCTACTGACTTTCTCCAGCGCTTTTGTTTACTGCACGAGTCTCCAGCGTCGGCAGAATTTCTTGCTTACCATCTTTTATATTTATTTTGTTTTTTTCTGTCTTGGCATGTTGGGTAATTTAATTTAATTTATACTATTGCAGTTATTTTATGTACCTGTGCGGCTGAAGCAAGTAAGAATATCGATGCATCTGCACGTGGTGCTTATCAATATGACAATAAACTTGGATATCACAAAAATGGTTTCAAGGTGAAAATTGAAGATAAAAGCTTCCCAGAGAGGGTAGTAAGGGACAAAAATTGAAGATAAAAGCTTCCCAGAGAGGGTAGTAAGGGACAAAAATGAAGTTTATAGTCACATGCGGCAAGACTTATTGAGAAGCTTAGTTCTGTGTGCTGTCCAGGGATTACAAAAAGGCCTCCTCAGGTGCTTGTTTGGTGTTTAATTCACAGAACATGGTAAAAGCAGAGTCACAAGATTAATTACGATTACAGTCAAACTGGGTTCCCAGCATTTTAACACAACAGCACAATCAGATTCATTTTCAGAAGCTTCCTGCCGTTCTGGAAGCCACTCATCCCTCAATGGGTGGAGGGAAATCCAGCATAAACTGTCACTCCATGAGCCATCAGTGCCAATCTGCGGCTGCGGTAACTGTTTCGGCTGCATTACACGACCCCAGGAACCCTCGTGCTCTCTCAGGTTGTATCAGCTTCAGAAAACCACCCCCTCTCCTATGATTGCTGTCCTGGGTTTTTGCCTTGAGGGCAGAGAGACAGAAGCCTCTACACTTTACAGAGAAGGTGTAGAGGGCCATGATCAGGACGCTGCCTGGATTGGAAAAGATGAGGCAAGGCTGAATAAACTAGAGCTTTTCTCTTCTGAGTGAACGAAGGATGAGTTGTGACTTAATAGAGGGATATAAGATTATGTAGGACTTAGATAGGATGGACAGTCAGCACCTTTTCCCACAGGTGATAATTAGCAAATGTCAGAGGATACCTGTTTAAGGTAAGTGGTGGAAAGTTTAGGGGAGATGTCAGAGGCAAGTTTTTGTGCACAGAGAGTGGTGAGTGCCTGGAATTCATTGCTGGGGTGGTGGTGGAGGCTGGAACTGTAGGGACTCTAAAAGATTCTCAGATAGGCACATGGGTATCAGCAAAATGGAAGGTTATGGGTTGTGTGGGTTGGATTGATCATGGAGTAGGTTTACATAGGTTGGCACACTATTTTGGGCAGAATGGCATGTACTGGGCTGCAGTGTTCTATGTGTGCTGTAACCAACGAAATGAAAGCACTTTCAGCTGAGCATCCCCTTTCTGGCTGTCATGGACATAATGGGCCGAATGGCCTGCATTGGTATGGTAAATGTCTTTGAGTGACGATAACCCCCACAGCCCTCCAACGGGTCTGCTCATTAATGCCTCACATACTTCGTCTTCCATTTGCCTTGTCTCCTGGGCAAGAGAGAACTCTGCCAATGGATGACAGCCAGGCCAGCTCCTCATCCCTCACACTGTCACACCAGACCCAGCCTCGTTCATTATTTCCCAAGCCGATGCTCTCAATCTCTTCGTCATGATGTGATGGAATATGTTTCGAGTATGTTGACAGTATTATGAAGCCAATGTTTCTACAAGAGTTATGAGGTTGTTGGATTATTTAAGAAGGTGTTTGTTAATTTCATCATGTTTTTTCTGGCAGAAATTGGAAAATCAATAAGTTTCTGGACATAAGCTCTTTTTCTCTCTGAATCCATTTCCACCTCTCCTTTGTGCAGATAGTTTTGTGCACACATCTGCCTTTATGACAGGTGTGGAAATGGTTAAATAGATCCATTTGCCTTTCAGTCTTTGTGCCATGAGATTGTGAGCTAACTGTGCCCATATTTAAAAAAAATTAATTTGAAAATACAGCACAGTAAACAGGCCCTTCCGGCTCACAAATCGGTGCAGCTCAATTACGCCAATTAACCTACCAACCCTGTTACGTTTTGGACGGCGGGAGGAAACCAGAACATCGGAGAAAACACATGCGGTCATGGGGAGAACATTCAAACTCCTTACAGATGGTAGTGGATTCGAACCCGGGTCGCTGGCACTGAAATGGTGTTGGGCTACATTCATCATATTAACTCTAGATTGAGGGGATCCCTCGGTCTCACTTTTATCGGGGGGAGGGGAAAAAAAGATGGTGGCTTGAAGCGGCGACCCTTTGCCTGCATCTCTGATGGGTTTTATCAAATATTTCTGTATGGAACTACTACAGCAGCGGTTCTCAACCTTTTTTCCCCTCTCACATACCACCTTAGTAATCCCACATTAACCTTAGAGCACCTATGCCATAGATGCTCTGTGGTTAGTAAGGGATTACTTCAGGTGGTTTGTGCGTGGAAAGATAAAGGTTGGAAGCGGCCATGCACGGCCAGTCGCAGAGGGCCGACGTGGTGTTCGAAGAAGATGACTTACTTTATGAAGAGATCATTCGCAACCCCTACTCGGTCAAATGCTGGATCCGTTACATAGAATACAAACATTCTGCTCCCAAGCATGTAAACAACATGATCTATGAACGAGCACTCAAAGAACTTCCTGGCAGTTACAAGCTGTGGTACAATTACCTGAAGTAGCGACGGAAACAAGTGAAGGGGAAATGCATCACACACCCTGGGTATGAAGAGGTTAACAATTGTCATGAGCGAGCCTTGGTTTGGATCAACAAGTCTTTGATTCTTTCGACGGCTCTACAATTTTATTAGCAAAAGACAGGAGCTCTTCACAGGTGGCCGACCAGTCCGGAATGATCCGACCTGGCTAGGGACACAACCCTTTAAGGCCCAGACAGTAGGCGTGGCTAAGCTCTTAGCCAATCGTTGTAAGCACAGTCTAGATAACTATATACACTATATACATTAGTGATAGATCTGTACTATCACATTCACCCCTTCTTGGAGAACTGACCCTGGAAAAAAAAACAAAAAAACGAGGGAGAGAATGAAAGGAAGGGGTAGGTTAAGGACTGTAGTGGTCAGGGGGTCTGACCATCCAGCGTGACCGCCGTGGTGCCGGGATTGGGGTCGCTGGAGTGGTGTCGCCAGCGGGCTCGTCGGGTGCGACCGCTCCTTCGCTCAATTCCCCAGTCGTGTTGTCGGCAGGGTGGCCCGGGTCATTGGAGTGCTGTTGGTCCTTCTGTTGCGGCATGGGGCCTGGGGAATAAAGAGTTGGGGAAGGTTGGGTTGAGGGGTTTGCTGGGTCTACCACATCCTGAGCTAGGTCCCGCACCGAAACAGTGTCCTCCTGCCCGTCTGGGAACTCAACATAGGCGTAATGTGGGTTCGCGTGGAGTAGAGTGACTCGGTCGACCAAGGGGTCGTTCTTTGAGTGCCAGACGTGGCGTCGCAAAAGGACGGGGCCAGGGACGGTGAGCCATGCCGGTACAGTGGTTCCTGATTCAGATTTCCTCGGGAAAAGGAACATCCTTTCGTGGGGGGTGGCATTTGTTGCGGTACATAGGAGGGAGCGGATGCAGTGTAAGGCACTCCTGCCAGTGAGAGGTGGGGAGACCTTTAGACCGGAGAGCCAGTGTAACCGCTCTCCATATGGTGGCATTCTCCCTCTTGACCTGGCCGTTACCGCGTGGGTTATAGCTGGTGGTCCTGCTTGAAGCGATACCACACTCCAGAAAGTACTGTTGCAGCTCTGCGCTCATGAATGAGGACCCCTTATCACTGTGGATGGAATTGGGGTACCCAAAAATGGCGAAAATACTGTGAAGGGCCTGTATCACTGAGGTGGCAGTGGTGTCTGGGCAGGGCACAGCGAACGGGAAGCGGGAGTACTTGTCGATGGCCATAAGGATATAGTTATTACGGTTGGTCGACGATAGGGGCCCCTTAAAGTCTACGCTAAGACACTCGAAGGGGCGGGTGGCTTTAATAACGTGGGAGTTATCCGGACGGAAGAAGTGGGGCTTGCATTCAGCGCACACCGAATAGGCTCGGGTCATGGAGCGGATCTCCTCGACTGTGTAGGGTAGGTTGCGCGCCTTCACAAAGTGGGCAAACCTAGTGACCCCTGGATGACAGAGCGCCTCATGGAGTTTCTGTAGTCTGCCCATCTGTATACTGGCGCACATCCCCCTGGAGAGCGCATCAGGTGGGTACAGGATGTCATAGTTAAAGGTGGACAATTCGATTCTCCATCTGGCGATTTTGTCGTTTTTTATCTTACCACGCTGGGTGTTGCTGAACATGAAGGAGACCGCGCGTTGATCAGTCAACAGTGTAAAGCGCCTCCCAGCGAGGTAATGTCTCCAATGACGCACCGCTTCAACTATGGCCTGGGCCTCCTTCTCGATCGAGGAGTGTCTACTCTCTGGACCCTGGAGGGTTCTGGAGAAGAAGGCTACAGGCCGACCGGGCTGGTTCAAAGTGGCTGCCAGGGCGAAGTCGGATGCATCGCTCTCGACTTAAAATGGGACAGACTCATCGATCACGTGCAGCGTCGCAGCGGCGATGTCGGATTTGATTCAATCGAAAGCCGCTCTGGCTTCGTTCGAGAGGGGAAAGGAGGTGGTCTTGATAAGAGGACGCGCCTTGTCGGCATAGTGTGGAACCCATTGGGCGTAATATGCAAGTAACATTGTATTAAGAATGTCAAAAAATCTTACGATCGACAGAAACGGCAAACTCCGGTGGACTGCGGGTGATTCAGGCAGTCGTTGCGACCATGTGAACGCAGAAGGAGGATACAGGTTAAACTAAAATGCTGGGCCATGAGGCCTCCACTTCCTGCCATCTTCCTCGTAAACATGACAAAGTCCGAGCCAGATTACAGCAGCATGGGGACATCAGAGATTGCTGTGTGATATTTTTCCCTGAGACGTAGCTGAATGAAAGCATTCCAGACACAGTGATGCAGCCAGAGGGCTTCATCTTCCACTGTGCGGACTGGACACCGGCGTCAGGTAAAGACAGAGGTGGTAGCATTTGCATCATCATCATTTAATTGGGGTGAACAAACATAACGGTTATGTCCCAGTCCTGCCCCTTTGACCTGGAACACTTGACGATCAAGTATCATCCATTCGTCCTAACGAGGGAGTTTTCTGCCCTCATCCTGGTTGCAGTGTGCATTCTGCCTCAGACCATCGTCAGGTTGGCACTGGAGGAGCTGAGCAATGTAATCTGCAGTCATGAGATAGCACACCCTAATCCCTTCCCAATCATTGCAGGGGACTTCAATCAGATCAGACTGAAGTGGTGAAAGCGGGCTTTATTTTGATATTTAAGGAAAATGTGGATAGGTACCTGGATGGGAGTAATATGGGAGGGATATAGTCAGGGTACAGGCCAACGGGCCTTGGCAGAATAGTACGTTGGCACAGACTGGATGGGTTTCTGTTCTGTTGCGTCCTGTGATTCAATGGTTCATGGAGGAACATGAATGCACTCGTATGAGAACCCCCATGAAGGACATCAATGCAGGGGTACTGAGGTTATGAAAGGTGCAAGTTCTTCACACTTTCTGGTACTGTTAGGCTCGGATTCCGAAGCCAAACCCTTAAGTCACACATTAATATCTACCTTTCTGTCTATCCATTCTGCTCTACTTAAATGGAAGCATATTCAGCAGGGCAGCTGGAGCAGAAAGCTGGCAAGTGTTTTCCTTGCTCTGCCAACTGGAAACTCTTATGGAGTCTGGGCCAACTGAGCAAATTTCCCAAGAAGCATATTAGAGATACAGCAATAGTAACAGCCCCTTCTGACCCATGCACTGCCCAAATTCACCCAATTAGCTTACTAACGTCTATAGAATGTGGGAGGAAACTGCAGCACCTGCAGAAACGGGCAGAACATGGGAACTCCTTACAGACAGAGGTGGATTTGAACCTGGGTTAACTTTCTCCATAGTTCCACTGAAACGATCTGTGCAGATGGTGCGACATCTCTGTAACGTGCCTGATTACACTCAGAGACTTGAGAAGAGCGCAAACATGCCAGTACATACAATAGTCCTCAGGTAAATCTGAGGTAAGGCGGGTTTATATTGCGGGAGGGGAGGGATGAGCCTGCCATCTGAATTGCCCACAGTTAGTGAATTCCTGTTCACTGCGATCTCCCAGGACCACTCCTTACCCGAGGTCGATCAACGATTGCTTCATCAATTTAGCTGATGCCCTCCATTTCCTTCTCCCTCACGTTATGAAGCTTTTTATTGACAGTACAGCTTCATCCTGTTTGACAGGTGATCTGAACCAGAAGAGGAATAAAATTCCTCTGCAGCAGCTCAAAGCTCTTCTTTTTCACCATTTGGTTTCAGACATGAAGAAGCTCAGGGAAGGACTTCATAAGCGCCAGTGAATGGGCCTGTACGTTCTCCCTGTGTCTGTGTGGGTTTCCATTAGGTGCTCCAGTTTCCTCCCATTGTTCAAAATACACGGGGGTTGTAGGTCAATTGGGTGTAATTGGGCGGCAGCGACTCATGAGCCAAAAAGGCCTGTACCGTGGTGTATGTCTAAATTTTAAAATAATCAGATGGTTTTACAGCATAGGCCATTCTTCCCATTATTTCTGTGCTGTCTCCGCATTGAAAACATCCTATAGCCTGCATTATTCTCTCCACAAAGTGCCTCCATTTACTGCTTGAAGGCCTTGATAATATCTTCGACCAATGAGATCCAGATGATGCTCAGAAGAATGTTTGACATTCTGGGCTAGAGCCCTGATTGATAAAGGGCATTGGCTCGAAACATCGACCATTTTCTCTCTCTCTCCCTGACACTGCTCGATCCGTTCAGTTCCTCCAGAAGACTGTGTTCGGCTTCAGAACCCATTGTCTGCAGATTCCTGTGTGAGATCCGCATCTTCACTGTATTATGTGTAAAAAAGCTTCTCAGCTCATTGCCCTGGTAACCTTTGCCCAAAAGTTTAAATTTTCTGCTCCTAGAACCTCCTGCCAATGGGAAAAAGTTCCCAATCTATTTCACCAATCAAAACTAGTCAATATCTTCTCTTAACCCACCAAATCTCTCAATCCTCCTAACTCCAGGGAGAGTGCAAGAAACAGTCAATGTGTGCGTGTGTGTGTGTGTGTGTGTGTGTGTGTGTGTGTGTGTGTGTGTGTGTGTGTGTGTGTGTGTGTGTGTGTGTGTGTGTGTGTGTGTGTGGTGTGTGTGTGTGAGAGAGAGAGAGAGAGTTTATCTTCAGATACCTAAGAACACAGTACCGAGACATTGAAACAACTAATAGTCTATGTTAACACACTCGAATTACAGTTGCTAGAATCTTGTATGAACATTGGGAAGCAGTGAAACTGAACAGGTCAGGCAGCATCCTTCGAGTGAGATGGTCAGTCAGTGTTTCAGTTTGGGATCCTTTATCAAGGATCAATCTCGATAATGAGACTCTCAACAAAGGGTCCTGACTCAAAACATTGGTGAACCATCTCTCTTTACAGATGCTGCCTGCTGAGTCCCTTCTCTTTATACAAATTGAAATGCATATGTCAAAGTCTGACTTGATATCATTCAATGCCACTCCATCCTTCTCTTTCCCCTGCACATCATCCACACTTATCTTCCCTCTTCCTTTCATTCCACCCATCATAGGGCCTCTTTCTCCACTCTTTTCACCCTCTCCGTCAGCTCATTGCCCCTCCCATCAGCATTTACCTGTCCTCTGTGCTCCTCCCCCCTCACTTTTTTATTTGGGTATTTGCCAGATAGTTGGCATTCCAGATGAAGGATCCAGCCCGAATCTTCGACTGCCCCTCACTTCCCGTGGCTCCTGCAGGACCTGCTAAGTTCCTCCAGCACTTTGTTGAATTATTCCACTCCATCCTTTCCCTTTTCCCACATCAATTGCTTTTATTTTCCCCATCAAACTTTAACCCTAACCCTCAAGAGGCTTTCCCAAATTGTCAAGGCCCAAAGGCTGATCTGTGGCACAGCTTTACCTTCTCTTTGTCCTGGTTTTGCCATCAGCTTCAGGAGCACGTGGCCAGTGCATTAATCCCATTGCTCCTTGACCCTGAACATTGGTTTAAAAGCTATCAGTTATCCTGAGGCACAGGTCAGAAGTCAATGCACAAATAGCAATCCTTAATGAACCTGGCATCTGCACTGCAGATGTCTTGCACAGTTTGTCAGGTCTGGAAAATGTTATCCTGCTTCCAAAGACACTGAATTAAACCCTAATGTGTGATTAAGTTCAAAACTGACCCAATGTGTGGGGAAGCAGGATTTGGAAAGTGGCCCTTTGATGCCAGTGAAATATTTGATTTATCCAATGTTGCTCCCAGTAAACACATTGAGTCAGATCACTCCCTTCACTCCTTGCTGTCAAATATTCATCCATTCCTTTATTCATCCAGATTGCCCAATAATTGCACAATAATAACCTGCCTGTCAGAAGTCTGCTCATCGAAGGCAACTTGGCCAAAAATAGAGACCCACTCATTAAAAGCTTTACACCTCTCAATGGCAGTCATCTCAGTTGAGCTCTCAGCCAAAAGCCCCATTGATTCAACAAGGCCGACACAGCGTAGCAGTTGGTGCAATGCTACTAAAGCGCCAGTGACTTGGGTTTGAACCTACCCCTGTCTCTAAGGAGCTTGTACATTCTCCCCATGTTCGCGTGGGTTTCCTCCAGGGGCTCCAGTTCCCTCCCATGTTCCAAAGATGAACGTGGGTTTCGTAGATTAATTGCTCACATGGGTACATTTAGGTGGCACCCATGTTACCGTGCTGTATCTCTAAATTAAAAATAAAAATTATTATATAAATCCAACCTACCAGCTCCTCCATCCTGAAACTTCTCATATTCAGATAGTCAGATGGAACAGGAGAATGAAGTATGCTTAATGCTGGATTCTGGACTCAACCCCCATAGGTTCTGGCTTTGACATTCCTTGAAGAGGCCAATGGATCAACAGGTCAATGCACAAACAAGCATGGAGTGTTGAGCAAACACTTTTTGCCTATGTTCCTTCAGAGAAATGCTAGAAGTGCCTCCTGAAGTCCTGTTGTGGACCTTCACGAACAGTTATGTCCTCAACATATAGTGAGATGAAACAGAACATTAGAAGGACTTAGCACCCTGAAGGCCTTCTGATATTGAGTCAGGTTACAACTGATCATCACCCTCAGCTCTACCATCCTGCCAAGCCCCATCTATTGTCTTACTTGGGTCTGGACGCCGGCAGATAAATGTCAGTAATGAGTCTGAATACAGGATGGTGATCGAGAGCCTGATTTGGTGGTGCCAGGACAACAATCTTGCTCTCAACAACAGCAAGATCAAGGAGCTTATTGTGGACTTTAGGAAGAGGAGGAGACTGAGAGGCCACACACCTGTGTTCATCAGCAGGACAGCAGTGGAGAGGGTTAGCATCTTCGAGAGGAGATTGCAGAATCTAAACTAAGCAAATCTACTGAAGGAACTCAGTGAGTCGAGCGGCATCAAATTGAGAAAAAGGAAGAGATTTGGCCGGAATTATCAACCATTCTTCTTCTTCCACTAAAGCTGCTTGACCCACACAGTTCCTCTGGAAGGGTTTGTTTAGAACCTTCCTGTGTCTGGGAGACCACATATTGGAGGACCCCTCCCGGAGCTAGCATAACGAGGCAACCATGAAGTTGGCACACCAATGGCTCTATTTTCTAAGAATTCTGAGGACATTTGGCATGTCATTCAATCCTCTGTCAAACTTCTGCAGGAAGACCGTGGTAAGTATACTGACTGGGTGCATCACAGAAACTCAAGTGCCCAGAACACAGAGGTGACAAGCCAAGCCAATTGATTATGAGAACTAACCTCCCATCCTCTGAGGAATCCATGTGAGACATTACCTCAAGACCCCATCACCCTGGTTACAACCTCTTCATAATGCTACTTTTAAGCAGAAGGTTCCGAAGCCTGAAGTCCAGTATCTTTAGGTTCAAGAACAGTTTCATCCCAACAGTTATCAGGCTCTTGAATCTCCCCGTACTAACCTTACCATAAACTACTCTGGGACCACCAAAATACATCATTGAAACATTACTTCCTTTAGCACTACCTGCAGCTGTGAATATTTATTTGGGCGATATGGTTAGTGTAGCGGTTAGTGGAATGCTATTACAGTGCCAGCTCCCCATGTTCAAATCCAACACTGTCTGTAAGGAGTAAAGGAGTAGGTATGCTCTCCCTGTGTCTGTCTGGATTTCCACTGGGTGCTCTGGTTTCCAAAAACATATGGGGTTTGTGGGTTAATTGGTATCTGGGCAACATAGACCTATGGGCTGAAAGGGCCTGTTACAGTGCTGTACATCTAAATTAAATTAAGTCTACCCTTTTATGTTTATTATCTCTTTTCCTGATTCATGGCACATCGTGGTAATTTAATTGCTACTGTTGTGTCTGGTGAATCTGAATGGCTGCAGCAAGTAAGAAATTCAGAGCAATTTTACATTGTAAAGCTAAAGGTAAAAGGGAAAGGTTCCATTCTTATCATGTAATAGTACATTTAGAACGCAACATACATGAAATTCTTTAACTTTGTCTACTGCGAGGAAGCCAGAGAGTCGCCACCTTGTCCATGAAATCCGTTGGCCACTGGCCTTGTGCTATCAGGTCAGACACTGGTGCCGGCCTCGTAATGAGTTCTGTGGCTTATTAGGTATTTCCCTCTGCTGCTGCTTCACTGAATCTCCCTGGATTTCCTTTAACCAAGCATTCCATTTCCTGGGAATCCCTTCAGAGGGTTCTTGCCCTACTTCCTTGCTTGGCGAGTTGTCCTTCAATGCTCTTCTGATATTCACAATGCAGCTGCGTCGGAGGAATCGGTCAGCTTGCGGTTTCAACAATTCAAACAACTTCATAAGGGCATTAAAGTGAGCACAAATGTTATGTTCTTAGATGAGTGCGTACCCAGATTGTACGGGCAGAACTCTCATTCTGCCAGACAGACATGGGTTCAGGATCTATCCATTGTAGATTCTAATGGAGAAAGTTAGTGCAGAGGGAGTTGGTTCAGGCCATCCAGCAATTCCAGCCCATTTCCTAGCTGTTAAGCTCCTTGGTCCTTTGAAGTAAGACTGGTTGACAGGTTTGGGCCTGTTTTTGGAGAGGAGGGTCTCAGGAGCAAGCAACTTGGATCCACATTCCTCGGGGCCTTTATTTGGCGTGGCGGGGGTTGAGGAGGGAGGAAGCATACTGCAATGAGATGATGACATCCTCTTTATGAGAGGCTTTCCCTCAGCTACAGGCCTTCTGAAGCCCCAGGATTGTGACTATAAATCCCACAGAGCTGCCAGTCTCAATTCTCCATCATGCCCCATCATCATATATCTTCCATGATTCACACCCACATCTTGACCGGTGAAGAGGTGACTAAGCTGGGCTTATAATGCTTCAAGAACTTGGAGGGATCCTGGTCACTGTGGGCCTTTAACTACAATTTGTGCACAATACTGTCCCCAGGTGGTGAAAGTGTGCGTTTCATAGGAACGCAGCCACCTAAAGCAGGGGCTTGGAGGTGCCACCAACACCATGCCACAAAGAAAATGGAAGACACATTTTTATTGCAAGAAAATCATTAACATCCATCCCTCCATCCTCTCAATTCCTTCCTCCATCCCTCCATCCATTCATTCCACCCTCCATCCCTCGATCTATCCTTCCATTCCATCTCCATTCGATATATCAATTCATCCATCCCTTTGCTCCATTCCTCCTTCTCCATCCCTCTTTGTATCCTTCTGTCCATCTCTCCAATGCATCCTTCTATCCCTCCCTTCATTCCATCCATCCATCTGAGAAAACTGCATTCAGTGCTCCTCACATTTCATCCTCACTCTGTAGAAACTCAGCAAGCCTTTAACACGTTCTCCACCCCCAGCCACAGAGGCCAACATATGCTCTGCCTTCATGTTTATTCTCTGCCTCACGATGCAGCAAATCAACATTCACACATTCCTTGTCATTTAAAAACCATCCTGTGTATTTCTCTTTCTCACATTTCTCCTCATTAAACTCTGACTACCACTTCCTTGCCCACTCACTTTACCCATCTGCACCCCTTGCTTCCCCCTCACCACTTACATTTATATTGTCAGCAGATTTCAATGAAATATATTTTGTCTTTTCATCTTGGCCATAAACAAAGTGAGGGCTCAGGACTCATTTCCACATTCCAAGTTTTATACATGGCCCCCTTTTCTCTTCTACCAAAAGATGTTGGCCCACAATATTCTTCATTGAAGTTCATAGAGCATAGAACATAGAACATTGCAGCCAGTACATGCCCTTCGGCCCTAGATGTTGTGCCGACCTATGTAAACCTGCTCCACAAAAGTGGAGAGCACCAAGTTCCTTGGTATTGATTTAACTAGTGACCTATCTTGGACACTCAACATCTCCTCTCTTGTCAGGAGGGCACAACAACGACTTCACTTCCTGAGAAGACTAAAGCGGGCAAGGCTACCGGCCACCATATGTCAACCTTCTATAGGAGCTTTATTGAGAGCTTCCTAGCTGGCTGCAGAGAAATAGATTGGAGATCAATCCACAGGACCATGAGTGGTAGAGAGGAACACTGGAGTCTCTCTCCCAACCATCGACATGATCTACTGGGATCATTGTCCGAAGGGGATGCGCAAAATCAGTGAAGACCCCTTCCACCCTGCACACAGGATCTTTCGGCTGCTCCCATCGGGGAAGAGATACAGGAGGATCAGAGCCAGCACCACCAGGCTGAGAAACATCTTCTTCCTATAGTCAATGAGCATCCTGAACGACGAAAGAAACTGCTCACACTAACCATCTGAGACTCATTTGTGAAACAATGTTTATTTATTTATTTACTTGTCCTGCATTTGTATTGCTTGTCTATATGTCTGCTATGCCTTGTTGTGTGTGTGCTTGTTTTGCATCAAGGACCAGAAAATGCTGTTGCGTCGGGTTGTACTGGTACAATCAGATGACAGTAAACTTGATTTAACTTGGAAAATCTAACCTTCTCTCCCTCACACCCATAACATCCATGTACCCATCTAAGAGTCTTTTAAACATCCCCACCATACCAGCCTTCACTATCACCCATGGCAATGCATTCCACCTCTGACATCTCCCCTAAAATTTCCTCCACTCACCCTAAACTGATGTCCTCTGGTATTGGCAATTGCTCTTTGAAATAAAGGTACTGGCAGTCTGCCCTTTCTATGCCTCTCATTTTTGTTGCTCCAAGGAAGAAAAGTCTTGGTCCTGTCTTCTCTCCTCATATGACATGTTCTCTGATCCAGGTAACATTCTGGTAAATTTCCACTGCACCCTCTTTAAAGCTCCACTTCCTTCCTATTAGGGAAGAAATAAAATTTTTCCTGCCACAATAAATTCCCTGGCATCCGGCACCTGGGAGGATTGGTAGATGTTAGATAAGTGAATTTCCGGTTGCTTGAGACCTGTGTTTTGTGTGAATGGAGAAATAATAGCGAGGCGGGGCAATTTTAAACTTCCATATATTTTTACACATTTATTATCTACGTTTTTTTTTGCCAGTTGCTTGAATTCCTGATCATATTAATTTTTACTATATAAGGGCACGTCAAAGCGCTTTGCAGTCACTAATGTACATTATGGGTTTCATCTTGGTTGTAATTGGGTCTTTCTCCAATAGACGACAGGGTGATTTGACAGGAGCATTCATTATGAATGAGATAGTGTAGAACAAAACAGACTTTACCCCAGAAGTTGACAAGTCAAGAACAAGATGTCTTAACTGCAGGATTAGGTGAATTTGAACAGATAGAACATATGACCATGAGACCTAGGAACAGAATTAGGCTATTCAACCCATTAAGTCACTCCGCCATTCGAATCATGTTGATGTATTTTTTTTCATTCAAGCCCACTGTCCTGCCTTCTCCCCATAACCTTTCTTTGGCTTGGCTTCGCGGATGAAGATTTATGGAGGGGGTAAAAAGTCCACGTCAGCTGCAGGCTCGTTTGTGGCTGACAAGTCCGATGCGGGACAGGCAGACACGGTTGCAGCGGTTGCAGGGGAAAATTGGTGGGTTGGGGTTGGGTGTTGGGTTTTTCCTCCTTTGCCTTTTGTCAGTGAGGTGGGCTCTGCGGTCTTCTTCAAAGGAGGTTGCTGCCCGCCAAACTGTGAGGCGCCAAGATGCACGGTTTGAGGCGTTATCAGCCCACTGGTGGTGGTCAATGAGGCAGGCACCAAGAGATTTCTTTAGGCAGTCCTTGTACCTTTTCTTTGGTGCACCTCTGTCACGGTGGCCAGTGGAGAGCTCGCCATATAACACGATCTTGGGAAGGCGATGGTCCTCCATTCTGGAGACGTGACCCATCCAGCGCAGCTGGATCTTCAGCAGCGTGGACTCGATGCTGTCGACCTCTGCCATCTCGAGTACTTCGACGTTAATACCCTTTAATACCCTTATAAATCTAGAACCTATCAACTTCCACTTTAAATTACCCAATGACTTGGCCTCCATGGCTGTCTGTGGCAATGAATTCCATAGATTCACCACCCTCCCCCCAAAAGAAATAGAGAAAAGAAAAAGAAGGGGTAATTCTCCCATATGATATGAAAAAACTATCTGCTTTCCAAAAGAATTAATTACATACAGATGAAACATAATGTGATTTATCCAGACCTTACGTCCTCCATACTGGAGATAGTGGTACTAGAGACGAGAGGGGGTAATCTTCAAATGTTAACCCCCGTATATCTTAAATTCTGGTTCCACGTACTTAAAAACATGTTGTCACAATTTCTGAGATTGTAAGTTATCTTCTCCAGCGGGTCAAACTCAGTTAGGAATCAGATCTTCAAATCATATGTATTTCCTGGCCACAGCTAAAGCAAGTTTAACAAATTTCAATTGATATTTTGACAGCCTCATTTTAGGACTTGCCAATCTGCCAATTTCCTCAGTAAAATCAATTCTGGCACCTGAGCGTATCAAATTCCAGTAATTTGTTCCAGGATACTCCCCAAATCTTCCCAGAGGATCTCACCTTAGGGAATGACCAGGTCGAATGCAAAAAGATCCCTATATCTTTATAGAGGCTGCGCATGCACCCCAAGCAGCTCCTTCCCCAGGAACTACAATGAGATATCAATAGATGACCCTCTTCCTCTCTATCCTACATCCCAGAATCCTGTAGTTCCCAGCAGGTGGCATCACTAGGTGGTGTCACCCAGTGTGGTAACTCATGGTGGCACCACTCCACCCTCTCCCCCCGGCCATGGAGTGTACAAGTGTCCCAAGCAAAAAAGAAACAGGTGTGTACTCTTTGTATGTACGGGGTGGCGGGCTGGGATGGGGGGATGGGATCTCTGACATTAGAAAGTTCAAAAAATAAATTTCTTCCTTATATATTTATCCTATCATTCCTGCTTTTAATAAATGTTAGTGTTATTTAGGTTTTATGTGTTATTTGATATGATTTTGTAGGTTATGTTTTGTGTCTGGGAAAGCTAATATTTTTTCCATAGAAATCAATGGTAATTGCTTCTTCGCCATTTTGGCTTGCGAAAGGTTCTGTCGGAATGCTCTAGTTTTGTAAAGTGGGGTATACCTGTAAATCTTTTATGTTTATTATAATTTTCCTTATGATAATTTAATGTATGTTATTGGAGTTGATTTTTTTTCCAAAGTATCTCTTTCACTGCAGCAAGCAAGAATTTCAGGCATATGGACATTGTACTCATGTGTATGAGATGAGCCCCATTCACTTTAACCCAGTAATTAACGGCCATTCTACCAGTTAATGTGCCAGCGTGAACACTCGCGAACCGGCACGCAGGCGTCAGGTCACCTAGGGGATAGACCGCTTAGGGAAGGTGTATCATCGCTGATTTGTTTTGATCAGCATACCGGTTAGCCCAGCGTGAATGGACAGAGGGTATGCAGGTCATAATCACTGGAGGATAGGTTCCTCTTTGCTCTGGGATGCCAGGTGGTGAGAGTGAAAGGACGCAGAGAAGGGTTAACATTGGTCCAGAGTGAAGGGCAAAAATGCTCTTTTGAACCGGTTCGTTGAACCACCAATTTACTGGTCAGCCATTGTGAAAAGTTCCATTATTAATGGGTAATTGGAAATGGGTTAATGTTTGGTGGGATTGGGGTGCATGTGGGGAAAGGGTAAATGTGATTGCAACTGCCATTACTATTAATGGCATGGAAGCAAATGTAAACAAGGACTGGATGGGTAGAAGGGCCTGTGCATTTCTGAACAGAGTCGACGAGGAGTTAAATCAGGTTCACCAGACCTTGATATTGGTAGTGGTTGTCAAGTGGAGGATATATGTCCAGAGGCTTGACAATGCCAAATTGGAAAAGGCTTCCAACTCCCAGCACTCAAATGTTAATGAGCACAAAATTGGCTCTGGTGAAAAAAATAATTCCCGTTTTATAAATACGCTTCTTGTAACAGGTGATATGGTTCGGAATGCACAAGGAAATCAGTATTTGAAGTCCAAGGAAAACTAATGACACCCTTGTTAGATTATATCATCCCTGCTTTGACTTCTGCAGAGCTATAATTTGCCATGTACCAGACAGTCCCATTGTAGGTTATAATTTAAATGTCAATCGAACTGTACAGTAATACCTCTCATTATAGCTAGTTACATTGCCAAAATAATTAGTGTGCAGTCCAATAAGGCAACTGACAAGAGGAACTTGGGTTCAGAAAGTTATGACTCAATAAATAATTTCCGTAACTTGAACTCTCTCATTTAATATCAATTTAGTTTGCATCCAACAAAATGTTCATGTTGCATCAGTGTGTTAGCCATCCTCATTAACCAGGCATGCTCATTAAGTGGGGAGGTGGGGGGAGGGGGGATGAAGGAGTGGAGTGGGGGGGGAGAGGAAAGAATTACACCCACAATTTATACTGGGTCTGATCATTTCTGTGATATAGGCATGACAACACGACCATGCATTTCCCAAAGGAAGGAGGCAGTATTAATATGTAAATGGGTCATACACTGCTCGAAAACCATCGACACTGTAGGACTACAAGAGGCAAAGATTTCTATACAAGGCAGAAGCACACAGAAACATAAAGATAACTGCAAGCGGCACTCCGAACCTGGATACGTACTGATGCCATGAAACCAAAGCCAGCACAAATTACATCACAGAGAGGCGCACATTGTCGGCAGTTCCTTTTAATCATGAGCTGTTTTGGATGTAATGCAGGGATCTGAAGATGGTACAAATCTAATCTTCCTGAACAACTCAATTAGCGTTTGGCTTTTCTGGTAAAACTGTTCTGGCTAGTTTTAAGTTATTCAAAATCCAGCCGGGACCCAAAAAATTAGGTCTAAACTACAAGGAAAATCTTCATGCAATATGCAAATTTAATGCTGGTGATGTTCACTGAATAAAGAGAAGTTCCTTTTCATCGTGGTTATCCAGACACAGGCTGCAGGAGAGCATAGCACTGAAGATGCAATTGTTTGGCCATTTAATCTTTTTAAAAATGCCCATGATTCTATCTTGAAATGTTCTGGGATATTAACTCTCCTCTGAAAGATGTTTCAAGGCAGTCTGTTTCTTCTTAACACTGAGGATAACATTACAAAGTCAAGAAGCAGAATGTGAGTCTATTATGGTGGCTGGTCCTGGGAGTGGGGGGGGGCGGGTGTGGGTGGGTAGGATGTTGGGAGGGGGGTGGGGGAGAGTGAGAGAGAGAGAGAGAGAGAGAGAGAGAGAGAGAGAGAGAGAGAGGGGAATAGAGAAAGAGGGGGAGAGAGAAAGGGAAAAAGGTTTTGGACAACAAAGGGAGATGGAGAGGGGGAGAGTGAGAGAGGGAGATTGAGAGAAAGAAAGAATTGGAGATGGAGGGGGAGAAGAGAGAGGGGAAAAATCAAGGAAGAGAGAGGGAGGGAGATGCAGATGGAGAGAGAAGAACAGAAAAGGAGAGAGTGGCAAAGAGAAAGAGATTGCCTTACACTTTTAACAGCCTGACTCTCTGTTCATTTTGAAGTAAGAAAGAGATTGATGTATTCCAAGAAAAACTGGCAGGCACACTGGGGAGAGAGGACGGCGCTAATTGAGAGAGATGAAGGGGGTATGGAGAGGAATAGAAAAACTGGGATGGGCTGAGCCTTTCTCTCTGTAATGCCTTATATTCTATATTTGTGGATTGGGTAGTGGAAGTGGGGGATCATTAATTTTGTTTCTCATGGAGACAGTCATGTTGAACTGATGCAGTCCTTCTGGCACACTCAATCTATCAAGTCCGCATATACACTAATCCAAATTTAGTAATCCCATATGGGCCCCACAATCTACCATTCTCCTGCACATGAGGGGCAATTCACAGTGGCCGTTGAGCCTACCAGCCTGTATATCTTTGGGATTTGGGAGGAAGGAAGCTAACAACATACAGGACCCCATCACCACAGCCACAATCTATTCTCACTGCTACCTTCAGGGCAGAAAGTACAGAAACCTGAAAACCAGCCCCTCTGTTCAAGAACAGTTTCTTTCCAACAGCTATCAGGCTCTTGATCCTCCCCCTGTTGTACTAATCATGGACTACTTCAACAACAAAAGAATCAGCATCAGGATTTATTGTCAGGAATGCCACAAATTTCGTTGTTTTGTGGCAGCATTGCAGTGCAAAGTTTGCTTTAAAATTATATTTTAAAATAAATCAATTTGTGTAAATGGGAGAAAGTGAGGTCGTGTCTGTGGTTCTTTGTTCATTCAGAAATCTGATGGCAGAGGGGAAGAAGCTGCCCTTGTGCCACTGGGTGTTCATTTTCAGGCTCCTGTACTTTTTCCCTGATGGTAGTAGGGATAGTGGGGATCTTGAAGGATAGAGGCCGCTTTATTAAGACACCCACCTCTTGTAGATGGCCTTGGTGAAGTGGAGAATGACGCCTGTGATGGCGCTGGCCAAGCTCTGTAGTTTTTTCTTGTCCTGTGCATTGGCACCTCCATGCCAGATAGTGATGCAACCAGTCAGAAAGCGCTCCATGGTACACCTGAAGAAATTTGCAAGAGTCTTTGATGACATGCCAAATCTCCTCAAGCGCAGCGAAGTACACCACTGTCGAGCCTTCTTCGTGATTGCATCCACATGGAGGCCTCAGAACAGATCCAGAGATGTTAACACCCAGGTATTGGAAGCTCTTCACCCATTCCACTACTGACACCTAATAATGACTGCTTCATGTTCTCCTGATATGGACTGTCTGCACTATAGCTAAGTCTTTTTTTTCACTGGAAAACTCTAGGTATATTATGCATTTATTTGTCTTTTAATTTAATTAAATTTACTATTATAGTTTTTTCACATGTACCTGTCTAGCTGAAGCATCAGAATTTCGGTGCATATGCACTGTGTATGCCAATAGTAGTAGTAATTTCTTTATAAACTCACCATCATTAACATTATCCATAGGAACATCTGGAGAAACCTGGAGACTGGAGGCATAAGGTCGTAGTTCCATTGGCCCTGTCACTGTGCCACTTCTAGGGTGATGCATAGAACCACACAGCACAGAAGAGGCCCTTTCGGCTCTCAGTATTGTGGTGATCTATGTAAACCTACTCGACAACAATCTAATCTTTCCCCACTTCGCATTCATAATCCTCTATTTCTCTTACATCCACCTGCCTATCTAAGAGTATTTTGAATGTCCCTGTTGTACTAGCCTCTACCGCCACTCCAGGGCATGCATTCCAGGCACCTACCACTCCCTTCATTAAAAACAAATTACCCCTAAACTTCCCTCCGCTCACTTTAAGCAGATATCCTCTGGTGTTGGCTATTGTCACCTTGGGCAGCATTTACACTCAGAGGGTGGTCTGCATCTGGAATGAGCCGCCAGAGAAAGCTGTAGAGCAGTTACAGTTATGACATTCAAAAGATATTTGGAGAAGTACATGGGCAGGAAGGGTCAGAAGGATGTGAGTCAAATGTAGACAAATGGGACCAGCCCAGAATGCCAACTTGGTCGTAGATCAAAAAAAAACTGCACTGATAGGTTAGTACAAGTCTGAGGGAATTAAATCTTACTTAGAATTAGTTAATCAGTTCAGATCTGTACAATGAACCAAAATGTGGACTATAGGAATTGCTGGACTATAGAACATCAGTCCAGAGAGTTTCAACCATTTTAGTGGCAGAAACTCCAGATTTCTAGCTTTCTCTTCTTCCAAACTTCAACCATGAAAGACTACTCTTTTTAAATTCTGGCTTCCTCGAGTAGTCAGTGGCCTCAGCAGAACAGGAAAGTTTACCATCACCATCATTGCTGAACGTGTGTTCGCTGGCTCTGCAATGAATTCCCACTCATTTTGATTTAAAATAGTGACTGGGTTTAATTGAACACAGTTCTATTTGTTCATCTAGTCTGTCAGGAATTCTGTAACTGAATGTAAATGCCCTACTCAACCAGAATAAAACAGATCTTGCTGGGCCAGGTCTGTGACAGAAATCCAATGCATTCAGCTCACCTCAAAGGAGTTCCAAAGGGGAGTTGAGGGACAAGTTTTCCCCACAGAGCATGATTGATCTCTGGAACTCACTGCCAAAGGAGGTGGTGGAATCAGATACAGTCACCAACTTTGAGGTATTTAGACCTGAACTTCAATAGAGGCATACAAGGATAGGGTCCTAATGTGGGAAAATGTGATCAGTGTAGATGGGGATAAGGGTCAGATTTCAGATTTATTGTCAGAGTACAAACATGACATTACATACAACCCTCAGATTCTTTTTCCTGTGGGGGAGGCAGAATTCCCAGTAGTGCAATAAAAAACTGTACACAGCAAGCACATGTAAACAAAGGAATGTGAACAAACTGACTGTGCAATGCAAGGAGAAAAAAAATGTATAAAGTGCAAAAGTAAGAGTACTTAAATGAATAAGCTTGCTTCGTAGCAGCTGTTCCTGAACCTGATGGTTTGCGCCTTGTGGCACCTATAGCTCTTGCCTGATGGCAGGAGTATGTGGCATCACACGGGTTGGTGTCACCCAGTGCAGTAACTCATGGTATCATACCCTCCCCTCCACCCATGGACCTCCTCCTGTACCAGACCATACAGGATCCTTGGTAATGTTTTTTGTCCTAATGTTACTTGTAAAGCGTAATTCCCGTAGATCACTGAATGTTACGGCAATAGTAGTGAGATAAACAACTAGCAAAATTAAAATCACACCTTTACATTTCAATGTCATACACGCAACCTCAATGTATTTACATTTACATAGTTTCATGTGGTGAAAGTGAAAATTTGTTAAGAAAATAACAGAATTCAAAATAAAAATACTTCAGAACTGTTGATTTTAATGTTAAGCTTTATTGTTACATGAGATACGTTAATGGATTAGGGTTGCATATTCAATAATGGCCCAAAGAATGTAGAACTTGTAGACAAATGCATATGGAAATATACTCATAAATGAAATAACACCATAAAAATAAACAGGAACAAAGCATTTCAGCATTTAGTGAACATCTGGACTAATTCAGAACTTTCCTCTCCTAGCCTTCAAAGCTGAAAACTTGTGAATCACTACATCGAAATCAATGCCTTTCACCAACTCACTTTCAATTGATAATATCACAAGATCAGAAAGCCATGGCGGATCGCAAATAGTTCTTTAAAAGTTTCAGCTTTGAAAAGCTCCTCTCACATGAAGGCACAGACACACAGATCATCAGAAATAATTTTAGGCTTAGTGAAAGGGTTGGGAGAGATTCTACGAAGGCCCATTCAGATATGAATGTCAAAATGTCTAATGTTGCCTAATCTTTGGCTTCTTCCAGATCAATCTCTGCTGCTTTCAGGCGCCTTCTCCGCCTTGGTATTTCTATTAAAAGCTCCCTCTCGGATTCCTCGTCATAGAAAATGGTCAGTTTTGGAATGGATACCTTTAATTCTTCTTCAACGGCAAATGTGAGACTTTTCGCTTGAACAGCCTCAAACATGGCTGCTACTTTCTTGACGGCTCTTGATCTGATCTGGAGTTCAGAATGAAAGTGATCAATGCACTCAAGCATCGCCCCCTTATTTTTTTCTTGAAGAGTGAGTCCAACATCGCTTGCCTGCTCCCCTGCCATCCTCTTCTTGAACCTGGCTCCTCTCTTTACTTCCATATTCACCTGATTTTAAAAGCGCCTGTTCAATTAGGTAACTGCGCTCCTTGTGCAGAAAAAGTCGAAGTACCTCTCACTTTGTCACCACCTTATCGAGAGTTAATCCCTTAGTCTGCAGGTACTGCTGTGTAAGATTAACTTCCTGAAGTCCATCAGGCCAGAGTACAGGTAACACGGAAATGTGAAATCACATACAGCAAACTAAAGACCTTGCGCTGCTCCTCTTGTATCCAAATTTACATGTGGATCACAAAGAGCTTCAATCGCCATCAAAAACTTACTGAACTTTTCTTTAACTGGCTTAACTGGATCGCGATGAGCGCTGTTAGTCTTTTCCTTGACACTCCAGTATAGTCAATTAGCACATCCCATCAAGTGGTGGAAGCAGCAAAGAAAGAAAACATTGCCTCAAGAGTTCCAAAAAATGTCACATTTTCAGAAAAAGAGAGCTGACCACACAAGGGAATGGTTCACACATCCATTAAAAATAACTTTCTTATTCTTTCCCTTAAGAATGGATTCCAGCCATGGCGGCAGCATTATCGTAACCTTGAGCGCGGAACATCGTTATGTCTGGCCATCAATTTCCAGTTTTTTAAGAACGTCAGAACTGAGGTCAACAGCTTTTTTCCACCTTTAAACAGAAAAATCCTAGCAATACTTCTTTCCCTTCAACTTTCCTATTGTTGATTTTTACACATCTGGTCAATGTGTGATATGTCAGGTGTGCTGTCGAACATGATCCCAGATTTTATGTCCATGACAAACTTCTCCCTCACGTGATTTGCAAGGGAGCTTATAGCGATAGGGTACCTAACTCTCGTGCAGGAGACTGATACTTTACATGTGCTCTGCTTTAATCTCATTAGATGCTCTTTCAGCACCGGATCATATATTGAAAGCAGCTCAACCAATAAAGGTTCCCTTTATTCAATGAAGATTCATCTTCCTTGTGGCCATGGAATGCCAGATTCTGCTTGGCAAGAAACAATGTGATATCAAGCAATCTGCGCAAGACGCCCCTCCACCTTTACTTCTCCATTCCCATCAAAGCAATAGTTTTGGCGTCAAGGGTTTTGTGCAGGCTCAGTCCTGCTGCCAATGTTTTCCACTTTTCAAGGCAACATAGGTGCTCTTCGGATGTTTCATGGTTACGTATTTTCAGGCTCAGTTTCCATCATTTCTGATGGAACCCAGGCACAAATTTGGATGGTGTATCTGTAGCACTAACGGTAAACAGTCAGCAGCAAAAACAGTATAAACTCTCGCTGACGGGTGAGTAAACCATCTACGATTGCAAAATTTTCTCGTCATTTGGCATCACCTTGAAAGCGGGTGCACATCTCCTTTTGCTTTTGCATTTTGACTTGCCACAACAGCTTTCTCTGGGAATGATTTCAACCCCAAATTGATCTGGAACCGGTATCTCCCAGAAAGAAATCGCATATAAAGTTTGAAAATCTTTCTCCTTAACGTCACTCATCTCATTTACAGTATTATTGGCCAGAGTCACTTTCACCCTTCTCTTCTGCTTCAAATTCTGCCATTTCCACTCCTTGCGCTTCTCCAGAATGCATGCCGTCATCAGAATAATCAACTTTATCAACTGGAGACTGCCAAACAGTGTCTTTCGATGAACCCTGGACATTATCTGGTCTTTTGACATATTGAAGCATGGATCCAACAAGTGTTTTGAATGATTTAATTCTTGCCTCCATGTGGCATGATAGAATATCCATGCACAATTAAAAAAAGACAAATTAGCAATATTTGAATAAAAATATATGTAAGTACTCCTCAACTTTTGACTGTAATTGGGACTGCAGGATCGGTTATATCTCAAAATAGGCATAAGTCGGAACTTTTCCCCCACATGTGGAGGACTGAAGTCTTAAGCAAACTTTTTAATCAAATCTTTTTTCATCACGGATTTGATGATAACAAGTTAAAGCTTCCTGAATTTGTTGATCTACCTTGGCGAATCTTTTCTCATTCAGGTCCATGCTTGCCTTGTTAGTTGGTGTCCCGGGGTCTACAGGCTGGGCACGGCCATCTTGATTCCTGTGCGCATGCACGAGTCTTCAGCTGGTGCATGCGCGGTGGGTTCGCATATTGGAGTTCGGCTGGTGCGTGTGCGAGAGTTAGGTGTCCTATCGGTATTGAACTTGCACCCTTAACTCTCGTGCACGTGCCAACCGAACTCCAACATGTGAGCCCATCACGCATGCACACAGGATTCAAGATGGCTGCACCCAGCCTGTGGACTCCAGGACCCCAACTAACAGGGTAAGTACGCACATTTTGGCTCTTACATGCACTGTATCCCTGTTATAGGTTGTCAAATACAACATAAACCATGTAAATTTTATATATTTAAAAAAATATTCAGTCATATGTGTGGATGGGCGCGAGTTGGGGAGTACCTGTAGTAAAAATAGAGAACAGTATGTGATAAATATAGTTGTAAATTGATTAACTGTAATATTTCTTAGATGATATGAATACTAACAACAAAATTGTTTTGTAAATCTTTCTACATTGTATTACAACATTCTTTTCCTTTAATTACTGCTTCATTCTCTAAAAGGTTATTGATACAGATTCACAATTACTCATTACCACAATATTGTAGCTAAAACACCAGAAAATTTGGCAATACCACATGCAGATGAAACCACGTGAATTGAAGTGTCATTGTAATTGGGTAATAATGACAGCTCTGACCGGAGCGCATTAGAAGGGTCAAAAAGTAAATTAGCATCGAGTTTTAGTCTTGTGGGTATATTGATACATGTAAGCTGGGCTTACAAAAAATGTTTTTGTTGTTATAATTAACTACAGGGATATTTTTATAAGAAAACAATAAATTTCTGCTGAAACACTGCACAAAAATTTTATAGACGGTCATTTTGGTGTCACCCCTCTGATGGTGTCACCTGGTGCAGTCCGCAACCACCTAGTGATGCCAGTGGTAGCAGTGAGAACAGTGTGTGTGCTGGGTGATGTGGATCCTTGACGATTACTGCTGCTCTCCAACTGCAGCCGTTCCCTGTAGATGTTCTCAATAGTGAGCCTGTGATATCCTGGGCTGTGTTCACTACAGCAAGGCTTTATGCTTGGGGGTATTGGTGTCCCCATACCAGACAAATGCAGTCGGTCGACACACTTTCCGCCACACCTCTGTAGAAATTTGCCTGGATTTCTGATGTCATACTAAACCTCAGCAAACTCATGAGGAAACAGAGGGTTTCTTCATGATGCCATTGGTGCATTGACTCCAGGAAAGATCCTCTGAGATAGTGAATTAGTGTGTGACTCAGTGACTTCATGACTTCTCAGCCTTACAAATCCATCTAGTTCCATCGCCTCCTTCAGATTTGGAACACAGAATTTCCTGGAGAATTCCAAGAACTGCACACTCTGTGATTCACACATAACCTTTCAATGTTTCACTCCAACACCAAGTGGGAAAGTGATTAGCCTGGCCTGATGCAAGCGATTATCATGGACCTCCATCATCCTCAGCTCCATTCAAATAGCAAGTTCACCAGAAAGCCACCTTCATGTTTGATTGCTTCACAAGAGCTCTGCGATAATCCCTTGATTGATGGACAGGATGTTTGATCTATCAGCACCAATCTCAGAGCTCCTTAATTGAAGTCTCTGAGAGGGAAAATAAAGCTGGAGCTCACAGGAATGCAAATAAACTTCCTGCCAACGCATCACTTTGAACCCTGGTGCTTAGAGATACAATGTCTCAGAGATACACAAAACAGAAGTCTTTTCAGGCATAGGATGAGATAGTTTGGGTCCACTATTATTTTTATGTATATTTATTTTGGATCACTGTGTAATATGTTGTTTGTGTGTTAGGTGTACATTGCACCTGTGCGTGTGCACTATGGTCCAGAGATGTGCTGTTTTGTTAGGCAATGACAATAAACTTGGACTTGACTTGAAATTAAAGATTGGATTGTTGTAGTTTTACATAGCTCGGCATAACATGAACAGTAAATCTGTTTGATTCATTGAAGAAATGCCTTGTGCAGCTACTTCATCGTGTCCACTCCGATTCCAGTGGCCACAAGTGTACACGCTCGCACTGCATTCTGTAAAATGATGGTTTGTCTGGTTGCTTATGTTCAAACAGATTATAATAAACTTGAGCTTAGGGCTAGTGCAAGAAAGTGGTGATGAGGTAATGTAGCCATCATCTTGATGAATGGCAGCACAGCTACTGCGGGCCAAATGGCCTCCTCTTTTATCTGAACTTTTTTTCCTGCTTTTTTTGGAGAACAGGCTGCCCTCTTTCTCCACCACCTTCACCTACTCTTCCAACCATCTCACTGGCTGCACAGTGATACACCACGATGTGAAACTTGCTGTGCACATATGTGCTCTTCACTCGCTCTCTTTCTGCCTTTACTTCCAATCGTTATCATTGCTGCAATAAACAGAACTGCTAGAGGGATTCAATGGGTCAGGCAGGGTCTGGGGAGGGAAATGGACATTTCATGTTTCTGATTGAGGCCCTGCAATAAGCAGAGTTCCTCCAGCATCTTGCACTTGATTTCAGCATCTGTCACCTCCAGAGTCTTCATTCCTGGTTTCTGGTTCCTTTCTTTTTTCTCAGTTATTCTCCAAATGTAGCTATATCCACCATCACAGAGACATGGAGTCATACAGTGTGGAAACATGCCCCTTGGGCTATCATGCCCATGCTTACCAAAATGTCCCACTTGTCCACGTCCCTCCTGCCTGAGTTTGGCTGATATCCCTCTAAGATCATCCTGTCTATGTATTCATCTATTTTATTTCTTAAACATTGCTGGCAATCCCACCAACAAGAGGAGACGGTGTGAATGGGGGAGGGGATGGTGGGTGGTATACTGTGATGGATGCATGGGAAAGTGGTGGGAATGGGGGATGGGAGAGTGGGAAAGAGGGATGAAAGGATGAGATTATGTTTGGGGGAGGGAAATTGGTGGTTGAGTCAGTGGATGGAGAAGAGGATGGGATAGTATGAGTAGGAATGGGTGACTCAGCAGGTCAGATATTGGTGCTAGTTCCTCCAATAGCTCTTTGTTAGCTCAACAGTTTTTCTATTCTCCATTTCCCAACAGTTGAACCTGAGGCTGCGAAGACACATTCTGGTAGATGTGGGAAACTTTCCTGAGGCTCACGTAAGAAATTAACCTACTAAACCCATATGTCTGAATAGTGGGATGAAATTAGAGCACCTGAAGAATCCCATTAAGACTCGGGAGAACACACAAACTCCTTATAGACAGCGCCGGATTCCAATCCAGTCAGTGGTGCTAATATAGCATTGTGCTAACTGCTACGCCGCCAGTGGTTTTCAAATTTTCCACCTCAACTCACATACCACTTTAAGAAATCCCTGTGCCATAGGTGCTCTGTGATAGGTAAGGGATTGCTTTAGATGGTATGTGAGTGGAAAGAAAAAGTACCCAATTGACTCGTTATGTGCATGGTTTCATAACTCCAAAGAAAATGGGCCGATGACAATTTTTCTCAAGCAAAATATTTCAGTAACAATTGGGTCTAGAGCAGTGATTCTCAACCTTCCCTTCCCACTCTCATACCACCTTAAGCAAATTCCTTACTAATCACAGAGCACCGATGGCACAGGGATTACTTAAAGTGGGGTGTGAGTTTAGGAGGGCAGTTTGAAAACTACTGTGCTCCGGTAACCGTGCCAAGAATATAAAAGCTGGGACGTTATGTTACAACTTCACAAAAACATGGTTTAGCCACACAAAGTATTATGAATCGCTCTGGTTACTGGATAATAGGGAGGATGTGGTCACACTGGAGAGGAAGCACAGGGGATTCACCAGGATGCCATCCTTGAGGAATGGGTTCTGATCCAAAACATCAGCCATTCTTTTTCTCCCATGGGAGCTGCTCAAACCGCTGCGTTCCTCCAACAGATTGTGTTTTGATTCCAGTGCCTGCAGTCTCTTTTGTGTCTTCAATAATAATAAAATGCTTGGTGGTATATATTAACAGCTGTACACAGTGTATTTTCCATTATGTTGATTCAGTTAGGAGGGAAATAATTAATAAAATGAAATAATTATAGCAAGTGGGTGGAGAGTGATACGATGTGAGCTAGTATAGAAAACAGGCATTTAGACTTCTGGAGAAATCAATTCATAAAAAGTTCTCTGGAACAGACCCCTTGTATATCTTGGGCTTTGCTTGTGTTCTATGTCCTTGTACATTTGTATCAGGTTGTGCTAATTGCTACAGTTAGCATAGCGGTTAGCACAATGTTATTACAGCGTCAGCGACCTGGGCTCGAAATAGCTCTCTCTGCAAAGCGTTTGTACGTTCTCCCTGTGTCTGCGTGGGTTTCCTCCGGGTGCTCCAGTTTCCTTCAACCTCTTAATTGGGATATTTGTGTTGCACAGACTCGTGGGCCTGAAGGACCTATGTCTAAATTGAATTAAATTAAATTATATATTGAACAGTGAGGCATGCATGCAGAGAACAATCTGCTCTAATTGCTTAGAACCATAGATCATTACAGCACAGAAATAGGCCTCTTCAGCCCTTCCAGTCTGTGCCAAACCATTTTTTTTGGCCTAGTCCCACCGACCTGCACTCAGTCCTCGTCCTCCATACCTCTCCTATCCATGTGCCTGTCCAAATTCTTCTTAAATGTTAAAAATGAACCTGTATTCATCAATTCAGTTGGCAGCTCGTTCCACACTCCCACCACTCTCTGTGTGAAGAAGTTTACCCCTCATGTTACCCTAAATCTTTCCCCTTTCACTCTTAACCCATGTCCTCTGGTTTGTATCTCACCTACCCTCAGTGGGAAAAAAACCTGTCTACATTTACCCTGTTTATACCCCATATAATTTTAAATACACCTATCAAATTTCATTCTTCTACATTCTAGGGAATAAAGTCCTAACCTGATTAACTCAGTTCCAGAAGTCTGGGCAACATCCTACTAAATCTTCTCGGCACTCTTTCTATCTTTTCTATATTTTTCCTGCAGTTAGGAGACAAAAACTGCACACAATACTCCGAATTTGGCCTCATCAATGTCTTAAACAACTTTACCATAACATTCCAACTCTTATACTCAATACTTTGATTTATTAAGGCCAATATGCCAAAAGCTCTCTTAACAATCCTATCTACCTGTGATGCCACTTTCAGGGAATTATGTATCTGTATTCCCAGGTCCCTCTGTTTCACTGGACTCCCCAGTGTCCTACCATTCACTGTATACTGTTCGTCTTTTCTTGGTTTGTCCTTCCAAAATACAACACCTCACACCTTCCATCTGCCATTTTTCAGCCCATTTTTCCAGCTGGTCTCGATCCCTCTGTAAGCTTTGAAAACCTTCTTCGCTGTCCACAATGTCTCCAAACTTAGTGTTATCTTCAAATTGCTGATCCGATTTACCATATTATTATCCATATCATTGATATGGATGGCAAACAATGGTCCAAGCACTGATCCCTGAGGCACACCATTAGTCACAGGTCTCCAGTCTGAGAAGCAAACATCCACCACTACTCTCTGGCTTCTTCCATTCAGCCATTGTTGAATCCAGTTGACTACACCATGAATACCCAGCTCTAAACATTCCTGACTAATCTTTCGTGTGGTACCTTGTCAAAGGCCTTGCTAAAGTCCATGCAGACAACATTCACAGTCTTTCTTTCATCAACTTTCCTGGTAACCTCCTCAAAAAACTCTATAAGATTGGTTAAACACAACCTACCAGGCACAAAGCCATGTTGACGATCCCTAATCAGATTCTGGCCATCCTAATAATAGTATATCCGACTTCTTAGAACACCTTCCAATAATCTACCTACTAATGACGTCAGACTCACTGACCTATAATTTCCAAGATTACTTTTGGAGCCTTTTTTAAACAACAGAAAAAAGTGAGCTACCCTCCAATCCTCCGGCACCACACCCGTGGTTAAGGACATTTTAAATATTTCTGCCAGACCCCCTGCAGTTTCTACATTAGCTCCCTCAAGGTCTGAGGGAATATTTCATCAGTCCCTAGGGACTTATCCACCTTTATTTTACATTCTATATGATTTTTTTTGTGAAAGGCATGCAGAACCCAGGGAGACTGCATCCATTCACCTTGAAGGAAGCACATGAGTGTGCTTAGACGACAAAATCTGCAAACTCTGGGGTTAAGTGCAGTTTAGAAATATGTTGGAGAAATTCAACAAGTCATGTAGCATCCATGGGAAGTAAAGAGTAACAAATGTTTCTGACCAATACATTTGATGAAGGGCTCAGGCTCAAAATATTGGTCACCTTTACTTTCCATGAATGCTGTTGAGCTTCTCCAGCATGTTTGTATATTGCACATGGAAGGGTGTGAGCCAGTGGGTCTTTGGTCAGTTCTTGCTCTGACACTGACCTCGCAACCTCAGCTGTGTCCATGTCCTGGTGCACACACAGATGGAGGGGGTGGGTGGTAACCAGAAGGGACTGGGAGACCACCCTGCCCCAGTACCAATAACACCCACACTATCTCCCATGGCACCACTATGCCTCCGCAGAAAACAATCCGGACTCCTGTTCTTCAGCACCTGGTGTGCATCCTTTGAGCCACACACAGAGTTTCCTATTACCAAGGAAGTTGGATGAAATCCAAAGACTGTCCAGCTAAATCACAGCAACCAGAGATCCCCTTGCAAGAAATGCATGTGCCAGTGATCTTGATGAGGGGCTCAAGCCCTGAAACGGTGGTTATGTAATTTTATCTTTGCTATGTAAAGGACACTGTTTGACTTGTTGAGTTTCTCCAGCATTGTGTTTTTACCGTCAATGGAATGCTGTTTGTCTTGGTGCAAGATGAAGCTTGCCAGTCATAGAGGAGGGGAGGTGAAGGCTTGCTGGGGAGTGATTGTCCTTACCTCAATTGTTCATTGCGAAAGGGAGGTGCAGTTGGAATAACGGTTATCGCATCACTGTTACAGAGGCAGCGACTGGGACCGGGTTCAAATCCCACACTGTCTGTATGGAGTTTGTATGTTCTCCCCATGCCTGCGTGGGGTTCCTCTGGGTGCTCCAGTTTCCTCCCACCATTCAAAGCGTATCAGGGGTTGTAGGTCAATTTGGTGTAATTGGACGGCACAGGCTTGTGGGCCGAAATGGCCTGTTACCGTGCTGTGTGTCTAAATTTAAAATTTAAATTTAAAAGTAAGTCCAGTCCTGGCACTAAATATATTCCAGCTCAGACTCTACCAGTCAACAAATGGTGCTCAGAAATTGTGAGCTTCTGATGACACACAGGAGACTGCAATGCTGGAATCTGAAGCTAAACACAATCTGCTGTTTCAGTTCCAAACGCCGACCATTCTTTCCCTCCCACTGAATGCTGATTGACCCACTGATCTCCTCCAGTAGATTGTTTAGTGAGCTGATGGCTTTATATGAGACAAGGAATCCATTATGCCTTTATCATTTGACAATTTAGGAAACTGATTGTAACAGAAGACAGATTAAAACTGAGGGCACAGACACCAAAAACAAAAGACTTACCCCCCTCTCCAGCATACATGTGGCATCCCTTTAATGAACCAGAAACCCCCACATCATTGGAGGGTCTATTATGAATCACAAGAAGAGGTCAACAAGCAGGCGCAACAAGTAGACACAGAGGAGAATGCAGATTCTAGAATCTGGAGCGACCAACTATCTGCTGGAGGAAGTCCGTGAGTCAAGCAACATCTGTGGGGAAGAGAGAATGGTAGATGCTTTGGGCTGGAACCCATCCTCAAGACTTAGATAACCAGGATAATGAGGGAGGGGTTGGGCAGGGGCCATTGGGGAATTGGTGAACCAGGAAGGGGTGATGATAGACAGATGGGTAGGTGGAGGCAGTTGATTGTCAGATGCCAGATAACGTGAGAGAGAGGGATAAAAGCAAGAGAGAAGAAAAAAAGGGTCTGGTGGAGTTAGGTCGCACACCGGCTGAACGTTGGAATAGGTTTACGAGGATCAAAAAAATCTGTGGACGCTGGAATAAATAAAATGAAAATGCACAAATGGTGGAAGAACACAGCAGGCCAGGCAGCATCTAGGAGAAGCAGCAAGTCAACATTTTGGATCGGAACCCTTCGTCAAGACTGGGGAAAGAAAGGAATGTTCAGAGATTTGAAAAGGGGGTGGGGAGGGGAGGCTAGTGATTGGCTAGAGGGAGGGAATCAGTGTGGGGGGGGGAAATCTGTGATAGGCTGAAGGGAGAGAAATATCACAGGGAGGAATGCATGGAGTGCCTAGGAGGAATGGAGGGGGAGGGGTGGTTTGAAGGTATATGGAGAATAGGTAAGGAGAAATTGTGAGTGGAAAAGAAGAAGAGAGGGAGGATGGGGTGGGATGGGGGAGAACGAAAAGGAGGTGGAGGGGTTAACAAAAGTTGGAGAAATCAATGTTCCTGCCATCAGGTTGGAGGCTATCAAGACAGAATACAAGGTGTTGTTCCTCCAACCTGAGTGTGGCTTCATCTCGACAGAAAGATGAGGCCTTAGATGAACATATCGGACTGGGAATTGGATGTAGAATTGAAATGTATGGCCACTGGAAGATCCCGCTTCCTCAGGCGGACAGAGCGTAGGTGCTCAACGAATCGGTCTCCCAGTCGGGTCTTGCCATGTGGCCTTCTGTACATTGGCGAGACACCTTATATCCAGTCTTGGTAGCTTCCAACCTGATGATATGAACTTCGATATCTCCAACTTCCGTAAACCTTCTACCCCCTTTCTTTTTTTCCCAATCTCACCCCATCCTTCCTCTCTCCTTTTTTTCCCCTCACAATTTCTCCTTACCTATTCTGCATAACCTCCCCTCCCCCTCAATTCCTCCTAGACTCTCCTTCCTATTGTACTATTCTCCCTTCAGCCTATCACGGATCGCCCCGATTCTCTCCCTCTAGCCAATCACTGGTCTCTCCCTCCCCACTCCCTTTTCCAAATCCCTGAGCATTCCTTCCTTTCACCAGTCTTGACCAAGGGTCCTGACCCAAAATGTTGACTTACTGCTTCTACTGGATGCTGCCCAGCCTGCTGTGTTCTTCCAGGGCTTGTGTGCATTTTGCTTTAAAAGATAATCTGCTTCTCTGCCATACTGTCAGAGCAAATGGTGCTCTGCAATTCAGGTTCAAGTTTACTGACATATCGAAAATTCATGGAGGATGTTTTTGTGAGGAGACCAGTGGACATACACAGTAACATTAGTAAAACACAGTACAAAAGTGCAGTTTGAGAGAGATCGGTTGGGATGCAGCAAAGGTAGCATAATTTTATTATTGAATTAATATTTAATTAATTAATTAGTTTTAAATTTATTATTATTATATAATTTTATTATTGAATTACACAGAAAAATCTGCAGACCTTTGGATGCTGCGGGATCAGCTGAATTCACCAGCACTTATGTGTGTTGCTCATTTTTATTACTTTGGGGTGTATTCAGGAGTCTGATAACGGTGGGAAAGAAACTGCCCTCGAATCTGGTGGTCCATGATCTCGCACCTGTGAGTCTTCTTCCCTACAGGAGGTGCTGAAGAGAATGTGGCTGGCGGGGGCTGAGTCTTTTAACACCTTGGCTGCTTTTCGAAGGCAGCGGGAGTTATGTATGGATTGGATGGAGGGGAGGGTGGTGTGTGTGATGATGGCCTGAGTTTCAGTAATAGATCGAGTCGATGGAGGGGAGAGGTGTGTGTGTAATGATGAGCGGCCCTCTGCAGTTTTTGGGGGTCTTGGGCAGAGCAGTTCCGGTCCCACGCAGCAACGCACCCTAACAGGATGCTTTGGGGCCGAGTCTCAGCTTGGCAAATACTGGCGCCTGAACCATGAGAAAGTTAGAGATGCGGGTTCAGTCCGCCCAACCAAGAGGCTTCTCCCACTGGTTCTGGAGAGGACAGCAGCAGCTCTGGCCCTGCACCACATTGGCAGAATTTTGGGAAAATGGGTGTAACAGATAGAAGCAAGCTCTCACTCAGCACCCCCATGTGGTCAGAGCCTTTAAGCTGCCTCTAATGTTGTGCGCAATTAAAAATCAATTTGAACGCTGCATCTGGGCAGAGACCTGTTCAACAACTAATCTGAGACAACGATCCGGTATTTCTATCTCTGAGGCAGTGATGTGGGTAATTGAATAAAAAACCTCGAATATTCTGGGATCTGGGGATTTCATACTGTGTAATCACTTGGTGCGGGAGGATTAATAAATGGTTATATTTGTCACCATACGCTGCATCTGAATTATAAACATTTTTTACAATCTACTCAGCTGTCTATATATTTACTGGAAGCTGAAAAGAATGAGGGATTTTTAATGATAATTATTCAGTTACCCTTCTCTCGTCTGATTCAATTGCAATTGAAATAAAAGAAATCCCTCAGAGAGATATAGAGATGTACTAGCACTGAAAGAGGCTCTTCGGCCCATCAGGTCCATGCTGACTATTTCCTCATCTCCACTAATCCCATTTTCCTGGATTTGATCCGTATTCTCCTCTGCTTTGCCTCTCTAAGCGTTTATCTAAATATGTCTAAGTTCACTGACTGTATCGGATTCCACACCCTTCTCTGGCAGTGAGTTCCAGGTATCAATTGCTCTGCCTGAAACAACTTACCCCTCAGATCCTCTTGGAAACTTCTTCCTCCTGCCTTAAATCTGTAACCCTCTTGCTTTTGATATCTGAGAATACTTGTTTGACTGTCTGTTCTGTTGTAATAAAGGGAACGAGGCAGATGATGACCAGACAATTGCTTTGAGTACTCTTTTTGATGGGGACATTTTGAACAGGGTCACAGGAGAGATCCGCCTTCACTTACTCCCATCCACCTGAGAGAATTCAGCATCTCACCTAAAAGACTTCACCTCCCACAGCGCTGCCTTCCCACATCAATGGGAACGCAATCAATAACCTGCCGGTGAGAAGTCATCAAGCTGGATGACAACATCCAGCTTGACAACGAGTCTCTGATTGAGTTTGTCATTGAGGAGTTTGATGGTGGAGGGGGGAGGAGCCGTTCCTGAACCTGGTGGGTGCAAGACTTGTGGCACCTACACCTCTTTCCTGATGGCAGCAGCGAGAACAGAGCGGGTGCAGAGTGGTGGGGATCCCTGATGTTTGCTGTTGTTCTCCAACGGCAGTGTTACCCTGCAGATGTTCTTGATGGTGGGGAGGGTTAGGCCTGTGATGTCCTGGGCTGTGTCCACTATGTCTTGCAGGGCTTTCTGCTCAGGGGTACCTTGATGCACCCAGTTAGCACATAGCCATAGTTCTGTTGGAACTAAAAGGATGCGCTGAATGATTCAACACACACGCATTGCACCCAGACCTTTTTTAGTTTCCATTTTTCACTTTCTCATCATATGTTGCTTCTAAAGCCAATATTATGGCCTGACCCTTGACCTCGGGGCTGTTTTTTCCGCTTCACAATTTTCAAATTCAATGCACGTAATATCTCATGCCCCTGAACGATTGCAAGGCACAGGAATTCTGATGCAGCAACCATCTTCAGAGATCACTTTGAGTCTCTCTAGTGTAGAATGGAAGCATTTTAACAATGTTCTACAATCCCTTTATCTGGCATTACCAGGATTGCTTCTTCTGCTGCACGCTAGTCAATTCCCAGTATATACCCCAAAAGTTTCTTCTTTTTGAACGTGAAAGCTCTCTTAAGTTGTTCTTTAGATGCAAATGAAATTTTTTGTTGGGTTCAACTTGGAGGGAGACCTTTTATTCAATTAAGAAATCATTCATTGCCTCTTCAGTTTCTCTAAACCTTGTTAATCTTGTTTGTTCATTGTTTGTGAGACCCCAGATTTTTGGACTCTCAGGGATCTCATTAGCAATATGCATATTAATATTCCTCTCGAACTATGGAACACTACAGCACAGGAACAGGCCCTTCAGTCCATGTAGTTCACGCTGACTATTATTGCATCTCGTCCCATTGACCTGCACCCAGATCATAGATCCCTTGACCCCTTCCATCCTTGTACTAATCCGATCTTCTCTTTAATGTCGAACTTCAACCCTTATATACCACCTCTCATCACCTCCACACTCTCATCACCCTCTGAGCGAAAGTTTCCCCTAAAGTTCCCTTAAACATTTCACCTTTCATCCTTATCCTATGTCCTTCAGCTCTTGTCTAACATAACCTCATCAGAAAATCCCTATCTGTACCCCTCATAAT
Source organism: Narcine bancroftii (assembly GCF_036971445.1). Lineage (NCBI taxonomy): Eukaryota > Metazoa > Chordata > Chondrichthyes > Torpediniformes > Narcinidae > Narcine > Narcine bancroftii. The sequence goes on from NC_091478.1 coordinate 96,476,742, forward strand.
TTTGTATTCCTCTATCAAATCTCCCCTCATTCTCCGACGCTCCAGGGAATAAAATCCTCACCGTAAACCTTTCCTTATAACTCAGCTCCATCTCCTGGCAACATCTTCTTTGCACTCTTTCACTATTATTGATCTTTCCTTTAGTTAGGTGACCAAAACTATATTTGAATCACCTTGTGGTGATACGACCACCAGCCTACTGCAGGGGACGATCTCTGTACCTGCAGGAAGACCACCTAAGGGCTGACTCCTCCTGGCCGGCTGTCAATCAGCCGACCCGAATATAGACCTGAGCCGGCCTCTCCCTCCTCAGCCAATCACACAGGAGCCACCGAAGCATGAACTGGTGTTCCGACTTTTACCTGAATAAACCCTGTTGTACAGTCTTTCGAGTTTTGTGCTTGCTTACTGCTACCTCAGCGCACCACACCCCTCTCTTATTTAAAATATTTAATATTTCCATCTTCAGTCCTGCAGATCTTACCCACATTTGGAGCATTAAACAAACTGCTGTCAGAACTCAATGGGTCAGGCAGCATCTGTGGAGGGAAAATGATCATTGGACGTTTCAGGTCCTCTGGATTGGTCCAGTTCAGATGAGAGATCTCGACCTGAATCATTAACAGCTCATTTCCAAGCACAGATACTGCCTGACTAACCGAGACCCTCTGGATTTTTGTTTCAGGTTCTAGCCTTTGTTAATCTCGGATCATCATTTATTCGGCCTTACTGAGATAAGTTTATATTTTACATGCAATATGTTGGATATATTGGAAGAGCAGCACCTCTAGGTACTGTGTGGCTAGGTCATAATTCCAATGCTATCTACAAATTTGGTGATTTTGTTGGCAGAATCATAGATGACAACGAGAAAACATACAGGAGGGAGGTAGATCAGCTCACTGAGTGGTGTCACACCAATGACCTTGCACTCAACATTAGCAAAACCAAGGAGATGATTGTGGATACCAGGAGGAAATAAGAAGATAAACCAGTCCTCATCAAAGGCTCAGTGGTGGAGAAGGTCAAGAACTTCAAATCCTGGGTATCAACATCTCTGAGGATCTGTCCTGGATCCTCCACGTCGATGTAAACATGAAGAAGGCTCGCCAACAGCTATACTTTGTGAGGAGGTTGAGGAGATTCTCAAGAACTTCTACAGGGGTTCCGTGGAGAGCATTCTGGCTGGTTGCATCACTGTCTGATATGGAGGTGCCATCCCTCAGGACAAGATGAAACTCCAGAGGGTTGCACCAATCAAGGACATCTATAAGAGGCTGAGTCTTAAGAAAGCAGCCTCTATCCTCAAGGACCCCCACCACCCAGGCCGTGCCCTCTTCACTCTGCTATCATTGGGAACAGGTACAGGAGCCTGAAGACGAGCCCTCAGCGGCACAAGGACAGCTTCTTCCCCGCTGCCATCAGATTCCTGAATGATCAATGAACCACAGACACTTTGACTTTTTCTTGCACTGTTTTTATTTATTGTTGTCAGGTGGTTTATATAAATGTTTTGTGTCATGTTCATTACAATAAATTAGGTTCAAGGACAGTTGGTTTCCAACAGCTATTGAACCTCCCCTTGGTACACTGATCAGGGACTGTTCCGACAACACAAAAGGACTGCCTGATCTATTTCTAAGCCACTTTGTTTTGCATAACTGTTAATATTTATTACCTATATTTTGTTATTTGCCATCTCTTTTTCATTCAATGAATGCATAGGATCGTATCAAGTACATGTTCAGTTGCAGCAAATAAGAATTTCAGTGGATATGTTCATTGGATAATATACATGGCAACAGACTCATTATCATTAACTGAACCTCAAAGTCATCCACCAGCAATGCACCCACCTGCTGGAGAAACTCGGCAGGTTACGTAGCATCCATAGGTGACCAAAGTTTTGGGCCTGAGCCTTTCTTCAGGAAAATTATCCTGGATAAAGGATTTGGGCCCGAAACTTTGGTGACCCTTTGCTTCCCATGAATGCTGCGGAACTTCTCCAGCACATTTGTGTATTGCACTCAACCCCAGCATCTGCAGATTTTCTTGTTTAACACCATTCTCTCTCTCTCTCTCTTTCTCTCTCTCTCTCTTTCTCCCATTGACCCAATGAGTTCTCTCTCTCTCTCCCACTGATGTTCCTTGACCCAATGAGTTCTCTTTCTCTTTTTCCCACTGATGTTCCTTGACCCAATGAGTTCTCTCTCTCTCTCCCACTGATGTTCCTTGACCCAATGAGTTCTCTTTCTCTTTTTCCCACTGATGTTCCTTGACCCAATGAGTTCTCTTTCTCTTTTTCCCACTGATGTTCCTTGACCCAATGAGTTCTCTCTCTCTCCCACTGATGTTCCTTGACCCAATGAGTTCTCTCTCTCCCCCACTGATGATCCTTGACCCAATGAGTTCTCTCTCTCTCTCCCACTGATGTTCCTTGACCCAATGAGTTCTCTCTCTCCCCCACTGATGTTCCTTGACCCAATGAATTCTCTCTCTCTCCCACTGATGTTCCTTGACCCAATGAGTTCTCTCTCTCTCTCTCTCCCACTGATGTTCCTTGACCCAATGAGTTCTCTTTCTCTTTTTCCCACTGATGTTCCTTGACCCAATGAGTTCTCTTTCTCTTTTTCCCACTGATGTTCCTTGACCCAATGAGTTCTCTCTCTCTCTCCCACTGATGTTCCTTGACCCAATGAGTTCTCTCTCTCTCCCACTGATGTTCCTTGACCCAATGAGTTCTCTCTCTCTTCCACTGATGTTCCTTGACACAATGAGTTCTTCCAGCAGATTTAACATTTGCTTCAGTGCTAAAGTGAGCCAGGGCATCTAAGTGAACCCAGAGAAGGATAACAGCAAGGAAAGTGTCAGATTGGGAAAGATATGAATAAATTGTGGGGTCATTCTCTTTGGTGAGTGGACAAGAAAAGCACATTTTTTTCCAAACAACAAGAAATTAGTACAAAATGATCTGCATTTTCTGGTCCCTGACACAGGGATAATTAATTTGAAGGTACAACAAAGAATTTGGAGGACACACAGGAGACTGCAGATGTTGGAATTGGGGACAATTTGCAGGAAGGAACTCAACAGTTCAACCAGCATCCATGGGGAATAAGGAACAGTCCACATTGCAGACGGGAACCATTCATCAGGATTGAGAGTGTGGAGGAAAGAACAGAAGAGATATGATTGGGATTGGGCCACTCAACCCATCACGTTTCCCTTTTATTCCATCATGGCAGATGAGAGAGAGCTGGTATAATGAGGACAGAGTGAGAGAGGTAGGACTTAGGTCCCTTACAGAGTAAAGTTTAGGGGAGGTGCCAGAGGTATGCTTTGAGTGGTGGGTGCTGGAATGCATTGCCAGGGGTGGTGGTGGAGGTTGGTACAATCAGAACATTCATAAGGCTCCTATATAGGCATATGGATGTAAGAAAAGTAGAGGGCCATGGGTGTCAGGTAGGGAAGGGTTAGATTGTGGCGGAGTTGCTTTACATAGATTGGCACAACTTCATGGGTTGAAGGACCTGTACAGTTTTGGAATGTTCTTTGTAGAGGATCTAAGTTGGGACAACAGAACCCTCCCTGAGCATAGCATTCCTGCAGGCTTGGTCCTGATCTGGTCCGCTGGTCTGGGTTCCTTCCCTACAGATGTCTACCCAGGGTTCCTCTTCCTACGTGGGGTGGTGGATCTCGGGGGTGGGGTTATTTTCCCCATCTGGAACCCTGTGCCAATCTTCAGCTTCCTCAGTGCCAGAAACCATCAGCATTCAATTGGCAAGATTGGCCCTACATGAGCATCAGTGGTCTGGATTGAATCTAGATAATTGGATGGTGAGCCAGCTGTTCTAATTGCTGCACCACCACCCTAATCTCACACCAAATCCCACTTAGCCCTCATTTCACTGCTTGCTGACCCATGCTCACTCCCTGTCCATTCTTTTAATCTCTCTCAGCCCTACAATACTCCTGGATACCCTCACCTTTCCTTCTGGCCCACCTACATGGTTCACTCTCAACTGTAGACATACAAGAGACTGCAGATGCTGCTCCAAACTGGAGCAAAACACAATCTCCTGGAGGAACCCAGCGAGTCGAGCATTGACCATCCTGAAAGGGTTCTAGATGAAGGGTTCTGGCCCAAAATGTCGACCATTCTTTTTCTCCCACTGATGCTGCTTGACCCGCTGAGTTCCCCAAGCAGATTGTGTTTCACTCAGTGGTTGCCTGACATCACCAAACTATTTTCCTTTAGGGCAGTTAGCAATGGGAAAGAACTATTTGTTCAGCTGGCACTGAACAGATTCTGAAATAGGAATATATTTTAAGAAAATACTTCAATTGAATCCTGGGACTCTGAATAAAGCCAATCTTCCAGCCTGACACTCCATGTGGTTTAGCATCAACTTTTGTTTAGAAAAACAGCTAGAAATGTATTGCCAGGCAATATACAAATGATTGTTCTTGTTGTTACATCATCATTCAGGGGCCTTGCCGTTCAGAGTGGATGATCAGGTCTCTCCATCCATCATGATCTCTGACCCTCCGAATTGTAGACGTTGCCTCCCCTGTTCTCCTTCAGTGAAGGCTCTACGTTTATGCTGAGACCGCAGTCGATGTTGAGTTCATGATTATGCAAGGGAAAAATACTGAAGTGGTTTCCCATTGCCTTCTTCAGTTGCAGTGTCCCTACTGGACGGGTCACCTGATTCATCTGCCCAGCGTTTTTAGTTTTATATCCATAAATTCCAATTTGTAGAATCTGCTTGGAAAAGCCATCCAGCATCTGCAATCCATGGCTTCATGTGACCCTGATTGGGAGCCCAAGAGTGTCCTGTGGACTATTGGACGGAAGGAGCGCCTTACACCTCCTTTTGCTGAGCAATTGTGCAGGACCGACACTGGAGTTGTTGTAACACACTTCCAAAATTAACCCATGAAGCACCAGGCAAATGAACATTTGCTAGTGTGATCTGAGACTACCTTCTTGCAAACCAGAACTCTTTTACTTCTACAAATTGTGCATTTCATGAATCATCCTGAGAAACCAGTAGGATTGATATGGGAGGTTCAATGTGTGGAACAATGGCCAAAAATAGATAAAACGTATAATTATCAAAGAACGTGGGAGATTCTGTGGCAGCTGTGAACAATAGTGAACCATATGGTCCGTCACTGTAACATGCCGATAGGAGGCAGATGGTAAGTCTGAAGTTTTTTTGCAATAATAGTTTAGTCAGGGCACAGACTGCATTATTTCCTGCTGCACAGTAAATATGTATATATATATATATATATATATATATATATATAAAAATAAATTAAAAAAAAAAAAAAAAATATATATATATATATATATATATATATACACACACCCCCACTCCCCCCTCCTGCCAATGTTCATCTGGTTCTTCAGCTTCATGTTCTAGAACAGTGGTTTTCAAACTGCCCTCCTAAACTCAAATTCCACTTTAAGTATTCCCTATGCCATAAATGCTCTGTGATTAGTAAGGGATTGCTTAAGGTGGTATGTGAGTGGAAAGAAAAGGTTTGAAAACCACTGTTTTAATCAAACTAATTGACTCGTTATGTGCATGGTTTCATAACTCCAAAGGAAATGGACCAATGACAATTTTTCTCAAACAAAATAGTTTTACTGTTCAGAAAAAAATCTCGTCAACATTCCTCCCTCAACAAAGACCAATTTGTCCCATCCCAGTGTCAGTAAACAGTCCAATGAGATACCAGAGTGGTCATTCATATAAAGCATCATGCTTCCATCTTCCCACACTCAAGAAAATCACCAATTGCTGTCCACTGTTTCAGAGATGTGGGGAAGAGTACACCAAAGACCTCAAGGGAATTCCAGTTCGTCCATTGTCAGTCATGCAAAAGTGCAGTGATGGAGGTTGTTTTTACAAGTAGACTACAAGCAAAAAGGCACAGAATAGAGGAGTTACAAGGAGAGATGAGTTGGTATTGGACAAAGGCAGCATTTTATCAGTGTGAGTTTCATTCAGGATTCTGATATCAGCAGGGAATAAACTGTGCGAGTGCATCCCTCTTCCTGACAAGAGAGTATGGGCAGAGTAGGGATGAGTTTTCAACCTGTTGGCTGCTTTTCCAAGGCGGTGGGTGTTAAAGACAGAATTGATAGTGAGGAGGGGTTGTGTGTGATGGCCTGTACTACGTTCACCACCCTCTACAGTTTCTTGTGCCGAGAAGTTCCTCGAACACAAGTTCACAATTGAAGCTCTCGCCAAGCTCCTGGACTTCCACCTACTTGGTGAGGGTTTTTTTGTGTATAGTTTCCTTTTTTCCAGCAAGCAATTTAGTGTTTGAAAAGTTTTTTCAAGGTTTGACATGTTTTTTCTTATTCAGCAGTAGAGTTCCCTGTGGAGCTGATCACAACACAACAAGCTCAGATCAGTGGTCTCAGCAACCTGCTTTTTATTTCCTGTTTTCAATCTGTGTTGCTAGTGTAAAAAAAATTGAGACCTTGTTTGGACAAATCGATGACTGGAAAACAATGTTTAAATGCAACCTGTGATTTTTACATCCACTTTTTAATTTTGATTCAACCCTTTAGATATATCCTGTGAAGTACATTGGGACAGAAATAAATCCCTGCAAATGGGATCTCTGGTTAGGATTTGGGGCTCAACTCATTCCAAGGGAGATGGAAATCTGCTCCCATGGTAATGGAACAAAGTCATGTATGAATTATTTTGTCTTTATGCACCTTGACCCTGCCCCAGCTTTCAATTTCGATGACGGGCATGGATAAAGTGAATGCTCACAGTATTTTTGCCAGGGTAGATGATTTTAGAATGAGTAGTATAGGGTTAAGCTGAGAGGGGCAAAATTTATAAATGACTCAGAGGCAATTTTTTCACTCAGTTGGTGGTTCATATCTGGAAAGAGCTGCCAGAAGAAGCTGTAGCAGAAGTGAGAATGACATCATTCAAAAGACTGCTTCGCTGAGACCTCCGCTCTGTCTGCAGTCACCACAAGGACCTCCCCAGTGGCCGACCATTTCAATTCCTCACCTCATTGCCTCACTGATGTGTCTGTCCATGGCCTTATGTTCTACCAAGTTGAACCCACCTGCAAATTGTAGGAACAACACCTTATATTCGGCATTCTCCAACCTGATAGCATCAATATGGGCCTCCAATTTCTGTTAACCTCCCACCCCCAGGCTTTCTTGTTCCCTCATTCCTCTGTCTCCCTTCAGCTCCCCACCCCCTTTCCTTCTCCTATCCAAGAACTTCTGTTCTTAGCCTTCTCACTTCTCACTTTCTTTCTCTTCTACCCTCCCATCTGGATCCACTTATTACCTGTTACCCAGTGTTCCTTCCCCTTCCCCTTCCACCCCCTCCCCTCACTCTTTATTCCAGCATCTGTCTGATTTTTAACATCCTGTAAGAGCCTAGATCTGAAATGTTGGTTACCCATTACTTCTTATGGATGTCGTGTGACCTGCTGGGTTTCTTCGGCACTTTTGTGTGCAACATTCAACATTTTGACGGATTTATGGATGAGATGAGCTAGTGAGATATTGACCAAGTTCAGACAATGGTTAAGAATGCTGAATTTGTTGGCTTTGATGAGTTGGTCTGAAGAGTCTGTTCTTTGTTGGATGACTCCAGAATAGAAGTTAGATTGTGACTGACTCATTTACTCTTTTTGTCCGGGGAATGGGTCCAGGAAGATGGGACTTTCAAAACATTGCTGGTTTCCTGTTTGAATACCATGCCACATGACTTACCAACTTTTCTACTCAATGCCCTATTGCATGTCTTCTTTGCTTCCTATCCACTTGTGTAGACTCTTTCAGTGAGTTAGAGCATGGAACATTACCACACAGAAAAGGCTCTTCAGCCCATAATGTTGTGCTGACCAATGTAAACCAACTCCACATCAATCAAATCCTTTCCTACCTCACACCCAAAATCCTCCATTGATCTTACATCATGAGTCTATCTAAGAGTGTTCGAAATGTCCTTAGTATGAAGATGCAGCCCAAGGCCCATCCAAACATCAATGTTCTAAAGTGCCCCATTGAATGGAGAAATATGAGAATCAGAATAAGATTGATTGAGGGTAAATATTGGTCAAGGATCTTGCATTCTACTCCAAAATTTGGGACTCCTTATCTAAGGAAAGATGTGTTGGCACTGGGGAGGGTCCAGAGAAAATTCACGAGGATGATCCCCAGAATGGAAGGGTTATCATATGAGGAGTGTTTGATGGTTCTGGGACTATACTCACTGGAGCTTATAAGAACGAGCAGCGATCTCATTGAAATCTATCAAATACTTAAAGCCTTTGATAGAGTGGACATGAAGAAGGCTTTCTATGGTCGGGGGCTCTTGGGAATAGAGGGTTCGGCCTCAAAATATAAAAACATTCTTTTAGTACAGAGTTGAGGAGGATGGAAGGTGGTGAGTCTGTGGAATTCACTGCTGCAGAGGCAAAGTCAATGAGTAGATTTAAGATGTAAGTAGATAGGCTCTTCATTAGGAAGGGAATCACGGGTTATGGAGAGAAGGAAGGAGAAAGGGTTGAAAAGGATAGCAAATCAGCCATGATGAAATGGAGGGGAAAAATCAATGGGCCAAATGGCCTAATTCTGCTCCCTTTTTTTATGGTCTAAAAGGCCCTGCAAAGTCACCTGATGGAACTTTGGTTTAATTTCTTCTCTATGGGTGGCACCTCATTCAATCCCTTCCTCGCTCATGGAGTACCTGCCTGGATTTGGTACTCAAGGCTCCAGACCCTAATGGCTTCACCCCAGAGAGGGAGCTCAGACACTGTAGGCTGATACTCTGAAGCTTGGAGAACTCCCTCTCGTAGCAGAGAGAAATTGATGAAGAGAATTAAATTGCAATTGCCAGAAGGCATTGCAAACAGCTGGATTGGTGGCCATTCCCAGTTGACCTTCCTTGGAAGTGAAGAGAACTCTCTCCCTTGGTTAATTCAGAGGGCTGTTAAGAGTCAACCTAACTGGTGTGAGACCAGAGCCACAAAGAACTGCCAGGGTTCCTTCCGCAAAGGAATCTTCTGTGCTTATGGAAACATTTCTACAGCTTCTCTGCCACTTTGACTCAAGCTAATGTTTTATCTCTCAGTTTATTTATTATGACTGAATGCAGCTTCTCAGTCAGCTCCTGGTGGGATTTGAACTCACAAACTCTGAATTAATTCCGCTGCTTATTTTTGTGGCACTCAGTTGTCAAGTGAAGAGAAAATGGAAAGGGAAGAGATTACAGAAATACAAAAGCTGCAAATGGTGAACAAAGAGATGCAGGAGCGACTCAGGTTAGAACACAGAACATGGAACATTACACCACGGTACAGGTTTTCAGCCCACAATGCTGTGCTGACCTATGTAAACCTACTTCACAACAGTCTAGCCCTTCCCTCCCTCACATCCATAACCTTACATCCATGTGCCTAAGAGTGTTTTGAATACCCCCTATTCTGCCCACCTCCACCACCACCCCCTGGCAATGTATTTCCAGGCATCCACCACTCTCTGTAAAAATTGTACCTTTGACACCTTCCCTAAACATTCCTCCACTCATCTTAATCCGATGTCCTCTGGTATTTGCTACGGTTGCCCTGGTTAAAGGTGCTGGCTGTGCACCCTATCGAAGCCTTTCAATCTTATATACCTCTTTTAAGTCACCTCAAATCCTGTCGCTCCAAAGAAAAAAGCCCTAGCTTAGTAAACCTTGCCTCGTAATCCTGGGAATGATAGACCAGTCAGTGGTTTGCAAACTATTGGAGAGGATTCTTAGTGACAGGGTTTACAAGTGTTTAGAGAGGCATAGTCTTCTCAGGGATTTCAGCATGGCTTTGTGAGGGGCAGGTCGTGCCTCACAGGCCTAATTAAGTTTTATGAGAAAATGACAAAAGAAATTGATGAAGGTAGGGTGGTGGACATGGTGAACATTAATTTTCGTAAGGTGTTTGACAAGGTTCCCCTTGGGAGATTCATTCATAAAATCATGAGGCATGGGATCCAAGGGACCTTGGCTGTTTGAGTTCCAAATGTGCTTGCCTGTCGAAGGCAGAGGATGGTAGTAAATGGGACATATTCTGCTTGGAGGTCAGTGACTAGTGTTCCACAGGGATCTGTTCTGCGACCCTGCACGTTGTGACTTTTATAGTGGTTGTTGTGGGGGGGGGGAAATATATTGAATGATGTAGTGGCAGGGTCAGGAAGCAGGGGATGGGGTTGATATGATGAAGACTCTGGTGGAAAAACACACAAATGCTGGAGAAACTCAACAGGTCAAACATTGCCTTTATGTAGCAAAGGTGAAGATACATCACCAACGTTTTGGGCTTAACTCTGCTGGAGATGCTCAAGGTGGTGAGCATCAGAATGGGCAGGGATCCGATTTGGCAGTAGAGGTTACATCAGTACAGACTTGTGTTAATCAAAGGTGCATGATGGCCCCAACATGCGTCTGAGGCTTGCCCACATCTCAGCTCGCCTCGATTGAGGTCCCTGCTGGAGCACAGCAAGAGAGTCAGAGAGTTTTATAGCACAGAGCCAGACTCTTTAGCCCAACTTGTCCATGCTGATCAAGTTGTCCATCTGAGCCAGTCCCATTTTCCTGCTCTTGGATCATATTCCTCTTAATAAAGGGTTCTGGCCAGAAACGTCAACTACTGTTTTTCTCCCACTGATGCTGCTCGACAGTTCAGATGATTCAGATTCATTGTCAGGGTACATACACGACATCGCATACAACCCTGAGATTCTTTTTCCTGTGGGCGAAGCGGAATTACCACTTACTGTTAATGCACAAAAAAACTGTACACATGTAAACAAATAAAAAAATGTAACAAACTGACTGCATAAAGAGAGGAAAAAAAACAAAATGCAAACATAAGAGTCTTTGAATGATTCTCTGAGTTTATTGTTGATGAGTCTGATGGTGGAGGGGTTGCAGGTCTTCCTGAACCTGGTGGTGTGAGTCTTGTGGCACCTACACCTCTTTCCTGATGGTAGCAGCAACAACAGAGCAGGTGCTAGGTGGTGTGTATCCCTGATGATCGCTGCTGCTCTCCAATGCCAGTGTTCCCTGTAAATGTTCTCGATAGTGGGGAGGGTTTTGCCTGTGGTGTCCTGGGTTGTGTCCACTACCGTTTGGAGGGCTTACACTCAAGGGGATTGGTGCTACCATACCAAACTGTGATGCAGCCGGTCAGCACACTTTCCACCACACGTCTGTAGAAATTTGCCGAGGTTTCTGGTGTCACACTAAACCTCCGCAAACTCCTGAGGAAGTAGAAGCGCTGACGTGCTTTTTTCACTATGGACTTTGGGCTTTCAGGGCTCAGTTCAAGGAAAACCTCTTGCCCCAGAATATGGTGAACTTTTGAAATTCCATACCCAAGCTGGTCACAGTTCTTTGCAGGATAGGCTTTTGGATATCAATTTCAGGTTTATTATCATCTGACTGTATAGATACAACCGGAGAAAACAGAGTTTATCCAGGCCATGATACACATACAATACACAGCATATTAAGAAGCACAGAAAGGTATAATATTAATTAAATAAATAGAAGTATTTCAGAATAATTTACTTGTTTCATTCACCAGAGACTTAACATTTACAGGATACTGTTCATCAATCTCTCAGTCTTTGTGAAGAAGCTGTTTTCCAGCCTGCCGGACCTGATTTTGATTCTCTCGTATCTCCTTCTTGATGACAGTGGATCAAAGTGATTGTCTGCCAGATGAAAAGGGTCCTCAATAATTGTTTGAACCTTATTTAAGCAATACTCTCAATGAATATTGTCAATAAAGGAAAGAGACCCCAGTGACCTTTTCAGCTGTTGTGACGATCCTTTGTATTGACTTCTGGTCCGATGTTTTGCAGTTAAACAAAACTGATTGAGGACACTATCTCAATTGTGTTCCTGCAAAATATTGTGAAGAGGGGGACCTGCAGCTTTGCCCTTCTCAACATCCTTAGGTGTACAAGTTTATTATCGACTGATTGTACATATATAACTCGACGAAACAGCATCTCCCCAGTCCATGGTGCACACACAAGAACACACTATCTCTTCTTTGGCTTGGCTTCGCGGACGAAGATTTATGGAGGGGTAAATGTCCACGTCAGCTGCAGGCTCGTTTGTGGCTGACAAGTCCGATGCGGGACAGGCAGACACGGTTGCAGCGGTTGCAGGGGAAAATTGGTTGGTTGGGGTTGGGTGTTGGGTTTTTCCTCCTTTGTCTTTTGTCAGTGAGGTGGGCTCTGCGGTCTTCTTCAAAGGAGGTTGCTGCCCGCCGAACTGTGAGGCTCCAGGATGCATGGTTTGAGGCGATATCAGCCCACTGGCGGTGGTCAATGTGGCAGGCAACAAGAGATTTCTTTAGGCAGTCCTTGTGCCTCTTCTTTGGTGTACCTCTGTCACAGTGGCCAGTGGAGAGCTCGCCATATAACACGATCTTGGGAAGGCGATGGTCCTCCATTCTGGAGACGTGACCTACCCAGCGCAGTTGGATCTTCAGCAGCGTGGATTCGATGCTATACACTATACACACTATACACAGTACATAAAGATCTCATAAATAGAAATAAATATTTGGGATAATTGTTACAGTTACAGGATACTGCTCATCAGTCTCACAACCTGTAGGAAGATGCTATTGCTCAGCATGGCAGTCCTGATTTTGATGCTCCCATACCTCCTTCTTGATGGGAGTGGGTTGAAGATACTGTGTGGTGGATGGAAAGGGTCTTCAATAATTCCTTGAGCCCTATTTGGTCAACACTCGCAGTAAATGTCAGCAATAGAGGGAAGGGAGACCCCAGTGATCCTCTTGGCTGTTTAAGTGATTCTCTGTGCAGATGTCCAGACTGCTGCCTTGCAGCTACTGTACCACAAAATGATGCAGCCAGGCAGGACTCTCTCAATTGCGCTCCTGTAAAATTTTGTCAAGATGGGGGCCGGTAGCCTTGGTCTCCTCAACCTCCTTAAGTAATGAGGAGGTGTTTTGAGTCCAGGATAGTTCATTCCTTATAAGCACAGCAAAGAACTTGGGCTTTCCACTCTTTCCATGACAAAAATGATGTGCAGTGGGGAATGGTCGGTGGACCATCATCCTCCTGAAGTCCACAATGATCTCCTTTAATGTAGGCACTGCAAAGTACTTCAGAGATATGGAGCGGGTACAGGAGACTGTCACAAAGATAAAAGATCAGCAGCTGCCATACAGAATGGTAGAACAGGCCCATGGAGGTAAATGGCCTTCTCTGCTTCCACTTCTGATGTTCTAACCTTATGCTTTAAAATCTCTCTGCATCACTCCACCCTGTAACCATTCTGTTTTGTTGCTTTGCTTCAAGGTGAAGGAAGGTTCAGGCTATGCTTGCAAACCCTACCTGGGGCACTGCCATCTGTTAGAATGGTGTGGAACGGTGGGAGGGAGGCCGGAGGGGATGCTGTTTTCCCTCATGCTCCACTGCACCATCATGTGGCTGATTCAAGAACAGCATCTTTATTTAAAGTGATCAAAGAGAAGCTGGAGGGAGGGACTTGGTGGGCCAAACAACATCCGTGCGGTGAGATGGTCGGTCCATATTGTATAAAGGAAATGTTGACCACTTCTCTCCACAGATGCTGCCTCCAGCTTCTCTTTGCTCATCTGAGATTCCAGCATCTGGTGCTGTTGTGCTTTGGCAATGACTTTTATGGTGTTGCAGGAAACTATATATATCCTTTGTAAAATCCGATGATGAGCCAGCGCCTTGTGGCCAATTTAAAGAGGTCAGGGGTTTGGAGTGAGCGCAGAAAAATTTACAAACAATCTGCTGGAGGAAGTCGGCAGGTCGAGCAGCGTCTGTGAGAGACAAAAAAACAAAGGAGCCAGGCTCCTACGTCAAGGCTTCATCATCGCAGGTTCCGCTGTGAAATGTGGATCATTCTTTGTCTCGCACGGATGCTGCTCGACCCACCAGCAGAGTGAAGGTTGTCCAAGATTCCAGCGCCGGCAAGTCCTCTGTGCCTGCAGGTAAGATTTACCTTGGCTGATGCTGTTCAGCAGTAAGGGAGGCCAGGAGAAGAGCTGGGATTATTCGATTAGAGAAGGTTAATGGGACTCTTAATAGAGCTGCCAGGAAGAGTTTGAATGGAATGGAAAGGTGAATCTATTTTCAGTGGCAGATGGCTTTTTTTTGGAGGAGATGTATAGATGAAGAATATTTTTTTTTCTGCAGTAATCAGTTTATTTCAGTTCAAGTCTTTTGTCACATGCACCAAGATGCAGAGATAAAGGTTGTTTTGCAAGCCAACCATTTAGACATCTCACACATAGTACAGCAAGCAAGACACAGTACAGAGTTACAGAGTTCAACTGGGACACAGCAAAGGCAGAAAAATTTTGCTGATGTGTAATTGATTCAGGAGTCTGGTAACAGCAAGAAAGAAATAAACTTGTCCTTGAATCTGGTGGTGTGTGATCGCACACTTGAAATCTTCTTCTTGATGGGGTGGGGGGGGGGGGGGGCGGGTAAAGAAAGTGTGGCCGGGTTGGGAAATACATTGGCTGCTTTCCAGAAGCAGTGGAGTTGTAGATGGAGTCAATGGAGGGGAGGGAGGTGTGATGGTCAGAGCCACTCTCTAATTTGCCTGATTTGGAATGCCCAGCCTCCCAGATTTAATAGCAGTTCAGGATGGGGCATAAATATTAGCCTTGCTACTGTTAACCCATCTCATAAATAAATAAATGAGAAACCGGATTAATACTTGGTTATATCTTCATTATTGTAGGGACGATACATGCGGTGAGAGAAGAGAAGAGACAGGGAGATTTATTTGCATGGCAGCATATTTAAATTGTTGACATGTTGGAATGTTGTGCTGGCAGACTGTGTCTACATTATGTTGCTGCATTCCCGATTCTCCTGAACGATAATGTAAATATAGAAGGGAGAAATCAGCAGGTCCACACTTAAACATTTCACAGAAGTGCTGGAGAAACTCGGCCAGTCATGCAGCAGCCACAGGAAGCAGGAGGGAGTTGCCGTTTCGAGCCCGAGCCCTTCAGCCTGAAACATAGCCTGCCTCCTGCTTCCTGTGGATGCTGCGTGGCCTGCTGAGCTCCTGCACTCTTGTGCCGTGTACTAGTTTCCCAGCATCCATAGACTCCCGGTTCAGGTCCATACTCGAAGGTGTTCTACAAACTTGTAAAATGGGAAACGCACAGGTCAGCAGACAATTGGCAGGAGGAAGTCGGTGGGTCGACCAGCATCTGCCAAGTAAAGGAATGGTCGACCTTTTGGGTCTTGATGAAGGGTAGAAGCTCTTTGACCCAAAAGGTCGACCATTTGCTCTCTCTCTCCCCCGACGCTGGTTGACCTATTGAGTTCCCTGTGATGCACTGTGGTGACAGTAAGCAGGCACAAGATTCAAAGACTGAAACAGGCTTTATTCAGCTTGAAGTCTCCACTGTGGTGAGCTGTGCCTTGTTCCCAAATGACTGACCTTGAGAGGGGCTGGACATGGCTTATATCCTGGGCGGATGATTGGCAACCGCTGGGTGGGGTTTGGTCCATTCAGGTCGACTGATTGACAGCCGGCCAGGTGTTGTCTGTCCTCCAGTGATCTTCCTGCAGGTACAGCGGTCGCCCCCTGCAGTAGGCTAGTGGCGTATCACCTCATTACCCCATCAAAATGTCTCTTGCTCCATATTCCAGCGTCTGCAGACTTTTGCGTCTCCAGAAATGCACAGGGTACTATTCAGTGAGGAGTGGCCTGAGACTAAATGGGAACTTGCAAAAGAGCAAGTGGTGGGATTTGGAGAAGTGACTTAAAAAATTGTAATGTGATTTAGAAATACAACACGGTAACAGGCCCTTCCAGCCCATGAGTCCACACCACCCATGTGACCAGTTAACCTACTGACCCCATACGTCTTTGGAACTTGGGGAGGAAAACGGAGCACCTAGAGGAAACTCATGTGGACATGAGGAGAACAGCAGCGGTGTTGAATTCGAACTGCTAATGCTGTGACAGTGTGGCATTGAAAAATAATGGTCAACGTTCTGGGTCGAGACTCAGCTCCTTTTCTTCCCCCGTTCCAGAACCTGAAGGCTCTCCTGGGTCTCTCATGCTCTAAGGGAATGATTGCCACTTCATCACCCAGCGATGAATTCACCACAACCTGACATTTCAGAACAGGAGAGAGACAACTACCTGGGGACAATCATGGGAGCAGAGAAGACAGGAGACCAAGGAAAAGACTTTGACCCTGACCAACATTCAGTGTGACGAAGCTGAGCATCTCTGTTCCAGATTTAGAATAGTAGAACTGAACAGCATGGTTGCCCTTGTCCATATCAACTGTGAAGGCCACGCATGCACCCATTTATCCCCATTTGGCCTGCTCCCTCAATTCCCTCTTGCCCAGACATCTGCCCAAGTGCCTTTAGAACATTGCAATGATACCTGTCTCCACCACCTCTGGCAGCTCATTCCAAATATTCACCACGTTCTGTGTGAAAATTTCTCCATTGATCCATTTCCCATGAAGAACAATGTCCAATCTCTTCTTAATATATATTTGTCAGAAAATACCTGGATAATCTATCAGGTTACCTCTAGCACTGAAACAGTGTTGCAAAGACCAAAAATTACTGAGTACAGGACTTCAATGAAATGGAAGATCAATTAACACCAAGCAAGGGCAGCATGAGAGCACTGTTGTGGGTTTCATTCAGGAGCCTGATGACTGTGGGGAAGAAACCTTCTTTAAGCCTGTTGGTGCATGCTTTCACTCTCTTAAGCCTTCTCCCTGAGGGGAGAAGAGAGTGTGTCTGGGGTGTGACAGGCCCTTCATTGTATTGGCTGCCTTCCCTAGGCAGTGGGAGATGTAGATAGAGCCCATGGAGGGAAGGGAAGTGATGTTCTGAGCTGCATTCACCACCTTCGATAGCTTCTTCTGATCTTGACTGGAGCAGCTTGCGTTCCACACTGTGATGCATCAAGAAAGTCTGCTTTCGAAGGTGCACTTGTAGAAGATGTTGAGGGACAAAGGGACCTCCTTAGTCTTCTCAGAAAATAGAGGCATTGATGCTTTCTTGAATGTTGGGTAAATGTGCTTTTCCCAGATCAGAATAGTAGAGATGTTTGTTCCTAAGAACTTGAAGCTATCTACTCTTTCGTCATCAAGGAGGACATACTAAGCCATTTGACTTCAACTGGTGTCAGTGGTGGGAAATTGGACAATGTCCCCCATCTCTGGGAGAAGATATTTATTTTCAGATCAACATTCGATGGCTTCTTCCATATCTGTCATGTTAGTATTTGGTTTCCCAGTTGCAAGTGAGAGGCAGTGAGATCACTGAGAAATTCGTCAACCTGATGAAGAAGCTTTTTCATATTTTAGAGAAAAGTTTATTAAAATAAACTGTCTTTTGGCCAGATATGATTTTTAATTGTTTTTATGCATTTTTGGAAATTGTAATTTTTTTTTAACTTTTAACAAAAACCTTTGGATTTCCATCATAATTTGTAATTGTTTTGAATAGTCTTGTCTTCCTTGAGAGAAATATTAAGAAGGATTCAAAGTTTCTGAAAACTTGACAGTTAACTAAACTGGTTGTCAAAGGTTTTCTCTTCAGTATAAATATGACTGTTAATGTGTGATGCAGAGTTTCACTGCTGAGGGCTGACTCCCCTTCTGTCTGTAAATTCCTGCTGTGAGATTTAATTTTTTATTTCAATTTTAACAATACAGCACCGTAGAAGGCCCGTCCAGCCCATGAAACCCATGCCGCCCAGTTGACTGACCAACCCTGTATCTTTTAGGAGGGTGGGAGGAAACCGGAGCATTCGGTGAAAACCCATACAGGGAGAACGTACAAACTCTTTGCAGACAGTGGTGGATTTGAACCTGGTGCTGCAATAGCTTTGCGCTAACTGTTCCAGCAGGTAGGATCACAGGGTATTTTCAACATTTTCTTGTGAATTAGCAGCCAGCTTGCGAGGGTTGGGGCAATGTCAGACTGTACAGTTTGGTGCTTTGATCTTACTAGGGAATGCAGCTGAGATTAAAAGCTTTGCAAGAATCTAACAACAGACGAAAAGTTCTGAGAATGCTTCGCAGAGGTCTTCATCGCTCAGGGGAACCTGAAACAAGAACTCATGGGGAAACATGGCCCACAAACATCAGGTCATCTTCACAGACGGTTGCCCAGGATCCTACAATTTTCAATCTTTAAAACGTAAACATACAGTAATTTCTCCCCGTCCCATCCTCCATCCTGCTAAAGTTGACAATGACAAATTATGGGAAGGCGAAAGGCTATTGAAGCTGTAAAAAAAAACAACAGAAAGCTCTTAAGAAACCAAAAGCGAAGAATATGGGTGAAGCTGAATGAAAGATTTCACTGCAGAATCCCTGAAATTACCAGCATCATTCTGGACTTCACACTGAGCTTATTTCAGACTTGGGGATGGAATTGTGCTTTATCTTTTCCATCGAGCATGGTATAAAATATGGCCTCGAATATTTATGTCCTGATAAATATGACCCAGTGGTACTTTTAGCATTATTATCTGTTGGAATTACAAATACAAAAAAATACTTCGTTGGCAGATGCACATTCTTTGGATCTCAAGGGCTTTCTGCTCACTTGCATTTAAAGTCTTGTAGCCACAGTGGGCTAAAGTTACAGAGGCAGGAGTAGTGGTTGGTCACTTCCCTCCTCCCCAATCCAGTACAAGTATTCAAATTTATTGTCATGCGATGGATGTTGTTTTGCAAGGAGACCAGTTGACTCATACTTGGTAGAAGTAAGACAGAGTACTGACATGTAGGGTTACAGAGAGAAAACAGTTGGGGTGGAGCAAAGACAACATACCTTTATTCATGTTGCTTGATCTTGAGTTTTAAGAATAAATTGGATAGATGCATGGTTGGGAGAGCTTTGGAAGGTTATGGAATGAGGGCAATGGGGCTAATGAAGTAATGGTTGGCACAGACTATAAGGGTCAAATGGCCTGTTTTTAGTGCTGTAGCATAGTGACGTTCATTCAGGAGTCAGAAAACAGAGGAAAAGAAACTGTGCTTGAGTCTGGTGGTATATGATTTCACACTCGGGAATCTTCTTCCTGATGGGATGGGGTGCGGGGGGGGGGGGGGATGTGTGGTGAAGAGAGTGTTGCTGAGCTGAGATACATTTTTTAATATGTTGGCTGCTTTACCAAGGCAGAGGGAGTTATGGATGAAATTGATGGGAGGGAATGGGTGTGACAGTCGGAATCGCATTCAGAACCCTCTGCAGTTTCTGGCGGCCTTGGGCAAAGCAAGTCTTATGCAGAGATGCACCCTGACAGGATGTTTTCAATGGTGCGCCCGTTATAGGTAATTTGTTATATTCCCTCAGGCCTCTGAGGAAGTAGAGGTCACTAGTCACTTTCTTGACCATTGGGTCGACATGGATGTACCAGGACAATTCGCTAGAGGTGTTTACTCCAAGAAACCTAAAGCCGTTGACTATTTCCAGCGAAACACTGCTGATGAGGACTAGGGAGTGAGCTCCACCACTCCCACAATCCCCCTCCCAAAAGGTGATTACCACTCCCCCTTGGCCTTTTTGTCACTGTAGGAGTATGACCAAGACACATGCCTGTCTATCTCCCTGCCATCACTACTTCATGGTTAGAGATCCTACCTCCAATGGTGGTGTTATCTATGGATTTATAGACGGAGTTTGAGCAGTGTTTGTCCACACAGTGGTGGGTGTACAGGGAGTACAGGAGGGGATCGAGTATACAGCCCTATTGGACCCTGATGTGGAGGGTGAGCATGGAGGAGGTGCATTTGTCCATGCAGTAGTGAGTTTATAGCCGGAGTTCGAAACTGTGATTATAGTAAAAACACACAGAAATGCTGGAGGGACTCAGCCAGTTTCGCAGCATCCATAGAAGGTAAAGATATATTAGCGAAGTTTCAGGCATCAACCCTTCAAGTTATAAGCAAAGAACAGGGAGGTGTCATAATAAAGACTGAAGACTGGCAGGAGGAGGAGTCCAGACCAACAAAAATAGTTAATTGGATATGATGAGGAGAGGTGAGAATTGATTTTGGCTCTGTGAAAGGAGACAGAGGGAAAAGGGAAGAGAAAGAGAGAGAGAGTTGGGGATAAGAAAGGCAATGGGGGCTGGGGGGGGGGGCGGGTGGTTCAACAGAAACCGGAGAAGTCGATGCTAATGGCTGGAGGGTGCCCAGATGGAGGATGAGGTGTTGTTCTTCCAATTTACAGGTGGCCTCAGTTTGGCATTGCATGAGACCATGGTCAGACATGTCAGCAAAGGAATGGGATGGAGAATTGAAGTGGGTAGACTTGCTAAATATTTGCCTAAATTGGTACGTATTGTAAAACAGATTATATTAAGAATAGAAATGTATCAGTCAATATATTTTGATTAATTACTTTGGTCAACGCATATCGAAAGCAACCTAACCATCCTATGGTGGTTGCATTAGATGCAGAAAAAACTTTTGATAGGGTTGAATGGGATTTTTTAATTTAAAGTGTTAGAGAAATTTAAATTCAGCCCTTTTTTATTGGTTGGGTTAAGGCTTTATATACGAACCCGATGGCTAGGGTGGTGACAAATGGACAGATTTTTTTACCATTTAAATTGACTCATTCAACTCGACAGGGCTGCCCATTGTCACCAGCCCTATTTGCATTGGTTATTGAACCGTTGGCTCAGGTTATTAGACAAAATGATGAAATTAGAGGGATGAGGGTTAAGAATGAATAATATAAAATTAATTTGTTTGCGGATGAAAAAAGAGAGAATTGAAGTGGGTGGCCACTGGGAAAGGAAGGTGCTGAGTACAGAGCTTGTGGGAGCACCATTTGGAGGGTGATTGTGGAGGAGGTGCTTACACCAACCCTCACATCATGACCCCAAACAGGTCATGGATAATCTGATCTGAGCTTCATCCCTCTATTTTCCCCTCAGATACCCATCCCTCTGCTCTCATCTACAGCCAAAGTATCTGATTATCTTGATCAAATTTAGAAATATCCTGAACATAGGAAACAGGAGCAGGAGTCAGCCATTTGGCCTATCTAGTCTGCTTCAGTATTGAATGAGATCATGGCTGATCTGGCTGTGGACTCAGCTCCACCTACCTGCTGTTTCCCCATAGCCCTGAATTCTGTTCCCCATGACCCTTAATTTCCCTGCTGTTCAAAAATATATCGATTTGTGGCTTAAATACATTCAGCGAAGCCGCCTCGACTGCTTCCTTGAGAGAATTCCCCAGATTGAAACACGAAGATGCTGGAGGAACTCAGCAGGTCTCACAGAGGGGGTAAACATACCCAACCAATGTTTCAAACCTGAGCCCTTCAACTAAAAAGCAGGCAGGTGCCTCAATGGAAAGGCTGGGGAGAAGGAAAGAAAGGGCAAGGGGAGTAGGACTGACCCACAGAGATACAGATGGGAGGAAAGGTGAGAATTGACTCTCTGGGAGAAGCCGCTCCTCTTTATCTCTCACTTAAATCCACTCTCCTAAATCTTGAGGCCACACCTCTTAGCTCTGGTCTCATCTGCCAGTGGAAACAACCTCCCTGCTTCTCTCTATTTCTTTCAAAATTGTATTCAAGTTGTTAAAGTTTTTTGTCATCTGACTTTACTTATACAACCAGACAAAGCAGTGTTTCTCCACACACAGTCACACACATTTTTCACACAGCACATAACAATCAAATGCACAAATAAAATTGTAATATAAAATAAACATGTATGATATTTTGGAACAATTTACTCAGTTTAATTTGTAAGAGACAGGATACAGAATACTGTTCATCAATCTCACAGCCTGAACGACGAAGCTATTTCTCAGCCTAGTGGTCTTGATTTTGATGTTCCTGTACCTTCTTCCTGATGATAGTGGGTCAAAAATACTGTGTGATGGATGGTAGAATTATCCCCAATAATTCTTTGAGCCCTATCTAAGCGACACCGAATGTTGTCAATAGCAGAAAGGGAGACCCTGCTCATCTTCTTAGCCATTTTGTTGATCTTCTGTATTGACTTCTGGTCCTATGCTTTGCAGCTACCATCCCACACAATGATACAGCCGGTCAGGACACTCTCAATTCTGCTCATGCAAATGGTAGTCAAGATGGGGCGGGTACCTGCGCCCTCCTCACCATCCTTAGGAAGTCTCCATAAGATCTCCCTTTATACTTCTAAACTCCAATATGTGTCGTCCCAGGCTTCTCAATCTCTTCTCATGTTAACCCCTTCCTTTCTGGAATTCTTCCTCATTTCAAGTAACATATGGGTGCAGAGGACTTGTGGAGACAGATCTGTCATTGGATTAATCACGGGCCTGGGGGCTGACGGTCTCACATCAGGCCGTAGGCTGCTGGAGATGGGCTTGTGGGAAACAGGGTATCAGGGCTGGTATATGTGAGGGTGCTTGTTGGCAAGCAGGGGTTCTGAAGGGCTTGGGTTCTGACAGCTCCCTGATCTTATCGGGGGTCCAGAGCTAAGGGCCGTGGAGGGAAGCTCAGATGCCAGGAGCTTGGGTTCACTGCCTTTTGTCGACAGAGGTTTCAGGGGCTCAGGATTTCAGATTTATTGTCCGTACATACATGGCATCACATACAAACCTGAGATTCTTTTATCCTGGGGGCCAGGCCAAATGACCACTTAGGGGTAGTGGGTAAAAAAAACTACACAATGTACACATGTAAACAAATAAACAAATGTAAACAACTGAGTGTGGAATACAGAGAGGAGAAAAAATAAACCATAAAAGTGAGAGTCCTTGAATGAGTCCCTGATTGAGTTTGTTGTTGAGGAGTCTGATGTTCCTGAACCTGATGGTATGTCTTGTGGCCAAGGAATGTTTAGTAAACAGTGTGCGCAAAAATTCCCCCCCCCCCCCCACCCCCGTGACAGAAGTATGTACGCACTGAATGCTTGTGTAAATATAAACGTGAAATTGTATCCAGATAATTTTGGCGCAGCCGATCTCTCATGGCGAATAAAAGTGTATTGGCATGTTTTAATATAATACAAGTATAATTCACTACTTGTTTAACTGACTAACTAGTTAACTGACTAACTTGTTTAACTGACTAACTAGTTAACAGAAACAGCTGAGATTATTTTTCAGTAAGTGCAATTATTAATCTCTACATTATTTTAGGTGCCTAACCTTTTGTGCACACATTAATTTCCTTTGTGCGCTAGTTGTGAAACATGTGTGTGCACACACGTGCACAGCTTAGAGGGAACAATGTTTGTGGCACACGCCTCTTTCTTGATGGCAGCAGCGAGAACAGAGTATGTGCAGGGTTGTGTGGATCTTTGATGATCGGTGCTGTCCAATGACAGCGTTCCCTGTAGATGTTCTCGATGGTGGGATGGGGTTTGCCTGCGATGTCCTGGGCTTGGTCAGTGGTGTTAGAGGAGGTGGCGGAATCCATGGAAACTTGATGTCTCTGAAGGGACTCTCTTTTTCACTTTGATAGGGGCACTGAACAAGTGGCACTTATTTGTTTGTCTTTTTGGGGCAAAGAAAAGTAAACAATAAAGGGTACTTGATCTTAAATATAAGATTTAAAGATTTTTAAATGTCTTATTTGGTCTGATGCTGTACAGTAGTAAATGCAGGTAAAGTTTAAAAATGGATATATAAAGTACACAAAATGGCCAGTGGGAGGGGGAGACCAAAACTACTAGGCCTGAAGGAGACATGAGGGAGAACTTCCCCAAAGAGGTTGGTGGGTACATGAATAAAGAGGTGGAGATGGGGACAATTATGACATTTAAAAGACTTTACAGAGCTATATGGATAGGAAGGTTTGGAGTCATATCGGCCAAACACTGGCAAATGAGACTTGCTCAGGTAAGCAGGCTGGTCAGCATGGATGATTTGAGCCGAAGTGGCCTCTTTCCATGCTTGAGAACTCGATGCCTCTATAGATCTCATGGTATTTATGATCTGAGCATTGTTTGGTATGAAGGAGTTCTCTCCACAGCTCCTGGACAGTATTTAGAAGGTGCGTGATACTCTTTTCTTCTATATCCTTCACAAGTGTGTTCAAAAGTACTTCTCTCACCACCCTCAATACACAAGCATGCTGGAGAAATCAGCAGATCAAGCTGCATCCAAAGGAATTAAGGGGAACCAATGCTTCAGATTAAACAAAGGGCTCAAAATATTGATTACCCTTTACTTCCTGTGGGTGTTGCGTGACCTGCTGAGTTTCTCCAGCACATTTGCGAACTGCTCTTGACCCCACCAACTGTAGATTTCTTTGTTTAACTCTCTCACTGGGCAGAGGAAGGCACCCAGCGGGAGCAAGGCCGAGGGGGCATTTGAAAACAAAGGTGAACCTTTTGAAGCATTGGCTTTGTCAACCAGAAGCCAGTGTACGTTAGAGTGCGTGGATGAGGGGTGGTACTGGCTCTTCCCCACAATTCAAATTGTGATGACGACAAGAGTTTATAGTCACGTTCCTCATTACAATATGCAAACACCCTGAAACTCTTGCTTGCTGCAGCCACACAGGCAACGAACAATAAATGTGAATTAATTTACCATCTGAGAACAATAAACAATAATAAATAATATGGATAAATATTCACAGTTGCAATGTGCAAAAGAAAAGTGATATTACAATAGTTTTTTTTTGCCCTGGACTAGTGCCATTATTTGAGTAGTGTAGGAAGTTCAAGAGCCTGATAGCTGTTGGAAGAAACTGTTCTTGAACCTAGAGGTGCTGATCTTCAGGCTTCTGTACCTTCTGCCTTAAAGGTAGTATCAAGAAGATAATGTGACCCGGTTGATGGGAATCCTCTGTCATGTTGGCCTCACATCGATGTTTCCAACAAATGGGAGGTCAGAACCTGCGATGACCCAGTTATGTTTGCTATCTTCTGCGTTTGAGTTTCCTACATGATTTCTGTTGGGTAGAAAGCATGAAGCAACTCCAGGCAAGTTAACAGCAGACTTACACCTCCATAATGAAAACATGCTGCGGTCATAAATATTCGGAACAGCTCCCAGCATAAATTGGAGAGCGACACAGTTATGAACTATAATGAGGAAAAGCAGACATTAACTTCAACAGCTCCATACAGCAGGTAGTGGTGGTTAAACCTGATGAGATCAATACAGCTCTTCAGAAAGAGCATAATGGATCCCTATTATCTTTTAATCTTTGCCAGGCAGAGTTAGGAGGCTGTCAGTAATTAGAGAGGGTGTTTGCTTTGAGTGACCTTGGTCTCAACTTATTATTGGTCCTTTTTCATCTTCCCACTCAGTGATAATACATGAGAATCCTTTTGAGGCTTTATTAAAATGGAAGTAGTGACTTTGTACCCGGTTATGAATGATGCGTGTCTCCTGTGTGACTGAGAGCCAATTGGTATGCCTGGGCTAAGAGTGCGATGCCGTGACCTTCCCTGTCACTCCCAATTCGCTCAGCAGGAGACATGCTTATAAATGTGGCTGCAAGCAGTGCAGAGGGGGGCTTACATTTCCTCTCTCCTTGTCCCTCATCCTCCCCTCCTTCTCTCTCTCTTTCCCCCTCTTCCTCTCTCTCCCTCTTTAACTCTTTCTCCCCCTCCTCACTCTCCCCCTCAATACTGCCCCTCCTACAGTGGGAGCCCCACTCAGTACTGCTCCTTCCACAGTTGTGGGTAAGGGATTTGAACCCATATCATTAACTCAGACACGGCCTTGCTTCAGCAATATGCGGGTGATAATCTCCCAAGGTTTAACTATTTTGAGCACCACAGCAATAAATAAATGATATCCTGTGATGTTGGTGATGCTGTGATGTGATATTGTTCCTTTCCATCTCTCCCTTTCTCTCTCCCCCTCCCATTCTTTGTTAACCCTTATCCCGCTTCTTTTCCATTCACTTTCCCTCTCTCTCTCTCCCTCCCTCTTTTCCCCATTCCTCATTTTCTCCCTCCGCCTTCCCCACTCTCCCTTCCTCTCTTATATCTCCCTCTCTCTTTTCCCCTATCCCTCTCCTTCTCTCTATCTCCTCCTCTCCCTCTTAATCTATTTGACATAAGCAGTGAGTGTTCAGCTGCCTGCGGACTGCTGGAGATAATAAATGGTTTATCAACAGCTTTGCCGTCCCAAACCACTGCACAGGAGCAACATCACATCACATCATTTATTTATTGCTGGGGTGGTCAAAATATTTAAATGTTGGGAGATTATCACCTGCATATTGCTGAAACAAGGTGATAACCCACATATTCTTGAAACTGGGCTGTTTCTGAGCGTGCATGATGTGAGTTCAACTCTTTGGCGGATTGCCAGGAAGTCAGTTCGTGAAGCATCCGGGGATTTCTGTTCATAGCTCTGCTATATCATCATCCAGATAGAGGACTCGTATCTTGGATTCTCGTTTTGACGTTGGGTATAAGGGATGGGACGCTCTGAGGAGGACGGAGTTAGCATGACTTCATTCAACCTGAGACTTGGCCTCTCCTGTTGTGGTCTAGTTTGTTTTTCATAAATGTGCCAGACCCATCTTCTGAAAGACCTGGACCCTGCAGGAGTCATGCTGGGCCAGAGACTTCAATGACCCCTGTGGCCAGGAATTCTTTCACATCATTGGAAGACAAGAATACGGTCATGACACTTGTCCCGAACTATCACAGTTGGAAAAGGAACAAAGGCACAATGTGAAAATGCAGGGGAAAGCTGTGATTTGCCTATGGACCGTGAAGGCAGTGGGCCAAGTCACAAGTTGAATTGATTCATGGACTCACCAGCCACTTGTCACTTCAGTGGCTTGGTTGAGACTGTGTTTTACGGAGATATGGAATGTGCGAGGGTGCAGCCTCTACTCCCATGCTTGAAGAAGATGGTCCTCTCATTCTGGCTGCATTTCAGGCCCATACACCTGATGTTTGGGCACCCGGTATGGAGAAGGAAGAGTCGCTTGAGGGTTGTCCTCATCGGTCTGGTACTAGGCCGTCCATGGGACCAGGCAGTGGGCAGTCAAAAGTTCAACGGGCTGACTGCATACCTCTCTTCTGAGGACACCGTGTATCCCTGGAGAAGGAGCACTCAGTGCTCATGGGCAATTCGGAGGGTCTCTGGGAATGGTTTGCCCCACCAATGGTTTGGCAGTATCAATGGAGACAATCGTGTTTCAATTTGTAAATTATGTTTTGTGTGAATAACCTGAATTGTAGATGTCACTTGTCAGAGTGCTACTGGTACCATGTAGCCCAGTATGACCTGCTGTATGGTGGGGTGGTAGGCGGAAGGTGGTGAGACGCCCTGCAGGATGAAAAACAAGACTTGTCAAAGGGCAGTCAAACACTCTCGTAGGGTCAACGGCCATTTAGCAAACACGTGCCATGAAAGTGCAGAAAGAGCATCCCTTGCATCTCAGCTTGATCTGGTCATTCACTGCAACAGAACATCCCCCAGCCGTCTGAGGCCTCACCGTGCCACTGGATCTGGGAAGAGATGTTGAGAGGGTAGGTCTGGACCTGTACAACCTCTACTCACCCAAAATCCATTCATTTCTAAGGAGTGGGGTATCCTCATATCAAAGCCCACAAACTGACTGAAAGGAACCATTATCATTCTATGGGATGGATCGCCAGAAAAGACTATTGTAGTACTTGTAACTTTTGGATTAAGAAAAATAATAAGAGGGGCGGTGTTGATTTAATGCCAAAACGGGAAAAAAAAGTGGCAGTGCAGAAGTCACCATCGGTCTGCATCACTGGGACAATAAATGATGTAAGAGAGTGTGTGTGTGTGTGTGTGGGAGTGTGTGTGTGGGAGTGTGTGTGGGAGAGAGTGTGTGTGTGTGTGTGTGTGTGTGTGTGGGAGTGTGTGTGTGGGAGTGTGTGTGTGGGAGTGTGTGTGTGGGAGTGTGTGTGGGAGAGAGTGTGTGTGTGTGTGTGTGTGTGTGGGAGTGTGTGTGTGGGAGTGTGTGTGTGTGTGTGTGTGTGGGAGTGTGTGTGTGGGAGTGTGTGTGTGGGAGTGTGTGTGGGAGAGAGAGTGTGTGTGTGTGTGTGTGTGTGTGTGTGTGGGAGTGTGTGTGTGTGTGTGGGAGTGTGTGTGGGAGAGAGTGTGTGTGTGTGTGTGTGTGTGGGAGTGTGTGTGTGGGAGTGTGTGTGGGAGAGAGAGTGTGTGTGTGTGTGTGTGGGAGTGTGTGTGTGTGGGAGTGTTGTGTGTGTGTGTGTGTGTAGGAGTGTGTGTGTGTGTGCGAGTGTGTGTGTGGGAGTGTGTGTGTGTGTGTGTGGGAGTGTGTGTGTGTGTGGGAGTGTGTGTGTGGGAGTGTGTGTGGGAGAGAGTGTGTGTGTGTGTGTGTGTGTGGGAGTGTGTGTGTGTGTGTGGGAGTGTGTGTGTGTGTGTGAGTGTGTGTGTGGGAGTGTGTGTGTGTGTGTGGGAGTGTGTGTGTGTGTGGGAGTGTGTGTGTGTGTGGGAGTGTGTGTGTGTGTGTGTGTGAGTGTGTGTGTGGGAGTGTGTGTGTGTGTGTGTGGGAGTGTGTGTGTGTGTGTGTGTGTGTGTGTGGGAGTGTGTGTGTGTGTGGGGGAGAGTGTGTGTGTGTGTGGGAGTGTGTGTGTGTGTTGGAGTGTGTGTGTGTGTGTGTGTGTGTGGGAGTGTGTGTGTGTGTGTGTGTGGGGGGGGGGAGTGTGTGTGTGTGTGTGTGTGTGTGTGGGAGTGTGTGTGTGTGAGTGTGTGTGTGGGAGTGTGTGTGTGTGTGTGTGGGAGTGTGTGTGTGTGTGTGTGGGAGTGTGTGTGTGTGTGTGTGTGTGTGGGAGTGTGTGTGTGTGGGAGTGTGTGTGTGTGTGTGTGTGTGTGTGTGTGTGTGTGTGTGTGTGTGAGTACTTGCACAGACCTTTTGTTCAGAAGAAGTCGGCCTGCTTGTGACTAAACCACTGCTGTCTTCAGCTAAGCATTTCAAGCAATTAGCTGGCAGTTTGCCAGGGCGTGTATACTTCGTCGTGGAACTGATGTCTTTCATCTAATTTGCTCGTTAAAAGTATAACATCAGTGACTCCACCTCTGGTTCATCACTGGTTAGCTCAATGGCAGGGTGTTGATGACTTTTCAATCACATCTTGAAGGCCTCATCTTCAAGGAGTTCAGGAGACTTTGGCGGATTGCCAGGGTCCCAGTTTGTGAAACATCTGGGGATTTTTGTTCATTGCCCTGTTATCTCATCATCTGGATAAAGGATTCACATCTCGGACTCTCATTTTGACATGGGGAATATGGGATGGTGTGTTCAGAAGAGGAATGAATTAGCACAAATTCAGTCATCGTGAGGCTTACCTTATCTTGTGTTGGACTATTGTTTTATACAATGGTCTAGTTTGTTTTTCGTAAATATGACTGGGCTCTACAGTAGTCATGTTGAACCAATGACTTAACTGACCCCTGTAGCCAGGAATTCTTTCTCATCAGTGGAAAACAAAAATGTGGTCATGATACTTGTCCCCAACTATCACCTCAGCCATTACAGCAAATTCGAAAACTGAGGGGAAATCCTTGTGTGTACTGGCTGGCCCGCCCTCCTGGTAACATCCTGTCCTTGATTCCTCCCTGGTCTCCCCCATGTGACCCAGCCCATAAAGGCCGAGTTCACTCTCCCTCTCCTCACTTTCCCTAGCCTGGACCCGGGCCAGCAGTCTCTTGTATAATAAAGCCTATTATTCCCCTCAATCTTTGTCTCCGTAATTATTGGGGCAACTGGTAGCACCCAACAATTTATTATACAAGAATTTGAAGGTCTCCAGTAATGGAAAAGTTGCTGCACCCCAAACGGCTAGAAGAAGATCCCCAAGTCCCGGGTACATCAGTACTCTTCGAACAGTGGGTGAACTGTTTTAATAATTTCCTCGACGCCGCTGCTGAGGTGGTCAACTCCAACAAAAAGAAGTTGCAGACCCTACAGGCACGAGTCAGCCAGAGGGCCTTCCTGGCCATCCAAAGCAGTGTGACCTATGATGAAGCGATGGCTAAGCTACGGGTCCTGTACAAGCCGAAAGTGAACGAGGTCTACTCCCATTACCTGCTGGCGCCCCGAAAACAACAGCCTGGTGAGTCTGATGAAGAGTTTGTCCAATCCTTAGTCACACTGGGAAAAGACTGTCTGGGGAACCCCACGGCCACGATATCGTTGACCCAGTGGAAGATCTGATCTGAGATCCCTGCGTGTCGGGATTGAGGTCGGATTATATCCGACAACGACTCCTCAAGGAGGACCAACTCCCGCTTAAAAAGGTGATCAATCTGATCAGGACTTTAGACTCGGCCCAGCACCACCCAGTGTCGATCGCGGGCCTACCACGTACATCCCACCACGAGGGCCGTCGTCCTGGGACTCAGCGTCGGGGGTTACCGACCCAACCATGGCTGCGATAACGCCGTCTGCATCATCGAGATGCAACTTCTACGGGCAGGCTAGGCACGTGAGACGCCTCTGCCCCGCGAGAGGAGCCACGTGCTCGGGGTGCGGGAAGAAGGGCCATTACCAAAAGGTCTGCAGGTCCCGATCCCTGTCTGGGAGCAGTGCGGCGTGTGTGCCAGAGGTGCTTCTGGTTCTGAATGCATGCACGGTGAGGGGGGTGCCATCTTATTGGCTACTGTTCCCAACCTCTACACCACAGCCTTCCGCGCCGATGACGTCACTTGCATTCGCCACGACTCCACTTCCTCCTTCTTCTCCAACAAGTACTGTGTGGTCAACATGGAGGTTGCCATCTTGGGCGGGCCTCCCCACCGACAACACAGACAGAGAAATGCCTGTCCAGGCATTGGTTACACTGAACCAAGCTAGCCCTCACCCGATCTCGAACTCCATGATGCAGACTGAAGTGAATGGGCATAAGACGAATTGCCTTTTTGATAGCAGCAGTACTGAAAGTTTTGTAAACTCAATGACCCCCTGGACGCCCTATCCTGAGGGACATGCGCCAGAGCGCATCTCGACTGCCTCCAGACCCTGCACAATAATCTGTGCTATCCTGGAGTCATGAGGCTGTACCACTTTGTTAAGACTCGGAACCTCCCGTACTCCGTAGAGGACATCCGGTCCATGACCAGTCGATGCCAGACCTGTGCCGAGTGTAAGCCACAGTTCCAGCAGCCAGAAAAGGCACACCTCATTAAGGCCACATGCCCCTTTGAACGACAGTGTCGATTTCAAGGGCCCCCTCCCAACCTCAAATAAGAATGCCTACTTTCTGACGATGGTGGACGAATTCTCCAGGTTCCCCTTTGCTATCCTCTGCCCGGATATGACCTCGGCGACAGTTATTAAGGTGCTGCGCAGCATCTTCACCCTGTTCAGGTACCCCGACTATATTCATAGAGACCGGGGGACCTCGTTCATGAGTGAGGAGCTGTGACAGTACTTCCTGGCCAGAGGCATAGCCACCAGCAGGACCACCAGCTATAACCCCAGGGGTAATGGCCAGGTGGAAAGGGAGAACAGCACAGTCTGGAAGGCGGTGCTCCTAGCCCTCAGGTCCAAAGACATGCCAGTGTCCCGCTGGCAGGACGTTCTGTCCAAGGCTCTCCATGCCATCCAGTCATTGCTATGCACCGCTACTATCACCACCCCGCATGAATGCCTCTTTGCTTTCCCTAGGAGATTGGCGAATGGTTCATCCATCCCTCCCTGGCTGGCAACCCCAGGGCCGGTTCTGCTTCGGAAGCACATCAGGGGCCATAAGACGGACCCACTGGTTGAAGTGGTGCACCTCATACATGCCAATCCCCAATACGCATTTGTGAGGTACCCAGATAGCCACAAGGACATCTGTGCCGATATGAGACCTGGCGAGGGCCGAAGACCCAGAAACTGCCTTGCCGACCATTGACCACACCGCAGATCCAATCGTGCTACACCAGAGCACAACCCTGGAGTCCGAGCTGCTTGCCTTGCCACCGGACGTCCAGGAATCTACCCCCCTGCAAGGCAGTGGACCCCCCCATCACCCCGGGAGTCCTCCACCAGCACCCCGACCGACGGTTTCTGCTGAAGATTCTCCCCCGACTGTTAGATGAGATGTGGAAACTCAATCCCATCTCCTATTTCAGTCGGGATGTCAGGGATTTCTAGCAATGTGAAATGTTCATTATCATTAAATCTTGGAATCCAGGTTTGCCTAATGTATCCACAACTTCATCTGGCCTCATGTTCATTGTCCCTGGTGCCTTTTGAGATATATGTAGGTAGCATAAAGGAAGAAACCTATTTCTACATAAGTTGCCGTGAACATAGAACTGTACCTAAATCTCAGCTGCTTGCACATGATCCATATCCCTCCATCCCCTGTGTATTCATGTATCTATGTCTTATACACTTCCATTGCTCCAACCACTATCCCTGGCAACCTGTCTCACTACTCTCTTGCATAAAAAAAACTTGATCTACTCAACCCCTAGATTTTCTACCCTCCACCTTAGACACACGTCCTCTGGTGCTTTTACCCTGGGGAAAGATTCTGACTGCCCACGTCATGAATGCCTCTCATAATTTTATAAACTTCTATTAGGTCTCCCCTCAGTCTCTGACGCACCAGAGAAGGCAACCCAAGTTTGATCAACCTCTCCCATAGCAATGTGATGTGACATGCTGCCTGGAAGGGTGATGAAGCACACTGAATGAAACTCTTTGAAGGAAATTGATGAAGAAAGGGAAAGTTTTCAGCCAGTGAGGAAAGAACAGGCAGAGTTCTTTTACAAAGAATGTGGATGAGTCAACATTTCCAGCCAACAACATTTCCTAGAACTGCAGGGCAGCACTCCACTACTGCCCCGACAGAAAGGACATGTTCCCTTTCTGTCCACCTTGATATCATGAATATTTTTCTGGTATGGCACGTCAATGGAGAGTGCAAAAGGCCTTTACTCCATTCCAAATGATCTCTCTCTGTGAAGGTATACTTACTTCTTGTACTATATATGGAATGTCTGCTGGTCTACTCGTAAAATAACTATCACTGCATTTTCAATACATGTGACAAAAAATTGAACTTGAATTTGAACTTGGTCAGAATGGACCAGTTGGGCTGAATGGTCTGTTCCCATACTGCATCGCTCTGCGACTTTATGACTCTATTCTCTGCACCACATCCAAAGTGAGTACAAGATGTCCTAAATAAGGAGACCAGAACATTAAATGCCACGTCAAGCTTGTCACAGCACACAACAGGCTCGTTCTCCTGACTTATCCATGCTGGCCAATTCTGGATTGGTGCCCTTTGCCGACATATGGCCCATATCCTTCTAAACCCTTTTTGTCCAAGAATCTGTCCCAATGTGTCTTGAACACTGAAATTGAGCCCGCTTCTAAAGCTTCCTCTGTCAGCTTGTTCTGGATACAGATTAGGCTCTGAGTGAAAAAGTTATGCCTCAGATCTCTATTAAACCTCTTCCCTCTCACCTTAAATCTATGCCCTATAGTTTTACAAAAATGACTACGAGAATTCACTTTATCTATGTCACTCATGGATTTCTAAACCTCGTTGAGGTCACCCTTCAGTCTCCAACATTCTACAGAATAAAAACCCAGCCTATCCAATCTCTCCCTATAACTCAAATATTTCAATTAACCACCACATTTCTATATTTTACTAAAGTCTAACCAAGTAAATTACAAACAATAGCAATGCTTCTCATTGGGCCTTCAATGAGATAAAAAGAGTTGACTAACTTAATAGAGTTGTATAAGATTATGAGAAACACCTTTTTCCTAGGGTAGCAATGGTCAATACCAGAGGACATCTGGTTAAGAAGAGAGGATAATGTTTTGGGGAGTGTGGTGAGTGTCTTGTAACTCTATAAACTGTAATGTCTGTTAGAGTTGTCCTGCTAGACAGGCTGTAGAAAAAGCCTCATGTTTCCAGTTATAACATGACAAAAAAACTTGAAAATTAAATGAACATTTCCACGTTTCCCACATTTTGGATATTCTTTACCTCATGGACTAATCCTCAACGGATTCTTGGACAATGTCCCTTTTGTTCAGCTCACACTGCTTTGAGGCAAAATTAAATCAGTTTTGCTGAAGATTCATTATTCTACCTGTTTCTCTCTCACAGAAGCTGCCTGGCCTGCTAAGTGTTTCATCATTTTCTGATTCCCAGCATGTACTTCTGCAAATATGACATTAAGTAAAGATGGGTGAATCTTGGTCAGGTCACAAAGTGGAGAAGATTGGGAAAAAAATTTTTGGAGTGGTGGTTCCTGGCAGCTGAAGGCATAGCTACTAAGAATAAAGAAATTAAACAGGGGAAAATGTGTGACGGCTGAGGAAGAGAATCCTTCCTGGGAGAAGGCAATGAGGGCTGAGAGGCAGTGAGACTTGTGCCTGGATGAGGCACTGCCATTCGTGGAACAGGTGCAAGCTGGGGCTTCCTCTAATTGGTACAGAGCCTGTGTTAGTCAGAGATGTTTCATGGAAAGAAATGGGTCAAATGTAGGCAAATAAATGAAGTCATGTGAGGTCAGACAACAAGCCTTGAATTTCACATTGCTCATTTCCCAATCCACATCAAGTCAAGTCAAGCCTATTAGCATCTGATTGTGCAAGTACAACCCAATCAAACAGTGTTCTCCGGTCCTTGGTGCAAAAACATGCAGACACACAACCAGACATAACACATATACAGATCAACAATACACATGCAGGACAAGCCTTCATTTATCCAAATAAATAAGTAAATAAATAAAGATTGTTTCATGTAAATAAGAGCTTTGGATGGATAGTGTGAGCCGTTCAGCTTTCTCATTGCCCTTGAGAAGAAGCTGTTCCTCAGCCTGGTGGTGCTGGCTCTGATCCTCCTATATCTCTTTCCTGATGGGAACAGCTGAAAGATGCTGTGTGTGAGGTAGAAGGCTTTTATGTACTCTCTTTAGACAACGATCCCAGTAAATCATCTCGATGGGGGTGGGAGACTCTGGTGATCCTCTCTGCTGCTCTTATGGATTGAATCCAATCCATATCAGTGGTATGGAGGTGGAGATAGTCATCAGCTTTAAGTTTTGAGGAGTAAGCATCTCCAGAGATGTCCTGGTCTACTCATGGCCATCTAATGGTCCAGAAAGTGCACCAGCACCTTTGCTTCCTCAGAAGTTTGAGGAACCTTGGTGTGTCACCTGCATCGGTTAACAACTCCTACAAATGTAGTACTAGAACCATCTTCTCAGGGTGCATCTCTGAATGGGATTGAAAACGGCTGCAAGAAACTGCAGAGGGTTATGAATGGGGCTCTCACCCCCATCAACTCCATCCACATTTACCATTCCCTTGGAAAGCAGCCAGCATATTAAAAGACTCATCCTGGCCTGGCCATACTCCCTCCTCTGGTCAGGATTCACAAGTGTGAGATCACGCACTGTCAGAATCAAGGACCGTTTCTTATCAGGCTCCTGAATGAACCTCACAATTGTTAAACTGCCTTCGCTCCATACCAGCAGACCTCTCTCTCTGCAACTCCACACTTCTGTACTCTGTTACTTGCTGAACTACGCATGGTTTGTCTAGCTGGATTGCTCACAAAAGAAACTTAGTCACTGCATCTTGGTACATGGGGCAAGAAGATTGATCCAGAGAAAGGTCAGAGGGATATGGGCTGAATGGGGCGGGGGGGGGGGGTTGGTTTGGTCACTGTGGACATGTTGAGCTGAAGAACTTGTTTCTATGCTGTAAAACTATGAGTTAATTTCATGCCTTTTTGGGCAAACTATTCCATGCAGTTTTTTTTTGCAACATATGACTTATATTTTATCCCTCAAAACAAATTGGAAATTTAATTAAAAATAATTTTGACCATGTAATTTTGTTTTGTAGATATCTGATTTGGGATTTTTTTTTGATGATACATGCAACTTTTTTGTATTTTTTTCCCTTCTTGAATCAATGAATCAGTAATCAAATGTCTTTGAGATACTCTGCTGGACAGATGCTGGGGACAGAACTGCATGGGGAGCCAGTTCTTGGTCGCGAGGGCACTCAAGTTCCAGGCAAAGCTGGCGAATGAAAATGAGACCATTCGGAGTGGAAAAAGGAAGAGTTTGCAAGTCAGAGGTGACATTTTCATTCCTTGGCAGCTTCTCGACATTCCTGGCAAGATGAGCATTTATTACCCACCCCCAAAGGCCTTAAGCTGGGTGGCTTGCTGTGGATAATTTCAAAGTTAAGAATCAAACATATATTGTTCAAGATATAGGGGAAGTATCCACCAGTTAGATTAGAACCAAATGCTTCCTGTAACAACCCAACAGTTAAATATCATATTTCAGATTTCCTGTCAGAGTGCATACATCACATACAATCCTGAGATTCTTTTACCTGCGGGGGAGGCAGAATTACCACTTATTGGCAATGCAAGAAAACCTGACTCAATGTACACAGGTAAACAAATAAAGAAATGCAAACAAACTGTTAGAGTGAGAGAAAAGAAAGTCCTTATTGAGTTTGCTGTTGAGCTGTCTTATGGCGGAGAACTAGCAGGTGCTCCTGAACCTGGTAGTGCAAGCCTTGCGGCACCTATTCCTCTTTCATAGGTATCACTGGTAATTATTCTAGAAATGCTTGCCCAACTAAATCT
Organism: Narcine bancroftii; assembly: GCF_036971445.1. NCBI lineage: Eukaryota > Metazoa > Chordata > Chondrichthyes > Torpediniformes > Narcinidae > Narcine > Narcine bancroftii. The sequence continues at coordinate 96,513,380 of NC_091478.1, forward strand.
AAATTCACTGGGTGCGTGGTAGGATCGTTACGATGAGAACATCGTGGGAAAAGCAAGTGAGGCGATGAAATGAGATGCAAGTTTATTGTCATATACATCAGTAAAATGTGCAATGTACACATGGACTGAAATTCAAACTTGCTTCAGCCACACAGGTGCATAAGTTGCGCCAACGACAATCATATACATTAAGTTACCACAATGTGCCAAGGCAGAAAAGGAGACACTAAATATCAAAGGATAGATAAATAAATATTCACATTTGCAGTTAAGTGCAAGAGAAAAAGTAACAGATCAGCAGTTCAGATAGATCTGTGCGTAGTGAAGGGAAATTCCTTCTTGGGCGTGGTTATTGAATTGAATTGCATCGAAAGAGGAAAGCTTTGTTTTGTTACCCAGGCAAGTCAACTTCTTCATCATACAGCGGGTAGTTGAAGAAACAAAACATAGTATTACAAAAGGGGACAAAGGAGGAGCCACGTGTGAGCCATGATCTTACACTAATGGTGTAGTCAAGAATCTAATAACAGAAACAAAGAAACTATCCTTGAATCTGGAGTTGTGTGATTCCAAATATGTATCTGTTTAAATTTAGAGGAACAGTACTGTACAGAACAGGCCCGTCCAGCCCACGAGCCTTCGGCATCCAAATACACCCATGTGACCCATTAACCTATCAAGCCCCTGTATGTCGTTGGAACGAGGAAGGAAACCGGAGATCCCAGAGGAAACCAATGCAGGTCACAGGAAGAGCTTTCAATCTCCTTGCAGACAGTGGCGGATTTGAGCCTGGGTCGCTGGTGCTGTAATACTGCCGAACTAACCATTATGCTAATTGTGCCACCCTCTCCTTGCCAGACACTGCCAGATTAAATGGACAAACTCCCTGCTGCACAAGGTGGAACAATCACCGGTTTCTTTGGTAACCCATCTCAGATCTGAGCATGCTCAAAATGATTATTGAATACAGGCTCTTCAGGCCAACTTCCAAGCTGACCATGCCGCCCATTGGAGCTCACCCCATTTGCCTATACTTGGCCCATATCCCTCTAACCCATTCCTATCCCTGCACCTGTCCAAATGTTATAATTGGCCCTTCCTCTGCCCGTTCGCTCCATATACCCACCACACTAAAGGCAGGTGTCCTTTTGCACAAGCTAAACATGTATTCTTTAGAGCTGAGAAAGGGTCTTGACAGGCTGGATGTGAAGAAGATATTTCCTCTTCTGGGAGCACATGGAACTGGGGGTGGAAACTGTTTAAAAGTGAATGGTGTCTGACTGAAGACAGTGAAGCAAAGAATAGGACAGCATAGAAGCAGGCTCTTTGGCCCATCTAGTCTATGGTGAGGCATTTTTAATTTTCTCAAAGGAACTCGACAATGAAAGCAGAGTCCTCAAATACTTTTAATGGCAAGGGAGGTAGATTTACAATAAGAAAAAGTTTATGGGCAATTTAAGAAAGTGAAATTGAAGTTAAAATACTGTCATCAGCCTCCCCTCCTCTCCAAACTGCCCCACCACTCCCAGATTCTACCTGCCCTCATTATACCAGTATCATCACCCGATTTCAGCCTTTTCCCAATTACACTCTGTAAGATTCATCTTATTCCACCCAACTCCTCTGTTTTACTTGCTTCTCTCTCCCTTTGACTGGCACCTGCCAATAAACGGCTTTTGTCCATCACCCTTTACCCCTTCCTGTTTCACCAATTTCCACCCTCCCCCCCCCCACTGTCCTACCCCTCCCACTCTGGCCTCACTATATTGGTCATCTCCCCTCTGCACCCTCAGAGTTGGTGAAGGATTTGCATTCAAAACCAACCATTCTCTTTCTCCCATTGATGTTGCTTGACCTGCTGAGTTCCTCCTCCAGCAGGTAGTGCTTTGCTTTGAGACTCCATTTGCTTTTCCACTTCTTAGCCAATGCCTGAAATGAAACCCAGCAAAATTGTCCCATAATGCGAGCTGTTCAAAGTGAATGTTCCCCTCATCAAACTCCTGGGTGGAATCCTGAAGCGGGGACAGAAATTTCATCCCTGTCAGTGAACCCATCACCAACGAATTAATCTTTAACAGTTGGGAGGTTCGTCAGTATTTGTGTTTCCATTTGAACCTTATTGTGAAATTCCGATTTAGACAATAAAGCTTTTTGAAGTGGTTTAGTTTGGTCTGTCAAGCAAGACAAGCCCCATAAAACAATCCCACAACCCCAGCACCTCTGTGACTAGCCTTTGTGTTATAGCTGGTCTCTCCTTGATCAACAATCCTTTTAAAAAAAACAAATCCCCTGCCTTCAATCTGTTAAACTGTCACTGTTTAACAGACTCACAGTTACTTAAATTACCTTGAATAATTCAGGCACATTAAGTTTCGGGTATTTATTGTTCCTCATTCATTGTGAAATTGATTTATATTCAGGAGGAAGCAACATGTAAATCACATGTCTTGCAGTGTGTGAAGCACAAGGAGTCTTCGGATGGAAAATAGAGTGTCTGAGATTTCAAAAAGGTTTTCTATTTGACTACCATTTGGAAGACCAGGACAGGCCAGGAGATTTCAGTGGTAATAGAAAAAGGTGCAGGAGGAGGCTATTTGGCCCTTCAAGCCTCTTCCACTCTTCAAAATAATCATGGCTGATCATCTTGATTCAGCATCTCAATTGTGTCCACTTTCAAAAAAGATAAACCCTCCTGGATAGGAATGTACAACGAGTGAGATTGTTGCTGTAGTCACACATGTACGTAAGATACATCATCTACAATGCTATGAATTAAATGATCAGAAAACTAAAACTGTGGTCATAAATATAAAAGGATAGATAAATAATAAATAGAAAAGTATGGGTAAAAAAGGAAGGCAGGCAGCATGCTCAGTGTAGCAGGTCAGCACAGCCTATTACAGGGCTTGAATCTGCTGCTGTCTGTAGGTTTCCCCGTGTCTGCGTGGGTTTCCTTCGGGTGCACTAGTTGCCTCCCATGTTCCAAAGACGTAGGTCAGTAGTTTAATTGACCACATGGGTGTATTTGGGCAACATGAGTTCATGGGCTGGAAGGGTCTGTTACTAGGTTAATGGTCACATACGTGTATTGGGCAGACTGTGCTGTATCTCTAAATTTAAACCAAATATTCACGGTTAGTGCAATTAAAAAAAAATTCATTTCAAAACTGCATCAGATCTTCTTGAATCTGGAGGTGCCTCATTGCTCCAGTGACCCTGCTTCAGTCCTGACCCCTGATGCTCCCCTCTGATCCCATCAGATTCCCCTGTAAGGTCTCTGGTCAAAGATGAGTGGATTGGGAAACAAGTTTTGTGGGTTCAAAGAGCAATGAGTCTGGACACAGGCTGAACACAGGAATGATTGTTGTTAAAACACATGTAAGGGGATCGCAACAGGGAAAACGCACGCTAGTACTCTCAATCACATGACACAGTATAATCAGTCACATTGGTCTTAACAATACTGATACTAGCAACTGCTTGCACTCATACAAGCACAGTACCACCCAGTCACATTGGACTTTTAATTAAAATCCCCGGAGTCGTAAGGGAGTGCTGCGTTTCCAACGGCATCACATGACCTCCCCCCCCACCAGTCACATTGGACTTAACTCTACCAAGACAAACAACTGCATACTGTTATGTCACAACCAGCAGCAAATGAAATTCACCGAGGCATTGTTATTTTTTATTTTAAACTACTAATAATATAACACATTAGTCAAATCAAACCCAACTATGTGTCAATGAATGTGTGTGAGTGAGAGTGTGTGTGTGTGTATGTGTTTGTGTGTGTGTGTGTGTGAGTGTGTGTGTGTGAGTGTGTGTGTGTGTGTGTGTGTGTGTGTGTGTGTGTGTGTGTGTGTGTGTGTGTATGTGTGTGTGGAGTGGTGGGGGGGGGAGGGGGAATACCCAAACCATTATAGTTTAGGCACAATTCTGGAAAGCTATTCCAAAGTTTTAAACTGATGCACAGAAGTAATCACAAAGGAGATAGGAGAGAATCAGTGACTGCCAAAAAACTCACAAATCCTCATCAAGTTTCTTCCAGAGAAATCTCCTTTCATATGAACAGTTGTCACCACTCCCCTTTTCCTTGCAAGCGTGACTTTCATGATGTGACCTTTCCTTTCATGGTGGGGATTCAACAATTCCCCTGACAGGGAGTATCAGCCTAATTGTCCATGATCGCACGGAGTCATTCCTGTTCAGTGTTCGATGAGATGGGTGCTGGTCATAAAAGTGCTGTTTCTTCAGTGTTCCACACACATGACTCTCTCTCCATCTGTGATCCTGGAAAAAGCACCCAATGTCCTTTCTCCTCCATAAAGTAGCCAATTTGGGTACAGCCTATACTGGCTGTTGCCACCCAGTCTTTCCAAAGATGTGAATGGTTGCAGCCTGTACTAGCCCTTAAAGTGAAACACACTAAATGAAACGAGAGCTCGTAATAATACAGGCTTATAACAACCAAGGACTTCAGTACGCTACCCATTGTTCCTTGTATGGCTTCAATGCTATCTACAACAGCTCCGATCCCTATGTAGTGAACACCTTACCAATGACTTCTCCAGCGCTGTCCACATTTCGCAGCTTGGAGCAAAGTTCATCTCAGGGTTGAGGTGCAAAAGAGAAAGAGCTACTCCACATGGTGGACTTTATAGATGGAGGGTCTAGCCCAAGTAATCACTGGGTGATTGAAGGGGCCAATGGTCAGGTGTGCACCAATAGGTGGGCAGAGTCCAACCAAATAGGTGATGCAACTTCCGACTAGGTTTCTGACGGAGAGGTCACATGACCCTCTATAATCCATACTACAGTTGGCCACTGTAACTTTCTGGGGTGCAGGTGAGTGGTGGTTCCAAAAGGAGTTTATTAGTAATGTGGATGAATGAATAAATGAAGAGTTTATTGTCATATACATAAGTACAATGCACAGATAGATTGAAAGTTCTCCTTACTGCAGATTTCTGGGTACATAAAACATAAAAGCAAAAATAACAAGAAAGAAGAAAAAAAAATAATTTTAATATGTTGGCTGTTGTTCCAAAAATGGTCTAAGCCAGTCATGCAGATAGATCTTTGGTGGTCTTAAGCTCATGTTATGATGAGGAGGGAAGTGCGCAGGATTTAAGAGCCTGATAGCAGTTAGAAAGAAACTGTTCTTGAATCCAATTAGAGGTGTAGAGAATAATGCACAGGAAAAACTAATGGGGAATGTAATTGCTCAGTCTCGATGGGCAGAAGTGGCCTCGATCTACCTCAGGAACATGAATGGTTTATCTGGTCATTTTCCTCCCAACTATTTCAGCAGGCAGGCGTTTTTCCACTGAGGTTGGATGAGACAAGAACTAGAAGGGATGGGTCAAATGTGAAAGGTGAAATGTTTAAGGGGAATATTTGGGGAACCACGGTTGACGCCGGGGGGGGGTGCATTGATGGGCACGCCCCCCTTGCGAGGTGCTGTACCCCCATACGCTTGTGGCCATTGCTTGCCATCAGACCCACCCCCACTCGCATCACTAGCATGTGTCAAATGACACTAGAGTGCAGCTTGACACATGGTAGTGACTCTCCATGCAATAAAATTTAAGTCCGCTTGGCAGGTAGGCCACCACCATCTCCCCCCCCCCCCCCACCACCAATGACCGAGACTATGACTGTCGGACTGTGCCCCACTCAGTCATCCTAATGCCCTCCTCTAACACTCGTCCTGGCACTGACCTTGGGGGGGGCGGGGCAGCATCTTCACTCTGAAGGTGGTGACAATGTGGAATGAGTGTGGGTGGATTTCAACATTTAAGAGAAGATTGGATTGGTACATGGATGGGAGAGGTGTGGAGGGCTATGGTTTGATGGGACTAGATGGGCCAAATGGCCTGCTTCTGTGCTGTAGCGTTCTATGGTTCAACTGTATATATTCTCAATAGTGAACATGGTTGCAAAATACCCATGTAATTCATTAACCATTTCTTTGTTTTTCATTAATATCCCTGCCAACAGGACTGACACTCATTGCGCTAGGTTTTTAAAGTATCGACAGAAACTCCCAAGTGTACCTTGACCAAGCAGTTCTGTACTTTTTACATCCTGAATTACCCTGATTGTTGGATTGGATGAAAGTGCAATGAAATGGGAATGATTCCACTCTGCAACCTTCTGCTGATGAGCTCGATACAACATTCTATGTGCGGAAGGAACGAGATGTCAGAAATGTGATGGCTGTTGTTCTAGTTAAATTGCCGTGAGTGACATTGAAAGAGGCGTGCACTAAATCAACACTGGACATAACAAGTGTTCCTCATTGTGATGTTCTGAAAGGGATCAAACAGCTTGCTGACACGTCCTTGCCCAAGTTTCGCTGTGAAGCGTGGCTCATTGTGGAGTAGTAGCGGCGATATGTCAATGTCTGCGGAGCACCATCCCAGCAGGAACTTCATCCATTCAGTGATGAATCAGGAGGAAAGATTAATTAAAGCAGAATAATAATGTGCCAATTAATGCTGATTATTTCAGATCAGTGAATTCTAACCTTAGTTCAGTTTTGGGTGTCCTGATCCCTGTCAGATTAAACTGTAGACAAAGCTGAAGGTGTCAGAGAGAGGATGGAAGAAGCATCATGGGCTCATTAGTTTGATGGCACCAACAGAAAGCAGTCTTTATCTTGTCTCTGATACTCACCTGCTAGATGGCAGGAATTTTACCCTGTAACTCTCACAAGGATTTGAGCAGTAAATGTAAAGGAACAGACTCAGCAGGTCAGGCTGCACCCATGGGTACCAAAAATATACTTTATTTACAATAAATTATTTGTAATACAAGAAAACAGTTCAATATTTCTTACATTCAAAGTGTCACTCATAGCGATACATTCTCATCAACGTACATTTTATATTGATCTCTCACTGCTACAACCACTCGTTGCTCCTACCTGTTGTCATTGGACCTACCTTGTCTCGAAAATAACAGGAAAAGTATATAGGGGGTGGTGAACAAGCTGGGGAAGGCGCCAAATGGTGATAGAATAACAATCGTAAGTTTATTGTCATATACAATGTCCAGGTGAATGATAGAATCCATGGGGTGTTGATGGGAATCTGGGGAGAATACAGTAGAGTGCAACAACAGTCTGCAGATGCTGGGATTATAGTAAAAATACAGAAATACTGGAGGAACTCAGCGTGGGATCAATGTCACATGGATAATGATGGTGAGATTATTGTCGTATACCTTGTACAATGTACATAGGCACCAAAATTATTATTCCTGCAGCCAAGCAGGTACGTGGTAAAATAAATCAAATGCAATAGTGTACTTAATTGAATTCACAAGATAATAAATACCAAAGGCAGATAATAAATATTCAGAATTATCCTCTGGCAATAATAATAAGTGAATTGCAAATGAGAATTTATTGTCACACACTTTTTGATTCCATAATCACACCCGCTAAGGATTTTCAGATCTTCGTGCACACTTGCCTGGTGAATCTCCTTTGGACTGCCTCCAATGTTACTCTTTCTTTTTTTCAGTAAGGGGTCCAGACCAGATCATAGGACCTGTATTCCAGCTGTGGCCTCACCAACACCATGCTCAATTGTAACAAAACGTCCCTACATCCAAACTCCACCCCCTTTGCACTGAAGGGTAAAATGCCTCTCGTATTCTTCACCAGTGCTCGACGTTTTGCTACTGACCCGGACAGACTGGTGACCACTGGGAGATCCCCACTATTGGCTCTGCTCGGCTCTGTGCTCTGCAATATCAGAGATATGAAGGATACATGACTATTAGTTTGTACTCCTTCTCTCCAGCCATTTAACTCAGGAACATGCCTCCTCTTTGCTCATATCTTGAAGCAGGTACAGGCAGGAAATGTCGGTTGTTTATCTTTACTTTCTATGGTCAACTGTGAGACCTTCCTGTTGGACTTCGGTGACTCATGGCCTGGAACACCGGACTTCACTCAGTGGGGAAATGCTTCACAGGTCCTGTTTGTACTATGGAGCTCATATAACCACAGGGTGTCCTATTTATTTCACAGCCAAAGTCTGTGGAGTAGGTGTTGCTATCAAGGAAACGAGGCAGATAATGACCAGACAACTGTTTTTCGTGCTCATTTTGACGGGGATATTTTGGATGGAGCAGTGGGGTTGGGAGGGGGGGGGGATGGGTGGACAGGGAACAGCCTCCTCACTTCTGCCATTATTCTCATTGACCTTAGAGGATTCAGGATCTCATGCAAAAGACTGCACCTCTCACAGCGCAGCACTCGCTCATCAATGGGGACACAATCATTAGGCCGCAGAAAGATGTTGTCAAGCTGGAAAGGGTGCAGGGAAGATTTACAGGGTTGCTGCCAGCACTCAGAGGCCTGAGCCATAGGGAGAGGATGAGCAGGCTGGGAGTTTATTCCCTGAAGTGTAGGAGAATGAGGGATGAACTCATAGAGGTGTACAAAATCACGAGGGGAATAGATCAGGTGAACGCTGACAGTCTTTTGCCCAGAGTCAGGGAATCGCCAACCAGAGGACAATGGTTTAAGGTGAGCGGGGGAGATTGAATAGGAACCTGAGGGGTAACTTTTTACATAGAGGGTAGTGGGTGTATATAACGGGCTGCCGGAGGAGATGGTTGAGGGAGGCAATATTGCAACGCTTAAGAAAAATTTGGATGGATACATGGGGTAAGATGAGTTTAGAGGGATATAATTAAATGCAGGCTGGAGGGACTAGCATGGGTAAGGCATTTTGGATGATGTGGGCAGATGGGCTGAAGGGCCTGTTTCCATGCTGAGTGACTTTGAGACTCATATCATATCTAAAGTCCACACTGAAGAGCTTTGGATGGTAAAGCAACAGCTTCCAGAATCATGGAGCATCTAACATTACAGCACAGTACAGCCCTTTCAGTGCATGATGGTGTGGCAATCCATGGAAACCTATCCCACAATCTAACCTTTCCCTACCTCACACCCATAACCCTTTATTTTTCTTTCATTTGAGTGCCTATCTCAGACTTTTGAATGTCCCTGATATACCAGTCTCGTCCACCATCCCCAAATCATAGAAAGAGAGAGAGAGAGAGAGAGAGAGAGCAATTCTTATTCTCATCAACTTGCCCCAAATCCTCCCGCTCACCCAAATGCGAAGGGCAATTGACAGCATCCTATTCACCTTCCAACCCGCACATCTTTGGGAAAAAACTGGAGCACTTGGGGGAAACCAGCGAGGTCATGGATAGAGCACGCAGGGGGTCAGAATCAAATCCAGATCACTGAAGCTGTGAGGCAGAGGGTCTATCCACTGCTTCTGTCTATCAATGCTTGAACAGCTGCAGGACAGAATGAATGCAAAGTGGCCCAGTCTGTGGAGAGGATCAGGCTGTGCAGGAAATCTAAAATCCACACTGGCACCACTGCAGGAGATAACCGGTCCTTTCAAGCTCCCTTTCACTGGAGCTTTCAATAGCAAAGCTTGTTTCTACTTCGACATCAGAACAAAAAAGGTAGAGCAGGAGCTGGCCATCTGGCACGTCGGGCCTGCTCCACTATTCAATAAAGTCACGGACAATCTTGCCAAGAACTCAGAGGTGCACTTACCTGTCTTTTCTCCAGATCCCTTAATTTCCCCGATGATGCAAAAATGCTTGAGTAAAACAATAAAGCAGCAGGGTGTAAATTTAACCTTGTGTGTTCAGATCCATGACTCCCTCAATATTTCTGTTAACCCTGCATGCAAACAAACAAATTAGCACTTTAATGAAGGAGGTGAGTTTTTGTGGCAACCTAAGGTTTTAGAGCATCATTGTTAATGATTTGTGCTTCTTCCACCCCCCTCCTCCCTACCTTATCAATTCCATTTTGAATTGTATTTAAACCCCACAGTTTTTAGGTGGGATTTGGAATCAAATCTTTGTGTAGTCAGGAAGGAGATTCATGAGTGTGAGATCACACATGGCCAGATTTAATAACAGGTTCTTTCCTGCCATTGTCAGGCTCCTGAATGAACCTCAAAATTGTAAAGTTAGCTTGAAGTGAAACACGAAAGTCTGCAGATGCGGTGATTGTAGTAAAAGCACAGAGATGCTGGAAGAACTCGGCCGCTCTCGCAGAGTCCATTGGAGGTAAAGATGTTTTCGGGCCTGAGGGTTTCTTCAAGGTATGAGCAAAAAGCAGGCAGGCATCTGAATTAAACGGTTGAGGAGAAGGGAAGGATGGGCAGGGGGAGGATCACAGACCAACAGACAAAAGATGTTAATTGGATATGGATGGGACACAGGAGAAAGGAAAAGTGAGAATTGATTGGGGGAACGGGAGGCTGTTTGTGGCTCTGTGAAAGGAGACAGAGGGATAAAGGGAGAAAGAGAGACAGACAGACAGACTGAGTAAGAGGAAAGGATACAGGGAAAAATGGTGGTGGGGGGGGGCATGAACAGAAATGGAGAGGTTGATGTTAATGGCTTTCGATTGGAGGGTGCCCAGACAGAATATGAGGTGCTGTTCCTCCAATTTGTGGGTGGTCTCAGTTTGGCAATGCAGGAGACCATGGACAGATATGTCAGCAAGGGAATGGGCAGGGAATTGAAATGGGTCAAGTCAAGTTTATTATCATCTGATTGTACAAGTACAACCAGATGAAACAGGATTCTCCAGTCCTCAGTATAAAACATGCAGACATACGACCAGACGTAACACACATACAGACAAATAATACATATCCAGGACAAATATAATATCTATATAAATAAATAAACATTGTTTTGTACAAATGAGAGTCTTGGATGGTTAGTGTGAGCAGTTCCTTTGGTCATTCAGCATTCTCATGGCCTATGGGAAGATGCTGTTGCCTGATACTTCAGTATCTCTTCCCCAGTGGGAGCAGCTGAAAGATGCTGTGTGCAGGGTGGAAGGGGTCCTCAATGATTTTGCATGCCCTCTTCATACAACAATCCCAGTAGATCACGTTGATGGAGGGGAGAGAAACTCCAGTGATCCTTTCTGCCACTCTTATGGTCCTGGGATTGACCTCCAATCCATTTCTCTGCAGCAACCATACCACACTGTTTTGTAGCCAGCCAGGACGCTTTTGATAGAGCTCCTATAGAAGGTTGAAATAATGGTGGCCTTGCCCACTTTAGTCTTCTCAGGAAGGGCAGTCACTGTTGCGCCTTCCTGACAAGTGAAGAGATGTTGAGTGTCTACGATAGATCGCTACTTAAGTGAACTCCAAGGAACTTGGTACTGTCCACTTGTCCTCTAGTACAGTTGTTGATGTGTAGTGGAGGGTGGTCATTCCTGGTCCTCCTGAAGTCCACAATCATCTCCTTCATCTTGTCCTTGTTGAGACTCAGGTTGCTATCCTTGCACCATTTCACGAGATTTTCCACTTCTTCTCTGTAGTGAAACTCATCGTTGTTGCTGATGAGGGTGGCGACTGTTGTGTCATTTGCAAACTTGATGACGCTTTTGGAGATGGATCTGGCGATGCAGTCGTGGGTCAGTAACGTACACAGCCCTGAGGTGCGTCAGTGCTCAGCGTGACAGTGCTCGACATTTTGCTACTGACCCGGACAGACTGGCGACCACTGGGAGATCCCCACTATTGGCTCTGCTCGGCTCTGTGCTCTGCAATATCAGAGATATGAAGGATGCATGACTATTGGTTTGTACTCCTTCTCTCCAGGCATTTAACTCAGGGACATGCCTGCTCTTTGCTCATATCTTGAAGCAGGTACAGGCCGGAAATGTCAGTTGTTTATCTTTACTTCCTATGGTCAATTGTGAGGCCTGCTGTAGTCTTCCAGCTTTTCTGTTTTTTTTTACTTATAAAATTAGTTTGCCTTTGCTCTGTACCAACTGATCTCTCTCTTTCTCTTCTTTTTCCCTCTCTATACTGTTGCACTTTTTCCCTCTGTCTCTCTTGCTATGTATGAGATGTTCACTGGTTCACTGGCAAAACAATCTTGATCCATGTGACGTTATGCTTGAACTTGAACTTGCACAAAAACTTGATTATTAGCTCAGCTACTGTTCCACAACTGCTCACAATCCTCTGCGATATACTTAACATGTGAGCATACTTTTAGTCAAGGAGGTATACCAGTTAATGATAGAAATATGGCTAACTTTAAACTTGTGAGGTGTGATTTGCCTAACAGTGCCAGCTGACTGCTTGTTAATGTATGCAAATTTATGCACAAACTATTTAAACAGTGAGGTGTGATGAAAGGAGACTTGATGGAATATATATCGACCTAGGAAAGAACTAGGATGGGAGTGGAATCAAGCACAAGTACAAAGCAATTTGGGAGTGGAAAAAATAAATGGAATTCAGCTCCTTGCAGGGAGGAGAAAAAACACCATTTCTAGTCCAAGGCACACACAGAACGCGAGATGAGATGCTAAAGCCGGCATAATGCAGCTGTGGCCTATTGTGGGAGATGAGAAGTCTGGTGTGACAGGGTATTGTGGCAAAATATCTAATTTACTGGACAACAAGCCAGTGTTTGTTTGGAAATATGGTTAAAACCTCACCCCAATAGCTGGATCATTTAAATTTGAGTGATTTAGTAAATGTTAGAATTCAACCTTGTCTCAATAACCGTGTCCATGAAACTAGTGGATCGCTGCCTCGCAATGCCAAAGACCTGGATTTGATCCTGACCTCTGGTGCCGCCTGCGTGGAGTTTGCACACTCTCTCTGTAACTGTGAGGGCTTCCATTGGTGCCCCAGTTTTCTCTATATCTTGGAGATGTGCTGGCAGCTTAAATTACTGCTGGTGTTAGTAGGTGGAAGGTAATTGTACCAGCAATCTTCCCTCTCCAGATTTGTTCTGATTAAAATAAAGTGTTTTGACCCGAAAGGTCGACTTGTCCATTTCCCTCCAAGGATGCTGCCTGGTGCAGAGTTCCTCCAGCATGATATTTATTGCTTTTTTTTTTGTTTTGTAGAAGATCCTCTATTATTGCAAACACAATACAGTAAAATCCAACCAGCAACCTCAAGCTAACGGCAAAAAGAACCATGGAACATAAAAAAATATGTAAGTTTAAAATTGGTGCCCCTTAGTTGCTAATTCACGGAACATGTAATCTCAAGCAACCAGCAAATTCACTTATCCAGCATCTACCAATCGCTATTGGTGCTGGATACTGGGGGCTTTTATTGTATATACTTAACGGGACAAATAATTTCCAGGACCATGGATAAAGAGCAGGGAGAATGGGATGAATTTAATTTCTCCTTCAACGGGCTGGCAGAGTCTAAGCAGCCTCTTCCTGTGTCTTTGTGGTGCGATGATCCCATGTCTGACTTCTGTCAGGCCACTTTGGATTGCATTGGTATTCTGCTCCCAACAATTGGTTTGAATTTATGCTGTTCATTAATGCACTGAGCAACACTGGGATTTTGAGCTCAGCTTTGATCATTAGAAAAAGAAGAATTTGCTTCCCACAGGTAGCTCCGTCAATGGCCTGGGGTTAGTCTTGCATTGATACCGGGACAAGTTAATGCCATATGTGAAAGAGTCACACAGCTCATACCCAATGTGCACTGCAGTTAGCTGTTAATGATGTTTTTGCTCAGGGATATGAAGAATACACATATTAATTCTGAGCCTGTACGGAAAGCTACCTAAACTGGTGTGCTTCCATTTATTCAACTGTATGAGTGAAGCCCAGTAATTTAACAGATCCCTGTGATCCTCAAATAAGGAACGGCATCGATCATGCCATTAGTCCAGCTTTACCTTCTATTTTTTATTTCAAAAATGAATTTTATTCATAAGAAAAAAAACACAGAAGATCAAAGAGTTCGACAGCAGGGAAACAGTCCCTTAAGCCTAATGAGCCTGCATGAACGAACTAGTCCCATTATGTCTGTTTTTGGTCCATATCCCAGGAACCTTTCTTCTCCGTGTATCTGTCCTAATGTGTTTTAAATGTTACAATAGTCCCCACCTCTATCACTTCCTTTGGCAGCGCATTCCATACCCCCATTATGCTCTGTGTGAATGAAGTGCCCTTCAGGTCCCTTTTAAATTTCCCTGTCAGCTTTAATCTATGCCCTCCAGTTTTAAATTTCACTGTTTGGGATGAAGACAAAAACTATTTACCTTTTCTATGCTCCTGGTGATTTTATAAACCTTTTTAAGGTTCCTTCCTGAGCCTCCGATGCTCCAGGAAGAAAAATCCCAGCCTGTCTCACTTATAATTCAAGCCTTCCAGTCCTGTTAAACATTCTTCTAAGTCCTTCCTGCACCCTTTCCAGCGTAATGATATATTTCCGATAGTTGAAGGATCAAAACTGCTCAGAACATTCCAAGTGCAAGCTCACCAACGTTCAGCTGCATTGTGACTTCCCTGTTACCCTGACCTATGAAGGCAAGAATGCCCAATGCTTCACCACCCTGTCTACTTATGTCATCACTTTCATGGAACTGTTTCCCCAGTGTGCTCTGGTTTCTTCCCAGATTCTAATGACGTGGAGGTTGGCAGGTTAATTAGCAGTGTAAATCGCCCCAGGCATGTGCATGAAGAGCAGAATTTGGGAAGAATTGAAAGGAAGGATGGGAAAAAAATTGGGATCAATGTCAGATTAGTGTAAATGGGTGGGGCACAAGATTCTGTGCCATATACTGTTTTGTCAGTGACCAAATCTCCCTCAGAAGTCAGAGCTCCAGTCACAGTCTAAAGTTGTTATCCGCATCACAACTAATTCTCCAGCAATGCTCTTGTGAATCTCTCCAGCACTGTCCTATCTTTCCTGCGCCCAAATGTGACTTAGCTCATATTCTTGTGTTCTGTATCTGTCAATGAAGTCAAATCACAGAGCATAGTACTTGGCAGCTCAGTACATGTCTTTCAGCCCATTATGTTGTGCTGACCTATGTAAACCTACTCCACAACAATCTAACTCTTCCTCCCTCACACCCATAACCCTTCACTTTTCTTGCATTCATGTGCCTACCTAAGCGTCCCCATTGTACCAGCCTCCACTACCACACCCAGCAATTAATTCCAGTGTTCTCTGTGTAGAAAACTTACCTCTGACAAAAACTTTCCCGTACAACTTTTCTACAATCACTTTAAACTGATGTCCTTGGGTATTTGCTATTGTCAATCTAAAAAATGGTAGTGGTTGTCCATTCTATCTATGCTCTTCATAATCTTATTTTCCTCTCTTGCCACCTCTCATCCTTCAGTTCTCCAAAGGGAAAAATCCTTGCTCTGTTAACCTTGATTCATAAGATGTGTTCTCCAATCCAGTTAAAATTCTTGTAAATCTCTGAACCTTCTCTAAAGCATCTACATCCTTCCTGTAATAAAGTGACCAGAACTAAGTGCAATACCCACAGATAAACAGAATGTTTGCAGGACAAGTACTTCATCTATACAAATAAATTAAAAAATATTGTTTTGTACATACGAGAGTCTCAGATGGTTAGTGTGAGCAGTTCCATTACTCAGCATTCTCACTGCCTGTGGGAAGAAGCTGTTCCTCAGCCTGATGGCACTGGCTCTAATACTTCTGTGTCTTTTCCCTGATGGGAGCAGCTGAAAGATGTTGGATGCAGGGTGGAAGGGGTCCTCAACGATTTTGTGCATCCACTTCAGACAATGATCCCAGTAGATCAGGTTGATGGGGGGGGGGGGATGGGGGAAGGGGGGGAGGGAGACTCCAGTGATCCTCTCTGTCACTCTTACGGTCCTGTGGATTGATCCCCGATCCATTTCTCTGCAGAAATTGTACCACACTGTGCTGCAGCCAGCCAGAATGCTCTCGATAGAAAGGTGGCCAGATGCCTTACCTGATTCAGTCTTCCTGAGAAAATTGAAGTGGACAAGGCTACTGCCACCACCATGATGCCAACGTGACATCCAGTCAGTGGAGGTTCGAAGATGGGAGGTTTACAATAGTTCAAGATGGGAGGGATGGCGGGGGGTGGGGGGGGGTGGTATGTAGGTGGGAATAGTGAAAAGCTAGCAATGTAGGGGTAGGTGGATGGGCTGGAATACTGTAGTGATGGCTGTTTCTGATGGGATTAGAATTGGGGCTTGGGTTGGAGTAGGGGTTGATTTTTTGCAGATGCTGGTGAGGAGGTGGTCATTGGAGTGGGAAGAAGTTTGCTGGTGGACGGAATAATGGGTGAAAAGTAGCGGGGCTCATGGCTGCAGAGACCTGGGTTCAATCCTTATCCAGAGTTGTGTATGTGGCCACATAACGACTGAGACTACACCAGGAAACATCATCATGAGGGTCGACAATGTGACATCCATCAATGTTGCCAACTCTCCAGAGATTCTCCTGGAAATTTCCATTATTAAACACGAACATTGTAAGCCACACACCGGAGGCAGCTAATGGAACATTTATTTTAATGTTCTTGTACAGATTTTGGTTATTATTTATAAACTTATCAGAGATGGTGATAAATAGTTGTTAGGCTGAGAGTCAAAATCATTCAACAGGGCACAAAAACATAGAAAATGGCCCTTGAGCCCATCAAGCCTGCTCCACCCCAAGCCCAAGGCCATGAGCTTTGACCTCAGCTCTATTCTCTGGACACCCAGATCTGCCAAGTTCAGCTGCAACAATCTAATTCGCTGACGCCACCATTGTTGCTGGTGGAAATAACTTGAAATGACGAGTCAGAAGACAGGATCGAGATCAGGAATCTCGTTGGGTGGTGCCAGAACAACAATTTTGCTCAACCTCGTCAAGTCCAAGGAGCTTATTGTTGATTTGAGGAAGGGGAGATTGAGGGAACCACACACCCATCTGCATCAATGGGATGGAGGTGGAGAGAGTCAGAATCTTCAAGGTCCTGGGAGTCAATATTTCAGAAGATCTTTCCTGGAGCAAGCATATCGAGGTACACCCATGCCTCTACTTCCTAAGGAGTCTGATGAGGTTTAGCTGTTGTCTATACTCAATCAAACTTCTACAGGTGTAATGTGGAAACTTTTGTTGCATCAAGCCTGGTTTGGTAATTCAAGTGCCCAGGAATGCAGAAGGATGCATCATGTGCTCTGACCTCAACATAAAGGGCATCCATCACCCAGCCAAAACCTTTTCTCACTGCTACCTTTGAACAGAAGCTAAGAAGCCTGATATCCAGCCCTTCTAGGTTCAAGAACAGTCTCTTTCCAACAGCTGTCAGGCTCTTGAACCACCCTTGATGCACGAATCAAGGACTGCCCTGACAGCACAAAAGGGCCGTCTGCTCTATTGTAAAGTCACTTACTTTTGCACTGGGATAATTGTAAATATTTATTATTTACTGACTGTATTTTAATGCGATTAATTTACTAATTATAGTTTTCCTTACAAGTACCTGTTCAGCTGCAACAAGTAATTATTTTGGTGCATATGTCCATTGTACAATGAGTCTGATAACAAACTTCCTCATTGTTATAATTTCAGACAATCGTGGCTACTTTATATCAGTTATTGAAGATGGCCCAGTGGGGCAGCAATTAGGAATCTGATGAAGTTTTCAGCCAGAAACATGGGCGTATGGGGGGGGGGGCAGAGTGGTTGATTTGCCCAAAGTTTTACATGGGGCCCACACTGTGCCCAGACCACCTCACATCTCATTTCTGGACCCTCTGTGAAGTGGCTGCTTCCACAGGCACAGGGTACAGGAGAGCCATCCCTGACCGCTCTGACCCCATTCCATCTGAGGCTGAGACTCACATCCATCCCCAGGCCCGGGCCACTTCATCGTCTACAGGAAGGCCTGTTGCTGTGGGAATGACACTAGGTGATGCTGCACAAACCCTCTGATGTCATCACTCAGAGATGCAGGAAGTTCACAGCAAGTCATTCCATGTCAGCAGCGGACCTGTGCCTGGGCTGCGACCGTCCTGTCACGTGACGGCCAGCCCCAGCATATGCGCGCTGACGTCACAGGGCCTGAACCCTGATGCTAAGTGTGTTCCTCCAACAATGAGCTGGCTCCAAGAGGAGGTAGTGGCCCATGTTCGGACCCTGGTTTGGAGGTGAGATGCGCGGTGCCCTGGGCGTGAAGGTGCCCAGGGCTGGAACGTGGTGGAGCGGGGCCGCCGATATTGTTAATTTGTTTATCTTTTTGCTTTCTTTGTCTGATTTTTTTTCTTCTTGCTTTGCTTGAATTTTCACCACTGTTTTGGGAAGGTCGTTTCCCCCCCCCCCCCCCCCACTATTTCCCCCAGGTCGTAGGTCAATGGCCAGAAACGTAGACTATTGCCTTCCATGGATGTTTCCTGACCCACTGAGTTCCTCCAGAATTTCGGTGCATCTGTATTTATGTATATGACAATAAACTCCCATACTCTCATACTCATTCATACTCAAGGTACCCTTGCTCCTTGCCTTGAAGGTTAAATGCCAACAACCTTTTATCTTCTTGCTAGCTTGTACAGCTGGATGCATGCATGCTTTCAAAGACAGAGGTATGGAGACACCCAGGGCTCTGTGTAAACCACCTCCAGGATAAAGGGAGGAGTTTCATTCTGTCCACTGGTTGGTTTGTGAAATGGGGAAATCAGCTGCAGACTCCTTTTTTAAAGTCCTGTGTCTAAAGCAAATTGAACGGAGCCCACAAGCTTGAAGCCCCTGCCTATACAGTCCCTCCTTCTCATTCAAGCCCCCCATTTTAAAATTTACATTTAATTTAATTTAATTTAATTTAGAGATAGGGCATGGTTACAGGCCCTTTTGGCCCATGTGCCTGTAGCCTACAAATCCCAGACGTCTTTGGAGGAAATGGAGCATCCAGAGGAAAGCCACGCGGATCACTGGGAGAACATACAAAGTCCTTACAGATTGGCACCGGGGTCACTGCCGCTGTAATGGTGTAACAATAACCACTACACTACTGTGTAACCCGTAACACCCCGTATATTTTTTCCTGCATCCTCTTCAGGTTTATTACGTACTTCCAATATATCCAAGTTAAAAAAGAACATGGTGCTTTGGGGAAAAGGCGGGTGGGGGGGTGTGGAGAGGGTGGAGAGTGAGACCAACTAGGTTGCTCCTAGTAGGGCTCGGCTCCAAGCCAACCAATTGGCAAGAGCCCTCCTGCAGCACTTTGGTGTTTCTTTGCTTGATGGGGAAGTTGATAGGGTAGGGAGAGACCAAATTTCTTTTTCGAAGGGTGTGTGGGTAGGAGTTCAAAAGTTGGAACCAGTCCTGTCCAGGTCAGGATGATTCAGAGGAGCACATCCTCACATGAAGGGGAGTGGGAACTAAATTCCTCTCCCCTCCTCCTCCCTCTCCCACACAGCTGGAGGGGGATTGGGAGGAGGTTGATTGGAAATTCACAACTATCGCTGGCATAGAACCGATGTGGCCGGGGCACGGAAGGGCAGTGCTGGTGCTTCACAGCGTCAGTAACCCCAGGTTTGATCTTGACTTTAGGAGCTGCCTGTGTTGAGTTTGCAAAGTCTCCCTGTGACCGTGTGGGTCTCCTCCGGGTGCTTCGGTTTTCTCCAAAACCTAAAAACATTGGTGAATCAGTGATCGCAAATTGTCCCTTCCTTTAGTTGACGCTAAAAATACTACAATAGGAGTTGATGGACTTGTGTGAGATCTAATAACTGAGACCAGATCAAGTTCAAGTTCATTATCATCTGGCTAAACAGCATTTCTCTGGACCACACATGCACCCATAACACAATGAACCAAACAGCCCCCTTCCCCGAGACCCGTGTACAAAGGGTTAAAGGGAAACAAGTGAAATTGAAAGTTTGTGGTGCATGAAGAATCCATTGAAGGTCTTCTCCAATGAATCTGCAAGCCTCAGAAATGTACCTCAAATCCAAACAGCTGATGATAAAATTTCACCGAGAACACATTTGTCTCTGATCTTAATAATTGAGAAAAGAGAGGAAAGAAGTGTGATAGGACACAAAGTATCTGCAGCATCCTGTTAAATCACTGGGGGAATTGACGCTCCACCACTAATCCACTCATGAGACAACACTCATTCTTAGAAAAGTAGCAACACTGCATGGATCACCAGCCTGTGAATGGGGCTCCTTAGTGTGAAACCAGGAAATTGTTGTCAATAGAAATGAATTACCATATATAAAATCATCCTTGTGAAAATTTCGAGAAATTTAGGACCATTAATGATTTGTAAAGGAAATGAAAGAAATAAATTATATTAAATAGTCCTTGTGAAAATTTCCAGAATTTAGGGCCATTAATTATTTGCTAAAGGAAATGAAAATGTGCAGTAAAGAGTATTGCAATTTGATGCAAGTATATTACATTACATAGCATTTTGCATTGTTTTATAGCACAGTTAAAGTATTTAATTTAACTCTGATAGATATTTTATTGTGGTTCCTTTGTCACAAGGTACTAAATGAAGTTCTAAATATAAAATGAATGGAAAATTGTAATGTTCTAGGAATCTGACACGTGAAACTGATGTTAAAGGCTGAAAATACCTTGTTCCCAGTGGTGGATTAACTACCACCTGGGCCCTAGGCTGAGCTTTAGTAAGCCCCTCCCCCTGCCCTACGGCCCCCACCCTTCGTGGAATAGAATAAAGTGAAATTGTTCAATTTTTTTGCCTTTGGGCATGATGTGCTCACATATTCTAAATTCATCCGCCGGGTATGTTCTGGAAACACACCAGTTCATGGCCAGCAACCTGGGGCGGGGTGGTGGGGGGTGGGGGAGCATTTGTGGGGTTACTTAAGATGGTATGTGAGTGGGGAAAAAAAAGGTTGAGAACCACTGGTCTAGGACCAGAGGAACTGCCTCAGAATATTAAAAAAATCCTTTTAGAACAGAGATGAGAAGAAGTTTCTTCAGCCAAAGGATGATGATTCTATGGAATTCGTTGTTGTAGATGGCTATGGAGGGTAGATTTAAAGTGGAGGTTGACGGGTTCTTGTGTGTAGGGGTGTCAAAGGCTATGGTGAGAGGGCAGGAGAATGAGGTTGAGTGGAAAAAATACATTAGCCATGATTTGAAGAGCAGAACAGACTTGATGGGCTGAGTGGCTGAATTCTGCTCCTATGTCTTTTGGTCTGTGCATTATTGATGAGTAAGTACAGTTGGATGCTCCATCAAGAACAGTTTGCATCAATTAGCTGAATTGGTTTTCTCCTTCTCTCTGGAAACAGGACATGCCTGAACAATTCTCCACATCTTTAGATCGATGCCATTGTTGTACCTGAACCAGAAAATTTTGTCCAGTGGAACATCTATTTCTGAACACAGGTCTTGTTCTACTGCAGTGTACTGAGGAATCTTCATATGACATATGAGCACAATTAGGCTATTCTGCCCATTGAGTCTGCTCTGTCATTTGAATCAAGGATGATCATTTTTTTCCTATTAACCCCACTCTCTTGCCTTCCCACCATACCCAAGACACTCTCACTAATCAAAACCTATCAATCTCTGCTTTAAATCTACCCAATGACAGCCTTTCCAGCCAACTGGGCAATGGATTCCATAGATTCACTGCCCTTTGGCTGAAGAAATTTCTCCTCATCTCTGTTGTTAACAGATGTCCTTTTATTCTGAGGTTGTGTCCTCTGGTCCTGAACACTCCCACTACTGGAAAAACCTTCGCCACATCCACTCTATCTAGGCCTTCTATCCAGACAGTGTAGTGAAGAAGCTGTTTGCCATTGATCAGGGGACACAGTTGAATGGAGGAAAGTTTAGGGGAAATGTCAGTAGTAGGTTTTATCACACAGAGAGAGTGGTGGGTGCCTGGAAGGCATTGCTGGGTGTGGTGGAGGAGGCTGGTACAATAGGGACAATCAAAAGACTCTTAGATAAGCACATGGATGGAAGAAAATGGATGTGAGGTAGGGAAGGATTAGATTGTTGTGGAATAAGTTTACATAGGTCGGCACAACATTGTGGTCCAAAGGGACTATACTGTACTGACATGTTCTATGTCAATGTACTTGTTCGGCTGCAGCAAGAGTTTACATTGAGCAACGTGAGTGACAATAAACTCGTTAATGTCAACATCACGAGAGGCTGTTACATCAGGTGCACCCCTTCAGTGTCCAGAGGTGGTAGGATCTCTGACTGTGGTCCATTCCCTCAGAGACAATGCAATGACTTTAATGTGCTCTCCTCAGCACATCTTGCCGCACCTCGGACCTAGTGGATATCGCTTTACTCTGGGCAACTGATATTCAGCTTGATCAAAATTGAGTTGATGATTCTTCAACAGCAATTGACATCTGCCTTAGCCTCCGTCCCTGAGAAGAGCATGTAGATCAAGCAGCTTGGGTTGAACCACAATAGGGACCTTTGCGTCTTTGTCCATATGGACAGTCCATGAAGAGGTGGACGACTAGTCTCAGCTGCAGTGCAGACATCTTGAGGGGAGTGCATCATGGTGTGCAGGTGGGCACTGATGGAGAGCACTCCTCACTGAATTCTCAAGAGTGCCCCCCTTCCTTAAGTGTGCAACAAACAGGAGATTATAGCTATTTATGTCAGCTAAGCATCCACAGGGTAAAGAGGTCTAGATCTCCTGAATATTCTCCGACAGGAAGCTATGTATCAGGTGCCTTTCTTTTCTGCACCAGTGTTCTGACATGAATGATGGATTGGCTGCTGTTGAGGTAATTATTACCACATAATGCTGCCATATGCCAGCAGATGGACAGAGCTGATTTATACACACCACCATCTGTTCATCAACATTGGACTTCAAGCATTGGAAATAATATTTTCCAGACTTAATTTCCATAACAATTGCTGATTTTCTCCCTTCTGCAACCGTCACACCATTTACTCCCACCCTGGACTCCTGCCACATTTACTCCCACCCGGGTTGATGCCATATTCCTTTCATGCAGGCCCCAGTGGGAGGTGGCACATTATGACATGATGGCTTTATGATATTGCTGCCCAACACACACTCTCACATACATACACACAGCCTTGTACACATTCACATCCTCACACCCTCTCATTCACCCCCTCTCAGATACTCGCACCCTCACACACACACTCACATGTTCACATATGTTCCGTCATGCTCATGCACACTCATTCATTCTTCACACGTGCACACACACACACACGCACGCACACTCATTAACAAACATCCACACTTACACAACTGACACTGATGCTCATTCACATTTACTCTTACACTAATATATTCTGACACATACATCCTTGCTCGCATGAACTTCCAATACTTATTAACCATACACCTTCTCCTGGGAACAAAGGCACTGTGGAGTTGACACCTGAGAATTTCTTTCTGACTCAGAGAATCTGTACTGAAGAGTCATTTGAATGTCCAGCTGCAAATCTTTGCCCAATGGGATGGTTTACTACATTAAAGGCACTAACGAAATTCTGGTTATCTGAACTAAACAAAAAATGTCTGCAGATGCTGGAGGAGAAAGAGTGCAATACACAAACGTTTTGGGCCTGGGACCTTTGTCAAGGGCTGAGCAAACTGAATTAAAAGGTTGGAGGAGGAGGGAGAAAGGGGAAGGAGGAGAATCACACACTAACAGGTCAGAGGTGGATACAGGTGGGAGGGTAGAAGAGAAAAAAGCTGAGAAATGATGGGGAGAGGGCAACTCTCTGTATGGAGAGGGAAGGAGGTAGGGATCTGGAGAAAAGGAGACAGACGGATAGGGAAAGAGAGACACTCAGGGGAAGGGGTTAATGGAATTTGGAGAACTCCATGTTAATGCTGCCTAGTTGGAGGGCGCCCAGATGGAATATTAGGTGTTGGTTTGTCAGTACATTAGTGTGATAGTACAGATTCTATCGCCAAATCTATAGATTGTAGTGTAGGATGATTGTGATTGGCTGAGAGCGTAGCCATGCCTATTGGCAGGTCTTAAAGGATTGCTCCTAGCCAGACCAGGTCATTCTGGACTGGTCGACCTACATGTGATATGCTCCAGTCTTTTAGTTGATAAAAGCCTTGGTTTGGATCAATAAGCCTTTGATTCTTTTGACACTCTCTACAATCAGGCCACAGACAGCAGATATATTGGCGTGGGAATGAGGCGTGGAATTGAAATGGGTAACCACGGGGATCTCCTTGCTGTTGCAAGAGTTAGAGAGAAGATGCTCAATGAAATAATCTCCCAGTCTGTGTCCAGTCTATTCGTTGTAGAGGAGGCACGAGGTGCAGTAGTTGACCCCTGCAGATTCACAGTTGAAGTGTTGTTACACTTGGAAGGATTGTTTGGGGCTCTGAATTGGTGGTGAGGAAAGTGGTGTGGGTGCAAGTGTAACACTTCTTGGGGTAGGTATCAATGGGGTGATTCGTGGGGAGGGATGAGAGGACGAGGGAGTCCTGGAGTGAATGGTCCCTATGGAAAGCAGGGAGGGGAGGAGAGCAGATGATCTGAAGTCAGAATAGACTATTACTGTCTAAACAAGAGGCAAAAATATCAGCCGAGGATCTGTCTTCTTCCCACTGTTATCAGATCTGCATCAACATGGTTGAATGAAGTAATCAAACCAAGCAGAACACTTCAAAGTGCTGTAAATAGATATAAAAAGGCAAGGCAGCAAGTAAAGCATTCACTCAAA
The DNA here is from genome assembly GCF_036971445.1 of Narcine bancroftii. NCBI lineage: Eukaryota > Metazoa > Chordata > Chondrichthyes > Torpediniformes > Narcinidae > Narcine > Narcine bancroftii. The sequence continues at coordinate 96,537,922 of NC_091478.1, forward strand.
ACCCATTATGTCAAGCAATGGAGCAATTAGCAGATTCAAACAAGTCACTAAACACAAAGTATCATTTCCTCAGCATGTAGCTTACAGCTGAGAATGGAGTCAGAAATTTGGAAAGGAGCATTTTTGAGAGATTTTGAGTAGACAGGATATGATTTAATCGCATCAATCAGTGGACAGACAGAACCTTTTCCCCAGAGGACATGTGTTCAAGGTGAATGGGAGGAAGTTTGAGGGAGATGTGCACAGGGCAAATCTTTTTGAGCAGAGTAGATTGGGTTGCCAGGAGTGGTGGTGGAAGCACTGGATAGAAACATGAATGGGAAGGGGATAGAGGCAGATTTCAAATGTAAGCAGCATTTTTGTTTGATTTAGATGTAAGACACAGAAGTGTGGGCTGATGTTCGATGTTAACCAAATAACATAGGAGCAGGAGTCAGTCATCTGTCCAATTGAGCCTGCTCTGCTGTTGAATGAGATCATGACTGATCTGGGTGTGGACTGTTTCACTTAACTCTTAATTCCCTTAAACTTCAAAAATCTATCTATTTGTGTTGAAAATATATTCATTGAGGCAACTTTCTCCCAGTCAAAGGGGTAGTAATGGGTACTTTTGTGGGTCCTAGCTATGTTGTCTATGTGGAGCAATGCATACTACAAGCCTACACAGGTAAGGTTCCTCAACTCTTCCTCTGCTTCATTGATGACTACACCCATGATGAGCTCATCGACTTTACCCACTCTGCTGCCAACTTTCACCCCGATCTCAAATTCACTTGGTCCATCTCCAGCAACACTTTCCCCTTTCTCAATCTCTCTGTCTCCATTGTGGGAGACAAACTCTCGACAGACATTTTCTACAAACTCACCAAATCCCACTGCTACCTCAACTACACCACTTCACACCCTGTCCATTGTAAAGTCCTTTCTGGTAATTCTTCAGTCTCCGATGCATCTGAGGACTTCCATGCGAGATCTTCTGAGATGTCCTCCTTCTTTGAAAAATGTGGCTTCCCTTTTCTACCATCAACTCGCCCCTCACCTATGTGTCCTCCACTACTCGCACTTCTGCTCTGGCCCATCCTGCTCCCACACCTAGCACCCCACCAGCGTTCACATCCAGCATATCATCCTCCTCCAATTCTGCCACCTCTTAGGTGACCCCACCACCAAATACATCTTCTCTACTCCTCTCCCCTCCACCTCCCTCCTGACTCCTTCGTCCACTCCTTCCTTCCCACCAATTGGACTCTCAGCACCTTACCCTTGTGACCACAAGAAATGCAATGCTTGCCTCCACACCTCACTACCATTCAAAGCCCCAAACAGTCTTTCCAAGTGAAACAACACTTGTGAATCTGCAGGGGGTTATCCGGAGCTCCCGTTATGGTCTCCTCTACATTGGAGAGACATGGAGATCACTTCACTGAGTTCCTTTGCTCTGAAAGCCACAATAATGTGGATCTCAGTAAATTGGAGGAACAACATATTCCGTCTGGGCACCCTCTATCCAGATGGCATTAACATCACTTCTCTGACTTCTGTTAGCACCACCCGCCCCCATCTCTCCTCTTTCCCTACCCCTATTTCTCCTTTCCTCTAATGCTGTCTGTCTGTCTGTCTCTCTCCTCTCTCTCTTTCCCTCTGTTTCCTTTCCAGCAGCTCTGCATTCACAGAGCCACTCCCTCCCTGATCAATCTTTCCTTTCCTTTCCATGCCCAATTAGTTTTTTCGTTGTTGGCCTGTGCATCTTCCCCTGCCCTTTCTTCCCTCCTCCCCCAGCCTTTTTATTAAGGCACCTGCCTGCTTCATACCTTGAAGACGGGCTCAGGTCCGAAACGTTGATAATATATCTTTACCTCCTGTGGACGCTGCAATAACTGCTGAGTTCCTTAGCATTTTTATGTTTTTACTACAGTGACTGCAGGCTTTTGTGTTTCACAGCCTCCACTGATGCACTGGTCTCTGAGAGAAGCAGGTCAGCCTCATCCTTGCCCTAAATCTACTTGCTAGAATCTTGATGCAATATCGCCTCATTCTAGTCTCACCTGCCAGTGGAAACAATCTTCTTGCCTCTATCTTATCTATTCCATTCATAATTTTGTATGTTTCTATCAGATCACCCCTCAACCGTCTGAACTCACCTTGAGTTCACTCCCATGATATCGTAGGTTCATGAAATGATTCCATTTCCTCTTGCTCTTCTATGATGTATGACTGTATGAACAAGGACATAAGAAACGAGAGCAGGATCTGGCCTGTGGAGCCTGCTGTGCCATGCTACATGATCATATAACCATATAACCATTTATAGTATGGAAACAGGCCATATCCGCCCTTCTAGTCCACACCTATTTATGTTAACCCCACTAATTCCACCTACCCACTCCCTTGCCCATAACCCTCCAACCCCCTCACATCCATGTACTCATCTAAGCTCCTCATGACTGATCCGGCCATGGGCTCAAACTCCATGTACCCACCCATTCTCCATAACCCTTAATTACCCTACAATCATACTCCAAGTCACACACTGTCAGTAAGCAAGGGGGTGTAAGGATGTGGAATTGGGCACATGAACAAAGCATTACACTTACACCATGTAAAGCTCCTGTCACACATACAGAGCAAAGCTCCTTCTGCACCTCCCTGTCACATACTCCCAGTACAGAGACAGTGAGGGTTAGAGAGTGAATGAAGCTCCCTCTGTGCTACCATATTGTGGGAGGGTGTGAATTAGATACAGAGTGAAACTCCCTCTTCATCATTTCCTCACACATTTCCTGGGCAGGAGCAGCACGGATGAGAAGCAGATTGAAGTGCCCACCACTCTTCCATCACCACTCTCAGATCACAGATTATACTGTCCCATCACACATTCCAGGATTGGTTCAGCATAAGCTACAACAAGCTAACCAGGGACAAGCTAAGACAGGGACAATATGAGTTGGACACAGAGTGAGCCCCCTCTGTACCCTGTCCTGCAACACTCTCCAGCACAGGGACAGTATGGGTAAGACACAGAGTGAACTGCCCTCTCTCCTGTCCTGCCACTCTATCTCAGCACAGGAGCAGTATGAATTGGACACAGAGTGAACCTCCTTTTACACTGCCCTGTCAGCACAGGAACAAATTGGGTCAGACACAGAATCAACTATTTTTGATTATGCATTTCAAAATTAATTCTACAATGCCGCATGGAGTTGTATTGCAGTTCCTGGTTCAGTATTACTCATTCAACTGTGAGAAACTTATCAAATTACTCCAGATTGATTTAAGTCCAGGTTTGAGAGCTAAAAGGCAGTGGAACCAATTGTGGACTTCAAGAGGGGGAAATCAGGAGAACACAAACCAGGGGTTAGTGAAAAGCATGAAGAACTTCAAATTCCTGGATGTCAACATCTGAAGATCTGCCCTGGAGCTTCCATGTCAATGCAATCATGAAGAAAGCTCAACAACGGCTATACTTCGTGAGGAGTTCAAGTAGATTTGGTATGTCACCGAAGACCCTTGCAATTTCTACAGGTGTTCTGTGGAGAGCATTCTGACTGGTTGAATCACTGTCTGGTATGGAGGTGCCAATGCACAGAACAGGAAAAAACTCCAGAGAGTCATATACTCAGTTAGCACCAGCAAGGGCATCAGTCTTCATTCCATTCAGGACAGTTCCAAGAGGGAGTGTCTCAAGAAAACAGCTTCTATCCTCAAGGACCCTCACCATGCCCTCTGCTACCATCAGAAAGGAGGTACAGGAGCCTGAGGACAAAAACCCGACAGTACAGAAACAACTTCTTCCTCCTTCCATCAGATTTCTGAATGGACAATGAACCACAGACCTTAGCTCACTTTATTCTATTTATTGTTTTTAATGTAATTTGTAGCAATTTTGAACCGGTAACACTGCCGCAAAACAAATTTTGTGACATTCCTGACAATAAATTCTGATTCTGACAGTGGGCCAAAAAAAGTTGCTGTTCTTTTAACCAGACATTCTTTGAAATGCTCGAGATCACATTAAAGAACCTGAGGAAGTATTGATCTATCGGCAATGTCCATCTCATGCAATAAATAACCCACATTCCTGAATTCAGCCAGTCTACACTGAGAGATGAGCCCAAAATGCAGAGTCAATCCTGGCCGATTAATTAGCCAACCTTTTTTTTCCACACAAACCATATAGATTAATTCTGATCCTTTAATAGGAGTTGCTACATCCCCTGAATTTGGAAATAAAATATTCTGTTTTCCACTCAGCTTGCTTAAACCAGATGAACCTGAGGATTTTCTCAAACACCCTGCAACTGTAATCTGCTTCAATTGTAGGTTTTATTTCCGAAATGAGCAAATTATCTCAGTTTGCTCTCAAGTCTGTCACACTCAAAGATGTCACACACAGCAGAGTTTGATAAATTAGCTGAGTCTTGTAGAGTGGAAATAAAGGAGAGATGATAGATGAGTTCAGTTGGGAGATGAGAGTGCTGTCCATTCACCTTGGAGACCGGTGCAGCTCACACTGATAAACCTCCTTTCTGCGAGGTGAGTGGATAAAGTTCTCACTCTTTGCTGGCTTGGACACCAATAGAACATGGATCAGGACAGGACAAGAACAGGCCCTTCAGCCACCATGTCTGTGCCGAACATGATGCCAATTTAATCAAAAAGGCTGGAATGCACAAATGGCCTGGAGAAACTCAGCAGGTCACGTAGCATCCATGGGAAATAAAGAGTAACGAACATTTCAGACTTGGGCCTTTCGTCAGGTATAAGCAAAAAGAGGTGGGATCCTTAATAAAAAGGAGTGGGGAGGGGGAGGAGAGAAGAGGAAGACCTTTTTATCCAGGTGCCTGCCTGGTTTTGCTTATACCTGCCAAAACATGGGTTACCCTTCACTTCCCAAGATGCTGTGTGACCTCCTGAGTCTCTCCAGCATGTTTGTGTATTGCCCTCGACCCCAGCATCTGGAGACTCTTTTAACTTTAATCTAAAAACTCTGCTGCGTGCACGTGATCCATATCCCTCAATCCTCTGTATATTCATGTGTCTATCCAGAAGCCTCTTAAACATTACTATCTTATTTGGTGCCACCATTATCACTGGCAGCTCATTTCAGGCACCCAGCATTCTCTGAAATCAAAGGTTTTCCCTGCACATCTCCTTTAAACTATCCCCCCCCCCCACCCCCCACCTCAACTTGAATGTGTGTGCTCCAGTATTTGACATTTTTAACCTGTAAGAAATTTTCTGACTGATGACCCTATGAATGGCTCTCATAATTTCATAAACTTTTATCAGGTCTCCCCTCAGCTTCTGATGCTCCAGAGAAAACAATCCAGCTCCCCACATTCCAAAGATGTGCATGTGTTATCAGAACTGGATTTACTACCACCTAGGCTCTAGGCTAAGCTTTGGTAAGGCTCCCCCTGAACTTACCCCCCACTGCCTCTTACTCCCCGCCATGGCCCAGGCTGTCCCCACTGCTCCTCGGTCGCTGCTCCCCATCACGGACCAGGCTACTCCCGTTACCCCTCACTCCCCACCGTGGCCCAGGTCCCTCCACCGAACCTCGTTCCCCAGTGGGGGTCTGTCCGTCCAAGTGCCACTCGTTACTGGGGTCTCATTTAGCAGTACTGGCCACTAGTCAGACATCACTGGCCGAGTACCTGTTCTGTTGTTCGTTTACTACTGCAGGCGACAGGCTGGACACCGGTATTTTGGAACCCCCTCTTCGCACACACTACAAATTGCCATACTGCCACCGCCAGCTCCCTGACACCATTGTGCATGTCCCTCAGCAGTGGCATGGCACTGACTCTGGCCCACTGTCACTGGCTTCACCTGCACAGAGTTGGGGTATTGAAGAACACCACGCATACTCCTTAAGTCACTTCCGAGACGCAACTGCGCCCTTGGCTCCTTCGGTAGAGATGAGGTGTCTTCTCGCCATGGGGTTTCTGGGTATTTCTGATGGCCATGAAATTGGCCGCTCTACTGTTTAGTGGTCTGTGATGTTTGCCCCAGTCATTTTTAAAAGACCAAGAGCCTCAGGTTTCCTGAATCTGGTTTGGCATTTTGAAGCTTTGATTGACGGGTGGACCCAGGACTAACATGAGCCCACATTGACAAGTGGTTACATTGGTGTATCAGTGGTTGTGATGGGCCCCCTTACCTTCCGGACCCCTAGGCTTCAGCCTTCTTACCCTAATGGTTAACCCGCCACTGAGTGGTGTTAAGCCTTCATGGATTGCCTCCGATGTAAACGGATAGTGGATTGTGGACGGGTTGATGCAAATGTGGGGAACTTTTTTAAAATTTGAATTGAATCATTTATTGCCATGTGCACCAAGGTATAGTGAAAAGCATTGTTTTATGTGTTATCCAGGGAAATCAACTCGTACCTCAGTACAAAAGGTAGTGCAGAAAAAAACAAACGTGCCGTGTATTGTTTAACAGTGAGTCAAATAGTTCAGGGCACAGTGCTACAAAGACAAAATGCAGGGAATACAAAAAGTTCAGTTAAACAAGGCAAGGGCATCATGTGAGATCTATTTAAATGTCTGATAACAGCAGAAAACCAATATCCTCGAGTCTGGAGGAAGGTTGTGAAAAGGTTACAGTGGAGATGAGGGCATTAAGGTGATTGCTCGAGACATGCAGGAGAATACAGATGCTGGAATCTGGAGCAACACATAATTTCCTGGAGGAAGTCAAGGGAGAATAAGAATGGACAATGTTTCGGGTCAGAATCCTTCACAATTGAATAAGGGTCCGGCCTGAACTGTCGACTGTCTATTTCTCTCCACAGATGCTGCCTGACTCCATCGAATTCCTCCAGCAGCGACCATTTGTTCCAGATTCCAGCCTCTGCAGTTGACTGTTGTATCCACTTGCCTGGACTCCACCGTACCTACTCAATCTCTGGTCCTACATCCAACCAAATGGCTAAATGTGGCGGGAACTGGGCTCCTGGTCAAGTGAAGTAATTGAGTGTCAGTGGAATGATAGAATCGAAGAGAGGGATGGATGGAATGGCCTACTTCTGCCCTTCTCCTTTAATGCTTGTCTAAATCAGGAGGAAAGCAAATATATTAAGTCCAAGACTCACATTATTAGGTTTAATAGTAGAGGCTGATTGAGTGGGAGCATAATCCAAATGTTTAAAATGCTGGAATGGATGGATAATACAAATATAAGCAGATTACTTACTTAACATGAGATTGCAAGGCCAGAGGACATTAGCATGACATCAGTAAGCCTCAGGCTAAAAGAGGTGTTTGAGCAAATTGCAGATTATGAAAATGCTGAACAGACTCCCATTGAAGATAGTTATTGCACTGTTGATTAAGTAGCTTGACAAAGAGCTGAATGCATATCCAGATAAATAATGTCAAGGTACTGCGGGATACATCTGATAGCTGGCACGACTAATTCATCCTCTATCAGGGTGAGGCCAAACGTAAACTTGAAGAACCACACATCGTGGACTGCCTTTAGCCCATCAGCATGAACACTGAATTTTCTAATTTTAGGTCACCCTTATTCCTGAAATGATCTCACCCTAGCCACACCACCAGCCTCTGCATCCAACACCTTATCCTCCAACTTCAGTTCGCTCCCACCATTAGCCACATTTTCCCTTCCCCATACCTTCCTACTTCTCACAGAGATCGGTTTTTCTGAGGCTTCCTGGCCCGCTCTTCCCCCCACCCCCACCCCCACCCACCTTACGACCCCTTTGACGCAATCGCAGAAAGTGCAAAATTTGACCCTATGTCTCCCCCCTCCCTTCACCTCCATCCAGGGCCACAGGCAGACCTTCCAGGTGAGGTAGAGCTTTTCACCTGCACATCGTCCAAGGTGATCTACTGCATTCGGTGACGCTGATGTGGCTTCGTCTACATTGGCGAGACCAAACGTGGATTGGGAGACTGCTTTATCAAACACCTGCGCTCCATGCGCTCATCATTCCTCCACAGACATGTCTGTCCTCGGCCTTATCCATTGTCAGGGTGAGGTCAAATGTGAACCTGAGAAACAACACATTGTGGGTGCAACATGAAAGTCTGCAGACATTCCAATTGTAGTAAAAACACACCAAAATGCTGGACGAACTCAGCCGGTCTTTCCATAAAGATATATTTGCTGACTTTTCGGACCTGACCCCTTCACGACACATCGTATTCCTCTTGGACAGCCTTGAATCTAACACAATTGATTTTTCTTTCTTTAAGTAACCTTTACCTCCACCAGTTGGATTGTTCCATCTCTTCTTTTCCTTCTTCTATACATTTTAACTTTGTTCACTGAACTTCCCCCCCAATAGTCCCTCCACCTGCCTCTCCACCTCTCCCACTTTGGTTCAATACCCTATCACCTCTCACCCCCCCCCCCCCACCCCCCCCAGTTCCCTTCCTACTTTGGCCTCTATAATGGGTCCCTAACTTAAATGTGGACAGATCACTTCACTCCTCAGGTGCTGCCTGACCTGCTGAGCCCATCCTACTTCTGATTCTGGCATCTGCAGTCTCTGTGTTTCTCAATGTTCCTCAATGTTAATCTGGACCAGCCAGTCTCAAACAGGGGCTCCATGGGCCCCTCCGGGGGCCACGGCACATTAACGTTAAAGCTTTGTTTTCTTTTCACCTCACCTAATTTTTTTAATGTTTTGTGTAGATTCGTTGGGAGAGAATTACAGACTCCTGCGCTCCATGCGCTCATCATTCCTCCACAAGACATGTCTGTCCTCGGCACATTTGTCCTCACCCTGTGACAGCTTCACAGGGAAGGGGGCCCATAAACTTTCAGCAGAAGCCTGGAGGTGGGAGGCATAGCCGAATAAAGGTTGAGAATGGCTGGGCAAGATCATTGATATGAGCTGGATGGGATAACAGTGACAAGTGGTTAACTGCATTCATTTGTCACAGCTCTTAAATCCATAACTTCGCCAAAGACTGCCGGGGTTCAAGCCACACACCACCACCCAGTATATCACCATTCCTTCACCATCGCTGGCTCATATCTCCCCACCTGAACGCTGCAGAGCCAAGTACAATACTGAGTCCTGCAAGTTGCTTCTTTCCATCTTTACGCAGAAGGCATTGGAAGAGGTCGCATCTGACAGAAACCCTCCTAGTCCTGGAGGGAATGTGCAAACTCCACACAGACAGCATCAGAGGGCAGGATCAGAGCTGGATCACAGGAGCAGTGAGGCAGCAGCACTACCTGCCGGACCACTGCACTCTCCACTTCCGCTTCCCCTCTCACCCCATTTGAACTTGGCCCTATTTGGCTACCTGTGGGATTAAGGTGGGAGCACTGAGGGTCACTTGATCCCCATCGGGGAAGTGAGGCTGAGGGACCATGCAGCTGTCTTCATTGACAGCAAAGTGGTAGCGAGGGTTCATGTCAAGTTTCTGGGGATCAGAGGATCTCTCCTGAAGCCAGTACATGGTGAAGAAGGCACATCCACATTTCTACATCGGAGAATCTGAGGATATTGAACATCAAGTCAAGTCTATTATCATTTGACTGTGCATATACAACCAGATGAAACAGTGTTTCTCTGGACCCCAGTGCATGCACATACATACATACACAACACATCATAATCACATACGCACATAAAGATATAATATGAAATAAATCTACATTCAAATTTTGGAATTATTTACTTTTCCATTTATAAGAGACCCAAGTTTAGTGGATACTGGTCATCAATCTCACAACCTGCAGGAAGAAGCTATTTCTCACCCAGCAGTCCTGGTTTTGATGCTTCTGTACCTCCTTCCGGATGGTAGTGGGACAAAGTGCTGAATGGACAAAGTTTAATAATTCCTTGAGCTGTATTTAAGCCACACTTGCAGTAGAAGAAAGGGAGACCTCAGTGAATTAATTCTTCATCAAACAGGTGAATGGGGGAAAGTACAGCCTATTTATTTGTCACCATTTATTTATATTTCTTTTTATATTTATGATCTATTTTTCTGCCTTGGTGACAAAGGTCTGTGGTGATTCAATGAGCACTTTTGAAATTGGCCTATATTGTGTCCCCTGTCTGGCTGCAGCAAGATTGTTTTTTTGTTGCATCTATACATTTCACATGTGTAAATAACAATAAACTCTATGTCATCATCTCATCCTCTGTGCTTTGGCTGTACCTAGCATCTAGCTCCAGGGGGCAGTGTTTTACACATCTGTCTCATCAATCCACAGATGCTGCACTCGGGAGATTCAGTTTAACACCCAAGGGAGAATGAAAGAGCAAAAGTTCCAAAGGAGCAAGAATTTTCAACAGGAGCCCTAGGCCAAGGTCAAGTGCAAGTATATTTCAGGTACATCACGGAAAGGGGGGGGGGGGCGGTGTAATTTGTTTGGCGAGCAGTCCAACTCGTCAACCCATAGTACTGCAGCAAAAACACAGTTTAGAGTACAGAGCAACAGGGATGTTTTTTAGATAGAATCGGTGTGATTTTACTGGTCTAACATTGGTGTTTGAACGACCACAACTTGAAATCTCTGCTTCCTTTCACGAGTTTACACAGCATACTGGAAGTGCGGAAATTAAAGAGGTGGGACTTACAACGCGCGTCATTGATATGAAATGCCTGCAGTTAATGTTAGACCACAGGCGTTCCAGGAAATTTACTAGGGGTCTAGGAGGTAAAATATCGGAATGGGAATGGCACCCTTATTCCCGTCCTGATCTTTTTACACAGCATGTGTTCCGGGAAAATGGCAATAATTTCCTGGAATGCAGCGGCTGTGTAAAAAAACATAAGGGAGAGACCAGTTGGAACAGAGTAAGGGTAACATTAATTTATGAGTGAGTTTCATTCAGGAGTCTGATAACTCTGGGAAAGAAATTGTCCTTGAATGTGGGGCTGCGTGTCCTCACCTTCGTGAACCTTCTTCCCGATGGGAGGTGAGGAGAGTGTGATGGGAGTGGGGTGAGACTTGTGATATGTTGGCTGCTTTCTCAAGGTAGCAGGAAGGGTTATTGGAGTCGATGGAATGAGGGGGGTGGGATTATGATCTGAATGTGTGTGACATAGATGCAGACGTTAACAGAAATATATTGATCATCCTGGTATAATAGTAAGATTTAAGATCCAAGATTTCTTTATTATCATGTAATAAAAACACTACAATATTACACGGAATCGGTTTTATCTGCCGTGAGGCAGATTCGACATTGGCAGAAATTGCCTGAAGCACCTCTTACAGTTAGAGAAAGAGAAGCAAGGGAGAGTCCCCTCAGAGTCACTGAGTGCCAGTGGCTGCACCTCCAGCGCTACCGCAGCCCACACAACCACACTGAGTCCAGTCCAAACCATCAGCAGCCTGAGGTCCAGATCCGAACCTCTGACACACCCTCTCGCATGCCGGTTTCAATACCCTTCCAGCAGTTCCTTGACTGATGCGAATCCCTCGACTGCAGTCACCAGCAGCTCATAGCCATTATCAAACCTAATAAAACATTCGTATTGATAAAACTAATGTTAATTGTTATATAAATTGTACAATGTACAAATGCACCAAGATTCTTAGTTGCTGTAGTCCAATAGGTACCTTCTGAAAAAAAAGCTACAAATTTGGGTATAATAGTATCGGGTAGGGTGACAAGTATTCACGTCAAATTAAATTAAATTTAATCCTCTTAATTATCAGGAATCTAGTATCTATAATTTGGTGATAGTGACGTAACTGGATATTTGGGGAAACCCGAATGGTTCACGGATCTCTTCCTCACTATGGATTAAATGTGACCTGGGGCACTTGACCCTTGACTGTGATTGAATCTGGGCCTTGGCAGCTAAGAGTGTGTGGAGCAGGATGCATCCACAGCAGCAGTGCGCAGGGCACTCTCCCATATGTGGGCTGTTTCCACGGACGAACGGAGAGTCAGGCATCCAAAACTCTGGAAGACCATCAACTTAGTGAAAGGTGGCCTTTGGTCTACCTGAAATGTTTTGGTCTTCCAGCACACGGAGAAGGAATGCTACTTTCTGGCACATTCCAGGCTCCAGGACGACGTAATGAGGGATGCACTGAGGCTTTATGTGAGGGCGCTGTGGGGAAGGATCACAGTCTATGGTCCTTCAGCTACCAGACATTGAGACCAGTGAATGAGCCCCATAATCAACAGAAGGGGGAGTAACCCTAGGAGGAAGGGGAGGTGGGAGGGAGTGGCAATGGTTAACACTTCAAAATATAATAACTAAATGTACAAGTGTATATGACACTATGAATGCAAAAAGAACTTGCACTATATATATTTTCTATTGAGGACAAAGTCTATTTTGAAATAAAGAAGAATCCATATCCTATGGAAGAAGGCAGACAGATAATATATTGAACAATGAGCCACATTGCCAGTACTTGGATAGAGTACAGAGTGAGAAATAAGGTGATGGAATGGCTGAAGAGTGGTGACACCAGTCAAGGTGTTGCCCGTGTCAATCCTAAACTTTGACACTGCTTATGTGGAGTTTGCACCTTCTCCCTGCAACCCCATGGGTTCTCCAGACTGCTCTAGCTTCCTCCCATGTCCCAAAGACAGGCTGGCTGGAATGTGAATTCGCCACTGTAAGTTGCTCCCAGTATGCAGGTTAGGGGTAGAATCTGTGGGGAGTTGATGGCAATGTGGAGAAAACAGGTTACGGAGGTCTGGTTGGGGAATGGGTTGGCTCGGAGCATCGCATAGACTGGTCAGGTTTAGTGGTTGAATGGAAAGAGGTAACACTCAGGTTTCTTCACCTCACCAGCCATTTACAGATAGGCTAATTAAGCCATACTCTAGAGTTCTATAGCAGGGAAGCAGGCCCTGCAGCCCAACCTATCCGTACTAACCAATTTGCCATTTACCACCAGTTGGCCCATATCCCTCCAAACCTTTCCTGTTCTTATGGAATATGTATTCTGTGTCCAAGAGAGGTTGCATGGCATTTCCACTATTTTGTATTCCCCAATTTATTTAGTGAACTGAGGAGGTTAAATAGCCATACAAAAGCAGAAAAAAATGAAGCAGGAATATTCTCTGTGCAATGCACAGAATTATTAGAGAAACTCAGCAGGTCACACAGCATCCATCGGAAGTAATATGTAACCACGATTTTGAGCCTGAGGCCTTGGTCCTGTCATCTTGGCATCAGTCCTATTCTAATCCATTTTATTCTCATCACATTCCCATTATTTTGGTCGCTGAGATGTAGGAAGGATATTATAAAGTTGGAAAGGGGTCAGAAGAGGCTGACAAAATTGCTGCCAGGATTAAGGAATTGAATGGTCGTGAGAGACTAGAAAATCTGGGCCTGTTTTCCTTAAACTATAGGAGGTTGAGAGGAGATCTTATAGAGATTCTATAAAATCATGAGGGGCATGGGTAAGGTGAATAATGACAGTCTGTTTCCTAGAGTGGGATAATCCAAAATGAGAGGGCATAAATATAAGGGGGGGGGCATGGGATTTAGAAGGGGTGTGAGGGGACAGTTCTTCACTCAGAGGGTGGTGGGTGTGATGTTTCTTTTATTGAAATAAAGAAACTTGGGTTCCTTTAAAACAACTATATTAGCTATGGAACTCATGATCGTGTGGAGGCATCTATTTTGAATCCAACCCAAGCTGCAAAAAATTAGTCTCTGACTCCCTCTAGTGGTTGGGAGGATTTCTAATACTTTATCATTACATCTTCTTTCCTTGAGATTTTAATCTAACAATATGACACACTAATACAGTATTCATTTCAGATCAGTCCCAACTTTCTGCTGTGGTTCTACTGGTAAGTCAGTTATGATCATGGACTCCTTTGCCTGCTTTGTGTGATCTTTGAAACAGGTCTCACAGCAGGAAACCACCCTGTCAATGTCAACATTTATCCCTGGCCAATAAACAATAGTTCTGACCCTCCTCTTGCATTTTTCCATTCCAAGGTGCCCCTCATGCACACTTTTCAGCATCTCTTGTTGCCGTGATTGAGGAATGACAACATTCAGCTCTGCTCTGATGTTGTAGTATGGCTGACATTCACCCCTAGGTCATCCTTCATTCAAATTATTGATGATCTTCTGTAGAAATGTTAGGGGTTTGAGCTGCGATCTGTTTCAGCTGCGATCTGCTTAGTTTTCATGTCGGATGCAGGAAGAGATTCAGTGATCAGGTTCATATGGAGATTCATATCTTCTCTGTGGAACTTTCCTCTTTTAAATTGCAGCACATGGGTAGCCCTCCTTGGACCCAGGTCCGATTACTGGAGCAAAGGGGCTGGAAGCACCTTTCAAATTGCAGGGGGATCTACCCATTAAATTGCCAACCCGGTGATTTAAGGGGGATCCCATCCCCACAATGACACGTCACGTACTCACCGGAAGTACTGCTGGATGTTCAGATGCTGGCTGCCTGGTGCACATGCAAGTGCTGATGTCACCGGAATAAGCGGGTCGGCCATTTTCATTTCTTTGAGGTAGGTCAGGGACCAAGTTGGATTCCGATGGGGTTGACGGGTCGACCCTTTCTAACTGCTGCATAACTGGGGCGCTAACCGGGCAAATTGCCTGGTAAATGCCATTTTACTCGGCAGTTTGAAAGGGCCTATTGTATGCTTCACTCTGTGTTGATGCCCTGGATAACTCATCAGTTAACACAATAGGTTTTCCTTGTGTGTACACCTTCTTGACTAGGCTAAATTTTTCACATGCCTTGCCACCAAGCAGCTTAGTTTTTTACATAGCCGCTGTGTTCCAGGAAATTATTCCCTTTTTCCTAGAATGCATGCTTCGTAAAAAGCTCGGAACCAGAATGGGAGTGCCGTTCCTGTTCTGATTTTACTTTCGCCTAGACCCCTTGTCATTTTCCCAGGATGCCTGTAGTGTAAACTGCACTGCAGGCATTCTGGGATAAACTGGCTAATGAATACAACATTGCGATGACGTTCGATGACACATAAAGCTCGCGATGTTGCAACGCGCAATTTTAAAATTTGAATCCAGCAGACATTAAGTTATCAGCACCGGATGACCACGATGTCTAATCACTGGAGTGATTCGGAGATTCACGAGGTCCTTATTATCCATGCGGAGAACGAAATCAACCACCACATAACGGGTACGGTGAAGGATGGGCCAACATTAGATCGTGTGGCGTTAAAACTGAGGGAAAAGGGATTTAATCGTGACAAATCCCAAGTGATTAGCAAGTTTAAAGGCCTGCATAGGAAGTTCCACCAGGTTAATGGCCACAATGGCCAGAGTGGTAGGGGGTGATTGGATTGGCCCTAATTTGATCTTTGTTATGCCATCTAGGGCATTAGCCATTCTGCACAACCAGTAAGAGCAACATTGAAGAGCCACCAATGCCCTGTTTTGGTTCCTGATCCATCTACCTACACAAGCAACATTCCTGATCTTCAGAGTGTCAGGGAAACTGAAGTTCCTGCACCTCAAAGGCAACCAGATAAAACCCTATTTCTTTTCGCGATCAACAAATGTTATCATGTGTTGGACGTGTGTCTGCCCATAAAGAGCCATTTTACTAATGTAGCATGTGCCCCATTGTTTTCCAGGATGCCAGCCACCTAAGAAGAGACCAAGACCTACGAAGGCACAGGCAGTGTCCCAGAAAATGTGGGAGATGCTGCACGTAATGGACCATGACGTTATTGAGAGGGAGCAAAATCACCATGACCTCCAGAGGCCTCCTGAGGAGCAAATGAAGACAGAGGCACAGGAGGCAGAAAGGTCCGCACGTGAGGTGGACAGACATGTCCGTGCAGAGAAGATGGCAAATGTTCAAGGATTTCCAGAAAGAAATGCAAAACCAGAGCTTTATCCTGAGGGGCTTGGTGGATCTATTTTCATACCCTGCTCATCTGTATTGACCTCCTGGACCACTGCCGCAAACTCCCACCCAGCAGTATCACACTCATCAACCCCATAGCCAGAATTTCTATCAGACACCACACTGTGGGGAAACCACGCAGCACTCAGACAAGGCATATGAATCTTTTCAATTACCCTCTTCCTCATCCCTCCCCCACCTGATGCAGTAATGTAACTTGTTAAAGTGGTCATCTATGAATGGTTTTATTGCACGGTTGTATCTCGTTAAATGCAGTTGAAGTAAGCTTTGTTATTTGCACAGTTGTAAATCGTTAAATGTGGTTGAAATAAAAGTTTTTCTTTCAATTTACATGTCTCCTGTTCTCTACTATTCTTTTACAAATATACCAGAATCATCTACTAAAAGCAGACATGCACTACTTTAAATTCTTACAGAAAGACAAGAGTACAAGATGCAGGTGTTCCAACTATTCCTTTACAATTGTACCAGATACAGCTGCTACAAGCAGTCATTACCTAGTTTAATTTCTTTCAGAAGGGACATGATTGGCTCACATATCGCTTGGAGACTGTGTGCTTGTGCACCCCGATAGGCAACCCGCTCAGGCTCCTCAGGGAGATCAGGTTGGTAATTGTTCCACTCTGGCAAGCAGTGTTCCTTGTTGATCTCACATACATTGTGTAGAACACAACAGGCAACAACAACGTCTGATACTAAAGTGGTACAAACATCAACTCTCTTGGCCAGGCACCTTCAGCGATCTTTGAGACGTCCAAATGCATTTTCCACCACATTTTCAGGGTTCACATCGTGGTTGTAGCTACGCTGCTGTTGATTGAGTGAGTTGTGGTTAGCAAACCCCTTCATTAACCATTTCCTCAGTGGGTAAGCTGGGTCTCTGATTAGATGTACAGGGGTCTCCACTCTGTTAATAATTTTTGATTTCTGTAGGCTGAACAATGAACATGTATATGTGGCGTATGCACCCTCTGAGAAGGAAACATGAAGTGTGGTACATTAATTTACTTCACGTGGGAAGATGTTACCTCCTTGTTCCTTGGTCTTTGTGTAGATGGGATAAAACCCACATACACATCTATGAAGCTAGAACAACCAGAAATCTGTTTAAAAAGACATAAGAATCACTAAATTTATAAAGTGCAAACTCAGGGCATGATTCTTACCAGTTGTTGTGGTCTACAACTGCCTGCAAACTAATTGAATGTCATCCTTTCCTATTGTAGGCAAGGGGGTCCTCATGAGGGGCTCTGATGGGAATATATGTACCATTAATGGCACCAGCACACATTAAATACCCCTGTTCTGCAAATGCGTCTAGTGCCTCCCGGAGTCGTGTTTCATTTGGCAGGTCAACAAAACATTTAAATGGGGCCCTCCTTAATGCTCCAGTAACTTGACATACCAACACATACACACACACACACACACACACACACACGCACACACACACACACACACACACACACACACACAAATACAACTTATATGGATCGATATTCATATGGGGTAACATGCCTCCACAAAGCAACGGCAAGTCTAAGCCGAGGTTCTAGAGGCTGTCGCCAGTTTGTTGTCTTGTGCCTCTAATGTGGCTCTCAATGAGTCCCAATACAAAGTCTAAAGTGTCCCAAGGCATATGGAAATGAGCCCTCTACTCATCATCATCAAAACTGTTTTGGACATTAGACCAGAACACGAGCCCTTTTGGTATCTCCTCTCCACATTTTTCTATCCGACAGCAGTGCGAATTGACTCACAAGAAGGAAACGGCTCCGTCGGCTGCGTCTACGATCCTTGTGCATTTCTTCTTCAACTGCTCATTGCTTCTCTTCAAATTCTCCTGCATTGTATTTCATATCGCACAAAGTCGTTGCTCGCACAGATTCTGCGGCCATCTGCGCATCATGAAGTCATGCATGATATGCAGGAAATTAGCCTGTGCTTGAATAGTGCTCTACATTATCATTACGAACATGGAAACCACCTCCGGATCTGCAGTCATCTTGCTCTGTTTTGAAGGATACGTCGGTCGCATATGTTATACGTCACAGTCGACGTCGATGCAGTGGCATTGCATGTCCCGCCTCTTTATATACAGCAATGCCAGTATGCTGTATAAAATGATGGACTGAAACGAAAATTTGCAGTTTTGTTTGTTCCAGTGTGAACAACCAATGTCGGGATATCGGAGATTCTTCATAACGGTAAAATCCTGCGAAGGCTATGTAAAAATCATAAGTGATTCATGTCCATCTGGGACTACTGCGAACCTGAGATGATGCTCTTTATCTTTAACTTTCACCTTGAGTTTACATGTACCTTTCATGTCGATGCTCTGTCCATTGTAGGCTTTGAGCTGTACAGGAATTGCATGGATGTATGGCTTTATCTTCATTGACCTGATGTCGCATTACAGATCAAATTGACCTTTGCCGCTGTGTCCAGCTTGAAAGGAATATTTGCTCCATTGGCATGCAATGACACAGTCCACATGTCCTGCTTGACTCTGATCATGCTCGACTGTTCAGTGTCTGTTGGTTTAGAATCTTTCTGCACTACCATGCCCACAAAAAGTTTGCTACTGAAAGCAGTTTCTGCTATAGTGTATACAGTGTCTTCCATAATGTGTACACTTTTACTTCTGTTCAGTTTCCTTTGAAGAAACATTGCTTTGCTTAGTGTTCTGCCCTTTGCACTTATTACAGACTTTCCCATAAACTAGGCATTGCTTTGGTGCATGTTTAGTGCCACATCGTTTACAATTGAATGTCTCTCCATCTTTTTGTTGGTTCCTGTGTCTCATCTTTTGTTTGTGTGTGTGCCCAGACACTGTGGCTACGACTATGCCTTCATTTTCAGTGGCTTTTGCACTCTCACCAAACTTTCTCGTGTGTTGTAGAGCTAATTCCCTGGTGTGGGACATCTTCACAGCTCCAGCTAAGGGAAACTGTCTCTTGCAGCATCCTCCCTCTCATTTTCTTATCAATAATTCCAAACACAATTTAATCACGGATCATTGAATCTTGCAGTGATCCAAAATCACATACTCTTGCTTTTAATTTCAAGTCCATAAAAAGTATCAAAGCCTTTACCCTGCAGCTGCATACGTGAATGAAACACACACCTCTCGAAAGTTTCAATTTGCTTTGGTGAACAGTGTCCATCAAACATCTTGATAACCTCGTCAAACTTGTTCTGGTCAGCTGCCTCAGCAAAAACAAATGTATTGAAAACCTTGAATGCTCGAGGTACCGCCACGGTATGTAGCAGTTCAATCTTCGGTGCGTCATGTTTGCTATTGACTCCAATGGCTTGCAGGTAGAGCAAGAATGTTTGTTTAAACAGCTTCCACTCGTGGTCGACATTTCCAGGCAAAACTTTAGGAGAAACATTAGAGGTGGCTTTTTCATTCAGCGAGTGGTGGCAGAATAGAATGATCTTCTGAATGAGATAGTTGTGGCAGGGTCCCTTCTGTCATTTAAGAGAAGGTTGGATGTGTACATGGAGGTGAGGGAGTTGGAGGATTATTGGCGGAGAGCAGGAGGTTTGAGCTCGTGGAGTTGTTCTAGTGAACCGATGCGGATTCGAAAGGCCGACATGGCCTGTTTCCACTCCGTAAATGGTTATATGGTTATACTTTATTAGCTATAGAACTTATGACCGTGAGGAGGCATCCATATTGAATCCAACACAAGCTGCAACAGACTAGTCTCTGATTCCCTCTAATGGTCAGGAGGATCACCAGCACTCTATCATGACAGTGGGCACATGGAACGAGCTGCCAGACAAAGTGGTGGAGGCATGTATATCAGTTTCCTTTATGAAACATGGATAACGACATGGATGGGAAGGGATTGGAGGGGGATTGGCCTAATCCGGGCAAGTGAGACTGAAGCAGGAGGTCAGATTGTTCGTCATGGTTAAGCAAGGTCTGTGGGCCTGTTTCTGTGCTGTGGAACTCTATGACTATAATATCAACTCAAGGTAAAGAGAGGGAAGCATCATGGAGAGATACTGTATATCACAGAGACCTTCAGCCCATTGCATGCATGCTGACCACCAACCAAGACACTAATCCCTTCTTCAGCTCTCTTGACATTCTTATCAGCTCCTTACAGATACCCCCACTCCTCTATACAACATTCAGCAGCCGATTGACCTGCATGACATTGTGATGCGGGAGAAAACTCGAACACCCGGGGGGGGGGGGGGGGGGGAAACCCGCACGGTCACAGTGAGAATGTGCAGACTCCACACGGACAGCAGCAGAGGTCAGGAATGAAGCTGTGAGGCAGCGGCTCTTAACAGCTGTGCCTCCCTCCCACCCAAATTAGCCTATGCTTCTCCTACGTTAGAACTTCAAGAATTGCAAAGTGTCCTGATCTGTCATGAAGAATTGATTAATGAACTGAATTGGAAGTCTTTCTGTTTTCTTAGGACAATAAATGAGTAGAAGAGAAAACAGAATTGGAGAGTGCCCAGATGTTGTTGGGTTATGTCAGTGTTATTGAATACTGTCTGTATTTCCTCTTTGAATGACAGCTAGCATTGCCTATTTATCCCAAGCGTAGCAATAAAGAAAGCAGCCACTGTTTAGACGGTGCTCAGCAATGAGTCTGTATAATTAATCAGAGGCGGAAGGCTTCACCAGTCAGAGTTTAAACCAGTCTTGCTCTGACAAATGGCAGATGGTTGAAAGAAGATTTATTCTATTTTTATAGTGGCTTTTCTATGGTAGTTTTGAAGGGAAGTCACTGCTATAACATTGCACAGCAAGAATCCATGAATGTGAATAACACCCACATGATCTGCTTTCCTTTATCAGAAATAAATCTGGATCCAGGAGTGACCCTGGAGCATACTGGGATCTTTTGTGTCTCCCCCAGAGACATGGTTTGATGTTTGATAATTATGATAATGAGCTTATTGTACAAAGGCATCAAAATTCTTACTTGCTGCAGCTGAACAGGTACTTTGTTAAAAAAAATCCAAAAATAACTTAAAAACAGCTATAATAGAGAACTTAATTGAATTTTAAAAACTCCTGTCTAAGGAAGGATCTGGACTCACTTCAAATCACCACAGGTCAAAGGCAGATGCCATCTCGCTGGCCCTCCACTCTATGTCCCATCACAGTCTCACCAACATTGCTGTTTACTGACGACAACTTGGCATTCAACACTATCATACCAGCATAATTCATGACCAAGCTAAAGGACCTGGGACTCTGTCCGTTCCCTCTGCAACTAGATCCTCAACCTCCTCATCAGCAGTTCCCAATCAGTGTGGATGAGTAACATCACCTCTCCCTCACTGACCAGCAGCACAGGGACACCCCAAGGTTTCATTCCCTGTTCTATCCCATGTACACCCATGACTGTATAGCTAAGTTCAACTTCAACTCAATGCACAAATTCGCTAGCAAAGCCGCCGTTGTTGAATAACTTGGGTCAGAATTATGGGATGGAGATCAAAAATCTGGTTGGGTGGTGTTAGGTCTGCTTTGTTCATGAATGAGTGAGACAAACACCAGGCTGAGTCGAAATCAGGGTTCTTTGTTCTTTATTACCGGATTGTAACACTTGCGACCAACAAAGTTAGTCGGAGAATGCATTCTGCCGTTATCAGCAAAATGGTGATTTTTTATACCCTTGGATATGTGCTTAGAACATCATCATATCATTACTTGTCCAATGACTAAAACTGTTGCTATCCTTTCCCTGCTAGCTTCCTGCCTCTCAATCCATCAATGTCTCTCTTATCTTGTAAGTACAAGGATGCATTCTGTTACTCCTTAGTACTGGGTGACTCCTTCTCCGGTCCCATCTCATGATGTTTTACCTAACAGGAGTACAAGGACACCTCCCCTTCTTGTTACTGCCCTGTACAGGGTAACTCCCTACACATTCCCATCTCATGATGTTTTACCTTACAGTGGTACCAGAACACTAATCTTGCTCTTGACGTCACCAAGACCTGGAGCTCATTATTGATTTTAGGAAGGAGAGGCTGAGATTCCATGCATTTGTCCACATTGATGGGATGGAGGTGGTGAGAGTCAAAACCTTCTAGTTCCAGGGAGTCCATATTTTAGAAGACCGTTCCTGGAGCCAACACATTGAGGCAATGGTGTAGAAGGCACACCGACACTTCTACTTTCCAAGGAGTCTGCGGAGATTTGGCACGCTGTCGAAAACTCTATCAAACTTCTACAGGTACACTGTGGAAACTATACTGACAGGTGGCACCAATCAGAAGAACCCAAGGACATAAGAAAACAGGTGCAGATAAAGATAAACTGGGTCCTCTGCCCTGTCCTTTCATTCTATCTGATAACAGCTGATCTGTCCCAGGCCTCATTTCCTCATGCCAGTTCCCTTGAGTCCCCATTTCCCCAATCTTTCAATTTCCCACATAATCTGGGCTCTGCAATGAAAGGGAATCACACAAGGCTCTAATGGGAGAGTAATAGAAATATAGAACACTGCAGCAGCCATTCACCCACCTAGTTTGTGCTGAACTATTATTCCGTCTCGTCACACAGAACTGCACCCAGACCATATCCATCCACACCCCTGCCATCTAAGTACCTCTCCATTTTTTTCTTAAATGTCAGAATGGAGGCTGCATTTACCACTGCAGCTTATTCCACACTCCCACTCTCAATTGAGAAAGAATGGGGACAATGGGACGGAAGGGCTTGCTCCATGCCATTCAGTCAAGTAGTCACCTTTCAAAATTGGTCAGTGGAGATTGGTCTCCATTGAGGGCACAGAGAAACACTACCACAATCCACGTATGTCTTGTGGAGAGACTCCAACCTGGGGATCTCAGAGGATGCTCTGAGTAATGCAGAGGGAAAGTTTAATCCCTTCCCCTGTTTCAAATGGTTGTACAGCATTGGCTGGGACAGATTCCCAATTGCTTATCCCTCAGTCAACATGACTAAGACAAATGATTTGATTATTACTACATCTAGTGGTTCAAGTTAAGATTCCATTGTGATCATGTAAATGATGCACTAAGGTTGTTTGTTTACTTCTGTTTGCCCGTAAAGACACACAAAGAGGCACCACTAGCCCAGTGCCCCCACTACGAAGATAAAGGAAAACAAATGAGACACCGAGTGCCCATGGATCCTGCCACCTTCTCTGTCTATGTAACCCTTGTAGCCACACGGCCTCCTGTCCGTTCCAACGGTGAGTCCGGGCTCCAGCATCTTTGTTTGTGGGATCTTGCTGTACCCATCTTGGACTCTGGGTTTCCAGCATAGTTGTGACTGGGCTCCAAAAGTAGTAAAAACTAGGGGTGCAGTGTTTAATTCAAAGTTGCATTCTGACAAACGCCCCCTCTTGATTAAATAAATTTTCACCTCTTCCTCTGAGAGGTTTCAGGTTTTTTTCATTGCTCTGGAGCCCTGGAGGGAGAGGACAAAGGAAGGAAGGCAAAGCATATGTTTCTGTGACAAACCATTAAAGAGGGCAGTGCTGGAGAGTGAATACCAGACTTCACCGACCCGCAGAGTTTACAAGTCACGGAGAGCTCTTGTTTCTGAAGGCAGTAAGCAGAGTTGTGAAATAATCCAGCTCTCCCATTTTGCATGGATTTCCAACATGAGGAAAGGAAGAGTGAAAGTAGAAAGCATGCAGGTGCTGGCGTCATGTGATATGCACATACATAATGGAGGAACTCACCAGATCACGCAGCATCCACAGGTAGTAAAAGGCCTTGGGCTTTTCCTCAGGAGTGAAAGAGTTTGCATTTGTATTAAGTGTGGAGCAAGTATGTACAGTTCCACCATCAAGATGAGGGTCCCTTCAGACACACCAAGTGTCTGTTAATCCCACTACTTTCTCTGATGCCATTACCTTTGTAGCCAAAGGGCCCACTGTCCGGTCCAGTGGTGGACCTGAGCTCCAGGTGCCTGTCTCCCTCCTCGGCCTCTCGCTCCTAACTTCTGATGTAATCAGTGTCTGAGGCTCTTTGGGAACCCCTGGGCACCAATGACACCCTCATGTATCCCTGGTTTCACCGAGCTGGTCTCCAGCAGCCCGTGGCCTGGTGTGAGTCCTTTCAGCCCACATGTCCCTCGATGCTCACTGTTGGGGTCTCCCACCTTGTGGGCTCCTCTCCCAGACTTCTCCTTCATGGCAGGGGATTGGTGGTTTCCCACTCTGGCTTTGTGAATGTGGGCACCGCCATCTTGGGTATAGACCCCATGTGTCTGAGAACATGGAGCATTACAGCACATTGAAGGCCCTTCAGCCCACAATATTGTGCCAACTGATGTAAACCTATTCCATGATAATCTAACACTTCCCTACTTTGCCCCTATAATCCTCTATTTTTATTGTACCCACATGAATATTTAAGAGCATATCAAACATCCCTGTTGTATCAGACTCCACCATCATCCCCAGCAATGCAATCCAGGCTCCCAACACTCTGTGTAAAAATTTTACCTTTAACATCTCTCCTAAATTTTCCTCCACTCACCTTAAGCTGATGTCCTCTGGCATTTGCTATTGTCGCCCTCGGAAAAAGGTGCTGGCTGTCCACCCTATCTAAGCCCCTCATAATCTTATATACTTCTGTTAAGTCACTTCTCACCCTTCATCGTTCTGAAGAGAAAGGCTCTAGCTCTGTCAACCTTGCTTCACAAATCATGTTCTCCAGTCCAGGTAACATCCTGGTGAATCTCCTCTGCGCCGTCTCTAAAGCTGCAAGGCCTTTGAGGTTAAAAAAAGATCGCTGTTGGTCCTGTGCTAAACTCACACAGGGATGTTGGGTCAGACAGCTGGATGCTAGCACCCCTGTGGAGGAGAATGCTGGAAGGTGTGTCTCTGCTCCTTCTAGGTCTCCACCGCCAGCAGCACTGCCATTATCATGACTACGGCTGAGGCTTCTGTGACTTCCGCTGCTCCTGTCAGTTCTCTCTGAGGTAGCACAGAAGGAGAGGGTGCTATAAGCTGTCTGTCAGACACTGCCTGACCTACATACTCATGATTTTGATGAATATTAGCAGGGACACAAATAAGGTGAATGGTCAGTCTTTTATACAGGCTAGGGGAGTCCACAACCACAGACGAGGAAGACCTGCTTCTCCCTGAGAGATATGAATCAATAGAATTCTCTGCCCAAGGAAGAAGGAGAGGCTGCCTCATTCAACGTATTTGACACAGGTAAATTGATGCTTGCAAAGTAGGGGAACTAAGGATTACAGGCAAAACTCAGGTTGGGGCATCAAGGTTAGAGTAGCATTACTGTTACAGTACCAGTGACTCAGGTTCAACTCGTTAAGGAGTTTGTATGCTCTCCCTGTGATTGCATGAGTTTCCTCGGGGTGCTCCGGTTTCCTTCCACGTTCCAAAGACATATGGGGTCAGTAGGTTAATTGGTCACATGGGTGTATTTGGGCATTGACTCTTGGGTCTGAAGAGTCCGTTACTGTGCTGTATCTCTAAATAAAAAACAATTAGGCTGGAGTTGAATTTCCAACCCTCCACAACAAGAAACAAGCTAAGTGTGGTGAGATCTCAAGGTGGTCAGTGTCAGCCTGAGCACTGTTCAGGACACCAGTTAACAGGAGACATGACAGGGCAAGGGGAAAATCCTCTGCTCAACCAATTTTAAATATCAGAGACATTTACAAACCATAAAGATTGATTCAAATTTTTAAAAATAATAACAATTTAAAAAATGAATCACAACACATCAACAAATACAAAAATAATTTAAAACATTAAGATAAAGAAATTTTGAAAATTAAACAAGTTTCTTTCTTTCTCCCTTACTTCCCGTTTAGGGATATCTTGGTAAGTGAATGAAGATTCCAAAGATTGGTCTGACAATTCCCATCACCAGTCTGGTTGGCAAAGACTAGAAATGGAGATGCGCTTGGTTGGAGCTATCCTATTGGACTCCAAATGGAGAGAAGAGACAGATGTGCCAGCTCCTGTCATTCCGCATGCTCCGGTCACATTGGTCTGTGAAAATCCAGGATTTATTCAGAGCGAATGCTTCCCTTTGTCGGCTCGATTCAGCCCAATGCTTTTGAAAGAACCAGACGTTGTATTTGGTAGATGCTGATAGAGAGATGCCTACCCTGAACATGTTCTCCTCCTCTCTTCGAAGGGAGTTCTGTGAGAGCCTCTCTGATTGTTCCCCCTTTGTTTACCCCCACCGCCTTTAAGCTCTACGATTATGTGATGATACAGCCTAGCATCCACAGCCACGTCTCCTTCCTGTCCACTTACTTCCCAAGGAGGGGAAGAAGTGGGGAGGGGCCAAGGGGTGATAGAAAATGTTGGGAAATGTGGAGAGACAGGTGGTGGGGAAAATCACTGAGGGGGGGCAAGAGAGAGGCTGGAGAGAAAAGTCAGAACTGGAGTTTATATGTGCTTGACAACTCTCCTTCCCACTTTAGTCTCGATCCTGACCAGAAACATTGACCAACCATCTCTCCCCACAGATACTGCCTGACCTGCTGAATCCCTCCAGCTTCTCACTGTTCACCTCTTTCCAATCACTCTGAGCCATCTTTTGTTGGTTAAAAAGGCACTTTAGAAATCCAAGCTGTTCTTTTCTACAATATATAGATTACAAAGAGGCTTTGACAAGTTGTCATTTCATGGTGACAGAATATTGAGTGACAGAATCAACTTGAGTGCAGTCAGAAGAGAATACCTGTCACGGAGAGTGAGTGATGCAGTGCCAGGCCTGGTGTCCTCTAGCTCTGAATCGTCTGGCGCATGAGGATATGGATTGGTTGTTCCGAAGGCTTCCTGCTCACATCTGGGAGAGTGCTCTGTACATCGCTCCAAGTGTGTCTGTCAATAAAAGGAACTGCGTACTGGATATATATGATCAGATTTTTCTATCAGAATTATAAGCCAGTGTCATGAACTAGCTACAGTCCAGTCTGAAGGACTTAGAGTATTTCCATCATCACCTGCTGGATGCCCCGGACTTTGCTTCTCTCTCTGATAGATTGAATTTGTTGATTTTAAATCGAATGCATGAGCAATCTGACCAGTACCTTGACAGATAAGGCATACAACTCAAACTCTTCAATGTAGAACTTAGAACAATACAGGAACAGGCTCTTTAGCCCACCATGTCTGTACCGAACATGATGGCCAAATTAAACTAAATCTCTTCTGTCTGCTCATGACTCAACATCCCTTTATCCCTGCTTATTCATGTGTCCATCTAGTAACTGCTTAAGCACTACCATTGTATCTCCTTCCATCTCTACCCCTGAAAGACTGACAGCCATTTGGATCTAGAAGCTTGTAGAGAGTGCAAAGGAAATTTACCAGGATGTTGTCTGGAATGGGGAACATGTCATATGTGTCAGGGTTGACATAGCTAGGGCTTTTCTCTTTGGAAAGATAAAGGATGAGAGGTGACTTCATGGAGCTATACAACATTGTGAGGGGCTTAGATCGGGTGGGTTGTTGCACCTTTATCCTGGGATGACAATAACAAATAACAGAGGACGTCCATTCAAAGTGAGTGGAGGAAAGTTCAGAAGAGAGATCAGAGGCATTTTTCTTTAACACAGAAAGTGGTGGGTATCTGAAATGCATTGTTGGGGGTGATGGTGGGGCTGGTACAATAGGAAGATTCAAAAGGCTCTAAGATAGGTGCAGAGATGTGGGAAAAATAGAGGGTATTGGGCTTTGAGGAAGGGAAGGATTTGATTGTTGTTGAGAAGGTTTACATAGGTTGGCACAACAGCATGGGGTGAAGAGCCTGTCTTATGCATTAGCATCTACTGAGATGAAATGCTTTGAGAGGTTGGTCATGGCCAGAATTAACATGTACCTAAAAAAAGGTCTGGACCTGCTGCAATTCACCTATCATTACAATCGCTCCACAGCAGAAGTAGTATCGCTGGCTCTCCACTCAGGTCTGGATCACCTCGAATACAGCAACTCATACATATGGCTGCTCTTCATAGACTACAGCTCAGCCTTCAACACCATTATTCCCTGGGCCTCTGCATCCATCACCCCCAGCTCCCCCCAACTCTGTAACTGGATCCTTGACTTCCTCATCAGAAGACCACAGTCAGTACGAATTGGAAACAACGTCTCCTCCTCACTGATTATCAACACAGGTGCATCCCAAAGATGCGTGCTTAGCCCACTGCTCTACTTATACACCCATGAATGTGCGGCCAGGCACAATTCCAATGCTATATACAAATTTGCCCATGACACCGCAGTTGTTGGCAGAATCACAAATGGCAATGAGGAAGCGTAATGGAGGGAGATAGATCAGCTCATTGAATGGTGTAATCCAACAATCTTGCGCTCATTGTTAGCAAAACCAAGGAGATGATTGTGGATTTCAAGAAGAAGTCAGGAGGACATGATCCAGTTCTCATCTAAGGCTCAATAGTGGAGAGGGTCAAGAACTCCGAGGATTTGTCCTGGAGCCTCCATGTCGATGCAATCACTAAGAAGTCTCAACAGCTTGAAGGTGTTTGAAGAGATTTGGTATGTCACTGAAGACTCAAAAACTTCTACAGGTGTACTGTGGGGAGCATTGGGGCTGGTTTCATCACTGTCTTGTACAGATGTTCTAAAGCTCAGGACAAGAAAAACTTCAGAAGGTAGTTAACTCGGCCTGTGACCTAAGGGGTATCAGACTTCACTCCATCGAGGCTATCTACAAGAGGTGGTGCCTTAAAAAAGCACCCTCTTTCCTCAAAGACCCCCACCACCCAGGCCATGCCCTCTTCACTCTGCTACCATCGGGAAAAATGTACAGGAGTCTAAAAGCGAGCACTCAATGGCCCAAGGACAGTTTCTTCCCCATTGCCATCAGATTCCTGAATAATCAATGAAACACAGACACTGCCTTACTTTGATTTTTTGTGCACTATTTTTAATTTATTGTTGTAAGATGGTTATAATATGAATGTTTGCTCTATGATGCTTCTGCCAAACACCAAATTTCATGACTTGTTCATGCCAATAAATTCTGATTCTGATGTGTTCTACCTGTTTACATTGCTGGTGACAGGAGGCTGAAAGTAAACAGTGGTTGCATTAAACGTCTGCAGCGCAAGTGATGCTAATGCAGGAATGTGACTGGAGTTCCACTGGGACCAATTCCGACATCAGAACAATTAGTTCAGCAAAACATTGCAGACGTGATAGAAACATTCATTTTGCTTGCATGCTCAATCAGACTAACATGAGTCACAAGGAATTCTCTGCTTTCTGCAGAACAAGGAAGGAGGGATTGTGGAGGCATGTTATTGCATGGTGGTGTATCCTTTGGAGGCAGGAGAGGCCAGCAAACAGCAACATGTAATCGTGTCACTCAAGAGTTCATGGTTCTGGAGAAATTCACAGTGACACTTAGCAGATATTCCTACACTTTTGAAAATGACAGTTGGCAACTTTTCATTGAGGACATTTCCATTCAATGGTAGGCTAGGTTCTGACAAGACCATCAGACTAGGAATCAGAATTTGCTGTCATGAACCTGTCACGAAATTCATTGTTTTGTAGCAGCATTAGAGGTGCAAATATTGCTATAAATTACTTAAAAAAAATTAGTGCAAAAATAAGAGAAAGTGAGGTAGTGTCTATCATCCACAGAGGGGAAGAAGCTGTTTTTGTACTGTCGGTGTTTGTCTCCACACTGGTGTCACTAGGGAGGGGGAGGGGTGTGGTGTGGGTGGTGTGAACCACACCGAGTGACACCATCAGAGGGGGTGACACCAAAATGACTGTCTATAAAATGTTTGTTTCAACAGAAATGTATGATCTACCAGTGGATCTAGACAGGAGCTTCCGACCATTCCTACAGTAACATGTCTGTCCTCTGACTCATCCATTGTCAGGATGAAGCCCAACATACATTTGAGCTAGAGTGCTTCCTGTTCTCCCAGACAGTCTTAAACCTAATGGCAAGAACGTTGATTTTTATGATCTTGGGTAACCCCCACCCCATCTGACTCCATTGTTTCTCTCTCTTCTTTACCTACTCCTGTACTTATTTCCCCCCTCCTCTCTAACTTTTCTTCCCCTCCCCCTTCCTAGTGGTCTCCCCTACCTGTCCCTACTCTTCTCCCACCTTCTATCCTATCATCCTTAGATCTCCCCTCCCAGCTTCTTTATATATGTAACACCACCCCCTTCCCTTTTGTCTTAATGAAGGGTCCCGACGATTTCTACCCATGAGCACGGTCTGACCTGTTCCTCCAGCAATCCTTTGTCTGCACATTTTCTTTAAGTTCAGCTTGGCACTGAAATTCAGTCCAGGCTGTAGGGTCTACAGTGATAGGCAAAGTATAGTGATCTGCCACCACTGGACACTATGTGTTTGGCTGCTCTATTATACCCACTCAAACAATTCAGGCAGTTATTGTTTGACGAGAAAACATGGATGACATTGACACATTGTAAAAAAACCCCAGACTATATTGATATCATGTCACAATGAATGTGAAGAGGACCTGTCCTGGTTGCATTTTCTCCATGTACTATAAATAATGTAATAATCGAGTCATACAGGTCCTTCAAGCTAACCTGCTCATGCTGACCAAAATGTCCCACCCACTCTAGTCCCGCCTGCCTGCATATCACCCCACATCCCTCCAAACCCATGCTATCCATGCATCCATCAAATGTGCCTTAAACAATGCAAGAGTGCCTGACTCAACCACCATCTCTGGCAGCCCATTCCATCCACCCACCACCCTCTGGGAAAGGTTAACGTTCAAGAGATGTTTCAATGTGAATGGATAGGGATAAGAGGCAAAGTTAGGCAAATGGGGTGAGCTCACATAGGCCTTTACAGATTGGGGTGAAGAGCCTGAATCCAGACAGTAAACCACAATGAGACTACTTCACAGTCTATAGCCATGGAAGACCACCTCAAGGCAAGTTGGTGGGTCAACAAGGAAGGAAGCAGATTGAAGAGGAGCTTTCAAAGGGATGAAGACTGGCCAAAGGAAAGGGCAGCCGGGAACAGGATTAATCAGTTTGCTCTTTCAGTGGGCCTCCATTCATATGAAGGGCTGAATGACCTTCTCTGACAGCATATGTCCCACATCTCTCCTGTAAGTGGAGCCCCTCCTCCTTGAAACAAAAGTGTTGAGAAGCCTATGATGGGTTTTATCTGAAATTCTCCTCCTTCCTTGCAAGGCAGACAAGGCAGTTTGGGAAGCTTTATGATGAATTGTAATCACTCGCATGTAGCTTTGAGACATGAGAGACATTTTTAGCTTCAATAATTGCCATAAATTGAGGCTAGCTGCCTGTGAGAAAGTGCTCCAGAGCAATATTAAACTGTGATAGGCTCCAAAGTGACTGTCTGATCATCTCAGGCTTTTGCTGAATGTAATTCCAGCTCCGTATTATTGCTTGCTGCAGTAAGCACCACTTAAAGGTAATTCTTCACCCTTTAGAAACTCTTTCCTCCCCTCCAAATCAGCCACAATGCATATGAAAACAACAAACTCTTGTGTGATTCCAAGACCTTCCGTGCTTTCCCTGGGAATTTTTAACAGAAAGTGACATGTTTTTTGAGTGCAGACAACTTGCGCTGAGCAAGAAACCACAAACAGCACAGAGTCCGATAGCACGGAAAGAGGCCCTTCAATCCAACGTCCATGCTGACCAAACCAGTCACCTGCCTGTGTTAAGATCACATCCTTCAAAGTCTTTCCAATCCATTGACTTATGAACATAACATTTGTCCCTGCCTCTACCACTTCCTCTGCCAGCTTGTTCCACACACCCACCCACCCAGGGGATGCCTCTCAGGTCCCTTTTAAATCTCACCTTAAATCTATGCCCTCTAGTTTTAGAACAGAGAGAGAGATAACAGAACACATATTTAAGGTGAGGGGAGGAAATTTAAGGGAGTTAAGCGAGGTGAATATTTTACACAGAGAGAGATGGGTGCCTGGAATGGGCTGCCAAGGGTAGTGGGGGAAGAAGTGTTTAGGGGACCTCTAGATTAGTGGTTCTCAACCTTTTTCTTTCCACTCACATACCATTTTAAGTAATCCCTATGCCATTGGTGCTCTGTGATTAGTAAGGAATTGCTTAAAGTGGGATGTGAGTGGGAAGGGAAGGTTGAGAATCACTGCTCTAGACCCTATTATTACTGAAATATTTTGCTTGAGAAAAATGGTTATTGGCCCATTTCCTTTGGAGTATGACGAGTCAATGAGGTACGATTAAAACAGTGGTTTTCAAACTTTTTCTTTCCACTCACATAACACCTTAAGCAATCCCTTACTAATCACAGAGCTCCTACGGCATATGGAATGCTTAAGGTGGTATGTGAGTGGAAAGAAAAAGTTTGAAAACCAGTGCACTAGATAGATAAGACGAGGATGGCAAAATATCTGTCAAGTGTAACCAGCAGAGTTTTAGTTTGAGGTAAGTAAGATGCTGTGGTCTAGTGAGGTTTGAGTTCTGGAGAAATTCAGCAGGTCACATAGCATCATCGGAAGTAAAAGCGGTCGAAATTTCAGGCCTGAGCCCTTCTTCGGGAATGTTGAAAATCAGGCAGATGAGGGGAAGGGGAAAGGGGGGAGGAAGGAGCACAAGCTGAAAGGTAAGAGGTGGGCACAAGTGGGAGGGCAGAAACTGAGAAGTGATGGAGGGGGTAGCTCACTGATAGAAGGAAGGGGGAGGGGTGGGGAGCTGGATCAAAGGAGACAGGAAGATGAGGGGAAGTGTAAGAACGGGGGAGGAGGTGGGAGAAATTGATATTGCTCTGTGTAGAAGGAATATAAGAGCAAAATAGAGCTGCTCCCTGCTCTGCGTGGCTCGGTATGATAATAACACCATCTACGGTAGTGAGTCGTATAAGGAAAGGTGATGAATCAGCATACAGGAGGAAGAATAGCGCACTGCTGCCAAGTGAAATGGCTGCTACCCCTCCTCCATCAGGCTCCTCAATGACCAACAGAAATGGCTGCTACCCCTCCTCCATCAGGCTCCTCAATGACCAACAGAAATGGCTGCTACCCCTCCTCCATCAGGCTCCTCAATGACCAACAGAAATGGCTGCTACCCCTCCTCCATCAGGCTCCTCAATGACCAACAGAAATGGCTGCTACCCCTCCTCCATCAGGCTCCTCAATGACCAACAGAAATGGCTGCTACCCCTCCTCCATCAGGCTCCTCAATGACCAACAGAAATGGCTGCTACCCCTCCTCCATCAGGCTCCTCAATGACCAACAGAAATGGCTGCTACCCCTCCTCCATCAGGCTCCTCAATGACCGACAGAAATGGCTGCTACCCCTCCTCCATCAGGCTCCTCAATGACCGACAGAAATGGCTGCTACCCCTCCTCCATCAGGCTCCTCAATGACCAACAGAAATGGCTGCTACCCCTCCTCCATCAGGCTCCTCAATGACCAACAGAAATGGCTGCTACCCCTCCTCCATCAGGCTCCTCAATGACCAACAGAAATGGCTGCTACCCCTCCTCCATCAGGCTCCTCAATGACAAACTCAATTGGGGACTTTATTGATTTTTAAAATTCTTTATTTTGCCCAGTCCAATTTGTGAGTGGCCTCAATTTGGCTGTACATGTACATAATTTTAGTTTGATTGGGACATCATGTTCAACAGAGACATGTTGGCCAAAGCCCCTGTTCTTGTGCTGTACTTCCAGATTTCACATTTCAGATTTACTGTCGGAGTATACGACATACAACCCTGAGATCCTGTTACTGCAGGCGAGGCAGAATTACCACTTAATTACCACTGCAAAAAAAAATTGACACAGCGCATACATCTAAACAAATGAAGAACTGTAAGGAGATAACAAATGTAAACAAACTGACTGGGCAAAATAAAGAATTTAAAAAATCAGTAAAGTCCTTAAATGAGTTTGTCATTGAGGAGCCTGATGGAGGAGGGGTAGCAGCCATTTCTGTTGGTCATTGAGGAGCCTGATGGAGGAGGGGTAGCAGCCATTTCTGTTGGTCATTGAGGAGCCTGATGGAGGAGGGGTAGCAGCCATTTCACTTGGCAGCAGTGCGCTATTCTTCCTCCTGTATGCTGATTCATCACCTTTCCTTATACAACTCACTACCGTAGATGGTGTTATTATCATACCGAGCCACGCAGAGCAGGGAGCAGCTCTATTTTGCTCTGGTACTGATGGAGATTGTGGAGGATATGTGCTTAACATTCCTCACTGATTTTGTTTGGAGGTGTGGAAATTCATGATCCAATTACACAGTGGGGTGTTGAGTTCCAGGTTTTGAGGGAATGGTGGTTTTAAATGCAGAACTTTAGTCAATAAAGAGCATTTCTGATGAATGCATCTTTGCTGTCCAGGTGTTCCAGGGCTTTGTGTAGAGCCAGTGAGGTGGTACCTGCCTGTTATGATAGGCAAATTGGAACATATCCATGTCACTGCTCAGACAGGAGCTGATATGCTTCAACACCAGCCTTTCAAAACACTTCATCCTATGTTCTGTATGAAAGAAGATGACCTCAGCAAGATCCCTACCTCAAAGGACAGTTTTGCATTATCTTACTAGTTTGTATTAATTTTTTTCCAGCCGATGACCATAAGACACAGGTGCAGAAATAGGCCATTCAGCCCATCATATCCCCCCCATTTAATCATGAGCTGATCTATTTTCCCATTCGGCCCCACTACCTGGCTTTCTCCTCATAACTTTTGATGCCCTGGTTAATCAAGAATCTACCAATCTCTGTCTTAAATACACCCAATGACCTGGCCTCCACAACCACCTGTGGCAACAGATTTACCACCTCTGGCTGAAGAAATTCCTATGTATTTCTGTTCAAAGCATAGACCCTGACCATTAATTGTCTTAAAGTACCATCAGACCATGTTACAGGTTTTTGGATTGCACAGTGCAAGGGGACTGACTGTGTATCCCAGCCACTGGTCACATCTGACAAGGGACTTGGCTGGATTAAAAATGATTATTTCAGTTGAAGGCTGAACAGGGACGAGGTGCGGAAGGACAGAGTTCCCCAGCAGATCTGTGGATCGTTTTGAAGGCCATTGCTTCTGAGAAGTCCCTGAAACCAGATGGCTTTTGGATCACAGGCTGCACAGACCAGACATCTGGGAAGACCTGGGCTTCATGAAACCATTTACAATAGCCTAGGTTTGAGTTTCAGGTTGAGTGCAGATTGCTGCATCTGTGGAAATCTTCAGAGGACAGATCTTTATTCCTGGAAACTGCAGCTCCATGGAAGGTGGATCTTCAAGAGGTGCGGAGTCAAACTTCCTCACACTCCCAGCTCCTGGTGGTTAACACACTCTGACCTGTATGGCCCTTGTTAACGAGGGTGTCCAAACAAAGTCCAGCCCCCCACTAAGCCCTGATTGAAGTGTTCAAGGACACGAGTTGTCTCAGTTGAATTGACGTGACAAGATTTTCTTTAGTGGGAGAAGCTGGAACGAGGGGATACAGTTTAAAAATACAGTAGTGCCCCATGTAAGGCTGAAATGAGACAAAAGTTTATCTGTGTACCTATGCAATTTGTGTGATGGAAGCAGAGTCTTTGAAAGTTTTTAAGGCTGAGGAAGAGTCATAATTTCGTACAGCGTTTCAGCCCAACTCGTTGAGACTGACTAAGGTGTCTACCTGGACAAGAACTGACCTACACGTCTGTAACACTGCACACTATTCTTTTATTTTATTTTAAACAATCTGTTGCACTTAGCTATGGGTTAACATGCCTGGATAGCATGCAAAATTAAGTCTTTTCATTATATCTTTGTTCACATGTCAATAAGTGATTCAATTCAATGCAATTCAATTGCCTGCGTTTGACCCATTTTTATCTTCCTAAATCTTTCCTATCCATGTATCTGTATTTTGATCTCTGCATTCTGACCTTTCTAAAGTTTTCCTATCCACATATCTTTCCAAATATCTTTTAAATGTTGGAGTTGTACCCACTTCTACTACTTCTAGCAGCTCGTTCCACTCCTTGCCACACTCTGTGTGAAAATTTGTCCTTCAGGTCCCTATTAAATATTTCACCTCTCACCTTTAACCTGGTTTTGGAATCCCCTACCCTGGGAAAAAGATTGTGACTATTCGCCTTACCCATGCCCCTCACGATTTTATAATCCTCTTAGTCTCCAGTGTTCCATGATAAAAAGTCCCAGCCTATCCAGTTTCTCATTGTAACTCAAGGCCTCCAGTCCTGACAACATTCTTGTGCACAGTACTCCAAATGAGGTCTCACTAATGCCTTGTACAACTGTAACATGACATCTCAGCTCCTGTACTCAATGCCTTGATTAATGATACCATTCTATCTTGCTACTTTCGGAGAACTATGTAACTGTAACTCTAGGCCTCTGTTCTACATAAGCCTTACCTGTCCTGATTAAAAACTCTCGTAGTGGAACACATCACACTTTTTCCAAGTTAAATTCTATCTACTTTTCCTTGGCCTACCTCCCCAGCTGATCTGGAGCCTGTTGAAACCTCAGACAGCCTTCTTCACTGACCACTGTACCCAATTTTGGTGTCATCCACAAACTTACTCATTTCATTCAGCCATCATTAATATATATGACAAACAACAGTGGATCCAGCGCCAATTCCTATGGCACACAACAGGTCATAAGCTTCCAATCTGAATAACAACCCTCCACAAACACTCTCTAAACAAATATCGAGAGAGGTAGATGGGTTAAAGGCAAACATCTTTTTTTAAAGTGGCAGGGGTGCCTAAAAAATGAGTGAATAAATATAAGGTGAAGAGAAGTTAGCTTTGCGGTTAGTGCAATGCCATTACAGTGCCAGTGACCCAGGGTCGAATCCAGCACCGTCTGTAAGGAGTTTGTACATTCTTCTCATGTCTGTGTGGATTTCCTCTGGGTACTCTTGAAAACGTTACGGGGGTTGTAGATCAATTGGGGTATTTGGGCGGCACGGGCTTCTTACCGTGCTGTATGTCTGAATCTAAAAAAAATGAGTATGAATGGTGTTTTGTGTGCGGTGAGTGGTAGAATCTGTGGAAAGGGACAGGGATCTGTTGAGAAAGAAAAGTGGGATTGAGATGAGGTGAGAGTTTATTGTCAAACACACCCTACAGATGCCACAAGATTCTTTCTTGCTGTAGCCATATAGTTACATAAGATAACCAACTACAAGAGTATACATTAAATTAGTACAATGTTCCAAGACAGAAAAAGAGAAAATCAAAGCAAAAGGAGAGAAAAATATACACCATAGCAGTTAGTGCTAGAAATCAAAAGTGCTCTTTCAATCGATCGATTCACCTGCACCTGGACCATATCCCTTCATAGAGTGAAACACAAAAGTCTGCAGACACTCTGATCCTAGTAAAAGCACGTTGAAATGCTGGAGAAACTCAGCTGGTCTTTCAACGTCCATAAAAAGCAAAGATATATTACTGATGTTTTGGGCCTGAGCCCTGCTTCAATAAATAAGCAGAATGAGCCAAGAGCAGGAAATCTCAGAATTCAGACAGTACTGGCTGGGGAAGAAGTCCAGACCGACAAAAGGCGTCCATTGGTATGATAAGGGACGAGATAAGAATTTTTAAGAACATAAGAAATAGGAGCAGGAGTCGGTCATTCGGCCCATCGAGCCTATACCGCCATTCAATGAGATCATGGCTGATCTGATCATTGACTCAATTCCACCTACCTGACTTTTCCCCATATCCCCAACTTCCTTTCTTATGCAAAAATCTATCTATCTAACCTTAAAAATGTTTAATGAAGTAGCTTCAACTGCTTCCCTGGGCAAAGAATTCCACAGATTCACGACTCTGGTAAATCTCCATCCTAAATCTTCCATCCTAAACCCTTGAATCTTAAGGCTGCGTCCCTTAGTTCTGGTCTCCCCCACCAGTGAAAACAAATTTCCTGTCTTTATCTTATCTATCCCTTTGTCATGTTTGTGCAAAAGGAATCAGGGGAGGGAGAGACAGAGATGGGGGAAAGTGACGGGGTTAATGAAAGCCAGAGAAATCGATATTAATGCCATCCGGTTTGAGAGGGCCCCAGTCAGAAGATAAGGCGCTGTTCCTCCAATTTGTGTCATGAGGCCATGACAGACCTGCCTTTCTTTTTATGCACTATTCTTCTTATTATTTTATTTTATATGGTAATGTTGTAAGATGGTTATAATATAAATGTTTTCACTCTGAAGCTACTGCAAAACAACGAATTTCCTGACTTGTTCATGACAAAAAAATCCTGATTCTGATTCTGACAGGCCAGCAAGGGAATGGTATGGGGAATTAAAATGAGTGGCCACTGGGAAATCCACACTATTACGGCTATTGTGGCTGACAGAGCCTTCATACCCTCATAACCATGAACAAATTTTTCTTAAGTGTCAAACTCAAGCCCACGTTCACCACTTCAGCTGGCAGCTCACCTCTGTGTGTGGTTCACCTTTCTCTCTGAACCCATGTCCTTCAGTTTCTGTCTCATCTAACCTGACTTGTCTCTGTCCCCCTGCAGTAGGCTCCCTGTACTGCCCCCAGCCTTCTGTGATACCCTGTCATATCATGCACCATTGCCTGCCCACCTCCCTCCAATTCCCTCTCCATTAAAGCATCAGCCCACCCTATTGCCAGTGAACGTGCTGGAAGTGCTCATGGCTGATGAGCCCCTGTCCTGCCCAAAAAAGTAATTCCCCAGTTGGGGTCAGTTGAAACAGTCAATGGTCCCTCATCTTCACCTGGTTCACAAGCAGACAAAGAATTGCTGGAGGAACCCAGCAGGTCAGACTCAATAGAAGTGGTCAGTCAATATTGAGATGTTGACTGTCCATTTCTCCTGATGGACACAGTCTGAGCCATTGACACCCTCCAGCAATTCTTTGCTCAAGATGCCAGCGTCTGCAGCTTTTGAGTTTCACATGGCTGGCTAAAGATTGTTGATGTGAGAATCTCACCAACCATCAAGCATGAAGTGAACTCTGCCCACCTTCCATTTCCACCCCCCCCCCCCCCACCCCCCCCTCTCTGCCATCTGAAGAATAAATAGATGCAAATAGTCTGCCTGGGAAATTAACAGCCACCTTGGCTTCTGGGTTTTATTTATCAACTTTGATGGAGTCTTTGCTATCAGATACTGATCAGACAAGTCTCCCTCCTGTTGTGACAATGACTGGATGACACTTCTTCACTCCAGGATGCCTGTGGCCTTAGGCCTTGCCACACAATCAAAGAGCTACACTGACACAAGAAGGCAGGGGGAACAATTGTGTCAACGTTTGGTGTCTGCACTAATAATTCAGAGAATGTAAATTCTAACCTCAATGGTTCAATTCAGTTTTCAAAATTCCAGCTGTGAAAATGGCCAGAAAGTTTTCAAAACATGGCTGTATTTCCAACTGTTCAGCTGCTGTTTAATTTCTTTTTATCACATGGGATTCATGGGCAAGGATTGCATTTGAATGGAGATCCGACTCCGAACTCAGACTTCTTCACTGTAGCCACTTTCAGGTCCTCGGACACAGATATTGCACTGGCAGACGCGGCTGGGGGAGTGCAGCTGGGACATTCAGGTGGCCGCGGAGAAGACGCCTTTCTGTCACCTGCGTGTGCCAGCTGAAGAAGAGCCGCATCCAAGCGAATGCCGGCTCCTGTGGACTGTGGCTGTAATCCCACTGCGGCTTTCAGGTGCAACGGGGGATTCTCCAAGCCAGAGAATATACCTACTGGAGGAGGGTTAGGTAAGTGCTCCGCCTGGCCAGGTCCTCCACTTTCAGGTGGCCACCCGACAGCCGCATTGGGATAGAATAGGTGGCTTTACAGTCGGGTATTGTGGCCACCTGAAAGCGGCCTGTTATGGTGTGGAACCAGAGGATGAACTCATCCTTTTCCTTTTCATCAGTCGGTGACAACAACTTTTCAATAAGGTTATTCACAGTCCGCGTCAGAGGGATGGATGGAGTCAGTGGCTGAGGGCAGTAGAGCCTGTTGATTACCTTCAATATCTCTGACCACTGATTAGTAGGAGAAACGTCCACTACCTTGGTCCTGCATGGAGACCTGCCTCTCCTTTGCATCTGAAGATTACTCCTCCCACAATGTGTGGCACAGTGGGTACCTCACAGTTCCAGAGTCCCAGGTTTGGCACTGTCCTCATGAAGTTTGTACGTCCTCGCTGTGACAGGGTGGGTTCCCCCAGCTACTCGGGTTTCGCAAGGAAGTGCATGTTGGTCAGTTATTTTGCCGCTGTAGCATGTTGGTCATGAGATTGATGGTAATGATGACTGTCAGAGAAGTTGTCTTCGCTGGGACTCAACCACCCCTCTCTGTAACTGGATTCTGAACTCCCTAATGGAAAGACCACAGTCTGTCCGGGATGGCTGTAGAACAACGAGCACTGTCACACTGAGCACTGGTGCACCTCAGGGCTGTGTGCTCAGCCCGCTCACGTTCATGCAGCTGACCCATGACTGCATCACCAGCTCCAGCTCCAATAGTGTTATCAGGTTTTCAGGTGACACCACAGTGGTTGGTCTCGTCAGCAACAACGATGAGTCGCACTACAGAGAAGAGATGGAAAATCTCATCGTATGTTGCAAGAGTAACAACCTGAGTCTCAACATGGACAAGACAAAGGAGATGATCGTGGACTTCACCCTCCACTCCACATCAACAACTGTAGTAGAAAGAGTTCCTTGGAGTTCACTTAACTAGTAACCTATCGTGAACACTAAACATCTCCTCACTTGTCAGGAAGGTACAACAGCGACTTCACTTCTTAAGAAGACTGAAGTGGGCAAGGCTATCGGCCACCATAATGTCAACCTTCACCTCTAGGAGCTCAATCGAGAGCATCCTGGCCGGCTGCTTCATGGTGTGTTACGGTTGCTGCAGAGAAATGAATTGGAGGTCAATATCCACAGGACCATAAGAGTGGCAGAGAGGATCACTGGAGTCTCCCTTCCCTCCCCCCCATCGACGTGATCTACCAGGATTGTTGTCTGAAGAGGACGTACAAAATCATCTTTCAGCTGCTCCCATCGGGGAAGAGATTCAGGAGGATCAGAGCCAGCACCACCAGGCTGAGAAACAGCTTCTTCTCACAGGCAGGGAGAATGCTGAGCGACCAAAGGAACTGCTCACACCAACCGTCCGAGACTCTCATTTTCACGAAACAACATTTATTTATTTATTCGTATTTATGAATCCGCGTTGAACATTGTTTGTCTGTATGAGTGTTGTGTCTGGTTATGTGTCTGTGTGCTTTGCACTGAGGACTGGAAAATGCTGATTTGTCGGGTTGTACTTCGGCAATCAGATGACAATGAACTTGAATTGATTTGGGAAAGGTTGCTGATGGAGAAAATAGCTTGCGGGAGTTGTGGGATTCCTCTGTAAACTGGAAAGTGTTTGGTGGGCCAAATGGTTTCCTAAAATGTTTTTATTAATTGTAGAAGCCCATTCCAGCCCCTTACATCTGCGCCACCCCAATTCCACCCAAAGTAACCAGCAGCCCTGGGTGTTTTGAAGGGTAGGAGGAAACCGGAGCATGCAAGGTGGGGTGGACGTACCAACTCCTTACAGGTAGTGCAGGATTCGAACCTGAGTCGCTGGTGCCGTGACATCATTCTGCTCTCTGCTATGCCAACTGTTGCCTTGCACGTTATGAAGGAAAACCTGAGGCTACGAGAGGGACAGTGGGTGTGAAACACCACATGAAAGTAGGGTGATAGGGCAAAGCAGGTATAGTGGTGGGGAGTCAGGGGAGTACGGGAAGGGGCCAGAACCACTCCCAGCAATGGAACCTATTCCTGCCAATGAAGTGAATGGTTAGAGAGCATCCATGGCTTTGATAAAGGGTCCCGACCTGAGATATTGATTGCCCACCTCTCTCCACTGATGTTGCTCAACCCATTGAGCACCTCCAACTTCCCTTCATGTTCCAGCCTCTTGTGGCATGCCAGAGACTTCAGATGTTGGAATCCGGAGCAACGCACAATCTGCTGGAGGATCTCAGTGGGCCGAGCAGCATCTGTGTGCGAGAAAGAATGGCCCTGAATGAAGAGTTTCAGCTCGATTTGTCGATGGTTCTTTTTCTCCCACTGATGGTGCTTGCCTCTTGGGCTCCTTAAGCCTCAGGGTAATATCTGGCATGAATCCAGCACAGAAAGAGTTAATGCAAACTCCACTAAACGCAACTGGAAACCCACATGTTTTTCATTGTGAAGTGGAATGGGACTGTATCAGCAATGTTGACAGGCAGCACTGGTACAAAGAAAGGATCCAGACTCAATATGACACTTGCCCTGTGTTTCTCTGCTTTATCTGCTCAGTCTTCACCACAATCTATCTGCTTTTCCACCCCCCCTCCCCCCCACCCCCAAAGATAGCAGCAGGCCAGGTGGCTTAAGTTAAAGAGTTAAAAAAAAGTTTAATTATCTGCCGGTCAACGAGCTGGCAACATTTGTTATAAATTAAGAGAAACCAGAGATGAGGACACAGGAAAAGGAACAGAATGAAATTCCGATGGTATTCAGTGTCTTATAGGTGAAGGCAGACACTGCGGAGACTTTGTATTGCCTGGGGTACAAGCTAAACCTCTCATGAATGAGCTGCAGACATGTGGGTTTGATTTACGCTGTTTTCTATATAAATATTGAACCAATCTCTCTCCCCTCCCTTCCCTGCCCCCAGCTCCACACCCTCACCCTACAGTTCTTTGCAAAAATAAAGCAATTCCGTCCAAGGATTTTTACATCCTTGAAAACCCCCCGCTACAATGGCACAGTGCCATCACGCTGTTGGGCAGCCAGGCAGTGCCTAGATTTTTGGGGTTTGGAGGTGGGTTGAAGGACTCGTGAGCCCACC
Organism: Narcine bancroftii; assembly: GCF_036971445.1. NCBI lineage: Eukaryota > Metazoa > Chordata > Chondrichthyes > Torpediniformes > Narcinidae > Narcine > Narcine bancroftii. Next base: position 96,580,614 of record NC_091478.1, read on the forward strand.
ATGGACTGGCCTGTTCCATTCCCTGATGTGGCTAGAGCTCTTAAAGCAACAATCCATTCCCGGAGAGCGCCACTGGGAGGTTTGCTGAGCTTGGTGTAACCGAATGCAAAGATCCCACTGCTCAAAGCTTCTCCCATGGAGCCTGTCCTCCTGGGAGATGAGTGAAAGAGGGAAGGATCATAGTTGTTGGAAGTTACCCCATGTCCGAAAAATGATAATAACAATTATTGATCACAGATTGACCATTGTCCCAAACAAGCTCATCTCCAAATTCTAGAACCTAGAGCTCAACAATCACGCCCTTCAGCAACGGTATCCCTGACTCCCTAACGTGCAGACCATAATCAGTGAGGATTGGTGACAACATCTCCTCCAAGATAACCCTCAACACCAGGGCCCACAAGGCTGTAAACTCCGCCCCTGAAAGTCCCCCTTATGATTGTTATAGCCAAGAAAGTGCACCAATACTTCTCATACTGCCAAACTGAGACTGCCTTCAAATATTCCATCTCACCCCTCTCCAACCAGCCAGCATCAATATCGACTTCCATTATCCCCCTTCCCCGGTCTCTCTCTTTCCCCACCCCTCTATCTCCTTTCCTCTAGCTCCCCACCCCTTCCCTTCTATTTCCCATCACAGAGCTACCCTACTTTACCTTCTGCTCTCTCCCCTTATCACATCTCAGCTTTTATCTCCTCCTCTCCCACCTGTATCCACCTGACTTCTTGCCTGTTAGTCTCTGCTCCTCCTCCTTCCCTCCTCTCGTCTCCTGTTTTGCCTCCTCCCCCCACCTTTATATTCAGGCATCCACCTGGTTTTGCTCATACTTTAATGAAGGGCCCAAGCCCGAAACGTTCTTTCCCCTTTACTTTCCATGGATGTTACGTGACCTGCTGAGCTTCCTCAGCACATTTGGGTGTTACACTGATGCCTTGACTTTCCCAGAAGCCTAAAGAAATTTGACATGCCCTCAATATTTATAACCGTGCCAGAGAAAGTATGCTTTCCAGTTGCATCACAGTACAGTATCGGAATTGGGCTGCCCTAGACCGCAAGATCATGCAAACTCCTCACAGACAGCCAGAGATCAGGATCGAACTAGGGCCACTGAAGTGAGAGGCTGCCGGTCCAATGACTGCTCCACTTTGCTGCTTTAAGCACTTGGTAACATTCATTAGAAAGAAAACTGCAACGTAAGGACAACGTAACTCAACCCATTATGTTTCCCAGATGAATTTAACGCCTGTGGGATCAATTTTGGATTATCTCACTCAAGTTTTGTTTAGCTAGCCTGTTTGAAATTTATTCTTTCCTTTGTATCAGCGAACTGTCCCTTGTAATTAGCGGTATGGCTTGAATAAAAGTGTTCTGAAGCAGGAAATACTTTGAAATTTGCACTCATATTTATCTCAAGGCAAGGTTTGTTTTGCAGAGCTGAAATTGACCGAAACATTCAGAGGCTGAGAGAGGAAATGGTCACACAGCAAATGGCTTCTCGACACACTGAGACTCGGTGATGTGGGGCCCACGTCACGGGAAAGATGGTGGAAGCAGATTCATAGAACATAAAACAGAGCAGCACAGGAACAGGCCCTTCAGCCGACTTGTCTGCGCTGAACATAATGCCATTTCAAACTAAAACTGCTGCCTGCACATGATCCACATCCACCCTTCTTTTTCATCTATCAAGAAGTCTCTTAAACACTCTTGTTGTATCTTGTTTCACCACTACTCTTGTCAGTCCACCACTCTCTGTATAAAAAAAATGATCTTTTAAACTCCCACCTTTCTCCACACTTTAAATTAAAGTCCTCTAGTACTTGACATTTTTACCCTGAGGAATAAGGTTCAGTCTGCCCAATCAATGCCTCTTTTCTTGCCTTCTGACACTACAGAGAGAAAAAAACCCCAAATTTACCAATCTCTCCTCACAGGTCATATCCTTGAACACAGGCAGCACTCTGTACCACTTCCAAATGCAGGCACCACCCTGTACCACTTCCAAATGCAGGCAGCACTCTGTACCACTTCCAAATGCAGGCACCACCCTGTACCACTTCCAAATGCAGGCAGCACTCTGTACCACTTCCAAATGGAGGCACCACCCTGTACCACTTCCAAATACAGGCAGCACCCTGTACCATTTCCCAATGCAGGCACCACCCTGTACCATTTCCAAATGCAGGCAGCACCCTTTACCACTTCTAAATGCAGGCAGCATCCTGCACCATTTCCAAATGCAGGCACCATCCTGCACCACTTCCCAATACAGGCACCACCCTGTACCACTTCCCAAAGCAGGCACCACTTCCAAAGTCTCCACATCCTTCCTCTAATTCGGTGAATAGGAATGTGAAGAAAAGACTGGACAGATTGAGGTTGTTCCGTGAAAAAGTTCAGACTCCACAATGGCGAAGCCAGTTAAACCGGTCTCACAGCACCAGACCCAGGTTAAATCCTGGCCACTGGCACTCTCTGTTGGGAGTTTGCACATCCTCCCTGTGACTGTGTGGATTTCCACCAATGAGCTGCCATTTCCTGTCACAAAGTTGTGCAGATCGGCAGGCTAATTTGGCTGTTGTAAATCACCGCCTGGTGAGTGGGTAAGGGGTGGGGTCTGTAGGGAGGTGGTGGGAATATGGGGAGAAGGCTAGTCCAAAGTGAGTGTTTGATGGCCAGCCGGGACTTGTTGGATCAAAGGGCCCGTTTCTGTACTCTGTGGTTTCTGTGCTCTATAGTGTCTGTGGACTGAAAAGTCTGTTATCAGGCTGTATCTCCCAATGACTCTCTGAGGTACATTCTGGGTAACAGTCAACGCAAGAGGTCAACAGTGATTTTTGGGAGGAGGCCCATTTTAAGAAAAATAAAGCAAGATGAGTAAATTGGGAAACGAGTGGATTCAGCCGTCTTGGGGTGGGAGGTGGGGGGGGGGGTGGGGGGGTGGAGTTGCTTAAAGGTAGCAGAGACATCATCAATGGAATGTATTTTGGGATCTTGTTAAGACAGATGGACTGAATATTTTGGCAGAATATCTAAACAAGCTTGTAAAAACTGTTGTGTGCAGTCATGTTGCTTGGACATAAGTAAAATCTAATGAAAAACCCTCAATGGATGGAAAATTTCAAATATTTGATCATGAGCAGATGTGGCTTCTGTTCCTCTATGAAACATTCCTTAAGGGAACGCTTGCTGTATGGTTGGTGTAGGATGTTTGTTATTTTTGGGAATGAAACCCTGGATGCCACTCATAGCTGATTCCCTGAGGTGGGACCTCAGTGCCACTCCGTAGAGTAAAAATGTAAATATGGAGTAAACGTGGATTAAATATGAGGTCAAGACACACACAGAATTGGAGAAGCAGGAAATCGAGCAAAACATAGACGAGGAACTTAGTGAGTCAGGCGGTATCTGAGGAGGCAGGGGGATGGTCGATGTTTCTGGTCGAGACCCTGCATCAGGACTGAGAGGGGGAGTATAAGTGTGAGCCTTTATTATTCACATGAGTACGATGTACAGATGTACAGAAATTCTTATTTGCAGCAGCCATTGGGGGGCGGTGGGGGGGGGGGGGAGTCTTTGAGGGATCAGAAGTGTAGAGGGTGAGCAAATTTAAATGGGATCGGGAAGAAAGCACGTCAACACCTCTACTTCCTCAGAAGGTTCAGTATCTCATCTAAAACCATGCCAAACTTTTACAGATGTGCAGTGGAAAGTGTGCTGACTGGCTGCATCACAGCCTGGTATGGGGGCACTGATACCTCTGAGTGGAAAGACCTGCAAAAGGTAGTGGACACAGTCCAGTACCACACAGGCAAAACTCTCCCCACTATCGAGAAAATCGACATGGAAAGATGGTGTCGGAGAGCAGCAGCAATCATCAAGGATCGACACCACCCAGGACATGTTTTGTTCCTACTGCTGCCATCAGGAAAGAGGTCTAGGTGCCACAAGACTCATACCACCAGGTTCAGGAGGAGCTCCTCCCCCTCCTCCATCAGACTCCTCAACAACAAACTCAATCAGAGACTCGCGTAAGGTTTTTCACTTTGCTGAATGTTTATTTATTTTCTGTATTGCACAGACAATTTGTTTACATTTCTTTCCTTGTTTACATTTCTCTCTTTTGTTTATACATCTTTTTGCTCTACTAATAAGTATAAATTCTGCCTGGTCTGTAAGGAAATGTATATTTAATGTCATATATGTACTCTGACAATAAATCTGAACTTTGAACTTTCAACAGACATGTATGTAAAATACATCAGCTACAAAAGTATACATTAAATTGCCTCAATGTGTCCAGACAGAACGAGATAATAAATATAAAAGGACAGATGAATAAATATTCACTGTCGAGGTTAGTGCAAGAGAAAAGTGATGTTTCAGTCTGTTGTGTGGGAAGGGAAACAAGTTCAGTGGGTTCAAAGAGCAATGAATCTGGACACAGACTGAACACAGGAATGATCATTATTGAAACACACGTAAGGGGATCACCATACTCTCAATCACATCAGCCGCATCGGACTCAATACTACCAAAACTAGCAACTGCTTACACTCGTACAAGCATCATTCAACCCAGTCACATTGGATACAATAATTACTGATGCCAGCAACTATTTATTTAGACTTATATCATAAACAAGGACTATAATATGTTATACACCACGTGTCGTAACGTGGTTACGACTCAGATGCTACCTGCAACACTACTACAATATCAATCTCAATCAATCAATCAATCTGGCTATCCATCCCATAGGATGATGATGGTTCCTTTCAGTCGATCTATGGGGTTTGATAGGATACCCCACTCCTCAGAAAGGAACAGCATGTCTGTGAATGGATTTAGGTGAGTAGGGGTTGCACAGGTTCAAACCCACCCTCTCGTCATCCCCTTCCAGATCCAGCAGCATGGTGAGGTCCAAGATGGCTGAAGGAAGTTCTGGTACAGTGAAAATACTGTGGCATTTGGCCCAACTTAAAAGAATCAGAAAAACTAGAGTATAGGTGAGATGTAAGTAATGAGGAAAACGTCTTAAATTTTCCATAAAATCCATCAGGGCCCGATGACTTCCCACAATTTAATGAATGTATAGTCTCAGCAATTTCCTCATATGAGATAGGTTGATCCAATTGCTTTTGATTAAGCAGCAGAAAGTACAGGAAAATTCAATTTATCTAAAAAATTATTCATTACAATATTATCCTTAGGACAGGCAGAACTGTAAAGTTCAGAATAAAATTCCTTAAAGATATCATTTATTTCTAAATGATCAGTTGTCATATCACAATTAGCTTTGCAAATTTATTTAATTTGCCATTTGACTACTAAAGTATTTAATTGATTAGCCAATAGTTTACCTGTTTTATCTCCATGAATACAGAATTTACTTTTACCTTTTACAAGTAGGCTTTCAACTGGATACGTTAGAAGATCGTATTTGGTTTTAATTTTGACACACTCTCTATATAAAGCAGGGTCTGGAGCCAGAGCAAACTTTTGATCTAATTATTTCAGTTGGTTAACTAAATCAGTTTTCTCTTTATTAGCCTTTTTCAAGTATATAAAAAAATGGACCCCTGATCCTGAAAGCGTCCCAAACAATATGATTGGAAGTCTCTTCCACAGTATTTTTTCAAAAAAGAATCTAATTCTACAAGAACTTTAGAAAATCTTTATCAGATAATAAAGTTGAATTAAAATGCCGATATCTGTTTATTTGGGGAAGACCAGGGAAGTTTAAAGATAAGAACACAGGAGCATGGTCAGAAATGACTATATTTTTATATTCACAAGACTGAATTAACAGGATCATTTGATTGTCAATAAAAAAAATTGATTCACGAATATACATGATGAATGTGACAAAAAATGAATATCAGAATCAGTACCAGAATTTATTGTCATGAACAAGTCACAAAATTCAGTGCTTGCCAGCAGCGTCAGAGAGTAAACATTCATATTATAACCATCTTACAACAATATATATAAAAAAATAGATGTGCACAAAAATAAGGCAGTGTCTTTGGTTCATTGATCAGTCAGGAATCTGATGGCAGCAGGGAAGATGCTGTCCTTGTGCCACTGGGTGCTTGTGTTTAGGCTCTTGTACCTTTTTCTCGATGATAGCAGAGTAAGGAGGGCATGGCCTGGATGGTAGGGGTCTTTGAGGATAGAGGCTGCCTTTTTAAGATACCGCCTCATGTAGATGTCCTCGATGGAGTGAAGTCTGGTGCCTGTAATGTCACAGGCCAAGTTAGCAATCCTCTGGAGTTTATTCTTGTCCTGAGAATTGGTGCCTCCATACCAGGCAGTGATGCAACCAGTCAGAATGCTCTCCACGCTACACCTGTAGAAGTTTTTGAGAGTCTTTGGTGTCATATTGAATCTCCTCAAGCACCTCAGAAGGTATAACTGCCTGGCGGGCCTTCTTTGTGATCAACATGGAAGCTCTGGGCCAGATCCTTGGAGATGTTGACACCCATGAATTTGAAGTTCTTGACCCTCTCCAGTACTGAGGTCTGGGTCATATTCCCCTGACTTCCTCCTGAAGTCCACAATCATCTCCTTAGTTTTGCTAACATTGAACGCAAGGTCATTGATGTAACATCACTTAACGTGCTGATCTATTTCCATCCTGCAGACTTCCACATTGCCATTTGTGATTTTGCTGACAACTGTGCTTTCATCTCTAATCCTGTAGATAGCATTGGAATTGTTCACGCATTCATGGGTGTATAATGAGTAGAGCAGTGGGCTAAGCACACATCCTTGGGGTGCGCCTGTGTTGAAAATCCGTGAGGAGATGTTGTTTCAAATTCATACTGACTGTGGTCTTCCAATTAGAAAGTCAAGGATCCAGTTACAGAGGGCGGAACAGAGACCTGGAGTTTGTAGCTTCTTGACCAGCACTGAGGGAGTAATGGTATTGAAAGCTGAGCTGTAGTCAATGAGGAGCAGCCGTATGTATGAATTGTTGTTTTCGATGTGATCCAGAGCTGAGTGGAGAGCCAGCGATATTGCATCTGCTGTGGAGCAATTGTGACGAAAGGTGAATTGCAGTGGGTCCAGCCCTTGGCTTAGGTACGTGTTAATTCTGGCCATTACCAGCCTCTCAAAGCATTTTATCACAGTAGGTTAGTGCTACTAGGTGATACTCATTGAGGCAGCTCACACTACTCTTCTTGGGTACTGGGATGATTGATGCCCCTTTGAAGCAGGAGGGAGCCTGTGACTGCAGCAATGAGAGGTTGAAAATGTCCATGAACACTCTGGCTCTGCCAGGTACACCTTGTGAGGATTCACCATCTTGAATGATGTTCTAACATTGATGTAACAGGGTCCTCAGCCTTTGCATGGATTCTAGTAGGCACTGTTTGGTTCTTCTTCTCAAAGTGAGCATAGAAGGTGTTCAGCTCATCGGGTAATAAAGCATCACAGCCATCTATGGTGTTCATCCTCGCTTTGTAGGCTGTAATGTTCTGCACTCCCTGCCATAACTGTTCTCTGTCTCTAGCTTCCTCCGGAATTGCCACTTTGCCTCAGAGATTGCCTTCAGCAGGTTGTACCTGGTCTTCTTGTAGAGATCTATATCTCCAGCCTTAAATTCCCTTGTTCTCGCCCTCAGCAGGTTGTGAATCCTTTGATTCATCCAGCACTGGAGGGACTGAGCACCTTGATTAACAGCCATGATACCAGCAGATCCTAATCCTTCCTGATCATTGTAGGGGACTTCAATGAGGCCAACCTGAAGAAGTTTCTGACAAATTACCATCAACTTTTCACATGTGAGATCAGGGAAGCCAACACACTTGACCACTTCTCTGGATGAAAAAAATGCCAAAACATCAAGAATATCACATTTTAGTTAAAAAAAATAGAACTGATTTGTTCAAAGTGGCTGGTTTAGGAGATTTGCAGTCCAAAACCGGATCTAACCTGCAATTAAAGTCTCCTCCCATCACTAATGAACAAAGGGTCAGATCAGGTAGGGATGAAAAAAAACTTTCAAAAAATCGAGGGTTGTCCACATTTGGAGCTTAAACATTAGCAAACACTATCAATTTATTATATAATTTCTCTGTCATGTTAACAAAGCGACCATTTGTATCTGATACAACATTATGTTGACAAAGGAAATTGTATGGTCTATAAAAATCATTACTCCTCTGGATTTAGCCTGAAACGAAGAATGAAAATGCAACCCATTCCATCTTCTAAAAAGAAGTGTGTTGTCACTAGTACGTACATGCATTTCTTGCAAAAATATAATTGAGACCTTAAATTTTTTAAGGTAAGCAAAAATCTTACGTTGTTTTTCAGGATGATTCATGCCTTCAACATTAAAATAATTAAGTTAAAAATTTGATCCATTTTAACTATTTTAAAAAAGTAAGGCTGGCAAATAAGTGCCTTAAACCAATTATAATAAATAGGCATTGAAAATAAGATAATCAAAAACAGATGCAACTTTTCAGAATCAAAACAGCTTCCAAGTAAATGCTAACACTCCCTCCACCCTCCTCCCAAAGCCAGAGAGCTGACCAATAGAGAGACAGCATGCTACTAAATGATTTTCCCATCCCCAAAATTTTCTGCTGGCAAAACTCCAATATTATAATGAAACCTTGAATGTTTTCCAGAGGAGACAAAATATAGTGAAACCTTGAATGTTTTCCAGAGGAGACAAAATATAGTTACTGCAGCTAATGCCAAGGACAGAAATAGATTAATCATTATGTTCTCACAATATTAATAACACATATTAATCATTATTAACAAGGAAAAAAACTTTAAATCAGAGAATAGTTATTAAAATATTAATTTAAATAGTTAAATCAGAATCAAAAACCATAACATTTTATAAGCTAAATAACTGAAAAAATATAGATGTCAAAAAAAGTCTAATCAAAATGTATAAACACTTAAGGCATTAACTTGTTAAGACCTTATTCTACAAGTTTAACACTAAAATATTCAAGAATTGAAACAGCTACGGAGAATTAGAGAAATATTTGCTCAGGTGGAGAGATAATAGATGGGAAATTTTCTTCCAAAAATTTATGGGCTTCTTCGATGGAATGGAACCACTTCTTCAAATTGTCCTTCAGTGTGATCCGAGGGTATGCTGGGAAAAGCAGAGATGGCTTAATATGCTGATTGTAGAATTCCGACATGATCTTATATTTATCTCATTCACTCATAACCTTGGGTGTGTAATCCTCGACGATATGAATCTTCTTACCTTTGTAGTCAATCATTCCTCTGCCATGAGATTCACATATTAAAAGCTCCTTAGTTTGAAATTTCTGGAAACACACTAACTGATGTCTCTGACCGGGACCTGGTTTGGAAGCCCAATGATCCACGTGCATGATCTATTGCAGGGAAAGTTGGCAAATCTCCAGGTCCAAACAATGCTGGCAGAAAACTTGCAAAGAAACGTAATAGATTGACTACCCTCAGTTACTCTTCCAAGCCCAGTATTCGTAAGTTATTTCTTCTATTTCTGTTTTCTAGGTTAATAATCTTCTGTTTTAATATTTCATTACACTTTGATAGCTTTTTACATAGCTCTTACATATCATCCACTCTTCCGTCCAAAACAGTCGCAATTGCTTCATTATGTTGAATACGTTTATCATGTTCTTCTAAGGTTGCTTGAAAATAATCCAATTTTGCATCCATCTGCTTAAACTCCTTTCTGAATTGTTGTAATTCATCATAGGATTCTTTTCTATGTTGTCAAAGCAATTCCATAACAGATTCCAAAGTCACAGGGAGATTCTCTGTTTTTCGTTCCTTTAGTGCTTCTTGTAGCCATGTTAAAGACACTTACAGTCGTTAATCCAAATATATTCAGTAAGCATTTGAACTTTCAGAATAAGGACTTAAAAAGATTGTAAATGGTAAGTTGGAGCAACTTCAAAAAGCTGCTACTCCATCATTGGTGAGCAGGAAGTGAGTGACTTCAAGTGCTGAGTGGAACACACAATACTGCCGGAGAAACACAGGGACAGCATCTAAAGGTCGCCAATGTTTTGGGCCTGAGCCCCGCAGCAGGAATGTTGAAAACTGGTACATGCCTGAACAAAAAGGGAGGGGGAGGAAGGGAGGAGAGGAGGGAGTTGTCTGTGTGGAATTTGCATGTACTCCCCGTACATTCCAAGGTGCCGCTCACTGCAAATTGCCTCTTGTTCATTGGTAGAATCTCGGGGGGGGGGGGGGTGGGAGTTGACGGGAATGTAGGATTAATGTAGGGTTTGTGGAAATGGGAGGTTAATGATCAGTGTGGATTCAATGGGCTGAAGGGCCTGTTTCCATGTTGTATGTCTCCACAACTCCTTCTCTTGCTCAACCTGGAGTCTGTAGAGTTGAGGGATCAGAACGCTTGGATGAGCAGAAGGTGGCTTAGGGAGAGAGGAAATGTTTTGCCATAATGGTCTTGCCATCAAGATGTCTGGGGCAAGATTGCTAGACAAAATTACCTTCTACCATTCATCCATTTTATGTTTTCATAAATAAATACTGCTGCTATTAAAATGTGCTCAGAGAGCCTTGAATCACTCCCAAATGTACAATGTCTTCAGAATGCACTGAGATACAGAAAATATATTTTCAGAGATGATGTTTATTTACAAGACAGCATGCAAACTATTTTCATGTTGAGACTTTACAAAAATACTTGAAATCTGAATGTTTGTGAAACTGTCACCTTGTCAAAGGAATGAATGCACAGCACAATTTCCCTATCCCACACGATCACAACCCAAATACACAAACAGCATTTTATCCATCAAAGGGACACAGTCCTGAGTGTAAAACTCACCCCTGCTTGTGATCTCACTTGGAGGGCCCATTCCACAGCAGCCTGGCTGGAGGTAATGTGTTGCTGTACGTGATTCGTTCTTGCCATGTTTGATCGTGTTCCCGTTTCCTGTGAAATGTTTTGGAGCATCGTGACTTTGTGTGAGTTGCCAGGATAGCATGTCAATCTAAGTCTTGTGCGGTATCTCTGTACACACGACAATAAACAATGCAAATAAGACCATGACATCTCGTGCTGCAATGTGTACAATGGTGGCTGATCAGGCTCGAGACTTTCACACAGGTGACAACCATGTGGGCATCCTGTGGTATCAATGATTCCTGATTTTTGAGATTCCCTTTTTCTCTTCTCCTTCCTCCATTTGAACATAGAACATTGCAACACAGTGGAGGCCCTTCAGCCCACGATGTGGTGCTGACCTGTGTAAACCTACTCCATGCAGTGGAACACCAAGCACGACGATTCATGCCTGAGAAAGACACTAGAACTGCAGGTGCTGGAACCTTGAGAAGCTGGAGGGACTCACAAGTCAGGAGGGAAATGGTCAGTCAATGTTTCGGGTCGGAATCCAAAAGTGAGTGATAACACATATATGAAGAGGTAAAGGGGCTAAAAAGATCCCCACTGCCCAACACTCGCTCTGTACTTGCTACTGCCATCAGGAAAGAGGTGTAAGTACCACAAAACTCGCACCATCAGGTTCAGGAACAGCTACTAGCCCCCCACCATCAGTCCCCTCAACAACTAACTCATCAGGGACTCTTATTTGTGCACTTTATTGATTTTTTTATTCTCCAGCAGTCAGTTTGTTTACATTTGTTATGTTTACAGTTCTTTATTTGTTTACCGTGTACAGTTTTTTTTACACTACCAATTGGTGGGAATTCTGCCTCTCTTGCAGAAAAAAAGAATCTGAGGGTTGTATGTGATATCATGTACGTACCCTGACAATAAATCTGAAGTCTAAAATCTGAATCTGAAGACAATAGGATGCAGGAAAAAAGGATGAGCAGTGACTCAAAAGATGAAGCGGTGACTTAATAAATAAGATTTAAAAGGGATATAGATAAGGTGGACAACCAGCACCTTTTTCCTGGGGCCAAAATAAGCAAATACCAGGGGATATCCATTTAAGGTGAGCGGAGGAATCTTTAGGGGAGATGTCAGAGTTAAATCTTTTACACAGAGTGTGGTGGTGCCTGAAATTCATTGCCAGGGATGGTGGTGGAGGCAGGTACAAAAGACTAAATTTAATCAATTTAGACAGGCACATGGATGAAGGGAAAATAAAGGATTATGGGTGTGAGGAAGGTAAGGATTAAATTGTTGTGAAATAGATTTTCAAAGGTCAACACAACTTTGTGGGCTGAAGGGCCTGTACTGTGCTGTAATGTTCTATGACAAAAGATGGGAGAAATGGAGAGACAGAGGAGTGAGTGAGCATGGGGAGAATATTTGGGGGAGGAGAGGAGGGGAAATCCAGAGCTCCTTGATTCTATTCTGTCTTCCTGGTGTTAAATCTCTTAGCGATGCCCTGAGAGAGTCCTTGAATCTATTTTTCTGTGCACCACATGACTGTTGGCAATCTCTCCACAAAGTAGCTGCTTTGGCATTCTGTCATATGTAATGGTCACATTTCCAAGTTGGTATCAAGAGGATTATTGATCTGTTGATATGAGTTCAAATCCCACTCGGGCAGTAGTGGCATCCAAACTTAATAAAAAGTAAATAATGGAATTGATGACAATAAAATTGAAAGCGTAGGGAGGGAGACCATACATGTTCACAATCAGTTTTTTTCCAGGACCTTATCTCATTCTGCTCTCAATCTGAAATCCTCCTGCAATAGAGGCCACTGTGCTGTTTGCCTTCCCACTGTTGATGACTGCACTTGATATTATATATTTGAAAAGGAAAATGTATGTATCATGGTCAATGTGGTTTATGGTGTGAAAAATAAAAAATTTAAAAAAAACACAGCAGACATCCAGATCCCTGTATACTCCAATGCATTTTGACCTCATGCCATTTCAGAGGTGCAGCCCTTTTTTTTATTTTTCTTGACAAAGTGGATGACTGTCATGTTGGAGAATTAAAAAAAGTGGACCAATATTATTTAATTTAAAGATACAGCATGGTGGAAGGCCTTCTGACCAATGATACCCGTGGCGTCCAATTGTGCCCAATTCATTTACCAATCTCAAAACGTTTTTGGAAGGTGGGAGGAAACCAGAGCACCCGGAGAAAATCCATGCAGGTGAATGTGCAAGCTCCTTACAAGCGGCCGCAGATTCAAAGCCAGTTAGCAGAGTTGGGGTAACCGCCATGCTAAACGTGATTCTCCTCTTTATCCAAGGCAGTGGACATCAGCTTCTGACTGAAAATGTAAGTCAACCAACCTCTAAAGGGCTGAGTTACAGAGCACAGAGTTACAGAACTGAAAGGCTCTGTCTGCCAACCACTAACTTATGCTCTTTGATCTGAAGTCTCTTCTGCAGTTTCAGCCTTGCCAAGGTGCCTTGGCCTCTGGGGCAGGCTGAAGTGAACTGGGGCAGTTTTTAACTTGTAGATCCAATTTAATCAGGATCAAGCTAAGCATCTTTCCACTGCTTCTGCTGCATCCCTTGGCCACATTGTTCTGTTAATGTTTGTTCATTGTACACTTGTTGGTCAGGTCAACAAATTCACTCAGTAATTCTCTCAGTGAAGGCCTGAGGGAGACATTAACCCAATGAGCTTTGCATTTTCTAATATTCCGTAGTGTTCTTCTTTTTTTTTTTTTTTTAAATTTTTTATTTTTCACACCATAAATCACAATAGCCATGATATACACTTTTTCTTTTCCACACATTTACAGTGACTTTTTCTCCCTCCCCCCTCCCTCCTCCCAAGCCACCCCCCCATCCCCCCCCCTCTCATCCATTTTAGTTATACAATCTAGGTTGCATTAATTCAGTTAGACAATGTTGTCATTCAACAAAAATACACCAGAAATTCTACTGAGTCCATTCTTTTCTTTTCTTCTCCTTCCATCAACTTAGGTAATGTTTGTTCCCGGTAGGTTTTCGCTATTGTATTTAATGTAAGGCTCCCATACTTGTTCGAATATTTCAATATTATTTCTTAAACTATATGTTATTTTTTCTAATGGAATACATTTATTCATTTCTATATACCATTGTTGTATTTTCAAATTATCTTCCAATTTCCAGGTTGACATAATACATTTTTTTGCTACAGCTAGGGCTATCTTAACAAATCTTTTTTGTGCATCCTCCAAGTCAATTCCAAATTCTTTATTTTTTATGTTACTTAGGAGAAAGATCTCTGGATTCTTTGGTATATTGTTTTCTGTTATTTTATTTAATATCTGATTGAGATCATCCCAAAATTTTTCTACTCTCTCACATGTCCAGATTGCATGAATTGTTGTTCCCCTTTCTTTTTTACATCGAAAACATCTATCAGATACTGTTGGGTCCCATTTATTTAACTTTTGCGGTGTAATGTATAGTCTGTGTAACCAATTATATTGTATCATACGCAGCCTCGTATTTATTGTATTTCTCATCATTCCAGAGCATAACTTCTCCCATGTTTCCTTTTTTATCTTTATATTTAAATCTTGTTCCCATTTTTGTTTAGTTTTACCATTTGTTTCCTCATTTTCCTTTTCTTGCAGTTTAATATACATATTTTTTATAAATCTTTTGATTATCATTGTATCTGTAATCACATATTCAAGGTTACTTCCCTCTGGTAAACTCAAGTTGCTTCCTAATTTATCCTTCAAGTAGGATCTCAGTTGGTAATATGTCAGCGCTGTATCTCCCGTTATATTGTACTTATCTCTCATTTGTTCAAAGGATAAGAATCTACTTCCTGAAAAACAATTTTCTATTCTTTTAATCCCTTTTTTTTCCCATTTTCTAAAGGCAAGGTTGTCTATTGTAAAAGGGAGTAGCTTATTTTGCGTCAATATTAGTTTTGGTATTTGGTAATTTATTTTATTTCTTTCTACATGAATCTTCTTCCATATATTGAGGAGATGGTGTAATACTGGAGAAGTTCTATGTTGTACCAATTTTTCGTCCCATTTATATAATATGTGTTCAGGTATCTTTTCCCCTATTTTATCTAATTCTAGTCTCGTCCAGTCTGGTTTTTCCCTTGTTTGATAAAAATCTGATAGGTACCTTAATTGTGCGGCTCTATAATAATTTTTGAAGTTTGGCAATTGTAAGCCTCCTTGTTTATACCATTCTGTTAATTTGTCTAGTGCTATCCTCGGTTTCCCCCCTCTCCATAAAAATCTCCTTATTATTTTCTTTAACTCTTTGAAGAATTTTTCTGTCAGTTGTATTGGCAATGCCTGAAATAAGTATAGTATCCTTGGAAAAATGTTCATTTTAATACAGTTTATCCTTCCTATCAGTGTTAGTGGTAGCTCTTTCCAATGCTCTAAATCGTCCTGTAATTTTTTCATTAGTGGATTGTAATTGAGTTTATATAATTGGCCTAGATTTTTGTTTATTTGCACACCTAGGTATCTTATTGCCTGCGTTTGCCATCTGAATGGGGATTCCTCCTTAAATTTTGAGAAATCCGCGTTATTCATAGGCATTGCTTCACTTTTATTTACGTTTATCTTGTATCCCGACACTTCTCCATATTCCTTCAATTTCTTATATAGTTCTTTTATTGATAGTTCTGGTTCTGTTAAGTACACTATCACATCATCCGCAAACAGACTGATTTTATATTCCCTGTCTTTTATTTTTATTCCTTTTATATTATTATCTCTTCTTATCGATTCTGCTAGTGGTTCTATAGCTAGCGCAAACAATAATGGTGATAGTGGGCATCCCTGCCGCGTTGACCTGCTTAAGTTAAATTGCTTTGATACATGTCCATTTACTGTCACTTTCGCTAACGGTCCCTTATATAATGCTTTAATCCAATTAATATACTTCTCCGGTAAACTGAATTTTTGCAATACTTTGAACAAGTAATTCCATTCTACTCTGTCGAAGGCCTTCTCTGCGTCTAAAGCAACTGCTACTGCCGGTGCTTTATTTCCTTCTACTGCATGAATTAAGTTAATAAATTTACAAATATTGTCTGTTGTGCGTCTTTTTTTGATAAATCCAGTTTGGTCTAAATTTACCATTTTCGGTACCTGTTCTGCTAATCTGTTCGCTAATAGTTTAGCTATTATCTTATAATCTGTGTTTAGCAGAGATATTGGTCTATATGACGCTGGTGAGAGTGGATCTTTCCCTTGTTTTAGTATCACTGTAATTATTGCTGTTTTACATGAATCTGGTAAGTTTTGTGTCTCATCAATCTGGTTGATTACATCCAGGAGGGGCGGTATTATTAGGTCTTTAAATATTTTGTAGAATTCTATTGGGAGTCCATCCTCTCCTGGTGTCTTATTATTTGGTAAATTTTTTATTATCTCTTGTATTTCTACTGTTCCAAATGGTTCTGTTAATTTATTTTGTTCCTCTATTTGTAGTTTTGGTAGTTCAATTTTAGTCAAAAATTCATCTATTTTCCCTTCTTTCCCTTCGTTTTCGGTTCGGTATAATTGTTCATAGAATTCTCTGAAGTTTTCCTTAATTTCTTTTGGATTATATGTAATTTGTTTGTCTTTTTTCCTTGTTGCCAATACCATTTTCTTAGTTTGCTCTGTCTTAAGCTGCCATGCTAGGATTTTGTGTGTTTTTTCCCCTAGTTCATAATATTTCTGTTTTGTCTTCATTATATTCTTCTCCACCTTATATGTTTGTAATGTTTCATATTTTATTTTTTTATCCGCCAATTCTCTTCTTTTGGTTGTATCTTCCTTTATTGCTAATTTTTTTTCTATGTTTATTATTTCCCTTTCCAACTGCTCTGTTTCCTGATTATAGTCCTTCTTCATCTTGGTTGCATAACTTATTATTTGCCCTCTAATGAATGCTTTCATTGCGTCCCATAGTATAAACTTATCTTCCACTGATTCTGTATTTACTTCAAAGTACATTTTTAATTGTTTTTCAATAAATTCTCTAAAATCCTGTCTTTTAAGTAGCATGGGGTTTAATCTCCATCTATACATTCTTGGAGGGATGTCTTCTAGCTCTATTGCCAATAACAGGGGTGAGTGGTCCGATAATAGTCTAGCTTTATATTCCGTTTTCCTAACTCTCCCTTGTATGTGGGATGATAACAGGAATAGGTCTATCCTTGAGTATGTTTTATGTCTAGTCGAGTAGTATGAGTATTCCTTTTCTTTTGGGTTTTGTTTCCTCCATATGTCCACAAGTTTCATTTCTTGCATTGATTTAATTATAAATTTGGTTACTTTGTTCTTCCTGTTAATTTTTTTCCCCGTTTTATCCATATTTGGATCCAAATTCAGATTGAAATCCCCTCCTATTAGTATGTTCCCTTGCGTATTAGCTACCTTCAAAAAGATATCTTGCATAAACTTTTGATCTTCTTCGTTAGGTGAATATATATTAAGTAGATTCCAAAGCTCTGAATATATCTGACATTTTATCATAACATATCTCCCTGCTGGATCTATTATTTCCTCTTCTATTTTAAATGGCACATTTTTGCTAATTAATATAGCCACTCCTCTTGCTTTTGAATTATACGATGCTGCTGTTACATGTCCTACCCAATCTCTCTTTAATTTCTTGTGCTCCAATTCAGTTAAATGTGTTTCTTGGACAAATGCTATATCTATTTTTTCCTTTTTCAGTAAATTTCGTAGTTTCTTCCTTTTAATTTGGTTATGTATTCCATTAATATTTAGAGTCATATAGTTCAGCGTAGCCATTTTATATTTTGTTTATCTTCTCTTTCCGTTTTTCCATCATTACCTTTCCTCCTTTTCCATTTCTGTTTTCTTATTTTCAACTCTTTACCAGACAACATTCCTACAACATCCAACATTTTCCTTATTCTCCTATTTCTATCTTCTTTATTCCCAATCTCCCCTTCCCCTCCTGAGTTGCCCTTTATATTCCGTAGTGTTCTAATGAAGAACAGGGAGAATACAATTTTAATTAAGTTTATTTGTAACAAAATACCTGTGACAAAGATTCTGTGAACAGACCAACTGGTTGTCTCTGACAAGCATACCGTCATGTAAAGAGCATAATTTACAGAGTCCAGGATTACAAATAAAAAGGAAGATCAATTAGCACCAAGCAAGGGCAGCATGAGAGCCCTGTTGTGGGGTTCCTTCAGGAGCCTGATAGCTGCAGGGAACCTGTTTGCTGGCTGGCACACATTTTCCTACTTTTAATTCTTCTCCTTAATGGGAGCAGGGAGAAAAGAGTGTGTTCAGGGTGTGAAGGGTCCTTTAGTATGGACTAGGCAGTGGGAAATGTAGATGGAGGAGCGGGAAATTGCTTGATGTTTTGAGCTGCCTGTACCATCTTCCGATCTTGGGCAGAGCAGCTCCCATACCATGCTGTGATGCATACAAGGGGACACGCCAAACATCCTTAATCTTCTAAGAAAATAGGGACATTAGTGGGCTTTCTTGACCATTACATCAAAGTGCTTGTCCCAGGTCAGGTCACTGGAGATATTTATTCCTACGAATAATTTGTTTCTTGGTAAGAACCTTTTAAGGCACTCATATTTACAAAAGGTTACAGTGAAAAACGTAGAATCAGACAGCACAGTAATAGACCCTTTGGCCCACCATATCAATGCTAGCCATCAGGTACCCATCTATATTGCCTTTGGAGGTTCTGCAGAGCAGGTTCTTCATGAGGTTGACTCCAGAGATGAGGAGATTAGCCTCTGAGGAGAGGTTAGGTCGCCTGGGATGATACTCATTGGAGCTTAGAAAGATGAGCGGGGAGTTTATAGGGATAAAATTATGGAAGGGATTGATAAGTTAGAAGCAGGAAAGTTGTTTCCACAGGAAGGTGAGACAAGATCTAGGGGGCATAGCTTTGTGGTCCGGGAGAATAGATTGAGGATGCAATGAGGAGGAACTGCTTCTCCCAGAGAGTTGTGGACCTGTGGAATTCTCTGCCCAGGAAGCAGTGGAGGATGCCTCGTTAAATGTATTTAAGGCATAGATAGATTTTTGCATGAAAGGAGAATTAAGGGTTGTGGAGAACAGGTGGGTAAGTGGAGCTGAGTCCACAGCCAGATCATGATCTTATTGAATGGCGGAACAGGCTCCATGTGCCAGATGGCCGACTCCTGCTCCTAGTTCTTGTAATGTACTAATCCAATTTACCAGCTCTTGGTCCATAGCCATCTGTTCCTTGGTGATTTGAGTGCTTCTCTAGATACTTCTTAATTGCTGCAAGAGCCTCTGCTTCCTCCACCCCCTCAAGCAGTGTATTCCAGCTTCCAAATACCCTCTGGGTGAAAAACATCTTCATCAGATCCCCTGCAAACTTCCTGCTCTCTAGTTTTGGACATGTTGCAGTTTATGGGAGCTCACTGTGCCCAAATATCGTGTGCATTTTTTGCAGATACTCTTCAAAAGTTCCTTACCATTATCATATGCAGTGTTTCTCCTGACCATGGTGCATACACCTAATACACAGCACCTAATAATCAAATGTATAAATAAAAATATAATATAAAATAAATAATATAAAGGTTTTGGAATAGTTTTGTCGTTTCATTTATAAGAGAACCAAAATTACAGGATACTGTTCAACAATCTCACAACCTTCAAGAAGAAGCTACTTCCCAGCCTGGAAGTCCTGATTTTGATGCTCCTGTACCCCTGTCCTGATGGTAATAGGTCAAAGATCCTGTGTGATGGATGATAGCGATCCTCGGTAATTCTTTGAGCCCTATTGAAGCAATGTTCCTGCTGATCGAATAGAAGAATGGGAGACCATGCCTGAGAAGTGCTTTGGGGCATCCTAAAAATATATGTGTGAGGCTTTACGGAAATATACATTTCTCTGCTCTAGTTAATTGTCCATTATAAATGACCCTTACGTGTAGACGTTACAAAAAAATTACAGGAGGATTGATAGTCTGTTGGATAGATTGGGTTACAGTAATGCAAGAAAAAAATTAGTGACATTTCAATCTTGCAGACAGGTTTTTTATTGGTCTCTGAGTAGTTGAGGGTTGAGGAAGTATGGGGAGGTTCAAGAATCTCAAATGGGAAAAAACAAACTGTTTTTGAACCTTGAGGGGCTGGACTTCAGGCTTCCAAACCATTTTCTTGAAGGTAGCAGTAAGAACAGGTTGTGACAAGGATGATGGGGATCCTTTCTGAGGTGGGCTGCCTTCTTGCAATGGACTTTGGGTGTGGCGGTCAGTGCCTGTGAGAACCTGGTGAACTTTGGGTGTGGCGGTCAGTGCCAGTGTGAACCTGGTGATTTTGGGTGTGGCGGTCAGTGCCAGTGTGAACCTGGCGATTTTGGATGTGGTGGTCAGTGCCTGTGTGAACCTGGTGATTTTTGGGTGTGACATTCAGTGCCTGTGTGAACCTGGTGATTTTGGATGTGACGGTCGGTGCCTGTGTGAACCTGGTGATTTTTGGGTGTGACATTCAGTGCCTGTGTGAACCTGGTGATTTTTGGGTGTGGCGGTCAGTGCCTGTGTGAACCTGGTGATTTTTGGGTGTGCCGGTCAGTGCCTGTGTGAACCTGGTGATTTTGGGTGTGGCGGTCAGTGCCTGTGAGAACCTGGCGAACTTTGGGTGTGGCGGTCAGTGCCAGTGTGAACCTGGCGATTTTGGGTGTGGCGGTCAGTGCCTGTGTGAACCTGGTGATTTTGGATGTGATGGTCAGTCCCTGTGTGAACCTGGCGACTTTGGGTGTGGCGGTCAGTGTGCCTGTGTGAACCTGGTGATTTTTGGGTGTGACATTCAGTGCCTGTGTGAACCTGGTGATTTTTGGGTGTGGCGGTCAGTGCCTGTGTGAACCTGGTGATTTTTGGGTGTGACATTCAGTGCCTGTGTGAACCTGGCAATTTTGGGTGTGGCGGTCAGTGCCTGTGTGAACCTGGTGATTTTTGGGTGTGGCGGTCAGTGCCTGTGTGAACCTGGTGATTTTTGGGTGTGCCGGTCAGTGCCTGTGTGAACCTGGTGATTTTTGGGTGTGACATTCAGTGCCTGTGTAAACCTGGTGATTTTTGGGTGTGGCGGTCAGTGCCTGTGTGAACCTGGTGATTTTTGGGTGTGCCGGTCAGTGCCTGTGTGAACCTGGTGATTTTTGGGTGTGACATTCAGTGCCTGTGTGAACCTGGTGATTTTTGGGTGTGGCGGTCAGTGCCTGTGTGAACCTGGTGATTTTTGGGTGTGACATTCAGTGCCTGTGTGAACCTGGTGATTTTTGGGTGTGGCGGTCAGTGCTTGTGTGAACCCGGCGATTTTTTATGCCTTCTGCAGCCTTCTCTGACCCTGGGCACTTTAATTACCAAACTAGAAAGTACACTTCCCATAATATACCTGCAGAGGTTTGAGATGCCAAATCTTCTTGGACTTCTTAGAAAGTGGAGGTGTAGATATGCCTTCTTCAACAAATTTGATATTACAATGGTACATTGAGATCTTTGGTCCTGGAGTAGTATAATTGTGGTGGGAGGATACTGGAGTCCCTGGGGAAAACCCATGCAAACACGGGAAAGAACATACAAATTCCTGAAAGACAGTGTGGAATTCAAACCCAGGTCCCTATTGCCGGTGCTGCAAAAACATTATGCTAACCACTACACCAACCGCTTTGTAAACTGATGCTGTTTGCGTGGCAGCATCAATCCCAGAGTAAAATGCTGTTTGATGGATCTCTCTGATTGGTCACGAGTCAGTGACAGTACAGTGTGACTTTTTTTTTCTTTGGTTTGGCTTCGCGGACGAAGATTAATGGAGGGGTAATGTCCACGTCAGCTGCAGGCTCGTTTGTGGCTGACAAGTCCGATGTGGGGCAGGCAGACACAGTTGCAATGGTTGCAAGAGAAAATTGGTGGGTTGGGGTTGGGTGTTGGGTTTTTCCTCCTTTGTCTTTTGACAGTGAGGTGGGCTCTGCGGTCTTCTTCAAAGCTGAGCAAGGGCAATAGACTTCCTTTCTCAGATTTCAGATTTATTGTCAGAGTACATACATGACATTTACATACAACCCTGAGATTCTTTTCCTTTGGGTGCGGCAGAATTACCTCTAATTGGTAGGGCAAAAATAAACTGTACAGACCATGAACATGTAAACAATCAAAAGGACTGTAAACAGATAATGAATGTAAACAAAATGAATAGGCAATACAGGGAGAGCAAAGAAATCAATAAAGTGCACAAGTCAGAGTCCTTAAATTAGTCTCTGATTGAGTTTGTTGTTGAGGAGATCATGGTGGAGGGGTAGCAGCTGTTTATGAACCTGCTGGTGCGAGACTTGTGGCACTTATACCTCTTTCCTGATGGCAGCAGCGAGCACAGAGCGTGTGCTGAGTGGTGAGGGTCTTTGACGATTGCTGCTGCCCTCCGACAGCAGGGTTCCCTGTAGATGTACTCAATAGTGGGGAAGGTTTTGCCTGTAATGTCCTGGGCTGTGTCCACTACCTTTTGGAGGGCTTTAGGCTCAGGCATATTGGTGCTCCCATACCAGACCATGATGTAGCCGGTCAGCACTCTTTCCACCACACTTCTGTAGAAATTTTCCAGGGTTTCTGGTGTCATACCAAACCTCCGTAAACTCCTGAGGAAGTAGTGACGCGCTTTCTTCACAATGCCATTGGTGTGTTGGGTCCAGGAAAGATCCTGCGAGATAGTGACTCCCAAGAACCCTCTCCTCCTCTGATCCCCCAATGATCACTGGATTGTAAACCTCTGGCTTTCCTTTTCTAAAGTCAACAATCAGCTCCTTAGTTTTGGTGGCATTGAGGGCAAGGTTGCCGTTGGTGCACCATTTTCTGCCAAGTTTTCAATCTCCATCCTGTATGCAGACTCATTCCCTTCCTTTATCCATCCCACTACCGTGGTATCGTTGGCAAATTTATAGATGGTGTTATTGTCATACCGAGCTACACAGTTGTAAGTGTAAAGTGAGTAGAGCAGGGAGCTAAGAACACAGCCCTGTGATGCTTCGGTACTGATGGAGTTTGTGGAGGAGAAGTTCTTATCAATCTTCACTGATTCACTAAAGGTTATGAGTTTCTGATAAGTGATCTCCCTCCTGACCTGCTGAGTATCTTTCACATACTCTTCTGATTCGGGGATTAAGGAGAAACGTCTTCACTCAAAGAGAAGAGAATATGAAACATCTCCATAGCAAAGTATTGAGGCATGAAAAGTTCTGAGGTTAGTTGGGTGGCACGGGTTTCTATGGCCAGAATCAGCTTCTCTGTAAAAAAAATAAATTTACACAGGAATAAATAAATAAACTAAAAACAGGTAAATAAATAGATAGATAGACAAAACGGTATGAGTGTAGAAGAGAAAAGGAACATACAATGATAATGAGAATGTTTATTGTCATACACATTGTACAATGTACATATGCACGGAAATTCTTTCTTGGGGCAGCTAAACAGGTTCTTTGTTTAAAAAACACCACAGTGCACATTAAATTAAATCAAAAAGAGTATTAAATACAAACGATAGACAAATCGATAGTAAATAGTCATAGTTGCTAAAGTGCAAGAAAAAAAGTCGTTTTGTGATAGCGCAGAATGTCCTTTTTTTGTGGTGTCGGAATGGTTTATGAATCATGTAGAATGCTTTTCCTAGGAATTGGGAAGTACAGATGGAATCCATGGAGGGGAGAAAACTTTGTGTGATGTTCTGAGCTGCAATCGCCACTTTCTGTATATCTGTCTATGTTACAATCAACACTTCAACTCAGGTTAATTCTATGGGATCAGTATAAATGGTTACTTGATGGATGTTTCCGTGTTGACCGACCCGTTGGTAAATTGGCTTGTAAAGACTATCTCTGTATGATAAGACTAACTCCTTCTGCATCTGGACCATCCTCTTTGTGTTCATTCACACCATGCACCCTTGGCAAAATTTATTGCCCAACTTGAATTGGCCCCTAAATCAAGGAGCCAGCTAATGCCTGGAGTTGCATCAAGGCTCGACTGAGTAAGGTTGCTAAATGTCCATCTCTGAAGGAATTAGTAAACTAGATAGATTTTTTACAACATGGACAAATAGAAGCTGGAAGGGCTCAACAGGTCAGGCAGCATCCACGGAGAGAAATGATCAGTCAACTGATAAGAGTCTCGATCAGAAATTTCTCTCCACGGATGCTTCCTGAGTCCCGGTAGCTACTCTTTGTCCATTCAATATTCCAGCATTTGCAATTTTTGTTTCTCCAGATTTTTATAGCAATCTGTTAGTTTCATGGTTATTGTAAATGCCTTTTTAAAAACTCCTGACTTATGCAGTTACCTGAGTTTAAGTTCCCCCAGACACTATTGAAAAACAAAAGCAAACCTGTGGATGCTGGAACATTCAGCAATTCAGATTTCTCCTAAATTTTCAGCTTAAGCCCTCGATACATTCTCTCAATGTTTGCTCCAGAGCTCTAATTGTAATGAAGCCAGCATGAAGACTTCTGGAAAAGAGTCATTTTAATTGGTTCTCACTGGGACCAAGAATGGGGGATTTCACTAGAGATGCTGGGATTCATGGAAGAGATGAGTTTTGAACAAAAAAGTGGAGATGCTGCTTTTGCTCAAAAAAGGGTTGATAGAAATTTTAAGTTAATTTAATGACAACCAAATATTCTCTCATGAAAGGTTGATTGAAGAATCATTGAGCATGGAAACAGACCCTTCTTGTCCATGCTGACCAAGTTGTTTACCCAAGTTAAATCTCTTATAAAACACTCAATCCCAAAAGGTTGATTGCCTTTTACTTCTTATAGATGCTGTGTGACCTTCTTAGATTCTCCAGCACTTTTCTTGCAGCACCCAATCCCAGCAGCCACAGATTTCCTTGCTTAACCCTATTTGCCTGCAATTGGCTGATGTGCCTCTAAACCTTTACTATCCATGTGCCTGTCTAAATACCTTTTGAATGTGGGATTTGTTCAGTTCACAGGGAGATCAGGGTGTGGCTGGGAGGGGCCACCACAATACTGCAAGACTGCTTTCAGACCATGGACTGGAGCTGTTAAAGAGAGGTGGCCATCTACAACAGTCATGTAATTATAAGAGGACTGCATGAGCTCAGTATTGGCCGCATCAGCAAGGATGTCACTGAGATCAAATGCTTCACAACCAGGGCTAACCAGAAATCACTGTTGGATGCAGAGGTCCAAGCCCTTCTCCGAGCGCATGATGCTACCATCAGTAGAGGGGATAAGATGGCACTAAGATCAGCCAGGGCTGAGCCCTCCCGTGCAATCTGGAAGGCAAAGTGTGGGTACGCACAGAAGATCCACAGATAGCTGTGCAACAGCTGTGACATGAGGTGCTTGTGGCAAGAGATCAAGACTATAACAGACCACAAGTCAACCTTGGGAGTTAAGGACAATGACACCTCCCTTCTGGACAGACTGAACACTTTCTATGTTCGGTCTGATTAGAAAACAGGATGACCCCAAAGAAAGCTCCACGTCTCCCTGATGAACTAGCCTCGTGCAATACCATGGCCGAGGTGAGGGGAATGCTATCCAAGGTGAACCCACACAAGGTGGAGGGACCAGACAACATACCCGGTCGGGTACTGAAGGACTGCATGGACCAATTGAAGGAGGCCTTCACCGACTGCAGCAGTTCATCATTCCTGCAGGGTTCGAGGCAGCCACCATCATCCTGGTACCTAAGAGGTTGACAATAACAATGACTACTGGTCTGTGGCACTGATCTCCATTAATTATGAAACGCTTCGAGCGTCTGGTGACGGAATGCATCAAAGCACACCTCTGATGCTGGATCCATTTCAATTCACCTATAGAAGAAACCATTCCACAGATGATTGCTATTACCTTGTCGCTTCACTCCATCCTGGCCCACTTGGAGAATGACGCCTCATACACCAGTCTGCTGTGAATTGATTTCAGCTTGGCCTTTAATACAATCATTCCCCAGAGGCTGGTGGAGAAGCTCTCAACACTGGGACACAACACCCCTCTCTGTAACTGGATCCTGTATTTCCTAATGGAAAGACCACAGTCTGTTTGAGTTGGTAGCAGAATATCAACCACCGTTGCACTGGGCACTGGCACACCTCAGGGCTGTGTGCTCAGCCTGCTCCTTTTCACGTTACTGACTGACGATTACATCACCAGATCTAGCTCCAACAGAGTCATCAAGTTTGCAGATAACATAACAGTAGTCAGCAAAAAACATTACAGAGAAGAGGTGTAAAATCTTGTGAAATGGTGTGACAGTAACAACCTGAGTCTCAACATGGACAAGACAAAGGAGATGATCGTGGACGTAAGGACCAGGAATGACCACCCTCCACTACTCACCAACAACTGTAGTAGAGAGAGTGGAGAGCACTAAGTTCTTTGGAGTTCATTTAACTAGTACCTTATTGTGGACACTCAACATCTCCTCACTTGTCAGGAAGGTGCAACAGGAACTTCACTTCTTGAGAAGACTGAAGCGGGCAAGGCTATCGGCCACCATATGTCAACCTTCTTCTATAGGAACTCTATTGAGAGCATTCTGGCCGGCTGCATCATGTTGTGCTATGGTTGTTGCCAACGCTATAAAAATGGCAGAGAGGATCACTGGAGTCTCCCCCCGCCTCCACAATTGATGTGAACTATCGGGATCGTTGTCTGAAGAGGGTGGGCAAAATTATTGAGGACCCCTTCCACCCTGCACACAGCATCTTTCAGCTGCTCCTGTCAGGAAAGAGATACAGGAGGATCAGAGCCAGCACCACCAGGCTGAGGAACAGCTTCTTCTCAAGGGCAATGAGAAAGCTGAATGGCTCACACTATCCATCCAAATCTCTTATTTACATGAAACAATCTTTATTTATTTACTTATTTATTTGGATAAATGAAGACTTGTCCTGCATGTGTATTGTTGATCTGTATATGTGTTATGTCTGGTTGTGTGTCTGCATGTTTTGCACCAAGGACTGGAGAACATTGCTTTGATGGTTTGTACTTGTACAATCAGATGACAATAAACTTGACTTGTTTCTGCCTCCACCACGTTCTCTGGCAGCTCGATCCATACACCCACCACCCTCTGAGAAAAAATGTACCTCTCCGGTCTCCTCTAAATCTTTCCACTCTCACCTTAAGTCAATGCCCATTAGTTTTTTGGACTTCCCTACCCTGGGAATAGGACCGTGACCATCTTCCTTATCTATACATTTCATTTTTCTATTAACTTCTGTAAGATCGGAGCAATGACACAAATCCATTCCAATTTGCCGATCGCGGCAACAGGTCTACGGCAGATGCCATTTCACTGGCTCTGCACAAAACCCTGGAACATCTGGAGAACAAAGATGCATTAATCAGGATGCTCTTTATTGTCTATGGTTTGGCATTCAACACCATCATCCCCTCAAAAGTAATCAGCAAACTCCAAGACCTGGGCCTCAGTACCCCATCGTGTAATTAGGTCCTGGATTTCCTCATATTCAGACTCCAATCAATGTGGATGGGTAGAACATCTTCTCCACAATCTGCATCAGCACCGGAGAACCAAAGGGCTGCGTACTTAGCTCCCTGATTGCTTTACACCGCTGTACGACAACAGCATCATTGACAAATTTTCTGACAATACCACAGTAGTGGGCTGAATAACAAGAGGCGGTGCGTCAGCATTCAAGAAGATTGAAAACTTGGCTGAATGGTGTACTCAATATCACCAAAAGCAAGGAGCTCATTGCTGACTTCCATTGTTGAAAACCAGAGGTGAATGATCCAGTGATCATTGGGGGATAAGAGATGGAGAGGGTGAGTAAATTTAAGTTCTTGGGAGTCACTATCTCAAAGAATCTTTCCTGGATCTGACATACTACTGTCATTGCGAAGTAAGCACATCAGCGCCTCGACTTCCTCAGGAGTTTGCAGAGGCTTAATATGAAATTGGAAAAATTCTACAAATGTGTTATGGAAAGAGTGCTGACCAGTTACATCATGGCCTGGTATGGGGAGTCAATACATCTGAGTGGAAAACCCTGAAAAAGGTAGTGAACACAGCCCAGTACATTTAGAAAATCTCCCCACCGTTGAGAAAATCTACATGGAACACTGCTGTGAGAGATCATCAAGGATCCACACCACCCAGGACATGCCCTGCTCTCACTGTTGTCATCAGGCAAGAGGTATAGGTGCCACAAGTCTTGTATCACCATGTCTAGGACCAATTGCTACCCACCATCGGACTCCTAAATAACAGACTCAATCAGAGACTGATTTAAGGACTCTTACTTTCCACATTATTTAGTACTGAATATTTCTTTTTTCTGTATTGCACAGTCAGTTACTTTTACATTTTAAAAATTATTTTATATTTCTCTCTTTTGTTCACATACATATCTTTTTCTTTCTTGAGAACACTTTATACGACCGATCAGTAGTAATTCTGCCTGGCCCACAAGAAAATGAATCTTAGGGTATATGTGATGTCATGCATGCAATCTGACAATAAATTTGAACTATGAACTCTGAGGGTCATCCCTTAGACTGCTACATTTGAGGGGGAAAAATCCAAGCCTATTGAGTCTCTCCTAATACCTCAACCTCTCTATCCGCAGCAATAGCCTCTTGAATTTTTCCTGCAAAATAAATATTGGGCAGGATATCACAGATGGCCCCATTGTTGGTCCCATTTGAAATAATGCCATGGGATATTTTACATCCGTACTAGTGGGTAGCCCTGTCACCTTGTTCAAGTGACAGCACCTTTGGCTGTGCGACACCATCTCCCTACAGCAGTAAGCCACAAGCTTCTGCTCAAGCCTCAGGGAGTGACATCTGACCCCATAACCTTCAAATCCTATCCACTGAGCCACACATAGATAACATTGCATGGTTATCAGCAAATGAAGGAAGAACATAAACAACAAACTTTATAGCACAATTCAGACCCTTCAACCCACAATGTTCTCCCAAACAATGTAAACCTAATCCACAATAATCTAATATTTCCCTCCCTCACACCCATAACCCTCTATTTTTCTCACCTATCTAAACCTTTTGAATTACTCTATTGTACTAGCCTCCATCACCACTGCTGCAATGCATTCCAGGCACCCACCACTTTCTGTGTAAAAAAACTTAGCTCTGACATATTTTCTAAATTTTCCTCCACTCACTTCAAACACCTCTGGGGTTTGCTATTGTCACCCTGGATAAAAGGTGCTGGCTAAGTCCCTCGTAAATACCTCAATTAACTTGCTTCTCATCCTTTGTCGGTCCAAAGAGAAAATCCCTGGCTCTGTTAACCTTGCTTCATATGACGAAGGGCCCAGGCCTGAAATGTTAGTTACCCTTCACTTCCCGCGGATGCTGCGTGATCTGCAGAGTTTTTCCTGCATGTGTGTGTCGTGCACTCTACTCCAGTATCTGCAGGCTTTCTTGTTTAACTTCATCAAATGTGTTCTCCAGTCCAGGCAATATCCTGGTAAATCTCCTCTGCACCCTCTCCAAAGCATCGACATCCTTCCTGTAATGAAGTGACCAGAACTGAACACAATTGTCCAAGACAAGAAGTCAGACAATCAAAGAGCTCGGTTAAGGGGCTGGCAAATCGGAGTTGATCTTTGCATTTTTGATTCTGGAGAGGAGCACTGAAAACAGAGCTTGTTATGCGAGAGGAATTATGGCCATTGTCAGATTCGTTCTTAATATTGGAACAATCCTCAGTTCCTTGTTTATGACAAACCTTTGGAACCAATCATCAATGCATAATGGTTTTAATTGGAACAGCTTCTATGGGCAAAGCACCAAAAATTAATCTTTACTTAAAAATTCCTCAGGGTGAAATATTAAGCAAGTGCTCTAAATTCACTCTTAAATTAAAGGTCATGTTCTGTAGATTAAGATAATGCTTGTATGAACTTTATAATTACTCCAGTTTTTTTTTCTGCAGAAATTAAATTGAGGTTATTGCTATGCCTCCTGCCACTTCCCAGACCCACCTGTATGCAATTTGTACAGTGGCTTTGCTCGCTAATGAGGCTTGGGTTGTAGGCACGGGGAAAGAGCAATTCCTGACTCAGGGGAGCGAGCTGATATTTCCTTGCTGAATGTTGACAAGTGTAATGAATTCGAGGGAATAATCTGGATGCCAACCAAGTGCTGAAGATTGTCTGCTTTTTTCCTCACTCAGCCTGGTTAATTAGTATTTAACAAATACTTTTGAAAACTTGCTTTTCTACTTGGTTTGCATCCCTTCAGATAAGTTCATGACATTATATCAGCAATCCTATGTTCCATGACTGGAAATTGTGCCACTTCTCACGCTCCTTAATCTTTCTTTCCTGACCAAGTTCACCAACAGCACAACGTCGGACGCTTTGGCTCAGATTTACCCTGCCCCAGGTCTCTGGCTGTGTCCCAGATTGCATCCATCACCTTTGCTACCCTCAAACAAATGACTGCAGATGCTGGAATCTGGATTAGAAAATGACCTGTTGGAGGAACTGAACGGGCCGAGCAGCATCCGTGATCAACAGGCTGAGCAGCATCCGTGATCAACGGGCTGAACAGCATTCATGATCAACGGATCAGGTTGGAACCTGTTTTTTCTTGAGTGTAGTGTACATTTACTGAGAAGTAGAAATTTTTATTGGCCCACAAAAAATAGAATCTCAGGGTTGTAAGTGATGTTTATGTACTCTGACAATAAATCTGAACTTTGAATTCTGCAAAATCCCACAACATAATTATGATCATACAGCTGATTTTCTAACACTGAATGAGCGATTTCTATGGGCTTGAACACTTCAAAGGCCCCCTCAGTGAATAGCAGAGAATTCAGAATCACTGGTTCGATAACCCAGACTTCTCAAGTTTTACATAATCAAGTTATGCATTTTCTCCTTCTTTATATGATACGACATATGGTCAATTGGTATGATAATTGTATTCCTTGTTTTTGAGAATTGTTTGCTGACAGTTGTCTCATGTCTTTTGAATAGTTATCAGCGAAGTTTAATTGACCAAATTCACATTTTTTAATATACTTACAGATCAGAAATTTTTTGCAGGTTCAATTACCAAATGTTCCCATGTCTTGTGAATCTAACATGCTGGTTGTAATTTTCAAATTACAACCCTCTCAGAAGGGTTTTAATAACCTTTATATATGACATGCCTTCCAAATTGCATCAGGTTTCCCTCGATAAGATTAAAAGAGCATGGGAGCGTGATCTACAGTTTTCTATCTCAGACAAAAATTGGGATTTGATTCTTAAATTAACTATGAGCTCAACATCCTCTTATTCAGTTCAAGATTGTACATTGGACTTACATGTTTAAAGACAAATTATCTCGTATATTTCCTGATCTAAATCCCTGATGTAATGAAGGGAAGCAACCTTGATACATATTCGTCTTGTCTAGCTCTTGAACCTTATTGGAGGGAGATTTTTCATGTTATGTCAATAATATTATGTGCTAATCTTGAATCTAATCCTTTAATGGCCTTGTTTGGATACTAATGAGCGATGTTTTCCATCTGATCGTGAAGTCATACTATTTACAACTCTTATGGCACGAAGGGGTATCCTACATAGATGGAAAGATCCTGTTCCACCCCATAATACTCAGTGGTTATGCCATGTCACTTCTTGCCTTAATTTAGAAAAGATCAGATGTTCTGAGTTATATACTAACACTAATTTTCATAATATTTGGAGTCCTTTTATGTCTATTTTTCTGCTCATTAAGTCTGTTTGTCTTGACCATTGAATGGATTTATTTATGTACACGGTTTTTCCTTCAGTTAGTAATGTTTTATAGATTCAGCAAAACTATATGACCTTCAATTTTATGTCAAAACATCCCAGGTTTCTTTCGGTGAAGGTGGGTTAGAATTCCTTTTGTCACTCTGACAACATCGTATGGGGAAGGGGTTTATTTTGGGAAATTTACTATTTCATATTTGGTAACCTCATGTTCTCTATACAATGTGTGCTTGTTCTATAAAAACAATTAATAGAAAGAGAGAAAACCAGGACCTCCCCCCTCATCAAGTGGGTTGAGCAGTTAAAAAGATGACATCTCCCCAAGGGGGGGCCCAATAAATGAAGATGTTGTTCGACTGACACCGAGGTTTTGTCAATAAAAACAATCAACCCCCTTACAGTTATAAGGATTCGTGTGAAATCGAATATGCTGGTTTTGGTTTATACAACAGAGTGAACTCCTGGTGTGAACAGGGAGACTTTGACAACAGGAAACCAGACCAACATACTGAAGAACCTATCACATCCAGACCTTCCATCCAATGCCGGATCAACTACCATCCGGGCCCTAGGCTGAGCTTTAGTAAGGCCCCCCCTGCCCCGTGGCCCCCACCTTTCGTTGAATAGAATAAAGTGAAATTGTTCCATTTGTTAGCTTTTGCGTGCGATGCCCTCACCTATTCTAAATTTATCTGGTGGGTATGTGTTTGGTTGGAGGAGGGGAAGAAAACTTCATTAAAATCAAACTAAACTTACAGGAGCCACCTGCTAGCCCTGAATAATTTGAAAAAAGGATAAATAAAATCAGTTCTAAAAACGCAGTCTCAGTACAAAATAACACAGGAGAATGGAGAGTCTTTTTTTAAAATAAGTCAACCTCCTGTGAGTGACGCTGCTTGAGCCAAGCTCTGCTGCAGGAGGCAGATCTCAGAGTCGAGCGCGTACAAATACAAGTGTTGACAGGTAGCATTGGGACCGGCGGAGCCCGAATTGATAGATGGGACTGAGACCCCGCTGCTGATTGACAGGTGAAGGTAGTACTTCCACAAGCATTGTTTGACGGGTGGATCCAGGACTAACGCGAGCCCATATTAACAAGTGGTTACATTAGTGTACCGGGGGTTGTGATGGGTCCCCTTACCTTCTGGGCCTCTAGGCTTCAGCCTACTCAGCCTAATGATTAATCCGTCACTGCTTTCATCCCATCCCATCCCAGGCCTAAGAGTGTGAGATCTCACACAAACAGTCTTAAAGACTGGTTCTTCCCCAAAACCACCAGGCTCCTGAATGAAACACCCAACAGTGCTGTCATGCGGCACTTGCTTGATAGATCTTTCTTTTTGTTGTAACTCTATACTCTACAAAGTGTGCTCTTTACACTGTTAGATATGACCTGTTAGATTGCTCGTAGAAGAATCCTTCTCACTGCAATAGGTATAATGTGACTCCAAAAGACCAAACCATTCATGGTATCTCCAACATCTTTAGTCATTCTGAAATACATCCTCTCATACTTGCCCACATTGAACTCCATCTCCCATTTTGCCCCACCCATCCAGTAGGACTACTTACTGCAGTATCAACAACAACGCAATGTTTGGGATCGTGCATGCAGTACCAGTTTCTTGGGATGCTTTGTCCTGGATGGTTTTGAGTTTTTTTTGGTGAATTGATAGAACTGCACAAATTGAGCAAGTGGAGGGTGTTCCACCACACTCCTGACATATGCCTCGTAGATGACGGAAAGGCTTTGTGGTGTCAGGAGATGAGTCACATGCCTCAGGAAACCTGGCTTTTGACCTACTCTTGCAGTCAGTTTTATATCTCACCATCAGTTTGTGGAATTAAATTCCATACTTATTAAAAAGAATTTTGATTTAAAAAGGGAAGGGGCTATGAAGCTCTCTGAATGACGTGAAAGTTAATGGATTTAACGATGTCTTTTTGAAGTGGAACCCTGCCCTCTTTACCCAATCTAGTCTCTGTATTTGTGGCCTCACACTATGTTTCATGCTTGACTGTGGAAATTTATCCCAGACCACATGTATAAACATGCATTTTCTATTTTGGTTCTGAAACTTTGCTCCCTAGGTCTCAATGGAATTGAATTTTGGAAGCAGGATTTCACATGGATTTATTGGTATAAAGAGCCGCACAGTGTGGAAACAAGCCCTTCGGCTAAATCTGCTTGAGACGACCAAAATGTCCCACCCATATTAGTCCCATCTACTGTGTTTGGCCCATAACCCTCAAAACCCATCCTATCCATTGCAGTAAAACTTGCTTCAACCCCCTCCTTCAGCAACCCATTCCATACACCCACCACTTTGTGTTAAATATGATACCCCTCAGGTTCCTGTTAAATCTCCATCTCCCTAATGTTCCCTCCTCTGGGCAAAAGATTTTCTGTGTTCATCCTATCTATTCCTTTCACGATTATGTACACCTTTATTAGATCACTCCTCATTCTCCTTTTCTCTAACGAATAAAGCCCTAATTTACTCAGGCGCCCGGCAAAATCCTCATGTCTTCTCCGGACCCTCTCCAGATTGACAACATCTGTCCTGCAGTACATTGACCAAAACTGAAAACAATATTCCAAATGGGGCCTCACCAACGTCTTACACAAACTGCAGCATTGCCTTCCAACTTTACTCAATGGCTGATGAAAGCCAGTGTGCCTGCGATGCCTTTCTCAAGGTAGTATTTACCTATACTCCATCTCTCTGCTCCACAATGCTCCCTAGATTCCAATCATTCACTGTGCCATTCCTACGCATGTAATGTTTCAGGGATGTGATTGCGCTGGAGAGGGTGCAGAGATCTTGTCTGGGATAGGGCATTTAAGAGTTCTCCCTGTGACTATATGGGTTTCTTCCATTCTCTTCATCCCAAAGATGTGCTGGTCCATTAACTGGTCACTGTGTGTTATGCCTTTTATCATAATAAGATATTAAACTTATTACAGCACGTGTGGGGAACATTATAATATACGGAGTTATGGATGCTGATGGAAGAGTATGGATTCCAGATGCTGTGTTAATTGAGGAAGATCAATTATGTATCATCGCTGAATTAATTTAAACACAATGGATTCTCAGAGAAAGATGATAGATGGCAACAGAATCAAGATGGAAATGTGTGTGAGAGAGAATGAGTGTTGAAGATTCGTGGGGTGTGTGTGGGACTGGTGGGACTACTTTTTTTGGAGTTGACATGGATTCAGTTGGCTGAATGGTTTCTTTTTACGTCATTGCCTATAAGAGGACTAATTAAAGAGGAAGTCATGTGAACACATAAAAGGAAAATAATGATAGGAGAAAAAGTAGTGTGTAACAAGGCTCCTGCGGAGTTATTGCTGTTGTTCACTTATATTTGAATAAGACATCAGAAAATAGGAGCAGGAGTTGGTCATGGCCTTCTTTACCATTCATTCAAATCACAGCTGAGCTTTATATCTTCCTCAGCTCCACTTCTCCACCTGTTCCTTGTAACCCTCAATTCCCCTCCCATTCAAAACATCTCGACATCCACTCTTTAGTGTTGCAACGAGTACCGGTACACCTGCACTGGTGTGCACTATTTGGTCTGAATGGCCAGTTTCTTGCTAGAAGCAAGCCCGACTTGCAGAAAGTGTCAATGCTCTGGTGCTGGGAAAGTGAGCTTCTGATAATCAGCCAGTGATTCACTCACCATCTCTTAAGGGACTCTCTTTTACTTTTCTTTCTCCTATTGTTAGGGACACCAGTCAATGTTCATGATGACTCTTTGCTTGTTTTATGGCAGGCAAAAGCTGAAGTATATCATATATATGACATTTTTAATGTATTATTGCATGACAATAAAAGGAACCTTTGAACCTTTAATATTCTCTGTGCAAGTCCAAGTCAATAATCCTTGCATGCTGTTGCAATTTGGAATATAGTCTTTGGAAAGCCACAAGATGTAGATCCAATAGGAACTTTCAAAATGGAATTAAATGAAATACTGGGAAGGCAGGAGCAACTTATGGTTCACCATTATAGTCGCCCAAGATAAGATGAGTGGAGATGCTTCACTCTCTCCGCCTCAACCAGACCCATTTCTTAGCAGCTTCATATCTTCCTCGGCCTCTACTGCACTTCCACAGAGCAGCAAGAATCTGCTCATGTTTTGTGAGTGCTTGCATTTCCTTATCACCAGCATTCAGAATAAATCCATCCTCCTAGCCACCCTACCACCCCCCACCCCCTCCACTATTTCCCTAGATCCAATTCTCTCTCAATGCACATCTTTAGGATGTGGGAGAGCCGAGGGGAAAAACTGTGCAGTCGAGGTGAGGGGGGGGGGGGGGGCGGGGTGAATACAATCTGTATGCAGGTGACAGGAGGTCAGAGTCAAAATTGTGGGGTAGCAGCTCTACCTGTTTGTACATCGAGGCAATTGTGACAGGCAGAGGACACCTGAGGGACTGCAGCTGCAGGAATCTAGAGCAAAGCACAACCAGCTGGAGGAGCTCAGAAGGTCAGGCAGCTTCCATGGGTGAAGAAGGATCATCAACATTTTGGTCCAGAACCCTTCCCAACTCAGATGAGGAAAGCACACTAACACCTCTACTTTCTGAGCAATTTGAGAAGATTTGGCAAGTCACCTAATACTCAATTAAACCTCCGCAAGTGCACTATCTAATGTATTTTGTCGGTGTGCTTCACAGCCTGGCTTGGGAAACTAGAGTGCCCACGAACACAGAAGGCTGTAGAAAGTGGCAAACCTAGTCAAGTCCATCATGGGCACCGACCTCCTGTCTATTGAAAATATCTATATGAGATACTGACTCAAAAAGGCAGAAAACATCCTGAAAGACCCCCACCCCCACCCCCACCCCCACCCCAGTCATTCTCTCTTCGCACTGCTCCATTCAGGCAGAAGGTACAGAATCGGGAAGTCCAGCATCTTTCCAATAGTAGTTAGGCTGTTAAATCTCCCTGTGTAGACAGATCTTCAGTGGTCTTGTAATAGTGCTATGGTTTGGGTGATACAGGTACTCCCTGACTTATGACCGTAATTGGGACTGAAGGATCAGTTGTATCTTGAAATGGACGTAGTTGGAATTTTGCCTGCATGTTTGGAGTACCAAAGTCCTAAAGGAAACTTTTTAATCAAATGTTGTATTTGACGAATTGTAACAGGGATATAGGGCATGTAAAAGCCCAAATGTGCATACTTAAGTTAGTCCTGGGGACCATAGGCTGGGTGTGGCCAATTTGATACTTGTACACAAGCTGGTGATAAGGAAATGCAAGCACTCACAAAACAGTGAGTTCATGTATTGGAATTTGGTTGGCGCATGCACGAGGGTTAAGTGCCCTGAAGATATTAAGTTTGTGCTCTTAATTTTCGCACATGCACCAACCAAACTCCAAGATGCGAACCCCATTGTATGTGTACAGTAATTAAGATGACTGTGCCCAGCCTACGGACCCTGGTACTCTGACAAACAAATTTTGGCTCTTACATGCCCTATATCCCTGTTATAGTTTGTCAAATACAACATAAACTGCTTAAATTTTATATTTTTTCTTATATATGTATATTTTTTGAAAATTCGGTTGTATGCGCAGATGTAAGTCGCATAGGTCGCAAGTCGTGGAGTATCTGTATATGGTATTTCAGCCCATATGGTGAACATGCTGTCCCTCCATCCCCTTCATATTTAGAAACCTCACAAACACTACTGTTGTATTTGCTTCCACCATTATTCCTGGCAGCCTGTTCCAAGCACTTACCACTCTCTGTGTAAAAAGACATGCCCCTCACATCTCCTTTAAACACCCCTCCACTCTCCTCACTTCAAACACGTGTCCTCTAGTACATAATGCTTCAATCGTTTGTCATAAAGGTGCCAGAACAAAGAACAGAACCAGTGACCTTCAGATCTGAATCAACTAAGCAATCCTTTGGAGGAACACAATGGATCAGGCAGCATCAGTTCAGGGAAATGGACAGTTGACAACAGTTCAAAACCCTGCTTCCGAACGTTGGTGTCAGGACCCAGCCTCTTGTGTTCCTAGATGGCCTGTTTAAGGTGGGGTGGGGGGGGGGGCAGTTTCAAGGAGATGATTCCTAGATAGACACAAATACATGAAAGAAATTGAGTGATATTTATGATGTGCAAGCACCAGAGTTTTCATTTAGAACATAGAACAGTACAGCACAGTACAGGCCCTTTGGCCCACATTTTTGAGATGACCAATATAAATCTACTCCACAACAATCTAACCATTCCCTATCTCACATCCATAACCCTCCAATTTTCTGACATGCATGTGCCTATCTACATTTTTTTGAATGTCACTATTGTACCAGCCTCGACCTGGCATGCAATGCATTCCAGGCACCCACCATACTCTATGAAAAAAATGATAACCTCTTACTGCTCCCTTCACCTTTCCTCCACTCGCCTTAGACAGATTTACTGTTGTTACCCTTGAAAAAAGGTGCTGGCTGTCCACCCTATCTGTGCCCCTCATAATCTTATTTACCTCTATTAACTCACCTCATCCTTCATCCTCCACAGAGAAAAGCCCCAGCTCTGTCAATCTTGCTTCATGACATCCTGGTAAATCTCCTCTGCACAATCTCTAAATCTTCTTAATTGAATCTAATCGAATTTAATTAGAGCATCAAATTGGGTGCTGACGTTGAAGGCTGAAGGGCCCTTTCCTGTGCTGTACTACTCTAAGTTCCTTTAGATCTTCATGCTGAAGTTTCCCTGGTTACTTTTTGCGGTGAAGAACTCTGCTTTTAAGTGAAAGGCCGATTGGCCTCTTCTCGATGTTGTGCAAGTAATATAACTTGGTGTTGGGAGGAGCAAGAAGGTCAACATCACACCAATGGTGACATTTCAGAAACAACGTGCATCTCACTCCCACATCTCTACCCCTCAGAGATTCCACTGCCTCTCTGTTACTGATTTTTTAGGACTTGAGGGAAAAGTAAAGCCAAGATTTCTCTGTTGCTTGTACACAAGATTAAGCAGGAATTTCAAACTTGCTTCTGAACCCAATCTGTGATAATTCTGTCTTATAATAATTCATCTGGATGAGACACTATTTATTTTGAAGTCCCATAAATCAACTTTGGAAAGTCTTGAAATGTGAACAGTTTATTCTTGAAAGCCCCCAGCTGGGAGAATGGAGGGGAGTTTTTGGTTTAAGGAATGTGAGATTTTTGGGGTCTGAATCAGTGAAACCAATTATGGTGCTGAACTAGAGAAGAATGTTGTCCACAGAGTCATGGAGTTGGACAGGACAGAAAAAGAACCTTCAGCCCATTATGTTCACGCTGACCTTTTGGCACAGCAGTACTAATCCCATTGGCCTCCATGAGAACTTTATCCCTCTGTGCCTTGCCTATTTCAGTATTTGTTCAATTGCCTCTTAAATGTAATGATTACATTTGATTCCATCGCTTCATCCAGATATCTGCCCATCTTTGTAAAATACTTATCCCTCACATCCCCTTTGAGATTCCTTCCTCCCACCTTAAACCTCTGCCCAATTGTTGAACATGTAACAATACAGCACAGGAATGGACCCTTTGACCCTTGAGCATGATGCCCAAGTTAAACTAAAATTTGGTGCCTGCACTTGAGCCATATTCCTCTGGTCCTAGTAGTAAAAGAGGACGCCTCCCATAGTTTTATAAACTTCTATCAGGTCTGCTCACAGGAACTGGTTGTTGTTGGTGAGCCCATGGCTCAATTGTCCTTGAGAAGGCAGTGATGAGATGCTGATTAGAGCCGCATGCATATGAAAATAGGCCATTCAGCCCATCGCATCCAGTGGGGACCCATCTATATTAGTCCAGCCCTTGACTCATAGCCTACAAAGCTCATCCAGCTACTTCATGCTGTCAGTGACACTGGTTCCCCCACTCTCTCTGGCAGTGTGATCCAAGCACTCCCCTCTCTTTGGATGAAGTGGGCTCTCTATGTGGAGTTTGCATGTTCTCCCTGTGACGGCATGGGGTTCCTAAGTAGGTACTCCGGTTTCCTCCTGCATGGAAAAATGTGTGGTCGGTGCGCTAAATGGCCACTGTAAGTTGTTCCAAGTATGTAGGTGAGAGGTTGAATCTGGGAGAGAATTCATAGGAAAATGGGGAGAATAGAGTTGCATTCGTGTAAATTTGGGTGCTTGATGGCTGGCATGGATTAGATGGGCCAATGGGCTTATTTCTGTGCTGCACCTGTCTACCACACAATCTTTGAATGATGGAGCAGGCTTGGGGACTAACTCCTGGTATTATTTCCTCTATGCATGATACTCCGGTGAAGATTCTGGTAACGGTGATCCTTAGGAATTTGATGGACTCACAGCTGTAGTACTGGTGACTGACAACCACTGACATGTGACACACTTGCCGATCAATGCCATTGATATTTCCCACTCCATGGCACCAATATCTTAATCAGGAATGCAGTAAAGTGTCCAGAGTAAGACAATTTTAACAAGGTCAATTCAGAAACTGGATACTCCTGACAATTGGAGAGCACTCCATGACATCTGCATATGGAGTGCACCAGATCAGAGCACAAAAACTAGGTGTGCAGTACCGAGGGTGTGTTTCACAGTTGGAAGTAATTTCTTTCAAATAAAGCTTTAAATCAAACCTGCTTCAGAGGATTAAAAATAATAGGAAGCATTTCGATAACTAAAACAAACATGCGCACTAATGACTGCTTTCTCAGAGGCCAAAGAAAATTTGCTATGTTCCCACTGTCTTTTCCTATCTTTCATAGATGCACCGTAGAAAGTGTCCAGCCTGGATGCATCAGGGCTTGGGACGGGAATGGCTCTGCCCAAGATGTCAAGATGCTGCAGCGATGTGACCCCAGCTCAGGTCACCTCGCAACCAATCTCCCCTCCATCGACTCCATCTACACCTCCCACTCTCCCAGGAAAGCTGCCAACACATTAAACGGCTGCTCCACAACCCCACCCCCACATCAGCAGGAAATTACATGAGCTTGAAAACACAAACCTGTAGATTCAAGGACAGTCTCTTTCCTGCCTGATACCAGACTCTTCAAGGAATCCCTCATTGCACTATTTAACAATATTTCCCTCTACCCTGGACTTTGTCTTCATAACATAACACCCTGCACTCTGACTTACTGCAA
This sequence comes from Narcine bancroftii, assembly GCF_036971445.1. Lineage (NCBI taxonomy): Eukaryota > Metazoa > Chordata > Chondrichthyes > Torpediniformes > Narcinidae > Narcine > Narcine bancroftii. The sequence continues at coordinate 96,621,430 of NC_091478.1, forward strand.
CACCACACCATGCACTTTTGTGTTATAAGACATAGGAGCAGAAATAGGTTATTCAGCCATTCAAGTCTGCCCCACTATTCAATCACGAGCTGATGCATTTTCCCACACAGCTCCACTGCCTGCTCTTCTCATAACTTTTGATGCCCTGGTTATTCAAGAACCTATTAATCTCTCCCTTAAATACACCCAATGCCTTTCTCTTCACAAGCATCTGTGGCAACAAATTCCACAGATTCACCGCTCTCTGGCTAAAGAAATTCCTCTGCATCTCTGGTCTAAAGGGATGCTCATCAATCCTGAAGTTGTGCCTTCTTGTGCGAGACTCTCCCCTCATGGAAAACAACCTTATTATCGCACTACCTGCTATACTTAAGTACGGGTTGACTTGCCAAGATAGCACACTAAATTAAGCTTTTCATTGGTACACATGACAATAAATGATTCAATTCAATCAGTTCTATGGCTGTATGTAGAACCATTGCTGTGTGTGTTCCAACATTGCAATTCCGGGTACTTTTCCAAAGTGGTTCTTGGTAAGTACTGGGGGATTCAAGTGTTTTCTTTAAAACAATTGCCATTAGTAACTTGGTGAGGGTTGGTTATACACCGTCATCTGCTGAACTTAGATATGAGCTGAGTTGCTTGGTTAACACGCAAATCAAAGTAACTTTCCGTCACAATAAACAATTCAATTCAATTCACAAAGTTCAAGAATATTCTGGTCGCCTGACTACAGAAAGGATATCAAGAAGACTGAAAGAGTGGAGAAAAGTTTACTAGGATGTTGCCAGGTCTTCAGGAATTGAGTTACAGGGAAAGATTAAACAGGTTTGGACTTTATTCCTTGGAGCAAAGAAGAATGAGGGGAGATTTTATAGAGGTTTACAAGATTGTGAGAGGTATAGACAGAGTGGATGTGAGTAAGCTTTTTCCACTTCGATTGGGGGAGATAAATATGAGAGGTTATGGTTTTAAGATGAATGGGGAAAGTTTTAGGGGAACAGTAGGGGGAAGTTCTTCACTGAAAGAGTGGTGGGTGTGTGGAATGAGCCATCTGATGTGGTGAATGCGGGCTTGATCTTAAGAATACATTGGATAGATGCATGGATGGGAGAGATCTGGAGGGTTATGGAATGGGAGCAGGTCAATGGGACTAGCAGAATAATGGTCAGGATGGGCTAGAAGGTTCAAATGGTCTGTTTTTTGTGCTGTAGCATTCTATGGTTCTATTGAAGTAATTTAATACACATTTTTAAAATTTTTTTATTAATGTTAATAACAGTAAACCTGTAAAGTACAATTATGGAATGAGCCATGGAAAAAAAGATTTCAAAAAACTCCCAGCAAGCATAATCATATAAATGAATTCCAAAGCGCAGCCATAATAAAGGATATAATACATTCAAATTAAGCACAACCCTTAAACCATACAGTTACATTTAAAATATAGTAATCAATGAAAAAAAGAGGAAAAAACCCCTTCTATTAATGAGGTTAGAAAAAAAACCCCCCTAGAATATGGGTTTATAGAGTGACGACAACTCGGAAACTGACACCTTTCAATGCACATTGAGCAATTAAAAGTATTTGTGTTAATTATTCTTAAATCTGGAATTTGTTATTTCTGCATATATTAAATTAAATTCTGCAGATACTTAAACAGTTAATTTGTTTTTCTCATGTACCTGGCAAGCTGCAACAAGTACAACTTTCATTGCATCTGCTCCTTGTACTTTACACCCACAAACGCACACACACGCACATGTATGATAATAATGTCATTCATTTTTTTTTTCTCTCTGAATACAAATTCTCAGTGAGTTTTCTGCTTTAAATGAGGCCACACTTCAGAAAGTTCCCACTGTGAATGTAAAGTTTGCTGGAATGTCCAGAGGTTGCAAAAAGTGTGGTCCTCCTCTGCATACGATCATGGAGCAGGTAGAGCATCACAGCACCAGAGAGCTGGGTTCAATCCTTCTCTCTGGAACTGTCTGTGTGGCGTTCGCATGAACTCCCTGTGATCGCGTTGGTTTCCTCCGAGTGCTCTTCCCATATCCCAAAGGTGTGCGGGTGGTGGAATAACTGGTGTCTGTAAATCGCCTGTGGGTGATTGGGGACAGAAGTGGGGAGAGGATAGGGTATGGAGGGATTTAAAAACAGGGACCAGAATTTCAAGATTGATGTTTTGGTTAACTAGGAGTTGGAATGGTTGTAATTTCAAGGGCATTTGCAGCTTTCACTCCGATGCAACCTAGAAGATGCCAGGACATAATAGGACACATAATAGGGCACCCAGTGCAAATCTAACCTCACAAGCCTGCAGCTTGTGAGGATCTGAATGAGTTAAACCCAGTAGACACATGGATGAGGCTGTATGGAAAGATCACTTCAAGCTCGAGTGACTCCCGACTGGTTGGCAACAGCACATCTGTGTTCAGCGTTTGGCTCTTTGATCACTGAGAACCAGACAGAAAAAGTCTGGCTTTCTGTTGTTGAGGTTAAAAATAATGTACTCCCACGGCCAGTCCCCAATCCAGATGGCTAAACAAACTTGGCCAATAAGGAGCTACATGAGATCCCTCTTGTGCAAGGTTGATGTAGCGATAGGGCAGTAGAGTTGGCTCAGTGTGCCAGACCACAACATCGGATGCAGCAGAAAGTGGAGCTTTATATATGTGAAATGGAGATTACAGCCATTGTGTAGTCCCGCATGGAAACAGGCCCTTCAGCCAATCAAGTCTGTGCCAACCATCAAACATCTGTTAAGCATTAAACCTACAATAAATCATTCCTTTTTATTCTTCACAAATTCAACTAACTCCTCCCATTTCTGGGTGATCTCAATTGCATATTGTTGTGTGCATAATTTTCTATTCTTAGAACACAAAACAGTGCAGTGCAGGCCCTTCGGCCCATCATTTTGTGCTGACCTATGTAAATGTAAACCAATTATTCCACCACCAGCACATCTTTGGGATGTGGGAAGAGCACTCAGTTCATGCAAACTCCACACAGACAGTTCCAGAGAGAAGGATTGAACCCAGCTCTCTGGTGCTATGATGCTCTACCTGCTCCATGATCGTATGCAGAGGAGGACCACACTTTTTGCAACCTCTGGACATTCCAGTAAACTTTACATTCACAGTGGGAACTTTCTGAAGTGTGGCCTCATTTAAAGCAGAAAACTCACTGAGAATTTGTACCCAGAAAAAAAATGAATGACATTATTATCATGTATGTGCATGTGCGTGTGTGGGTGCGCGTGCATGTATGTGTGTGCACATTTATGTGTGTATAAGTACAAGGTGCTGATGCAATGAAAGTTGTACTTGTTGCAGCTTGCCAGGTACATGAGAAAAACAAAGTAACTATTAAATCCACAACAATTTATCCCTTCCCTACCTCACACCCATATCCTTCGTTTTCTTACAACCATGTATCAATACAAGAGTCTGTTAAATGTTCCTATTGTACCAGCCACCACAACCACCCCTGGCAATATATTCCAGCCACCCACCATTCACTGTATAAAAAACTTTCCTCCGACACCTCTCCTAAACACTCCTCCACTCATCTTAAATGGACGTCCTCTGCTGTCGCCGCAGAAGAGAGATCCTGTCAGCCAACCCTATCTAAGCCCCTCATAATATTACAGTATATACCTCTCACCCTTTATCGCTCTAAAGCAGTGGTTCTCAACCTTTTTCTTTCCACTCATGTACCACTTTAAGTAATCCCTATGCCAGTGGTGCTCTGTGATTAGTAAGGGATTGCTTAAGGTGGTGTGTGGGTGGAAAGAAAAAGTTTGAAAACCACTGTTTTAATCGTACCTCATTGACTTGTTATGTGCACGGTTTCACAATGGGCCCAATGACAGTTTTTCTCAAGCAAAATATTTCAGTAACAATTGGGTTTAAAGCAGTGATTCCCACTCACATACCACCTTACTAATCACAGAGCACTGATGGCATAGGGATTACTTAAAGTGGTATGTGAGTGGAAAGAAAAAGGTTGAGAACCACTGCTCTAAAGAGAAATGCCTGAGCCCTGTAACCTTGCTCCATGTTCTCCATTCCAGGCAACATCCTAGTAAATCTCCTCCGCACCCCCTCTCCAAAGCATCTATATCCTTCCTGTAATGCGATGTGAAACGCAGAGAATGGGATGGATGTAATTAATGAAGTGCCATTAATTCGAAGGGCATCACTAAAACGACATAATCTGCTGATTCTCTCAATACTGATTTGGGGATCTCACTGTACACAAACTGCACATCATAACAGCTCTTGAACTTCAAAAAGTCCTCAGAGATCTTGGGAAAGCATAAGACAGTGAAATGGACAATTGAAATGCAAGTATTTCATTCTTTGTAAAATATTTTCATTAATTAGAGAGAAATATTACATGTATACATTGTCTTCGATATTAATTAATTATATAGCTTTTCTATAATGCAATATAGAATATAAGCCATATATCAATTATACATTGTCTTATATAATTCTCAAAAAAGTGAAAAATCCTGATGAGAATTTCATCTCCTATTCTAATATTGAGATATACATTGTGATTATTTAAATAGACTAATCTCTTCTAATTATAAAAGCAAAAATAAGAACAAGAAAAAGGAAAAAAAAGAAGAAAAAAGCCCCATACTCATCTAACCCCTCCCACTAGACACGGTCACCAGTAAATAAACTGTAAAGAATTGTGCATTGGATCTCAGATGTTGGATAGAAAACCCCCAGAGCGCCCCTACCTAAGTCATCAAATTATGATAATAGTCCATGAATGGGCCCCATATCTTGTCAAATTCAATATTGGTCTCTTTAACATTAGATCTAGTTTTCTCCAAACTCAAGCAAGACGAAACATCCTGTACTCATTGCATATGAGTTGGTGTTCCTCTGTCTGTCCATCTTATCCATATTACTCGACTGACCATCAATGAGGTCAAAGCTACTATTCTTTTTTGAGTTGAATTCAAGAAAATTCTCTCTTCTAGTGAATAACCAAACAAAGCAATAAAAGGACACGGTTCTAATTTAATCCTAAGAATCTGTGATTGAGTGTTAAAGAATTGTTTCCAATATTCTTGTAGTTCTGGACATTCCCAGAACACATAAATCAGAGAGGCCTCAGACATTTTACATTTGTCACATGGTGGATCAACAACAGGATAAAATCAAAATAATCTAACTTTAGACATATGTATTCTATGTACAACTTTAAATGTATTAAAGTATTTTATTCTTAATGCTCCTAGTATTACAGTTCAGAAAAAGATAGAAGGAAGATAATCACAAGGATATCATGGGAGCAGCAGAAGGCAATGCAGTCATTCAAGTCTATTCTTCAAATCAATAAGATCATGGGGATGCTGCTTGCTGGCCTGAGCTTTCCTATCATCTATCATTCCCACAGCCCTCTGTATATCATGTTGCCCTGAACTTCTTAATCGATTCAACCTCCGCAGATCTCTGAGCTGAAAAATTGCCAAGATTCTTGATCCTCTGATAAGATTTCCCTCCTCACCTCTGATTTAAAAGGGTCACTCCTGCCTCTAAAACCACGTTCACCTCCAAAGAGAGTGATCCTTTCCGCACCTGCCTTGCTAATCTGCTGCGAAGTCTCAAGACTCAATAAGATTGGCTCTCATTCTGCAACAATAAGATCCACCATTTTTCACAAAACAATCCCTTCTTTCCAGAAATGAACCTTCTCTGAAATGCTGCCAAGGCAAGTATAGTCCTCCATCAATGAGAAGGAGGCCAAAAATCGGATAAATCCCCAGAGGACACGAGAGATTGGAGAAGCTGGAATCTACAACGAAAGAACAATTGTGTTCACTTCTGCTCTCCTCATTACAGGGAGGACGAAGAATCTTTAGAGAGGCTGCAGAGGAGATTTACCAGGATGTTGCTTGGATTGGAGAACATGTCTTATGAAGAAAGGTTGGCAGAGCAAAGGCTTTTCTTATTTATATTTGAACATACCTATGCCATATGATTAATAAGGGATTGGTTAAGTGGCATGTGAGTGAGAAGAAAAAGTTTGAAAACCACTGTCCCTAATTAACTCGTTATGTGCACGGTTTCATAGGTCCAAAGGAAATAGGCCAATGACCATTTTTCTCAAGCGAAATATTTCAGCAAAAATTGGGTGAAGAGCAAGGATTCTTAACCTTCCCTTCCCACTCACATCCCACCTTAAGCAATCCCTTACTAATCACAGAGCACCGATGGCATAGAGATGACTTAAAGTGGTAAGTGAGTGGAAAGAAAAAGATTGAGAATCACTGCTCTAAACCTGTCCTGTCCTAGCCATCCAAATATCTTCTAAACATTCATAAGATTTCCCTCCTCACCTCTTCTAAACTGGCTCCACCATCTCCGCTGCCAAATTGTTCCACACACCCATCACCCTCTGTGTGCCCCTCAGGTCCTTTTTAAAATATTCTCATCTCACTTGGACTTTTTTGGATTATCCAACCTTGGGAAAAAGGCGCTACTACAATTTACCTTATTTTTGCCTCTCATTATTTTGTAAATCTCTGAAAGGTTCCCTCCGCGCCCCCCCCCCAACTCAGTTTCCTACACTCTACGAAGTAAAGTCCCAGCCCATCAAGCCTCTCTTCATAATTCAAGCCCACAAATCCCAGTAACACACTAATGATCCCTTTCTGAACTCTTAGTGCTATTTTCCTGCAGCTGGGTGACCAGAACTGTGGACTATACTTGTTCAAACATTGGCTTACACTGTCACTGTCTCGAGAATGGATTTAAAACCAGCCATGTTGATCTTTTAGGGGAAGGCACAACTTTGGGGAAAAAGGAGTTTATTCATCCTTCTCCCATGTTGCTGGGTCTGTGTGAGATGGGTAATCCTGGGAGCACCTGGTCTACAGCACTGCCCAGCCAGATACGGCTGCTCTGTTTGAGATGGGTAATCCTGGGAGCTCCTGGTTTACAGCACTGAGACAAAACTTTCTGCCCAGTAGTTATTAAGAGTCATCTCTGTTTCATTCAATTCCTTTCAGCATAAAATGTCCACTCCATTCCCCCTTGTACCATGAGCACCTTCTCCTTAAATGTTGAAGTCATGAGCAGAGCAGTTCCTATTCTCCAATCCAAGAAACATCCTGGTAAATCTCCTCTGCAGCCTCTCTAAAGATTCTTCGTCCTCCCTGTAATGAGGAGAGCAGAAGTGAACACAATTGTTCTTTTTCCAATGTTCTTTTGTTGTATCTGTGTAAATGATAAGGAAACAATGAGAAGCTGGAGGGACTCAATGGGTCAGGCAGCATCCATAGAGAGAAATGGTCAGTCAAAGTTTTCAGTTGTGGGGCACTTTCTCATGGATGCTTGTTTTCCTGTGGCCCCACAGAGTACTGACTCTCCCTACGGAGGAGAGGCATGAGCTCAAGGATCATGTCTGATTTTCTGCACAGTCATGTTCCAACACTGACAGGTGTTTAGAACATAGAATGTAGAAAATAACAGCACAGCAAGGCCCTTTAGCCCACGATGTTGTGCAGACCTATAAATACCGAAAAAAAACTTTAAAAAGAAACTAAACCCTCCTCATCGGATAACCCTCAATTTTTCTTTCATCCATGTGCCTGTCTTAAATGCCCCTATTGGTCCAGGCTCCACCACTGCTCCTGGCAATGTATTCAAGGCTCCCACCACTCTTTGGGGGAAAAACTTATTCCTCGTGTCTTCCCTAAATTTTCCTCTCTTCACTTTGTACAGAAGTGTGAAGTTCCACCAAGGCAGATGCTTTCAATATGGTAGTAGACAGCTTTGCGTTGCAAGGGGTAAACCTCTCCAGTGACCTGTTCCTGCACCCCCACTTCGATCCCATGGCCAGGAGAGTGCACCAGCACCACACCCTCCTCAGAAGCCTGAAGAAATTCAGCATGTCACCTGGTTCCCTTCTTAAGGTGCATCATTGAAAGCATCCTATCAGGGTGCATCACTGTTTGAGATAGGAACTGCTCTGCCCATGACCTCAAGATCTTTTCCCAAGATCTGGCACCAGAAATAAAAGGATTTGGGTGCACATGTCTATGACAATGAACTCATCAACATTGTCAGACTGCAGAGGGTTGTAAACATGGCTCAGGCCATCACACAACACTACCCTCTCGTCCATCAAGTCCATCTATCACTGCTGCTGTCCTGGAAAAGTAACTAACATAGTAAAAGACTTATCCCAGCCTGGCTACACTGACTTCACCCTATTCCCATCAGCAAGAAGATTCATGAGTGTGAGATAATGCACCACCAGATACAAGCACAGTCTCTTTCCCACCATTATCAGAGTTCTGAATGTACCCCACGACAGTAAAATTACTGATCTCTCTCTGTGACTGTGCACATCTATACTGCATCTTACTTGTTGTATTAGGTATAGGATGTCTGGCTGACTGCTCATAAAACAAAACTTTAACTTGTATCTTGGTATATGTGACAGTAAATAAACTTGAACTTGAACTAGCTCTCATTGTTTGATGGGATTTACCAGATTTGTGTCAAATTTAGCTTTTAGAGTCATGAGACCACAATACATCTCCAATGGACATCTCACCTTGGAGATAGGAGCCCAGAACAAGGACTGGATGAAGGGCTCAAACATTGGAAGCATCGAGTCAATTAGCAAGATTGCATTGATGCTCTTCAGTGCTGAAGTCCCTGACAGGCAAGTATACCCCCTTAACAGTATGATGCCTCTCTGCCTCTCCCGAGAATAACTCATGTATTCAAGGCCCTTGTAGTGTCTAAATCATCGCTCTGTTCAGCCAGAATAAAGTGTGCATTGCACCATAGTCATTACTGCTCAGGAACTTGATCTCTGTGTCATGTGTGTTGCAGCTGTGGCAGGGCCTAAATGCTACAAAATTATATCCGGTGAAGAAGCAGATGAAAAAGCTTTGTTCCCAGAAGAACTCAATGCCTTTTATGCTTAATTTGACCATAGCATCAGCGATGAACCACTCCTCCACACCCCCATGTCCCCTGATGATCCCATCCTGTCAGTATCTGAGGATGATGTGCGTGCTGCCTTCAGGAGTGTGAATCCGAGGAAAGCATTCGGCCAGGACGGAGTTCCTGGTTGAGTATTAAAAATCTGTGCTGACCAACTTACCAATGAATTCTCGGATATTTTCAATATTTCACTCCAGAACTCACCTGTTTCAAACAGGCGTCAATCAAAAGGTGCCCAAGAAGCGTGCAGGAACCTGCCTTAATGACTATCGATCAATAGCACTTACATCAACAGTGATGAAGTGTTTTGAAAGGCTGGTGATGAAGTAGATCAGCTCCTGTCTAAGTGGCGACATGGATACATTCCAGTTCCTTTATCGCAGTAACAGTTCTACAACAGATGCCATCTCACTGGCTCTACACAAATCCCTGGAACACCTGTACAGTAAAAATGCATTCATCACGATGCTCTTTATCAACAACAGCTAGGGATTTCAGGCCATCTTCCCATAAACCTCCTTTGAAGAAGACCGCAGAGCCCACCTCACTGACAAAAGACAAAGGAGGAAAAACCCAACACCCAACCCCAACCAACCAATTTTCCCTTGCAACCGCTGCAACCGTGTCTGCCTGTCCCGCATCGGACTTGTCAGCCACAAACGAGCCTGCAGCTGACGTGGACATTACCCCTCCATAAATCTTCGTCCGCGAAGCCAAGCCAAAGAAAGATGCCCATAAAACTGATCAGCAAACTCCAGAACTTGGGAGTTAACACCCCACTGTGTAATTGGATCCTGGATTCCCTCACCTCCAGACCACATTAAGTGAGGATTGGTGAGAACTTCTCTTTCACAATCTCCATCAGTACCGGAGCATGACAGATCTGTGTTCTTAGCCCCCTGCTCTACTCACTTCACACTTACAACTATGGCTCGGTATGACAATAACAAATTTGCCGATGATCCCACGGTCGTGTGTTTTATAAAGAAAGGGGATGAGTCAGCCTACAGGAGGGAGATTGAAAACTTTCCTGAATGGTGCACCAACAACAACCTTGCACTCAATGTCACCAAAACTAAGGAGGTAATTGTAGACTTCAGGAAGAAAAAGCCAGAGGAATACAATACAGTGATCATTGGGGGGGAATCTGAAATTCTTGGGAGTCACTATCTTGGAGGATCTTTCCTGGACCCAACACCCTAATGGGACCATGAAGAAAGCACGTCAGTGCCTCTACTTCCTTAGGTGTTTGCAGAGGTTCAGTATGACACCAGAAACCCTGGCAAATTTTGACAGACGCGTGGTGGAAAGTGTGCATCATGGTCTGGTATAGGGACATCAATACCCCTGAGTGTAAAGCCCTGCATAAGGTAGTGGACACAGCCCAGCACATGACAGGTAAAACCCTCCCCACCATCGAGAACATCTACAGAGAACACTGCCATCAGAAAGTGCAGCAATCATTAAAGATCCACAGAACCCAGCACACGCTCTGTTCTCGCTGCTGCCATCAGGAAAGAGATATAGGTCCCAAAGACTTGCCCCACCAGGTTCAGGAACAGCTGATACCTGTCCACCATTAGAATCCTCAATGAGAAACTCAATCAGGGAGTCATTCAAGGACTCTTACTTGCGCACTTTAGAAATTAAAAAAAAATTCCCTCTGTATTGTACAGTCAGTTTGCGTACATTTGTTATCTGTTTATAGATTTTATTTGTTTACGTATTAGTTGTGTATATTTTTTTTGCACTACCAATAAGTGATAATTCTGCCTTGCCACAGAAAAAAATGAATCTCAGGTTTGTATGTGATGCCATATATGTATTCTGACAATAAATCTGAATGCAATACAATTTTCCTGCCATGCCTGATGGATAAATACCAGCCACAAGGCCCAAGAATATCCAACACATCATCTCTGTTCGCTCAGCAACTCTCTTTAGGATCAGGTTTCATTTTCTCACTGTTCTCTGGATTTTAAAAAAAACATTCATGCTCAGTCTTTATATTGGATTAATTAGTTACAATCTTGTAAATGCGTGGTTAGTGTAGCGGTTAGCACAATCCCAGTTATCTGGGTCTGAATCCACTGCTGTCTATAAGGAGTTTATACATTCTCCCCATGTCCTGTGTGGGTCTCCTCTGGGCTCTGAAGTTTTCTCCTGCATGCGAAAGATCTACAAGGTTAGTTGGTTAACTGGTCACAGGGGTGTAATTGAGTGGGATGGGCCAGACAGCCCTGTTAAAAGGCTGTATCTCGAAAAGAGAAATCCAACACATTATCTCTGTTCCCTCAATCATTCTCTGTGGGACTACGTTTCACATTCTCACCACTCTCAAGATTTAAAAAAAACATTCCCCCCTGAGTCTGTACATTGGATCAATTAGTGTTTGCCTTGTAATATTATCTTGAATGTTGGTCTTCCACACATTCTGGCCAACTCATGGGATATAAATTTTCTGCTTGCTTCAGCAATGAGGATGGTGCCAGGAATGAATGGTTAGAAAACCAGTTAAATCTCTTTAGACAAAAATAACCAAGTGTAAAATTAAGGATTTAACTTGGGGTACACATACACATACACCCCTAGTGGAATAGAGTACACAGTGCTGTTACATACAATCAAAGAAAAGTAATATGATACCCGCCACCCCTTGACTCAATGCAGGCATGGCTCTATGCTACACGGGACACTAATTAATTACTAGTGCACACCTTACCATGATACTAGGCCTGGAGTGAAACAGCATGGTTCGTCAAAGATTGCAAAAAGAGAGAGAGGCAAGTGCACATGGCGCCTTTTATAGTACTGGAGGGCTGATGAGTCCTGCCCAGGTAACCATTGGTTTGGTGCCAGAAAAGTCTAATTGATTACAAAAGGCCAATGACCTAAAGCCAAGTACAGAGGTACTTAAAGGGGTCAATGGGCAGTCTTCACTGATCGGTGGGACAGAGCTAAACCTTGAATGGTAGGTGGTGTGTCTTCCGACCAGGTAATGGGCAGTGCTGTCGCATGACAACCACAACCATCCACAATACAATGGTGTAATGAACAATAAGGGAGCTGAAAGTAAGGGAGGCATTGATCAAAATATAATAGAATTTGTCCTTCAGTTTAAGAGGGAGAAACTAAGATCAGAGGTGTCAGTATACAAATGGAACAAAGGGGACTACAGAGATATGAGAGAGGAACTGGCAAAAGTTAATTGGAAAGGCACACCAGCAGGGAGGACACAGAGCTGCAATGGCAGGAGTTTCTGCGAGAAATAAGGAAAGCGCAGGACAAGTATATCCCAAAAAAAGAACAAATATTTGAATGGAAAACTGACACAACTGTGGTTGACGAGGGAAGTCAAAGCCAAAGTAAAAGCGAAAGAGAGGGCAGACGAGGAAGGAAAAATTAGTGGGAAGATAGAGGACGGGGAAACATTTAAAAGTGTATAGAAGGCAACAGAGAAAGTCATTAGGAAGGAAAAGGTGAACTTTAAAAGCAAATAATATCAAAAAGGATACTAAAAGTTTTTTAAAGTACTGTATATTAAGAATAAAAAAGAGGAAATGATGCCGGAGAAATTGTAATGGGAGACAAGGAGAGGGCAAAAATTGAGTATTTTGCAGAGTCTTCACTAGGGAAGTCATTAGGAGTATACCTGACTTTCAAGGGTGTTCGGGAAGAGAGGTGAGTGCAGCCACAATCACCAGAAGAGGTTCACCCGGACGCTGCATGGATTAGAAGGTTTGTAATATGCGGAGAGGAAGGACAAAGTTAGAAATGTTTTCTGTGGAGAAAATATTCCTGGCACGACAATAGCAAATACCAGAGGAAATTTGTTTAAGGTAAGTGGAGGAAAGTTTAGAGGAGATCTTTAAAATTTAAATTAAATTTAAATTGAGACATACAACACGGTAAAAGGCCATTTCAGCCCACGAGTTTGAGTTGCCCAATTTACACCCAATTAACCTGTTTCGAATGGTGGGAATAAACAGGAATCCTCTCGGGAAAACCTATGCAGACACAGGGAGTACGTATAAACTCCTAACAGACAGTGTGGGATTCGAACCCCGGTCCTGATCACTGGCGTTGCACTAACTGCTACATCAACTGTGCCACCGATGTCCGAGGTAAGTTTTTTTTTACACAGAGGGAGGTGGGAATTCATTGCTGAGGATGGTGGTTGAGGCTGATGCAACTGGGATATCTGTAAGACTCGAGAATGTAAGAAAAGTAGGTTGTATGGGTGTAGAGATGCAGCACATTGCAAGCCCTTCCGGCCCATGAGCCTACGCCGCCCAAAAGACTCACACGACCAATCAATCTACTAATCCTGTATGTGTTTGGAATGTGGAAGAAAACTGGAAGACCTGGAGGAAACCAGAGAAAACGTACAAACTTCTCACAGAGAGTGGCAAATTTGCACTCGGGTCATTAGTGGTGTATCAGCGTTGGGCTAACCGCTATGCTAACTGCGTCATCTCGTAGAACAGTGGTTTAGAGTGATGGAGTAGGTTTATAGAGGTTAGCGCAACATAATGGGCTGAAGGGCCTGTAATGTGCTGTAATGTTCAATGGAATATCCTTCCCCATGCAATGAGACTCTTCATCCTAATAAGACTGATGTGTTCACTGCTGTCACATCCCAGATCCATTGACAGGATTCGTGTCAACAACCTGACACCTCTCTAAGTAGCTGAGGTGGAGTAGAAATGACAGGGGCAGCTGGGATTCCATCAGCTTGACAGGCAAGAACCATTATCTTGCCGCACCAGCCTTCTCACCTTTACTCTCTGGGGGAGGGGAGGGGGAGGTAACATCTCTCACCGATGTGTGGGGAAGTGCAGGGGAAATATAATGAAATGTAGCTTTCAATGCCATGTTGAACATCGTCCTTCAGTGGAGGGCATTTGCTGCTTACACTTAGCATGAAGGAGCAACTCCCTTCACACTGTAGTCAGTGGATATCACTTTTACAGTCATAAAAACAGGATCCGTGCCCCAACCTGCCCACGCTGACCAAAATATCCCATTCACATTCGGCCCTCCTGACTGTTTTTGGCCTGTAACCCTCTAACCCTATCCTATCCATGGATCTGTCCAAATATTTTATTCAACATTGCAATTGTATCTGCCTCAATGGAAGCTTGCTCCATACACCCAACACCCTTTGAATAAAAAGTTACCCCTCCGGTTCCTGTTGAATCTCTTCCCATCTCCCCTTAAACCTATGTCCTCTGGTTACTGATTTCTCCTACTCTGGGCAAAAGATTGCAGTAAACAAACATGTTGGAGAAAGTTGGCAGGTCACTCAGCATCCATATGAAGAAAAGGGGAAGTAGTATTTTGGGCCTGGGCCCTTTGTCAGCCGGGCCTGCTCCAACGTGTTTCTGTCTTGCACACGACCCCATCATCTGCAGGCATTTTTGCTTAACTGGGTAAATGACTCTCTGCTTTCACCCAATTGTGATTTTTGTACACCTCTGTAAGATCGCCCCTTTCCCTCCTGCACTTCCAGGAATAAAACCCCAGCCTGCTCAACCTCTTCCCTATAGCCCAGGCCCGAGTCCTGGCAACATCCTCGTGAGTCTTCTCTGAAAACCCTCACCAGCTTGACAACTTCTCTCCTGCAGCTTAATGATCATGTTGTGGGAGGTGAAGTCTTTTGGATGAGATGCTGAATCCTCTCAGGTGGATGTGAGCAATGGCAGAAGTGGAAGAGGATCTCCCCTGTGGCCCCCCCCCCTCCCCCGTCCAAAATGTCCCTATCAAAAAGCGCCCTCAAAGCAGTTTTCTGGTCATTATCTGCCTTGTTTCCTTTATTGTAACACCATTTGCACAGACTTTGACTGTGAAGTGAATGGGACACCCTGTGGTTATATGAGCTCCATAGCACAAACAGGGCCTGTGAAACGTTTTGCCAGTGAGTGGTCCGGAGTGTTCCCATCTGAGAGTCACAGAAGTCCAACAGGAAAGAACAATAAGTGGTTAAGAACGTGAATGGCATTTTGACCTTCATTACAAAGAGACTGGAGTTTAAAAGTAGGGAGCTTTTATAGTAATTGAACATGGTGTTGGTGAGGCCACATCTGGAATACAGTTCTAGCCCCCTTACTGAAAAAAGTAAACATTGGAGGCAGTACAAAGGAGATTCACCAGGCAAGTGTGGACAGAGATCAGAAAATCCTTGGCAGGTGTCTATGTTTGGCCTATGCCTTTCTAAACTTTCCTCATACAGGCATTGGTCTCAGAGCCTTTAAATTGACCTGCCTTGAACACTTTCTCTGGCAGCTCCATTCACATGCCCACCACCCTCTGTGTGAAGGAAGTGCTGCTCTTCTCCCTTTTAAATCTTTCTCCTTTCACCTTAAATCTAAGCCGTCTCATTTTAGATTCCCCTCCCATGAGAGAAACAAGATGATGATTCACCTTATCTCTGCCCCTCTCCATTCCCTTTCCCTCACCACCGGACTTCAATCTGTCACACTGTACCCCTAATCTTAAATCGTGTTTCCATGGCTGACCTTGTCCACACTGGGAACCTCTTACACTCAACACTTCTCTAGGTCCCTGTGCCCTCTGAGACCCTACTCAACACCCCTCTTCCTGTTGCCCACACCCCTGAATGCAATGTTCTCTCTGCCCACATCTCTGTCTTTCAGGGCCCCCGATCTGCTGCCCATAGATGCAGGCTTTTCTTTCTTTTACTCGCTGATCCTCCTTCCATCATGCATTGCCCTATGATCCAATTCACCTTGAGGCATCCCCTTTCCTCGTGGCTTTAAGCCATCACCCTCTGGACACCATTACCTTGCCCTTACATCACTTCTCCAAGCAGCACCCTTCTGTTCATTCCGGGTGACAGAGTCAGGCAGCTAGCCGAGTCATTGCCTCACACTCCCAGTGACCCTCCAATCTCCAGCATTGTCTATGTGAAGTTGGCATGTTCTCCTTGCGATGACATTGGTATACCTATGGATGTTCCGGTTTCCTCCCACATCACCAAAGACCTGCGGGTTGAAAGGTTGGAGCAACATACAGAGAGCTGGAGGTGCTGAGCGAGTCAGGCAATATTCATGGAAGCCAATGGACTGTCAACATTTTGGGCCTGAGGAGTATTAAGAATCTCCTTCTGCATTTATGTTTATCTCTGGGTTGGTAGGTTAACAGCCACTGTAAGTGGTCCCCAGTCCATGCCAAAATGTAGATAGAAAGATTTATTTATTACTGTCACAGTAGTGAAATACAATGAAAAGCTTTCTTTTGTATTGCGATCAAACGTTGACACAGAGGTGCTGAAATCCGGATCATTTTTGCAAAAAAAAGAGAAATAAAAAGGAAAGAAAGTAAGTTTTGTCTGAGATAGTGAGTAGTTGAGGGTCTTTTGAGTTAAACAGGAATGTCTGCAGATGCTGGGATGAGTGCAATACACAAAAGTGCTGGAGAAACTCAGCAGATCATGCAGCATCCATGGGAAGTAAAGGGTCATCAACTTTTTGGGCCTGGGCCCTTCATTAAGGTGTAAGCAAAGAACAAGCAGGCGTCTGAACAAAAGGATGGGGGAGGGGGGTGGGGGAGGAGGAGAAGAGAGAGCAAAAGGAAGGAGCACAGGTTAACAGGTAAGAATGGGAGGGTGGAAGGGAAAAAAGCTGAGGTGATGGGGAGGGTATAGCTCTCAATGGAGAAGGAAGTGGGGGGGGGGAGCTGGAGGAAAAGAGACAGCAGAGAGAGAGTGCAGGAGAGGGAGGTTAATGGAGATTGGAGAAATCAAGGTTAATGCCATCTGGTCAGAGGGTGCCCAGGTTCCATAATGTAGCTGCCTCTGTCGACCACCCTGGATGGAGTTTGAGCCTCCTACTCCCCTGTATCCAGCCACCTGCTGTCCATCACATCTCCTTAACCCTGGTCATGATTCCTAGTCCTGTAGCCTACCAGGAGGGTCTTTGGCTGCCGAGCTCAAGGTGGAGCCCATCTCCATCCTACCCCCCACTTTGCTCTACCACCCCAGCGGATCTGACAGGAGTGTGGAAGGGGTGGTAGAACCTGGGATGAGGAGAAAAGGATATGGGGAGTTAGTGGGGGAATCTGATGAGCCAAGATAGAGTGTTGAATGGCCACCTTCAATGTTGGCAGAAATATGGACCTTTGGAAATATTGCCCACCTCCACCTCCTCCATATTCTCCTTCTGGAATACAACCAAATGTACCTTTCAGGAAAGGAACTAGTCAAGGTCTGACTGCACAATAGGCAGAATGGCCTCATTTTCTATCATAATAAGGAAATTTAAAGCTAACTCAAGAATTTGTCTCCCAGAGGCCAGCTGTGTTTGTCTTTGTGATATCTCTAATCTAGGACATGTTTGGCAATGTATGCAACAGGCTGGGTGCCACAGTGAATATGAAGGAAGACTCTGCTCTGTAGTGGACAATAAATCATGGGTCATGCCGTTAATTGAGACCACGTCCCTAAATGTGTCACTGATATTAATTGCTCCCATCCCATAGCAGCACTTGCTAAATGTTAATCTTGCTGCAATTTGGAAAGGAAAATTAACAATGTGAATGTTCTCTTCCTTCTCCAGTCCCTGATGCTTTTTTTTTACACTAATTATTATGCTGTGGATCACGCAGATGTCCCCTGGTTGCATGTAAGTGGAATATTTGCCATTGTGATGCATTGGTGCTGGAGATAATAGCTCTGAGACTCGACCCAGCTTGGAACGGGAGCTACAAGGAATGGCAGAGTTGTGAACAGAGGTCAGGCCATTCCTTCCACCAACTCTATGTTCACCTCCCACTGCCTTTGAAAAGCAAGCAACAATTCAAACAACTCATTCCACCACAGTCACTTCAGACGAAAGATATGTGAGTTGGAAGTCATGTACCACTAGGTTCATGTTTCATTCCCACTGTTATTAGAATCTCGAATGGACCTCTCATTTGCAAAAGCCACTAACATACACTATTTATCCATGATTTTCTCCTTAACACTAGATCAGAGGTTCTCAACCTTCTTTCCACTCACATACCATTTTAAGTAATCTCTATGCCATAGGTGCTCTATAATTAGTAAGGGATTGCTTAAGGTGGTATGTGATTAGAAAGAAAAAGGTTGAGAACCACTGATCTAACCCCAATTGTTACTGAAATATTTTGCTTGAGAAAAATTGTCATTGGCCCATTTCCTTTGGAGTTCTGAAACTGTGCACAAAATGAGTCAATGAGGTACAATTAAAACAGTGGTTTTCAAACTTTTACTTTCCACCCACATAACACCTTAAACAATCCCTTACTAATCGCAGAGCACCTATGGCATAGGGAATACTTAAAGTGGTACGTGAGTGGAAAGAAAAAGGTTGAGAACCACTACACTCTGCATGTTTTTATTCATTATAGTGCTGTGCTTTCATTCTTGCACTTCCTGCTATACTATGTAGAGATTGATTTGCCTGGATAGCACACAAAACAAAGATTTTCACTATATTTCGGTAAGCGTGACAATAGACAATTCAATTCAAGACTCTTTTGTAGTCACAAATCTTATGTAAACCATTTTCTACATGCTTTAATGGAACAGCAAGGGGTTCCTGTTGAAATCCTTCCAATCAGGATATTGGACTAGGCATTGTTATTTATGTTAATGATACCACATGGTAGCAGGCCCTTCTCAGCCATGAAACCTGTTCTGCCCAATTATACCCAATTAACTACCAAACCCACGGGTTTTGGAGGAACTTAGAGATGAGAAGAATTAATGATGATCTTACTCAAACACGTAAGATCCTGAGGGACTTTAACAGAGTAAAGGTTGAGATGTTTCTACCACCGTACATTTTTGATTATCCGAGAAACACTTTATCAAAAATCTCAGTTATCTGTGAAAATTTTCAGTGGCGACATGACTTCACAAGTTGAAAAAAAGTTGCTTTTTTTTAACCTGCCATGCTCAAATGGGACTCTGACGTGCTGTTAGAGCCATTTTGAATCCAATGGAGCTCTTGTGTACACAAGTATACTCAAAGTAAGAATTAAACTTGATGCTTGAAAAATTTTCCCTTGTTCTTTGTTGTCATTTTATGCTGATGCTACTGGGCTGAGATCGGAGCGGGGACCTTGTGCTCCTGGGTAAGATCAGCGATGGCAGTGGGGAAGTATCGGGTATCAGAGCGGGGACCTTGTGCGCTGGGCGGGATTGGCGATGGGAGTGGGGAGGTGTCGAGAATCGGAGCAGGGACCACAGGTTCCTGGCAGGTTCAGCAATGCGATGAGGAGGTGTCGGGGATCTGAGCAGAAACCTTGGATGCCTGGGCAGGTTCGACGATGGTGGTGGGAAAGTGTCTGGGATCGGAATGGGGACCTTGGGCTCCCGGGCACGTTCTGCAAAGTCAAGGATCCAAGTGGGGACCTCTGGCACCTGGGAAGGTTTGACGGCGGTGGGGAGGCGTCGGGATTGGCGACGGACAAGTATTTTTCTGCTTAAACGCATTCCTCAGATATCCAGAACATGCAGTTTACCGACACATGTCCGATCTCCAGCGTTTCAAATAATCAGAAACCCACCGTTGTGGGACAATGTCAAATAAGGGGACATTTTTATAAGAAATAAAACGGAGATGCATTGCAACTTCTTCTTGATGGTGATGTTGAATCCTTGGGATTCCCCATCCCTTGAGGTTGTGGAGGTCAGATATTTAAAGAGGAGGTAAATAAATTTGTGAAAGGTAGAGGGCTCTGAGAAACTGGTACAAAAGAGGATTTGAGGAGATAATTCATAATTATATTGACTACTGGGGCACATCAAAGAAAGAAAAGCTCATGGGGAGGATACTTAGGGTGGATAGTCAGAATGGAGTTAAACAATAAAGTGGAATAAACAAATGTGCAGGAGAAACTCGGCAGGTCACATGTTATCCATAGAATCAGAATCAGAATTTATTGTCATGAACAAGTCATGAAATTTGGTGTTTTGTGGAAGCGTCACAGTGTAAATGTACATATTATAACCATCTACAACATTACTATAAAAAATAAAAATAACAGTGCACGAAAAGTCAGGCAGTGTCTTTGGTTCATTGATTATTCAGGAATCTGATGGCAGCGGGGAAGAAGCCGTCCTTGTGCCATTGAGTGCTCATCTTTAGGCTCCTGTAACTTTTTCCTGATGGTAGCAGAGTGAAGAGGGCATGGCCTGGGTGATGGGGGTCTTTGAGATAGAGGCTGCTTTTTTAAGACACCATCTCATGTAGATGTCTTCGATGGAGTGAAGTCTGGTGCCTGTGATGTCGCAGGCCGAGTTAACAACCCTCTGGAGTTTATTCTTGTCCTGAGACTTGGCACCTCCATGCCAGGAGTGATGCAACCAGCCAGAATGCTCTCCATGGTACACTGTAGAAGTTCACAAGCGTTTTCGGTGACATACCGAATTTCCTCAGACACTTCACAAAGAATAGCCGCTGGTAAGCCTTCCTTGTGATTGCATCAATGTGGAGACTCCAGGAGAGATCCTTGGAGATGTTGACACCTTGGAATTTGAAGCTCTTGACCCTCTCCACTACTGAGCCATCGATGAGGACTGGGTTGTGTTCCCCTGACTGCCTCCTGAAGTCCACAATCATCTCCTTGGTTTTGCTGATGTTGAACGCAAGGTTGTTGTCGTTACACCATTCAACGAGCTGATCTATCTTCCTCCTGTACGCTTCCTCATTGCGTTTGTGATTCTGACAACTGCGGTGTCATCGGCAAACTTGTAGATAGCATTGGAATTGTAAAAACTAACCAACATTCTGGACCCTCCTTCTACATTCAATAGAAAATTGCCATCGGAGCAAAATATCTCCCTCCCCTACAACCCCAGCACATGATTTGGGCTGGAATCCTTGCACTGGACTGAATGAGTGTGGCTCTGTAGGATGTGCAATAGTTTTTGGTTGATGATCTCATTTCAGGCAGTGTCTAGATGACCTTGCCTTGAAAATGAAGACATAAGCTACCCAACTGCTTTCCCTGCGTCTGGAAATTGTGCTCCTTTCTTGGCTGTATGAATGTGTGAATTTGAGAGATGACTTGTTAGACTGCTTTCAGAGGACATCTGTATAAGGTGAGGGGAAGAAGTTTAGGGGAGATGTTTGAGGTAGTTTTTTTTTAAGCACAGAATGTGTTGGGTGCCTGGAATATATTGCTGGGGATGATGGTGGAGGCTCGTACAATAGGAACATTCAAAAGACTCTGAGATATGCTCATGGAGGAAAAATGGTGGGGGAGCTATGGACTGTGATGGATGAAAGGGTTAGAATGTTGGTGGAGTAGGATTATATGGGTTGGCACAACATTGTGGGCCAAAGTGCCTGTACTGTGAGGCACTATTCCATGTTCCGTACCAGGTATAATGCAACGGCTAAACATAAACCTATTGGCCTGCTCCACACTTATCATAGAATCGACATCACCGAAAGAGATCATCTGCCATTTATGGGAGTTTTGGGTGCAAAAAAAATGACCACTTTATTTCCTGCATGTTAATAAAGTTTCTTTCTTGTTGCTGATAAACCTGAAGCCTTCTGACTTGCAGGAGGGAATACAGTTGGGCTTACATGGATCAACCGCTTCAGAAGCCTCCTAACCAAAGCCTGGAGAAAATTCTACTTCTTCTCCAATAGACTGGCTGGGTTGTAATGCACTAAAGAGAAGCGTGTGAAGCTAATGTATTTGAACAAGATCGTTACAGCAGATGTCAGGCTTCTTTCAGATGTATTTATGGTGCTGTGACAGTCAAGTTAATCACTAAATTCTGGGCCTGTAATGGAAAAAGTAGGTGAGATAATTAGATTATGGAACCCTGTGGTCCCACTCCAATGGCCATCTAAGTTTGTATAAAATACTATCCCACACTGGGCTCTCAAAATGTGTCAACACCTAATCTATCATAGAATTCTGCAATAAAGTGAAAGATTGTCCAAAGACATGGAGGTATTGGAAGTTCTGTGACATTGTGCAAAGATAGCACCCTCTCTCTCAATGTCAATCAGACAATGGAGATGATCACTGACTTCAGAGGAGGTGGCAGACTCCATACCCTTGTCCACATTAATGGTGCTGATATTTTCAAATTCTTAGGAATAAACATGACCCAACCTAGGATAAGCACATTGACATAACAGTTGAAAAAATACCAATGCCTCACATTTCTTTGAAGACTAAGGAAGTATGGAATCTCCCCCTTGTTTCTCAGCAACTTCTACAGATGCACCATTGAAATTAGACCTACTGGATGCCTCACATCATGGGACAAGAGCTGCTCTGCTCAAGATCTAAAGAAACTGCAGAAGGTGGTGAATGCAGCTCTGAACATGCCACTAACTTCCATCCCCTCTACAGACTCCATCTACATCTCTTGCTGCCTAGAAAAGGCAGTCAACATACTGAAGGACCCATCACACCCCGGACACACTCTCCTCTCCCTCCTCTCATTGGGAAGAAGGCTTTGGAGTGTGAAAGCGCGTAGCAACAGGCTTAATATTTTCTTCCCCGCATCCATCAAGCTCTGGAATGAATCTCACCACAGTTCTCTCATGCTTGGTGCAAACTGATATTCCTTTTCATCTCAATCCTATACTCTGTCAATTGTTCTCTTTCTACTGTTGTATGGATGGTCAAGATAGCGTGTTAGACGGCTAGAAGTACCCTTCTTATTTGTTCAAGAATCCTGCTTTAATCTCATTTTTATCCTCAACATATTCCCAGTAACGTCCCTTCCCTGCCCCCCTCGCCCTGAGACTACGACCCTCCCACAAACTCGGGGTCAATTTAGTGTCCATTTAACCCACTCACCCACCAAACTGGAGCACCTTTGAGGGGGGGGGGGGTGTGGTGCATGCAGTAATGGAGAGAACATGCAAACTTCACGCAGATGGGGACACAGATGGGAATTGAACCCAGATCCCTGGATCTTTCCATCTGTGAGTCAGCATCTTTATTAACAGCGGCACTGTGGCACCCCCACCACATGAGGAGAGAACTCCTCCGTAGCACTGAGCGAGAGTTTTGAAGGTACTGATTTAACACAATGCCTTGTGAGATTGATTCTATGGCCCCACATTAAAGGAAAGTGCAGGTCACCCATGGCATCTCCTGGTTTATTAAATAACATAGATCCATACTGCCCAGGAAGAAATCCTTTGGCCCACTTGTCTATGTTGAACATGATGCCCAAATCAAATACCTAATAGATATCCCTCCATCCCCTATGTATTCATGTGTCTGTCAAAAAGCCTCTAAACCACTGCTATTCCACAACTGCTCCTGGCACCCATTCCCTACCACTTTCTGTAAATATTTGCCTCGCGTAACTCCCTTAAAATCTCCCCCTCACTTTAAAATTGTGTCCTCCAATGTTGTGATGCCTTTATTCAAGGGAAAAGATTCTGACTGCTTAAGTTATCAATTGATTTCATGATTTTTTTTTTACTTCTATCAGAATATTTTGTAACCTTCAGCCTTCTATTTATGTTAAATTGCCACACACATCTCCTTTAACCTTCCTTCCTCTCACTTTAAATTTTTAATTTAGAGATACAGCACGGTCACAGGCCATTTCGGCCCATGAGTCCCTGCCGCCCAATTTACACCCAATTAACCTACACCCCCAGTTCATTTGAACGGTGAGAGGAAACTGGAGTCCCTGGAGAAAATGCATGCAGACACAGGGAGAATGTACAAACTCCTTACAGACAGCATGGGATTCGAACTCTGGTCCCGCTTGCTGGCGCTGTACAGTCGTGGCGCTAACCTCTATGCTAACTGTGTGTCCCCTTTCGTTTGTGACGCTATTAGCTTGGGAAAATGATTCTGACTGTTCTCCTATCGATGTTTCAATGTGAGTACTTGATAGCCAGCATGGTGATAATGGGCTGAAGGGTTTGTTTCTGTGCCAGATAACTCTATGACTCAAGAATCTTTTTTTGCAGCATTCCCTCTAACTTCCACCCTAATTAATTCTTGTCAAGCCCTCACAATTAGAACAATTTGAGAATGTGCTCTCCGTGTACTAGCCTTTGTCTTATATGACTCGCTGACAACGGCTTTGATCTCCCCGTAATTTATATGGAGGAAATTTCTGCTCATAAGTTTTGCTCATCAATCAGTGCGACAGATTTGCCACATTAGAGGGTTGAGAGAGAGGGGGTGGGTTTGAAATTAGATGTGGTCAGTTCGCCTGTGGACAAGGACACTCTGATCTCTTGTACTGTCTCTGAATGTAGCTGTGAAATGCTTGGCTCATTCACTCCTGAACAAAGCTGCCTGCCTGCTGAGTATTTCAAGCATTTTCAATTTTAACTCAGATTTGCAGCACCACATTTAAAAAAATTGCTTCAGTAACTGTGGTAAATAATCAGTACACAAGGCATATCAATGAAAAATAATAAGCTTAAACAAGAAAGTCTGCAGATGCTGGGGTCAGGTACAGTACACTAAAGAGCTGGAGAAACACAGCAGGCCACACAGCATCCATATGAAGAAAGGGTAATCATTTCGTGCCCGAGCCCTTTGTCAGGTATCAGCAATAGGCAGGTGCCAGAGTGAAAAGGTGGGGAGGAGGGAGTAAGGAAAGGGCAGGTGGGAAGGTTAGAAGAGAAAGGAGCTGGTGCGGGAGAGGGGAGCCCTCTGAATGGAGAGGGAAGGAGTCGGGAGCTAGAAGGACACAGGGGGATAGGGAAAGAGAGAGACCGTGTAAGGGCCTAGCGAAAAAATGGAGGTGAATGTTAATGCCATCTGGTTGGAGAGTGCCCAGATGGAATATTAGATGCTTTTCCTTCAATATGCAGGTAACTTCAGTTTGGCAGTGCGTGAGATCATGGATGTGCAATGGGGCATAGAATTAAAATGGTTGGCCACTGGGTGGTCCCCATTATTGCAGCGGACAGAGTGAAGGTGCTCAATGAAATGATCTCTCAGTCTGTGTCCAGTCTCTTCAATGTTGAGGAGAGCACAATGGGATGACGGGATGTGGTAGATGATTGGAAGGATTGTTTGGGACCCCGAATAGTGGTGAGAGAGGAAATGTAGGTGCAAGTGAATAATTTCTTGATTATTTCCAAATTTCATTTCTCTATTATTCAAATCAGCACCCAGGGGCCCACTCAGCCCACCAAGTCTGTGATAGAACAGAATAATCTAAGATTTAAGATATTGCCATGTACACTGGACACACAAATATCATTCCTTTGTCCTGTAAAGAAAGTAATTCAGCACCATTATTAAGACAAGAAAGAGAAGCAAAAGTGAAAGGGAAAATTTACAGTGAGTGTCCATGGATCCCACTGCCTCTGTCAATAGAGCAGTCTCTGGCTGCCCTTAACCTCTGCAGTTCATCGTTTCCCACAGCTCCTACCAATTTTTCTTGTGATCTGCTCTCCCCACACCTACCCCTCTCCCACACACAGAGGGGAAATTTATAGTGGTTAATTCACCCATCAACCCGCAGGTCTTTGAGATGTAGAGAGAAACAGGAGTACCCGGGGTGAATGAAACCCAAATGGTCACAGGGATGAATGCGCAAACTCCACATTGATAGCACCGGAAGTCAGGGATCAAGCTGCAAGTCAGTGTCTCTCCCCAATGCATCACCCTGAAACTTGGGAAGACATCCAGTCTTGGTGCAGTCCCCCAGCAGCCTCCAGCTGCGGTGCACAGCATTCTACCCCCACCCCCAACCCCCCCCTCCCAACACCATCTAATAACCTCAGGAAATTTTGTTTCTCCAAGTGGGGCAGTCTGTTCATTTGTTTGGTGTTCTGTGAGGCCTGGTTGTGTTCAAATGAGTTGCCATGTTTGACTTCAAATATATTAAGTATACTTCAAAGGTAATCCACTGGTTGCAGGAACTTTGGGGATATGCTGCTTAAGTGATAAGACGCTAACATAAGCAATTTCTTCTCTGTTCTTTTCTTTGTCGAGGGAATCTGTTGAACTGTACAGATTCTCCTTTCGCATTCCAAATCTTAATCTCACAAACTGATAGTTTCCAAATGCTTAAGGAGATTCAGACAGGAAACACAGGAAAACAAGGCAATTATGCTTGTAAGAATTAAAAACACAATGCTGGACCTTCATCAAGGTACTGCATCTGTGTCTTGATTACACTGCTGAGCTTTTCCAGCATTGTGTTTTGACTTCAATTTCTTTATCTTTGCTATATAAAGTACATAGTCTGACCTGCTGAGCTCCTCCAGCATTACTTCAAATCATGGTGCCTGCACTTTTATGTTTCAGTTAGTTTGCAAGAATTAAGGTTTGAGGAGAGGTGCCCATCAGGTTGAGAAAGATGGCAGAGATTTTCCTTATATTACTATATAAACTCTGCTTATAGCCAGGACCATCCCAGGCTCTGACCTCCCATCCATTGTAGGCATAGAACTATAGAACACTACAGCACAGAAACAAGCCCTTCAGCCCATCTAGTCCACCTTAATCTATTATTCTGCCTAGTCCCACTGACCTGTACCCAGATCAGAGAGCACCCTCCACCCCCCCATCCACATCCTTATCCAATTTTTTCTTAAATGTTAAAATTGAGCCCGCATTGTGCTCACGGCTGTTTCTACACTCTCGCCACTCTCTGTATAATGTTCTCCCTAATATTCCCCCTAAACATGTCACCTTTCAACCTTAACCCATGCCCTCCAGTTTTTGTCTCACCTAATCTCAGTGGAAGAAGTCTGATTATATTTACTCTATCTATACCTTGCATGATTTTTATATACCTCTATGAAATCTACCCTCCTTCTTCTACGTTCCAGGGAATAAAGTCTTGTTTAACCTTTCCCTGTAACTCAGCTCCTCAAGTCCTGGTAACATCCTCGGAAATCTTTTCTGCACTCTTTCTTCCATCCTTGTGCCTGTCCAAGGGTCTTTTGAATGTTCCTGTTGTGCCAGCCTCCACCACCAATCCTGGCAATGCATTCCAAGCACCACCACTCTCTGTGTTACAAAAAAACAATGCCTCTAAACCTTCTTCTACTCACCTCAAAACAGATGTGCTCTGGTATTTGCTATTGTCACCTGTAAGGTAAAACATCATGAGATGGGAATGTGTAAGGAGTTACCCTGGGCAGGGCTGTAACAAGATGTGAATGCATCCTTGTACTTACAAGATAAGAGAGACATTGATGGATTGAGAGGCAGGAAGCTAGCAGGGAAAGGATAGCAACAGTTTTAGTCATTGGACAAGTAATGATATGATGATGTTCTAAGCACGTATCCAAGGGTATAAAAAATCACCATTTTGCTGATAACGGCAGAATGCATTCTCCGACTAACAATGTTAGTCGCAAGTGTTACAATCCGGTAATAAAGAACAAAGAACCCTGATTTCGACTCAGTCTGGTGTTTGTCTCACTCATTCATGAACAAAGCAGACCTAACACACCCCAGAAAAAAGTGCTGGCTGTCCATCCTATCATAATCTTGTAGACCAGGGGTTCCCAACCTGGGGTACATGTACCCCTTGTGGTCCATTTGCACTTTTCAGGGGGTACATTGGGTCTGAGAGAATAACCACTACTGTTCAATACACGGTATTGTAATCTGCAGTCAGATTGCACAATGTCGTGTTTGTTTTATCCTTAATTTTTAGGGGTACATGGGAACTTATAAAAATGCCCAAGGGGTACAGAGGAACAAAAAGGTTGGGAACCCCTGTTGTAGACCTCTATTAAGTTATCTCTCATTTGATATATGACCAAAAAAACTTTCATACTCACACCACAGCACGACTTTCCACCAGTAACTTCATATCCCTTGATCCTCTTGATGCCAAAATAAATCCATTGTTTTCAGTCTTGAAACCTGTAGGTATTTGGTTTTTAGGATTATATATGAAATTTTTATTAAAATGTTTTTGTAAAATGAACAAACACTCGATGACTGAATATCCACTACTCTCTTGAGTAGAGAATTCCAAAGATCTACTACTCTCTGGATAAAGAACATTCACGGTCAAAAGCTCTTTTTAAAAAATAATAATGCATTCTTTGGATTTTAGATTTCCATTGAGGTTAGGTGAGACAAGAACATGAAGTTATCGGTTAAGAGTGAAAGGGAACTGTTTAAAGGGAATATGAGGAGGATCAACTTCACCCAAAAAGCGATGAGAGTGTGCCACTAACTACCCACTGACATGGTGAATGTGGGCTTCATTTTTACATTTAAGAAAAATTTGGATAGGTACATGGATGGGAAGGATATGGATGGTGATGGTCTGGCTGTAGGTCAATGGGGAAAGGCAGAATCATCGTTTAGCAGACTAGATGGGTCAAAGGAACTGTTTCTTTTCATTCTATGATTCTCAGATAATAAAAGAATGAGGACTGATCTTATTCAAACAAGATTTGGTGGGGGCCTGATAGAGTTTTCACCAATAGGACAGTTTTGAACCTAATTCTTAGATGAAAGACTAACTCTTTATTCTGAGACTTGGCATCTTTCATTCCAAACATTTAAGCCAGGGGAAGCATCATCCTCTCAAACCCCAAAAGAAGCTTATTTGTTAATGAGTTGTGACATCATTGAGAGATAATTTAGAGGCCTCAATGGAATATGCTTCCCTTGGTAAAAACTAAAGACCACAATCTCAAAATGAGAGGTACGTCATTTAGGAATGAAACAAGGGGAAATTTCATCACCCACCTTTGTCGTTGTCCACACTGGAGGGAGGAAGAGGCTCAGTCATTTATTGCCATGAAATAAATTGGTGGAAGAGTAGCTTTGATCTGTTATCAGTAGAGTTGATTTGTCCCAAATTACCTGCCATGATAAGGTTTCTTCTGCAAGCAATCCAGCTGTGTAAAGAGCCAATTTACAGAGTATAGGATTGCAATGAAAAGGAAGCAAGGGCAGTGTAAGAACACTGTTGTGGGATTGCTTCAGGAGCCTGAAGGCTGTACCCAAGAAACTGTCTTTAAGCCTATTGATGCATGCTTTCATGCTCTTGATCCTTTTCTCCAATGGGAGGAGGGAAAAGAGAGGGTGTCCGGGGCGCAGTGGGTCCTTTAGTATGTCGGCTTCCTTTCCTGGGTGGCAGGAGATGCAGATGGAGTCCATGGAGGGGACTACATTTTAAGTTGCATTCACCACCTTCTGCAGCTTCTTCTGATCTTGATCAGAGCAGCTCCTGTACTGCACTGTGACGCATTGAGCAGACACCCCGTCGATGGTGCACCTATAGGCGGCAAGGGGGTCATGCCAAATTTCGTTTAAGAAAGCAGAGCTGACTTTAGGGAGCAGGAGTAGCCTGTTCGGCCCATTAAGCCTGCCCAGTACTATCAAGGCTGATCTGACCCAGGCCTCAACTTCTCTTCTGTGCCAGTTCCCCCATGCCTCGAAAACAAAACTACCTAAATACATCCAATGGCCTAACTTGTTCTCGAGGCACAGAATTCCAGAGATTTGCATGCTCTGCAAGAAGAGTTCTCAATAATTCCTCCCTTATCCTGCGCCTATGTCCTTTTGTTTGAGATTCCCCACAAGTGGAAGCATCTCATCAAGTCCCTTCATGCCGCCTGTGTTTCAATAAGATCAACCCTCATTTTTCTAAACTCTGAAAAAGACATTATTATTTTTTTTAAAAAGAGCTATTGACCTCCTGAGTTGCCTTTGGAGTGGTGATCATTGAGGACACCAGGAACATGTCATTGGAGGCGATTTCACTGGAAGGTGTGGCTTCACCTGAACACGTTGACAAGCCTTTGGCCCACTACTTCACTGTAAAGGCCGCACCTCTGACAATGTGGCCCCTGCTCCCCTTGGCAATGCTATCAGCTTATTATTCTTATTGAAGCAATTACATTGGTGGAGTTTGCCCTAAGTTCAATCTGCATTAGTCAAAAATGAGCTAAATTGAACTTTTGTCAGCTAATGTCGGACAAGTTGCAAATGACCCTATTTGAACGGAGCTCAGGATATTTACTCAAAATGATCATTTATGAGTATAGATTAAAGAAAAACCTGAAGCTCCAACATACTGAGATCTTAAATTTCTCAGAACACAATACTATATATAGCAACCCATTAAAAATGAATGGGTGTTCTCTATGGTTCAACTATGAAAAGAAGCTTTACCCAGTTCAACTGAACAATGGTAAAAGTAGTTGCACAATGTCTAATTATACTGGGAGAGAGATACCAATATCAAGCCAGCGAGCCCTGTGCCTCCCAAACACACCAATTGACTCACAATCACTGTACATTTTTGAAGGGTGGTAGGAAACTGGGGCACCCAGAGGAAACCCACGCAGACATGGGGAGAATGTGTAAACTCCTTCCAGACAGCACCAGATATGAGCCAGGATGACTGGCACTCTAACGGTGTTGCACTAACTGTGCTGTGCAAGAAAAAGATGAAGATCTTCAAGAAGAAAGGATCTCAGTCCCTTGAAATGAAGGCCTTCATTGCAGAGCACTAAACAAAGCCAAATATTCTAACCATCTCGCAAGGTCCAGTTGAGTTTGTCCAACCAATGGAAAAACTGGAATATGGAAACGTTTAAGTTCAATGTCGTGTACCCAAGGTTCAGTGAGAAATGTTGCTTTTGTGAGCAGTCCAGCTTGGCATCCCATACATGGTACAGCAGTCTAGAAGTGCAGAGGTACACAGAGGCATCAGTTGGTATACATCAAAGACAACATAATTTTATAAGCATGAGTTTCATTCAGGAGTCTGATAACAGCAGGAAAGAAAGTATCTCTGAACTTGATTTCACACTCATTAGACTTCTTCCTGACAGGAGGGAGTTGAAGAGAGTGTAGCTGGGCTGGGATGAGTCTCAATTTGCTATCAATAGAAAAGGTTGTCTCCCTTTCCTTTGCTCAGGAGGTTAAAACTGGGCCTTGGTTCAAATTCTATTACAGAAACTTGAGTTCAATCTTAAGCCTTATGCTGAGAGATGTGACACATTTGGAGATGTCATCTTTTGAATTCGATTATTCAAAGATCAAACTTTCTTTTCAGGCACACGAAAGCTTTTAAATTAAATTTTTATTTCAGCCCTCTTCCCCCATTTATCCCATCTCTGCAACTGACCCCAGCCGCATAATTCTCTGCATTTCCCCCAAATTGGCATCTTGTCCAAAAATGGCTATGCCTCCAGTTGCCAAGGCTCGAAGCTCTGGAATTTCCCGCCTACACCTTTCTGTCCCTCTCCCTCCTTTGCTCCTTCTTTCAGGCACGGATTTGTTCAGTGGATCCTTGAGCACCTCGCAGTTTTCCAGAAGCAGAAAGATGCCAGTGATTGCCAGTCTGATCAACGCGTTGCATTATGCATTATTTGGAGTTCCATTGGTGAGTGGCTCCACTAATCTTCACCAGCCCGCGGTTCTCCATCAGGCGGCATGTGATCGGAGCACTATCCTCTTTGAACTGAATTGAACTGTTTATTGGCCCACATGCCAGGGTACAGTAAAAGACTTTATTTGGCATGCTATCCAGGCCAGTCAAATTACTCAGCAGGTAGTACAAAAATCACAAATAAAAAATAATTAAACAACAATGCAATTTGCAAGCGTGCTGGTGGAACTCATCAGGACATGCAGCGTTCATAGGAAGTTAATGATCAATGACATTTCTGACATCGGCCTGACAAAGGGCTCAGGCCAAAACACTAGTTACCCTTTCACTTCTTGACTTGCCGAGCTTCTCCAGCACGTTTGTGCACTGCACTCAACCCCAGCATCTGCAGACTTTCTTGTTTAAATAAATAAGGAGGAGTGTTACAAGTCAAGCCATGCAGGCTACAGAGAAAAGTACAGTTGAACAGTGCACGGGGCATCATCTTTTGCCAGTATAACAGCAGGAAAGAAAATGGCCTTGAATCTGGAGGCTCATGTATCTGCCTTCTGCCAGATGGAAGGGGAGAGAAGAGAGTGTGACAGGGGTGGGATGGGCCAGTTAAGTGTTTGTCTGCTTTCCCGAGACAGTAGGAGGTAGAGACAGAATCGATGGAGGGAGTGGGGTTGAAGGTAGGGGGAGGGGTGGTGGGTGGGGCTGGTTTGCCTGATGGCCTGAGATACATCTAAAACTCTTGCAGTCTTGGACAGAACATTTCCTTCGGCTTCTGAAAAGCTTTCTTTGCAGTGCTTGGATCAGGAGATGTTATTGGTGGTAAATACACCTCAAAACCTGAACCTCTCTACCATCTTCCCATCAACACTATTGATGCATATAGGGATACCACTCCTCTCCGCTTCCTGAAGTCAATGACCAGCTCCTTCATTTAGTTGGAGGGAGATGTTATTCTGAGACATGGACACCAAATCCTTCACCTCCTTCTTGTATGTGTGAATAGGAAAGGCTTGCACAAACCCACATCACCGCAGCGAGACTTTGATCCTACTTTCTTTACATCTCATGCAACATGTTAATGAATTTTACAGTGAAGTTGATAAGTGTAAAGGGAGCACACTGGTTCCCAAATCTACCCACATTGCTGACCCTTTGGGCTCACCACCCAAACCCTAGCCACACACTCCTCTTGCACTCTGCCACCCCCAGCTCTCACCCTCAACCAATGAGTGAGCCACAAGCTGAACCCTCAGGATTTACGATCAATTGGATGCCAGCTTATCAGAGATTTACTGTCATTGTCAATTTGATGGACTCAATGCTTGAAATTTCCTGACAGAAGGTTGCTATTCTTTGGGGGGGAAGGCTTCTTTCGCGGGCATGACCCCCTCTTGCGAAGTGCAGTGCCCACATATGCTTGTGCGGCATGCCTCTCCCTCATGGAGCAAGGTGTTGTGCCCCCATAAACTCATGACCATTGCTTGCCATCAGATCCACCCCTGCCTGCATCAGTAGCGTGCGTCGAGCATCATTTGCATCTAGCTTGACGCACGCCAGTGACCCTCCACGCAATAAAAGCAGCGCTTTTGGCTGCTATGTCAGAGGGAGGGTCAGGTTTACATTCACTCCCCCCACACCCGAGATGAGCGATTTTACGACTGTTGGATTGTGCCCCATGTGATTACCCTATTGCCCTCCTCTAACACTCATTCTGGCACCGTCCATGATGGAATTGAAGCCACACAACGTGGAAATAGGTCCATCAGCCCATGGAACTAAACAATAAGGTCTGTAGTTGCTAGCGTCCAGTGTTGGAGAAACTCAGAAGGTCACGCAGTATCCATACGAAGTAAAGCGTAACCAACTTTTCGGGCCTGATCCCTCCTTTATGAGGGCTGAAAATCAGGAAGACACCTGAGTGTTGGCGGGGGGTGGCGGGGGCAGAAGGCGGTGGTTGTTGAAGGGGGAGTGGAAGAGGGAGGAACGCAGGTTAGCAAGTGATAGATGAATACAGGAGGGGCAATATACCTTCAAGGATAAAACTCAATGCTAATTTACTTTTTGAACCTTCTGATGTGCTCTAGTCGGAGCTGCCATTATTGCCCAATGACAACGACGCTGCGAATCACGTGGTTTCTTCTGCACGCGCTACAAACACGCGCTGTTGTTTTCATTGCTGCTGGTGTTTTAATAGTCACTGCTTTTGTCAAATTTTCTGGTGTTTTAGCTACAATATTGTGGTCATTAGTATTTGTGAACCTTTTATTGAGAATGAAGTAATAATTAAAGGAAAAGAAGGAGAAAAATCTAAACAGGCTTCTGCTGAGTGGGATTTTGAAGAATCTCTCCCAACCCTTTCACTAAGCCTAAAATTATTTCTGACAATATGTGTGTCTGTGGCTTCACGTGAGAGGATCTTTTCAAAGCTGAAACTTATAAAGAACTGTTTGCGATCTGCCATGGGACAGTCAAGGCTTTCAGATCTTGTGATATTATCAATTGAAAATGAGTTTTCAGCTTTGAAGGCTAGGAAAGGAAACTTCTGAATTAGTCCAGATGTTCACTAAATGCTGAAATGCTTTGTTCCTGTTTATTTTTATGGTGTTATTTCATTTATGAGTATATTTCCATATGTATCTGTCTACTACATTATTTGGACCATTATTGTTTTTATTTCGAATTCTGCTGTTTTCTTACCAAATTTTAATTTCTTTTAAAAATATTTTTATTGAGTTTAACAAAAACCTTTTACACAAGATAAACTAATGATAACATAAAACAAATCATATGATATACAATGTCACATATCAATTGTAAATTAGATGCAGAACCATAATTATTACCTATTTCATTCAGGACATCAAATTCTGTAATTATAATCATTAAACAAATTAAATCATAACTCGCACTATGTCCAAAAATAATACTGAATACAAAAATTAAACAAATAATACACATAAAATTCCCTTATACATTTTATACTTCTCTAATGTGATTATGTTGTTTTGTGATCTGATCCATGATCTGTAAACCCCCTTTACTTATTTGTCTTAATAAAAAAAATGAAAAAAAGGGATTTTTTAAATCCCAACTAATCTACCCCTCCCTCTAAACAAGGTTATCTGTGTATATTGTAAATATGAATTTAATGATGGACCCCAGATACCAGGCAGGGAATCTCCAGAACATCTATACCACTTAAATCCTCAGGATTTTCACTTTAACTGCATGTAATTATATAAATGAATGAAGGCTGTGCATATGATGTAATTTAAAGGTGTGATTTTAATTTTGCTAGGTGTTTATCTCATTACTATTGCCATTACATTCAGTGATCTATGGGAATTACGATTTATATGTAATGGTACCGGAGGAGGTCCATTGTGGTGAGGGGGAGGGGGGGAATAATGACATAATGAGTTACTGCACTGGGTGACACCAACCCTAGTGCTGCCACTGGAGACATGTCAATGTTCAGTGGTGTGTTGTCATCCAGGGACCTTTTCCCAATTTAAAACTGTGGCCCCTTTCACTGATGGTCCTTTCAGCATTTGGTTTCTCCTTATGTACTCTATGCATGGTTCTAAGGTTCCCCTTCATCTTCCCTCCTTGTTCTAATACAAAAACAATTCCTCCTTGTAACTCCTCTCTCTCACTGTATGAATATATTGTTGGCTGCACAGCAGAACCCACCAGAGAGCTGTTATCTGGACATGTCAAAGAAGAGAGATTTCTGCTCCATCATCATTAATCATTAGATGGGCGTTTGGATGAAAAAAATGCAGTAATAGAGGGGGTGTAGGAGAGTGTGGGGGCTTTGGAATGTCAGGCATGATATACTTTGGCCAGAATTGTCAAGCACTTTCCATTGAGTTTTCCCTGCAGTGAAAACTAACAACCATTTGGATTATGTGTTTGTCTTCCTTTTTATTTTCCCTCCACTAATATCACATGTCCTTTGTGCATATGTTGGATGAAGATTAAACATTTCACTCTCAAACTGGAACAGATGTATTGAAAACTGGCCCTTCAACAGGTATAAGCAAAAATACTGTGTGACCTGTTGAGCTTCTCCAGCACGTTATTATATTGCACTCAACCTTAGCATCTGCAGACTTTCTTGTTTAACTCCAAAGAAAACATCCAGTTCATTGACGTTACTCAAGGACAGAAATCTGTCATCCTTAAAGAGTTCTGTTCTCTTAATTAGGCCAGGGTATTCTGCGTTTGAGGTGCTAGCTCAATACTGTCTCGACATAGAAAGCACTCACTGCATGCAAAATCACGAGGGTTTTTGATCAGGTCTTCTTTCTGGGGAAGGGAAGTCTAAAGCTACAGGGCCTAGGTGTAAAGTGACAGGGCAAAAATTTTAAAGGGACCCAAGGGGCATGTTTTGCACACAGAGGAAGGAGGAGAGGCGGGACCATTACAACATTTAAAAGACATTTAGACAGGTAATGGAGAGGAATGGTTTTTGGTGATATGGGCCAAATGCAGGCAAATATGACAAACTCACGTAGACAACTTGATGCCTCATGAATTTTTTTTATCAGTCATATCGCAGCATTAGTCATTAAGGGCTTTTCCAGCTCTTAAGCCCGTTCCGCCAAATACATATCAATTTACAACCCCAGTACGCCTTGAAGGTTGAGACAAAAGCGGAGCACCCGAAGGAGACACACACAGACACGGGGAGAACATACAAACTCCTTTCAGGCAGCTCTGGATTCGAACCTGGGTTGCTAGAACTGTAATAGTGATGCGTGCCATCCTTAAGTGATCTCGTAAACGGCTGCACGATTAAACGGCAGCAAGGAACTTAGTGAAACGCAGCTCTCATGAGCATTTGGAAGTCAGCCCCAAGGGTAAGGCCGAAAGGACCCCCCGTATGAAGGAAGCAAAAGAACCAGCTTTGTAAATGCTTGCCTTCCTTTTTCTTTATTCTGTTGGGAGCTGCACTGTTTAGACTCCCCAACCTTTGACGATGTTGTTGTATCCTCAGAAAAGGAATGGCTTAAATCCCTCTCTTGCTCATTCTTAGTCTGAGCCAACACGTGGCTATCACTAGCCCC
The DNA here is from genome assembly GCF_036971445.1 of Narcine bancroftii. Lineage (NCBI taxonomy): Eukaryota > Metazoa > Chordata > Chondrichthyes > Torpediniformes > Narcinidae > Narcine > Narcine bancroftii. The sequence goes on from NC_091478.1 coordinate 96,657,819, forward strand.
TGCCAAAATTACACAAAGAATATTAAGGACAACAGTGCTCTGGGTGTCTCAAATCACCTTTGGGACCTGTGATCAGGAACACAGCCAAGGTTAGGAAACATGAACGGTTCACAGGGCAATTGCATCTTTGACCAGACGGCAGGAGAAGGTATGGAATGTGCAACAGGAAACTGTGCTTTTAATAACGTTCTTGGCTTTAAAACCAATAAAATACTTTGGCTGGCGTTTTACTCAATGTACCATAGACCAAAGATTGATTGTTAACCCTGAGGGGCCATTATAAAGACAGCAGAGCCACCATCCATGGAATAACAGATTCTTACAGCCCATAATTCAAGCCATTGTGCATGCAGTGTTGAATTCCTGGTATTCAATTAAATCCCACTCTCTCACCCTTTTCCCATAACCTTTAATTCTTCTTTTCCTTTCTGGGTATTTCTTCATTTCCCCATGCAATCTACTTCCAGCTGGTCTTTTAAGTAAAAGATTCCACAGCGGTGGGCCAGCAAGGGGATAAGCGGCAAAAGGACCCACAAAGGCTGTGGGCCGTTGATGCCTTGTGTTTGAAGGACCCACAGACACTGTAGGTTGCTGGAGACCGGCTCATGGGAACCAGGTATGGGTACCGGGATTCAGGAGGCTACTAAGGGCAAGAAGGGCCCCCGAAGGCTTTTCCTGATGGTATCGGAGATTTTGATCTAGAGCTCGAGTTGCCAATGGTTTGAACTGGCGACTGCAGATGCTGCAGGGACGCTGGAGGCAAATCCACGGACAGAGAAGGGAGTCTAAATGGATTCTCATTTGCTTCTCTTTCTCCTATTGTTAGGAGTGCCAGGTGCTCGGATGCAGATAATGGGCCAGCAGACGCGGTTGGGGGAGTGCAGCTGGGACGTTCAGGTGGTCGCAGAGAAGATGCCTGTCACCTGAACATGCCAGCTGAAGGAGAGCCGCGTCCGAGCGAATGCTGGCTCCTGTGGACTTGTGGCTGTAGTCCCACTGCTGCTTTCAGGTGCAACGGGGGATTCTCAGACCCAGACATTATACCTACAGGAGGAGGGTTAGGTGAGTGCTCCTCCTGGCCAGGTTCTCCACTTTCAGGTGGCCACCCAACAGCCGCATAGGGGTAAAATATGCGGCTTTACATCGGGGTATTTTCGTGACCTGAAAGTGCCTAGTGACTCTTTGATTGTGTTACGGCAAAGTTGAAGTATGTCATACCTTATCGTCACATAACAATACATTGTTTATGTTTTATTACTTAACAATAAGAGGAGTCTTTGGGATTCAAGATCACAATAACAGCAAGTGGAAAAAGTTTCGCTCCACTGAGGGAAGGAGTTTGCTTCAACTAATAATTTTACAGTCTCAAGATACCCAACAAGTAACAGTCACCAAAATGATTTTGGGCATTGAGCGTTAAGAGGCAACATTTCGGGCCTGAGCCCTTCTTCAGGAGGGCCAAAAATTAGACAGACACCTGAATGTGGGGGGTGGGAGAAGTGTTGTGAGGGAGCGGCACAGGTTTGGAAGTGATAGATTGTGGTGGGGAGGGGGGAGTGAGATTAAGGGAAATGTGAAAGGGCTTTTTTTTTTAAACATAGAGAGTAGTGGGTGCCTGGAATGGGCAGCCAGGAGTAGCATGGAAGATGATACAGTGAAAGCATTTAAGAGGCTTTGAGAGAGGCACATAACTATGCGGGGATTAAAGGGACATGGATGATGTGGAGGCCACAGAGTTCTAGTTTAACTTTGAGCATCGTGTTCACCATAGACGCATGGGCCAAATGCCTGTTCCCAGGCTGTACAGTTCTAGCTCCATTACAATGGCTCAAATCCAGAGAGTTTGCAGGTATCTCAGGAGATTCCAATTCCTGGGATACAGTTTTCCTCTGCTGGTAATGTCAGGTTCTTAATTTGGTCAGGCAAAATATATCCAATCTTGGGATCTTGAATGCACACATTTATTGGCAGCTGATTTGTACATATTAATCCATGTCAGTGCCTGCCTTCGAATAGCTCTGAGTGTGTTGCACTAAACAAATGCATTAGCAGTGCAAATTGCAGTACCTGTCTCACTGTGAGTGATAATCTACTGACAAACACTTCAGATGCTGAATTCTGACATCAACTATGTGACTCAGCACCAGCCCTAAAACTCGGTAAATCTTCCCGATTCTCACCATTTATCCTGATGGAAAGTGATGGAGGAATTTCTTTCGCGGTGCCAGCAGCAAGTGAATGTCAAAGGGAGATACTGGAATAACTGGCAGCCTCCTCGTGCATGTAGACAACTCTTGTCTAAAGATGTGGAGGCTTTGGAGAGGTGCAGAAGGGATTCACAGGGTGCTGCCTGGATCAGAGGATATGAGCTATAAGGAGAGGTTGGAGAAACTTGGGTTATTTTCTCTGGAGTGTCAAAGGCTGAGTGGAGACCTGCTAGAAGTATATAAAATTATGAGGTATAGATTGGGTAGCTGGACAGTCTTTTTCCCAGGGTGAAAATATAAGATACTAGTAGACATAGGTTTAAAGCAATGGTGAGGGTTGGTTGGGGGGTGGAAGCTTGCTGGAGATTCATGAGCCTAGTTGTTTACACAGATAATCACGCTCGATTCCTTTATTGTCAACTTTGACTTGCCGTAAAGACAAATGAAGAGGCACCACTACCCTACTGCCCCCCTCCAATAGCTGAAAGAGAAGCAAGAGAGTCTTTTCATGGACACCGAGTGCTTATGGGTTCGCCTCCTGCGCTCCGGCACCCTTGGCAGCTGCACGGCCTTCTATCCATTCCAGCAGTGAACCCGAGCTCCTGGTTCTGAACACCCCCCCCTTCCCCCCCCCATCCAATACGATCAGGAAGCTGCCGAAACCAGAAGGTCTTCGGGAATCCATGCTCGCCCTCGGCACCCTCATGGATCCTGGTCCCGATCCTCGGTTCCCACGCTCTGGTCTCCAGAAGTCCGCTTCTCTTTACCTTATTGGTGGAAACATTGGCGTGCTTTTACAGTAGGCAAATATTGATGAATTTTGTGTAATATTACATTTTGTACATTGGTACACGACAGTAAAAGGCAGGTTGAGTCCAGTGAAATGAATATAAAATTTAAACACATCATTTCCCACACTCACAGGCAAACACAAGGTTTTCTTCCTTGCAGTTTCAAACGAGTGTGAAGTGAACTGTGGTTTATCAGGTGTGATTATGACCCACTATATTTCCCCCCCCCCCTCACTTCATCACTATCTCTTTTGTGATTTAGTGATCAATGCTTTGCTGTGTGTTGGCTTTTGCCAAAGACAGATTGTTGCCTGTATCTTGCATGTTACAAGAGCAATTATAGTTCAAGAATAGTGTCACTGGACACAGAGTACATTGGAATGCCCTGAAGTTAAGAAAACTGCTTGACGAATCAAGATCCTTGATTCTGTCATGACAGGTCATTTCCCTCACCACATAATGTTCCACAAAGATAATTGCTTTTGTTGCTAAACATAATTTAACTCAAAGGATCATTCCAGGCAGAAGGCTTATGCAACAAATTCACTGTTAAATGAGTTAATGTTTTTACTTGGCAACTGGGCTATTGAAGTATTATGAAAATTCTGATTGCCTCATGCACTGTAAGTGACCTTGATACTCTTGAATGTGACTCGCAGGCAGGAGAATGAAGATAAAGTGTGTGGAACACAGCAGATAAAAGACCGCAATTGAATTGCGACAATCATGTATCAGCGACTCTGCACAACAGCAACAACTCACCTGCACGGCATTCCTGTATACCCCAAACAACCCAGATGAGGAACCCCCCCCAAGAAGAGAAAGAAAGGAAATAGGCTCAGCCCATGAGTCTTCCATTTGGCTCACTAAGTCTGTGCTAACTCATTTTATCTTCGTCCATCCCTGCCCATTCTTCTCTGCACATTGCCTTCACGGTTAGCGCTATGCGATCACAGCACCAGCGGCCTGGGTTTGAATCTGCTGTTGTCTGTAAGGTGTGGTACATTGTCCTTGTGTCCGTGTGGGTTTCTTCCATTCCATAGACAGTTGGCAGTTTAATTAGTCACGTGGGTGCATTTGGATGGTGCAGGCTCATGGGCCAAAAGGGCCTGTTAGAGCGCGGTACCTCCAACTTAAAAATAAATTAAATTAAAAACTGAATGAAAGCACGACCTCACAATCTCAGAATATTGTTGGCTAAAAATGTTAAATCTGCAATGTAAAAAGCTTCCCTCTGTTCTTCCTGTCTTAAACCAGTCACAAGACACAGGAGCAGGAGTCGGCCATCTGGCCTGTCGAGCCTACTCCGCTGTTCAATGAGATAGTTACTGACCTTATCATTTCATCCGCTTCTCTCGAATCTCCTCTCAGCGGGTCTGGTCTGCATCTGTGGGAAGAGAAGCAAGAGTTAATGTTTCAGGTCGACAGCCTTTTTTTTTGGAACTCTGGTGCAGCCTGACCATATTCCCAGTACTTATTTTAGATTTCCTGCATCTGCAGTTTCTTTATTTAATCCTCTCCACCTTCTCTGAGCCAAGGATCAAAACCTCAGCCTTTCAGCCTTGCCTTACTGCTGCATCATTTGTACATCATTTTATTCTGGGAAGCAAGGAGTTGGGTTTCAAGGCGAGAGAGAGAGAATATTGTCCAGTCCTCTCACTTTCCAGGATGAAGCAACTGCTACACAGTTAGAAATTGTTGATAATTAAGAGACGTGAATCTGTCAATTAGCTTATTTTGATTGAATAGATCCAATCATATGCAATATTTTAAATGCATTAACAAATACCCTGTGTAAAAATCTTCTTGAAATTGGAATGTTAATTACATTTTTCATACCCTGGCTATACTCAAATTTGTTTATAAGATCATAGTTTTGACTCTTAATTTGACTAAACTATTGCACAAGGGATTGCCATGGGCTTCAATGGTCCGATCAAAACAAATTATATACAAATATTCCTTTTGGCATTGCATGCATCCATTTTAACCATCTGAAATTGAATCACCAGAGCTGTGTTGAAATCCCCTTGAAATCTTTTGCTCTAGCTGTCTCACTGGTGATTGAGCTTGGGTCCCACTGGAGTGGTTAATGAACATCAAGTGGGCTAAGGGGCACAGACCTAGGGAGGTGATGCTCAGCCAATTGCTCTGCCCTCTCTCTCTCTCCTTGTGGGGAAATTAAACTGCTTTGTTAATGATTCTTTTGCTCATTGCTTTAAGTCTGTGCTATTTGATCAATAACTCTCTTGAAATCTCACCTGAGATACATCTTCTGTGGTAGTAAAGTATAAGAAATGACTGAGGACAAACGACCACCCTTTGCATTCATTGGTCATGCCAATCCAGGTACTGAATTCAGATTCCAGCAGTTTGCTAATCTCTTGTCTGATAACCAGATTCCAGAAGAACGTGAAGAAATGCATGATAAAATTTTCTAATGTAGCACAGTGCAGCATAACTTTTGATGCCCTTACTAATCAAGGACCTGACAACCTAATGACCTGGCTTCCACAGCCATCTGTGGCAAAGATTCCCACAGATTCACCAAACTCTGGCTGAAGGAACCTCCTCATTTATTTCCTAAAGGGTCAGCCTTTTATTCTGAGACTGTGCCCCTCTGGTCCTCGACTTTCACATTGCCACCCTGGCCTATAATCCTGGCCATGCTCTCATCCCTATAGGTAGAAGGAGCAGAACCTCCCCATATCATGAGCTCCAACCCAAGCACATGACCACCAAAGGTTTGTCTGCAATACTGATACAGCACAGACAATGAACACTTTGTTTCCTGAACACTTGTGGGTGCATTTTATGGATTTTGAATTGCTGATCACAAAAATCACCTCACAAGAACTGCTTTTTAGGTACAACATATTTTTGTGATTTCCTGCCATATTTTAAGTCTACTTCAAGCTTGGAAAACCATGTCATTGAAAAATAATTTTCTGCATTCGCACTTGGGCTTGTTCTCTGCTGATCTTGGTGCCTTCCGTGGTGAACATGGTGAAGGTTTCACCAGGACAATATTTACTGTCTACCTTTTTTCCCCCTTCCTTTTATATGTACTACCTTCTTCTTTTTTCTCTGTGGCAACATAATTATACTTAATTGGTGTGAGTGTGTTTTATGCAGCTGGAAAGTTTCATCAAGTCGGACTTTCATTGCACTTGTGTATATGACGTTAAACTCTCATCCATGCATTCAAGAGTTCAGGTGCTTGAAGTCTAGGCATTTGCCCAGTGCCTTATTCAGCAATGTAATTTCTGGGGGCACAATTAGCTGAATGATTTGTGATTTCATCCCCATCCCCTTAGCAAAGGTTCCATTATTGTCACGTGATACTACATTTAGAATAAAACAAATTCTGTACCTTTTGTAGACAGAGAGTCGCCACTTTGTCCAGTGCCCCTCAGAGCTGACACATCCTTTACCAAGCCCTATTTTCTTTACCAGTTAGAGAATTCTGGACAGTTACCAAAATGAATCTGCTAGTTATTCCTCAATCCTTTGGGCCATCTGTGACCATTAAGAAGCCCTTTTGACCCATGAGCCTGCACCATCCAAATGCACCCATGCAACTAATTATTCCTCCTCCTGTGACCGAAAACATTGAATATATGACTGGTGCACACAGATACCTTAAACAGGCACTTGGGCATAAAACATAACCGAGTACAGTCTTAAAATGAGTAGCATCTTCTTGGAAATAATCATATAGGTTCCCATTTTTTCCTCATGATGTAGGAGACCATTCAGCTCAATGAATCCATGCTAGCTCTTGGACAGTTCCAATCCATCCCATTCTTCATCTTATCCCCTTGGAACTACTGTCTCTCACGTGTTCATTAAGTCCTTCCATTTGTCTTCCACCCAGCTAGAGGCAACCTACATCAGCCAACTTGCCCACCAAACCACGGTTTTGGGATATGGGAGGAATGAACAAGGTTATGTAAAAGCAGAAGAGATTTACTTTAATTTGGCACCATATTCAGAGCAGACACTATGTTCAGAGGCCTGTTCATGTGCTGTACTGTTCTAGCCATGTTCTAAGTTTCATGGGAGATGTGAGGGGCAAATATTTTACAGAGAGTGGTTGGTACCTGGAATGGGCTGCCAGGAGTAGTGGTGGAAGAAGATACAATATTAGTGTTTAAGAGAGTTTTAGATAAAGGGGATGGAGGGTGTAAGCAACACAGTTTCATTTTGACTTTGACATTATTTTTTGCACAGACATGTGGGCTGAAGAGCCTGTTCCTGTCTTGTTCTATGAAACCAGAGTACACAGAAGAAATGTATGGGGCCAAAGGGAAAACATGCCAACTCTACACAGACAGCACTAGAGGCCAGAACTGAACAATGCTACATTCCTGTCACACAAGTACAGTGATAATCAGTGTGGGTGGACTTTAACTTCAACAGCAAGATTTTGCATTGCAGGATAGAAACTTGCAGAAATTCCTTTGTTTAGAAGGATATGCACTTCATGAAAACTAAACTCCTCATCAACTTCCCACAGGAATGTGAATTTTCTGAGTTTAAGATGGATTTTAATACATATTTCAAGTGACAGGGCAAATATCCTCAACCTCCATTACATATGTTTTTCTGGGTGATAATTGGAATGGGGTCAGTACTTGTACATGGCCCTGGAATAAGCAAATGAAGGACTGACCTTTCATGGTCAATACCCCTTTAAACAAAGGAATCAGTGTGTGCATATTTCCCTTGAAGAAGAATTCTGCTGTTGTCTAAAAAGTAAGACAACTCACTCTAAATCACCCATCAGTGCCTATGGTTAAAAAAATGCTACACTCCACTGCTCAAGAATGAGATTTTTTTTCTAAAAATATACTTGGTAAGCTACAGAAAATAAGAATCATGTGTGAAGCACTTATTGCCACTGGAAATGTATGCAATTACAGTGTTCTGAAAATGCAGCAAGCCTCTGATAACTGCTTAAATAGCCAAGACGTGACATGGAACGTAAATACAATCCTGAGAGAGTCAAACACAACAGCTGAGTTAAATACTCTCAGGACACAGTTTCTGCATTGGTGACCCCCAACAACAGTGTTCTTTTCTGTTCCTTTGGTAGGGATGTTGTTGTGTTGGGCATTGTTAACTGCTGTCGGTATTTACCGCTCTTGTCAGGTAAGACCAAGATCTTGGCGGCATGGCGCTTGGGAATCTGGGAGATTTTCTCTAGTTCTGAGACTTCATCCCATTTCTCCAGCCTCCCTGCTTGTCACATGCGAATCAGAATTCAGCAAGGGGTGCGCTAACTTACTGGAGAACAGGGTAGAGATCTTAACAAAAAATACTGAACACTGGTGAAATGTAATAAAACAGAGAACAATTGAAATTCTAGTAAGCAATCAAGTCAGACAGCACAGAACAGGCCCTTCCCCACTCGGCTATGCTGTTGGAGTTGGCATTCTGGGCTAGTCTCATTTGCCTGCATTTGTTCCATATCCTGCTAAACCCTTCCGATTCATATATCTGTTCTGTTGTGACTATCTTCCTTTATAATCACTTGGAGAGACTAGAATGTCATTGTTGTTTATGACTTGTTCAAAAAAAATCTATACCAAAGTTGAGTTGAGTTCTCCACAGTTTATTAAACATTATATAGGTTACTACATTATTACAACTTTGTTATACAGAACTAAAACTATGATTAAAATATTAAATGATGCTTAAAATGATACCTTAAATGGTCAATAAAAGTTTTCAGACCATTTCGAGGTCCTCTATCTTCACAGAACAAAGGGAATCAAAACTGACCGTTTTTCTTAAAACACGCAGAGAGAGAATACATTCCTATGGAGACACTCAAAGAATGTAAACAAAGACTACATAGACTGCTTGCAGAATCTGCTTGCAGAATCTGCTTGCAGCTTGCATTTTAACCCTTACATGTCCAAATGTCTTTTGAATGTTGTAAATGTACCCACTTTTGCAGTTTCATCTGGCAGCTTATTCCAAATACAGACCACATTCCGAGTAAAAGAATTACCACTCAGATCCCTCACTTTAAACCTATGGCCTCTAGTTCTATGCAAGGAAAATGACTGGGAGCATTCACTTTATCCATGCCCATTTTGATTTTATAAACTTCTTCACGCCTCAGCCTCCAACACCTGAGGGATAAAGTCAATGAGAGTTTATTGTTATGTACCCAAGTACAAAAAATTCTCCTTGCTGCAGACACACAGGTACAGAAGATACATTGATAATAGTATAAATTACATTCCCACAATATGCCAAGACAGAAAAATAGGTCCTAAATATAAAAGGATAGATAAATAAATATTTACAGTTGCAGTTTGTAATAAAAAGGAAATTTTCAGGAGTGCAGACAGATGTTTGGGCAGTCAAACTGGAAAGCAAGCAAAAATAATTAGTGTAGCAGTTCGCACAAGATTTTTATAGCACCAGTGACCCAGGTTCAAATCCGCTGCTGTCTGTCAGAGTTTGTATTTCCCCCATGTACATTTGGGTTTTCTCTGGCTGCTCCGATTTCCTCTCACATTCCAAAATGAGCAGGATTAGTAGGTTAATAGGTCACGTGGGTGTATTTGGGCAGTGTGGGCTTGTGGGCCAAAAGGGCCTTGTTACCATGCTGTATCTTAGAATAAAAAAAATCCTGCAGATTCCAGAAATCTGAACAAAAGCAGAAAATGCTGGAAACACACAACAGGTCAGGCAGCATCTGTGAAGGGAGACACAGTTCAGGACCAAGACAACCTGGAACAAGCCTCAGACATGAAACATTAACAGTTTTTTTTTAAGCAGCTGTTGCCTGTAGAGGATTTCCACCAACTTCTGCTTTTACTTCGGAGAAGGTAGTGATCTATGGATAATTGTAGGGTTGTCCCAGTCTGAGTGAGGAATACAGGCAGAGGAAAAGACACCTCATCCTCACTCTGCCGTAAAACTAGATCTAGGGTCATCTGGATTCCCCCAACCTTTACAGAGAGACATAGATGGGGCAGATACTCAAAGAAGTTGGTCATCAGTTTACTCCACCATTCAACACATCATGGGTGACGATTCACGTCAGCCATATATCAAAATTTCTGTCACTGGAACCCAAGCTCTGGATCAATGACAACCAGCAGTACTATCTGCACCACCATAACGTAGGTTGTAAATGAAATTCTACGTCGATCTTTGTGAGGAATTGCATAATGTATTAGTGCTCTAATAGGACTTGGAAAAGTCATTTTCTTTTTCAGAACTGGCTTTGGCATTGGTGCAGTGGAGGTTCACCAAGATGATTCCAGAATTAAGTGGGTTATCGTATGTGGAGACATTGAATAGTCTGGTATTATACTCATTGGAGTTTAGAAGAATGAGAAGGGATCTTATGGAGACATAAAATTATGAAAAAAGTAGATAGCATGTAAGCAGGGATATTAGAATGAAGGGATATGGCCTCAAGTTTTGGGGGAGTGGATTTAGGATGAAGGTGAGGAGGAACTGCTTCTCCCAGAGAGTAGTGAATCTGGAATTCTCTGACCAATGAAGCAGTGAGGTTCCCTCCTTGAACCTTGTCACAGATAGATTTTTTTGATGAATGGCCAGACTGTTGAGTGGCAGAGATGGGCCAGACTGTTGAGTGGCAGAGATGGGCCAGACTGCTCATGTTCTTCTTAATAAGGATTTAAATAAGGAAGTATAGAAAAACGATCACAATCCAATGATTACAAATTACTCAATGAGTCAATGCTGCTCAATAGGCTGTTAAAAGGAAAAGTTAATATGGTTTATTGCTGGAGGGATGGAATTAGAAGGGAATGTTAAACATTTCAAAATGTAGCTGGACCACTCTTGGAATATTGCATCTATGCCCAGTTAACAGATAGCAACAGAGAAGGACAGGAGAGTGTGTAAAGAAGACAGATTAACATCAAATGAAACCACAATTTTGAGGTGAGACCATTCGAGAAAAGCACAAACAGCTTATAATCTATTTGGATCTTTAGAATTATGGAAGCATGGCAGCAGGGGAGGCACTGGAGCATTGGAGAATGGCAAATGTTGTTTAAAAAAAGGTAATAGGGAGAAACCTGGGAATTATAGACCAATGAATCTTACGTCAGTGGTGTGCAAACTAATCGAGAGGATTCTTTTTTTTTTTTTTTACTTTTTTATTTTTCACACCATAAATCACAATAGCCATGATATACACTTTTTCTTTTCCACACATTTACAGTGACTTTTTCTCCCTCCCCCCTCCCTCCTCCCAAGCCACCCCCCCACCCCCCCCTCTCATCCATTTTAGGTATACAATCTAGGTTGCATTAATTCAGTTAGACAATGTTGTCATTCAACAAAAATACACCAGAAATTCTACTGCGTCCATTCTTTTCTTTTCTTCTCCTTCCATCAACTTAGGTAATGTTTGTTCCCGGTAGGTTTTCGCTATTGTATTTAATGTAAGGCTCCCATACTTGTTCGAATATTTCAATATTATTTCTTAAACTATATGTTATTTTTTCTAATGGAATACATTTATTCATTTCTATATACCATTGTTGTATTTTCAAATTATCTTCCAATTTCCAGGTTGACATAATACATTTTTTTGCTACGGCTAGGGCTATCTTGACAAATCTTTTTTGTGCATCTTCCAAGTCAATTCCAAATTCTTTATTTTTTATGTTACTTAGGAGAAAGATCTCTGGATTCTTTGGTATATTGTTTTCTGTTATTTTATTTAATATCTGATTGAGATCATCCCAAAATTTTTCTACTCTCTCACATGTCCAGATTGCATGAATTGTTGTTCCCCTTTCTTTTTTACATCGAAAACATCTATCAGATACTGTTGGGTCCCATTTATTTAGAGAGGATTCTTAAGGATAGGATTTTGATAAGTACGGTCTACTCAAGGATTGTTAGCATGGCTTTGTGAAGGGAAGGTCGTACTGCACAAATCTAATTGAATTTTTTGAGGAGGTAGCAAAAGAAGTTGATGAGGTTAAGTTGGCAGATGTAGTCAACATGGATTTTAGCAAGGAATTTGACAAGATCCCCCATGAGAGACTTATCCAGAAAGTGATGAAGGACGGGATTAGTGGAACCTTAGCTGTGTGGATTAAAAAAAGTGGCTTGTAGGAAGAAAACAAAGAGTTGTAGCGGAAGGAAAGTATCTTCCTGGAGGTTGGTGACTAGTGGAGTGCTTCATGGATCTGTTCTGGGACCCCTGCTCTTTGTGATTTTTATAAATGACTTGGATGAAGAGGTAGATGGATGGGTCAGTAAGTTTGCAGATGACATAAAGGTTGGAGGAGTTGTGGATGGAGCTGAAAGTTGTCAAAGGTCACAAGAGGATATAGACAGGATGCAGAGTTGGACAGAAAATGGCAAATGAATTTCAATCCGGAGAAGTGTGAGGTGATTTGGGAAGGACAAACCAGAAGGCTGAGTACAGGGTTAATGGTTGGTTACTTAAGAATGTGGATGAACAGAGGAACTTGGTTCATATCTATACATCCCTCAAAGTTGCTGCACAGGTTGATAGGAGAGTTAAGAAGGCCTATGGGATGCTGAGCTTCATTAATAGGGGGAATGAATTCAGGAGTAGAGAGGTCATGTTGCAACTCTACAAATCTCTGGTGAGACCACACTTGGAGTATTGTGATCAGTTCTGGTCACCTCATTATAGGAAAGATGTGGAAGCCACGGAGAGGGTGCAGAGGATATTTATTAGGATGTTGCCTGGATTGGGAAACAAGGTGAGCAGAGCTGGGACTTTTCTCTTTGGAATGTAAAGGATGAAAGGAGACTTGATAGAGGTCTACAAGGTTATGAAGCATAGATAGGGTAGACAGCCAGCACCTGCTTCCCAGGACAGGATCAGCAAACACCAGTTAAGGGAGGGAAGTTTAGGAGAGACATCAAGGGTAAGTTTTGATTTACACAGAGAGTTGTGGATGCCTGGAATGCCTTGCCGGGGTAATGGTGGAGGCTGAAACACTGGGAGTATTTAAGAGATTCTTAGGCAGACAAATGGATGAAGGAAAAATAGAGGGTAATGGGGTAGGGAGGGTTTAGTAGCTTTTTTTAGGAAGGAATACATGGGTCAGCACAACATCAAGGGCTGAAAGGCCTGTACTGTGCTGTGTTGTTCAATGTTCTATGTGTGTGTTACATTATTTGATGGAGGTGTGATCAGATGACCTGTTCTAAACAGCCAGAAAATGTTTAAAAGTCAGTTGGAACAAGCAGACAGATGATTGCTGGAGGTATGATTAGGTGAATTGTTTTTAACTGCCATAAAAGTGAGGAACTGTGTAATGGAGCATTCATTGAAGGAGTGGTCTTTGGTGAGATTATGTGGGTGAGTATATTGTTCAACACTTCTGTGTGTTAATACATTAGGGATAATTGACTGTAGTGTTAGTGCTCTGTGTTGAATGTCAGATATGGAGTCCCTGGGAGACTCTGAGCCTTCCCAGTGCCCACATCAGTACCAGGTGTACTGAGGTGCAGCTCCTAAGAGACTGTGTTAAGGAACTTGTGTTACAACTTGATGACCCACAGCTTGTTAGGGGAGAGTGAGGAAGTGATAGTTTGAAGCACAGTGAATATGTAGAGAACACCTGTGGCCATCCCTCTCAGCAAATGATTTATCATTCTGGGTAGTACTGGGGAGGATGACCTGACAAAGGATGACCAAAGGGAACAAGTCTCCAGCACTGAGCATAGCTCTGTAGCAGAGAGAATGAAGAGGCATGCAAGACTAAAAGGTAAATTACATACATAAAGAGGGAAAGAAGCTGGGGAGGGACCCCAGAGGCAATGAACAGAAAGAGTGAGAGGTGGAGAGACAGGTAGAGGGAGAGACCATGAGGAAGGGAGGGAGGGAGGGAGGGGAAGAAAAGTTAGATAAAAATTGAGTACAGGAGCAGGTAAAGAGATGGAAACAATGGAATCAGATGGGATAAGGATATCTTAAAATTAGAAAACTCAGTGTTTGTGTCATTAGGTTTAAGGTTGTCCAGGAGGAATGTGATATGTTGTTCAAGTTTATATTTCTCCACAACCAGATCATGGATAAGGCAGAGGATTGACATGTCACCATTCAGGGAGTTAAAATGCTTGGCTCCAGAAAGTTCAACTTTAGACCTACATGCAGAGCACAGGTGCTCGGCCAAGTGGTTATCCAATCTGAGTTTGGCCTCATTGATGTAGAAGAGGCCACACTGTGCACAGCAAATGTTCTAGATTAGGTTGGACAATGCACATCAAATGCATTAATTGGGGAAAAATTGATAGAGATGAATGGTCTTCATCTGCAAATTCTAAAGGGGGTGATATCTTTTCCGATTTGCCTGTGGGAGCCGTTGCCATGCTGTATGTTTAAATTAAAGTTAACAAAAACAATCATCAATGCAATGTTCGAGGTGCTAGCGAAACTCAGCACCATGATGCTGTGTGACCTGTTGTTTCTCCAGCACTTTTGTGTATTGCACTGGAATCCCAACAGATGCAGACTTCCCCGTTTATGCCCTTCGTGATTTTATAAACTGTCTCCAGTGCTACAAGGTGAAAAGACCTATCCAGCCTTACCTGATCATTCAAGCATCCCCAGTTCCAGCAATATTCTCATGAATGCTAACTCCACATAGACAGCGTTGGAGGTTCAGATTGAACCAGGCTGCCCAGGAGCTCCCCTATGGGGTACAGTCTGTGGTGCAAATGTTGATTTTTTTTTTTCTTTCTTATCCAATCAGGATTTTATTCCTGAAGGGATTCTGAACACTACAGATCTCTGATCTCCCAATTGCCTTTCAACTGCACAGTGCACTGGGAAAGTTGGGTGTGAACCACACGGAATGGGGAGCAGAGCCAAGGAGCTGCAATGGAAAACAGAAAGCAGTTAACAGAGGAGGCAGTCTAACCTTTGACCACTCGGAATCTCTGAAAGAACTCGCTTTTTCTTTAAATTTTTTTTTGCAAGATGGCACCGTGGTGACTTTCCCAGCCTTTGAAAGCCACTCAAAATAAAGCTTTTCACTGTATCTTAGTACACGTGACAATTAAAAACAAATCTAATAAACATTGCCTCATTGAAGTCACATAGTCACCAGCTATCTGACTGGTTGGGACAGTAAATCTTCTAAAGGAAATAACGAAAGCAGATGGGCTTTTATTACGATCAGATTGCTTCATGACCATCATTACTGAAACTAGATTTTTATTCCAGATTTATTTAATTATCTGAATTTAAATCCCCAGCTGCTGTGGTGGGATTTGGACTCGTCTCAGGATCATTAGGCCAGTTCTCCGTGCCTCCAGTTCAATAAATTAATGCTGGATTGACCAGGTGCTACAAAGAGCATGGAATGAATCTGACAGCAGATTAGCAGAGCAAATGAAGTGTAAGAATTTTATATTTCAAAAGCAGGAGTACTGATGCAGAAGAGCTGGACAATTGGCGGTAGGGTCTCACTTGCTATGGTTAAAAACACACAAAGCTGGAGAAACTCGGCAGGTCAAGCAGTGTCTTTTATATAGCAAAGGTAAAAATTACTTAATTGATGTTTTGGGCTTGAGCCCTTCATCGAAGTATGGGAAAATGCTGGCAGGCATCTGAACAAAAGAGTGGGGGGTGAGGGAAGAGATGGCCACAAGGCAGGAGGTGATAGGTGGAGAATGGAGGGAGGGGACAGCAGATTAGGGGGAGGAGAGATGGCTAGGTGAGTGTAGGGGGAAGGGAGGGAGGAGAACTGCAAAGAAACCAGAAAAGTCTGAGTTTCTCTAGCTTTTTTACTTCAACATGGTGTCTGCAGATTTTCGTGTTTTACATCACTTGCTATGGATTGATTTATAATGCTGGCAACCATCACACTGACAAGAGCTTTGTTTGTAACACTCCTGGAGTATTACATCCTGTACTATTTGCTTGAAAACAAGGGATTCTTTTGAGTACCCAAGAGGTTTACATTTATAAAGCCTTTTTCAAGACATCTTTAAGTGCTTTACAGCCAATGTATCATTTTGAAGTTAATTACTGCTGTCATAAAGAGGTAGCAGGAGACTGTGCTTGTGCAGTAAAGTTCCACAACACAACGAACAAAACCCCTGAATTCAAGGAAGTGCATTTGCCTACCTGCCTTTGAACAATTCTACGGCAACTTTTACATGCACTTCTAAGTACATGGGGGACCATGGAATTTAATTTATCCTTCTCAGGAAAGTGATGTCATTCAAAAGGCCAGAATTTGTTGCACAAATCTAAATGAGCATAAGTTGTGCCTTTTTTTTTGTAATTGGAAAAAGATTTCACATCAATGATTCCTAACAAAGGCCTCAAGCCCGAAGGATCAACTGCATTTTACATCCTACAGAAGCTGTGTGACCTGCTGAGTTTCTTCCACACTTTGGTAGACTGCACTAGACCCCAGGATCTGCAAATGTTCTTGTTTACCACATCAATGGACTGGTTAGAACCACACAAATGGCAAAATGGAATTCTATCTAGACAAGTGAAGTAGTACCTATGGGATAACCAAGAGGGCGAGGGACCCCATGTAACTTTCAGGGTACTGAGTTATTTGTTTTGGTGAACTTGTGAGGACCCTGTAAAGTGGCTGGACAGCTGGGTCAGGTGGTTATGGTGGCAAATGGGATACTTGCGATCGCTGAAAGACAGAGCAAGGAAGTCACGATAAACTGGTCTGCTACTTAAGTCACAAGCAAACTGTTCATGTCAGGATAGGCAACAGCTTGAGTACTTTAAATCGTTCTGGTTGCCACACTGCAAGGAGGAAAGGAGGCTTCATGAGAACATCAGCAGCCAGGACAATTATGGCTGAACCATACAGGGCTCTATGGTGGATAAAAATCGGTAAGAGACATTGGGGACATGCCAAAATTCTTCAGGCTTCTGAATTTAAAATTCCCCAGTTGCCATTATAGATCTTAAACATGACAAGATCAATAGCTGAAAGCTTTGGGTGACTGGTACAATAATTAACCATTATGTCACTAAATTGGGTTATTATTGGCACCTTGCTCTCACAGTACTGGAGAACATGGAGCCCTGATTGTGACACTCATGTCTATTGTTTAAGACTCAACTCCAGAGCTTCTGACTTGCAGGCAAAAATTTTAAATTTAGACATACAGTACAGTAACAGGTCATTTTGGCCCACGAGTCCTTGCTGCCCATTTACACCCAATTATCCTACACTCCCAGAACGTTTCAAATGGTGGAAAGAAACCGTAGCCCCCAGGGAAAACCCACACAGACATGGGGAGGACAAACCAACTCACTACAGACAGCGCAGGATTCGAACCCCAGTCCCAATTGCTGTGCTGTAAAGGCATTGCGCTAACTGCTATGCCAACTGTGCCACATATTGAGGTTTGGAGAATAATTTTTAAAAATGTGCTTGTCATTATTAGTTTGTAAATTGGGAAGGAATATCTTGGAGGAAAGAGATAGCTACATGCCACTCGATAATTAATATCATGCTACCTTGCTTCCACAGAAGCACCCGTTAACATTAAATCTGTTGGTGAAACTCATGGGCGATGCTCATTGTGAATTTGTGTGCCTTGCGTCAAACAAAAGCTAAAGTACAGTAAAACCCCTGGTATCTGGCATCTACAGGGATTGGTAGATGTCAGATAGGTGAATTTTCTGGTTGCTTGAAACTGTTGCATGAGTGGAAAACTAATTACGAGTCTCGCCAATTTTAAACTTCCATATTTTTTACCCATCTACTTTCCACAATTTTTTTTGTCAGTTGCTTGAGGTTCCTGGTTGCTTGAATTCCAGATAACAGGGATTTTACTGTATATTATGCATGTTACCGGCACCACCTATGGCTCCTAGAACGCTTCCACCAGCGTTGTCTCCGCTCCATCCTCAACATCCATTGGAGCGCTTACACCCCTAACGTCGAAGTACTCGAGATGGCAGAGGTCGACAGCATCGAGTCCACGCTGCTGAAGATCCAGCTGCGCTGGATGGGTCACGTCTCCAGAATGGAGGACCATCGCCTTCCCAAGATCATATTATATGGCGAGCTCTCCACTGGCCACCGTGACAGAGGTGCACCAAAGAAAAGGTACAAGGACTGCCTAAAGAAATCTCTTGGTGCCTGCCACATTGACCACCGCCAGTGGGCTGATAACGCCTCAAACCGTGCATCTTGGCGCCTCACAGTTTGGCGGGCAGCAGCCTCCTTTGAAGAAGACCGCAGAGCCCACCTCACTGACAAAAGGCAAAGGAGGAAAAACCCAACACCCAACCCCAACTAACCAATTTTCCCTTGCAACTGCTGCAATCGTGTCTGCCTGTCCCGCATCGGACTTGTCAGCCACAAACGAGCCTGCAGCTGACGTGGACTTTTTACCCCCTCCATAAATCTTCGTCCGCGAAGCAAAGCCAAAGATGCATGTTACTTTTTAAAATATTATTACATGACAATGAAAGAAACCCTTGAATCTTAAGAAGACCAATGCATAAATAACCAGTTAAACTTCACATTGAAAGTTGAGGTTGCAATGACTGGAGGAGGCTCTCTGACAATGCCACTGAACAGCTCAGCCTCCGGAGATGACAATTGAAACTATGGCATCTCATTTCTCCATGGAGTAAACTGGAGTTGAAGATTTGCTTTCAATTAAAATGTTAATTTTTAAACATTAGTTATTTTTTTTTGTTAATCCACTCTTTCTTTCCTTTTTCTCCTCTTGCTGTCCCTGATTTGCTCCACTTTCTCCAGAATCCATCCCATGTTATTCCTTGGTCACACTGGGAAAAGATGTGGGTTGGTGGCCCCATCCTTTTGCGTGATCGAGCTCTACTCACTCTGCCACCCACTCTCAATTCTGTAATTTTGTGGCCCAGAATAATGGAAGCTGAGTGACACAACATTAAAAACCCATCCCTCATGATAACAGTTCCCAGAGGATCAGGCCCCTTCACTGCAATATGCTGCAAATAATGATCCTACTTGATGTTTTGGGGTGGGTGGGGGTAGTGGTAAGAAATGTTTGCATCTCTTAACATTCTCTTTTCAGGTTGTGCTTGAATCCTACCTCATGAACATAATAGACAGGGAACCTTGAGACCTACAATGCATGCAAAGTGAAGGGAAGAAAGTTTGGGGAAGACTTTAAATATTTTTAGTGTTGTGCATGACTGGAATGCCTTGCCAGGGGTGGTGGTTGAAGTTGGGTAAAAGATTCTCAACATTTCAGAGGAAAATGAAGCCCACTTGATCAACATCCATAATTGTGCCAAGATTTAAAAAATAATAAATTTAGAAAGATGAGTGGAAAAATGAATCTTTGATTTTTTAAAAATATATCGATTACTTCATTTTAATGTCTTGGCATATTGTGGTAATTTAACATACGTTAGGGTATACCATGATCTGTGGTTGCAGCAAGAATTTCAGTGCATTTGTACATTGTATTCATGTGTATGACAATAAACTCTCATTACTTCTCACTCACCACCTAAACATTCATTCCTTTCAGTAATGTGTGACATCAACTAAATACAGTTCCCAACTCGTTACCTCCACCAGCAAGAAGGCATAAATAAGCCTGACAGATTCTCCTCCCGGTCACATACTTGTCTTGGAAATATGTTGTCTTTCCATGTCACTGATTCTAACTTCTCTCACTCTCTCCCAACAAAGCCAGGGCTCACCTTCATTAGAAATACTACAGAGGTTCAACAAAGTAGTTTAATACCACTTTCTCACATGTCAAAGGGTCTGTGGGAGTGGTGCCCCCTCTCATTAAACAGGGAAGAACTTGGTCATCAGGTGTGATGTGCTCTTGGGTCTGCTGTATGGCACAGATGTGGCCCATCCCCCTTGCCTCGCCCTGCCTTCCAGCTCATCTGGCGATCCAGAATGAAATGGTTCTGATGGGTGACCATGTACAAGTCACTTGACAAGGGGAACAAGGCGGTACCCAACGCGACCCCACTCAAACTGAATTTGGTCTAACTGATGTAGAGGAGGCCATGCTGAATGCAGTCAATTAGGTTGGACGATGTGCCTCCTGGAACATCTGTTTGTGGCCCTGAATGGAGGTGAGGGAGGAATTGAATAGAACCTTGATAGATAGACTGGTCAGTACTGAGAATGTGAAGACCTTCTGCACTCTTTATTTATACATTTACTTGTATTAAAGAATAACATTTAATTTTGGTGCCTGCCACATTGACCACCGCCAGTGGGCTGATATCGCCTCAAACCGTGCATCTTGGCGCCTCACAGTTTGGCGGGCCGCAACCTCCTTTGAAGAAGACCGCAGAGCCCACCTCACTGACAAAAGGCAAAGGAGGAAAAACCCAACACCCAACCCCAACCCACCAATTTTCCCCTGCAGCCGCTGCAACCGTGTCTGCCTGTCCCGCATCGGACTTGTCAGCCACAAACGAGCCTGCAGCTGACGTGGACTTTTAGCCCCTCCATAAATCTTCGTCCGCGAAGCCAAGCCAAAGAAGATGTAATTTTGGTCTAAAAAAAATAAATGCTGGCCTTTCTAATCTTCATCCTTCATTCTTCTTTGGTGAACCATAGCTCAAATTGAGATTTGCAAACAAAGTCCCTTTTGCAAACATTCACGTGAAATGTTGCTTGGGTTGTGTCTTTAATTACTGTTGTGTAATTTGTTTTGTGTTTTGCCTTAAATTCCACTGACAGTAATTAAAAATTAAGAAAGAAGTTTGATGAGCACAGAAGCATGAAGAATATGAACGACAAAACCTGCAGTCTGTTTAAAAAAAAGAGTGAGGATTAGACATTGAAAAAAAAATCCCTTCCAATGTTAGGAAAGCTCACTGACGATTGGGTAGAGTACCTCAAACCTCTTAAACTCGGAAACAGTTCAGGTTTAATATTTACTGTTTTACTGTTATCTTCTAATGCAGGATACATTTTTCTTCAAGCCCATTGTTTCTCTGTCTCCTATTGAATGTAACTCTCTTCTCTGCACTTCCTGCTTCACTAATTTGCATTACAATAGTAAAGATACTGTTGAGTAGCCTGGGACTACACCCAGTGGGGTTTAGAAATGTTGGTGTGCTGGGGGGTATCTTGCAGGAACATTAAATGATGAAAGGAATAGATAAGGCAGAAGCAGCCAAGGTCAGAGTCATAGAACCATATATCACTACAGCACAGAAACAGGCTCCTTCGGCCCTTCTAGTCTGTGCTGAACCTTTTCTTTATGCCTAGTCCCACTGACTGACCTGCTCCCAGTCTACAGCCATCCCATCCATGTAGCTGTCCAAATTCTTCACCGCCTCTGCTGGCAGCTCTTTCAACATTTCCACCACTCTTTGAATGAAGAAGTTCGCACTCATGTTCCCCTAAACTATTCCTATTTCACTCTTAACCTATGTCCTCTGGTTTGTATCTTACCTACCCTTAGTGGAAAAGACATTTGCTCTGTCTATCCCCTCATAATTGTAAAAACCACCATCAAATCTCCCCTCATTCTTCTACACTCCAAGGAATAAAGTCCTAACCTGTTTAACCTTTCCTTGTAACTCAGTTCCTGAAGTCTGCGCAACATCCCAGACTTTTATTGATAGCTTTTCTGTAGTTAGATGACCAAAAATGCACACAATGCTCCAAATTTGGCCTCACTAATGTGTCATACAACTTTACCATAACATCCCAGATCCTATACTCAATACTTTGATTTATGAAGGCCACTATGCCAAAAACTCTCTTTACAAACCTATCCACCTGTGGTGCCACTTTCAGGGAATTATGTATCTGTATTCCCAGATCCCTCTGTTCTATCAGACTTCTCAGTTCCTAACTATTCACCATGTACATTCTTTCTTGGTTTTCCCTTCCAAAATGCAACACCTCACACTTGTCTGCATTAAATTCCATCTGCTATTTTTCAGCCCATTTTTCTCAACTGATCTAGATCCGTCTGCAAGCTTTGAAAACCTTCTTCTCTGTCCACAATGCCTCCAATCTAGTGTCATCTGCAAACTTGATGATCCAGTTTACCACATTATGATCTAGATGACAAACTACAATGGTCCCAGCACCAGTCCCTGAGACACACCATTAGTCACAGGCCTCCAGTCTGAAAACATCCACCACTACTCTCTGGCTTCTCCTGTCCAGCCCTGTCAAATCCAGCTGACTACTTCACCATGAATACCTAGCCTCTGACCCTTCTTGACTATCCACCCATGTGGGACCTTGTCAAAGTCCATGTAGACAACATTCAGAGCCTTTCCTTCATCAACTTTCCTGGTAACCTTCTTGAAGGACTCTATATGATTGGTTCAACATGACCTACCATGCACAAAGTCTTCTTGACTATTCCTAATCAGTTTCTGGCAATCCAAATCATTGCATATCCAATCCCTTTGAACACCTTCCAATGCTTTACCGACTACTGACATCAGGTTCACCAGCCTATCATTTCCAGGGTTATTTTTGGAGCCTTTTTTAAACAACACCCATGGCTAAGGACATTTTAAATATTTCTGCCAGAGCTCCTGCAATTTCTGCACTAGTCTCCCTCAAGGTTTGAGGGAATATCTTGTCAGGCCCTGGGGACTTATCCACCTTTATTTGCTTTAAGACAGTAAGCACTTCCTCCACTTTAATCTGTAGAGGTTCCATGACCTCACTGCTCGATTTCCTTACTTCCCACGTCTCTGTTCTTGTTTCCTAAGTGAATGCCGATGAAAGAAAAAAACATTTAAGATCTCCCCTGTTTCTTTTGGCTTTGAGGGGACCGAATTAGTCATGGACATCTTGTCATTATATCACAATCTGGACACGAGTACCTCATAAGTTAGATAATTACATGAGAGTGAAGTCGTTGGGATATTGAGCAAATTAGAAGAGCTATTGGAAGAAATCAATGGGTCAAGCAGCATTTGTGGAGGGAAATGAAAAGTCAATGCTTCAGCTCAAGACTCTTCATCAAAACTGAAAGTGAAAAGTTAATATAGTCTGTATAAAGAGGGGGGGTGGGGGTGAGACAGGAGACAATCGTGATTGGTGAACCAAAGAGAGGCAAAAGATGATATGACAGTAGAAATAGAGACAGAAAAATAATGGAAGGGATAGGAGTGGGGAAAGCAGTGGCTAAATGGAAAGACACAGATCCAAATTTAAATTAATTTTCAAAAATCACAAAATATACATTTAAGTTTAAAATAATAAGGAAGTAAACAAGAAAATCTGCATACTCTGCCATCTAGTGCAATACACAAGCTCAGCATCCATTGAAAGTAAATGGTGACCAACACTCATGCCTTTTTGCATTCATACTAATGACATTTGCCTGCACTGGGGCCACATCGTTCTCTGCCTTGTCTATTCAAGTATTTGTCTAAATGGCCCAAACATCATAATTGTATTTAATTCCACACCTCCTCTCGCAGAGAGCACCGAACATCAAACACTTAAAAAAAACCTCTCCAATCTCTTTTAAAGAGCGTCTCAGTTGCCGAGTACATTCAAGACAAAAGATCAATAGAATTTTGGATATTTAGAGAATCAAGGGATATGGGTAGAGGGGTTTTGAGGTAAAAGATCAGACGTATTTTTATTAAATGGTGGAGTGGATATAAAGTAATGATCAAAATACTGCAGCAGGCAACATGCCAAAGAAAAATCATTTCCACAATCAAAATAAAAGCAGTGCTTTCCGAAGTATTTGTTGGAACACTATTAATTTATTGGTTTTCACCAACCTCCTGGATCAGTGACAATGAACCACAGCTTAAAACTCTTGTGCTGCATGTCATTGAGTCTGATGAAGCAGTTCTGTGCATATTTGGAATTGCAGTTATCATTTGAAATAAAAATAGGGAACGCTGGAAACATGCAGCAGGTCAGGCAGTGCTGCAGAAGGAGAAACAGATAATTTTTTCAGGACTGAGACCTCTTATAGAACAATACCACACAGGAATAGGCCCTCTGGCCCACAATGTCTGCTATGAACATGGAATCAAATTAAACTAATTCTCTTCGGCCTTTCCCTCCATTCAATGCACATTCGTGTGTCCCTCTAGAAGACTCTTAAATACTATTGTATCTGCTTCCACCACCACCTCTGGCAGCCCCATCCAGGCATCCACTACTGTGGGGAAAAACACGCCTCACACACTTCTTTTAAACCTCCCTCTCATCTCAACTGAAGATTTTCTATTAAATTAAGCTTTTTTAAAATTTAGACATTCAGTACGGTAAAAGGCCATGTTGATGCACAAGCTTGTACCGCCCAATTACATCCAATTGACCTACAACCCCTGTATGTTTTGAACAGTGGGAGGAAACCTGAGTCTCTGGGGGAAACCCACACAGACACGGGGAGAACGTACAAACTCCTTACAGACAGCGCGGGATTCGACCCCAGTCTTCCCCTGCAAAAATAATTCTGCCAGCCCTAGATACACTTCCTTTCATTTATATTCTTCCCCTCAGATCATTTCCTTCAGCCTCTGAGGCTCCAGAGTAAAGAACCCAAGATTGTCCAATCTCTCTTTATAGATCAGACACTCTAATCCTGGATAATCTTTCTGTATCCTTTCCAAATCCTTCCCATCCTCCAAACCTTTCTTTGCTTGCTTTAACTGACAGTGTGATGCAATGTGGAAAGATCATTACATATGAATCCACATGCAACCCCTCACACACAAAATGGATGGCATCGATAGTGTAGTGGCCCAGGTTCGAAACTGGCACTGTCAACAAGTTTGTATGCTCTACCTATGTCCTGCATTGATTTTGTCCGGGTGCTCCTGTTTCCTCCCACTTCAAAATATATGGGGCTGGTAGGTTAATTGGGTGGCATGGGTTTCATGGGACAGAGGGGTTTGTTAAATTAAAAACAAAGCACATACAAGGACACATACAAAAACGACAAACAGGTGTACCGACACAGAGACATAAAGGGTCCCAATATGAAAGATGGAATGACCATTTTTACCCATGGATACTGCCTGACATGACGAGTTCCTTCAGAAATAGTTTGCTCAAGATTCCTGCACCTGGAATCTTTGTATTTTAAAATATAGAGTACATACAGGTTCATGTAGACTTGTGCTCATGCCATACACACCCACACATGGGATCAACTGCATGCTCGTACAAGTCAACATAGCGACAGACCACACCAAATAATTAGCAAAAAAAAGTTGCCATCTACTCCCTTTCTTGCTCCCACAAAATCATGAAGGTTAAGACTGGCCTGTGAATGAAGATGGTGGGCGCAGAACTTTTCCATTTCAATTCTGAGTCACGCTCCCAGACTTTTGCACTATCTCACCATGACCACCCTCAGATTGGAGGAACAACACCTTACCTTCTGTCTGGGCACCTTCCAGTCAAATGTCATTAACATGTATGGTTTTTAGACTGTAGGCACGTAACAGCACAATCGAGGAATTTTGCCGCTACATGGAGAGTCTAAAAAGGAACTTTGAGTCAATTCCTGCCCGCGACTTATCCTGCAGGACCCCTGCAACTTTTTGGAGGAAGCAGAAATCGTACCAGAAAAATTCATTGACAGGCATCCCCTCTACTCTACGTTCAACCACTGGGGCTGTTTCACTCAGGTACTTACAGACTAAAAAGGCGCCCAGTGTCAACAACCACACGAGCAGTAATTATGTTAATTTTTTCTGCAATTTTTCTGACACTGTAGTCTAAGAACCATAATTGATCTCTACTTTCTGCTAAACTTGCTTGCCTTTTCTTTCCCCTCCTCCTTTCTATCTTTCCAGTTCTCCCCTCCCTTTCTCCTTACCCACCCAGCCATCACTTCTCCCCCTCATCCACTTATTATCTCCTGACTTTGCCACCCCCTTCCCCCTTTTGCCGGCATTTTCTCATACTATGACAAAGGGCTCAAGCCCGAAACATCAGTTCTGTATCTTTCCCTTTGCTACATAAAGGACACTGTTTGACCTGCTGAACCTCTCCAGCATTTTGTGTTTTTTTTTTAAACAGATTTTCGTGATTTACTACAGAAATACTCTTGTGGCTGTAAAAAGGAATTCAAACCTGTTAGGAGGCCATTAAGAGACAATCTCCTTTCTTTGTAAGGAAGCACTGCCTTATTTCTGACCACACAGAGATGGCCTCCAATTTCGAGCAGTTAGCCTCAGCACAGTCAGAAACACCTCCAAATACTTTCTAAGGTTGGGATACTATTTCATTGTTCCAATTCACCATGCCTATTTAAGAGAATGAATGTAATAAATCAGACGTAGACAAGCTGAGAAATGACCATAACATGGTCATAAAACCCCAACTCATTGATCAATGCACAAGGGGAAGGAAAGTGTTCCCCACCTAATGGAAGAGATGTCAGAGGATTGGAATTCAAGATCAATCTGTGTCAAATAAATGTGAGAGAACACAAGATACAGAGCAGGAGCTGGTCATCTAACCCATCGAGCCTGCTTCACCATTCAAAAGTGAAATGGCTCTTCCCAATGACCTTAATTCGCCTATTCTTCAAACTCTATCTAAATGTGTCTTAAATGCATTTAATGAAATCTGCTTGTTTCGGTGAGAATTGAACAGATTCTGTCCTCTGGGAGAAGCAGATCCTCATTACCTCAGTCTTAGATTTATTCCCCCCAAATCTTGAGGTTCCGTTTCCTGCCAGTGGAAATAACCTCCCTTCTATCTTATCTATTCCCTTAGAGTTAAGTTCTCGTATCGTTGAGCACCTTCGCTCTGTCCACTGCAAGAGCAGGGACCTCCCATTTTAATTCTGCACCCATTCCTTCACCGACATGCCTGTCCATGTACTACCAAATCAAGGCTACTCGGAGAAACAATACCTTGTATTTAGTCTCGGCAGTCTCCAATCAGACAGCATTATTATTTTCCTCCAATTTCTGTTAACACCCTCCCCTGGTGTGTCCCCTTCCTTCTATCTGAGAGCTACCCTTCTTTGCCCCTCTTTCCCACCACTTCTTGACCTCTTCCTCTTCTACCCTCCCACCTGTATCCACCTTTTACCTGTTAACTTGTGCTCTTCCCCTTACCTGCCACCCCTCCCTCCACATTTTTATTCCTGCTTCAGGGCTCCGACTTGAAACACTGGTTACCTTTTAGTTCTTGTGGCTGCTGTGTGACCTGCTGAGTGTCTCCAGCACTTTTGTACACTGCACAGAATATTCGCACTGGTTTTTCTTCTCAGGACCTTCCCTTGGATGAGACAGTCTTCCCACTGCAGATCTGACATGGGAAGCATGTGGTCTCCAAACTCTTTGGCTGAATTTGGTGCAGGAAGCAAGAGATTCAGAGAATGAGACATTGAGGGAATTGTGGGCTACAGGATGCAGGAAAGTTGTTTTCTTTCTCTTCAAGGGATGTGGGCTTCACCGTCGGAGTCAGCATTTAATTGCCTCTCCCCATTTGCCCTTGAGGAAGTGCCTTCATGAATGCTTCAGACAGTGAGGTTTTTGTTGAACCCACAGTGCTGTTAGGCAGGGGAGTTCCAGGATTTTGGCCCAGCAATGGTGAAGGAACAGTGATACATTTCCAAATCAGGATGGTGGGTGGCTTGGAGGGCTTTTGCTGCCCTTGTTCTTCTAGCTGGTGGGTTTCAGTTTATTGTCGCAAAGTACATGGGCCTGAAATTTATTTTGCTGCAGCCAAACAATCATACAAGATCCAGCATCTACAATGGCATACATGATATTACCCTAGTATAAAAAGAGATAAATATAAAATATTGCTACATAAATTAATATTCACAGTTACAGTGCAAGAAAAAAAATGTTTCAGCAGTGTAGATAGATTGTATTTGTGGTCATAGAGTAGATTATGGTTTGGGTAGCTAAGAGGTGCCTACATCCCCGGTACGTTTGGAAGGGTGGGAAGAAACCGTAACACCTGGAGGAAATCCTGGCAGACACAGGCGGAACATACAAACTCCTTATAGACCATGTGGGATTCAAACCCAGGTCACTGGCACTAGTGTGTCGCTAACCATGCCACCCTAAGTTAATGCAAGGATAAAAAAGGGGGGAATTTCACAGATCATCTTATGCTGGCCCAAGAGTAGGGTATGGTTAGGGTATGGTTAGGGTATGGTTAGGGTATGGTTAGGGTATGGTTAGGGTATGGTTAGGGTATGGTTAGGGTATGGTTAGGGTATGGTTAGGGTATGGTTAGGGTAGTACAGAGAGGTTCAAGAGTCTGCCCGTTGAATAAAAACATGAACCTGGAAGTGCTAATCTTCAGGCTTCTGTACCTTCTGACTGAAGGCAGCAGTGAATCAAGGTTGTGACCAGGGTAATGAGGGCCCTTTATGATGTTGGCTGCCTTCTTGAGGCAACACCTCATGTAAATATCTTTAGTGGATGGGGGGGAGGAGGGGGGTGGTTAAAGCCAGTGATGGATTTGGCCAAGTTTGGTGCCTCTGCATACCTGGGCACTCAAGTTCCCAAACCAGCCAGGATGCAACAAGTCTGTTTACTTTCAGTCTGTAAGGAGCTGAGTTAAAAGATCAGCCATTATCTTGAATGGCAAAGTGGCAGGAGGCCTGTGCCTGCTTCAATTTATGTTCTGAACATTATTTGTCAATATATTCGGATTTCATAAGCTTTTTCTTATGAAAAGCACACAAGAATCCCCAGAGCTCTGCACACTATCAATGGCCGTAAATGGTTATATGGTTATATGGTTGTGGTTAAAACCACTACAGGATACGACAGTCCAGGTCATGGGAAAGCTGCTGGACCTGCAGCCAGAGTTCTGAACCATTGATTAGGAAACACAATTTCAAATCCCACCACAGCAGCTGGGGAATTTAAATTTGTGTAATTAAATGAAACTGGAATTTAAGACAAAATTATTCTCAGTAATGGCATTTATGAACAGCAGTTGCATTGTTGTTAAATCTCGTCTGGTCTATACACCACTCCAGACTCAGCAAGGTGGAAACTTTTAACAGTCACCTCAGTTAAGGGGTAATTATGTGCAGAAACTGAATATTGGTACTGTTCAGATCTTGCAAGTGAAAAGCTAAAAGGGGACAGAAGCAAATGATTCTGGAGCAAGTCTTTTAGGAGTGAGGTTTGGGCATATAAAGTGGTGGGGGGTCGAAGGAGGAAGGGTTGGAAATCTCCTCAGCCCATTTTCCACTGGCATCCCAGTTAATTGGCTGTGCAGTGTCCCGGGATAGGAAGCCCTTTGTGCTGTTTCTATAGGGCCACCCTTAGCTGGGACACTAATTGCTTTTCCATTGAACATAACTCATCCACGGGGATCGGAGAGTTCTACCTTCAATTGGAAACAGGTGACTTTCCGCTGTACCTTTTCCACTGGTTTTATCAGCACGCCGGCATCAGCAAATGCTGGGGATACAAGTAGGGGTAGAAGCAGTTAATCCCCGGCATGAAATTACATCATCTGACACTGGCGTTCGGACAGTGTTCCTTTTCCACTGAACCCTGTCCCAGTAAATTCCCAGTTAATTCCTGGGACAGGATGCCAGTGGAAAAGGGGCTAAAGATATGGAATATGGGGAATTGATGAAATACAGAATATTCTATCAGAAATAGCAGTGCTACACATGATGTCAGAAGGGTGCTACAGACTCAACAACAAAACTGCTGAGATATTCCTGAGGGAGTAAATTCCAATAATCTGGATGATTGGATGTTATTCAATTCCATTACACTATGCATTTTTAATACTTTTTTTTTAAGACACTGCACTACATCATACTACATTTCTTGAACCCAACCTTTAAGGGAATGGGAATGCGGAGCTCGACAGTTTGAAGTGAGAGCATGGATATGGGGGTCCTGCAAAATGAGTGGGAGTACGAGGTTCTCATGTGTGGGAAGGAAGTACAAGAACAAGACCCTACCATTTAGGATGGGACTGGGGTAACTAGGACCGGGGTGGGTTAGCAGGAAGTGTCAGAATCTCTATAAGGTGAGCCAGATGTCAAACTGTCAATATTTCCAACCTGTCGAACACCAGACTATCGGAGTTATGTGGTAACCTCCTGGTTCAGAGGATGGAATCTCAGCCAAACTGTCTCCAATAATGGCTGCTTGAAGGAGAATGCCATCTGGTCACCTACTCCTTCTCCAAGGTCTTCTCATTCCCGCAAATTTTGGATCTTTTCTGACGGATTTTGTAAATGATCCTTTCACTGGACGTTTATCAGATGACGATAGCTCATAATGTAAAACAATCTCCTAGAGTCACTGAGTTTTACAGCACGGAAATATGCCCATCTGCCCAACTTGTCCATGCAAAACACACTGGACCTATTTGCCCATATATGGTTCACATATCAAACCTTTCCTAACCATGTACCAGTATGAATGTTTTTTTAAATGTTACAATTATATCCACTTCCCCTGGCAGCTCATTCTAAGTACCTACCAACCTCTAATTCCAGTTTTCATTTGCTGATTGCCTTAAAATTGGTGCAATCTAATTTTTGAAGCCCTCCTGGAAGCAGTTTCTCAAAGTTAAGGATGTTCATGGATATTTATATCTATCCAGTCTTGGAAGACCTAGTTTACCCACCCTTTATGTTACTTGTGCGCACGTGTCCCTAAGAATTACTCGAGTAGGGAACATTTGCAGTCGCCCATCCAGCCCATTACCTTCCCTTTCAGATCCTCATACAGACAAAGCAAGAACAATTGAACTCTTTCCAACTGCAGTAAAGTGATGCAGTGGTGGAGAGGTTCCTCAACTCCTTACATCCAAGCTTCCGGAGCTTTCTGTGTGGACCTTACACTTTCTCCCTGCAAGATTTCTCCCATCTCCCAAAGACATTGGAAAACTGCAAATAGCGCCTGGTGCACGGGTGAAATCTAGGGGGAGTTGATGGGAATGTGGGGTGAATAGATAGAAGCATGAATGTCTGCAGATGCTGTGACTGTAGCCAAAACACAAATGCTGGAGGATCTTAGCCGGTCTCGCAGCATCCACAAGAGGTAAAGATATATTACCAACATTTTGGACCTCAGAGTATGAGTCAAATAGACAGGTATCTGAAATGAAAGCTGGGGAGAGAAAGGAGGAAGAATGGGAGGGGGAATGAGTACAGACCAACAGACAAAAGGTGCAAACTGGATACGGTAAGAGAAAAGGTGAGAATTGCTTTTGGTGCTGTGAAAGGAGACAGAAGGAAAAGGGAAGAGAGAGAGAGGCAGAGCTATATAAAAAGGCTTCAGTCTGGCAGCACACAGATCATGAACAGAATGGGATCGGTGTACAGTATTGAACATTACAGCACAGAAACAGCCCTTCAGTCCATTTAATCTGATGCCCAACTATTATTCTACTTACCTCCATTGACCTGCACCCAGACCATAGTCCTGCACACCCATCCCATCCAGGTACCTATCCAAATTTGTCTTGAATGTAAAAATTGAGATCACATTCACCACCTCAACTGGCAGCTCATTCCATATTCTTATCATCAAGAAGTTTCCCCCAATGTTCTCCCTAAACATCTCACCTTTTACCCTTGACCCATGTCCTCTAGTTGTGTCACCCAACCTCAGTGGGAAAAGCTTGCTTTTGATATCTCTTGATATCCCTCATAATTTCATGTGTCTCTAAGGGTTCTCTCTTCATTTTTCTACACTCTAGTGAATTAACTACTCTGGTTTCCATTAGCACCCCCTAATCTTTCCCTTTGACTCCTTTGCTCTAGCTCTGTTTCTTTTCCCCCATGCCTGCTTTTAAAGCCAAAACCAACTCCCCTTCCCCAGTCAATTCTCACCCTTTCCCCTCTCCGGTGTCTCCATATCTGATTAACACCTTTTGTCTGGTGGTTTGTACTCTTCCCCTTGGCCAGTCTTCCCTTTTCCACAGCCTTTTAATTCAGATGCCTCCTTGCTTTTTCACTCATACCTTGAAGGAGGAATCAGGCCCAAAACATCAACTATATATTTTTACCTCCTCTGGATATTGTGAGACTTGCTGAGCTCCTCCAGCAGGTCTGTGCTTTACTACAATCACAGTGTCTACAGACTTTCATGTTCCACTCGATGGGCTAAAGGGCTGCTTCCCTATTGTACAACCCTGGGCTCTGCCTTCTGCACTTACATTGGTCACCCAACTTAACCAGAGGTGTCGGTGCCACAAGACTCACACCACCAGGTTCAGGAATAGCCGCTACCCCTCCACCATCAGACTCCTCAATGACAATCTCAATCAGGGGCTCATTTAAGGACTGACTTTTGCACTTTGTTTTTTTTTGTAGTTTGTTTACATTTCTTTATCTGTTTACGTGTATGCTGTGTACAGTTATTTTGCACTACCAATAAGTGGTAATTCTGCCTTACCCGCAGGAAAAAGAATCTCTGGGTTCTATGTAATGTCATGCCTGTACTCTTGACAATAAATCTGAAATCTTATGTTGCACCCTTCCTCCCTACAGCCAACTGCCAAACAAAGTCTTTCTTAACCAAATGAGCACGAGTTGACATTCAGAGTCAGAGGGTTCACCGATACATCCTTCAAAGTTTTGTGGTCTCATTAGCAGATGAAAAGCACAATTTCATTTGTATTTGCACATGATTTTTCTCTTGGTTGCCAGGACAGGGAGATTTAGTGAATTCTCAGACTATCGGATGGCTATGGGGGGTGGGGGGGGGGGGGAAGAGGGGGGCTGGCAGAGCAGAAGGGTGCAACAGTGTCCACAGACTCGGTGGTGGCTGTTATCGAGCAGAATGAACTAACTGAGCTGTTGATTCAAGGCCTTTGTTGCAGATGGAAGCAATTATGCTATTAAGGCAGCTACATAGTTAAATAGAATGTGATGGTCTTTATGTTCCTATAAATATCCTGACAACCTTTCTGGACATCAGCAACCAAGGAGCTTGTGTATTTTAACAGTGGGTTATAAAAAGCTCAATAGCTTTGATCTGATGAGTAACATGAGCTTTTTTGTTACACAAATATGCTGCCCAGGATCTTTTGTGAGCTGGGATGTGTTTGCAAGGAAAAGACTGACTATTGTATGGACACCTTGAGTGCCCACATTCAGACAGGATGTCATTACAAGAAACAGCACCCCACTCACCCCCCCCCCCCCCCCCCCCCCCATCGAGGGGCACTCTGGAAGAACTGGGAACTCAACCAGAGTCCCTTCAAAGGACATTTGATAATTAATCTGACCTCCTGATGTGCATCTCATAAATAATCTGGCTTTTAAAAACTCCTTTATTTTAAGGTAAGAGTGAAACTTTTCACTGTACGTTCAATGAGAGTTTATTGTCATACACACCAGTACAATGTACAGATGCACCAAAATTCTTACTTGTTGTACAACATACACCAACTACAATAATACCACACATATTACACAAAAAGGAAGGATAGATTCAATAAATGTTCACAGTTCCGGTTCGTGCAAGAATTGTGTTGATGACTGTGTTAGGCACCACTTATAAAAGTTGACAAATTTTGCAATTGGATTTTAGCGCGTGTGCATGTGCATAATACACATGAAGGGAGGTCAAATTTGGCTCTAAATCCTATGTTGGGAAAAACAACACATTGAAAAAGTGTGGTTTTAAAAGGGAACCTGGAGCTGATAGTGGGGAGTTAATTCTAGACAAAAGGTTGTAGAATGAAGTTGAGAGGGGTAAGATCCAAGAGGGACATGTGGGGCACCTTCCTCACTCAGTGTATCTGGAATGAGCTGTCAAAAGAAGCAATAGAAGTGGATACAATTTTGAAATTTGGCAGAAATGTGAATGGGAAGGGTTCAGATGAAATGTGGCTAATGTTGGCAAATGGGACAAGCCCTGAATGCCAGCTTGGTCAGCATGGATGAGATTGGCTGAAGGCCCTGCTACACTCCCTGAGTGGGTGGTGAGACTAGATTCTCACAACATCTGAGAATCTGGTCAAGGGCTTGGAGCATTGTTGAGGACATCACACTTCAGGAACAATAGAGAGCTACATTAGCTAAACCAAGGAGATGATTATGGACTTCAGGAGGGAGTCAGGGGAACAAGATCCAGTCTTTATCGAGGGCTCTGTAGTGGAGAGGGTCAAGAACTTCAAATTCCTGGGTGTCAACATCTCTGAGAATTTGCCCTGGAGCCTCCATGTGTTGAAATCACAAAGAAGGCTCGCCAGCGGCTATGCTTTGTGAGGTGCTTGAGGAGATTCAGTACGTCACCGAAGACTCTCGAAAACTTCTACAGGTGTACCAAGGAGAGCATACTGCTGGCTGTATCACTGTTTGGTATGGAGGCACCAAATCTCAGGACAAAGAAAATCTCCAGAGGGTTGTTAACTCGGCCTGTGACATCACAGGCACCAGACTTCACTCCATTGAGGACATCTATACGAGCCAGTGTCTTAAAAAGGCAGCCTCTATCCTCAAAGACACCCACCACTCTGCTACCATTGGGAAAAAGGTACAGGAGCCTAAAGACAAGCACTCAAAGGTACAGGGACAGCTGCAATGGCTTGGATTTCCCAGTGTAACTCATTTCAATTCCCTGGCTCATTTCCTTCCCGACATGACTGTCCATGTTCTCGTGCCTGCAAGACTGAGACCACCCACAAATCGGAGGAACAACTCCTCATATTCCATGTAGGCACTCTCCAACTGGATGCCATTAATATCTACTCTGATTTATGCTGGACACTCTCCACCCATCTCCTTCCCCATCTCACCCTCCCGCCCCCCACTTTTCCCTTTGTCTCCTTTCAGAGTCCAAATCAATTTTCACCTTTCATGTCCAATTATCACCTTTTGTCTGTTGTCCTGTACTCCTCCCTCTCCTATTCTACCACCTTTCTTTCCTCAGCCTTTAATTCAGATACCTGTTTTTTTCCCCCCCATTGATACATTGAGGAAGGGCTCAGGCATGAAATGCCAGTAATATATCTTTACTTTCTACAGATGCTAGAGCTTCCAATGGATATTGCGAGACCTGCTGAGTTCCTCCAGCATTTGTGTTTTGACAGGTAAAACTACAAGTAAAATAACATTTGGACAGGAAACAACACAAAATGCTGGAGGAACTCAGCAGGTCTCGCAATATCCATTGAAAGCTCTAGCCATGGATAGGAAAAGGGCACAGGGATCCAATATAGGGAAAGGGAATTTGCAGCAATAACCACGAGTTGGTATGGATGACATGGGTCAAAGTATAGATCATCATCAAGATTCAATTTATTGTCACGGAATAAAGACAGTGCAGTATTACACAAAATTAGTTTTTGTCTGCCACAAGGCAATCAGATTCGCCTTTGGCAGTTCCCTCAGAGTCACCCTGTGTCTATGGATTCACTTCCAGCACACTCCTGCAGCCACACAA
Source organism: Narcine bancroftii (assembly GCF_036971445.1). Classification (NCBI taxonomy): domain Eukaryota; kingdom Metazoa; phylum Chordata; class Chondrichthyes; order Torpediniformes; family Narcinidae; genus Narcine; species Narcine bancroftii. The sequence continues at coordinate 96,693,137 of NC_091478.1, forward strand.
AGTCCAGCAGCCCGAGTTCTAGTTCCAAACATGATCAGGAACCCTACCGCCCTTGGCACCCTCTCGCGTCACAGTTCCGATACCTACCCCTTTGGCCAGCCTGTCCGCAGCCTGGGGTGAATCCCTCGACCGCAGATGCCAGCAGCCCACAGCTTATGTGGGTTTCTCGTCTCAAGTCACCAACAGCTAACCACCTGTGTTCCTCAGCCTCAAACCCCCCTTACTGGTTCGCTGTCGTGGTCCCCGTCCTGTCAATCATCTCCTCTGCTTCTCCTTCTCTTTTTTTTTTTTTTTTTTTTAAATTTTTTTATTTTTCACACCATAAATCACATTAGCCATGATATACACTATTTCTTTTCACACATATACAGTGACTTTTTCTCCCCCCCCCCCCTTTCCTCCCAAACCACCCCCCCACCCCCCCCTCTCATCCATTTTAGGTATACAATCTAGGTTGCATTAATCCAGTCAGACAATGTTGTCATTCAACAAAATTACACCAGAAATTCTACTGAGTCTCCTCTGCTTCTCCTTCTCCAATGAGGGGCAGTCTCCTCATTTTCGGATGCCCTGCGCCAGTCCTCCGGAGTCTGTAACCTCCTCATGGCTGCTGCCAATCACAGGCGCCACCATCTTGAGTGCAGAACCTGCAGTTGCAGTAGTTTTAAATAAAACCACCGTTGGCTCCAGTTATAGGCCATTTAAAGCCTGTATGGAGCTGACGGCAGCTTGACTGGGTGGTTGTATCCCATGGGAGTGCTGTGACTCTACTTCCTGCTCGCTATGGGTCCACTCTAGCGGCCATGCCGCTGTTGCCACATCTCCGCCAGTGCCACTATTTTCATTTTTTTTTGGGGGGTGGGTTGTTGGACATGGATGGTGGCCTGAAAAGCCTGCAAAATGTGTCAAGGCTCACCCTAGAGGGAAAAACTGCAGAAAACCATCAGCAGGTCAAATATCCAGAAGCAATTTAAGAATGAGTAGCAATAAAAGTCAAGAGAGTGAGAAAGAGAAGAAACTCCACAGCCAACAGAGGATTCATGGAAGGGAGGAGACGCTAGAGGCAGAGATCCAGGGTAGTTGTAGGGATAGAAGGTGCCACAGAGCATAGAGTTGGTAGTGATCTGGTTGTTCTTGCATTTTCCTATTGGTAAAAAGATCGATAATCTGGAGGTCGAACATATGATTAGGATTTGGTTTCAGTTACAAGAAAAACATTTTGGACTCCAAAGGTTTCTTCTTGTTAGTCCTTTTCTATCGAACTTCATTTTTCAACCTTCTTTGATGGACTCTGCTTTTCGGGAATGGTTTAGCTTAGGCATTAAACATTTTTATGAATTATTTTTTTGATAATAATCTTACAACATTTGAGCAACTTTCTACAAAATTTAATTGACCAAATTCTTAATTTGTTTTGGTTATTTGCAATTTAGGGAATTTCTCAACGATCAAACCTTTCCCAGGTTCCTGTTATCAACTTGATGGAAAAAAAATTACAATCTTCAACAATCTCAGAAAAGGTTGAATATGACACTTTGTTGAAACCTCATTGGACAAAATTAAAAAGGCAAGGGAGCAAGACCCCCATATTTCTATTTCTGAAGATTCTTGGAATTCCATTTTTAAGTTGAATAATACATCATCTGGATGTGGCTCTCACTCACTACTACAATATAAAGTTGAGCAAAAGTTAAATTAGCTTGTATTTATCCTAATATTAGCTCTCTTTGTTACAGATGCAAGTTTGAGGATGGTTCACTAATTGATATGTTCTGGTCTTGTCCGACCCTAGTCAAATTTTGAAAAAAGGTTTTCTATACTTTATCGATAATTATTAATGCAAACTTAACACAGATCCATTCATAGTCTTGTTTGGGGGTGGTTGAACAGAAGGTGGTGAAATTGTCTTCACCTCAATGTCATTTATTGGCCCTTCACTTCTCTTATTGCAAAACGAATAATTTTGATCAGATGGTAAGATGTCCCGCCCACTCATAGTCAATGGTTACATGATATGACATCATATTTAACTTAGGAGAAAATAAGATATTCAACAAATGTTCTAAATTTAAAAATTTCTAATCTTTAGGGCTCCTTTTTGAATTACTTTCATAACCTTTAATGGGAATGATAATTATGTAATGTGTTTCTCGTAGATTTGTGTTTCTTATTTTTACTAATGGTGAACTTTTTCTTTATATTGTCATGCAACTTTGGAATGGTTTAGGGCTTGGATTATATATAATCATATTTCTAACTTTTCTCTTTTTTTCAATATATTCTTGAATCAATAATGTTATACGAGGGAAAATAAAATTTCTGTTAATGAGTTTGCTTCCTGTGTTACAGCTATATCAGTGTTATGCATCAATCCTTTTTCTGTATGTATGTTATGGAGATGTGCCACAACGAGCAATGGAGGTGAGAAGTATGAAAGAAACGAGCCGAGTCCAGCGATGCCTCTGTACGAACTCCTTTACTCAAGACCTTCCCCTTTAACCCCCGCATCTGATGGGGCATCTGGTGTGAGACTCATCCCGCATCTAAAAACCCGCTAGAAGCTGTTGGTTGTTTTCCAGTCCGCGACTGCTGGGGCCGGCTTGCTCACTGTATAGGTAGGTAGGTGCGACACTACGATGTATTATTATCTAAAAACTTAATACAAACATTGAAAGAGTGGTGGTTATGGTTGTAATGTAGATGTTGTGGCAACGAGGCAAGATGTTGCACAACACAAATCGATTATTATATGGTTCTCATCTCACCAATGTATTTGAGAAAAAAATTTTTATTATTGCAATTAGTAATAAAAATAATTTACTGTTCAAACAGTCCCCAGACACATTCTACTACTTCTGACAACCACAAGTATACAATGGCCATAACACCACAAGAGCTCTGACTACAATATTAGGCACAGTCTGCTCAATCAATGCAAGAATTAAACAGTTCTTTGGGAAGAACTGGGAGGTGTTAGAACATAACAGGGCTTTCAGCCCACAATGTTATGCCAACCAATATAAACCTAATCCACAACAATCTTGTTCTTCCTTACCTCACACTCACAACCATCTATTTTTCCTACATCCATGAGACTATTTAAGTCTTTTGAATATCTTGCCAGCCTCCTATTCCAGATAGCGATAATACTGTGTTTAGAAAAAAGTACCTCTGACAACTCCCCCAAACTTTATCTCACTCACCTTAAAACAATGTCCTCTGGTAACTGGCTAGGCTCTTGCATCCCCTCTGCTGTTTATGGGCCCCAAGCAATAGTAAGATTGGCCACTTATTCAGAGATTTGGTCCTTGGGATCAATTCCAACTCCAGTCCTTCTCTATATATATTAAAAATAACATCATCTTCTGTTATAAACATGATCAAAGCACTTCCTATCATGTGACATCCTTCACATCACATGTCAAATCACTGCCACAAGCAAGCTTAAATTAAACTGTTAAACCCATAAACCATAACCACATCAGCAGTTTTAACAATGTTAGTTGTACAAATCAAAAAGTTTTAATAAACGACATAATTTCTCTATTCTAAAATGATTACAAAGTTCTTGTTGGAGACTGCAGGTGCTGGAATCCAGAGCTAAAAAAAAAGTTTTACTGGTGGAACTCAGCAGGACGAGCAACATCTGTGGAAAAAAAGCCTGGTCCATGTTTTGGGTTGGTACTCCTTTTTAAGGCTGATAGTGCAGAGGAGAGAAAGCCAGTACGATGAGGACAGGGTGGGAAGGCTCGGAACTGGTAAAGGATAATGGACATAATGGAGGGCAAGTGATGGAGACTGCAGACTGGCAGACTGCAGATTGGCAAGTGCAAGACAAAGGGAACATTGAAATTGGAGGTGGTGGGTGACATACTCGGTTGTGCAGAGGAGATACACACTCGGTCACGTGGAGGCAGAGGGGACACACTCGATCACGTGGAGGCGGAGGGGACACACTCGATCACGTGGAGGCGGAGGGGACACACTCGATCACCTGGAGGCAGAGGGGACACACTCGATCACCTGGAGGCGGAGGGGACACACTCGATCACCTGGAGGCGGAGGGGACACACTCGATCACCTGGAGGCGGAGGGGACACACTCGATCACTTGGAGGCGGAGGGGACACACTCGATCACCTGGAGGCGGAGGGGACACACTCGATCACCTGGAGGTGGAGGGGACACACAGTTGGTTGTGTGGAGGTGGATGGAGACACACTCAGTCACATGGATGGCAGACACACTCATTCACGTGGAGGCAGAGGGGAGACACACTTGATCACATGGAGGGGACACACTCGGTCATGTGGAGGTGGAGGGGAGACACTCTCGGTTGCTTGGAAGTGGACGGGAGACACACTTGGTCGCGTGGAGGGGAGACACACTCATTCACGGGGAGGTGGAGGGGGTCACACGGAGGAGAGACACACTTGTTCACAGGGAGGAGGAGGGGAGATATGGTTGGTCACACAGAAGTGGAGGGGAGACACACTGTCACAGGGAAGGGCTCAGGTGAAGCCTAATCATTAAAGTAACCAAAGAAAGTTATTTCTACTTTTATGACGCAGTAAATCATGGAATTTTTACTGGCACTTAGGGGATTTAATTTCAGATCTCCATCCGTCATTCTGTGGTAACCAGAAATGGTTGATATTTATTGTCTTGATAAGGTGTCTGCAATAGCTCTCTGGCAGCACTCTGACCTCTGACTTCCCAAAGGGTGGAAGGTTTTAGTTCCTGTATATACTCCTGAATGTGAACAAAATACTCTCAGTGGCACGAGAACATTGTGTTGGGGGGGGGGGGGGGGGGGGGTGGTGAGTAATTCTCTCTCTCTCAACGAAGAAACTCATTCAACATCCAAAGTAAAACTGACTTGACATTCGCCACAAAGAATATTGGTTATTCCAGACATTCCAAAGCCCTGCAGGATGGTGGGTCACTTGCCCCAAGTGTGTGGGGGTGAGGGGGTGAATTTGGGGGAAAGCTGATGAGGTAAGGAGTGTAGGGGTTGTGTAAAATATGTGCTTGATAGCTTCCTTAGGCTGAAGGGCCTGTTTTCCTTCCTGGATCTCACCGTTGAGTCAGATCCATGGGTGTACAGGTAACTTTCTCTCCCCTCCCGCCCCATAACCCAATTCAAGCAGTGTACCTTATCATCTCAGAGTGAAACATGGAAGTCTGCAGGCGGTGTGATTGCAGTAAAAACAGACTGTAAATGATGGAGGAACTCAGCCGGTTTCTCAGTGTCCATAGGAGGTAAAGATACTGTATATTACTGACATTTTCGGCCTGAAACCTTCTTCAACATCCTCAGTTGGTAATACATCTTTATCTCCTGTGGATGCTGTGAAACCAGCTCAGTTGCTCCACCATTTATTCTGTTTTTAACCTTATCATCTCAAACTGCCCTCAATACAAACTTGGGGGAGGTGACGTTGGGGCTGTATCTTTCTCTGTGAAGGTCAAAGAGGGGATCAACTGCCCCCAATTCAATTTACAAACCCTCATCCCCTTTATATCCTTGATATCTCCCCTTCTTACTTTGGTCACATTAAAGGGTTTCCATCTGAAACACTGACTGAGTATTTCTCACCACAGATACTGCCTGACCCACCGAGCCCCTCCAGCTTCTCATTGTTCACTTAGTTTATAAATCTCACCTGCAAGAAAATCCCTTGATCTGAGTTTCTCTTTGCCAACCTATTTTTGAGGACCGCTCAGGCCAAGATAGATTCATTGAGTAGTATCATTTACAATGCTAACTTTCAACAATTAGCAGCTGTGGTAAAGAGAGGGAGCATGTTGGGGCTCAGTTGGTGACACTTATAACTTGAAGTGGGAGGTTCTGGAGGAAAGTATCTCTCTGGAGTAGTCGTTCTCCCACAGCCTCCCACTGGGGGCCACAGGACATTTATGGCGGATTGAAATCACAGACAAAGGAACAGAACCAGGCCACTAGGCCCATCGAGTCTGTTCCATAAATCTACACTAAGCTACTCTACACTAGTTCTCATTTTTGGCCTTTCCCCCATAATCCCTTGACGCCCTCACTAATGAGATATTTGTCATTCTTTTTAAAATACTCCCAGCGATCTGGCTTCCACTGCTGTATGCCGCAGTGAGTTCCACAGATCTCTTTTATATGGATAACCTCTCATTTTCAGACTATGAATAGTATTCTGCCTGTTTAATATTTCCACTGGTAGACGAGGCTTGTATTATACGTTATCTTTTCTAATGGAATACAAGACCTCCTTTCTGAATGCCACCATTGAATACTCATCATTTTATAGCCCCAGCTAAAGCCAATCTCAAAGAGCAATTTGAGACTCATCTAATCTTAATTCTAAACTCAATTTCTTCATATATCCCAATAAAAATACCTTAGGATCAAGTGAAAGTTTAAATTTTAATAAGTTCCTTGATTCTATCCCAGAAAGGTTTCACATAATCAAGTCGAGTGCAAGAAAGAGCCAACTTGCTTATGGCACCTAAAGCACCGATTTACGTGAAACTCCACGAGTTCCACCTACCTACTTCCCTTGCCCATAACCCTCCAACCCCATCGCATTCATGTACTCATATCTTCTTCTTTGGCTTGGCTTCGCGGACGAAGATTTATGGAGGGGGTAAAAAGTCCACGTCAGCTGCAGGCTCGTTTGTGGCTGACAAGTCCGATGCGGGACAGGCAGACACGGTTGCAGCGGTTGCAGGGGAAAATTGGTTGGTTGGGGTTGGGTGTTGGGTTTTTCCTCCTTTGCCTTTTGTCAGTGAGGTGAGCCCACCTCACTGTACTCATATAACCTCATCTTAAATAACTGAATTGACCCTGGCACAACTTCTTCCAGTAGATCATTCCACTCAGCCACCACTCTGAGTGAAGAAGCATCCTCTTGTATTACTTCTCAAGTTTTGCCCCTTAACTTATGACCCCTTGTTCCAATCTCTGCTCCCCTTAGGGGAAAGAGCCTATTCACAGCTACTCTATCTATTTCCTTGATAATTTTAAATACCTCTATCAAATCCCCGCTCAACCCTCTACGCTCCAATGAATGAAGTCCCAGTCCACTCAATCTTTCTACGTATTCAAAATACTGCAATCCAGGCAACATTTTCATCAAACTTCTTTTCACTCTCTCTACCTTATTGATATCCTTCCTATAATTTGGAGACCAGAACGGCATACAATACTCCAAACTTGGCCTCACCAACACTCTGAACATCACCTCCCCAGATCCTATATTCCATGCTATGATTTATAAAGGCCAGCGTACCCAAAGCCTTCTATCTCCATGGGAATCCACCTTCAAATTTAAAACTAATTTGGCAGGGGGAAGGGAACAGGACTGATAGGGAAGCAGATAGGAGAGTGAATATAGGGGTGGTTCTGTTAGACGGTGAAACAATAAGGAAAAAGGGAACTAAAAGTGATAGGAGAGTAGGGGCAAGTGCATCGAGAACAAAGTTGGAGGGAGAATCATAAAATATTCTTTATAATTTTTAGGCAGTCAGCAGGAGAGAAGTGCGGAAGAAACCAATTTAACTTGACTGCTTCACAGGGAAGGGGGCCTTTTAATTTTGATTCCTAAAGGGGGCATAGCCAAAAAAAAAGTTGTTTTTGGCTGCTCTAAAGGCTGATGTTACATGTGCTGCTGAGGGAACGTTACATCGTCAAAGATGCTTCCTTGCAGCACAATATTATAAGGGGGCATGTTAAAAAAGCATATTGTTATTGTTTTGCAAACCAAGTTTAAGTTTATTGTCACATGAGCTGCCCTGAACTGCTGGCTCCAGGAGAGGTCCTCTGGTATATAGACTCCTAGGAAGTGGAAGTTACTAACCTGTTCCACCACCATCCGAACAGGTGCATGGTTCCCCAACCTCCCCTTTGCAAAGTCCACAATAAGCTGAAGATGAGAGAAAGATGGTTGTTCTGGCACCACCCAACCAGATTCTCGATCTCTGTCCTGTATTTGGCCAACAATGGTGGTGTTGTCAGTGAATTTACAGATTGCGTGGGAACAATGTGTGGCAGGGATTTCTCCTGCTCTTTGACTACATTCTCATGTCTACCCATTTTACACTGAATTGTAAAGCTAGATTTCCTCTGTCTTTAAAATGCTCCACCTCCCTCCGTAAATGGAGAAAAGGCGGGTCCATCTGATCCGGGTTTCCTCCGCCAAGGGCGGTAGTATCAAAGGTGGAGTGAAATTGCCCCACTTCCTATGTAAAAAGGATTACTGCTGAAAGCGGCTTGAGAGGGGGACGGTCAATTATGACGCCGTCAGCCAGCGAGAGAAGAGCGCGACTTTTAAAGTGCCCATCTGCGAGAAAGGATGCGCCGAAATCCCCACCCTCCTGTTCAGCCGTCATGACTGTGCTTTCACTGCCCGGTGCGCATGTACCACCTCACAGTGGAGGGCGGCGCTGGGGCACCCTTTGCCCCGGGAAGCCGGCTCGCTAAGCTCAGCTGCGTGAAAGGGATTGCGCGATCGGCCTTTCAGTGAAAACCGCCAATCCACCTTTTACCCACAACGTGAGCAGGCAATAAGGTGGGCCTTTCGAGGCGAAGCCCCCTCTCCAGACTCTCCATCAGCCTTCCCCTCTCCTGGGTCCTCCTGTCAACTACTGGCCCCTCTCCCCAACCCCTCCCGCCTTTCTCCGTCCATTTCCCGCCACGGATGCTGCCTGACCCACCGAGTCTCTCCAGGGTGATTTTTTTTTTTAGTGCGGGATTCTCGCATCTCCAAGTGTTTTCCTGTTGGGACGGCATTGACAATGTTAATGGTGGGGAGCGGACTGTGTGGCTGGGCTCCCAAAGGGAGGGGGGTTGCCACGAGAGGGCATGAATGGCATTGTGTAAATTAAACATGGAGAGCCACAAACAGATGCAGTCCAAGAAAAACTGGCCAAGCTGAAGGAGAACAATTCCAAACAACTTGGGGAGGAAGTTCCTGCGAATGGATTCTATTTCAAAGGTCCACCCCTTCCAACAGAAGTCAGACATGAAGTGAGTCAAGCAATAAGTGGACTTGGTTCGAATGCGAGCGAGGGCCAGTGTCTGGTTTGAATCCAGGCTGGACGGAACTGTTCCTTGTGAAGCAGAGGTCGGCTTGTAGCGCTTTTCCTTTTGGGAGGGGGCGCGGCTGGTTGGGTCCCTATGCACCCTTGTCCCGGGGCGCTGCTGGTTGGGTCCCTGTGCACCCTTGTCCCAAAGACCATTTCCATCTCAAGTCTGTCTTGGAGAGAGAAAATTTAAAGCCTCTTTCTTCTTGCATCTTTCAGACTGCAGACTCCCAGGAGAGGGGAAGAGAGAGAGAAAACGGCGTTTCATTTGGCTTCGACCGTTGAAACCAATTTGAGAGCGTTGAGAGAGAGAGAGAACTGCTTTGCGTCTGTACAGACTGATTAAAAACCGAGGTTAGTCTGGTCAGGAGCTTGCTGCAATCGCTCGGCAAATCTTTTTGATGTTAAAATAGGGTTTTCCAAAAAAAATAGCGTGTAGGAGGAGAGATTTTTTTGGACCGCCCATTCTTGAAGCTATCCCTTCCTCCCAATCTCTCTCACTCTCCACAACCCTTTGCATTTGAAGTGTGTCACGAAGGCAATTGTTGCAGGATTTTGACGAGAGAAACACACACACACACACACACACGAGAGAATGCCTCGCTTCGGTTGCTTTCCCTGATCCACTGAACACATTCCAAGGTACATCCAGAAAAGGGGAGAGAGCGAGAGCATCCCATACAGTTGTTAACGAAGGGTTGGCGATTCTTTTTATACATTCAACTGAGAGCAAGAAACTGACCCGATCTCTCTCTCTAAGGTAGGAGAAGCTTCCCCCCCTCTTTCGTTTTTGTCATTTTGCCCTGGTGATTTTGCAACGCTTTTTAAAATATTGAACGCGTGCGTGTGTTTTTAAAAAAGTATTTGGTACCTGGATATTTATTTAAGATGGTTAAAAATTATTTCCCTCAACACCCCCATCCTTCTCCCTTCCCCTCACCACCCCATCCTTCTCCCTTCCCCTCACCACCCCATCCTTCTCCCTTCCCCTCACCACCCCCCATCCTTCTCCCTTCCCCTCACCACCCCCCATCCTTCTCCCTTCCCCTCACCACTCCCCATCCTTCTCCCTTCCCCTCACCACCCCCCATCCTTCTCCCTTCCCCTCACCACCCCCCATCCTTCTCCCTTCCCCTCACCACCACCCCATCCTTCTCCCTTCCCCTCACCACCCCCCATCCTTCTCCCTTCCCCTCACCACCTCCCATCCTTCTCCCTTCCCCTCACCACCTCCCATCCTTCTCCCTTCCCCTCACCACCTCCCATACTTCTCCCTTCCCCTCACCACCCCCCATCCTTCTCCCTTCCCCTCACCACTCCCCCCATCCTTCTCCCTGTCCCTCACCACCCCCATCCTTCTCCCTTCCCTCACCACCCCCATCCTTCTCCCTTCCCTCACCACCCCCATCCTTCTCCCTTCCCTCACCACCCCCATCCTTCTCCCTTCCCTCACCACCCCCATCCTTCTCCCTGTCCCTCACCACCCCCATCCTTCTCCCTTCCCTCACCACCCCTCCATCCTTCTCCCTTCCCCTCACCTCAATTTAAAGCAGTCGAAGTGATACTGTGCTCAGAACAGGAACCACCGATTGTATGTTTATATTTTAAATTAATATTTTATCTCACGCCGCGATTAATTATTCCGCGACAATTTCTGAATATGTAACAGACCGAGCTTCGGCAACGGTTCTGGGACCCGGGGGATCCAGATTAAATTGCAAAGAGACGTTGAAATGCTGTGATTTTTTTTTTTCCTAGTGAATAATGTGTTTACATCTTCAAATTTTAATGAGAGGAGGGCTGGGATAACACAGGATGGATGAAACATGAGAAGATTAAATACGTTTTGGCATATCTTGTGTGTGTGTGGCTTCACAGGTTTCATTTGGAACACTCGTTAATTTCATGTGAGAATAATCGATTACTGCTGCTGTGTGAATCGATGTATCTTGTAGAATGCTCAGAACGCAGCGGCTTTCATGACCCTTTCCTGGAACTCTTCCTCGCTTTCCTAAAATATTTGCAAGCATCCAGAAACAACTTATTCGAAAGGGGCTGTGTATGTTTCGTTGGCAGGAATTTTGCAGAAACAGGCATTCAGTGAAGAGAGATGATACGAAGCTAAACGTCAATCTGAGATCTCGAATGCTGTGTGCCATAAAGCGGCGAGACATTAAAGAGTGTGAAAGTAGCAGAGAAGAACGAGGATATAAATAGGCTTGAGGGGTGGGCATTGAGGAAGATGTTGGAAAATGAGTGTGAAAGAAGCGGTGCCGTATTGATCCCTTCAGGATCTGACACAGTAACGTGGCGAGGAAGTGGTGAAACAAGCAGAGATGTAGCGCTGGAAGGAAAGCAGCACGGATTTCAAGAATGAGTGTGTGCCTGAAATGCAGTTTGAGAGACCAGGAGAAGAGGGGTGTGAAGCCTAGTTCTCCAGAGAGGGACGTGTGTGCGGGTGAAAGGGAATCCGCAGTCGTCCAGTGTGAGGACGACATGTCAAGGATTGGAGAAACTGTGTTCGGGCAGAACAAGCAATGCATTAATAAGAACGAAACGATCATTAAGTCAGCCGTTATATCTTTAAAGAGTGTCTGAACCAGGCTGGATTGCACAGAGAGAGAGGGAGCGTGTTTCCGTTATTCTCGCATGGGGCGGTGGGACGAGGGCACCTCGACAGTAACATTCAGATGTGACGGTTGTGGCCACATTCGCTATCAAACAGAGCGTTGATTGTTGCGGGCTGGGGCGGGAGCTGGGGCTGGGGCGGGAGCTGGGGCTGGGGCTGGGGCTGGGGCGGGAGCTGGGGCGGGAGCTGGGGCTGGGGCGGGAGCTGGGGCTGGGGCTGGGGCGGGAGCTGGGGCTGGGGCTGGGGCGGGAGCTGGGGCTGGGGCTGGGGCGGGAGCTGGGGCTGGGGCGGGAGCTGGGGCTGGGGCGGGAGCTGGGGCTGGGGCGGGAGCTGGGGCTGGGGCGGGAGCTGGAGCAGTTGAAAGTCTCTGTAAGATGGAACAACTTCCCTATTGTAGCTGAAATTGGAAGCCCCCCCCCCCCCCTGCAGTTCTAACTGCGTATCGTCACTTTCCTCAAGGAGTGATATTTAAAAGAAAAATGAGGACGTTGCAAAGATCACGTTAAAATTGAATGCAAGACTTGCATTCAACGTGGACTCAGTTCAGTGAGATGGATCGTTTGTGGAGACCACTTTGTTTGAATTGAGTTAGTTGAAGAAAGGCATTATCAGACTTTAAGCCACTGACAGGTTCGAATCGAAATGGAAGTAGATTCTTTATCCAACGGGAAATCGGAGTAGCCGGGGGATGGCATTCCGAAGAGCCAGTGGAAACAGAATAGGTCGAGCGGTGGATGATACTGGGGAGAGTTTTCAAACAGTGGAGGAGTTGGGTAGCGTCCACTGGCTCTCAGGGGCACCGTTGAGTGGATGGGGGGTGGAAAGCAAGGCAACTGCTCTCAAGAATGGGTTTTTTTCCCGGTGCATCTCGTCACTAGAGGGCATAGTCACTCTATGAGACATCACAGATGACCGGCAGAGTGTCTGGGACTTTCAGAGTGTGAGTTCTTCAACCTCACTTCAACCTCTGCTGCTCCAGTAAGAGAGAATGATATATTGTATGCCGGATTGCAAAGGTTCCACAGCTCCAGAATGTATCTGTGCACTTGTGTGTGTCTGAAGATGCATGTGTACGTCCATGTGTCTAGGTGTGCATTAATGTGTACGTGTTTTTTGTGTGTGACATTTGTGTTCATGGTCATGGGCTGACTGTCTTTGGAAAGAATTTTGTTTCTCTGCAAGGAACTGCTGCTTGGCGAGAGTGAAGAAATGTGGAATAAATAAATCCCATCACTAGATTGTCAGCAAAAAAAAACTTCCGTTCCAAAGGATGGTATTCTGTAAAAGTCTTCGGAAGCCAAGTTTTTTTTTTGGCTCTTTAATATATCATCCCACAACCACACAATTCTCCTTTCTGTTTTTAACTAAAAAATGTCTCTTGTTACATCACCAGTTTGGCAGGACAAAAGAGGGGTTTCACTGAAAAAAAAGTTGGTTAACTAGTTTCCAGCTATCAGAAGTGGTCTTTCCTTGATCTTCACTGCAGATCTGGGAATGAGAGGGCAGAAAGATCTCAGAGTCTTGGGACTGGGGATTGAGACAGACATAGTTTTGGTCAGAATTTGCTTCTCGTCACTATAAATACATGCAATATCTGCCACTGTTAATTTGCTTAGTGGGGAGTCAAAATGACCTGGATTAAATCTAGATTCAGGTTTAAAACCTTGGCCAACACTACACTCCCTCTGGCTCTGATCTTAAAGCTGGGCGCTTCAAATAGAGGCAAAAGATCTCTGCTGGATTTCAAGGAAGACCAGGGAAATTCTCCCTGTTCTCCTGCCAACCTGTTCCCAAAATGAGCCACACCAAAGCAGATTATTTGGCCATTGTTGCTTGTGGGATTTTATAGAGTCATCGTGTCACAGACTTGTCTTGTAGTGTGGAAACAGACCCTTTAGTCCAACTTGTCTATGCTGATCCAAGTGTCCCACCCACACTAGTTCTAACTGCCTGAAATGGACCTATATCCCTTTAAACCCATGCTGCCTATGTATCCTGATTGTGGGGAGGGTTGGTGAAAAATCTTTCTTAAACATTGCAATAGTACCTTCCTCGATCACCTCCTCCGGCAGCCTGTTCTATACACCCCCACCCTCTTTGTTTAAAAAAAACTTACCCCTCAGGTTCCTGTTAAATCTCTCCCCTCTCACTTTAAACCTCTAGTTTACTGATATCCCTACTCTGGGCAAAAACTCTGTTCACCCGATCTATTCCCCTCATGATTTTGTACACCTCTATGAGATCATCCTTCATCCTCCTGCGCTTCAAGGAATAGAGCCCAAGCCTGCTCAAACTCTCCCTATAGTTCAGGCCCCTGAGACCTGGCAACATCCTCATAAATCTTTGGACCCTCTCCAGCTTGACAACATCTTTCTGGAGCATGGTGACCAAAAATTCATGTAATACTTCAAATAAGGCCTCATCATCATCTTTTATAAACTGGAACGTGTCTGCCCATTCTCGATACTCAATTATTTGACTGACGAAGACCAATGTGCCAGTTTGATCATTACAAGATAATGGCTGGATTTCCTATCTACAGCAAGAAGCATGTTTCAGAAGTTTTTGATTGGTGGTATGTTGTAGAAAATTGATAAAATGCAGATGCTCGAAATCCAAAGTGAAAATAGAGAGTGATGGAAATGCTCAACTGGTCAGTCAGTCTCCATGGAAAGAGAAACAGTTAATGTGGTAGATTGAAGACTATTTGTCAGGACGGAATTGGGTTGAAGGTAATATTATGTTGATCTTGCAAGTTGTACACTAATACAATAATCACCTGGCTAAGGAAACAAGTCGTAACTTGCAATTTTATTTTCACAAGCCTCCAGCCGCAGTGATCCAGGTTCAAACCTGACCTCTGGTGCTGCCTGTGTGGAGTTTGCATGCTCTTCCCATGAATGGGTGGGCTTTTGTAATTTGTTCTGATTTCCTTCCACATGGCAAAGGCATGTGGGTTGGATGATAAAGTGACAAAGGGTCTGGCACCTGAAACATTAACTGTTTCTCTTTGCACTGATGCTGCTTGATTGGCTGACTGTTTCAAACATTTCCTGTGTGTTCTTTTGAGGCCATGAAGACATAATAGAAACATTATTTTTAAATGCGCAGGAAAGAATAAATGTGCACAGAAGGAGATTGACGTATGCAATACAGTTTGTTCTCTCTGAGGCAGATAATCCCTTTCCCTTTGCTCCCTTTAATGGTGCTGTATTTTGAAGGTTTATCTCCCCCTTTTTCCGAGGTGCCCCTGCCTCACCATTTCCTTCTCTTCACCATTGTGGAAAGTATCCAACCTCCATAGTTACCAGCGGAGTGAGAATTTTCAACCTGGTGTCCTTTCTCACCAACCCTCCCCACAATCAGGAAGCAGACTTGTTCATGTAAAAATAAAGTGGTAATTATTTACCCATTTTAAGTCTTGGTGGGCAAGGTAAATTCTTATTGGGGAGAGACTGGGTTAAAAATAGAATATCAGGTTGGATTCAAGTTGTGAAGGTGACAAATAGGACCCTTCAGCCCACAATGTTGTGCTGACCTATATAAACCTACTGCATGCCAGTCTAATCCTTCCCTCCTTCACAGTCCACAATCCCCTATTTTTAATTCATCCATGTATCTATGAAAAATATGATTTAGAAGGATTTTTGATGGTAATGCAACCTCCCGCACCACCCTGGCAATGAATTCCAGGCACCCACTACTCTGAGTAAAATCACCTACCTCTGAATTTTCCTCCACTCACCTAAACAGATGTCCTATAGTATAAATAACCATCTGATTTTTTTTTTACAAATGCGTGCATATTATTCTTTCAATCTTTACCACCTGCTCCTGTGACTGCATGAGTCACGTTCTCTCTTCCCCCCCTCTCCCCCTCCACCAGATGCCCTGATTTCCTCCCAGATGCCCTGATTTCCTCCCACATCCCAATGATGTGCTTGTTGGTTATTTGGCTGCAGCAACGTATCCCTTGGGTATATGGCACTGATAAAAAGAATCGAGAGACATTGATGGGCAGTGGAGAAGTGATGGTTGAAGGGGTACAGGGGGAAATGAGGAGAGAGGGAGTCGGGCTATGAGGTTTGCACCCATGGAGGTGACATGAACTTGATGGGCCAAGTGGCCTTCATGAATTGGAAAGATTCCAGGATGCAGAGAGATGGAATTCTGTAGTGTCCTTCTCCTGGGTAAGAAAAGAGAAACACACAGGATGGGGGCAGAAGAGCAACAGGCTACTTGGGACTGCTCTGCCATTCAGTGTTCCATCTTCTCCTTGCCACCAGGGAGTTTCATGCAAGTTGCAGTTGCTGCTGTTATTACTGACTGATCTTGCCACCTGAGAGCTGACAGGTTGAAGACGCACCTCAGGTAGTAGCTGTCCTTCACTGCGCAAAGGGACACTTAACCACCTTCTGTCTCAAAGCTTGAGAATGATGGACATTTATGGAAGCCTCAGGGCTTGACGCGTGGTTTAATTGCACGGGTGACTGTGTAAGCCACTCTGCTAACAGTCTTCCTGCCCTTGTCAGATGGAGAAGGTGGTAGAAAACATTACAATGAAGTTAGCCTATTTCGAAGCTTGCGGGTCTGGGCTGCCTGGATCTCCATTCCCTGGACAATAAAGGACTGAGAGGTTACCCCTTCAGAAGAAAATCATCCAAGAGTTTTGTGAGATTGATCTTGGAGAAAATCTTTGTCAAGTTCAAGGTCAAAACTAGAAGTTATCAGCATAAGACTGTAACCAAAAAAATCTGGAGAAGAGAATTCATTAAGGGGAAGTGGTGAACTTGCTTCTTGTGAACAGGGGATGAGAAAAGTAGAGATACATTTCAAGGGAAGGTACATAAATAGAAGGAATCATGCAATAGAAAGATGTTCTGAAAGGGGTGTGTAGAGGAGATTTGTGGAATCCTAATGTGGGCAGGAATTGTGAGATGAATGGCCTAGGTTTCTCCATGCAGCCCTCTCTGATGTTTTGAGCTGTTTTGTTTGCTGGTATAAATAAGCTCCTGCTGAATTGCAGTTTGTAACATTTGCTCTGGAAATTGTGGGGCTGAAGTTAAGCCAGGAAAAACACAGCGTGTTTGGGTTTAAAAAGAATCCGTGAGCCACCAAAAAGTGAAAGCACGATATATGTACATCTCAGTGTTGGGATGAAGGACATTTGTGGCCCCCTTTCCAGAGACTCCACATCTATGCAATTGATGTGAGGGCTATTAATCACCCAGCTCCCCCTATTAGCACTCTACCTCCCCCTCCAAAATAAACCCGTGAATGATGACAATTTAAAGCTCCAGCCTCCCTTCCATTGAAGACATCTATGTGATCCCTGCCTCGAAAAGGCAGCTACCATCATATAAGGCCCCATCACGCTGGTCACAACATCTTCTCTCTACTCCCTCTGGGCAGAAGATACAGAAGCCTGAGATCCAGCACCTCTAGTTCAAGGACAATTTCTTTTCAACAGCTATCAGTCTCCAGAACCCCTCATTATACTAATCATAAATGCCGACACCACAGAAAGAAGTGTCCGCATTATTCTAAGAACACTTTTTGTTTCATAACAGTAATTTTGGATGTACAGTATATTATCTATCCATCTTTTGTATTCATTATCAATTTTTAATTCCATTTAACGTGATTTTTGATACAAAGGACCTATTTGGCTGCAGTAGGTAAGACTTTGGTGCCTATGTACAATATGTATGACAATAAACATGATAATTAAAATCATTATCATTAATATGAACAGTCTTCTGCTGTAGAAAACGAGAGTAACAGACCTTCCAACTGGTGTATATTGTGTGAATTACTTGTGTGAATTTAGATGTATATTGTGTGAATTACTCAGTGGCACAGTTAGCCACTGGTGGTTAACACAATGCTATTCCAGGTTCAAACCCATTGCTGGCTGTAAGAAGTTTGTATGTGCTTCCTGTAACTATGTGGTTTTTCTCCCACTCTTCAAAGCGTACAGGAGTTGAAGGTTAATTGGGATGTTTTGGTAGCACGAGCTAGTGGACCAGAAGGGTCTGCTATCGTGCTGCATGTCTAAATTAAATTAAAAATTTAAGAACATGACCACATAGTTTTAAGGTGAGAGGAAACAGCTTTAAAGATTACCTTAGGGCTTAATATAACTGAGACTAGTTGATATTGGACTGTGCTCCAGAGGACATGGTGGAATCAGAGGCTCAGGTAAACAAGAAGGTCTCCGGACGTTGCCGTCTTGTGCCGTGCTCGAGAAATACAGCAGGTCATGCAGCATCCATGAAAAGTGATAGGCAATCGGCATTTTGGGCCTGAGCCCTTCTTCCGATGTACTGAAAATCAGGCAGACACCCAGATTAAGCTTGGCCAAAGTCAAAGGCAATCAGACTGGGAGTTACAGTGGACCAGAGGTTGCAAATGTCATTGAACCCCTATTTGGATTTGACGCTGCGCTTTTCTCAGTGTTACCAATCCTCCATCTACTTTATAATGAAAGAAATGTATGCAGACTTGTCACGTTGCAACTACACTTGCTGGTTAGGAGTAGCTACATCAGCCATAGGCACTTCCTGATAGACTTGTTTGGAGAATCTATTGTAATTGCATGCACAGGAAACTTCGAAGCCAAGTGAGGACTAGGAACATGGAGAACAGTGAGTCAGATTTGACAAAATTATAAAGGGTGCATCTCCTTGTTTAACATTTGGAAGCAACGTGGCTTTTTTGAAGCTGAGCTCAATGGAAATAGATGAATGAGGCAGTTCCGATTGTTTTGAGGTAATAAAAAGGCTTGTATCTGGTATGGTCAACCTTCTGAATATGCCATTATGTTTACAAACCACTCAATTACATTTAAGAGTGGTGACTGTTTCAATGCAAGGAAGTAAATTTTCAATTTACGTGTAACAAAATCCTCAAAAATATCATAAAACCGTAGGGTTACACAGTGAATAAACAGACCATTCAGCCCAACTGCTGACTGGGTTTTCTAACGGCCCATATCCTTCTAAACTCTTAGCGTCCTCATAAACGGTACACACGCACACGCACACACACCCACCACCCACTGTGAGGGAAAATATTTCCCCTCTCACCATAAACCCACGCTCTCTACTAACAACTCTACCCTGAGGATAAAGCCTGCTACCACCCACCTTGTCTGTCAATGTGGCCAAATGATTCAATGCCTTTTTCTTTTCATGATGGTGTTTTTTTCATCTTCCTGCACCCCCTCCGAGCTCCCAGATAAAACCTTCATTTGAAAAGCAGGCCCTAAGATAAAATATAGAACATTACAGTTCAGTACAGGCCTTTCAGCCCACAATCCTGTGCAGACCTATGTAAACCTACTACACATCAATTTGACCCTTTCCAACCTCACAAGTAATAACCCTCTGTTTTTCTTACATCCATGTGCCTGACTTTTGAATGTCCCTATTGTACCAGACTCTGCCAGCAGTCCTGGCAATGCATTCCAGGCATCCACCGCTCTCTGTGTCAAAACAAAACTTACCTCTGACGTCTCCCATCAACTTTCCTCCACTTCACTGTAAGCAGTTGTCCTTGGTATTGACCACTGCCAGCTTGGAGAAAGGGTGCTGGCTGTACACCATATCTATGCCCCTTGTCTGAAAGATCAGCCATTCTCAACCGTTTTATAGCTTTAGGACTCTGATCAAAGTTTAAGGGCCCCCTTCCCTGTGAAGTTCTTCCATTCTTCTTTTCCACTGACTACATAAAAAAAATTAAAATATTCATCTTATGCAAGGTGAAAATAAAATAAGCCTTTTACTTGAACGCGCTGTGGTTCGTGGTGGGGGTGTTGGGGGTGAGGGCATAGGGCCTCCATTGAGAATGGCTGATAGAGATTACACCTTCAAGGTACTGCGCAAAAGTAGTGGCCTAGATATTTCTTCAAATTCCTAGAGTGGAGTTTGAGCACTGGGTCCCCTGGAACAGGAGGGAGTGATGGGATAACAACCCTCAGAGAAATGAACAACTTAAAATGAAGACAGGAGAGAATAAATAGTGGCTAGACGTCAAACAGTAGTGCCCTACTGTTCTTCCACATTACACTGCAGGAGCTTTCATATCCAACTGAGAGAGCATACTTGGATTGAGTGTCAACTAATTTCCAGCACAAGAACAGTGGTCCCTCACTACTACATTGCAGTGACAGTCCTGGATATTGCCTGAAGAGAGAAATGAATCCAGAGAATACTATCTCAGATGACCAGGGGAATGTTAAATTTTAAGCTGTAAGTCAGCTTTTGTTAACTCTGTTTCCAATAAATAACATTGTGAAACAATGTAGGTGATGGTTTAGATTCTGTAAGTTTGTTTTATTTGCCACCAACTAACTGGTACAGTAAGGAGAGTTCTTTTGCAAGCAGACTAGTGGGTTATCTCTAATGTAGCGTAAAGACAACAATTTAAAGAGTCCAGGATTGCAATGAAAAGATCAATCAGCAAGAAAGAAGGGCAGCAGGAGAGCACCTTGAGGAAGGGCTCAGGCCAAAATGTCAGTAATACATCTTTACCACCTATGGGCACTGTGAGACCAGCTGAGTTCCTCCAGCCCTCTTGCTCTGGACTCTACTACCATGGGGAACAATTTTCCTACATCTACTCTGTTCATGCCTTTCAATATTTGAAATATTTCTGTGAACCTCTCCTCCTTCTCCTAAATTCCAAAAAGTACAGACCAAGAATCATCAAATGCTCCTCCTTATGATAAATGCTTTCATTCCCAGACTCATCCTTGTGAACATCTGCTGTGTTTGGAAGAATATCAGGTTTGGTGGGTTCACAGAGAGACGAGTCTGGACAATGCAGGTAAGTTTAATGAACAAACAGGGGAGAACGTTAAATGATACTCCATTACTAAAGAATTATTATCCAAGTTGGACTCCGATACCAGTGGCTGCCTATACATGCTCACATATGTGAACGCACTCTCCAGTCAGGGACTTTCACACACACTCCTGGTTCCCTGTCCCGGGGGTGCAGCTCTCTGCAAGCACTGATCTATTGTAGAACTACGGCTCAGCTTAAGTGTAGTGCACCCCTTATGACACTTCCAGTGACCTGTGCAGTAGTGACCTGGTGTAGAGTGATGTCTGGGGCTTGGATCACAAGGCAGAGAGAAAGAAATGTGCTATGCATCGATGATGTTTGGGTTCTGATTTGGGCACCTAGCCAATAATGACCCTAGGTAATTTAAACGAACCAACGACAAGGTGTGCACTAATATGTGGCCAGAATTCAACCTTGACTGACAAGTGATGAGACTTCTGAATAAGTTTTGGACAGCGAGGACATGTGACCACCTGCAATCCACAATATTCCAGATAGGCAGGGAGGGCAGGTGTTTTTCCACAATCCACATATAACAATATCTTCTGCACCCTTTCTAATGTTAGGACATCCTTTCTTAAAAGAAAGGCCAAAAACTTCTCACACTAGTCCCGAGTGAGGTCTCACAAGTGCCTTATAAAGCCTTAGGTTGAGATGAAGTCAGTCATTCTTTCAAAGTGTCTTCCAAGTAAAATGCTCAGAATCTCAAGCTGCACATGTGCAGTTTAATGCTTAGTGCAGCTTTGAACCCTAAGTAGTTGAGGATTATCAATTAATTTTGGAACAGAATGGAGATAATAGAATCAATCATTTTGCAATGATCAGCTGTGATCTGATTCAGTTTACCTTGCATGAGGGTTAGTGATAATTTTCGAAAAGGAATTGGATCAATCCTCAATGGTGTTTTTTTTTAAAATTCATCCAAGAACAGGGCCTTTGTTCAATTTTTTTTTCAAGGCATTATCACCCATTTGTATCTATTGTTGGGTTATTCAGAGACTGGTGTATGCACGGTGCTAGTTAAAGTGAAAGGGAGATTAATTTGAGAGAGAACAGGATGGATTATTGATGGAAGAAGCTATTGAGTAGTCTACAAGGAGATCAGTGTACAAAATATTATTTTCCCAGGCACATGGAATATAATCTTGCACTCTCCTGTATTATGAGATAAAATGGTCAGCTGTAGCTCAGTTGAAAGTGGTCTTATCTCTGAATCAGAAGGTTATGTCCTCGAGTCCCACATTAGAGCATTGGTGATGATTCGCCTGCAGGGCTGTGCCAAGGGATAAGATGCCCATTCTCTCCGGTGGATGTAGATGATGCCATGGCGATATTTCAAAGAACAGGAATAGTCTCTATTCTCTCCAGTGCTTGGGTGGGGGGGGAAGGTGATGGTCAATATTTTTGACTATAACTAATCATGAAACCATTATCTGGACAGTCACATTATGATTGAGTTGTATAGTCTCAAAACAAGCCCTCAACCCAACGCTAACCAAGATAGTGCCATTTGCCTGTGTTCAGCCCATATCCCTCAACCTTTCCAATCGATGATCTTTCTCAATGCCCTTTGAACATTTTGGTTGGATTTGGACATGGTATTCAGTACAGACACATGAGCTGAAGGGCCTGTTCATGTGATGTTCTGTTCTATGTATATTTATTTTAGCAAAAAACCCTTTCCTCCTTTACTCTTCACTGCAGTGGGAGAGCGCCTCTCTTATCAGTGGCACACCTTGAGGGTGGTGGAGGCAGATGATTTTTTCAGCATTAAGGAATGAGCTCTTGAAATGCCAAGGCATGAATGCCTACAGATGAAGAACAGGTAAATGGGATTAGTGGACTGTGGAGATGGGTGCTTGATGTTCAGTGCAGATACGATGAGCTGAAGGACCCTTTTCTGTGCATATGATTCCATCCCTCTATATGTTCTTTCTCCTTTGTACTCATTCCAAGACCATCGCACTCTCTCCAAAATGTGTAGAATTAAACACGCTGGGATCTCATCACTAATTTGCAATGGTTGACCAGAATTTGCAACGCTGTGCACTTTAAGACCCTCTCCCTGATGGTGCCCAACTTTTGTAAGGCTCCCTATAATTGCGTTGGTTTTAATTAATGATAGTAAGTATAGCAGGATTGAGTGGGGAGTGTGGAAATAAAGTCTAATGCTGTTCATTTTTCACATTCTAATGAATAATATTAACCTTGTGTGGTAGTGACTTTTGCAACTGAATGGTGAAACTCCCAGAGAGGGTGCAAGAAAAGTTTACAAGAATAGTTCCAGGAATAAGAAATTTTGGCTGTAAAATTAGACCAAAACAGCTGGAGCAGTTTTCTTTGGATCAAGAAGGCTGAGAGGGGATTTAATTAAATGTTAATACATTATCAATAAAAGGGTCCTAGCCTGAAATGTTGTTGGACCAACTCTTTCTACGGATGGTGCCTGACCTGCTGAGTCCCTCTAGCTTCTTTGTCTTTGCTCAAGATTCCAGCCTGCAGTTTTGTTTCTCTGTAATAGATCATGACGGGTAAAGATCAAGGAGTGAAGAGGTTTGTTGTTCATATTAGCAGATGGTTCAAGGAGGATGGGCACATTGAAAAGATTAGTTGCAAACTGGAACTTTTGACTGTAAAGCTCTTACTAAATGGTCAGTCAGGGTATTCAGGAATTGGTTGGTCTTGATAAAGTAGACTTCACTAAGCTGCGGAGAAGAGATTGACAGGATGGTTCCACTGGAAGATAGAATAGATTCATTGGGCCAAATGGCCTCCTTCTCTTCCAAGTCTATGAATCTTAATTCTGAATATCCTAAAGTATTTCACAACCAAAGAACATTGCCTCCTGTGAACATTATAGAAAATGAAATAATTGACTTGTACCTCAGGGTGATTTGCAGGAGTTTGCAATGTATAACTAGCTGGATTATATTCTTTTTAGGAGCTGGTTGGGAATGGCTCCTTTTGTCTTGGTAACTTTTCATGGAAATGCTTACATCAGTCATTCTCCTGCATTTAATATCTTGTCTGTCCTAGTTTTTTAATAACTTGTCAGTTGATGTCATTCAAAAGCCTTCTGACTCATGGACATGATGAAACCATAATGGACCTTCCGGATCATTTTGAGACTTCACATTTTTGAATGAGAACCTACTTTCTGACTCTCAGACTGTGGTGTATCGTGGTCTGAAAATCACTCTGTGAAAGCTCCTCCGGCACAGTGAAGTAACTCAAAGAGAGTGTGTGTGGTGAGGCGGAGGGGTGGTGGTCTCACTCAATCCCACCATTACTTGTCAGGAAATGTCTTCCAGTCATCAAAATATCTAAACTGCAGATTAATCAGTTCCACCACCAAATTCTGAATTGATCTGATTAATGCAAAGCAGATTCATAACCAAATAAATTGATATTTTACCGAAGGCATTTAGATTTATTTATGTGCCTTGCTGCAGGTCAGTTATACAAATTGTTTGACTCTATTTAGTTTTAGTGTGTTAGAAACTATAAAAGCGAGGAAATTATTGAGGATTGAATTAGTTTTTTTAAGATATCACTTGATGCAGTATGCAGGGAAAATAAATGATAAATTATTGGACTTTTTGTACCATTGATGTAGTTGAGAAGGAATTGTGGTCTTTGCAATTCCACATACTAGGAATGCTGTGTTGATGTTTAATCTCTGCTGAGTTTCCCACAATCATATGCTGGGAGATTGCCAGCAGCTAATAGAACAGTTGCCCAAAGGCCATGTATTATGTGTGTACACCATAGTCCAGAGAAACGCTGTTTTGCTGGTTACATAAGAACAGTCAGATGATAAACTCGAACGAGAACCATTATTAAAAGTTTACACAAGGAGTGTGCAGATGTTGGATAACAGGAGCAACATACAGAAGGGCTTGAGGAACACAGCAGGTCGTGCAGTATCCATGGAAAGCAACAGGTAGTCAATGCTTCTGGCCTGAGCCCTTTGGGTCTTTTTTTGTGTATGGCCCCATGACTATGAGAGCAGGACAGAGGCTGAGGATCCTGCAGTGTGAATGACTCACCTTCACACATCTCAAATTCTTTCCATGAGGCATAAGTCCTGTGTATGATTGAATCTTTCATTACCCAAACATGCTGGAGAAAATCGGCAGATCACACAGCACCCATAGGCGGTGAAGGGTAACCAGCATTTCAAGACTAGGCACAGTACCTTGTTGAAGGGCTCAGGCCCAAAATGTTGGCTACCCTTTACCTGCTGAATTTCTCAAGCATGCTTATTCATTACTCTCAACATCAGCATCGGCTGAGTTTCTTGTTTAATTCTTTGATGGAATCCCGTTCACTTTGCTGGGTAAGTGCAGCCCCAATTCTCAAGAAGCAGGACAAAGTGATGTACTCCATTGGCAGGCACTCCATCCATCACTCTGAGCATTATTCCCTTCATCAGTGGTGGAGAGTGACTGCAGCATGTAGCATCTACAGAATGGTGTCATTGCACACCTGGCTACTCTCAGCACCTTCCAAAAGGCCACTTCTGCCATCAAAGTCATGTGAACATTACAGTGTGGCACAGGAGCCATTCCTCCTAAGATCAGAAGCTGCTGCAGGAGGTGGAGATCACAGTTCAGAACATCACACACAAACCACCCTCCCCTCTGTGGACTCCTTCCACACTGTCCATTTCCCAGGAAAAGCAGTCAACAAGGACCAATCATACCCTGGACACACTCACTTCTGCTTCCTTCTGTTGGGGAGAGGTTCATGAATGAGATTGTGCACCAACAAGCTTAAAGTCAGCTTGTTTCCCACTGCCATTAGGCTGCCAAATGTATCCCACAGCAGTGCTCTCACGCTGTCCTTGATTGGTGCTAATTAATCTTTTCACTGTAACACTACACACTGTTATGGTCTCTTGCCATTTGACTCTGTGTGGCTGTTGGCACATGAGAGATGACTTGCAAGACTACTCATGGAAGAACCCTTCTCATTTTACCAGGTACAATGTGACAAAAAAAAACTTGAAACTGGAGACTGCATGCAACTCTGATTAGAAAAAGTAATTGTCAGATCTTCACTTTGGACTATATTGGAATGCCTTCCCCAACAGCTCTGAGAGAGCACTACTTCAAGGACTACAGTGATTCAAGAAACTAAGGGATGTGTAATGAGTGTTAGCATGTTACCAGTACAAATAACAACATTATTAAGGTATGGGCGTGGTGGTTGTAAAAGGACAAGTTACTTGACTTGCAGCCAGGATTAACTGAGCTGACTACCCAAATCAGGGCCTGGGTAAACCAAAGTGGTCCCTGGTTAGCCAACATGGATCTCATGGATAACCAACCTGGGTCTTGACGTTAGCCAACCTCAGGGTTTACTTCAAGTCCCATTCTGGGAGCTGTGATTTTAAATTCAGCTAAATATAACCTAGCAATTCCTAAACAAAGCCCCAACTCTCAGGACTGGTGACTGAAACAATTTAGTTTTGGTATTTGTTGTCTGTTTTTAATTTAATTAAGTATTCTATTGTAGTTGTGTTATTGGTTTTGCAGTTTTTAAAATAAAGCACCTGTTTCAGCTGCAAAAAGTAAGAATTTTGATGCTTATGTACATTATAACAATAAACATTGTTTCAGTATCAGATGTAAAACATGAAAGTCTTAACTTTAGGGTGGTGGTTAGCTCAAAGCTATTCCAGCAATTCGGGTTCCAGTCTACCACTGTCTGTAAGGAGTTTCTATGTTCTCCCCGTGACCACATGGGTTTCCTCGGGGTGCTTCTGTTTCCTCCCACTTTCCAAAGATTTATGGGTTTGGTAGGTTGTTTGGTCGCATGAATGTATTTGGGTGGCGTGGGCTCGTGGGGCGGAAGGGCCTGTTACCTGGCTGTATCTCTAAATTAAAATTCAATTATTGTCGTGATGGTAAAGAAGGCAGACAAAATATGCTGCAGACCCTCCTTGACGATGCCTCGTTCCAGAGATGTGCAAGTTGTTGGTTCTTCTGTGGCCTTGTAAGCCGCTTATTTGTTTCTGCAGCATTTTGTGAAGTTGCTCAGCAAAACCTTCTCCAAGGACAATACACGCCAGCGACGCTTATACTGGAAAAGTCAAGGATATCCACACAATAAGATCTGTGCTTGGTGATTCAATTAAAAACCTGCTGGGCTCACTGGGACTCTTCAGATGATAAGAGACAGGAAAGGGGGTAGTCCCATTAAGATTCTCCAGTGGAGTAGATAGGCAACAATTTGGATTTCAGTATTGAACACACAAATTATTTTCCTTGTTCAACTGACTGTGTAATGAATAGGAGCACACGGCTCTGTGCTGAAAATTACACTTGAGAAACAAGGTTTAAATTAGAGGTGGATTATTTTTGGAAGGCTGTGATCTTTCTGATTCTACAAATCTTTGGAACTTTCTATGCCAGGGGACTGCCAATATGTAGTTGCTGAGTATGCTCAAGCGTGAGGCTGCAATATCCTTGAAGCAATCGAGGAATACATGATTCATACAGAAAGCTGGGATTGAACAGTGTTGGTTGGCCGTGACTTCATTGGATGATGAAGCAGGCTAGGTGGAGTGCATGGTCGGCTTTTGCTCAGTGAACTCGGTAGTTGTCATGGTCGATCTGAGATTATGCTCTAGATTTGCCTATCAGTATTTCACCAATGAAACATCACTTGTTTTTTTTTACATTAACTGCAACTGTGAATAGTTATTTATCTTTTAACATTTATTTTCTGTTTTTTTTTTCCCGTTTGGGCGCTTAGTGGTGGTTTTAAACTATTGTTGGTGTACCTTGTGGTTTTGCCTGGGCATCCAAGTGAGTGAATGGCATCTCGTGGGTGAGCCCAGGACACCAGGATTCACTGCTGAGCCCTCAGAAGTGTTGGGGGTCTATCAGCAAAACACTGAGGAAGGAGGGCACCCGCTTGATCACCCAGAAGATGCCACCACTCACTTGGCTACCCCGCAGAGTCTAGGCAGCAGGTCTCAGGAGTGCAATAAGGGATATTAACATCTAGTCTTACATAACATACCTTGTTTGTATCTTTTATGCACCTGTGGGGCTGCAGCAAGTACAAATTTTGGTACAAGAGGTTCAAGTCAGTCTATAATCCATAGAATTTAAAACACTACGGCACTGAAACGTGTCCTCCAGCCCTTCTGATCTATGCTGAACTATTTTTCTGCCTCGTCTCCCTGACAGCGTACGGATCATAACCCTCCATACCCCTCCTGTCCATGAACTTGCCAAATTTTTCTTACATGTCAAAATTGAGCCTGCATTTACCAATTCAGCTGGCAGCTCATTCCACACTTCCACCAATCTGTGTTGGAAAAAGATCCCCCTAATGTACTCTTTAAACTTTTCTCCTTTCACTGTTAACTCATGCCCTTGAGTTTTTATCTCATCCAACCTCAGTGGCTTGCTTGCATTTACTCTATCTATGCCCATTATAATTTTGTATACCTCCATCACTGTTCTGCACTCCAGGGAATAAAATTCCTAACCTGTTTAGACCTTCCCTGTAACTCAGTTCTTCAAGTCCTGGTATCATCTTTATAAATCTCCTCTGCACTCTTATCAATCTTATTGATATCCTTCCTGTAGTTGGGTGACCAAAACTGCACACAGTACTCCAAATTTGGTCTCGCCAATGTCTTCACCATAACATCTCAACTCCTTATTCAATGCTTTGATTTATGAAGGCCAAAACTCTCTTTATAATCCTATCTACCTGTGTCGTCACTTTCAGGGAATTATAATTGTGTAATCCCATATCTTTCTGTTCTACCACACTTCTGAGTTCCCTACTGTTTGCAGTATGTGTTCTACCTTGGTTTGTCCAACACCTCACACTTGTCTGCATTAAATTCCATCTGCCATTTTGCAGCCTAGTTTTCTTGTTGGTCCAGATCCCTCTGCAAGCTTTGAAATTCTTCCTCACTGTCACTAAATCTCCAATTTTTGTCATCTGTGAACTTGTTGATCCAATTTACCACTTTATTGTCCACATCATTGATTTAGATGACAAACAATAGCACTACCAGCCCCAGCTCCTGCCTCTTTATTGGTTATCATCCCTCAACTGTTTCAGTCCTGATGCAAAATGTCACCCCACGCCTTGTCTCCCATAGATTCCTGCTTGATTCGCCACGTTCCTCCAACGCATTTTTTTAATGTATTAACTTTGGGCATCGTGTTTAGCATAACGCTATTACAGTGCCGACGATCTGGGTTTGAATCTGTCATTGAATGTAAGGACTTTGTACATTTCGCCGTATATGCATGGGTTTCTTCTGGGTGCTGCGGTTTTCTCCCACCCTTCAAAAACATATGGGGGTTGTAGATTAATTGGGGTATTTTGGCAGCAGGGGCTCGTGGGCCAGAAGGGGCTGTCGCTCTGCTGCATGTCTAAATGAACTTCTGAGAGCGTTTGATGGGGTGAACATTTCCCCTAATGGTCAGGTGGTACAGGATAAGTGTGAGAGTTGGAGGAATTTCTTCTCCAGTGGGTTGTGATGGCTAAGGCTGACAGATTATTGGATGATAGAGGAGGGAAGGATTTACGGGAGCAGGATGTAGCTGGACTAAAACCAAGATCAGATGGCTTGGCCTGGATGATGCCTCTGGAGCCATTTAGGAAAATTGCTGATCCAATTTCTTGTACTCAGTGATGAGATGAGAAAAAAATGGTGGCGTTTCTAGAGCTGGTGAAATGGCAGCCCTGCCCCTGATGCAGACCCGCAGAGCGCAGAAATACACTGCCCCTCCGCAGGGTTCTACTGCCCAGTCCAATTACTGACATCTCCATACAGTCTTTAAATGGTCTGCTAAAGGAGCCAACAGTGGTTTATTTTAAAATCCTATGACTGTGGGGTCTGTACACAAGATGGAAGCACCTGTGGCATATCTAAGGTATGGCGTGTGCCCTGGGTGCCACTTGAAGGTGGTGCCACTGAGCAGTTTCTATTAAAGTCAGACAAGCCATCCTAGAACAATGAAAAATAAATTTCTTCAGCCGGGCCCCCGGTGGTCTCCTTCACCGCCCTGGTCCCCTGGTAGTCCATGCATCTCCACTGATGTCTAGAAGTGACACATGGAAGGAGGCCTGATTTGCCTAGATGGAGTCCATTTCTTTCTTCCCCTGCCGCCGCCCCCCCACCCAACACTGCCGCCACCTCCCCTGCCCCCCCTCCCCCGCGCCTGGCCAGTGCCACTCCTCCAAAATACAAATAACACATCTCTTTCTTCTCCCCTCCCTCATCCTCCCGTTCGCCCTTAACTTATTAAAAGTCCGAAGCCAAAAATCAGCATGGCGGCCGCCAAGGCCAGCTCTTGTGAGATCACCTTGTCGCCATTTATTTTGACGAATGAAATGTAAAAGTTTGGCCACGCTTGCTGCAGGCACTATTTTCCGTACATATCCCCCCAGGCAGCTTCCTAGGCAGCGGCCATGAGTGTTGTTACATACTCCATGCAATGCACCAGAAAACCTGAACACCCCCTGTTTAAGAAGGAGAGGCAGAGGAGATGATTCTAAGGAGCAGTGACCATGGCAGCAATGAGGAACTCTGTGGCTGAAGAATACACAGTCGGCAGGCTGTTGGTCACTCTGGTTACTCGAGGTAAGGAACCCACACAGTCTACAGGCTGCTGGAGACTGCAGTCAAAGGACTCGCACCCAGGCTGCTGACTGCTGGAAACTGGCTTGATACTGGCTGAAGGGGTACCAGGTTTTGAAATCAGAATGCAAGAAGGTGCCGAGGGCTCTGACCGTGTCAGAGGTTATGATCTGGAGCCTGGGTTGCCGATGGTTTGGACTGAAGTCTGGACTGTTGCAGAGGCTACAGCAGTGCTGGAGGTATGCCCACAGCTAGTCAGTGACTCTGAAGGCACTCTCTTTTGCTTCCCTCTGACTGTAAGGGACGCTGGGCAGTTTCTGCTGGTGGTGAATCTTAGTCTGCCTTACGGCGGACTATGGGCAACACCTGTTTTATTACATGACAATAAGAGTATCTTGAATCTATTCTCATGAACGTTAGTACAATGTTCAGATGCAATGAAATTTCTGCAGCTCCACAGGCATGTTAAACACACTAATAAAAATTAAGTATAAATTAACACAATGTGCCACGAGAGAAATATAATAAATATTCATAGTTGCAGTGGTGGAAAAAAATAATGTCCTGTTTCAAAAGTGTAATCAAACCTGGAGCAGTTTGCGCATGAGGTAGTAGCTTCAAGAGCCTGAAGTCAACTTCAGAATCTACTTCAGACAGGAAGTCAATACTGAGGGTCATCTAATTGCCGAGACGATCAACTGGGGTCTCCCTTTCACCCATTGACCATGTTCATGGGGAGTATCGCTTAAAATGGGCCTCAAAGAATTATTGAGACCCCCTTCCATCCAGCACAGTATCTTTGACCTACTACCATCAAGAAGGTGGTACAGGTGCATTAAGATCAGGGCTGCTGAGGCTAGGAAATAG
This sequence comes from Narcine bancroftii, assembly GCF_036971445.1. Classification (NCBI taxonomy): domain Eukaryota; kingdom Metazoa; phylum Chordata; class Chondrichthyes; order Torpediniformes; family Narcinidae; genus Narcine; species Narcine bancroftii. The sequence goes on from NC_091478.1 coordinate 96,724,176, forward strand.
TAACTTCCTGCAGGCTGTGAGATTGATGAATAGTATCCTGCAACTGAGTAACTCATCCCAAAATATTCAAATATATTCTATTTTAAATGACATCTTTATTTATGTGTGTGACTATTAAAGGTAGAGGCTCCATTATTGTCAAGTAATACAGGTGCCTAACGTTTTATCAGGGATCGTTGGGACCTGACACCTGTCATTGTTTGGAATCCTGGATTTCAGAATCATTTTAAAATGGCAGTCCCTTTAAGCAATTGAGGTGTTTCAAATTTGCACAAAACAGGGGGCGTGGGGTGTTAAATGAATTTAAATAAATAAAGTCCATAATATCACCAGCCTGTTTTTTCTATTTTAAAGTAAAACTTCAAAATAAAACTGGGACAGAACCCGTCCCCGCCATCCCCGTCCTCTCTTACTTTCGGTGGAAATTGACGCTTGGCCCTGAGCACTCGGTGGGAGAGAAGCAGGCAGCAGCTGGCGCTGGCAGAGCGGTTCCAGCTGCTTGGGGGATTATGGGTAACAGACGTCCCACATTGAACTGTCACCAGCCACCGCCGCGAGTGAACTCGGGGCTTGGCAGCACTGCACCCCCTACTGCCGCGCTGGGAGTTAGATGTGGGGAGGGCGATGGATGGATGACCGGAGAGAGCTTGACGGATGGAGGGGTGGGGGTAACCAATGGATGGCCGGGGGGGCGGGGAGTGAGGTGGTTGGGCATTTTCACTATGAAGAAAAGCTGGATTTTGGAGATTGCTGGTCTTCAGAATCCTGGATAAAAGGTTATACCTTTTATCTATACTATAGAATAGTATAGTATAGAATCTATACTATAGAACGTAACATGCCTGATTGTTAGATTGTATATGTATAGCCAGATGATAATAAACTTGATATTAGTTGGGAAACAGAAACTTTTCTTGAACCTAGAGTTTTGCAATAGCGAGGATGGCTATATGGCTGAGGAAGTGTCTAGGTAAGTTTTTATTTGAACCTGCAAATTCTTCAGGCTTCTGCCAAAAGTTAGCAGTGAGAAGAGGTTGTGATCAGAGTGACGTGGGACCTTTATGGCTGTTCTTTCAGGAAGAATGACTTTGTGGGTTTAACACTTAACCGACTTTATTTTCTTTGAACTGCTTCAATGAACTTCTGACGATGCCCCCGTCATATTTCACTTTTATTTCCGCATAACCGCGTATTGCATACTGGGAAAGGCCATTCTTATTTACACACATAACAACACATCTTTCCCTTTTTTAATAAAACAAGAACACAATACCATGTCTACAAAACAAAAGTATCAACATTCTGTGGCCAGTCTCTTTCCACTCAGCAGCTTTTAATCAATCTCTAAGGTGGTTTAGTAGTCCTTTTTAGTCTGTGTTTTCACTGGTGTATTGTTTGCATTTGCTGCGTTAGATTTAGTGTCTTTCTGTGGTCTCTGAATAACATGTTCCTTTTGTACATGTGCTGGCCCATTTACGTACTGACATGTGATAGGTCACGACTGTCGGTTGGAGCTTGTGGTCGTAGATCCACGCGGTTCCTTCTCAGGTGTCCCACCCCTGTCTGAATTTGGTAGGAATGTGGATCTATTTACTCTTGCACATCTCCTTGCATGGACCACGTGCCAGAATTGTGATCTTGGACTCTCACTTGAACTCCAGGCTTCAGGACTGGAGGGTTTTTGCAGTCTTGTCATGATACTGTTTCTGTTTTACTTTCTCTTCCACTTTAGCCAGTTTGACCTTGTGTGCTCCTTTAGGTATCAACAGATTTTCATACATTGGAAGATTGGTCCATATGCAGCGACCCATCAAAATTTGCGCAGGGAAAAGGCCATTCTGTAGTTGTGCACTTCTGTGAATCATTAGACTTCTGTGGAAATCCTCTTGTCCATCATGCACTTTCTTCATGAGGCTCTTCACCACCTCGACAGAACTCCCTGCTAGGCCATTAGACTTTGAATGATGTGGGCTTGAAGTTGTATGTCAAAACTTACAAGTATTGGAAAAGGACTCAAATTCACTGCTTGAAAATTGTGGACCATTGTCTGATTCTACTTCACAAGGAACTCCATGCCTCACAACCAACACTTTTCAAGAAAGTGATAACTGGTTTGCTAGATGTTGACTGCAGTATTGTTGCCTCTGAGTAATTGGAAAAATAAACTTATTACTATGGCTTTTCCCATTACAGTCAAACAAATCTACTCCAACTTTGAAGTATGGCCTGTCTGGTACAGGGTGTGGTGCTTTGGTCTAGAGTTGAGGCATATTTCAGATGAAGCAGTGGTCTGGCTTATGTGTTGGTTCACTCTTGGCCAGTACATCACCTCTTGAGCTCTACGTTTGCAATTTTCATCACCAAGTTGTCCTTCATGAATCTTCTGGAGCATTTCCTTGTATCGCACCACTGGAATCACAAACCTGTTCCCTTTGAAGACTATATTTTTCTCAACTGACAGTTCATCTCTGCATGCCCAGTAATCCAGAATACCCATTGGATAGTCATTCTTAGCTGCTGGCCATCCTTTCTGTATTATCTTTGAGCTCTTTCACTGTTTCATCTGTTTTCCTGATCCGCTCTGTGGAAATGAGGTGTCAACATAGGCCTGTATCGTGGCATTAACCTCTTGGTTGCTTTTTTTTCTTTCTTGTCAACTGCTCGAGACAGTGCCTCAGCTGCAAAAATGTATTTTCCTGGCATGTAGATCATTTTCACGTTGTATTTCTGCAGCCGTATCAACATGCGCTGTACTCTCAAGGGACGGTCATTTAGTGATTTGGACGTAATTGAGACCAGTGGTTTATGGTCTGTCTCCACTTCAAGGGCGTGTCCAAAAATATATTGATAGAACCTTTCACATGCATAAGTGCTGGCAAGAAGCTCTTTCTCTAACTATGTATAACTGGCTTCTGCATTTGTTAAAGCCCTTGATGTATAAGCCACCGGTTGCCATGTTGCTGCAAATTACTGCTCCAAGGCCACGTCGGGATGCATCAGCCGAGATCCTGGTGCACCTATCCAGATCATAACATTTTAGTACAGGGATTTCTTTCAGAACCTGGAAACACGTTTTTTACTCATATGACCTTTTTCTTCTCAAGGAGTGATCTAGGTGGTGCTGACAGGAGATGAACTTAGCCAGGAAAGTCACCATCCCCAAGAAACATCTCACCACCTCTTTGTTTTGGGGCATTGAAAAATTCCCAATGGCTAATGTCATTCTTGGATCAGACTTCACTCCCTGTTCAGATATGACATCTCCTATGAAGATCAGTGTCTTTAGCCCAAACTCACATTTCTCTTTATTTAATTGCAGATTGACATTCCGTGTCAAGCACTTGCCTTAATTACATATCATGTTCTTTCTTGGTGGACCCCCATATAATGATGTCATCCAGGTATGCTTTCAAAGATCATGTGGATGGTTTTATGGTAGATTCTGGTGTGGACAAGATCCCATATGGTAGCTGAAGAAAGTGGTATCTTCCTTGTGGAGTTTTGAAAGTGCATGGTCTCGAACTTGCCTGATCAAGCTTCATCTGCTTAACCACAGCCCCTTCAAACCGGGACAGGATTTCCTCCCATGTCAGCAAATTAAAATGCTCTCTCTTGATGCTTTATGAGATCTTTTGGGTCCAGACATTTATGCAATGCTCCATTGAGCTGATCCAATCTGTAAGTTCTTCAATTTTTTGGATGACTTTCATCCGTACATGTGTGCTAGTTCTTGTTTAAATGGAAACAGAACTTTCCTGTATGCATGGACAACAGGAGCCACTGCCTTATCTACGTGGATCTTGTGCACACCAGGTCAACATCCAAACCCCTCAAGAATCTGCGTACACCTCTGTGAGTGTTGTGTGTATATCTTCTGTCTGTGAAGCCACAATTTTCACCAAGTTGAGCTCTTCACGTGCACTCAGACCTCATATTGACTGTACTCCCCATTCTACAATCAGTAGCTGTGACTTTAGCTGTCACTCTTTGTGTTTGAAGGCCACCATACACCCCACTTTTGCTGAAGTGTTCTCTCCAGTGTAGCCTGTCACTTTTAATTTCACAGGATAAATCTTGCTCTTTATGGTCCATAGATAACAGATCCACGTGGGCTCTGGTGTCGAGCTTAAATGGAATTACCGTCTCATTCACAGTCACTGGAACGATCCGTTCTGTTTTGCCAGCATCATTCTGGAGTGAATCCATGAAGAATTCCTCCATTTCTTCGTCCACTGTGTGCACCTTTCTCTTGGTATCCCCTGCTTTGCAGCACTTTGCAAAATGATTCTTCTTCCCACATTTATAGCAGAGCTTTCCATAGGCAGGGCACATCTTTGGAATATGTCTGCCTCCGCACCTACTGCATTTGCTGTTTGACGTTGCCACTTTGTTGCTTTGGGAAACTCCTGGTGCTCTGCTTATCTGTTTTCATTGCATGTGCCTATCCTGTGCAGCTCTTTATTCCATTCCACCGGCTTCTAAATAAATATTGAATCGCTCTTTTCAATCATCAGCTGATTGCTGGTAAACTGCATTGATGTGGGAGGACTCAACTTATTATTGCTTATGAACTATTGTCTTACTCAGACACTTCTGACACCATGTTATACTTGTTCTTTCAAGAAGAATGACTTTGCGTGGGTTTAACACTTGGTTCATGAATACACTATTGGTTCATTTGTGTTCGCCAGGGAAGGGAATCAGCCATCTTTTCTAGGTCTGTCCCAGGAGTGACACTCCACCACAGTGAGGTGATTGACTCTCAACTGTTTACTAAAAATAATCTGAAGAGTCATCTCCAATCACTCCTCCCTCCAATTCTGTCTCGTAGCCCAGTGACATCACAGCAGCAAGTACGTAAATAGTTTTTTTTCAGCGACTTACAATACAGATAGGAGTGCTCTGGTTGAATTTGAGCTTATGAATTGGGACCCGCAGGCTGATTCTATAATCTGCAGTCCAAGAACTTGCCTGAGTTAACTTCTGAGACCATGGAGGATTGGAGCTACAAATGGAAGAAGCTTTCTTGGTCTTTACTGAAGGATCTCTGTACACAGTCGGACTCAATAATTTGCTCTGTGCAGCAGTCCCTGTTTTATAAAGCCTACCCTTGCTAAGATTATAGGAATTAAATTTACCATGTGTACTTATACCTAAAATCTGCAATCATGTTGAATCATTTCAACCTAAGACCAACCCTTATAGAGAACATTTTAAGATGTTTGCTTTAATGTGTGTCTTTCAAGATTTCAAAGTCTGAAGATTATGGGTTCATGCCCTCTACGCTGAAACTCCAGTGCATTGCTGAGGCAGTGGTATTGGGAGAGGTTTGTTTAAGGTGGTTTTTGAACTAGAGGGCATAGGTTTAAAGTGAAAGGGGAGAGAAAGGGACCAGAGGGGTAACCTTTTCACTCAGACGGTGGTCTATATCTGGAATGCTGTAGAAGTGGGTACAGTTTTGAGATTCAAAAATCATTTGGATAAATGTATGGACAGGAAGGGCTTAGAAGAATGGGGCAGCACAGTGAGCGTAGCGCTTAGTGCACACTATTACAGTGACCCAGGTTCAAATCTGCCACTGTCATTAAGGAGTTTGTACCTTCTTCCCATGTTTGCCTGGATTTCCTCGCGGGAAGCTCCAATTTCCTCCCACTTTTAAAGACATAGTGTTAGTAGGTTAATTGGTCACATGGGTGTATTTGGGCGGTACAGGCTCCTGGGCCTGTTGTCATGCTGCAGCTCTAATAAAAAAAATCATAATAAATTAAAGAATATTGACCAAATATGGATAATTGGATCTGGTCCATAATGTCATCTTGGTCAGCAGGGAAGATTGGGGCTGAAGGCCTGCTCCATACTAAATTACTATAAAGCCCTGTATGCTCTCTCACATGAATGTGGGATATTCTAGACTCTGTAGGGGAAGGGCAAGAGTGTTCTTTCTGGTGTCCTGGCTGATATTTATCTCTTACTTAACTACCAGCACCTGTGGGGGAAGGAATCCCAGGATATCCCATCTTGCCTTATATTTTATGCTCTCCATCCCAAGAGCATAATTGAACATAGAACATTACAGCACAGTACAGGCCCTTCAGGCCACGATGTGATGACCAATGTAAATCTACTCCACAACAAATTTAACCTTTGCCTTCCCCACTCCCATAATCCTCTATTTTTCTCATCAAGTTAAACAGATGAAATCAAGTTTAAAGACTTTGATTCAATTTGTTGGTTGATGTCGACCTGTCAGCCACAGTGACTTTTCACTCTTCTCGCTCAGCTCACTTTTACCAGATTTATCAGGAACTGAATTAATCTATGTGGGACGTTTCTCCTGCTTCCGCTGTAGGTGGTTCTGGAACTCCTTGCTTGCTCAAAACCGAACCCACTCAGGACATCGTCCTTTACACATTTCAGTCTGTATTAAATAAATGTCACAGTTAAGCACACAAACAGAAAGGTGTTTTTTTTTACATATTTGTTGTAGAAATTATTTAAACTCGGGCTCGGTAGGGCTGACAGTCTTAATCCGAAATCCACACCAGTTAAGTGACCAGAAACTTGTAATTCCATCGATCCTGTGGGATGACTAGTTCGAATGTGAATTGTTATACAATTGATGGAATAATTATACTTTACAAAATCAGAGTTGGGTACCTGTTCATTGGGTGACATTATCAAGGAATTTAATAGCTGGGTGTTTGCTCAGTCATATGATACACCCAGAGAAACATCAGTAGTAAATGAGTTAGACATGGGCTTGTGGAGCTGGGACCCATGGGCAACGGGTCAAGTGCTGCAATTCAGGCTGAGGTTCAGAAGCTCTTTATCAACTGCTACAGACACGATGGGCCAAAAGTCATTGTCTGGAGCCCTAACAATTTTAACCAATTCGATGTTTCTTCAAAAATATTTTAGGAGTGCTATCTCACCTTATTTCAAATTATAACCTAAAAATCAATTCCGAAATTATGTTTAACATTAATCTTTGCAAATTCAATGGATCCTATTTTAAATCTAATTAGCCTCGCCTTGATTATTATTAGTTCTGGAAGTGGTTGAGCTCAATAAAGGAAACAAATTCATTCTGCAGACAAGCTTGCAAAAACAAACCATTCCAATATTTATCTGCATATTTTCCTTTTAATATCTAGTTATTGGTGGTGCTGTGGATTTTTATTTATTGTTAAGCATTGCACCTTACATTTAGTAATTATGGTGCTTTTAAATTTAATTCAGTGAGAGGCAAGGCCTGATAAATAGGACTGACTGAATCACGTCACTATAATGTTACATTCAAATAGGTAAAGAGGGCCGTGCACTCATCTGTGCTACGTGAACGACTAAACAGGAACGAGACTGACAGAAGTTTAAAGATCGCTTCGACTATTGAATTCTCACCAGTAGTTAGGGGATCAAGTGTGGAACAGTAATCAGATGGCGAACTCACCCTTGCTATTGTACAGTTATAGTTTATTCGGATACTTTGCCTGAAATTATATTTCAAAGTGACATGTTAGATGTCTCTTTATTAGGTTCAAACACCTGTAAACTACAGCCAAACTTTTAAAATCACTCCCACATCTCCAACTACATTTCTATTAACAGTATGGTTAGGCAGGCAATTTTTATTTAAACCTATATTTTATGTATTATTTGGTGGCATCAAACTGTTCAATCTATTTAGTGCTTGGTATTACAATTAAAGTCTATTTTTATTGGATGGCGGTTGATAGTGGATGTATGATACAGACGAGCTCCAAATCTCCTGTTTCAAACCCCGATCCCTTGGTATCCCTTGAGTGATTTTTGTTTTATGTACTGTGTCTACTAAAGTTGCGGGAGATGATGATAAGTTAGTGTCTGCTTGCTGTAAATTTGAAGATTGCATGCTGCAATGCCGCGCACTTGGTGCATCATTAGTATGTTGTATTCATTAGCCTGTTTACACTACAGTTTACACTGCAGGCGTGCCTGAAAATGACAAGGGGTCCAGGAGGAAAAAAAGGTCAGAACTGGAACAGCACCCCCATTCTGGTTCTGAACTTTTTACACACCACGTGTTCCGGGAAAATGGAAATAATTTCCTGGAATGCAGCAGCTGTTGGGGGGGGGGGTGGGGGGGGGTGGGGGGGGGGGGTGGAAACACTTAGTTTAATTGTCTTTTCTCATTCTCGTCCTTCTGGCTATGCACACCAACAAAGGTATGTTCTGTTATTGCCATAATTTCTCGCTGAATCTGCTTCCTCTCCATACAGTTGACCTGTGCAAAGGTTGTTTCTGAAATTCATGGGACAGATGGTGACTCTTGGCTCAACCCAATTGGTGGGAATCTTGTCTCTTGCTTTGAGAAGCAGGTTGGCTGAATTTTGCTCCAGGAATTGAGCACGTAATTCGGACTGACAGTCCCAGTTAATGTCACCAGGGCTTCTGCTTGGCTACTGGATGAGATGGCAATCACACCCCGTCCCAGTCAACACATGGTGCACTTACTCGGTGCCAATAATATCATAAAATGTCCCAAGGAGACTGATGTCAAGCTGCATAAAAGAGATTTGCAGACAAAGCGGTAGATTTTAAGGAACATTTTTCAAAAAGCACTTGGAGAGGTCCCACACAAATTGGCTCCTACATGAAAGAACAGGTCCCAGGGTTGATGCAGATACATTAGTGTGAATGGAAACCGGTTAAAAAAAGAGACAGTAAAGAGGAAGCAGCTCTCTTTTAAATTGACAGCTTGTTACTTTTGGGATGCCAGAAGGTCCTCAGCAACTTCCAGGGCATGTTAATTACTTGGAGCAGTGATTTTGGATCTGAGCCAAGGTGAACTTGTTTTATGTTTGGAGAGGGTTTGTCTCCTTGACACAATTGCCTGACATTGTACCTGGTGATGGGGTGGATGGTCCCTCTCCATATCTCCCCTCCGCTCCCTGGCTACTGGATGAGAAGAGCAGGGGGTTTCATGCTTTCACTTTCAGCTGGACATCCCACGTTTTCAAGGTTGGAGGAGAGGAACAAGGTTTGAGGGAAGGGGATGGTTGCCACTGAGATGTTGAGGGGGAAGGGAAGTCAGCAGTCACAGAGGGGGCTCATTTTGGGGGGGAAAGTGAGAGGCCCTTGACGAGAGGAAAGGCAAACTGGGAGGAAGGGTTATGGGAGGGATGGGGATAGAGTGAGTGGGGAAAAAGGGAATGAGAGCAAGGGGAAGGACACTGAGGGAGGAGGTTATGGGAGGAGGAGAGGGCATCAGGGTAGTTGAGGGAAAAGGATGAGAGCATGTCCATGTGTGACCATTTCCAGCAGGAAGGATTCACTGAGATGGCAATTGAATCGTTGAATTCAATTGAAATTGAATCGTTGACTAATCAATGGGGCCAAATTAATTCAGTTAACGTTGGATATGACGGAAGACATACACAGAAAATGCTGGAAGCACTCAGAGGTCAGGCACATCTGTGGAAAGAGAAACCATTAAAGGTAGTGGGTCTGCAGCCCTGGTCCGAAGGGGGAAAGAGGGAGAGAGACAAGTTGGGGAAGGTGTGGGAAGGATATGTAGAACAAAAGGAATGGATGTGATAAGACAAGGTGAGATGGCTTCATGGTGGCAAGTAACCAGCCCATGAATGTTCTTGCTCTGTGCAATGTGTTGTGTTGGGATCAGAAGTAGAGTTTCAGAGTTATAAAGTCACACAGCAGGGAAACAGCCCCTTTCACCCAACGTATCCACGCCAGCCAGGTAGCTTGTCTGAGCTCGTTCCATTTTCCTGCGCATCCCTCCAACAATGTCTTTGCCTATCCAGGTTTTTCTTTCATGTTGTAAGTGTCCCCACTGTTGCCACCTCCTTTGACTGTAAAATGTACCTTGCTGCTCTTTCATATAGGTGTCCCCTCAGGTCCCTTTTAAAATCTTCCCTCCTCCCTCACATTAAAACTCTACCCTCTAGTTTTAGACTTTCCTACCCTGGGGAAAAATTATCACTTTTCACCCTATCTATGCTTGATAGACATGAGCTACAAGGTTTCGGAAGAAGTCAATTATAGAAAAGCTGCAAAATGTTTAAGATTCCGCAGTTCCATAATAATATAGACCAGGTTCCCCATTCAGTAAACATGTCAATGTGGTGCATTAATTGGCCTCTGTTCATTTTGTTGAGTCTGCAACTATGGCATACACAAAATGGCTGCAAGATACTCCTAGGTAACAGCTAATGCAAAAGTACTTAATTGAACGTGAACTGGTTTGAAATGTTTTCTGAGACATAAGATAAAGCGTTAGTTATCACCATTAGATAAAAAGTACCACTATGCATGCCTGACAGCACTCACTCAGCTTGAACTGAAGTCAAAAAGAGATTCCAGGATAGATGGTATCAAATTATTTACAATTGATGCAAAGCTTCTTAAGCCTGAAGAGAAGTGTCAGTAAACATTCCTTCTGGGCTTAAGTCTATCTTAGGGAAAGATTGCTGTTCCATTTCTGGACTGTAGTTTAAATCTGATGCACAGGGCTTCTGTTAAGTTGTTTTGTTATTAAGGCAGCACTAGAATGAGCTTATTGGAAGATTCTCTCAAGATTCACTTGCATCTAGTCAACAACACCAGCTCCATTTTTCATGATGAATTTCTCAAGCACTTTACCAACACTGTTTTAATACACAAAAGTGCTGGAGAACCTCTGCAGATCACGTGGCGTTCTTGGGAATCCAATATATAGGCAAGGTTTGGTGTCTAGAGTCCTTCCATTATTGGGCATAGAGGGTCTGGGACTGAGGGGGAGCTCCTCAAACAACAGAGGGGGGGAGAAGTGACAAGATACCACAGTCCTTGTAAAGATGCAAGTAGTGTAACAGATTTGTGTTAATCTTTAATGTTAAATTATATTTCTTTTATAAAAATGTCTTAGTAAAGTAAATTATAGCTAAAATATTGTATCTGTAATCTGAGTAAGTTAGCTGTAAGTTGGTACAGGGTCAAACACGGGTCACAACACATTTACAGAGAACCATTCTCTGAGTCGACGAGTCTTGGATAGGCAGAGCTAATGGTCTTCAAGTGGGTCTTAATTATTCAAGAACTGCTGAGGAAGCCGTCTATTTTAAAAAAAATCAAAGTCACTTAAGCCTCTTGAACAGAGATGAGGTCAAGGATTGTTATGAGCCATTTTCACACTGCAGGTGAGCGATGACCCTACTTTGTCCCAGAGAAATTCCAAAGAATTCAGGATCTCCTTGGCCTTTCACACCGCGGTCCAAATTCCTAGGAATTTGTCCTCCCTGGCAATTTAGGGGGAGTCCCACCCCCAACTGATGACGCATTATGCACTCACTGGAATAAGAGTACGTTTCCCCCCATCTGTTGATTGGTGGCCCGCTCCCTCCCCGCCAGTCCATTGGTCTCTTGCCCACTCCCTCCCTCAGTTTGTTTGTCGCCTGACCCCTGGCCGTTGGTAGGTCTCCCACCCTCCAGGCTGTCAGTAGGTTGCTCACCTGCTCCTTCCCCCTAGGTGTTGGTCTCTTGCCTGCCTGCTCCCTCCCTCCTGGCCATGGGTAGGTCACTTGCCCACCTGTTCCCTGGCCCATGACCGTCAGTAGGTCACTTGCCTGCCCGCTCCCTCCCTCCTGGCTGTCGGTAGGTCATCCACCTACTCTCCCTCTCCCCAGAACGTTGGTCAGTTGCCCGCCTGCCCACTCACCCCACCCCCTGTGCTTCGGGGCCACTTTAGCACACTGCGATGGTGGCATCATGCAGGACGAATGGCCAACTTAGTTTCCCATAATCCCTCATGTACTTGGAACCACTCTGGAAAATAACAGCTGCGTGAGGGATTGTGGTTAATGAGGACAGCCATTCATCTGCATTGTGCTGCTGTCATGATGGGCCCAAGTGGCCCACTGTTGTCAGGTGGTAGGTAAGTATCTTTTAATTTTCATTTTAATCACCTATGTGATGCACCACATACATGCTGGCATCATGGAGCTTCCCTTCTCAGCCATTTGGTTCTTCAAATTGGAGGAAGAGGGTGGTCTGGGAAAATTTCCCGGTGATGTGGCTGACCTTTTCACACCACAAGTTCACGGAGGGTTCCCGGAAAAATTTCTGGGGAATCTCCATTTTGCAATGTGGTGTGAAAAGGCATGGAATGGTTTTGAAAAAAAAGAACAGAATTTTGGTAGAAATAAAACTGATGGCTATGTGGATTCCAAGAATTGGGATTCACCTCGATGGTGATGTGATGGTCACATTATTTAGAGAAATATATTACCAAATTCAGATATTTTGAGTTCAGTTTTGGAACAGTTCAGCTTGGAGTTCACAGAAGTCAAAACCCTGTGACATACAGGGGTTGAAACCTTGTGAAAGACACAATTGAGTTATAGTAACCAGAATTGGTGCTGTTTGTGTGTGTGTTACTTCTGGAAGAAGGGGAACACAGAATTATTGGCTTTTGAATTAATGAAGACCACTTTGCTGTCTCTTTGAAAAAGAGGACAGAATTCTACTGGGTCTATTTTTGCATTTGGCCACTTCATTTAACCTTTGTCTTATTTGTTACTTCATCATGGAATAAGATCTCCACATTTGTTTAACCCTTGTCTGGGTTTGTGAATTCATCGTGGAAAAAAATGGCCACATTCACTGTCTTTGAGAAGAGGCAGATTCTTCGTGTGGAAAACATAGTTGTGAGTAAAAAGGCCTGAAGATACGATGTTTAAAAGCAGTTTATAATTCTTTCTGAACTGAGAATTTAAGACCTTCAAGCAAGACTAAAATGATGCTGAAGTTTAAAAGATTGACCTTTCAGAGTGGGACTTTGAATTATCACACATACACAGACATTTACATTTTACATTGGTTCATAGTGGGGTTAAGTTTAGAGTTAAGTAAATTTAGAGATAAGTAAGAAATGTTATGTTTTTAATAGTTTTAAAAAATCTATTATTTTGAATGGTGCATTTTCCATTGCTGTTCCTGTGTTAGGTGCGAACAAAAATCCTTTAGTCCTAAACATAATGATGGATATGAAACTAAAGGTGGGAAAAGACTTTGAACAGTTTTCCTTTAGTAAACAATTTATTGTGAATAAAATAAAACTTTTGGTTTTAAAAAATGGTCTCTCGAACCCTCAACACGACCTCATCATCTGTAGATATACTTGTTTAAAATTTTGGCGCATCTGTACATTGTATTGACATTTAAAAAAAATTTGTGATACAGCGCGGTAACAGGCCCTTCTGGCCCACGAGCCCATGCTGCCCAAACCCAAGCATCTTTGGAACATGGGAGGAAACTGGACCACCTGGGAAAAATGGGGAGAACGTACAAACTTTTTACAGACAGCGCTGAATTCAAACCCAAGTTCCTGGCACTGTAATAATGTTGCGTTAACTGCCACACTAACCATCACTGACCACCACACTAATGATGCTGTCCTTATTGTACATTCATGTATATGACAATGAAGTCTTATTTTAACAATCTCCACATTCCTTGATTCTCAATTCACAGAAATCTTCATCAATTTATGTTTTGAATGAACCCAACTGTGACAATCTCGGAGGTGGAGAATTTCAAAGGACCATGCTGTACTGAGTGAAGACATTTCTTCTCATCTTAAATTATTTACCCTTTATTCTCAAACGAGGTTCCTAAGTCCTCGATTCCTCAGCCAGAGGAAATGCGCTCCCTGCATCCAAACAATTAATACCTTGAAAAATCATTCAGGTTTCCATGAGATCTGTTAGAAAGCTCCAGGGTAGAATTTCTCAATCTGGACCATTGGTTATCTGTGGGCTTGTTACGGAGTCATAGAGTCATGTGGCCATGGGAGTCATTAGAGCCTACGTTTGTTTTAGGTGGTCCACAGTGAGTAAAGGAACAGTTGACATGGACTGTGGGGAGGGGGGTGTCCGAGGGAACAGTTGAGATCTTCTGGTCTACAAAATATAGTCTCAGTTCACTCAATCTATCCTGGTGTGACAAAACGCCATAGAGACTGGAAGATAACAAATAGAAGTAATTTTTTTTTAAAGGGGGAGAGAGACTGAAAGCAGGAATTCAGCAGAAAGCCAGCTGGCTTCACCTAGTGAAAAGGAAAATATTAGGTTATTGGTAAAATACATATAACCGTGTGCTTGGAAACATTCAAGGTAATTGGGCAAAAGTCGGCTGGTCTTTGTGAAAGGGAAATCATGTTTTATCAATTTATTGGTGTTGCTTGAAATGATGTGTGGATAAAGTGCATGTACTATATTTAGATTACCAGATAAGGCATGAGGCATGTCATCCAAGGTTTTACACTTTATTGTGGTGGTGGGGGATGGCATCGAAACATGTATTTTCTTTGTCAGCAAGATGTGACAAGATGAATGCTCCAAGTATTGTTTCCGAGCCTTTAGCTTTTGTCAAGTTGTATGAAAGACTTCGATAAAGGTAGCAAAGATCTGGTTGCTACATTTATTGATGACTCAAAGAAAGGCTGCAAAATAAACTGTTGAGTGGGCAGGCACAATGGAGGCGGTAATGAGGTATAAATAGGTTAACATGGAATAAGCCCTTTGGCCCATGTGTCTGCACAGAACATCATGCCCAAGTTAAACAAAATCTCTGCAGTTTACTGTTGATGTATATCAAGATCAAGTTGGAGTTTATCATCTGACTGTACATCTAGTCAAAGCACAGTGCATACATACACACCCTGCGCACAGCACATAATAATCACATCTACCTATCAAGATATAATTTTATATATAATATATACATATTTTCCCCTGCAGCCGCTGCAACCGTGTCTGCCTGTCCCGCATCAGACTCGTCAGCCACAAACGAGCCTGCAGCTGACGTGGACTTTTACCCCCTCCATAAATCTTCGTCCGCGAAGCCAAGCCAAAGAGAAGAGACTGTATATGTGTATATATTTTTGTGAATAATTCTCTTAACTATGCGATCAATCTCTCAGCCTGTGGGAAGAAGCTATTTCCCAGCCTGGCAATCCTGAGTTTAATGCACCTGATCCTCCTTCCTGATGGTATTTGGTCAAAGATGCTGTGTACTGGATGGAAAGAGTCCTCAATAATTCTTTGAACCCCATTTAAGCAAACACTCCCAGTGAATGTCATCAACTTAGGAAAGGGAAACCCCAGAGAACATCTCGGTCATTTTGTTGATCCTCTGTATTGACTTCTGGTCCAATGCTTTGCAGCTACCATCCAGCAAAATTTGCAAACAGACTGGACACTCTCAACTGCAAAATGCTGGCCAGAAACCACCCCCATTGGACAACATTTATTTCCTGCACATTCATGCATCTATCTTGAAGCCTCTTAATGCCACAATTGTATCTGCTTCCACGACAACTCCTGGCAATCCGATCCAGTCACCCACCACTCTGTTTATATGAAAAAAAAAGCTCTCTGCATATCTCCTTCAATCTTCCCACTGCACCCCTCCCCCCATCCCATCCCCTCCTCACATTAAATGCATTTCTCCAGCAGTTTATATTTTTATCCTGGGTGAAAAGATTCTCATTCTCATAATTTTATTAACCTATCGAATTACCACTCAGCCGCCCACATTCTGAAGAAAAGAAAGCAAGTTTGTTCAACCGCTCCCCATAGCTCGTAAGTGAGGGGACAAAATTTTGACAAGTAAGAGGATAGAGTCACAAAGTCATACAGCAGCAAAACAGGTCCCTTGGCTCAACTCTTTTATTCTGGCTAAGGTGCCTTCCTGAGCTGGTCCCATGAGCTTGTGTTTGGCCTGTATCCCACCAAACATTTCCTAACCATGTTCCTGTCCAAATGCCTTTTACATGTAGGAAGTGTCCCTGCCACTACCACTTCCCCTGGCAGCGCATTCCACATGTGTGGAAGTCCCCTTTGAATTTTCCCCCATCACCTTAAACCTGTGTACTCTAGTTTTGGACTCTCCTACTATCGGAAATAGACTGTGACCAATCACTTTATCTTTGCCTCCTCATGATGTTATAAACCTGATTTTCTATTTTGTCAGGAAAAGTAAAAAATCAATTCTGATCAGATTGATGGGATACTTCAGCACTCTGGGCAGAAGGACCTGGGTGTTTAAGTCCACAGCTCCTAAAAGGCTGAGGGGAGACCTTCTCGAAGTTGCCAATTGAAGTGTTAGATTGATGAGGACTAGGTTGAAATAGGTCAGCACAATGTGGGCTGAAGGGCCTATACTGTGCTGTTCTGTGCAATGTTCTAATACCATTGGTGCCTTGAATTACCAAGACATAAAAGGCCACAAACAACTGCAAATGAGTAGAGAAGCGTATTTCTGGACAGGAGCCTGTTGGAATTGTGCAGTCCACTACTACTGTATCTTTGACTCGCTACTAACAAGAAAGAGGTACAGATGCATCAAAATCAGCATTGCCAGTCTGGGAAATAGCTTCAAAATATTCATAATCTTTATTTTAAATTATATCTTTCTGCATAATTTAGGCACAACTTCAAGATCAAAGGGTGCCCTTTTAAAACAGGTGTGGAAGAATTTCTTTCACCTGAGAGTGGTAAATCTCTGGAACTTGCTGCTAGAGCTGGCTGTGGAGGCCACGTCGTTGGGTGTATTTAAGGCAGAGATTGATAGGTATCGGAATAGTTAGAGTATCAAGGGTTATGAGGAGAAGGCAGGGGAGTGGGACTAAGTCGGAGAATGGATTAGCTTATGATGGAATGGGGGAGCAGGCTCGATGGGCTGAACGGCCTACTTTTACTCTTATATCTACTGTTTTTATGTGATTATTGTGTGTTGGCTGTTTTCTGGTGAAACACAGTGGAGTCTGGTTGTATAAGTGCAGTGAGATGAAGTCTTGGATGAAGGTAATAGGTGTGGTCTAGTTAAGGCAGTGTTGGAGTTGGGTGAAGTTTATCATCTCACACCTGAAAAATGCTGAGGAAGGACCAGGGTGAAGATTTTGACTGGTATTGGTCAATGCGCTATGTTAGGAGGTGTGGGGGCAGTAAGAGAATACGGAGGGGGTAGAAGAGTGGTTCATGGCCAAAACTTCATCAAAGGATGGGATCTTGCAATTATGGTCCCCTATCCAATTTCCCTCACCCTTCAGAACTATCTTGATGAGCACTTGAATTGTCATGTGATTAGAATTGATGAGTTCTAGTTGATTAGCAGGGACACAATGGGTTGAAGGGCCTGTTCCTGTGCTATATGGCTCTGTTACGGTGGTAAGCCTGGATACAATGGGCTGATGAGCCTGTTCCCGTGCTGTATGGCTCTGTGACGGTGGACAGCATGGATACAATGGGTTGAAGAGCCTGTTCCCGTGCTAGGAGACTCTGTGACAAGCAGCGTGGACATGATGAGCTGAAGGGTTTGTTCCTCTGCTATGTGGATCTTTGATGGCCAGCATGGCTGATGAGCCTGGGTCTGTGCTGTCTGCCCCACGTTTCTCCGACTGAGTGCTGGGAGAAGCATTGTGCTGGGCTGACTCGTCCTATGTACAAGCTGTCGGTTGGCAGATGGGAGGAAAGAGTAAATCCAATCCACATAAATAATGGAGCGCAGTGTGGAGCACAAAGGAAAGGAATTGGCTGATTCAAATCTAAATCATGCTGGGGAGGTGGGAAGTGGGGGAGGGAAAGCAACAGCAACTTTGGCACTTGGCCACTGCACTGTTAGAATAAAGCGAATTTAAGCCAGCGGCAAACCGTCAGACAATCTCTGCATTGTTACCCTCATTTGCAAGCAGATTAATTGCTCCTGTTAAACCAAGATAGTATTTACTGTGGCAAGAAGCCAGAACAAATAATTGGAATACAGTGTTGCACTGATCGAGATCGTGTGATGTAGCAAAGAAATCTTTGTTACCTGGGGTGGAAATTGTCGGACCATGGAGTGATTTTTAGGTTGGTTTTTAGACTCCATGATTGCCTGCCCATTCTTCGACAGTGTACCTTGCCTACATGGGGGGTGGAGCCTCTGAGTATGTGACGGAGCTGCTTCTAAAGTTCTGGCTGCATTTCAGGGTCCTGAGGAGGAGAGGGGGTGAGTCACTCGGCAGATCCCTTGGCCAGTTCGCTCCTGGACATGGCCAAGGTGGCCATCCATGGGTCTAGGCAGCGGGCCGTCGAGGGTTGAGACGGGGCTGACTGCCTGCTCCTCTTTCACGGTTACACATCTGTGGCTGTGAATCCCTGGAGAAGGAGCACGCGGTTTCCATGGGGTACCTTGGGGGATTTCTTGGACTGGTGGGCTCCACGGGCTTGTGTGATGACCATGTTGCAATTTGAATGAGTAAATAGTGTCCAACTGAAGTTCTGTAATACTTCATTAACATAATCAATGAATAAACGTTTGTTAAAGGGGAAAAAATAAATCATCAGTGATTCATAAAGATTTCCTATAACTTGGCCTACAATGTGATGTTACCAACAGTGCCCATAATTTACTCCAAGTTACATCAGTGTTTCATAAAGATTTCCTATAACTTGGCCTACAATGTGATGTTACCGACAGTGCCCATAATTTACTCCAAGGACCTTCTTTTCCTCCAACTCGTATCCTGCCATTAACAAGGAAAATTATTCACAGAATGTCTGTAAATGATGTCAACTGTGAGCCTTCAGATGTGATTGCATTATTGTGCTGGCCGTGACGCTCAAAGCATGTAGGCAAACAGGACATCAAACAAGCATTGTTGTATACATAGCACGGTGCACCAAAAATCTTTCTTGCTGTAACTACACAGGTACATTAAATACGTCAAGTGCAGTAGTATAAATTAAATTAGCACAATGTACCAAAGCAGAAAAAGAGATAATAAATAGAGAAGGATAAATAAATATTCACAATTGTAGTTGGTGCATTTTAAAAAAAAGAGATGTAGATCACAGACAGTAACAACACAGAAATGTTTCTGTGCTGAACATGATGTCCAAATTAAACCAAAGCTCTGCGGCCTGCTCAGGATCTACATCCCTCTCTCCTGCATTTTCGTGTGTCTCTAGAAGCCTCTGAAATACAATTTAAATCTAACTCCCGCTCCCTCCAATAGATACCTCCTAAGCCTTTTCTAATTAGTGACTTTTCCAACCTTCACTCTCTCATACCGTTGATCCAAAACATGCAGTGATCGAAATTCCCCAACTTTCTGTAATCAATAACCCCCTTAACTCTATCCATTCCATTCACACACCTGTATGCTCTTCTTTGTCCAATCAATGAGCAACTCCTCCCGTCACAAGCCTCGCAAATCTTCAACCAGCATTACACAGTTAACTGGTCTCTATGTGCTTGTCTTTATTTGGCACCTTGCAGCGATAAAACACCAATGCAATAATCTATTGAAATTTTCCCAGCTGAATTATTAATCTATTCAAAAGTAAGAATCTCCAAATGGTCTGGTTTAAGCACACAACATGGGATGAGGGGTAGGTTATCAAATCCATTAGCTTGATGTGCTCTTGGCTAAATTTACATTTTACTGTCAATATACTTGATATTAATTTACTAATTTCAGAGTATGATCAGGAAAATGGAATTGAAATATTGTGGCATGATCTTAAAATTAGAGAGGGGCTGATTGAAGGTAATCCAACATAATTAAAAATCCCATCATACTCCCTTCTCCCTCTCCCATTGGGCAGAGGATATAATTTCGAAAATGTTCATCAGTGGTTTCTCGCCTGCTGTTATCAGGCTCTTGAATGAACCCCTATTAGTATAAATAATGCCTTGCACTGTAACCATAAATTTCTCTGTAACTCTACTCTGCATTCTTATTGTAACACCTTTTTGCTTCTTGCACCGCCTGCTGAGCTATGTTGAGATTAACTTACCGGATAGTATGCAAAACAAAGCTTTTCAATGTATCTTGGTCCACATGACAATAAACAATTCAATTTAATAATCAAGTTATCCGTGCACACATCACTCTCAGAGGTCAGGGTCCACTGCTTTTCTTGTGCTGAGTTCTCACGCTGTAGGATGATATTTCCTGGCATCCCCTAGAATGTGTAAACTCTAAACACTCTAGTTCAAACTCTCTGTCACACGTACCAAGGTGCCATGAGAGTTATCTTGTGAGCAGTCCGCCTAGATATCCCATGCATTGTACAGTAAGTAAGACATAGTGTAGAAGTGCGGAGTTACACAGAGAGGTTCATTCCAGGAGTCCAATAGCGGCAGGAATTGAGAAGGTGGCCAGGGTGGGAATGAGTCTTTTGATAAGTTGGCTACATTTTGCAAGGCAGCGGGAGTTAGTGATTGAGGGGAGGAGGGTGTGCGATGGGTTGAGCAGTGTCCACAGTTCTCTTGTGGTCAGGACTGAACCCTGCTCACTGGAGATTTGAGGCAACGGTACTATTAACTGCATCACTGTTTTACCCTAAAGTCTTTTCCTTCTTGGGCAGTCTTCTCAGGTTAGGTAATATTTCCCTTTTGAGTGCTTTTTCCGTCTCTTGTTTTCATTGGTCAGCCGTAAACCAGCTCTAATTTCTTTAGGGATTCCAGGACATTCCAGGAGATTTGGCTGCCACTCAAAAATAGATTTGAGAAAACTACTTATTTGCGCTCTGTTCAACAAGCCAGTAACTGCCTAGCCAAGATAACTTGCTCAATCAATGCATTGCTTGAGGGCAGGTCACCAGGAGCAGATAGAAAAATAGTTTGGGAGCTAGTTAGCTGGTTGAACATTTACTTAAGTGGAGTCAACTGCTGGAACCGTACTAATTAAATTGTTCCTCCCCTCTGTAGAACCTTTAATTGAGAGTTGGAGGAAACAATGCTTTTAAGAATCATTTCACAGGAGTGAGGATTGATTAGTAATAACACACTTCATTAACTCTGCACTTTCTCAATCGCAATAATTGGAATCCTATCCCTTATTGTCAAGTGCAATGTGTCTGGGTAATGAATAAAATATGCTGAAATTAGCATAAGATACCTTTCGTTCAGCTGTTGTTCTCTCACGTAGAGAGTGGTGGCAATTCAATCAAAGAGTTTCGTACGTAAGACAGAGAATAGCATAACCAGCTGGGACTGACGTGGACTTGGCTCCTCTTGTTGCCTGTCAGATTTCACTGAGCTTTTGTATTGCTGTAGCAAAGTTCAGGAATGAGCAAGAGCACATCACCCTAACAGGTCATTTAATCTCTCAGGTCCATCCTAGCCTTTGGGGTCCTGATGAACCCCACTCCCTCAGCTCAACCCTCAAGACATGTCCATATTTACTATATCCCTGGGATATGAGATGATGATGAGAGCTTATTGTCATACACAGGAGTACAATATGCAGATACACTAACATTCTAACTTTCTGCAGCCACACATTTATTTATGTAAGGTACACCAACTGCAATGGTATACATTGAATTACCACAATATGCCAAGGCAGGAAAAAATATATAATAAAAAGGAAAGGACAGAAGAAGGAATATTCACCTTTAATGAATATTTGCAGTTAGAGCAAATGTGGACCATTGTCCATTCAAAATCTGATGGCAGAGGGGAAGAAGCTGTCCATCTGCAGCTGGCTGTTTGACTTCAGGCTCCTGCACCTCCTTCCTGATGGTGATCGTGTGAAGAGGGCATGCCTGGGTGGTGAAGATCTGTTGGGTGGTCCCAGAGAACTTTTAAGGTTGGCGCAGTAAAGAAAGGCTCAAGAGCACGGAAGCTGTTGGAAAAGGACACAGTTCTTGAACCAAGGCATCCTGGCTTCAGCATTGAAGGCCATTTTAGAATCAGAATCAGGTTTAATGTCATGGACATGTCACAAAATTTGTGTCTTGCGGAGATCGTGTGTTACAGGTACAAAATTGCTATAAATTACAGCTCCATAACTATAATATTTAAAAATAAGTAATTAGTGCAAAAAAAGAAAAAAATGTGAGGTAGGGTTTGGGTTAATTGTCCATTCAGAAATTTGATAGCAGATTTGTAATGCTAGGTGTTCGTCTTCAGGCTCCTGTACCTCCTTCCTGACAGTTGTAGTGAGAAAAGGACATGGGCTGTTTGGTGAGGGTCCTTGATGATAGAGGCTGCTTTCTTGAGACACCATCTTTTAGAGATGTCCTTGATAGAGTGGACCAATGAAAACACCCGGAAATGCTGGAGGGGACAAAGATATATTGGCGACATTTCAGGCCTGAGCCCCTCTTCAAGGAATGAGCAAAATGAACAAATAGCAGGGAATCTCAGGACACAGAGAGTGGTGGCTAGGGATGGAACCCAGACCAACAAAAGGTGTTAATTGGATATGATAAGGGGAAACGTAAGAATTGATCATGGCTGTATGAAAGGAGACAGGGAAAAGAGAGAGAGAGAGCTGAGGAAAAAGTGAGGGGAGGTGTATTTACGAAAGCCAGAGAAACAGATATTGATGCCATCTGGTTGGAGGGTCCCCAGTCGGAAGATCAGGTATGTTTCCTCCAATTTGCGGGTGGTCTCTTTCTGGTAGTGCATGAGATGATTGTCAGACACGACAGCAAGGGAATGCTGCATCCAGCACTCCTGTTGTGGTCTCCTCTACATCGGAGAGACTGGGTGCAGTCTGGGAGATCGCTTCGTTGAACACCTTGGCTTTGCCTGCTGCAATGGATACCTATTTCAATTCTCTATCCCCACCCTCTAACCGGATGGCATAAATATTGACTTTCTCTGGCTTTCATTACCCCCCCCCCATCACCTTCCCCCCCTCCCATCACCTTCCCCCCTCCCCAGCTCTGTCTCTCTCCCTTTTCCCTGTCTCCTTTTGCACAGCCATGGATCAATCCTCACCTCTTCCCCCAGCTAGGATCGTCTGAGATTCCCTGCTTTTTGCTTATTCTGTTCATTAATTGACGAACACTCCTGTCACACAAGTGAAGTGATGGTCATTCTGAGGGGCAGATCATTTTTGATGATAACTTAGGGGTTCTTCAGGATCTTACATTTTTCATCTGGAAACATGAGAACTGGCAGGATGTCCAGTCACCTGTCCTTAATGGTTCGGGGCAAATGTGTGGATGTGCTTCTCACAGGGTTGACCCTGCCTATATTTGAGGCACACAGGAGACTACAGATGCTGGAATCTGGAACAACAAAAAGGAGGGTCGAGCAGCGTGACATGAAGAATAGTCGACGTGTCAGGTCGGACTCTTCCTTCAGGGCTAAGAGTACGGACTCATTGGGCCGAAGGGCCCTTTCCCTGTTCTCTATCACTCTGAGTCAGAAACTCTGGGTCTGACTGGTCAGTCCACTTACCAGTTCAATTTCCATGGGTGGGCTACACTCTTGTCAGTTGAGTGGGAAGAATGAATGTTTCACAGTTCAAACCGCTCACAACACTCAAACCTGTTGCTGTCACAATAGCTTCTTTCTGATGCCAGTCAGTTGGGAAATGACTATGATTAATGATAATATAATATGTACCGGTACATTGTAATCTAGCACAGAGAGTGTGTTACTTTTCCAATGAATCCTTTCACTCCCTGTCA
Organism: Narcine bancroftii; assembly: GCF_036971445.1. Lineage (NCBI taxonomy): Eukaryota > Metazoa > Chordata > Chondrichthyes > Torpediniformes > Narcinidae > Narcine > Narcine bancroftii. The sequence continues at coordinate 96,747,629 of NC_091478.1, forward strand.
GCTGCCTTTATTAAGAAACTTATCTTGAATCACAGTGTGAAGAAATAAAAACAGAACTCGGAGTGAACCAGCATGAAAAGAATGCAGATTCTTGAAGATATATTCTTGTTCATCTTCCTGTGTGTGAGCCTGACATTCATCTGAGGGATGCTCAGCCTGTAGTTTGTTAATGTGGGCACAGAGAGTGTGCAGCATCCAAAACAGAGACGCAATTAACAATGGCATGGTATTTCAGGAAGTGCGCAGCAACCTCCCAGTCCCATCCATATAAATTACGAGAGGTCCATATTGGGTAGTCTCTTTCTCAGGGTGGGGATATCAAAAACTGGACGACATAGATTGAAAGTGAGGGGGGGGGGGTGGAAATAGTAAAGGACACATGCAAGGCACGTTAGTAATAATAATGAGTTTATTGTTGGACCTACTCTTCAAGGTATGCACTGAGATAACAGCTCTTTTGCTGGAAGAACATGTACCTTTTAATAGATTGAGGTGCTTAGAATGGGTGGACTGCTAATACCTTTTTGCTGGAGTGACTGAATACCAGAGGACATCTGTTTAAGGTAAGTGGAAGAAAGTTTAGGGGAGATGTCTGAGGAAACTTTTTTACACAGAGAGTGGTGGGGGCCTGGAATGCATTGTCAGGTTGGTGGTGGAGGCTGGTGCAATAAGGACATTCAAAAGACTTTTAGATAGGCACGTGGATGTAAGAAAAAGGTAATGGGTGTGAGGTAGCGAAGGATGAGATTGCTGTGGAGCACATTTATGTGAGTCGGCATAACATCATGGGCTGAAGGGCCTATACTGTGCTGGAATGTTTTTGTTTTGTGTGTTGTTCAATTTCTCCAGATAGAAAGGGTCGAGAGGGGGCCCCTTCAGCCCGCTTAAATCTCCCCCCCATTTATACTGATCCTGCATGATTCCTATCTTCCCAACATTCTATCAACTTTCAAGACTCTGCCATTCACCTATATACATGGCTCACCTAACTTTAGGACACGGGAGGACACTGTAGCGCCTGCAGGACAGGGAGAACGTACAAATTCAACACAGATAACACCTGAAGCCAGGATTGAACATGTGTCTGACATTATGGTCAGAACCATTGTGCTTCCCATAGGTTCAGCGGGAAGATATGACTCTTCAGACAGTCCAACAAGCCCAAAGTAAAATTGAAAGTTCACAGTCTGTCAGTCAGCACGAATGAAAGCAAATGACATTCTTTTAAAAGTATTTTTATTGAGTTTAACAAAAACCCTTTATACAAGGTAAACTAAATTAAATCATATCATATATATGTCACATATCAATTGTAAATTAGAAGATTAATCATAATTATTACATAACTTACTTCATTCAGGACATCAAATTCTATCATTATAATAATTAAACAAATTAAATGATAACTCGTACTATGTCCAAAAATAATACTGAATACAAATAATACATGTAAAAATTCCTTTATATAGATATTTTATACTTCTCTGATGTGATCACATTGTTATGTGATTATGATCTGTAATCTGCAATTAAGCCCCCTTTATTTATTTGTGTTAATAATAAAAAAGAGAAAAAAATTACCCAACTAATCTACCCCCTTCCTCTCAACAGGTTGTCTGTAGCAAAAGACATTCTGATTGGGCCTCCTGGATCAACTTGCTTCTCATAATTACCTAAACAGAGGACAGTGCAAGGCCAAAAGTTCTTCCTTGGTTCCCTGTGTTAGACACAGATCTTTAAAGTCATAGAGTTCTACAGCATGGAAACAGGCCCTTCAGCCCAACTTATCCATGCTGATTCATTTGCTTACATTCAGCTTGTATTTCTTTCAGCCTTTTCTTTCCATGACCCCGAATAAATGCCTTTTACAAGTTACAGTTGTCCCATTCTTTACCATATATCCACGGCCCATTATGTGAAGAAGATACTGCTCTGGTTCCTTTGAAATCTTTCCTCTCTCACCTTAAATCTGTGCCATCTGATTTTAGACTCTTCCCTACTTGGGGGATAAGGACTATTTACCTTGGGTCTGCCCGCCATGATCCTGTAAAGCTCTTTAAGGTCATCTTCTCAGGGAGAAAAGTACCAGCCTCCCCTGATAGCTCAAACCTTCCAGTCCCTGTGGGCATCCTCTTGTGAATTTTTAAATTCTTTCCAGCTTAATGATAGCTTTCCTATTGCTGGAAGATCACAACTATGGAGTGATGTACACAGGCTGTCCTCCACATCTCAACATTGATTACCTTGAGTGCAGTGGAACTGAAGTTGTCACAATGGGAATGTAGAGCTGCATTCTGTGGATTGACCGTGATTGATTTTCAGCCACTAAGGCATATTGACAGGGGTGACTTAATGTCTTTTAGTCGTAATTTGAAAGTTGTTTTTTTTTTCACATCTGATGAGACTTCTCCACTTTTTTTAGTTACCAACTTGAAGGGCATTGCACACTTCTGAAAGACAAGAAGAATTATGCTTGAAAATAAGCAGTCTGCAGATAGAAGGCACCTTTTTCAGATGTTGGGATGTTAAATCACATCATGGGAACAGTGGTTAGCACTAGCAATCTGGGTTTCAATATACTGCTATCAGTAAGGAGTTTGCATCTTTTCCCTTGACCTGCATGTGTTTTCCCCTGCATGCTCCTGTTTCTTCCTAACCCTCCCCAAAAACTTATGGGGTTGGTAGATTAATTGAGTGGCATGGATTCCATGGGCTGGATAGGCCTTCTGCTGTGCTGTATAGAATAGGTCCTCTCTAAATCTTCCTTCCCTTCCCCCAAACTTGTGTCCTCTGATCTGATCTTTGTCTGATACAGGGATTAGTCTCCTGAAGTCAGCCCCATCTTTACCCCTTACTCCTCGTCTAATCTCCTCCGCTCCAGACTCGCTTATCTCCAATCTTCTCTCACAGTGGAAATGTTCCAAACCAGGCAAGATTCTGGTGGCTCCCCTCCACGCTCACATGCTGGGAAACTGTCCAGGGGATGGCATTGATCTTCGGGGGAAGGGAGTGAAGATGCAGAAACAGCAACGATGCCCACCTCTCTGGGGGCAGACCATCCTTTGAGGCTTTGCATGAGCACATTCAGAATTTTGTATTAACTCCAATTATTCACCTTCACTTCATCGTAGATGTGACAACATCTGGCTGAATAAGTCAAATGCCAAATCGATAATGTTGTACAGGGAGTAAAATACGAGATACTGGACTTAATATTTTATAAATGACAGTGAGTGCCCTTTAAATTTTGTTTCAGTTCTCAGTTCTCTGCAAATCAAACAAAGCACATAAAACACTGAGGATTCATCTCAGGAGCCTGAGTGGTCAGGAGAAAATGAGAAGTGACAGGTTATGAAACAAAACGAATCTTTTGCTTTTAACTGACAAACCAAGTCCTGTCTCTCTCCAGCTCAGGGACTGGAATTCATTCTAAAGAGGTAGATGTTTATTTTGAGCATGTTTCCTAGAGTGTCAGGTGAGAGATGAGCCTGTGACAAACCGCGCAAGGCAACGGAAAAGGAGGAAGGAAGGTTGAAAGGGCAGGGACCTTACTGAGAAACTTTTGGAGAACCATCTTCATACTGCTTTTTAAGCCTACGCCATTCACTGCATAATCCTGCCAATCACCTCCAGATCAGTCGTGCTGCACAGAGGAGGCCCTTCAGCCCAACTCTTGCATTCTGATGAAGTTGGCATTCTGGGATGGTTCCCACTTGCCTGTATTTGGTTCAGCTCTTTCTCCTATTTATGCATAAGCCCAATCATCTTTTCACTGTCATAATTATTCCCGCTTCTACAGTTTCCTCTGGCAGTTCATTCCAGATAGGGGCCACTCTCTGAATGTTCTGACGCCATAGAAGATACCCACCCCATTATGTGGGTGGCGCAATGGTGCTGCCTCCCACCTCCAACAACCTGTGTTCAGTCTTGACCCTGGGTTCTGTTTGTGTGGAATTTGCACGTTCTCCATGTGACTGTATAGGTTTCCACGAATGCTCTGGTTTATTCCCACATTGGAAAGACGTGCTGGTTGGTAGGTTGGGATTCATTTAAATCGTTTGTTGATGGTCAGCAGGGACTCAGTTGCCTGTTTCTGCGCCTTGGCAATGAATCAAGTTTCCTTCCCATTATTTCCTGGGGACAATGATTAATCCTTTTAACCCCCCTTCTGTACGTGTCCTGCAACCTCGAGCTACTTCAGAGAAATAACAAAACTACGAGCAGGTGGAAGTTTCTTGGGACATTGTTCCAACTTTCTCTTGATATGCGATAATCCCCCTGCCCTGATCCAACCCCACAACTGACACGTTTCATGGTTCGGAGTCGTTTGGTGAAGAACACAAATCTCTTTTCGCTAATCAGTAGACAAGATTTTAAAGCAACAGCTCAAAAAAAAAACATCTGCAGCTTCTGGAATTATGAATTAAAATCAAATACCAGTGTTCGAAGCATATTGGTATTTTCATGGTCGCAACAGCCTATCTTTAAAGATCAGAACTGATAATCACATTTCAAGTGGCCACCTAATGTGATAGGATTACAATTCGTTCCTCTCAATTACCGATCTGGGAATTGCACGTTTGGTGACTTAACAATACCTTTGTCAGCAAGGTTCATCTTGCAAAAGTGAATGTATTCCAAACGCAGTTCCTTGGAGTGCTCAGTTGGAAGTAACTATTACAATGCTATTACAACGCCAGCAGTCGGGGTTCGAATCTGGTGCTGTCTGTGAGGAGCTTGTGTGTCCTGTGTCTGTGTGGGTTTCCTCCCATCCTTTAAAAAAAAAATACGGGGGTTGTAAGTCAAATGGGTGTAATTGGAAAGCACGGGCTTGTGGGCTGGAAATGCGTGTTTAATTTTAAATTAAGAAATGTAAGATGGAAATTATTCAGAAAGTCAGGTAGGAACTGCGGAAGCAGACTTAACGTTCCAGGCTGACGTTCCTTCCTCAGAGCCTAGTGATTCATAACCAGTGATGTTTAACTTGGTTGTCCTCTCCGTGGATGCTCCTGAACCCAATGAGAATTTTCCAGAATGTTCCGGCTTCATCCCAATGCTTATCTGGTTGGGTTATAGGTTAGCAGGGGTCATTAATCCCCTTCGAAACACTACAAGCAGTCATGTCTTGTATCAAGTGGAGCACAATGTGGGGGAAAGAACACAATGTTTGACTGTGGCACCAGTGGAATGAGTTAGATTTAATTCAGTGATAAATTTTGCAATGAGCCATCTATTAATTCATTTCTGTTGTCTTGAATGTTTCTGGGGAGAACTTGACTCATATAATTGAACCTTGCTCTGCAAGTACAGGGTTCCGCTTCATCTTTATTGACAAAGTTCTCCAATTGGTCTCTTTCCCCACAGACTTGCAACTTGCTCTTTTCCGATTACGCACCTCTTTTGCTTTTGACCCATTACACAGCTGATTCTGCTCCCACAATTTTCTCAGACCACGTGCTGAAGATCAGAATGAGTTCAAAATGATTGTGTCCCCATCTGCCCACCTCCCCTCTGTCATCTGTCAGCATCATATCTCCTCGTCAGTACAAACAGCAACATTGCTCAAATGGGCCCAAGCAGTGAATTTCAGAACAGCTTGGTGCAACTTGCCATGGACCTTAGGCCTGAGTTTGCACTACCTTGGTCAGATTTAGATCGTTGCCATTTTAATTTGTCCCCGACACCAGTTCCTCACTTCCCTCCGGTATGGACCTGTTCCTAACCTTGATAATGATGAAATATTTTTTTATTTAGGCTTCAGCATTAAATGGTTTGGAGGTTCAGTTTATTCAGGCAGCAAGAACTGGTAGCACTGCAAGTTCAATTGAAGAGATTATGCATGTACACACATGCAATTCATTTTACCCCCCCCCCCCCCATTTCTCTTCCTCCCTCTCTCTCTCTCACTTTTTCTGTTTTCTCTCTTTTTCTTTCCTCTTTCTTTCTATTTTTACCTTTTTCTTTTCCCCTACCTCTGTTGTCTGTCTCCCTCTCTCCTTCTTCTCTCTCTGATTTCTCGCTTTCTTTCTCTCTCCTTTTCCCACTCTCTCCCTTTTTCCTTTCCCTCTTTAATCTCTCCTCTCTCGTTGACAGATGTCCCTAGCTTCGCGAAAAAAAGTAGCTAAAAATCATTAACAAATCAAGAGTAACCTTCACAATGGATGTAAAACATTTGATTGCAAGTTTTGGAAACGGAGCTGCCGATTGGTAAGCAACAAGCTCCCACAAATAGAAACAAGATAAACCAACCAATTAGCACATTCCATTGGAGGAGATTACACTGTACATTGGAGAGAACTTCACTGCCATTCTTAGAACAGGAGATCTTTTGTATTGACCCAAGAGGATAAGTGACATCTTGATTTAACTTTGTGGACTATTTTATCCAGACACTAGAGACTCTAGAAAAAAAGACTTGGAATAGCTTACTTGTGTTATCAAAATGGTCTCCGATCTTTGGATTCAAAGCCACCCATTGATGTCAAGTGAACACTGCTACCAGAGATTTGGGGACCAGTTGCTTTCATAGATCGAAGTGATTTAATTTAATTTTAAATTTAGTGATACAGCACGATAACAGACCCAGGAGCCCATGCTGTCTAATCACACCCATGTGATCAATTAATCTACTAACTCCGTACCTCTTTGGAGCATGGGATGAAACTGGAGCACCTGGAGAAAACTCATGCAGACATGGGGAGAACACAATAACTCCTTACAGACAGCATTGAATTTGAACCCGGGTCGCTGGCACTGTAATCGCGTTGTGCTAAATGGTAAATGGGCCACCCATTGCCATGGGGCAGAAACTTGGTACAAGGACCACCCCAACTCAACACTGGAGTGCCAAGGAGCACTCAATCAACACATCGTTATGGTCTCTACCTCTCTCCACAGAGCCGGCCTGGCATGCTGAGTATTCCCAGCATTCCTGGTATTTGATTCCTGGCCTCTGCAGTCGTTGCTTTTTAATGTGAATGTGTTGGCATCCGAGGGAGCTCTCTGCCCTCGAAGGTCTTTATATAATCATTGCAGAGACTTCAATTTTTTTAAATTTTAATTTTCATGCAGACTTTTTCACCCGTGCCACCCAATTACACCCCATTGACCTACAACCCCCATACATTTTGAGCGGTGGGAGGAAACCAGAGCACCTCGAGGAATCTTGCGCAGACATGGGGAGAAATTACAAACCCCTTACAGACAGTGCTGTATTTGAATGATGTTAGCTGGCACTGCAACAGCATTGCACTAACTGCTATGCTAACCCTACCACCTTTGAGAAACTCCTAAACTCCTTCCATTGGCTCAGTTTCTCCTCTTCTGTCATTTTTATCTCAGCTTTTCGCAATGGATTTAATGGCCTCAGCATGGGAGCTCGCTCCTTTGTCCTGTGAGGAAAGTATTTTTCTTAATCTTCCATCTCACTCCAGGCTGGTTCATTTTAAACCTGAACCTGTGCTGGCAAACAGTTGAAGAGCCTGCTCCCGGTTACATTTTATAGCCAGCGCCTTTCAGCATCTTGAGAGGTGTTCATTGCATTTTGTGAATACCCAGAAGCAGGCATCACAAAGATAAATGAGCACCTGAAAATTCCTGTTGATTTCTTCTGGGCATAGAAAGATTAGACTCTTTATGAAATGAAAGCAGAAGTTTACTTTACTTGGATGATGCTTCTTCTGTGTATGGACCAGCTGCTCTGTGCCCTCCAGTTGGTCTCACTCCTTCTTGCTGAGCTAAGGAGTGCTTGAATGTCCATTTACGATACCAAGAGGTGCTTGTACTCCGCACCCAACAGCTGACTGATCACAATCCTTGGAATTCCCCCTTCTCTGGTGCTCCACTTCTATGGGTCCAGGTTCAGCCATGAGCCCTGGTGTGGAGCTTGGACGTTCTCCCCATGACCGAGTGGCTTCCCTCATGTCAACCAAAATGTCCCATCCACACTAGTCATTCCTGCCCATATCTGTCCAAACCCATCCTATCCATGTCTTCATCCAGAGGTAAACATGAATGACTGCAGATGCTGGGGTTGAATGCAATAGCCAAAAGTGCGTGAGCAGCTCAGTAAGTCACACAGCATCCACAGGAAGTGAAGGGTAACCAACGTATCGGGCCTGAGGCTTTCGTCAGGAATCTGGAAAAAATACACATGTATCCAAAGCTTTGTAAACATTGCAATAGCAGCTGCCTCAACCACGTCTTCAGTCAGCCTGTTCCATACACCGACCACCCTATAAAAAAAAAAGAACTTCCGTCAGTCTGTTCCATACACCCATCACCCTATTAAAAAAACCTTCCGTCAGCCTGTTCCATACTCCCTCCACCCTATTAAAAAAAACTTCCATCAGCCTGTTCCATACACCCCCCACCCTATTAAAAAAAAAGTTACCCATCAGCCTGTTCCATACACCCATCACCTTATTAAAAAAAAAGTTACCCTTCAGGTATCTGTTAAATATCCCCCTCCTTACCTTAAACCTATATTCTCTGGTCACCGATTCCTCTACTCTCCTCTGTTAAATATCCCCCTCCTTACATTAAACCCATATTCTCTGGTCACCGATTCCTCTACTCTCCTCTGTTAAATATCCCCCTCCTTACCTTAAACCTATATTCTCTGGTCACCGACTCCTCTACTCTCCACTGTTAAATATCCTCCTCCTTACCTTAAACATATATTCTCTGGTCACCGATTCCCATATTCTCCTCTGTTAAATATCCTCCTCCTTTCCTTAAATCTATATCCTCTGGTCACCGATTCCCATATTCTCCTCTGTTAAATATCCCCCTCCTTACCTTAAACCTATATTCTCTGGTCACCGACTCCTCTACTCTCCTCTGTTAAATATCCCCCTCCTTACCTTAAACCCATATTCCCTGGTCACCGATTTCCCTACTCTCCTCTGTTAAATATCCCCCTCCTTACCTTAAACCCATATTCTCTGGTCACCGACTCCTCTACTCTCCTCTTAAATATCCCCCTCCTTACCTTAAACCCATATTCTCTGGTCACCGACTCCTCTACTCTCCACTGTTAAATATCCCCCTCCTTACCTTAAACCCATATTCTCTGGTCACCGATTTCCCTACTCTCCTCTGTTAAATATCCCCCTCCTTACCTTAAACCCATATTCTCTGGTCACCGACTCCTCTATTCTCCTCTGTTAAATATCCCCCTCCTTACCTTAAACTCATATTCTCTGGTCACTGATTTCCCTACTCTCCTCTGTTAAATATCCCCCTCCTTACCTTAAACCCATATTCTCTGGTCACCGATTTCCCTACACTCCTCTGTTAAATATCCCCCTCCTTACCTTAAACCTATATTCTCTGGTCACCGATTCCCCTACTTTAAGCAAAAGGCTCTCTGTGTTTCCCCCATTTATTTTTATTCTGATTTTTTACGTCCCTATGAGATCACCCCTCATCCTCCTGCCCCTCCAAGGAGTAAAATCCCCCGCCTGTTTAACCCCTCCTGAAAGATGGTATTTTCAAATTCTTTTCGCTTTCTTTTTCTCCCACTGATGCTGGTCAACCCCTACCCCCCAACCCCTCCCACTCCATGAGGTCCTAAGTCACAGTGGATGTTGGTGCTCTATATCTTCTGGTCGCTATTGCTTTAGCAAGCTCCAATGTGGCTGTGATGGTTTGCGATGCGAACCTTGGCTGGAAGTGTGCATCCAGTGTGTTTGACAAAAGTAGGCACTCATAGGAAAGAGAACTAACCTCCCAGAGTAACGTCACCCAATGCTTTCATTGGATGACATTACTTGGGTTCTCCCTTGAGGGGATGTCACTCATGTGGTGACGCAAACTTTGAACTTTTAAGGTCACAGCCTTTGTCCCAGGGTAGAGGAGACGAAGATTAGAGGCTGTTGATTTGTTGGAGGGGAAAAATTTAAAAGGCTCCTGAGAGTGGTAGATGTGTGGAACGAGCTGCCAGAGGCGCGTATGGTTACAATTTTTAAGTAGCAGTCAGCACAGTGCTCTTACAGTGCAAACGGCACCAGCGGATCAGGTGCTCTCTGTAAGGAGTTTGTCTGGTCTCATTGTGACTGTGGGGGTTTTCTCTGGGTGCTCCTGTTTCCTCCCACCCTCCAAATATGTTTGGAGTTGGACGGTTGATATGGTGTAACTGGGTAGCACATTTTTCAATGGCCAGAATTGGCTGCTAAGGCATTGTAAATAAATAAGACGTTTCAATAGGTACATATTGAGGGTTATAGGCCAAACACAGAGACTACCCTGTAAAAACACAACGCTGGAGAAACACAGTTGGTCAAACAGTATACTTCATGTAGCAAAGATAAATATTTTGGGCATGAGCCCTTCATCGTACACTAGCTGAGTTTCACCAGCGTTGTTTTTACTTCAATCATGGTGTCAGCAGATTTTCGTGTTTTACTACAGAGACTAGCTGAGCTAGGTTACTTGGTCAGCATAAATGAGTTGGGCCAAATGGCCTATTTCTGTGCTGTATGTCTCTAATCTTTTGAATATACTGTTTCTAAGCCTTCATATGGGTTAAGAATTCCAAAGATTCATCTGTTTATTCTGAGCATGTGACCCCTAGTTTCTATTTGGAGATGTGGGGTTTGAGATCATTTGAAAATAAAATGAAAACTGAACAAGATGCAACACAAACAAGGTGATTGTTAATATCTCCTCAAACTCTTTGACAGACATTTCATCAAAAGCAAATCTTTGCGTTCTTGTGTCAGCTTCAGCAGATTTCTTTGATGAATTTTTCACCATTTCACTAATGGTTTTTTTTAACAAGACAAACAATGTGTTTGCGAGACAAATCATTTCATGACAAGGGTTATTTTGTTATGGACAAGCCTCCATTGTCCTAGTCTTTGCTTGTTAAGTGCTGGGAGATTAGAATGTGAAATGTTGAACAATGGTACTTTTCATTGGGGATAAATCATGGAGCATGTGGACTTTTGGGCACTTTGAACGGAATATTGAAGTGAAGCCAAGTCTTCTCTCTCAAGTGATTCCCTGAAAAAGTCATGGGAGCCGTTTTCTTGTGGTTCTGCATTTGTTTATCCTTCAGCCAACAGCCATGAGGAATGATGCTGGATCCACTGCTGTTAGCATGGTGAATTAGTTGGCAGATGACACCAAAATTGGTGACATCGTGGTCAGTGAAAGTTACCCAAGATTACAAACTGGATCGAGATGAACTGGAACAGTGGGCCAGGGAGTGGCAAATGGAATTTAACTCTGACAAGTGTGAGATGTTAAACTTTGTGAAGTTACCCCAAGGCAGGACGTACTCATGAGTGGTAGGGGCCTGGGTGTGCGGTAGGACAGAGAATTGGGGTACAGGTGTGTAGTCTCATGACAGTGACAACATCTAGACAGGGTGGTGAAGAAGGCATTTGACATGCCAGGGTCCTCAAGTGTGGAGGGTGTGGGTGCTATATAAATGCAGATTGTTATTACTTTGGCAAGGGAACTGAGTACAGGAGCATCACGTTCCAACTTTCTATCCAATTGGGTAGAAAGGCCTGTTCCAAGGGTTAGTGAGGCCCTTGAAGTATTGCGTATAGTTCTGGACATGCAGTGAGAGGAATGATATTAACATGATGCAGAAAGGTTTCACAGGAATATTACTGGGACTGGAGGGCTTCAATTGCAAGGAGAGGTTTTCTCCCTGGAGTGAAGGAGGCTTAGGGGGACCATATCAAGGTTTATAAAATCATGAGGAGCATCGATACAATAAATAGTCAGTATTTTTATTCCCCATGGCTAGGGGAATCTGAAACTAGAGGTCATAAATTTAAAGAGAGAAGGGATAGGTTTAAAAGGGACCCGAGGGACAAATTTATCACACAGAGGGACGTGGGCGTTTGGAATGAGCTGCCAGGGGAACTGGTAGAAACAGACACATATAGTCTTCAAAAGGCATTTAGACAGGTATATGATAGGAAAGGATTGGAGGGATAAGGGCCAAATGCAGGTTGGTATGGGCAAATTGGATAGAAAGGCCTGTTTCCATGCTGTAGAACTCAGTGACTCTGTGGCCACACAACGTATCGGAAATTAAGAAAATAGATGCTGGTCTTACTCGTGAGGGCCAGATTCTGAAAACTGAATGCCTCTGATCAGTGCCAGTGAACAGAGCATTACTGAAAGCGAATTTAAGCAGGTTAAATTCTGTAGCCAGTTCAAACAGCTCATTAAAGAGCGATTATGTTGCAAAATCCTAACCCTCTCCATAGCCTCTCCGTCTCCTGTCATGGCTGCCAGTTCTCGCTGAGCTGGATGCTTTTCAGCACACTTAATAAAACATTACCAAACGGTATTGATATGTATTTACAAACTTGCTCTGCCAGCACTGTATTCCTACCAGCATGAAAAAGCTCTTGAAGCACCATTTCTGAATTGTGAGATTGTGAATTGATCAAAGTGTTAAAAATGGTGAGGAATTTTTACAAAGCATCACTGGTTAATAACTAGAGCAGACAGAATTACAATAATCGGAAGAAGTAGAGGAACATGAGGACTGTTGTTTTAATTCGGCGAGCTAAAATGGCAGTTGGCAGATTCAACAGGAAAATATAAAAAACAAAACTGGAGTAAGATTTATTCTAGTGGGAGCAGGACTGGTTGGTTTGTCCAATAATCTGGGGAACATGGATTTGAATTGAATTAGAACAGAGAGCATTGCCACTTTGGAGAGGATGCAGCGGAGATTCACCAGAATGTCAGTCCATGGCCTCATGCACTGTGAAATCGAGGCCACCTGCAAATTGAAGGAACAACAGCCATTATTCCATCTGGGCACTTTCCATCCAGATGGCATTAACATCAACTTCTCTGGTTTCCATTGGCCCCTTTTCTCTCTGGCTCTCTTCCCATCCCTCTGTCTCAGTTTCTCCAGCTCCTCACCCCCACCCCCCCTTTCCTTCCATTCAGAGATCTATCCCCCCAACCCCCCCCCCCCCCATCACTTCCCAGATTTGCTTTCTTCTGCCCTCCCAGCCATTATCTACCTATGACCTCTTGCCTGCGGGCCTGTGCTTCTCTCCCTGCCTCGTCCCACCCACTGTTTTACTCAGGCACCTGCCTGCTTTTTGCACATACTGTACCTTGATGAAGGGCTCAGGCCCAAAACCTTGGTTATGTATCTTTACTTTTCCTACATAAAGAATACTCTGTGACTTGCTGAGCTCCTCCAGCACTGTTGTGTTTTAAATTACATTCACAGAATCTGCGGGCTTTCTTGTTTAACTATTTACCTCAGGATATTGTTTGGATTGGAGAATATGTCATAATGAGGCAAGCTTGATAGAGCTAGGGCTTTTCTCTTTGGAGTGATGAAGGATGAGAGGTAACGTAGCAATATCAAGGACTACTGAATATTTAAATTTTAAATTTAGACATACAGCACAGTAACAGGCTATTTCGACCCATGAATCTGTGCTGTCCAATTTACACCCCATTAACCTACACGCCCAGTACATTTGAACAGTGGAGGAAATGGGAGCCCCCCCCAAAGAAAACCCACTCAAGCACGGTGAAAACATACAAACTCCTTACAGTCAGCGCAGGTTCAAACCCAAGTCCGGACCCGATCGCTGGCGCTGTAAAAGCGTTGCGCTAACCGCTGCACCAGACTTGCTGCCAATCTGTTTAAGGTGAGTGGAAGAAAGTTTAGGGGAAGCCACAGGTAGTTTGTGGTGGTGGTGGAGACTGCTACAATAGAGATACTCAAAAGAATCTTTGATAAACACGTGGCTGTAAGAAAAATAGAGAGTTATGGGTGTGAGTTAGGAAAGGATTAGATTGTTGCGGAATAGGTTTACATGGGTCAGCACAACATTGTGGGCTGAAAGGCCTGTTCTAACTGGCTCACTGTTCTAATAATGCAGGTGTGGTGCTGGACTAGTTTATGGTTAGGGAAGTATATGGGAGATTCATGGGCCTGATAGCTTCTAGAAAAAAAAATGTCAACTTTTGTCACAACTGTTTATACTCCTCAAATTCTTATCAACTCATCCCAAGATTCTCCGACTGATTTGAAGATTGAAGGTAATTTATAAAGCAGCCAAGTAATCTGCCAACTGGCACATCTTTGAATGTGGAGGGAACTAGATCACCTGGAGGAACCCTATGTGGTTACTGGGAGATCGTGCAAACACCACACAGAATGTAGCAGATTGAACATGGCATCAGTGGAGCTGAAGGGCAACAATGCCAAAACACTGTAAAGAAATTGGCAGAAGCAGTAGAGGGGAGTTGAAGGATGTCTTAATGTTTAAATTTAGATCTACAGCATGGTAACAAGCCCAATTGGCTTTCACCTTGACAAGTTTTTGAATGGTGAGAGGAAATCGGAGCACATGGAGAAAACATGCACAGACATGGGGAGTATATGCAAACTCCTTACAGACAGCGCTGGCGCTGTAACAGTGTTGTGCTAGCTGCTGTGCTAACTGTGCTTCTCTGCTCTTTTCAAATAGAGGGCGGTGAGAATCTGAAGTCACTCTCTGAAAGGCCATTAGAGGGCAGAAACTTCAAAACATTCAATCAGTACTTGGCTGAGAAGTTGAAGATTTGTGGGCTGCAGACCAGGCTTTGGCATGATGGTGATGGGCAGAGTAGCCACCTTTTTGTCCCACAAAGTTAAAAGAATACGTGGAGTTTTTCAAAGAGCAGCTTTTTTCCCCCCCCCAAAGAACGGGCAGTGGGGCACTGGTTATCACCAATGAAGTGGAGCACAGGTGAGATGTTAGCAACTAGTCTCTGGATTTGGAGCTTCTGCAACACCTTTTATCCATCCCTGGTTACAGTCCTCCTGTTCCTGCTCCTGGTGAGATCTCCTGGGTCTCCATTTCTCAAGTGTTGGTTTTACTGCACATCACTGGGACAAAATGTATCCCCAGGAAACTAATCGAGAGAATAACAGGAGGTAGGTGGGTGGAGAGAGAATAAAGGGAGGTTGATGGCTGGAGAGAGAATAAAGGGAGGTAGGTGGCTGGAGAGAGAATAGAAGGAGGTAGGTGAGAGGAGGGAGAATAGAGGGAGATAGGTGGGTGGAGAGAGAATAGAGGGAGGTAGGTGGATGGAGAGAGAATAGAGGGAGGTAGGTAGGTGAGAGAGAGGGAGGTAGGTGGGTGGAGAGAGAATAGAGGGAGGTAGGTGGGTGGAGAGAGAATAGAGGGAGGTAGGTGGGTGGAGAGAGAATAGAGGGAGGTAGGTGAATGGAGAGAGAATAGAGGGAGGTAGGTGGGTGGAGAGAGAATAGAGGGAGGTGGGTGGAGAGAGAATAGAGGGAGGTAGGTGTGTGGAGAGAATAGAGGGAGGTAGGTGGGAGGAGAGAGAATGGAGGGAGGTAGGTGGGAGGAGAGAGCTGAAGCTCTGAGAATGGAACTGTAATGTTGCTTAAGTTCATTAGAGAACTGAAACGAGCTTTCTTGTGTCCTTTAATTTTTCTTTTTAAATCTGTATGGAGACCCAATCAAAGCAACATCAGAACATTGAACAGCACACACTCGGCCAACTGGCTGTAAATCAATTTATATTCCCCTCTCCCTGTACACTTTGCTCCTTCAACATCTTCTTCTGAAAATTTAACTAATTGTTTTTGGAGTGAAGTGGTGGTAGAAATGCAAAAATTGTCCGCCCCAGGCAACCATATCTGAGAGGGTGGGACGCGTGCAGGATAGATCCCGGAACAGAAGTGAGGATGGCCCAAGGCTTGCTCAGTGTTATTTAAGAGCTGGTCGCAGAGGAAAGTGAGCCAATGTTAACTTCTGGTTGTCCTCCGCTGTGTTTAACATGCCTTCTACAAGTTGCTGGGTTGCGTTGAGGGAGCGGGACTGCTTGAAGGCTGTTTCCACATGGCTGGGCTAGCAGAGATGCTTTGTGGTTTGGGACTAGGATAGTACAGGATCTGCTCTGATTAGCCTGAGCAAGTACTAATGTATGACTTGGAGAAGTGAAGCTCCACGATGCTGTTCATTTGGATTGCTTCCGCTTGCTTGGAGGTTGGATTTGGTCGTGTCTGAATTCTCTGAAGGCAAACTGTAAACATGAATGAGTGCATGTTAGGCCACAGCAAACTAAGTCCAATTTGTGCATTCTTCTGGTTAACCAATGCCTCTGTTTTAAAATACTAAATTCAAATGAATTCAATTGTTCATTGTTACGTGTGCTGAGATACAGTGAAAAGCTTTGTTTTGGGTGATATCCTGGCAAGTCGACCTGACTTAGGAACAGCAGATGCTGCAATTTTGTTTTATTGTTGCACTCTGAGGTGTTGCGGTAAGTCAGAGTCAAAAAGACAGTTCTAGTTAATTGATATTAATTTAGAGATACATCATGATAACAGGCCCTTCCGGCTCATGAACCTGCACTGCCCAAGTGTCCATTCACCCTACCTACCCCGTATGTCTTTGGAATACTGAAGAAAATCAAAGGAAACCTACAGAGATATGGGGAGAAGATGCAGACTCCTTGCAGATAGCAGTGGATTTGAACCTCGGTCACTTGCGCTGTCTGTAAATAGTGTTGCCTAAGTGCTACGCTAACCATCTTGCCTCATTACCTGTTGTTTGGGTAACATTATGTTGGGTAAAGATGTCTCCAGAATCTGGATACCTCAGTCAATTGGTGCACAGCAAGATCCCACAAACAGGAATGACCAGATAGTTTGTATCTTTCTGGTGCCAATTGAGGGGTGAATGCCATGACACCAGAGAGAACACAATTCTCATACTCTGAAGAGTTCCATGGATCTTTTGATTCTGCCTCAGAGTGCAGACTGGGCCCCAGTTGAATGTCCCACCTCAATGTCCATTAATGCTGGCCATGCTTACTCTGGGCTTGATGTGTCGAGCTGGAGGGGAGCCATATTGCTGCAGTGCTATTCTGGATGAGACATTAAACCCTCTCAGGTATACATGCCATGGCCCAGACCTGCAGCATTATTTCATGGCAAAGCAACACAGTTTTCCCCGTGTCCTGGACACATTAAACCCATCCCCCACCCCCTAGAATTAGTGACACCAAAACAATAACCTTGTCACGGTCAAGGTGATGTTTCTGGGGTTTGCTGTGTGGAAATGACAGCTTTGTGTTCCATAATTGTGAGTGACTATACTTCAAAAAAAAAAATTAGGGTCCCTGAAGTCATAAAAGGCTGTAGATATGCACGATTTCCAGTATGAGGAAAAGAACAGTGCCCATTTTGAGGCAAGTCTCAATACAGGGTTTCCATTTGAAACGTCAACCATTCTTTCTTTCCCTCCGATTCTCAACCTGCTGAGTTCTCCAGCAGATTGTGTTTGGCTGAAACCTTTCCTTGCTTGTAACCAGCAGTAAAGATCAGGTAGAGAGGGAGTAGGGGCTGTGAGAAGGAATGGCCAACTGGTTGAGAATACATTCAACTCACCAGCCTACACTTACCTCACAAGCAAACACCATCACTCTTCTGTTATTTGCATCAATGGCCTTTTCAATTATAACTGTCTTGCTTCAGGGCAAGACACCATTGACAAAATGTACCACAACCACTATTTATTCTCTTGCTTCATCACCTCTTTCTGAAGAAAAAATATGTTCAGATATTTCATTAAGCAAGAGTAATGGCTGCAGAACAAGCATTGTTGGGCTGTGATGATGGATTATTCCATTCTGTTATCGTCTGCTTGATGTGAAATGCTTCTAACCGCAACTTGGACTGCCAGAGTTGGCTGGCAGCATTGGTTGAACACTGCCCAGGAGAGTTCCCCACTGGACTTCCTACATCCAAACCTCTTTGACCCCAGCCTCCTGCCACCAATCAGAATGTGACCATCCAAATGGGCCAAATGGATCTTTTTACTCCATATCCAAGATGTACTTAATTCATGTACCAAGTGAAAACACATAACTTGCCCTATTTAAACTTGTTGAAACCCCTGCCATGGAAGGTTGTTGGGGTTGGTTCATTAGATATTTTCAAAGGGCTGTTGGATATGACACTTGTAAACTGAGGGATGTGGATAGCAAGCAGGAGTAGGGGTTTTGGAATGTTGCAATGAGATCTTACCTTATCCATCTAAACTCTAGCAAGTACTGGTTCAGAGCCATTGAATGCTCCTTGTGCATTAACCCTCTCATCCCCAGAAATGCTCTTGTAAACCTCCTCTGAACTCTCTCCAACTATTAGCTCATCCTTCCTGAGAGATGGGACCTAAAACCTCACAATACTCCAAATTTGTTCTGACTAAAGCCTTACAAAGCCTCAGCATTACATCTTTGCTTTAATACTCCAGAACCCCCCCCCCCTAAAAAAAACCAAATACTAACATTGCATTTGGCTTCCTCGCTACTAATTATGGAACTAGCTCAATCAGGCACTTGGTCAGCATGGCCAAGATGCGCCAAAGGTCCAGTTTCCTTGTTATGACACTCACAAGCAGCTACGGTTTAAGTGTCTCCTCGAGTACGCAAGTAAATCCTGGTATGATCGTGGCCAAGCCAAATCAAGTTTGGTCTCTGGCAACATTTATTGGCCATCCTTGAGAAGGTGGCACTGGTGAATGAACTTCTGGAACTGCTGCAGTTCTGGTGAAAGTACTTCAAATGTGCTGTTGGGATGGGAGCTCCAGGACTTGAGCAGTGATAATCTTTGGCTTGGCTTCGCGGACGAAGATTTATGGAGGGGGTAAAAAGTCCACGTCAGCTGCAGGCTCGTTTGTGGCTGACCAGTCCGATGCGGGACAGGCAGACACGATTGCAGCGGTTGCAAGGGAAAATTGATTGGTTGGGGTTGGGTGTTGGGTTTTTCCTCCTTTGCCTTTTGTCAGTGAGGTGGGCTCTGCGGTCTTCTTCAAAGGAGGCTGCTGCCCGCCAAACTGTGAGGCGCCAAGATGCACGGTTTGAGGCGTTATCAGCCCACTGGCGGTGGTCAATGTGGCAGGCACCAAGAGATTTCTTTAGGCAGTCCTTGTACCTTTTCTTTGGTGCACCTCTGTCACGGTGGCCAGTGGAGAGCTCGCCATATAATATGATCTTGGGAAGGCGATGGTCCTCCATTCTGGAGACGTGACCCATCCAGCGCAGCTGGATCTTCAGCAGCGTGGACTCGATGCTGTCGACCTCTGCCATCTCGAGTACCTCGACGTTAGGGTGTGAGCGCTCCAATGGATGTTGAGGATGGAGCGGAGACAACGCTGGTGGAAGCGTTCTAGGAGCCGTAGGTGGTGCCGGTAGAGGACCCATGATTCGGAGCCGAACAGGAGTGTGGGTATGACAACGGCTCTGTATACGCTTATCTTTGTGAGGTTTTTCAGTTGGTTGTTTTTCCAGACTCTTTTGTGTAGTCTTCCAAAGGCGCTATTTGCCTTGGCGAGTCTGTTGTCTATCTCATTGTCGATCCTTGCATCTGATGAAATGGTGCAGCCGAGATAGGTAAACTGGTTGACCGTTTTGAGTTTTGTGTGCCCGATGGAGATGTGGGGGGGCTGGTAGTCATGGTGGGGAGCTGGCTGATGGAGGACCTCAGTTTTCTTCAGGCTGACTTCCAGGCCAAACATTTTGGCAGTTTCCGCAAAGCAGGACGTCAAGCGCTGAAGAGCTGGCTCTGAATGGGCAACTAAAGCGGCATCATCTGCAAAGAGTAGTTCACGGACAAGTTTCTCTTGTGTCTTGTGTCTTGGTAATAATGGTATGGCATTTAGCACCTTTACTGTGTCTGAATTCAATTCCAAAAGGAACTAGGAGTTGGATATGGCCACCCAGAAGGACATTTATGTTCAAATTTATTGCCACATTGCACCTGGTACAGGGAGAAGGGTTCTTCGGTGAGAACTCTGGCAAGATAACAGGACAATTATAGAGCAATACACAACAGTGCTGGAGAAACTCAGCAGGTCACGAACCTTTCTTTATATAACAAAGATCAGTGTTTCAGGCCTGAGCCCTTAGACAAGGCTCACTCTTGAGCCTTCTCTCTAATGGGGGGGGGGGGGGGGGGTGGAGAGAAGGGAGAGTGTCTGGGGTTCCTTTCCTAATCAGAGGGAGATGAAGATGAAGTTTTGAGCTGTATTCAGCACCTTCTGTCGTGTCGTCAGAGGTCAAGCAGAGCAGCTCTCATCCACACTGTGATTCATCTCGAAAGTCTGCTTTTGATATTTGTGTTTTGTCAAGCTGGCAGAAATTCTCAGTGCAGTGGTGGTTTCCCTGAATTCCAGCTTCCCTTTGCCCTATTCTGAGCAGAACAAGAAGCCCGTCCTGAAGTGAAGACCACAATCCCCTGTCCAAAGACCCCAGAAATGAGTGTTTTTCATGTTTATTCCTCCCTCCATTTTGCAGGATGGTGAACAGACAGTCTGCTGTCCCAACATCGACAACCCCCTTCCTGCACCACTACACGTCCACTTACCTGTTTATATTAGCAGAAACCTCCAGGCCTTTTGTGAAGGTCCCTGTTTAATAAACTGTTGAAAGTGAAACATCCTGGAGGATCATTAAAACAGCCAGAACAGCTGGAGGAGGATCCAACTGTGTAAAGCACCTCTCAACACCAAGCTGATTTCGGTGACAGCAGACAGGGAAATGTATTCATTGCCTCAGGTCAGGTGCATCAGTGAGTGCTGGTGGGCTTTAGCATCTGACAACATGCTGGTCAGTTCTGATTAAGATTCCTTTCTTCATCCCACATTGTGGCACAGGTCTGGGCATTTCATCTCTTGCATTCGGCCACAGAATCATGCAACACAGAAGCAGGCCCTTCGTTCCATCACATCCATGCTGATCTTTTTGATCCACAGCAACGTGATGGTCTTGAGGGCCAGTTCTAGCTTGAAACATCAACCATTCTTAATCTCGATGCTGCTCGAGCTGTTGAGTTCCACCAGCAGTTTGTTTGCTGCTTAAGGTTTCAATGTCTCCAATCTACTGTGTGACTTCTGTCTGTTTTGCTGAACCATACTAAAAGAGTTTACTTGCATTAGAGTCCATAGCCTATTGAGTTGTCCATCCAAATGCCTCTTAAATACAGTGATTTTATCCAATTCCACCACTTCCTCCTGCAGTGAGTTCCAAATGTTAACCACTTTGTGTAATAAAAAATGTACCTCTCAGATCCCCATTTAAAACTCCTTCCTCTCATCTTAAATCACCTCCCCTCTTTTTTTTTGCTGTCCCCCTTATCATGGGGAAAAGATTTGGATCATCAGCTCTACCTATTCCACTCATAATCTTATGTACCATGGACATCCTCTCTATCCCACCTTCCTTTGCCTTCTTCACCTTCTGAATACCAGGACACTGACCACAGGTTGTGCAGTTACCCATCCAACACAATGGTCACAGACGCCCAGTGGCTCTCTCTGGGGGCAATTTCTCTTCCATCTCCTGATCTGCACATCTTTGTCACCCTTTCTTACCTACCTCCTTCCCGTCCTTCAACCTCTTACCTATCCTTCCCTCGATTTTCACTCTCATTTCCCGTCGCCCCTCTTCTCCCACCTCTTAACACATCCTCCCCCTCAGCCTTCCTCCATTGCACCCTCGCTTTCCACCTCCCTGACTTCTCCTCACCCTCTTAACCATCCTCTCATCCTCCATCTCACCCTCACCCCCACATTTCCTGCTTCTCCATCCTCCTCTTCAAGGTTTTTCTTGCTTTTACCATCTTCCTCCCTCTCGTCCCTCTTTTGGTTCCTGATCAATCTCATTGTAGTTCTCACATTCTTTCCCTTCTGCTTGCTTCCTGATTCGCCTCCTCTACATGCTCTTCAAATGCAGATTTTGTCAACACCGGCCCTTTGTGAAGCTCTTCACATTTCAAATCCTTAATGTGTGCGTGTGCATGTATCTGCGTACATTTCTAACTAGAGGTATATATATGTATGTCTATTTTGTTAAGTACTCAGACAGCCACACTAGAAATTAGCCAAGACCATATTACATTAAAAATAATATTTTTATTATTAATTACTAATAATATAACACCTTAGCTAACTTATCTAAACCTAACCCCCAACTATGTGCGAATATACTTATGTGGGTGTGGTTTTGTGTGTGTGGAACTACCCCAAGCCATTACAGCTCAGGCCCAATTCTGCAACGTCAGTTCAAAGTTCAGTCTCAGAAATCCAGTGTTGACGTGCAGGCTTTAAATTGATGCAAATGAGTGATCACGAAAATGGTGGGAGAGACTGGGTGACAGACTGTGGTAAATTCATGGAATCCCAGTTGAGTTGCTTCTGGAGAAATGTCCTTTCAGATGAGTGGTTAGTTAAAACTCCCTTCTTTTTGTGTAGGGAAAATGAAGTGAGTGACTTTCACAAAGTTTCCAGAGCCCTTCTTGAATCAGCCAAAATGACCATCACAATGGAAACCCAAATGCAGGTCAGTTCAAAATGACTTTTCCTCTGGCCATGTTGGGATCTAACAATTCCCCTTCATAAGTGATCTTTCCTTTGGATACGCATATGTGTCATGTATATATTATACACACACACACACACACACACACACACACACATTGTTATTTGCTGCAGCTGGAAAGGTACTTTAAAAAACACAATAAAACAAATATAAAATAATTACTAAATTCTAAATTGATTTAAAAATACAATAAATGCAATTAAATAATATGTGTCTGTGTACATTTTCAGTTATCCTGTACAGGAAAAAAAATGACTGCAATACTGCAGCTAATCCTTTTGTGGTGTCAGAACCATTCCTGATTAGCGTAAGGGGGAGATTAAAGAGCCTAATGACAGTTGGAAAGATTTATGCCTGTGTCTGTGGATGTATAATTCTGTGTGTATAATTTGTGATTGTATCTGTGTGTGTGTAATTCTGTCTGTATAATTTGTGATTGTATCTGTGTGTAATTCTGTGTGTATAATTTGTGATTGTATCTGTGTGTGTAATTCTGTGTGTATAATTTGTGATTGTCTGTGTGTGTGTAATTCTGTGTGTATAATTTATGCGTGTGTCTGTGTAATTCTGTGTGTATAATTTATGCATATGTCTGTGTAATTCTGTGTGTAATTTATGTGTGTGTCTGTGTAATTCTGTGTGTAATTTATGTGTGTGTCTGTGTAATTCTGTGTGTGTAATTTATGCGTGTGTCTGTGTAATTCTGTGTGTGTAATTTATGCACGTGTCTCTAATTCTGTGTGTGTAATTTATGTGTTTGTCTGTGTAATTCTGTGTGTGTAATTTATGCATGTGTGTGTCTTGTAATTCTGTGTGTATAATTTATGCATGTGTCTGTCTGTGTAATTCTGTGTGTGTAATTTATGCATGTCTGTGTAATTCTGTGTGTGTAATTTATGCATGTCTGTGTAATTCTGTGTGTAATTTATGAATGTGTGTGTCTGTAATTCTGTGTGTGTAATTTATGCATGTGTGTGTCTGTGTAATTCTGTGTGTGTAATGTATATGTGTGTCTGTGTGTGTAATGTATGCGTGTGTCTGTGTAATTCTGTGTATAATTTATGTGTGTGTCTGTGTGTAATTCTGTGTATAATTTATGCGTGTGTCTGTAATTCTGTGTGTTTAATTTATGCGTGTGTCTGTAATTCTGTGTGTATAATTTATGCGTGTGTCTGTCTGTAATTCTGTGTATATGCAATTTTCTTGAGTCTGATTGTGTGATAAACGGGTGCCTTTGTGCATGTGTAATTGTTTGTGTGTGAGATGTTTATATGAAATGTGTGGTGCAGTTCATGTAACTGTCAGGTGTGAATTTGTGTGTAAATATTTTTCAACTCAGTGAACTTGTTAGTTGCCTGATTTTTGTGACCAAGAGCCTGATCACTGACCAACCATAAATCATTGGGGATGAAAAACAGAATGAAATTAATTGCAAAGACATTGAAAGGAAAGGTTTTCCAGTTTCCCTGTTCTTTCATTCTAACTTCAACATTGCCTCAGAGTGTTTCTTTCACGACCCTCTCAGAAAATATGTCGAGAGCTGACAGGTCTGTACGAGGCTGAAGCACATTTCATTTCAATGTCATGTACTGTCAATGAGCAGGAGCTGGTTTTCTCTCAATAATACAAGTCTTGGGATGTTTGTACTTTTAATTATATTACAGAGTATTTACTAGAGAGAGAGACACAGTCTGTTTGACTCTGCTACATCCAATCGCTCTGCCCCTGCTTCTTCACCTCAACTCAACAGTATATCCCTCTTCTTTTATCCTTGGACTTTTTCCCAGTTCTACCTTGAACACCAACCCATGCCACCCAATGTGGAAGCTGCTCCTTCAGCCCCAAGTAATGCTGTCCCCTCATGCAAGACATCTCCACTGCATTTATCCAGGGAAAGAAGACGATGTGAGGCCTGCAAATCATCCAAAAGACATTTAAACCTAAACACTGCTTTCTATCTGCCGTAGCTTCATTCGTGATCTTAAAGATTTGTTTTTATCTCACGCTAAGATTCCACCTTGTCAAGATGTGTTCTGTCATTCTTCATTCCTCTCTGCATCCCTTCCAAATGTGACACCAAACCTGGTAGTGTAGTGGACAATGAGAAAGGATATCTAGGTTAACTACAGGATCTAGATCAGTTGGGGAGGTGAGCCAAAGGCAGGCAAATGTAATTTAACTCTGGCAAGTGTGAGGTATTGGATTTTGGTGAATCAACTCAGGGTAGAATGAGTATGGTGAATGGTAGAGCTGCAAAACAGAGAGAGATGTGTGCAGATGCATTTCCTGAAGGTGGTGACCCAGGTAGACAAGGTGCTGAATAGGCATTTAGTACGCTGGCCTTCATTAAGCAGGATACTGAGTACAAAAGTTTGGACCTCATGAACACTGTGTGCAGTTCAATTCATCCAGCTATAGGAAGGACATGAATAATGTGAAAGAACTGCAGAGGAGATTCACCAGGATGTTGCTAGAACTGAGGGGCTTGAGTTATAGGGAGAAGTATTTATTTCTTGGAGAGAAGAAGACTGGCAGTGACCTCGTAGAGGTTTAGAAAATCACGAGAGGCATGGATAAAGTATATTCTCTGTCTTTTTCCCAGGGTAGATGATTCTAGAACGAGAGGCCATAGGTTGAAAGTGAGAGGGGAGATATTTAAGAAGAACGAGGATAGTCCATATCTGAAATGAGCTGTCAGAAGAAACTGCAGAAGTGGGCACAATTTTAAAATTTAAATTTGCACAGATACACACATTGGAAGAGCTCAGAAAGATATAGACCAAATGCAAATAAATGGATCTAGCCCAGAATGCCAACTTGGACAGCATGGATGAGTTGCAGCAAATAGCCTGTTCAGTTCTGTGACTGTACGCATGCATGGGGCTAGTGTAGGATCAGATAGGGTGGGCAGGACAATGTCTAAGAGTACAGTAGGGGAGAATGGATGGACAATTCATGGAGAAACAAGCCCTTTGGCCCATTTAGGGTTGGGTTATGTTGGAGTAGTGCAGGGTGAGATGTAAAGGGAGAGTGGAAGAGTGGTGGGGAAAGTAGGGCTAAGTGTGATTAAATGGGAGGGAGAGGGATGGCGTGAGAAAGATGCAGTAGTCTCTAGAGTTTGCATGTGTCTTTTTATGTTTCCTCTGGCTTCCCCAGTTTCCCCAAAGCAGATGAGTGAGTAATTGACTGCAGTAAATTGTCTCCAGTGATAGGATCCTGGGGAAATAGTTGGGAGAGTGTGATAGTACAGATCTATCACCAATGTATATAGTTACAGTATCTAGACTGTGCTTACAGCGATTGGCTGAGAGCTTAGCCACGCCTACTGTCTGGGCCTTAAAGGGTTGTGTCCATAGCCAGGTTGGATCATTCCGGACTGGTCGGCCACCTGTGAAGAGCTCCTGTCTTTTGCTAATAAAAGCCTTGGTTTGGATCAACTAGTCTTTGATTCTTTCGACGAGCTCTGCAGAGACATTGAACCAAGGAGCCTGTTGTCCGGCCGTGAGACTGAATGAATTTTATGATGACTTTGTTTTTTGATATTTGAGTTCAGGTTTATTTGTCACCAAATGTCTCCTCCAGTGAGAAAGGTTCTTCTGCAAGCAAACTAACAGGCAATCTCTAAAGTGCACAATTGCAGAGTGTGGGATTACAAAAAAGATGGAAGATGAATTAGTACCATGCAAGGACAGCATGAGAGCACTGTGATGGGTTCATTTGGGAGCCTGATAGCTGCAGGGAAGAAACTGTCTTTAAGCCTGATGGCGTGTGCTTTACACTGTTAAACCTTCTGCCCCCATAGGAAGATGGAGAAGAGTGTGTGTCTGGGTGTGATGGGTCCTTCAGTTTGTCTGCTGTCTCTCCTGGACAATGAGAGATGGAGACCATGGAAGGGAGGGAAGTTCATGTGATGTTCTGAGTTGCATTCAACTTCCTCAGCTTCTTCCAATCTTGAGCAGAGCAGCTCCTGATCTACACTGGGTTGCATTCTGCATGTCTGCTTTCGATGATGCACCTGTAGATGCTATTGGGGGACATGCCAAACCTCCTTAGTCTATAAGAAAGTAAAGGTGTTGGTACTTTTTTTGGCTGTTGTATCAACATGTGTGTCAACATCAGTGGAGATGTTTATTCCAAAGAACTTGTAGCCATCTACTCTTTAGATTTCAGTGCCATTAATCTGGACAGGGATGCAAACTCTGCCCTCTCTACTGAAGTCGATAATCATCTCCTTTGTGTGGCTGAGGTTGAGCGAGAGGCTGTTATCTTGGCACCATATCACGAGACTTTTATTCTCTTTCCTGTATTCCATTGTATTGATGTTTTAAACCTGACACACTTCTGTGGTGACATTTGCAGGCTGGAATGGAATAAAGGTCTCAACAGGATCATGAAGCCAGGCCTTTGGACTTTCTTGTCCAGAAACTTCTTGTCCTGCCAACAGCACCCACTTCATTTGTCCAACCAGCAGCTTCAGGGACAGAACGTGTGAAGTAGCTGACTCAGTCTAAAATATGGAGCACGATGTGTCTAAAGTGACATCTCTTCAAGTGTGACAAAACTGTAATGATAAACCAAGCATTGTCAGTGCAATTAAAATTGAAGGAAGATGATTTGCTAGTGAATAGAATTGCTTTACATGAAAAGAAACACAATTTTAATGAACGATTTTCAATCAAATGGTAAAATTAATTGAGGTGCTAATTTGCACGCCACATTGAAGGAAGAAAATCATGAATTCGGTATCACATGTTCTGGAGAACAAAAAATATTATGTAAGGTTTATTTCATTGAATTAAAAAGCAGAAACTTTCTTTTTAATAAACAAAATTCAGACAAGGATAAGTGTATTAATCTCCAGCACACTGGCAGTGAATGAGAAACTGCTTGATTTCAGTTTCCATCATCTGAGGTCTGCGAGATTCATCCTTTTAAGTTTATTGTCATGTGTACCTAGATGCAGAAATAGAGGTTGTTTTGTGAGCGGACAAGTTAGACATTTCATCCACAGTACAAGTAACACATGGTGCAGAGTACAGACAGAGAGATCAGTTAGTACGGAGCAGAGTTTTACTATTTTGGGGTTCATTCAGGAGTCTGATAATGGCGGGTAAGAAATTCTCCTTGAATCTGGTTGTACTTGATCTCACATTCGTGAATCTTCTTGCTGATGGGAGGAAGGTGAAGAGAGTGTGGGTGGGGTGGTCCTTTATTAGGCTGCCAAGGGTAGTGGTGCAAGCTGATACAATACTAGCATTGAAGAGGCTTCTTGATAGACGCATGAAGATGAAGAGGATTGAGGGATTTGGATCATGTGCAGGTAGTAGTGATTGTAGGCTGAAGGACCTGCTCCTATGCTATTATGTTCTATGCACAAAGTGATTCCAGCTTGAATCTAAACTTAATTCATTGTGATTGAAGAAATAAATGAACCTGTACAGGAGGATTCATGATAGGGTATTGAAAGCATCTCATGAAATTACGGGAAGAAATAGGAACACAAAAAGAAGGGAAAGAGAGCTGATCAAAGTCATGAAGCTTCTACTCCATTAAGTTGTGATCACAGAAGAAGAAAATTACTTTGTACTAGGCTTGCACACTTCTCTCAATGAGTGATCTCTCTCCATTGTCTACCAAACAGCACCAAAACAGGCCCCTCAGCCCATCTTCAAGTTCACGTTTATTAACATCCAATTGTACAAGTGCAACCTGAGAAATCAGCATTCTCCAGTCCTCGGTACAAAAACATGCAAACACACAAACAGATATAACACACATACAGACAAACAATTCTTCTTCTTTGGCTTGGCTTCACGGATGAAGATTTGTGGAGGGGTAATGTCCACGTCAGCTGCAGGCTCGTTTGTGGCTGACAAGTCCGATGCGGGACAGGCAGGCACGGTTGCAGCGGTTGCAAGGGAAAATTGGTGGGTTGGGGTTGGGTGTTGGGTTTTTCCTCCTTTGTCTTTTGTCAGTGAGGTGGGCTCTGCGGTCTTCTTCAAAGGAGGTTGCTGCCCGCCGAACTGTGAGGCACCAAGATGCACAGTTGGAGGCGATATCAGCCCACTGGCGGTGGTCAATGTGGCAGGCACCAAGAGATTTCTTTAAGCAGTCCTTGTACCTCTTCTTTGGTTCTCAGCAGGTCAAACAATGTACTTTATATAGTAAAGATAAGGATACATGAACCACGTTTCAGGCTTGAGCCCTTCATCGAGGTGTAATGTATCTTCAGTGCATATAAAAATGATAAATAGTGTTTAATAAGTAGTAGTCATATTGGCCTGGCCCCATTTGTCTTTCTTTCTTATCCACGTACCTGTCTAAATGTTTATTTTTACATTGTAATTTGTTCTTCCTCTGGCAGCTTATTCCATCTATCCACCACTTTCTGTGTGGAAAAAGTTACCCAACATGAATGAGTTGGGCTGAAGGGCCTTTTTCTGTGCTCTACCACTCTATCGGCCAAAGCTGTGGAGAAACACAA
The DNA here is from genome assembly GCF_036971445.1 of Narcine bancroftii. Taxonomy (NCBI): domain Eukaryota; kingdom Metazoa; phylum Chordata; class Chondrichthyes; order Torpediniformes; family Narcinidae; genus Narcine; species Narcine bancroftii. Next base: position 96,776,511 of record NC_091478.1, read on the forward strand.
CCCTTTAAACAGCCTTATTGAAATTCAGCAATTTATTTGAATTTAATTTAGCGATACAGTATGGCAGAAGTCCCTTCTATATAGTCAATTAACGTGGTGGGTGATAGGAAACTGGAGATCCCAGAGAAAACCTATGCAGGTGATAGGAAGAGTATACAAACTCCATGCAGAAAGGGCCAGATTTGAACCCGGGTTACTGATACTGTAAAAGTGTTGCATCAACCACTAATTGAGGAGGATTGTCCTTGGGACTGGGGTGTGATCCCTATGAGAGAGAGACACAGACCTGAGAGGGTGGATACAGAGTGACCGTTTCCCACACAGGGTAGTTGACAGCTGAAGATCCTCGTTGGGGAAAAGGTGTCAGCTGGGAAAGGTTTCCATTGAGAAACTGCAACTTTTTCCTCGAGTCTCTCTAACAATGATGCCAGAGCTCGGTTGTTGAAGATATTTGTGACAAAGATCAATACATTTTGGGGCGTTGATGGAAATGAAGGAGGAAGCAGAGACACAGCGAGATCCGGGATCTTAATGGGTCGATATTTCTAAGAAAGTGATTTATTGCATTGGGACTGGGAGAACAAGCAGAGAATGCCAACTGTAAATGTTACCTGAGAAGATGTTCCCTGATTCCATTTTCCTGTTGCCTCTGGATATCGCCACGAATATGGACACTCGAAACCATGGTCAGCAATATCCAGGACCACATAAACTGAGCAACATTCCACAGTGATTGCACTTGATACAGGATCTTAAGGATTAAAAACAAGCCCGTTATGCCATTTTGTGAGATTCTTCAGTAAGGTACATCAGATTATGAGGGTTAGATAAGGGTGGACAGCCAGCACTTTTTTCCCTACAGCAACAATAGCAAATGCCAGAGGACTTCTGTTTAAGATGAGTTGAGGGGCGATGTTATTTCTGGTTTTTTACACAGAGAATGGTAGGTGTCTGGAATGCATTGATGAGGGTGATGGTAATGGCAGCATATTTTACTGGTAGGAGACTCATTCAGGAGTCTAATGACAGCAGGAATAAAACTGTCCTTGAATCAGGTGATGCGTGATCTTCTTCCATATGGGAACAGAATGAAGATTGGGGGGCACGGTTAGTGTAGTGGTTCGCGCAATGCATTTACAGCACCAGCAATTAGGAATGGGGTTCAAATCCCGTGCTGTCTGTAGGGAGTATGTAAGTCCTCCCCATGTCTGCGTGGGTTCTCCCACAGTTAGAAACATTCAGGCGGATATAGGTCAATTGGATGGCGTGGACTCGTAGGACGAAAGGTATACCGTATATCTTAGTTTAAATTTAAATAGTGTGGCTGGGTGGGATGACTTTTATTATGTTGGCTGCTTTTCTAAGGGAGTGGAAATTGTAGATGGAAACGACAGAAGGGAGAAGTGGCTGCAGGGTTTGGTTGATGGTCTGAGCTTTGTTCACAAAGCTACTGATTCAGTATATTTAATGTTTCCTTTGGACAAATCCTCCATCCCAGGAACCAACCATGAATCTTCTCTGGTCTCCCTCTACAATCAGTAATCTTCATTATTCTCACTCGATTGTACCAGATCCACAATGTAGTTGATTGCTTGCTTTTAATGACTGCTATTTCTTGGTGCGACTTAATTGCTTGATTGTAAGCATCATTGGATGATAAGGTTGATTCTCCTTGATAAGTAAGTTGCTGTGTAATTGAAATGTGTGGGGAGATACTAGTCATGTCACTAGGCCCAATGATTCAATGGTGAGGAGCAATGATCTTGAACAAGAGCTTAATTCTGTGATTGGAGAGCTTTACTTAGTTGTAAATAAATTTCACATCAAAGTGGTCCTAGCTGTGATAATAATTGTGAAGCTGCCATTTTCTTATAAAAAGCTCATCAGTGACCTACAAGTAAGTAACCTGCTGTCCTCTTTCAATCTGGCCTGTGAGCATCTCCCTTTTCTGGATCTCTCTCTCCATCTCTGGAGACATCTCTCCGATGTAGAGACAGACATCTTCTACAAGCCCACCAACTCTTACAGCTACCTTGACTAAACCTCCACACCCTGTCCCTTGTAGGTTTCCATTCTCTTATTTCCTGTCTCTGTTGCATCTGCTCACACGACAAGGTCTTCCATGCCAGGTCAGCAGAGATGTCCTCCTCCCTCAAACAATATGGCTTTTCCTCTACCACCAACTTGGCCCTCACTGGCATATCCTCCATTACTCGCATATACACTCCACCCTAAAGCACAACAAGGATAGGATTTCCCTTGTCCTCACCTATCACCTCACCAGCCTCCCTGTCCAACATATTGTCCTGTGCCATTTATGCCACCTACTACATGATCCTACCACCAGACACATATTTCCTTCTCCTCCCTCTCCGCCTTCTGGAGGGACTTCTCCCTCCATGACTCCTTTGTCTACTCCTTCCTTCCCACCAATCATCCCCTAGGTACTTAACACTGTGATCACAGGAGATGCTCCACATGCCCACACCTCCTCCTTCACCACCATTTTTGGCCCCAAACAGTCCTTCCAAGTGAAGCTACATTTCACTTGTGAATCTGCAGGGGTTATCTTCTGCATCCTGTGATCCCATTGTAGCCTCCTCTACATCGGAGAGACTGGGCGCAGACTTAGAGATCGCTTTGTTGAGAACATTGGCTCTGTCGGCTGAAATAGCATGGATCTCCCAGTGGCCACCCATTTCAATTTCCTGTCCCATCCCCTTGTTGATGTCTGTCCATGGTCTCATGCATTTCCAGATTGAGAACAACACCTCATCTTCCAGCTGGGCACCCTCCAACCAAATGGTATTAACATCAACTTAACTGGTTTCCGTTAACCCACCCCCCCCTTCCTCCCTCTGTCACCTTTCACCTCTCCCCTAGTGCAAGTGCACTCTCTCTCTCTCTCCCCTTTTTCCTCTGTCTCTGTTCTCAAAGCCAAAACCAATTCTCACCTTACCTCTGATCATATCCAATTAACACTTTTTGGATTTTGGTCTGGATTCCTCTTCCTGCCATTCTTCCACCTTTCTCTCTCTCTAGTCCTTGTCCAGACACCTTCCTGCTTTTTGCTTGTATCTTAAAGACGCGCTCAGGCCCAAAATGTCGGTAACATATCCTTACCTTCCATGGACACTGACTGACTGAGTTTCTCCAGCATTTCCGTGTGTTTTAGCTACAATCACAGCACCCTCAGACTTCCGTGCTTCACAGTATCTCCCATGCCCAGTTGTGCCATTAAGGTTGGACAATAAACAATGGGTGCAGTGCAGGGGCACAGACAGCTTGGTGAGGCCACTGCTACAGAGTTCTGGTGTTCAATGGTTCAATCCCAACCTCCGGAGCTGTATTGACATTCTCCCAGTCACCTCGTGTGTTTCCTCCCTATCACCCCCCCTCCCTTCCCCCCCCCCCCCCCCCCCCCACCAACCAAGGTCTCTAGTTTCCTTCCCTCAGCCCAAAGACATGTGGATTGGCAGATAAATTGGCTGCTGCTATTGCCCCTAATGTAGGTGAAAAGTGGAGTCCAGAGGAGGATGGGCAGTTGATGGGAATGTGGAGAGAATAAAATAGGATTGGTGGAAATGAATTTCGATCAATACACTCAATAGGCTGAAGAACCACCTTCTGTGTCGTATGATTCTTTGACTTCCATTTCCCCTGACATCAACAGCCACATTCCATAAACTTAGCTTCCCTTCTGCCAATGGCTTCGGCAGGTTCACTGATGTTTGGGTAACCACGGAGGAATTTGCATAGTTGTAAATGTTGGTGTTTAGGTTCTGTGAACACTTACATGTGGAAGTGATTTAATATCTGTTGGGAGACTTGGATCTTCCATGGCGATAACTCCTTTTCCCTCGACAGTCTAGTTAAAAATGAAAAACTAATCACATTGATGTTGGTTGAGAATGCCTATGAAGAGTTTATTCACTCACACACACACACACACACACACACACACACACACACACACACACACACACACACACACACACACACACACACACACACACACACACACACACACAGTGTTAGTGTATCTATACAATGAACTCATGTTTGTTTGTGTGTACACAATGTTCAGATACAGCAACATTTTTACTTGCTGCAGCCACACATGTACACAAGATATAACCACAATACTATAAATTAAATGACCCCAATACATCATGAGACAGAAAAAGAATTAATAAATATAAAAGGATAGATAAATACATATTCATTATGGCTGTAGTACAAAAAAATATATATTTCAATGGTGCAGACAGATCTTTTGATGGGCCCAGAGTAATTTATGTTGAGGGTAAGGGTAGTACAGAAAGATTCAAGAATCTGATAGCTGCTTAAAAATAAGTACTTGGCTAATTATGCATTCAGATTGTGAGATATTTTGGGTTGTCTTCTCAGATCTCTCCCCGATGTCTTTGTTTTACAAAATGATTCCATTTTTTCCCTGCCCATCAGACTTCAAGAGAATATTGCATGATTTGTGGATGTTCCATCTCTTTACCCCAATTCTTATGCCAGGCACAGGGGAGATGATCCTCATCTCACCTTGTAAAGAATTTACATCTGGAATGTGTGTGCATATTCAATCAGCATTCTCAGCAATTTGATCCATGGACGGCAATGTGAATGCCATTAAGAGCTGGTTGTATTTTCTTTATGTCTGGTTCTGTCTCCTTCTCCCTCAGTGGATTGATGTTGGTCGATACGATGTCAAGACTGACAGATGGATCAAATGCCTGACTGGATTCTGTTAGCTACTGCTAACTCCCGTCTATCCATATTCTCTATTGGCCAATGGGTTTGGCTGATCAAACTAGACCTGTCACTCAGGGCTGTGAATCTGCACACAGAAATGGCAAAGACAAGGTATTTTTATGGAGGTCCTCCACTTTGTGGCTGACTCCTTCCGTGGAGAAAAATCTGAGCTTACCTTTTTATAGAGCAGCCCTAAAAGGCTGCTCCAGAGTTGCTTTTATGTGAAGCGGCACCTTGGTGTGTTCTCCGGAGCCGCTGTAGTTGGGGCGACTGTTGCCGTGGTGCCATCCATCAATGTGACGGCATAAATATGTGGCGAGCAATGGCCGTCTTTGTTATCCATAATCCCCCACGTAGCTGGAACCGCTCTGGGAAATGCAGAGCGGTTCCAGCTGTGTGGGGGATTATGGGTAATGAAGTCGGCCATTGATCATTCCTCTGCATGATCAAATCTCCGGGGGGGTGGGGGGTCGTTGGATATCAGGACCGCGGGATCGGTGAACTAGAGAACTAGCGCACCCTCTCACCGACTCCCGATTGCAGAGCTCTCTCTTGGGGACAGGATGACTGGTAGGAGAGGGAGGGAGGCACCTCCAACAAGATTTAGGCTGGTTGATTAGAGAGAGGGAGGGGAGGGGAAGCAAATTCATCCATGAGTACGAGGGAAAGCCATTTACCACACCTCACCTCCCTCCTATCACACCCTGATAGGTGAAATATTGCTGATGGAGGTGATACATCCTGACGAAACGATTTCGGTTGGGAGGAAGGAGGGAGGGGGTGGACAAAAGCAGATTCATAGTTCAACCACCACCAGCCCGAGCAGAAAAGTGGAGTTCCTGCGGTCCCGGGAGATGCATGCCTGTGTCCAGCGCATCTTCTCAGCATCACTTCTCCAGCTTGCCTTCCATTTCTTCCTCCAACCCCTGACTGCAGAGTTCTCTCATGGGGTGACTGATGGGGGAGGGAGAGAATAGTGGGAGGGAGATTATTAGAGACCAGGACCGTGGCATGAAATCAGCTCAAAATTGGCTTCCAGGTGTGCATCCCTGAGAGGAGGCAAACTCCTCCATGCACCCAGGTGGGGGCGGGGGGGGGGTGAAATAGCACAGAGAGCCGTGGGAGCAACAACCTCAGGGCTGTACATTGCAGCGGCTGTACATTTATGAAGCACATTGGATCACTCTTCTCCTCCACTGGGGCTACCCCCTGGAGCCGCTCCCAGAGCATTTATGAAGGTAGGGTCAGCGATGTGAGGGTGGAGAATCTCCGGCTCTACAGCCACATTTCTTACTCTATAAAAGGTCCTACTGTTACATCAGCTTCTGGGCATCTTGACTCAAGGATATCTGTTAAGGCTGCTAAAGCCCACAGCTGCTCACCTTTAAAGTGGTCTGGCCTACTCTGCGGAACTGTGTTGGGTTGTTTGTTGTTTTCACTCAGAATGACATCAGGTTGATGGGGTAGCAGGTTATTTAGCCCATTTGATGCCTACTGAACAGCTCTTCTTCAAGCCTTTCACATTGTCACCTTGGCATGACATTCCATCCACTGTGGGTTTGGAATCATCAAGTAATTCAGTGCATTAGGGCCTTTGACACAACTCGTCCATGCTGGCCAAGTGTGAGGCCAAATGTGGAATGTTGTATGCAGTTTTGGCTACCTACATTGCTTGGGACTTGAGCAACTGAGTTACAAGTAAAGGATGAATAGATTAGGACTTGATTCCCTGGAGCATCAGAGAATGAGGGGAGATTTGATGGAGGTGTACAACATTTTGAAGGGTAAAGATAGAGTAAATTCAAGCAGTACGGAAACAGGCCACGTCGGCCCTTCAAGTGCGTACCGGTTCACTTGAACAACTCCACTAGCTCCTCCGCAAACTCCTGAGGAAGTAGAGGCTTTCTTCATGATGCCATTGGTGTGTTGGTTCCAGGAAAGATCTTCTGAGATAGTGACTCCCAAGAACCTACATTTGCTCATCCGCTACACCTCTGATCCCCCTCTTCCAAAGAACAGTTCTCACTGAACTCCAAACTTTCCTAACTTCTAAGCTTAAACCCCACTATGCGTGAATGTAATTATATTAATGTGTGTGCGCGTGTATTAAAGTCCACACTATTTCAGTTAAAACTTTCCCTTTAAACATTTTACCTTTCATCCTTAACCCATGTCCTCTCGTTCTTGTTTCACGCATTTTCAGTGGAAAAATGCTGCTTAAGTTTACCTATACTCCTCAGAATTGTCATTGCTTTCTCAAGGACACATCAAGGATTGGCAGCACGACAGAAACACATTTACAACCCCCCACTGCACATGTGAGGCATTCACTCTACAAAGATCTCCACATGTGGGAAAAATCACAGCCAGGCTGCAGGAATGATGGGATGAAAGTTAGAAATATTTCTACACACAAAAGGATGAATAAAATGTGGAACTGTCTTCAAAAAATGGCAGTTGATTTTTGGTCTGGGGCCTGGGCCCACTCTGGCCTCCTTCACCCACAGAGTGCAGATGTGAAAGGGATGTACATGGGGGACACAGTGGTGCATCCAGAAGGTCCGCTGCCTCTCAGTACCAGAGACTCGGGTTCTTTCCTGACCTCCGGTGCCATCTGTGTGGAGTTTGCATGTTATTCCTGTTACCATGTGGTTTTCCCCTGCTTGCACTGGTTTCCTCCCATATCCCAAAGATGGGAAGGATTCTAAGTTAATTGGCTGCTGTAAATTACCCTGAGTCTGCAGACGTGTGGTGGAATTTGGGGGGGCGGGGGAGTTGATGGGAATGTGGCAATTAAGGTAGGATTGGTGGTAAACAGCTGGCACAAGTTTAGTGGGCAGAAAGGCCTCATGGTAGCTCGCTCTGATCTGGTTGATACTCCTCTTGCCTTGAAAGGCATAATGGGTGTGTCTCCTGGACCAGACATCAGGGGATGTGCACCCATGAAGTCTTGTCGTCATGCTTTGACCTCAAACGTTGAGCCATTCATTTCCCTCCACAGTTCCTCCAGCAGCTTGTATTTTGCTCCATATTCTAGCATCTGCAGTCTCTTGTGTATCCATAAAGTGAGCCAGGGAAGTTCAATCTTGTCACTCTGTTGCTTGCTCCTTCTACCCCCCAGTGTAGCGAGGCTGATTTTTTTTCCTGCTGGCCAGTGTCGACGTGCACAGTGGAAAATGCAGAGTGTTGCATTCCCTCAGTGACAGAATGACTGAAAAATCAGCTGTCTTAACTGTCTTAAAGTCACCATGATCTGAACAGTCTTGCTGAGTGACGTTTATATGCGGGGCAAGGTCGCGGCTAACCCATTCCCAGATAATGGTCTGGAAATGGCAGGAGTGTGAAAAACCAAGGGGTTCTGTAATTGAGGGGAGATGTTCTTTTTTTTTAAATTTTTTATTTTTCACACCATAAATCACATTAGCCATGATATACACTATTTCTTTTTCACACATATACAGTGACTTTTTCTCCCCCCCCCCCTCCTCCCAAGCCACCCCCCCACCCCCCCCCTCTCATCCATTTTAGGTATACAATCTAGGTTGCATTAAGCCAGTCAGACAATGTTGTCATTCAACAAAAATACACCAGAAATTCTACTGAGTCCATTCTTTTCTTTCCTTCTCCTTCCATCAACTTAGGTAATAGCGAAAACCTACCGGGAGATGTTCTTCTTAAAGCAGTGATGGTTTATTAGACACATTAAAAATTCTGAAGGGTTAGGAAGTAAATGGTGGGGGGGGGGGGGGGTGCAGGATGGGGTGTGGGAAACTGATTTCATTGTCAGTAATCAGAAGACACAGATGCAAGGTAATTGAATAAAGGAACCAGAATCAATATGAGGGTAATACCTTTTAGCACAGCTGGGCTGTTCTGACTGCAGTGCACTGGCTGAAAGCTAATTCACCATGAACTTGCGTATGTGAGACAACTGCGCAAGTAGTTAAAAAGGCAATATTTATGGGGGTAGATAAAAGAAATGGAACTAATTAGAATGGATTCCAGCACAGAAATTGATTGAATTGCTTATTGCTCTATGTACTGAGACAATTAAAAGCTCTGTTTTGTGTGCTGTCCAGTCAAGTCAACCTCTACAAAGTGCAGAAGGTAATGGAAGAATAAAAATGTAGCGATACAATAAGAGTGCAGGGTGTAGTGTCACTTCAGACAAAGTGCAGTGTCTGGAGTGAAGGGAAAAGTGCAGTGAAACTGTGCAAGGCAACATCTCATACTGAATGTGTGTGTGTGTGTGTGGGGGGGGGGGGGAAGGGCTCCATTCAAGAGTCTGATAACAGCAGGAATGAAACTGTCCTTGAATCTGGAGGTTCATACTTTCAAACTTTTGTATCTTCTGGCCAAAGGGAGAGGGCAGAAGAGTATGACTGGAGTAGGACGGGGAATAAAATGTTGGCAGCTTTCCCAAGGCAGTGGGAGGTGAACGTGGAGGGAGGGGGTTTGAGTTTACAACTCTCTTGCGGTCTGGGAGGCACCTGGACTCAATACTTTCCCTGGTGTAGCTGTAATAATTGACGAAGGATATTGGGCATATGCCCAATTTTCGCAGGCTTCTGGCCTCAGAAACAGCCCTTTGGCCCAATTCTGTAATCCTGTCATGTGACTTCTAGGAACTAGGTGTTGGAAACTGGATTTGTGAGGGCATTTAGAAAGAGCAGGGCTCCTGAAGGGTCTCGAGTGCTGCAGAATCACACTCTTGGATAATTATGCTTAGAATCTGAGTTTCATTGTGAGAGACCCATGCCAACATTCAGTGTTGGTAGGACCAGGATTCCAGGTATAGAGAAAACTCTGGATTTGGGCAGTGGTATAAGTAGTCTTGCACTCTGACACACTCTCATCCCACATAGGCAGAGAAATATGGACTCACCTTCTTTATCCACTCCCTCTTCCTCAACCTTCTCTGACACCTGCCTCAATACCTGACTTCTTTCCCTCTCTCTTTCATCCTTCCTTCCACCTATGCCTTCTGGACATCCAAACCTCCTCTTCATTGCCTCCTCTATCTTCTCCCACCGGGGTGAGGTTTTGGCAAAATGACGGCCAAACCAGGGCACTGTTGCAAGGGCTTGAAGAACATAAGCACAGTCACACTCCCAGACACATATATGATTGTTCCACGCACGCACACACACAACTGATTCTCGACCCAAAATGTTGATTCTTCATTCCCTGCTCCTCCCGCCCCCCACAGATGCTGCTGGACCCACTGACTTCCTTGAACAGTCTGTTCTTTGTTCCACATTCCAGTGTCGGTAGTCCCTTGTCACTCCTTTTCAGAAGTCAATGTCTTCGAGCTGTTTTCAGAACTTGAAACAATCCATCACCACTCTATGACTTACAAGAATAAAACTGATTCAAATCTATCTAGTGGCCATTGTAAAGCTGCTTAATATAATTATTATCCAGAATTCCCCAAAATCTATGGAGGATATTGAAAATGATTTATTGCATACAGAAATACCAATCACACACCATCTCGGGATAAATGTTTATTAACCAAACACACACTTGTCTAAATTTTCCTTTCAAGAAGTCTGATGAACTACTGGCCATGTTTACATTTGTGCTCTATTTCATTTTGCTCTATTTCTGTAATAACAATGACCCTTCATTCCTTCCCTAAGCCTTGACAGGGGTTTTATTTTTCCACATCTCAGGCTCCCAGCCATTCCACTCCTACTCTGCAATTTTCTGGATCATTAAGTTAGACTTTTTTTGTTTCTGTCAGAATTGGGCAGAGCCATTTCTGTCCTCAAGAATGTGAACTCAGTCCCCTACGATACTCCCTCAACAGCAACGACTGTACAGCCAAACACCATTCCAATTCCATCTTCAAATTCTTTGACAACATAGTCATGGGTTGAGTATCAAATAACTATGAGACAGAATACTGGAAAGAGATTTCCAAGGCAACAACCTCTCCTTCGATGATGAGACATTGACTTCAGGATAGAGGCAGAATCTACACACCAGTCCATGTTAATGGTGCTAAAATTGAAAGAGTAGTTAGCTTCAAGTTCTTATGAATAAATATCTCCACTGGTCTGATCTGGGACATGCATGTTGATGCAATGGCAAAGAAAGCGCCTCTATTTTCTTACAAGTCGTAAGAAGTTCAGCAATGTCTTGTCCTTCAAATACTTCTCCAGGTACGTGATCGAAAGCAGATTTGCTGAATGTCGTGCAATAAGCACAATTTACAGAATGTAGGATGGAATGATAAGGAAATTCAATCAGTACCAAGTGTGAGAGCACTGTCTTGGGGTTCATTCAAGAGCCTGATGGCTGCGGGGAAGTAACTGTTGGCGTGTGGTTTCACATTCTTGAACCTTATTCCCTGAAGGGACGAGGGAGAAGTGAGTGTGTCCGAGCCGTGATGGGCCCTTCCTTCCTCAGCGGGGGGAGATGAGGATGGAGTCCATGGAGGGGAGGAAGGTTTGACTTTCGTCATCTGCTTCCGATTTTGAACAAGCAGCTCCCATATCACACTGCGATATATCTAACAAGTCTGCTTTTGATGGTGCACCTGTAGTTTGTTGAGCTTTTAAAAAAAAATAATATGAAGAATTAAGAGAGAATTATCATTTTCCATCATAATCCACAGAGATTAACTGAACATTTATATCCACAGGCAGTAACTCCATTGCTTATGGAAGAAAATTGAATTTTCAGTTGTCTTTTATTAATATCCTCTGAGCAGTACATCACATATTAGTCTTGGAGACAACAATATTAGCATATATATACGAATCTGACTCCCTGTGGAAAGGTGTCTGCATAAAGGTGCAGTGTGAGGAGCAAAGCAATATCTTAAGCGGAAAAAGCTCAGGCAGAGGGAATGCTGAAATGCCTCTTCCCTTCAAGAGGCAATTAGAACACCATCTTCAATTAATGGGCAATGTTCATTAAAACAATTAGGAACAAAGTCAATACTATTGTCCTTACCGTTTCATTTTAGATCGAGGTGCCTCAATATTGAACAAGGAGCATTGGTTGTTGTGCGAGACTTGCATAATTCATGAGCAGATATGATGGTTGCAGGTGTGAGAGTGATTTGAGAGTCTAAACTAATAAATATTATTACTGCAACACACACTAACCAATGACCCATCTGTAAACTCTGTCCTTTTAATACAAAAGCCTATCCTGTCCAGACTTGTTGAATAATAGGTGAACAGAAATTTAATAGTAAGTAATACAGAATACATGTGGAAACTGTCTCAATATCAAAGCATGACCCTGAATTTTCCTCAGAGGGTCAGAATAAGTGGATATTGGAACCATTTGAAATGAATTCACAAAAATAGAATCGAGATATTGGGAATTATTTATTATTTTTTAAAATAATTTTTTATTTTTCACACTGAACCATATCAACCAAAATTTGTACAAATGTTTCTCATTAAATTTACACAGTGGCATTTTCTCCCTTTTATCCCCCTTTCCCTCCCTCCCCTCTACCCACCCCCCTCCAAAACCCATAAATATTCAACATATACAATACAGTAAAACCATAAAACACAAAAGAAAATAAACAAGAAAATGCGCCATCTACTTTTACACACTGAATCTAGTCGTTTTGTCTTCTTATCATTTTAGGGGATGGAGGTCGTCGGCAAGCCCCCCTCTGTTATGTTCCATGTACGGTTCCCAAATTTGTTCAAACATTGTGACTTTATTTTTTAAATTAAATGTTATTTTTTCCAATGGAATACATTTATTCATTTCCATGTACCATTGCTGTATTCTCAGGCTCTCTTTCATTTTCCAAGTTGACATTATGCATTTTTTTGCTACTGCTAGAGCTGTCATAATGAATTTTTTTTGCGCTTTATCCAATTTGAGGCCCAATTCTTCTTATGTTACTTAAAAGAAAGATCTCTGGATTTTTTGGTATGTTATTTTTTGTAATTTTATTTAATATCTGATTTAGTTCTTCCCAAAACGTTTTCACTTTCGAACATGCCCAAGTTGCATGTAATGTTGTTCCCATTTCCTTCTTACAGTGAAAACATCTATCCGATAATGTTGGATCCCATTTTTAATTTTTGAGGAGTGATATATACCCTGTGTAACTAATTATACTGTATCATGCGTAACCTTGTGTTTATTGTATTCTTCATAGTTCCAGAACATAACTTTTCCCACACTTAATTTTTTATCTTTATGTTTAAATCCTTTTCCCACTTCTGTTTAAGTTTATAGTTTATTTCATAATTTTCCTTACCTTGCAGCTTAATGTACATATTCGTTATAAATCTTTTAATTATCATTGTGTCTGTAATCACGTATTCAAAGCTGCTTCCTTCAGGTAATCTCAATGTTTCCAATTTATCCTTTAAATAAGCTTTCAGTTGATGATATGCAAACATTGTACCATGAATTATTCCATATTTGTACTTCAACTGTTCAAATGTTAATAAATTATTTCCAAAAAAACAATTTTCTATTCTTTTGATTCCTTTTCTCTCCCATTCTCTAAAGAAAAGGTTGTCTATTGTAAAAGGGATTAGTAGATTTTGCCTCAATAATAATTTTGGTATTTGGTAATTCGTTTTTTTCCTTTTTAAGTGGATCTTCATCCATGTATTAAGTAAATGATGCAGTACTGGTGAGCTTTTATATTGCATCAACTTTTCATCCCACTTATAAAGTATATGTTCCGGTACCTTCTCCCCTATTTTATCTAGTTCTATCTTAGTCCAGTCTGGTTTTTCCCTTGTCTGGTAAAAATCTGATAAATACCTTAACTGTGCGACTCTATAATAATTTCTAAAGTTTGGTAACTGCAAACCACCTTGGTTATACCTGTCTGTTAATTTATCTAACGCTACCCTCGGTTTCCTCCCTTTCCACAAGAATTTCCTTATTGTTGTCTTTAGTTCATTAAAAAAAATTCTGTTAAGGGAATTGGTAACATTTGAAATAAGTATTGTATCCTTGGGAACATGTTCATTTTAATGCAGTTTATCCTCTCTATCAACATTAGCGGTAATTCTTTCCAATGTTCTAAGTCTTCCTGCAATTTCTTTATTAGTGGCTGATACTTTAGTTTGTACAAGTGGCTTTAGTTATTATCTAACCTAATATCTTGTACAAGGACTGCTTAAAGAAATCTCTTGGTGCCTGCCACATTGACCACCGCCAGTGGGCTGATATCGCCTCCAATCGTGCATCTTGGTGCCTCACAGTTCAGCGGGCAGCAACCTCCTTTGAAGAAGACCGCAGTGCCCACCTCACTGATAAAAGACAAAGGAGGAAAAACCCAACACCCAACCCCAACCAACCAATTTTCCCTTGCAACCACTGCAACTGCGCTTGCCTGTCCCGCATCGGACTTGTCAGTCACCAACGAGCCTGCAGCAGACATGGACATACCCCTCCATAAATCTTGGTCCATGAAGCCAAGCCAAAGAAAGAAGAAAGAACCTAATATCTAGGTATCGGATTGCTTGTGTTTGCCATTTAAATGGTGATTCTTTTTTAAAATTCTGTATAATCCACATTACTCATTGGCATCACTTAACTTCTATTTGCGTTGATCTTGTTCCCCGGTATTTCTCCATATTCCTTCAATTTCTTATGTATTTCTTTTATTGATGTTTCTGGTTCTGTTAAGTATACTATGATGTCATCTGCAAATAAGCTGATTTTATACTCCTTCTCCTTTATTTTTATCCCTTTGATTTTATTTTCTACTCTTATCATTTCTGCCAAAGGTTCTATGCTAGGCGAACAATGAGGGGGGATAATGGACATCCCAGTCTAGTTGAACTACTTAATTTAAATTGATTCGATACATTTACTGCTACCTTTGCCAAAGATCCATTATATAATGCTTTAAACCAATTTATATATTTTTTCTGGTAGATTGAACTTCTGTAATACTTTAAATAAGTTTATCCACTCTACTCTGTCAAAGGCTTTTTCTGCGTCTAAAGCAACAGCCACTGTTGGTTTCTTATTTCCGTGAATTGCATGAATTAGATTAATAAGTTTACAGACATTATCCGCTCCTCGTCTTTACTTTATAAATCCAGTTTGATCTTGTTTTACTATTTTAGGTACACAATCGGCCAATCTGTTTGCTAATAATTTCACTATTATCTTATAGTCTGAGTTAAGTAGAGATATTGGTCTATATGATGCTGGTGTTAATGGATCCTTCCCCATCTTTGGTATTACTGTAATTATTGCTGTCTTACATGAATCTGGCAAGTTTTGTGTTTCTTCTACCTGGTTCATTATTTCCAGGAGAGAAGGAATGAATAACTCTTTAAATGTTTTATAAAATTCTATTGGAAATCCATCCTCTCCTGGTGTTTTATTGTTTGGCAGATTTTTTAATATATCCTGTACTTCCTCTATTTCAAATGGTTTTATCAGTTTGTTTTGTTCCTCTTCTTGCAATTTTGGCAGTTCAATTTTAGCTAAAAATTCCTCTATTTTATCATCTTCCCCTCATTCTCATTTTGGTATAATTGTTCATAAAATTCATTAAAGTTTTAATTAATCTCTGTTGGGTTATATGTAATTTGTTTGTCATTTTTGCTTGATGCCAATACAGTTCTTTTAACTGGTTCTGTTTTAAGTTGCCAGGCTAATATTTTATGTGGTTTTTTTCTCCCAGTTCATAATACTTTTGCTTTGTTTTCATTACGTTCTTCTCCACCTTGTACGTTTGTAATGTTTCATATTTTTTTGTCCGCCAATTCTCTCTTTTTCGTTATATCGTCCCTTTTTACTAGTTCCTTTTCTGTACTTACTATCTCCCTTTCCAACTACTCTATTTCCCGATTGTAATCCTTTTTCATCTTAGTTACATAACTTATTATCTGCCCTCTAATGAAGGCTTTCATTACGTCCCATAATATAATTTGTCTTTCACTGATTCTGTGTTTATTTCAAAATATGTTTTAATTTGGCGTTCAATAAACTCTAAATTCCTGCCTTTTAAGTAGCATGGAGTTTAACCTCCATCTATATGTTCTTGGTGGGATGTCCTCCAGTTCTATTACTAATAATAGGGGTAAATGATCTGATAGTAGTCTCGCTTTTATACTCAGTTTTCCTGACTTTCCCTTGAATATGGCCGACAACAAAAACATATCAATCCTTGAGTATGTTTAGTGCCTACTTGAATAATATGAATATTCCTTCTCTCTTGGGTGTTGCTTCCTCCATAATAAGTTTCATTTCCTGCATTGATTTAACCATAAATTTGGCTACTTTATTCTTTTTTCTTATCTTTTGTCCAGTTTTATCCAACATTGGATCCAAATTAAGGTTAAAATCCCCTCCTATCAATATATTTCCTTGTGTGTCTGCAATCTTCAAAAAAATATCCTGCATAAACTTTTGATCCTCCTCATTAGGAGCATATATATTGAGCAAATTCCAAAATTCTGAGTATATCTGACATTTTATCATTACATACCTCCCTGCCGGATCTATTATTTCCTCCTCTATTTTAATTGGTACATTTTTGTTAACTAATATGGCTACACCTCTAACTTTTGAATTATATGATGCTGCCATTACATGTCCTACCCAGTCTCTCTTTAATTTGTTATGTTCCACTTCAGTTAGATGTGTTTTCTGCACAAATGCTATATCTATTTTTTCCTTCTTCGATAAATTTAGTAGCCTCTTCCTTTTAATTTGGTTATGTATTCCATTAATGTTTATTGTCATATAGTTCAAGATGGTCATCTTGCTTACACCTCTTTTCCACTTCCTTGCCACCTCCATCCCCCTTTTTCCCATTTTCATCTCTTAGTTTTCCCTTATTAAACTCAATGTACGACAACACATTTAAAACATAAAATACCCCATCAGTTCCCACACCCAATAATACCATAATCCCAAATGCTCCGCCCTCTCTGAGTTGTCCCTTATCCCTTGCCAGGCACCACAACTCCCTTTTCCATTTGGATTGCGATCTTGCTCGCAAGCGTCAACTGATTTTGCAGTGACGGTTAGTCCCTCTCCCCCCAGCCCTCTCCAGAAAACATTTTTTTTTACACTCATATAACAAAGCTCTCTTTTTCCCCCTCTTACTTCCTTCCTTCCCTTCTCTTTTCCCTCTTTAGTTCTTTACATATACATTGTTTTTACATCTTTATATATACTTTATCGCCATTCTTCATTCTTGTTACATCTCTTCATCTCTTCTTCTTTCCTGTAAACGTTCTGCGAATTCTTGTGCTTCTTCCAGATCCGAGAACAGTCTGTTTTGCTCCCCGGGTATAAATATTTTAAGCACAGCTGGATGTCTTAACATGAATTTGTAACCTTTTTTCCATAAAATCGTTTTTGCAGTATTAAACTTCTTCCTCCTCTTTAAAAGTTCAAAACTAATGTCTGGGTAAAAAAATATTTTTTGACCCTTGTATTCCAGTGGCTTATTATCTTCTCTAACTTTATTCCTTGCCCATTCCAGTATATTTTCTCTTGTCGTATATCTCAAAAATTTTACTAAGATGGATCTTTGTTTTTGATGTGTCTGTGGTTTCGGAGCTAATGCTCTGTGTGCCCTTTCTATTTCCATTTCTTCCTGCATTTCTGTCATGCTCAGGACCTTTGGGATCCATACTTTTATAAATTCCTTCATGTCTGTGCCTTCTTCACCCTCCTTCAGGCCACTATTTTTATGTTGTTTCGCCTACTATAATTTTACAACATATCAATTTTCTGAGATAACAACTCTCGTGTCTCTTCAATTTTTTTGTCACTTTCTTCCAATTTTTCTCTTAAGTCATTCACTTCCATTTCTACAGCCATTTCCCGCTCTTCCACATTCTCTACTCTTTTCCTATTTCTGTCATGACCAGCTCTAAACCTTGCATTTTATCTTCTTCTCTTTTCATTTTCCTTTTAATTGCACTAAATTCTAATGACAACCATTCTTTTAATGATCTAATTTGTTCTTTAAAAAAAAACGTTATCTATATTCTGTCCATCAGTTTTACCTTCTATTTCTCTGTGAAGATCTTGGTCTTCTTCTTCCTCTTCTTCTGTCTGTACCTATGTTTGTGTCTTCTTCTCTTCTTTGTGTCTGTGTCTCTTCTGTTTTTCCTGATGAGCTGCTTATATCTCTTTGTCGGGCCTCTTGCTGTTGGACCTCCCCTCCTGGGCTGCTTGTCTGTCGGGCCTCCTGTTGTTGATCCTCTTGTCAGTCACCCCTCCGTCTTTCTCCCTCTCCTATTTCGTCACTCCCTCCTCTGCCGCCTTTTTCGTCCTCCAGCTGAGTGCCATGGCACTTATTTATTATTGAGTAGCTTAGTTCTTGTCCAAAATTATATTTATCTGTGGATCAGTATTAACCACATTGTGGTGTCCCTACTCTACAAATGCTCAAAAAAGATAGAATGGAGGGAGTTTTATCCTATACCAGCAGTGGTATCTTTGAGACACACGAGAAACTGCAGATGATCAAATTAGGAGCAAAATTCAATCTGCGGGAGAAAAAGAATGGTCAATGTTTCTGATGCTTCATGTGTGCAGAGGGGAGATAGCTCGTGTAATGAGGATAGGGTTGGAGGGGATGGGCAAAGGTTAGTAGAGATTGGTGAATGAGGGAGGGGTGAAGGATGATGGTCTGATAGGGAGACCTAGGCAGTTGATTGGCAGGTGCCAGACAGAGAAAGAGTGAGTGAGAGAGAGAGGCAAGAGAAAAAAAAGAGCATGGTGAAGGAAGATGAATCAGGATTAGAGGACGATGATGTGGAGCCAAATCATCACCCAATCCCTTCCCTTCCTCATACCTATAACCGTCCATTTTACTTACATCCATATGCCTATCTAAGTGTCTGTTATGTGTCCCTTTTGGACCAGCCTCCACCGCCACTCTAGGCAATGCATTATAGGCCCCCACCACCCTCTGTGTGAAAAACAACTTCTGACATCTTCCCTAAACTCTCCTCCATTCACCTTAAAACATTCTTTCTGGTATTGGCTATTATCGGCTGGGCCTTGCATAATCTCATTCACCTCTCATCCTTCCTCACTCCAAAGAGAAAATCCTTAGTTCAGTCGAACTTTCCTCATCAGACATGTTTGCCAATCCAGGCAGTATCCTGGTAAACCTTCTCTGTGCCCTTTTGTATTCACATACGCTCACAATGAATAATATAATCTGTTACCTTTGCTAATTGCGGCCCCTGCATATAATCTTGGCAAGTTATGCATCTTAGAACTCAGCATTCTGTCACATTTACATATTTTGATTTAAATTATCTATCTTGCTTGCATGACAATTTCCCCAACTCAACAGTCACCAACAAAATTGGGGGAAGGTACCTCACTGGTTAATGGTGGTAAATGGATGCTGACCATTGGTTTGTTTGGGCCTCTGGAGAATAAACCTTCCTGACATCAGTGACACTTGATACTGGAAGGGAAATATCTCTGATGGACAGTACTGTGGCGCCCAGTCAATGGTCCTGACCAAACCTACTTGGTACCCGTGTCATTCTGTACTTTCAAAATTGTGCAAGTTTGAGGAATGGAAGAACGATGAGGACAGATTAACTTTGAGTGGATCTCACCGTGAGACACATTCAAAGTCAAAGTAGCATTATGAAACTGAGTCCCAATCTGAGACATTGAGTCCAAAGGAATCTTTCTATCCTGAGTATAGTCTTTGAGTCATACAGCATACAAACAGGCTCATCAGCCATTATCTCTCCATGTCAACCATCGTTTAAAAGAAAAAGGTCAACAAGAAGGCAAGTGGGAAGCTAGTGTACATTGCTACAGGGAATTAATTGAAGAGCAAAGGAGGTTCTGCTGTGGATGTACAGGGTACTGGTGAGGCCACACCTGGAGTACTGTGTGCAATTCTGTTCTCCTTACTTGACAAAGGATATAATTGCTCTGGAGGTGGTGCAGAGGAGGTTCACCAGATTGATCCTGAAAACGAGGGGGTTAGCTTGTGAGGAGAGATTGAATAGCCAGGGACTGGACTCATTGAGCAGTAAAATACAAAAGTCTGCAGATTACTCAAGAGTTTAAAAAGATGTGGGGGAGGGGCATGACAGGGAATCTCATCGAGACATAGGAAATGATTAAAGAAATGGATCAGACATGAAGAGGAAGGTTGTATCCTCTGGCAGGTGAGGCGAGAAACAAGTACCATAGGTTCAAAATTTGGGGTGTAGATTCAGGCAAGGGTGAGGAGAAACTGCTTCTCTTAGAGAGTAGTGAATCTGTAGAATTCACTGCTCATGGATCAGTAGAGACTGCCTCACGGAAGATCGAGTTTTGAATAATAGGGGAATTGAGGGTTTTGGGGAACAGGTGGGTGAGTGGCGTTGACAGATCAGACAACAGCCAGATCAGCCATGATCTTATTGAATGGCGCAGGAAGCTCACAGGCTAGATGGCCAATTCCTGCTCCGGTTTCATACGTTCTCACCCCAATCCTGTTTACCAGCACTTGGGCTATTATCTATGCCTTGCCAATGTCTACATGTGATCCTTTGGAAAGCATTTTCAGTGCAGCAACATTGTGATTAACCTCCAAATTTCCCCTTATGTCGCATGACATTGTACATCATAGGTCTAAATCTGGGAACTTCTTCCTCAACAACATTCTGTCAGCTCCTTCACAAGAAGGATTGCACAGTTCAAGGAGATGCTCACTTCAACCCCCTCAAGGACATTAAGAATGGGAAGCAATGATTGTCCTTGTTAATAATACCTGGATTCCGAGAATAACTAAAAAAACAATGACTGTACTTGCAATCAGA
Organism: Narcine bancroftii; assembly: GCF_036971445.1. NCBI lineage: Eukaryota > Metazoa > Chordata > Chondrichthyes > Torpediniformes > Narcinidae > Narcine > Narcine bancroftii. The sequence continues at coordinate 96,797,048 of NC_091478.1, forward strand.
GACTTGCGCTGATAATCTAATGATCATAATTTGAAGTTGAACAGCAGCTGGGGAATTTAAATTGAACCAGTTAAGTAAATCTGGAATATTAAGCCATATTAGTAACATTGTCCTTGAAATTGCTGGATTGATTGAAAGGTCTGTGTTCTCTGGTTTTCATTGGGAAGGAACACTGCTTTATTCTGACAGATACTTGACTCAAGATCCATCAATGTTTTTTGTATGTATTGGACCAGTAGATCAATGTTGTACATATGTATTGGACCAGTAGATCAATGTTGTTCATATGTATTGGACCAGTAGATCAATGTTGTTCATATGTATTGGACCAGTAGATCAATGTTGTTCATATGTACTAGACCAGTAGATCAATGTTCATATGTATTGGACCAGTAGATCAATGTTGTTCATATGTACTGGACCAGTAGATCAATGTTTTTCATATGTACTGGACCAGTAGATCAATGTTGTTCATATGTACTGGACCAGTAGATCAATGTTGTTCATATGTATTGGACCAGTAGATCAATGTTGTTCATATGTATTGGACCAGTAGATCAATGTTGTTCATATGTATTGGACCAGTAGATCAATGTTGTTCATATGTACTGGACCAGTAGATCAATCTTGTTCATATGTATTGGACCAGTAGATCAATGTTGTTCATATGTACTGGACCAGTAGATCAATGTTGTTCATATGTACTGGACCAGTAGAACAATGTTGTTCATATGTACCAGACCAGTAGAACAATGTTGTTCATATGTACCAGACCAGTAGAACAATGTTGTTCATATGTACCAGACCAGTAGATCAATGTTGTTCATATGTATTGGACCAGTAGATCAATCTTGTTCATATGTACTGGACCAGTAGATCAATCTTGTTCATATGTATTGGACCAGTAGATCAATGTTGTTCATATGTACTGAACCAGTAGATCAATGTTGTTCATATATACTGGACCAGTAGAACAATGTTGTTCATATGTACCAGACCAGTAGAACAATGTTGTTCATATGTACCAGACCAGTAGATCAATGTTGTTCATATGTATTGGACCAGTAGATCAATGTTGTTCATATGTACTGGACCAGTAGATCAATCTTGTTCATATGTATTGGACCAGTAGATCAATGTTGTTCATATGTACTGGACCAGTAGAACAATGTTGTTCATATGTACCAGACCAGTAGAACAATGTTGTTCATATGTACCAGACCAGTAGATCAAAGTTGTTGATACCAATTGGACCAGTAGCTAACTCAACTATCAACCTATAGATCTTGTATTTAATATTTCCTTCCTGGGAAAATAAAAGACTTATCTACCCTATCTCTGCCTCACAAACTTCTATCAGGTCTCCCCTCAGCCTCCAACATGCGGTAGAAAAAACCTAAATTTGTCTATCCTCTCCTTGTAGCTAATACACCCCATTCAAGACAACACTCTGCAGAACAATTTCTGCACCTTCCTCAAAGTCTCTGCATCACAGAAGACCCTTCTCACTCTATTGGGAATAATATGGGAAAATCCTTTTTTAAATTTAAATCTAGATATATAGCATGGTAACAAGGCCTTCCAGACCTTGAGTCAGTGCCGCCCAAATGCCCTAATTAATGCACAATCCTCATACGTTTTGAAGGGTGGGAGGAAACTGGAGGAAACCCACTCAGACATGGAGAGGTGCTGTCTGCGTGGAGTTTACACATTCTCCTGTTTCTTCCCCCATCCCAAAGGTGTAGAGGTTAGTTAAGTAGCTGTTCTAACTTACTCCTAGTATAGGGAAGCAGCAAAGAATGAAAGTAGAGTTGATGAGCAGGAAAAAGAGGATGAGTTACAAGGTACAAGGAAAGGAGGAAGTGATAGTCCATAGGATAGCTCTGCTGGGAACTGGCATGGGCTGATTGGCCTTATTCTTTGGTGCAGGAGGTATCAACCTTGAACTCTTTTAGGATCAGTTTTCCATTTCACTGTCCTCCTAATCAATATAGTCCCCCTACCAAGAAGTGACAGCACTGTGTAGTGGATAATGGTTGAGTTTTTCATTCCTCCCCTGGAAATTTCAGAGGAATGAAGAGGGAGAGAAAAAAAAGATTTGGAGGGAGAAGGAGAGAGAGTTGGAAAGAGAGAGAATGGGGGTAAAAGAGAGAGAGAGAGAGTTGGAGAAAGAAGGAAGGGGAGAGTGAGAAAGAATTGGAGAGGGGGAAGAGAAAAGATGGGGGGAGAGAGAGAGAGTGAAGACTACAGTGCACACTCTTTAATTTCTCTTCAACCATCATATTTATCTGTCTATATCAATCCCATTATATGTGAAGGAAAACAGTGTCTCTGATGAGTTGAGGTTGTGAAATTAATTGTGTCTCAAGGATCTTACATTGGTGGTGAGATTGCAAAGGCAGGCATCTCTTCTAGTCTATTTTGTCAATGTGTGTGCTTTTGATGGAGGGGTCAGTTGCCTTTAATGTCTCAATTTAATAAAAAGTGACAAACAAATAATGCCTAGCGTTCCTTCCACAGAGGAAATGGAGCAAACTTTCATTGCAGATCATTCAATCAGTGGTATTATGCTAATTTATGACCACATGAACCCAACTTTTCTTGATATTCTGATTACTTTTTGTTCATTCAAAGTTAACAGCTTTGCATTTAAGTTAACAATTCAACCCAGCATCAACTAACTTTTTCAGATTTCATATTTATTGTCAGAATACATACATGGCATCACAAACAACCCTGAGATTCCTTTTTCCTGCAGGCGCTGTAGAACTACCATTAATTGGTAGTGCAAAAAATAAACTGTACACAGCATGAACATGTAAACAATCAAAAGGACTGTAAACAGATAATGAATGTAAACAAACTGACTGTGCAATACAGGGAGACCAAATAAAATCAATAAAGTGCTCAAGTCAGATTCCTTAAATTAGTCCCTGATTGAGTTTATTGTTGAGGAGTTTGATGGTAGAGGGGTAGCAGCTGTTCCTGAACCTGGTGGTGCAAGTTTTGTGGCACCTATATTCCTTTCCTGATGGCAGTAGCGAGAGCAGAGCGTGTGCTGGGTGGTGTGGGTCTTTGACGATTGCTGCTGGCCTCCCATGGGCAGGGTTCCCTGTAGATGTACTCAATAGTGGGGAAGGTTTTGCCTGTAATTTCCTGGGCTGTGTCCACTACCTTTTGGAGGGCTTTATGCTCAGGGGTATTGGTGTTCCCAAGCCAGGCCATGATGTAGCCGGTCAGCCCACTTTCCACCACATCTCTGTAGAAATTTTCCAGGGTTTCTTATGATGATGAGGGGTGCGAAGTGGTGGTTCTTTGCAGTTAATGAAATCGGGCATAGAAGGCGTTGAGTTCCTCTGGGAGAGAAGCTCTGTCATCTGCTACTTTACCAGATTTGGTTTTGCAGCAGGTTATGGCATTCAGACTCTGTCACAGCTGTTGGGTGTATCTTGTTGGTTCTATTTTCATCTGTAGGTTATACCTGCTCTTGCTGTACTGATCTGGATCTTCAGATTTAAATGCCTGCAATCTGGCTCTCAGCAGGTTTCAGATTTCATCATCCAGGGCTTCTGGTTAGGGAAAACCCTGAATGATTTGATGGGGACACACTCATCCACAGCAGTCTTGATAAAATGTGTGACAGCCTCTGTGTACTCGTTCAGATGCTGTAATTGAAGGCAATGCACCCGATTCCTGTATCTCACTGGTTATTAAAATTCCTGAGGGGCTGACACATGAAGTTAATGTTTCCCCTCAATGAGGCATTTGGGATCTCAAAATATGGGTCAGTCACTTATGACAAAGATGAAAAGAAATTTCTTCCCCAAGATGAAGGCGAACCTTTGGAATTCTCTTCTCAAAAGGGCTACGGGGACTCTGTCACCAAGTACATCCAAGACAGACAATTAAAGGGTTTGGAGTTTAATGTAGGAGAGCATCACAGATGTAGGAGGATAGCCATAATCTTCTTGTGGATTAGGAACCAAAGGGCTGAATGGCCTTCTCATACTTCTGACTCTCACGTCTGCTAACACTCAACTTTGTCAGCTTGATGTAATGTGAACTTGACATTAGTGAGGTATTTCACAGCAATAGATGCAAGAGCAGTGCATGCAATTTGTGATTCATTAACCAATCAGATTGAAGCATTCTGCTGTGTGTGAAAATTACTTTAAATGTTTATATGTAAGAAAGTAACATAAATGAAAAATGGATTAAGATTAAAAAATGAAAGTAAAATCTACAGAAATAATTAAAAGATGAGAGTTCAAAATACGAACTTTGCAGGTGTGAAATTTGTAAATTACAGTTTAGCAGTAATTAAGGGTTACCAAAGAATTTTAAAAAAAAGAATTTGAATAAGAAATTTTTGATAGGTTTAGCAACTTTTCAGTGAGCAAATATAACAAATGAAATCTCTGAGCAAGAATAGGAATTTAACTCCTTGTGTTCCATTGATGAGTACCTTTGTGAGTTATTGGTGGGGCAGGATGACTTGGATAATGTCCTTAAAATTCCTTAGTATAATGACACATGAGATGGTGGTGAATTTAAGGTTCGGTAAATGCAGCAGTTTCACCATCACATTTATTTTAAGAGTTAGAAAATTGCACTTTCTTTTCTGAATAGCTGGCCTGAGATTTGAAGTAAAGACCTGCTTTTCATTTGTTCACGGAACACCCCCAAGCACTTTACAACTGATGAATAACCTTGAATGCTGGTCACTTTGCAATGTCGGTTATAAGATAGTAAACTTACATCAACGTCCTCTCACCTGACCGGTGTCAGATACGTCATGCCTGCAGTTTCTTTCTTCTACTTTCGTGCAATATAAGAAGGAGCATTTGCCAGTTCTTCTCACAATCCCACAAATACGGTTCTTGGACTTATTTCAATGCTGGAGAAACTCAGCAGATCACACAGCATCCTTAGAAAATAAAATACAATGTTTCAGATCTCCTGAGGAAGGGCTCGGGCCTGAAATGGTGACCGTCTTTTACTTCCGATGGATGCTCTGTGACCTACTGATTTTTTCAGCATGTTTGTGTACTAGACCCCAGCATCAGCAGGTGGTCTTGTCATCTGTTCTCCCTCACATGCCCCGAGGAGTGGTGTGTGCGTGGTGGAAGGTCCGTGGTGAAGGAGGTGTGGCAGAGGAGTGTGGGGGTGTGGTGTGGAGGGAGTCATGGTGGAAGGGGATGTGGGAGTCTGTGGTGAAGGAGGTGAGGCAGAGGAGTGTGGGGGGTGTGATGGGGAGGGAGTCAGTGGTAGAAGGGGTGTGTGCTAGAGGTGGTGTGGAGCCAATTTGTAGCAGCCAATTAACATTCCAACCTTAAGTGTCTTTGGGAGGAAACTGGAGTGCCCAGAGGAAACCCATAAGATCCTATGGAAAATGTGCATACTCTACATAGGCAGCACGGAGGTGTGCCACTTGTATCCGAGTGGATGGTGGAGGGAAGATGAACTGTTGCTCCTTCAGGAACGATCTGACAGTCTGATTTCTCTTTCTGTGATCTTGCAGGGAGTAACATTACACCAGCCAGCCCCCGTGGAATGGCGATGAGGCACAGAGCAATCAGCGTGGTCTTTCGATGAGGGAACAGTAACTCGTCTGCTTTGCCCAAAGTCAGGGCTGTTTCACTGTGATTGGAAGCCCCATCCTGCAGCAAGATGGGGAGAAACTTTTACTTCCCTCTTTTCCTGGCGTGTTTGAGCATTTCCCATTGGAGCCATTTTGCCTTTGCAAGAAATTCCACCGGCTCCCAGGTGTCCACCCGATCTCGTCGTGGGATGGGATTCAAAGGCCAGGTGCTGCACCGCTCCAAGAGAGGCTGGGTGTGGAATCAGTTCTTTGTGATCGAGGAATATACGGGACCAGATCCAGTGCTGGTTGGCAGGGTAAGTCTGCATCTCCCCCCTCTGCTTTAAAACCTCCAGCAATGTCAGGGAAAGCCTGGACAATGCAAACCACGTTGAGAAGCAATCGCAGAATATGGACACAGGAGAAATAGTCAGGCAGAGGATCCCTCATATTAGGTCACCACCCATACTGGGAATCCCTAACACTGGGAATCCTCCCACACTGGGATTTCCTTCACTGCAAGATTATCCCTTACTGGGTCACCTCCCCCCATATCAGTCACCTCCACACTGGGTGACCTCACACACTGGGTCCTCCACACACTCAGAGGTCCCCAAAATCGGGGATTCCTTACATTAGGAGACTCCCCATACCCAGGATCCTTGTCACTGCAACAGCCCCTAGACTGCTGAACACATGTACCACACAGGCAGGGGACACCAAGCACTGGAGCAGTCCCAGAATGTGAATCTCACACACACACACACACACTGGGAGACATCTCCCCACCCACCCCCACCACATTGGGAACCCCTTGAAAGGAAAAAGTAGGAAAGTGTGAGCAATGGAAAGGCAGCATCCATGGAGAGAGAGAGAGAAGCTATCCTCTCAGTTTCTTTTGATTTGTTGACAAAGTTAGAGAAGGCAATTCATGTTAAAACACAGGGAGAATGAGAAGGAAGGGGAGAATCAATGGGAGTGTTGGTAAGGGTAAGGATGGGAAACATGTTGCTCAAGGCAGAAAATGTGAAGGTTATTTCATTGTTATGGCTGCAGTGAGAGTCCCCCAGTGAATCAAAATTTCTCTGTGACTTCACCAGAGGGCTTTCATGGTGAATGAGTCAGCCCAAGTTTCATCATCATTTCATAGACCATAGAACCAGAAACATGATGCTGTATTAAACTGTATCTCCTCTGCCTGCTTCTATCCTCAAGGACCCTCACCATCCAGGCCATGCCCTCGTCTCACTGCTCCCATTAGGAGGACAGTGCCAGGAGCCTGAAGACGACACCCAATGGTAGAAAAACAACTTCTTCCCCTCTGCCATCAGATATCTGACACTACCACACTTATTCTTCTTTTGCACTAATTTATTTATTTTTTTAAAACAAAACTTATTGCCATATTTTCACCTGTAATGCTGCCGCAGAATGAGGCAATTTTGTAACACATTCGTGACAATAAATTCTTTTTTTTAAACTTTATTTAAGATTTTATAACATGAATAACATATAGGATTACATTAAAAAAAATTAAGAATAAAATAATAAAATTACAATACAATATCAGTAATCTAAATAAACTATACCCTCCCCAATAATTATTACACATTAATAACCCAACTCAAATTAGTCCAACCCCCCTTCCCCCCCAAAAATAAAGAGTGAAGAATTAATAAAGTTAATAATATGTGAGAAAAAAACCCACTTACAAAAAAAAACAAAAACATAACCGATTAAAATACTAACAAAAAGAAAAGTAATTAATACTAAGATATCAGACTTAAAAAACATATTTAAATCAAACTTAAATGCATATATTTAACAAACAGAGTTAAAATGAAACATATATTTAACTCAAACTTAATATAAAAAATTAGTAAAGTTAGTAACATTATCTATCAAAAATTCTTAAACAATAATCAATTCTTAAATAAAAAAAGATGAAAAAAACCTTTCTCTATAGAGATAAACCTTCACCAAATATCAACTAACTTCACATCTATCATCATATTAGTCACATAAACCACCATCTTAAAATAAAATTCAAACCTCATTAAGCATTATACAATTCAATTTTAGTACTCTTCCACCATTTTTCCCTTTTACTCTTGAATAGTTATCCAATAAAAGCTCCAATACCACATTTAAATATCCCCAATCATTACGTTAAAATTCAGATATCCAAATAATAAAAACACATCTACAACGAAATCTATATCTTCAACAAATGGAGCATAAACCACAAACAAAATTCAAGCCTCATTAAGAATTGTACAATTCAATTTATAACTTTCACCATTATTCCCTTCGTTCTATAACTAAAATAGCAAAATAATATACACCAGAATTACCACTCCTTTCACCTTAAAGTTAAAGAAAAAATATAAAAAAAACTTATCCATCCCATTCACATTTAAATTTCAGATATTCCTTATCTACTGAATAAACTTTACAAAAAAACCACATCAATTTTTAGTTTTTTAAACAATCAAATACTTTCTTATGCTTTTTTAAAATATTTAAACAAAAAAAAAACCCCTTCACTCTTTAATCTAATAATACAAAAAAAAGGAAAAAAAACGGGTAGGAGGTTAAAAATACCCCCTCCCGTCTAAACCGCGCAATGCGGTAACTCCCAAAAAAAAATGTGTGTGAGATAACTCACACGTAGCAGATAACTTTCAGGAAATAATGCCTATCCAGTTCTCTCCCCCAACTCTCACTTCATCTTAAACTAACATCATCATTATTTAATATCCCTTTTTTTAAAAAAAAACATTAGGAACAAAAAAGGACAACTCTTCTTTTAATCAGCTCCAACTGCCGAGTCACCATTACAACCATTCCTTCTTGGAGCACGGCTCTTTTCTTCCATCTCTTGTCTCCTTAGAGATCGCGGCGGACTATGTCTCTGTTGAAACTGAGTAATTGGCAGCTCTTGAGCAAATGCTATAGCTTCCTTTGGAGAATCAAAGAACTTTGGTTGGCAACCATCTTGAAAAACCTTCAAAACAGCTGGATATCTAAAGGTTGCCTTGTAACCTTTCTTCCACAACAACTCTTTAGCAGGATTGAATTCCCGTCGTTGGAACATCTTGACTCAAATCCGCATAGAAGAAAACTCGATTATTTTGAATCATCAAGGGTTATATTCTCTGTTGTGCATTTCTAATAGCCACTCGTAAAATTATTTCTCTGTCGTAATAATTCAAGCAACGAACCAAAACAGGTCTTGGACTTTGACCTGAAATAGGTCTTCTACGCAAGGCTCTGTGAGCACGTTCCAGTATTATACCTTCCGGGAAATGTTCTTGACCCAACACCTGTGGAATCCATTCAGTAAAAAATTTTCTTGGGTCTGGTCCCTCCTTACCTTCCGGAAAACCAATAATCTTTATATTGTTCCGTCTGGATTGGTTTTCCAAATAATCAATCTTTTTCACCAAATTTTTATTTTGAGTTTGTAAGTCTTTGACCATTTTGGTCACATCAAAACTTGGTCCTGTATTTCGTCTATATCTTCTTCACACGAATTAAATTTATCTCTCACTTCAAGCTTAAAAGCTCCAAACTCAGCCATCTGTTGAGAATGTATTTTCACCAAAGTATTAATCCTAGTACCAAGTTCAGTCATAATCTTGGATAGTCCCTGCATTGTATAAGATAATTTAGATTCAAGATTCACAAAAATCTTTTCAATTGGAAGAGATTTTGGCTCAACAGATTCCTGCTTCTTCTCCAAAGGATCTTCTATTCCTTCCTTCATTCTGGTTGCCTTCCTTGTAGTATGACTGCATGTGGAAACCCCAGCCACAGCCTCTCCAGCAATGACTGGAGGATGCTGGCCGGGGTTTTCCCCAGTCCATAATGTATTAAATTCTCCCAGTACATCAAGTTGTATAGGTTCTTGTATCTCAAGAGATGCAGTTTGCAGCGCCACTCTACAGTTGACAAATGCCTTTGAGTAACTCTTTGTTCTAAAGGCTGTTTGGCGCCCTCTTTAGGGGGCTCTACCGATGTAACATAGAGCTCTACATCCGAACACTGTACCTCTCTCCTGGGATCCATTTCACGCTGAGTCTCGGTGTCTTTCCTGTAGGTAGGCTCCAAAACTTGAACTTTTGGAAAATGTAGTTTTTTGATGATCTGTTGTTTTTTTTTGCTCTTTTCCACCAACTGTACCATCATAAGTTAAATTAACAGCACTGAAATTATCTAAACTTTTAAAGAATTTTAACGGGCATTTCTAGACAAAACAATAAGATAGAGTCAGGAGAGGACTGGAAGGCACGTCTGATCCTTACGCCATCTTGCCACACCCCCCGTGACAATAAATTCTGATACTAAAAGTATTCGTGTGTCTATCTAAAAGCCTCGTAAACATACTGTTGTATCTGCTCCCATTACTACTCCTGACAGCTCATTGCAGGCAACCCACCACTCACTGTGTTTAAAAAAAAAACCAAAACACTTGTCCTGCACATTTCTCTTAAACTCTTACACTCTCATCCTCAACACATCACTTGTGGTATTTGACATTTTTACCCTGGGAAAAAGATTCTGTGTGTCCACACAATCTAAGCCTCTCATCATGTCAGAATCAGAATTAGAATTTATTGTCATGAACAAGTCATGAAATTCGGGGTTTTGCGGCAGCGTCACAGAGCAAACATTCATATTATAACCATCTTACAACATTAATATTTAAAAAATGCACGAAAGTAAGACAGTGTCTTTAGTTCATCGATTATCGAGGAATCTGATGGCAGCAGGGAAGAAGCCGTCCTTATGCCGTTAAGTGCTCATCTTTAGACTCCTGTACCTCCTACCCAAAGGTAGCAGAGTGAAGAGCGCGTGGCCTGGGTGGTGGGGATCCTTGGGGATAGAGGCTGCTTTTTTAAGACACCGCCTCATGTAAATGTCTTCGATGGAGTGAAGTCTGGTGCCAGTGATGTCACAGGCTGAGTTAACAACCCTCTGGAGTTTATTTTTATCCTGAGAGTTGTTGCCTTCATGCCAGGCAGTGATGCGACCAGCCAGAATGCTCTGCATGGTACACCTTTAGAAGTTTTTGAGAGTCTTTGCTGACATAGCGAATCTCCTCAAGCACCTCATGAAGTACAGCTGCTGGCGAGCCTTCTTCATAATTGTATCAACATAGAGGCTCCAAGACAGATCCTTGGAGATGCTGACATATAAGTATTTGAAGTTCTTGACTCTGTCCACCACTGATCCCTCAATGAGAACTGGGTTGTTTCCCCTGACTTCCTCCTGAATTATCTCTTTGGTTTTGCTAACTTTGAGCGCAAGATTGTTGGTGTGACACCACTCAAAGAACTGATTCTATCAGGTCTCCACTCAAAGAACTGATTCTATCAGGACAACCCAAGTTTATCCAATCTCTCCCCTTAACTCATACCCTCTAAACCAGGCAACACCTTCGTAAGCCTCTCCTGTACCTTTTCCAAAGCCTCCACATCCTTCCTGCAATGAGCCAACAAGAACTGAACTAAGTGCGACCTAACCAAAGTTTTATCTAGCTGCAACATAACTTCCTTACTCTTATTGTCAAGGCCCTGACCAAGCATGCCATATGCTGTCTTTACCACTCTACTTGTGTGGCACCTTTAGGGACCTATGGATTTTGAGCCTCCCGATCCCTCTGTGCTGACAAGCTACTTACTAACATTTACTACAAACCCACCAACACCTTGAGCAAGCTTGTCTGCACCTCAGGACAGGGAAATCTCCTGTGGTGTTAACTTTGCCTGTGACATCATGGCCACCCAGTTTTTACTCCATTGATGATATCAACAATAGGCAGTCTTAAAAGACCAAAATGGAATTTTAGGTGATAAAGACCCTCCACCAATGTCTTGATTCATTTTATTCCATACATTGGAGTAAATCCTTCATTAGTGGTATGTTTTTATCATCAACTAATTTTGATTCCCACTTGTATATAATTCTTCTGATTTCTTTTCTCCAATTTTATTGAGCTCTATGTTAATCCATGCTGGTTTTATATTTTCAAATAAAGAAGTAAGGAATCTCATCTGTGCCAGTCGATAATAACTCTTAAAATTAGGGAGCTGTAATCCTCCTAATTTAGACGTGTATTCTGTGCACTACCTTAAATTACAACAAACAATTACTTTGTCTTGGCTATACAAATCTAAAGGGGCATTGAATAATTTCCTCCTTTCTTTTCTCACTTTGACATATCTTTGTTGCTTCATACTGTATCTGGCAACAGTATGTCACACTTAAATGTTTCATGTTGGCAAAAAACAAAGGTTCTCTTGCAGCTTCTGAAGCCCAGAGCAATCATCAAGACCCACTGAGGGTTTGAACCGCCAGATGTTTTGCTGAGGCAGTGTCTCTTGCCAAAAGAAAGGTTACGTCGACTCACAACCCACACAGCAGTGCCTGGCAGGATTAATCCACCATGTACCGTGTTGCCTTTTGTCCTGAACTTTCTTTCCATTGCTAGTTTCCTCCTTTTATATCAGGGAGATTGAGAACAAATATGAAGTGGGTTATTGTCAGCTTTTGTCAGATTGCTATGAGAATATTCTGGGCCTCTCAATTTGGGAAGGATGTACATTCCTTGTTAAGGAGACTGTACAGATTTTTCAGAAAGATATCTCTGAGTGACATCCAAACTTACTCTTCAAAGAGGATTGATGAACAGAGAGTATTGTGTTGATAGGCTTTGACAAGATCCTTCATGGCAGGTTAGTCTGGAAGGTTAGATCACATGATATCCAAAGTGTGCTGGCCCTTTGGATTGGTGGAAGGAGGCATAGGTAGGAGTGCAGGTCGGCTTTTTTGATTGGAGGCCTGTGACCAGTTGGGTGCCACAGGGGTCCACTGCTTTTTGTTAACCATATTAATGATTTGGGTGACAATGTAGTTAACAATGAGTAGTAAGTTTACAGATGACACCAACATTGGTGGTGTAAAGGGCAGAGAGGAAGAAAAACTAAGATCAGTTGAGATGGTGGGCCAAGGAGTGGCAAATAGAATTTTAACTCTGACAGTTGTGAGGTGCTGCACTTTGGTCAATTGAATCAGGGTGGGATTTAGACAGTGAATGGTAGGGTCCTGGAGAGATTTGGAGAAGAGAAGGACCTTGGAGTACAGGTGCATAGTTCCCTGACAGTGGCAACTTAGGGTGTTAGAGTGGAGAAGAAGCCATTTGGTATGCTTACCTTCTAAAAACATATAACATTGAACAGAATATGTCTTATGAAGTTTGAGCAAGCAAGGGGTTTTCTCTTTAGAGCAATGGAGGATGAGAGGTTTCTTTAATAGAGATTATAGATCAGATTAGATTGGGTGGACAGACAGCACCTTTTTTCCCTGGGCAAAAATAGCAAATATCAGAGGACATCCATTGAAGGTGAGTGGAAGAAAGTTCACGGGAGATGTCAGAAGTAGGTTTTCAACACAGATTTGTGGGTGCTTGGAATGCATTGGTGTGGAAGGATGGTACAATAGGGGCATTCAAAAAAATCTTGGAGAGGTAAATGGATGTAAGAAAAATGGAGGGTTATGGGTGCAGTAGGGAAGGGTTAAATTGTAGTGGAGTAGGTTTACATAGATCTGTGCAACATTGTAGGTTCCATGATGTTGTGCTGACCTATGTTAACCTTCAAAGGCCAGGGTAATGAGTACAAAAGTTGAGAATTTGTGATTTAGCATACCAGGTGTTGGTGAGACCACACTTATGAGTACAGTGTGAAGATCTGGTAGCCCGGCTGTTGGAAGCACATCGATACATTGAAAGGAGATTCACCAGGATGTTTCTGAGACTTGAGTAGATGAGTTACAATGGGAGATTGGAGAGGATGGTTCCTTATTCTGCAGATTGAAGGAAGCTGAGGGGTAATCATATTGAGCTTTATGAACAGCATGGATAAACAGGATGCTCACATTTTTTCCCAAGATAAATGATTCAGATTAATGTGAGAGGGGAGAGATTAAAGAGGTAACATTTTCATTTAGAGGTTTGCAGAAGGCAATGTAACAGAGTCCCAAGAACAGGTTAGGCCATTGATTCCTTGAGTTTCCTCTGCTAATGAAGAATGTCAGGGTACGTCAGAACTGATCTTGCGTGTCCTACCACTTTCCCATAATTCTTGATAACACTTGTATGATGGATGACAAAAAATAAATAGTAAGAAAATAGATCAGGAAGCAAGCAATATATACTCGTGTAATCATAGATACTGTGTAATAGTCGACCACCCCATTTTTGGGCCAAAAAATTGGGTGTTTTTGTATGACCCATGTAAAAGTTGATCCCCCCTATATTTGGCCCTGAATGCCTGCCCATCTGTGCTCCTGGCTACCTGACAGCAGGCTTTTGCCCCAGATGCCCACTGATCAGAGTTCCTAACGCCCCCACCATCCATCCGCCGGACCTCCTGACTCCCCGATAGCAGACCCTTGCCATGGCTACTCACCCAACAGAGCTCCTGACGCCCTGGCCACCTGCTCATCGGAACTCCTGACTGTTGATTCTCACCCCAGCTACCCGTCCATCCAAACTCACGACACTCCAGCCATCCACCCATCTGAACTCTCAATGCTCCAGCTTTCCATCCATCTTAACTCCCGACACACCAGCTGCCCGTACATCCGACTTCCTGACTGTGAATCTTTGCCCTGCTGCCTGCCCAGCTAAACTCCCAATACTCCTGCCACCAGCCTACCCGAGCCTTGAACGACGAAGGTCAAAAGTTTGAGGCATGCAAAAGTCAAGTAAAAGTCAACCCCCCCTTTTATGGCTTGAAAAAGTGGTCCAAAACATTTGACGATTCTATGAGTATATTCGGTGAACAAAGGAGGAAAAACCCAACACCCAACCCCAACCAACCAATTTTCCCCTGCAACCGCTGCAATCGTGTCTGCCTGTCCCCCATCGGACTTGTCAGCCACAAACGAGCATGCAGCTGACGTGGACTTTTTACCCCCTCCATAAATCTTCGTCCGCGAAGCCAAGCCAAAGAGATAATAAAAGCTGAAGAACAGCTAATTAAATGTTGATCCCTTCAATCAATGGTTCTCAACCAATGCACCAGTAGATGTCTTTGAATATTCCTTTACTAATCGCAGACCATTTAGAACAAACCCAGTGACCGGTGGAAGGTAGGGGGCGGTTCAGGCGAATTCAAGATTCCTTTATTGTCATGTCTTTGTACAGAAATTGTAATATTACACAAAGCTGACTTCTGCCTGCCGCAAGGCAAAGAATCACCACTAGTGTCACCTGGTGCCATTTACAGTAAGAGAGAAAGTGAAGCAAAAGAGAGTCACTGAGAGTCCGTGAATTCGCCTCCAGCGCTCCCACCGCCTTTGCAACTGCACATTCTCACGTTCGATTCATTGGCAACTCGATCTCCTGATCTAAAACTCCCAACGCAATAGCTCCCGAGGCCCTTCAGGAACCCTTCTTACCCTCAGCATTCTCTCAAATCCTGGCTCCGACATCTGGTTCCCATGAGCCATTCTCCAGCAGCCTGCAGCCTGTGCGGTTGCCCCGACCGCAAGTCCTCCGCAGACCAGCTCTTTGCTGGTCCACTACCATGGCCACTTTCCCTGGGAGAGTCATCTCCTCGGCCACAACTTTGTCCAGTGCTGCCTTGCTCTCCACCCCCAACATTCCCCCCACCCCCCTCCACCAACCAGAGTCCATTCTAGTTGGAGTGTGTCTTTGTTTTGCACGAATCTGAAATCAACACAATTAACTTACCGCCATTATTATTATCTATTATCCGAAAAATTCCAAATTCCAAAAAGTATCTGGTCCCAAGGGTTTCGGATAAAAGTTTCTGTACCTGTAATTTTCGCTGAGGACTGTTTACGACCAACCCATGGTGCACCAGTGGTCTGCGGTCCACAGAATGAGAACTGCCTCTTAGAGAATGAGACTGGGATTTCTCAATGGCAAATAGGAAATATTAGGACCATGGAATGAACATTTTGTGTCTGAACATCCAGTGGGAGAAGTAGGAATGTTAAACAGCCACAATCAAAATAGAAAGGGGATGAAGGATTGCCAAGCCCCTGGCTCTGATTGTCTGCATACTGAGAGTCTTAAAAGCACTAACTGGAGATTTGTGAATGCATTGGTTGTGATCTTTTAAAATTCTCAAGATTCTGAAAAGGTCCCAGCGGATTACAAAACTGCAGATGTAATTAAGCTGTTCAATTAAGGAGGGAGTCAGAAACTGATATCTTGTAAAACTAGAAACTCTGCAGATGCTGGGGTGGAGTGCAATGCACAAAAAGTGCTGGAGAAACTCAGCAGGTTATGCAGCATCCACAGAAAACAATGTTTCGGACCTGAGCCCTTCATCCCGAATAAGGATAAATAGATCGATGCCTGAATAAAAAAAAGTGTGGGTGAGGGAGAGGGGGGTGGAAGGGGAATGGAAAGGAGCACAATCTAACGTGCAAGAGGTTTAGGTGGATACAGGTGGAAGGGTAGAAGAGGACGAAGCTGAGAGGTGATCAGGGGAGAGGGCAGAGGGCTGATATCTCTCACTGGGAACCTATTATTGTGGAAGTAAAGAAGTAGGACATCCAGGAAATCAAAACAGGACTAGTACCATCATGTTGCGAAAGAGAAGCTGGATTTGAGAAATTTCTTTCTTTTCCAATCTTTTTTGTTAGTTTTTTAATAAATACAATACAATGAAAAGGGAACAAAACTGAAAATACAATATCACATATATTTATATATCAAGATAAAATTTCAAACAGTATAAAACACCTAACCTACTTTATTAAAAAAAAGAAAACTAACCAAAATAAAAACCATATCTGAGCAGTATCCTATCCTGAGGTTACATATATTTTGTAGCTTTAGACCGTGAATCAAAAAATGAAGGTAAGACTATATCTCAACTGGAAGACCGAGTACATCTAATCACATTAAAAACATATACATCAAATGAAAATAAGACAAAAGGTCACCATGTATCTTCAAATTTCACTGATGAGTCAAATACATGATATCTAATTTTTTTTCTAGACTTAAACAGGATATAATGTGAGAGAACCATTGAAACACTGTTGGAGGTGTAAAGTCTTTCTGTTTGAAAAAGATGGCTTTTCTAGCCAACGGTGTAGAGAAGGCCACAACCCATTAAGCAGGTACAGAAAAACTCCCTATATCTGGATCAATAGCCCCAAAAAGAGCAGTTATTAGATTGGATCTTAGTTCCACCTGAAATACAGTTGAAAAGATATTAAAAATTTCTTTCCAATAGATTTCTAAGGATGGACAAGACCAAAACCTATGTGTCAATGTAGCATTATCAGATTTGCATCTGTCACAAGTAGGGTTAATAGTAGAAAAGATACAAGGCAATTTTATCTTTGGACATGTGAACATGGTGCACCACTTTGAATCAGATTAATGAAGGTTGGGCACATATTGAAGATGTAGAGTTTAACCAGTTAAAAATCTTGTCCCATAGATCTTCACATAAGGGTCTTTCAAGTTCCAATTCCCCTTGCCTTTTTAATTTTGTTGTGGATGTAATTTCAACAATCTATCATAAATAATTCCAATTAATCCTTTCTGAGAAGGATTCAATTGAAAAATGTGATCAACTTGATCAGGTGGATATACAAATGGAAAGTTTGGTCATATGGTATTTAAATATCTAAAAGAAATGAATATTGGGTAAGTCATATTTACTTGCCAGTTGTTCAAAAGATATTAAACAACCTTCCTTAAATAAATTTGCAAAAAATGAATACCTTTGAATTTCCATATAGAGGATTGATCAATTATTGTTTAAAAAAATAATTATGAGAGTTAGCATTAGATAAAACAAAGTTTTAAAATTAAAAACAGCCCTAAATTGGAACGAGATTCACAATATATGTTTGAGTATTGGATTAAATATATCCTTATTGATTGTGGAAAAACTAAATGGAAGAGAGGTTCCTAATAAAGAGGCCACTGAATTCTGCTGCATAGATTTCAATTCTAAATTTGTCCATAATGGACGATCCAATTTGTCAGAATTAAAAAATCCAATAAGTTAGATAACAAATATTAACAGCCCAGTAATAAAATCTAAAATTAGGTAGAGCCTTGCCTCCATCTTTTTTCAATTTTTGTAAATGAAATTTACTAATTCTAGAGTTTTTGTTCTTCCAAATAAAGGAAGAAACCTTTGAGACAATATTATCAAAAAAAGACTGGACTGAAAACTGGAATCACTTGAAATAGATATAAAAACTTGGGTAATATTATAATTTTAACTGCATTAATACGACCTATTAAAGATAACGATAAAGGAGAACATCTAGAAAAAGACAATCTCACACACTCGAATAGAGGATAAAAATTGACTTTATATAAATCTTTTAGTAATTTTAACCCCAAGGTATGTGAAATTATCTCTGATAATCAATCTTTAATAGAATTTGAATGTAGATAGGGACCTGCGTATTAATCGGAAAAAGTTCACTTTTATGAACGTTTAATTTGTTTCCAGAGAAAAAGATGAATTGAGAAAGCACATAACATAACTGGGATAGATCTTTCAGAATCTGAAATATAAACTAATAAGTCATCTGCATTCAATGAAACCTTATGAGTTACTCCATTTCTGACAATCTCTTGAACCTCATGAGTGTCTCTAAGGACTATTGTCAGAGGTTCTAAAGCTAGATCAAATAGCAAGGGGCTAAGGGGCCATCCCCATCTAGTTCCCCTAAGCAGTCTAAATAAGGAGGATTTGTTACTATTAGCAACTATCATAGTTAAGGAGGTACCATAAATCAATTTAATCCATGATATGAAGCCATACCAAAATAAAATCTCCTTAATGTTTCAAATATGTAGTTCCACTCTACTCTGTCCAAAACTTTTCAGCATTGAGAGAAACTAGAGATTCTGGAATTACATCCAAAGGTGAATAAATAATATTCAATAATCTACGGATGTTAAAATGTGAAGTGACTTTAATAAATCAAGTCTGATCTTTAGATATAACAGAGGGAATAATATTTTCCAATCTCCCAGCTTAAAATTTAGAAAGAACCTTAAAATCTACATTCAGTAAAGATATTTTCCTGTAGAAGGTACATTCAGTCAGATCTTTATTCTTTTTAGGAATCAATGCAATTGACACTTCATAAAATGTTGCTGGAAAGGTTCCATAAAAAATGGAATTTTCAAATACCTTACATAGTTGAGAGGCAAGTAAATCAGCAAATGATTTTAAAAATTCCATCGTAAAGCCATCCGGACCTGGGGCCTCGCCAGATTGAAGAGAAGAAATAGCTTGGGAAACTTCCAACTCTGAAATTGGAGCTTCCAACAAGTTTTGATCTTCTAGTTATATTTTGGGAATATTCAAAAGTTGCAAGAATCTAGTCATTAAAATAGAATTATCAGAAATTCAGATTTGTATAGATTTGAATAGAATTTCTGAAACACTTTATTAATTTCAGCATGATCGAAAATAAAGTTTCCACCTTTCTTACATATCTTTATAATTTGTCTTTTAGATGGTGCTGCCTTTAGTTGACTAATGAACAGCTTACCTGATTTATCTCCATGTACATAAAATTGAGATTTATTTTTAAGTAATTGATTCTCGTAAGGGTGTTAATAATAAATCATGCTGATTTTGAAATTCTACTCTTTTCTTATGAAGGTCCATACTAGACATCATAGAATATAATTTGTCAATCTCTTTAATTCTTTTAGTGAGTACTGTCAGTTTACTAATTCCATTAGAATAATAAATTTACTAATTCCATTAGAATAATAAATTATTTGTCTTCATAAAAATGCTTTAAGTGCATCCCAAATTACCAGATTGGACATTTCTTCAGCAGAGTTTGTCTGAAAAAAGAAAGAGTTCTGATCTTTAATAAAGCTAATGAATTTCTCATCCTGAAGCAGACTAGATTTGAACTGCCATTGTTGAACTCTGGAAATGACGCCGGAGATTTCAACAGAAAACTTTCAAGGTGCATGATCAGACACAGCGATTGAATCATATTCACATTTCCCTTTTGAAGGCACCAGTCACGTATCAATAGAAAATAGTTTATTCTAAGTATTTATGGTATAAATAAGAAAGGAAAGAAAATTCCTTTTCCTTCAGGTGTAAAAACATCCATATATCTACTAAGCCATAATCCAACAGGAAAGAGTTAATATAACTATCTGACTATTTTGGAAGCATCTGAGTGGTAGAGGACCTGTCAGTCAAAGGATTTAAGTAACAGTTGAAATCTCCACCCATAATCTGCACATATTCATTTAACTTAAGTAGAGAATTAAAAACCTTTTGAAAAAGTGCAGGAAAGTTGATATTAGGAGCATATATATTAACCATTACCATCTTATTTCCAGTGAACCAATAGCTATTAAAATTCTTCCTGCTACATCAGATATTGTATTAACCAAAAAAAATCAAGACACTTCTAACTTTAGCTTGAGAAAGGGATTTGAATTGTAAACCCTTCCAAATTTAAAAAAAAATGATATTCATCCTCTTTATGAATGTGCATCTTATGCACAAAGATAATTTTGGCCTGAAATCTTTTAAACTTAGTAAATATCTTTTTGCATTTAATAGGATAATTATGGCCATTCAAATTCCAAGAAATAAAACTATATGTATTTATAGCCATATTAATATTAAGATTAATAGAATTAAGAATGAAAGATAATCACACATATACAAACACACTGTGGAGAAGGTGATAGAGCACAGCATGAACCATAACAGAGAAACAAGTGATAAACTCCACAACCACTCAAAGTTGCTCAGAAAAAAAGCTAACAGTATCTAACCCCACCCCCATCCCCCCAAACCCAACAACTACCCAATAAGAGGGAAGCAAGCTAAAGCTACTCATCCCTTAACCCTTAACTCCAGCTGGGAGTACTCCAAACAAGAATTAAAAAGTTATGATAGTTCCCACTTGTTATAGACAAAACAGATTGAATTCTGCGCAGAACCATCAAACAGTAACATTTGCTGTCTATAAATTACATGACTGAAGAGGATAGGAGGGAGGAAAGGGAAGGGAGAGGAGCACAATCTAATGTGCAAGAGGTTTCAGTGGATACAGGTTGGGGGTAGAAAAGAAAGAAGCTGAGAGGTGATCAGGGAGAGGGCAGAGGGCTGATATCTCTCACTGGGAGCCTATTGCTGTGGAAGAAAAGAAGCAGAACATCCAAGAAATCTAAACAGGACCAGTACCATCACGTTGTGAAAGATAAACTGTATTTGAGAAATATATTTTGGATCTTTAAGGATGTAATAAGCAGAATCAGGCACATTGTGAATTTGAATTTCCAGAGTTGCCTCATAAGTCTTTGGCTATGATAGGAGTACTTGATATCGGAGGTACAGGTACACAATCCTTTATCTGGACATGTAAAATCTGGAAAGCTCCAAAATCTGGAAAGCTCCAAAATCTGGCAAGTGGGGAGAGAGACAGCAGCGCAAATTGGACGGGCGAGGGGGGGGGAGACCGGCAGTACAAGTCGGATGGGTGAGATAGACCAGTAGCGTGAGGTGGGCTGGTGAGGGGGAGAGACCAGCAGTGCGAGATGGGCGAGGGCGAGAGACCGGCAGTGCAAGTCGGGCGGGCGAGAGACCGACAGCGCGAGTTGGGTGGGTGAGAGAGTAGCAGCACCAGGCTGGTGGGGCTGGGGGGTGGGGGGGAACACACCGGCAGCATGAGTCAGGTGGGCGAAGTGGGTGACGGCAGCACAACTGGAAGGGGGTGGGGTGGATATGGCAGCACAATTCGGGTGGGCTTAAATCTGGCTTTCCGAAATCTGGAAAAATCCAAAATTTGGAACGCACTGTCCCCCAAGGGTTCCGGATAAAGGATTGTGTACCTGTAGTACATCAGCAAGGATAGAGGAAATGGTAACTAAAACAGGAGTCATGTTTATTTGACAAGGTGTAGCTAAAGGAAACTGCTGAGAACATTGCTGAGGCCCCAACTGCTTGTAATCGATATTAATGAGTTCAATGAAAAGACTGATGTCTTGGAGATGGATCTGCCAAGGGTACAAAAAAAGGCCCTGCAAAAAAAATACTGACGGGTTAATAAATTGAGTGGCAATATTTGACTGGTAGGGTGCAGTGGGAGAATAGAAAGGACAAAAGAATATGGTGTTAGCAGAGAGACATTGGGAAGGGAAGTATCTGATTAGATGAATTCAGTAATTCAGTAATTCTTTGTCATTGCAGCTCCACACTGATCTGGACAGTGGAGGAGGGAAGATCAGGTACATCCTCTCAGGTGAGGGTGCGGGTACCATCTTCGTCATTGATGAGAAGACAGGAAATATTCATGCAACTAAGACGTTGGATCGGGAGGAGCGTGCTCAGTACACCCTGATGGCACAAGCTGTCGATCGTATAACAAATGAACCTCTGGAACCTCCGTCTGAGTTCATTGTTAAAGTCCAGGACATTAATGACAATCCTCCCGAGTTCTTGAATGGACCTCATCATGCAACTGTTCCAGAGATGTCCAACGTAGGTAGGTGTCTGCCTGGTACTCCAGGACCCCATGCAGGAACCCCAGTTCTTCATTGAAAACTTGGGTTCTTCATGAACTTGCACGAACAATATTGAATATTCTTCTTTTTCAATCTTTTTATTTGTTTAAACATATGAAAAGTACATAGGTACCTATGGTATTAATAAGGTACATATGAACCAATGTTATTAATTAGAAAAAAGGGAAAGAGTAAAAAAAAACATATATTCCTAAACTGAGAATCAAGCCCCACCCAATGAGGGCTGCTGGGCAAGTTGAGAAGTCCACTACTAATAATAACTATGGGGTCATGAAAAAAAAAAATTGATCTACGTGTTTTGAAAGTAATTGAGAAAAGGATGCCAAAGCTAAGATTCATTGCTCTAGTAGAATAGCAACGAGGGAAGCAAAAACCACTCCACGTGATTGTGAAAAAGTCAGTGTTAAAT
This sequence comes from Narcine bancroftii, assembly GCF_036971445.1. Taxonomy (NCBI): domain Eukaryota; kingdom Metazoa; phylum Chordata; class Chondrichthyes; order Torpediniformes; family Narcinidae; genus Narcine; species Narcine bancroftii. The sequence goes on from NC_091478.1 coordinate 96,819,635, forward strand.
CCATTGGCCCCACTCACTCCAAAAATAGCAATGAAAAGGCTAGGAGTCAAGTTATTAATGATAAGATGCAAAATACCCCATGCAATGTTGAATATTCAAGGGGTCTTGTACGTGTGTAATTCAGAGGCTGATCTCTGTCAGGAATGAGCTGCCAGAGGAAACAGTAGAAGTGGATACAATTTTGGCATTCAAGAGACATTTGGACAGATAATAATTAGTTTATTATCATGTACAATGTACATTTGCACCAAAATTCTTCTGCTGCAAATGAACAGGTAGTAAGTAAAAAAAAATAATATACATTAAATTAAATTGAAAAGAAGAGGTATTAAATGCAAAAGATAAATAATAATGCAAGAATAAAAGTATCGTTAAAGTAATGCCTGGAAACTGAGCTGGAAGCTGCCTCCTCTCTTCAACTGGGAGACTGTGAGAGTCGTTCCCCTTCTATACTCCCTGCTGATCTCAAGCTCTATGACCATGCGATCACCCAGTCTCACTTCCGCAGCCACGTGTCCTTCCTGCTATTTTGCCATCTGGTGCCACGCGGTTTTCAGCTCCGTTTCCGAGCCCTTTCGACTTTGGCCCCCACAAGTATTTCCCACAATTGGTGTAACAAACAAAAGGGAGGTTCAAGAGCCCGACAGGCTGAACTGTTCTTGAATCCAGAGGTGCTGCTCTTTAGGAGGGTCCTTTATGATGTTGGCTGCCTTCTTGAGGCAGCTCTTCACATAGATGTTTGCAGTGGATGGGAGGATTGAGCCCATGATGAACCTGGTTAGGGATGTTACCTTCTGTTTCCACCTTTCTTCTGGAAGCATGTTCTAGACACCCATGACTCTGTATTTTATTAATTAAAAAAAAACTGCAAAAAGCAGAGGAAACCAATCTTGGAATGCAGAAGGTGAAAGACAAACTCACCAGGTCAGGCAACATCTGTGGAGTGAGGAACAGAGCTAATAGCTCAGCACGATGCCTTTTCATGGGTACAGGTTGAGCGAGAGGGATACAACTGAGAGAAGTCGAATGCTGAAAATGCAGCTGTTACAGTCTGAAAGAGGCAGAAACTTGTTGGATGGGGGATGGGGACATTATACCACTTGGCACTTTTTATTCACAGCAACTTAATACATTTATTCAATGGGATATTTCATAGAGCTTGCTGGAGTTATCTCTGTGACTTGTAATAAAGCCATGTGATTGGCAGTCCAGAGGAAGCTCTATTCTGTTTAGAACCAAATGCTAACTCAATCCTGGGAGTGTGTGATGGGACAGCGGAGAGGAAACTTCGTTCATTATTGTCCCAACCCTCACAAGGTGTGACAGAACACTGGAGAGAGAGTTCACCTTGTCACTAATTTCTCCTCTCCCTGCCCTGGGAGTGTGTGATGGGGCAGCATGAAGGAGTTTCACTCTGTACCTAATGCATGCTAATCTTGCTCTGACTGTGTGCGTGAACGGTGCAGAGGGAAAGTTTCTCCCCCCCCCAAAAAAAAACTAATTAGTTCCCTGGGATAGTTAGTTTAGTTAAAGTTTATTTGTCACATTATATCTACTACAAGAAGAAATATTCTTCTGCAAGCAGACTACCAGGTATCTCTAACATACATACAGCCATGTAAAGAGCTCAAGTTGGAGAGTAAAAACACAACAGTGGTCAAATAGTGTCCTTTATGTTGCAAAGACGAAGATACATCACCAACATTCCAACTTGAGCCATTCATCATGGCATACCTTGAAGAAGGACTCAACCCAAAACATGGGTGATGTGTCTTCGTCTTTGCAACATAAAGGACACTATTTGACCAGCGTTATGTTTTTACTCTCCAACTTGAGCTCTTTACATGGCTGCATGTATGTTAGAGATAACCTGGTAGTCTGCTTGCAGAAGAGTATTTCTTCTTGTAGTAGATATAATGTGACAAATAAACTTTAACTAAACTAATGATCCCAGGGAACTAATTTCCCAAATTTGTTCAAATACTGTGATGTTATTTCTTAAATATGTTATTTTTTCCAATGGAATACATTTATCCATTTCTATGTACCACTGTTGTATTCTCAGGCTATCTTCTAATTTCCAGGTTGACATTTTACATTTTTTTGCTACAGCTAAGGCTATCATAATAAATCTTTTTTGTGCTCCATCCAAATCGAGTCCAAGTTCTTTACTTCTTATATTACTTAGAAGAAAGATCTCTGGATTTTTTGGTATGTTGCTTTTTGTGATTTTATTTAATACCTGATTTGGATCTTCCCAAAACTTTTCCACTTTCTCACATGCCCAAATAGCATGTAATGTTGTTCCTGTTTCCTTCTTACAGCGAAAACATCTGTCTGATACTGTTGGGTCCCATTTATTTATCTTTTGGGGCGTGGTGTATAGCCTGTGTAACCAATTATATTGTATCATGTGTAACCTCATGTTTATTGTATTTCTCATAGTTCCGGAGCATAGCTTTTCCCATGTTTCATTCTTTATCTTTATGTTTAGATCTTGTTCCCATTTTTGTTTGGGTTTACAGCTTGTTTCCTTGTTCTCTTTCTCTTGCACTTTGATGTACATGTTTGTTATAAATCTTTTAATTATCATTGTGTCTGTAATCACATATTCAAAATTGCTTCCTTCTGGTAACCATGATGAACGGAGAGATCTTGGGATTTAAGTTCATGGCTCTCAGTAAGTGCCAAGACAGGTCACTAGGGTGGTGAAAAATACATGCTTGCCATTATAATTTGGGGCATAGAATATAAAAGTTGGGACATGGCATCTTTACAGAGTATTGCTTGGTCCACTCAAGGTATAATGTGCACAATTCGAGTGGCCACATGAGAGGGTGTAGAGGAGATTCACCTGAATACTGCTTGCATTGGAGGGATTTGGTAAAGGGAAAGATTGGTCAGGACAGGTGCTTAATGGCATGGTTGGTGTAGCGGTTAGCACAACACAGTTACAGCATTAGCAGTTGGGACTGGGGTTCGAATCCTGCAAGGTCTGTAAGGAGTTTATACGTTCTTCCCCATGTCTGTGTGGGGTTTTCCCTGGGGGCTCCAGTTTCCTCCACCATTTGAAATGTACAGGGGTGTAAATTGGGCGGCACTGAGTCATGAGCTAAAATGACCTGTTACCATGTCTAAAGTTAAGTAAAGGATGGGTTTGTTTCCCTGGAGGAATGGAGGCTGAAGGCTGATCCAATAGCCATATAGAAGAGGCAGAGAAAATAAGAGGAATATTTTAGAGATAGAATTTTTGTTGCCGTGGTAGAGGGACCAAAACAAAGGGTATAGGTTTAAGGTGAAAGGAAGGAATTTTAAAGGAGATCTGAGGGGTGATTTTGTTTAACACTGAGACTGGTTGTTATCTGGAACTCATGGCCGAAGGATGTAGTGGAATAGATGCCCATCACTAGACTTAGGCAAATAGACATGCACATAAGCAAGGCTTAGATCAAAATGGGATTCATGCAGAGAGGCAGAAAGAACTGCATGAAGCTAGTGGAATGAAGGGCCCGTTTCTCTGCTACATATTTCTCCGACTTGCTCATTCTCGAAAGTCCAATTTGCCTCAGAAATTCATTGTTTCGACAATACATTCAGATTCCAGCCCTCCTCTGTCAAACAACCTTTATCCTGTGTTGTTGATTGGATTTACAACCGTCCTTTTACTTGTGGCGTGCTGTTTTAGTCTGCCTCTGAGGTCCCTCATCGAAACTCTTCATCCTCTTTAAAAAGCTTCACCAGGTCACCCCTTTCTTTTTCTGTTCTCTGCTGCCTCTCGCTGTTAATCCTTTCTGTGGCTGCTCCAGTGCCTTTCCATCCTTTGAAAAGTCCAAACAGACTTATAGATGATTGTACTTTCTGAAATCTTTCATAACAAAACTCTTGTCTTGCAGCGATGACAGGTGGAGGTGCAAAGGTTTGACAGGATGATGAATGCAGATGCTCATTTTTGGTTGTCCCTGCTCCTTCATGCACTGACTCCATTTATCACTCCCTCCCTTGCTCTGACAGTATGATCATCTCCTTTCTTTTGCAGGTACTTCTGTAATTCAAGTCACAGCCACAGATGCAGATGATCCATCCTATGGAAACAGCGCCAGGCTGGTGTATAGCATCCTGGAGGGTCAGCCTTACTTCTCAGTAGAGCCTCAGACAGGTACAAGTACCAGTGCTTCCGACCAGCTGACAAATACAAAATCCGGATCAGCTGGGATGAGGAGTATTGCACCTTATCTCAACAGAACAATGCACAAAAACACTGGCAAAACTCAGCAGGTCACGCCACATCTATGGAACGGGACAGGCAATTGATGTTTTGGGTTGGGCCTGAGCCCTTCTTCAGGAACTTAGTTCAGCATGTTTGAGATGTCTGCATGTCTGCCTGTAAAATAAACTTTGGTTGCTGCATTTTCGATGTGTGTGACAATAAACTTGAATTTGAAACCTATGTGGCCACAGGAGAACACAGATTGGATCAATGGTTAGGATCAAACCCCAGCTGCCACTTAATTTAGCATGTCTGTCAATGTTCTTCTGGGAGTTGCTTACAAGGGGTGACCCAGACAATAATCTTTACATTCTGGGGTCACATTTGATGTGACTGTGTTTAGTTTTAGATGGTGCGTTTGGGACAGGATGTGTTCATCATAGAACAGGTTTCACCAAAAGGATATCAGGTCTGGAAGGATTAATTTGGATAACCTAGTCTTGTAATCCATTGAGTAGCAAAGGTCATTTGGTTGTAAGTATTGGAAGCCTTTGTATCTACCCTGCTGAGAAACCAATTTAGAACACAGTATGTTCTTCAGTCCACAATGTTGTGCTGACCTATGTAAACTTACTCCACACCAATCTAACCCTTCACTACCTGACACCCATGACCAATCTCCATCCATGTTCCTGTCTAGAGTCTTTTGAATATCTCTATCGTGCCAGCCTCCACCACCACCCTGCACTCCAAGCACCCACCAGTCTGTGTAAATAAACATACCTCTGACATCTTCTCTAAACTTTCCTCCACTCACCTTAAACAGATGTCCTCTGAGAAAAGATTGAAGGGGACTCAGTCAAGAGGGTAAATCAAGAAGCCTTTTTCTGGACATTGACAGTGTAAATCTGCAACGCATTCCTTTAAATGACCAAGGGTGCTCAGGACAAACTGGGGCATTGTACAATGAGATTGATGGATTGTGGTTCATCAAGGGGATCAGGGTAGCTGGTGCCAAGGTGAGCACATTGATTTAGAGTGGTGTTCAGACAGGATCTGAGAGAACAGAGTTAAGGGACTGAATGGCCCAAGTTCCGGATTACCCTGAAGACACACAGGAGACTGCATGTGTTGGAATTCGAAGCTAACCATAATTTCCTGGAGGAACTCAGCAGGTCGAACAGCATCCATGGGAGAAAAAGAATGGTTTATTTCTCGAGCCAAAATTCTTGATAAGGAAACATCTGCTTGAAACGCTGACCATACTTCCTCTTCCAACCTGCTGAGTTCCAAAAACTGATTGGGTTTAGTTCTTAATTATACTATGAGCATGAGGTTACTTTTGGAATTACTTTCAAAACTTGGGTTTTGTAGAGAAGTCAGAAAATGGGAAAACAAATTTTGTTTTTATTTAAATTTAAGTCACATTTATGTATTGCTCTGCCTTTTAAATTTATTAAATGTGCAGCTTGGTAACATGGCCTTCTAGCCCACAACACCATGCCGCCCAATGACACCCTGAATGCTCTTGAAAGGTGGGAGAAAACTGGAGCACCCGGAGGAAACCCATGCAGACACAAGGAGAACAAACAAACTCCTTGCAGACGGTGGTGGATTCTAACCCGGATCGCTGGCACTGCAATAGTGCCGCACAAACCGCTACGCTCACTGTGCTGCCCGCCACTTTAATCACAATCTTCTTGATCTTTGGAAGCTTTCTCCAGCTTTCAAGCACTTATATCAGAAACTTCCTCACAACTTTCCTCTTTTAAAGATGTCTAAAATTTTCATTGTCTCCTCCAAACCCTGTTAAGGCCACACCACCCTCTCACCTCTCTCCTTCCAACTGTCTCCTCCAAACCCTGTTAACGCATGGCACCCTCTCATCTCTCTCTTTCCTATTCGCTCCTCCAAACCCCAGTAACATACGGCACCCTCCCACTTTTTTCCTTCCCATTGTTTCCTCCTAACTCTATTAATGCACACCACCCTCTCATCTGCTCCCTCCCATTGTCTCCTCCAAACCCCGTTAAGCCCACACCACCCTCACACCTTTCTTCTTCCCATTGTCTCCTCCAAACCACGTTAATGCACACCACCCTCTCACCTCTCTCCTTCCAACTGTCTCCTCCAAACCCTGTTAATGCATGGCACCCTCTCATCTCTTTCCCATTCGCTCCTCCAAACCCCAGTAACATACGGCACCCTCTCACTTTTTTCCTTCCCATTGTTTCCTCCTAACTCTATTAATGCACACCACCCTCTCATCTTCTCCTTCCCATTGTCTCCTCCAAACCCCGTTAAGCCCACACCACCCTCACACCTTTCTTCTTCCCATTGTCTCCTCCAAACCATGTTAATGCACACCACCCTCTCACCTCTCTCCTTCCAACTGTCTCCTCCAAACCCTGTTAACGCATGGCACCCTCTCATCTCTCTCTTTCCTATTCGCTCCTCCAAACCCCATTAACGTATGGCACCCTCTCACTTCTCTCCTTCCCATTGTCTCCTCCAAACCCCGTTAAGCCCACACCATCCTCACACCTCACTCCTTCCCATTCACACTCCTTGGAACCCCATTAATGCACAAAGCTGTCACACCTCTCTCCTTCCTTTTCAATTGTTTTAAAATGCAGCAGATTGAAATAAAAAGGAAATTCCTGGGAACAACATGCTGAAAGTCTGTTAATCGAATTTGCAAGCATGGTTTGCAGACAAGTTGAATGAATCCAAGCTTCAAGTTACTCAAAACTGGTTACAGAATAAATGCAGAGCAATTTAAAAAAAATATATAAACAATTTTCCATCAGCCTGGCCTCCAAGGGGTTGTACAATAATCTCTCAGTTACATAATTTATTCAGATGTGGGGAATGGGACTAATTTTCTTTTCTGCTTGGCTCTGGATTTGAAGTTTTATATTGACTCATCAGGAAGTTCATCTCAAGGGATCAGTCTTATTTCGGTGAAATGAGATGGAAAGAAAGGTTTGAAAGGAAAGATCTATTTCATTAGGAGTCCCTCACTGCCTTGTGTCATCCCAACACACCTCTGCACTTTGCATATTGCAAAGCATTTTATCATGAATACTGGCTCTTTAAACTGCGTGAACTTTGCGGAGCAGAATGGCCTTCCCCTGCTTTAAGAAAACCCAGCAGAATGTTTCTTTCAATCTCCCAAAGGATAAAGTAGTGTCACAAATGCTGAGATTTGATTGATGGTGTTTATCTGATTCAAAACCAGTGAGCTCTGAGAGTTGACAGTGTAGTTTCATGGATGCCACTGTGTGGCAGTGCGTGGAGTTGCTGCTGTTTACAGTTCCAGCGACCCGTGTTCGATCCCGGCCTTTGGTTCTGTCTGCGTGGAGTTTGCATTTTCTCCCCGTGACGTGCGGTTTTCTGGGAGTGCTCTGGTTTTCACCCACATCCCAAAGGCATGGGAATCAAGGCCCCATGTAAATTATCCCTCAGTGTGTTAGAGGGCAGTGGTATCTGGAGGGTTTCATGGGAATGTGGGGAGGATAACATTGGATTATTGTAAAATGGATGATTATATTGGACTCAATGGGCTGAATGGTGATGGAACTAGGAAGAAGAGGATGATGAAATGAATGCTGGGAGGTTGGAGGGAAGGGGAATATTCTAGAACCCAATGGTATGAGCACATTGGTTCTCAGTTCCCAGTAACCCTCACCTCCTGCGTCTCCTGCTGCACCACATTCAGCCCTTCCCTAATCCCCTCCCCTACCAGTCCCCAATCTGCTTATCTAACGTCAAAATGTCCAATATCTGGGTATAAATCACACTGAGATCCAAGTACAACCTGTCATTAAATTTTTCGAGGTTTAAGTTTACTCCTGGTACAGAGAGAGAGGTTCCTTGGTGAGCAGTCGCAACAAGCTAACTCCAATATTAACAGAGCGACATTAAGTAGAAGAACAGGAACTCAATTTCAGAGCAAAGAGTTAGTTTGGATAGCATGGTTAGTGTAGCAGTTAGTGCAATGCTATTACACCGCCAGGCACCCAGATTAGAATCCGCTGCTGTCTGTGAGGAGTTTCTATGTTCTCCCCTTGACTGCTTGGGTTTCCTCTTCCTCTCCAAAATGTATGGGGTTGGTAGGTTAATTGGGAGTAATTAGGTGGCACGAATTTCATAGGTCGAAAGGAGATTTTACTGTGCTGTATCGCTAAAATTATAATAGACAAAAATTTCCACCAGTTCAACCCATCTCTCCCAGAAATTCTGTGTCTTTACGCCTCTCTCCTTCCTTTAAAACACTTCTTAAAACCTACCCCTTTGACCAAGCATTTGTTTACCAGCATCTCCTAACGTTGTCTGGTGTCAAGTCTGCTATGGGAAGTAGTAGTTTTTGTTGTTTTACCATCAAGGCAACATAAATCCAGGTGCTTGTTGTTTTTTTCCCCCCAAAAAGACTTCACTCTGCCAAATGAAGAGACTTCATTGTGTGGTCCACCAAGTACTATGACTGTCCACTATTTAAAAATTAAAAAAATTTAGACATACAGCACGATAATGGGCCATTTTGACCCACGAGCCCGTGCCGCCCCATTATATCCAATTGTTCTACAACCCTCTGTATGTTTCAAATGGTGGGAGGAAATGAAGCCCCTGGGAGAAGCCCATGCAGATATGCGGAGTGCGTACATTACAAACTGCTTATAGACTCTAACCCTGGTCCCGATCGCTGGCGCTGTAGTAGCGTTGTGCTAACGATGGTTATGTATCTGTTACTGTGCCACTAGTTAGTGACTAGAACTACAGTTGGTAAAGCTGTACAGCTTCAGAGACCCAGGTTCAATCTTGACCTCTGGTGCTGCCTGTATGGAGTTTGCATGTTATCCCTGTGACCGCGTGGACTTCCCCTCATGTGCTCCAAGTTGCTTCCACATCCCAAAGAAGGGTAGATTATGTGGCTGATCTAAATTGACCCTGGAGTTTTCATGGGCAGTAGAATCTGGAGCATTACACTGGTGTCTCATTGGCGGAGACGTCGCCGCGACTGATCAGTCGCCACGACTCGGGAGACCAAAAAATGGCTTGCGCTCTCACCAAGGCGATGCTAGGGCGACATCCGCGATGTATCCAGACAAGATGACAACCAATTTGCCCGGAATTCACGGCGACGTCTCTGCGACGTTTCCAGCAGTAGCTGCGACTAGCTGCGATATCGCTGCAACGTTTCCTTGGTCTCCAGCAGGTCTCCCCAGTCTTGGACAAAATTAGTCTCCGCAACATCCTGCAACTCATGGAGACATCGCAGAGATCTGCTGGAGACTGGAAAAAGTCTCCAAAATAATCTAGCATGTTTGAATTTCCCGCGACTCCCCAGAGACCCGCCTAGTCTCCAGGAGACGTCGCGGAGACTCGAGTCGCCACCAGGTGGCCACCTAGTCTCCAGGCCAATGAAATAGGCCCTTTAATAAGAATGTAGGGGAATAAAAAATAGAATGAGTAGTGTTATGATTGATGGATGTTAGCCCAACAAGATGGGTCGAAGAGTCTGATTTGTGCCAACACACAAACTCAGCAGGTTACGCGGCACCCATAGGAAGTAAAAGGGTAACCAACATTTTGGGTTTGGCTCCTGTTTCTGTGCTGTCACTCTCTTTTATCTCCAACCCCTTCAATGGAGAAATGCACAATAAGTTAGTCATTTTTTTCCTTCTCATCTCTCACCAGGAATCATCAGGACAGCCCTTCCAAACATGGACCGCGAGGCGCGGGAGGAGTACCTCGTGGTGATACAGGCAAAGGATATGGGAGGGCACATGGGAGGTCTTTCCGGCACGACCAAAGTGACTATTACCCTCACCGATGTCAACGACAATCCTCCCAAGTTCCCTCAGAGTAAGGAAGACTTTTGACATCTTTGCAATTCTGCAGGGTGTGGGTGGTTCTGGAACACAGTTAAATGGTTACAGAGAGAGAGCTGTAACCATTGCACCTTAAGACCTTGTAAGAGAATAAAATAGAGCTGGGTGCTTAAAGGTGGTTGCCCCAAGGCACATGTGAATTGTCTGAAGTAGATGGCGACAACGCAGTACTTCTCCAAGTTCTCCTCATTTGCAAAGATTTTGCTTGTTTTATAAGGATGTTTCTTGATTAGTGAGGGTGTCAAAGATTGCAGGGAGAAGGAGGATGACAGGAAAAATTCATGATTAAAATGGCAGAACGGACTCAATGGGCCAAACGGCCTCTTTCTTCTCCTGCGTCTCATGGTGTAATGCAGGGATATCGCTCTTTGAAGGGCTTGAACCACAATCCCCCGATTCAAAGCCAAGTGACTTCACTAATATGACACCAGAGACTGAATAGGTCCTTTCCACCAAAAATTCGTAAGAGGTTGCTGTTCTAGATTCTCCTGTAGAGTATGTAGCAATGAAGGCTGGTATAGCCTGTCCATTGTTGGCCTATTGTGGTAATTTTTAAATTGTAGTTGATGTAACTTGCGTGTATGTACCTGTTTGTATGCTCTCCCTGTGACTTATGTGGATTTCCTCGAATGTTAAATGGATGTCTGGGGTTAGTAGGTTAATTGGACCAGAAGGGCCTGTTACCATGCTGGATCTCTAAATGAAACTAAACAGAAATTATTGGAAGAGTTCTACGTGCAAATTGAAGTAGATGAATCTTTCAATGTACTTATGGCTAAAGCTAATGGATGTGTGGCCTATAGGGATTCATGGATTAAGGGGAAACATGCTGGAAAGTGGAGCTAAGGCCATGATCTTATTGAAGAGCAGAACAAACACGAGCTACTCTGAGGCCAACATATGCTCCTGTTTCTCGTGTTCCGGTCTCAAAGCAATGCTTGTCATTCATTCCCTGGCAGGTGTGTACCAGATGTCAGTCTCAGAGGATGCCAAGGTAGGGACGCTTGTGGGACGGCTAAAGGCCAAGGACCCAGACGTTGGAGAAAATGGCATGGTCTCCTATAGCATCATCGACGGGGATGGAAGAGACTTCTTCGAAATCACAACCAACTCGCAGACCCAGGAGGGAATTATCAAGCTGAAGAAGGTACCAAGCTATATTGAGATAATAGTGAAGGAAGGAATTGGGTGTACCTCAGGCTGCCTTCAAGGCTTAAGGAATAGTTGCCAGGGCTCTGGTAACACTCCACAGAAGCAAAATCTCCAGAAAATTTAACAAAAGAAAATAATTATTTCTTGTTGTACAGAAATGCTGGAGAAACTCAGCAAGTCATGCAGAGTTGTTCATGTAGCAAAGATAAAGATACATAACCAACATTTCAGGCCTGAGCCTTTCATCAATGTTTAGCAAAGAGCAGGCTAGCTCCTGAATTAAAGGGTTGGGGTGGGGGGGGAGGGGGGAGGGGAAAGTGGGAGGAGCATAGGCCCACAGGTCATAGGTCAGAGGGCAGAAGTGGAAAAAAAAAGCTGATAAGGGAGATGGGAATGGAAAGAGGTGGAGAGCAGGAGGAAAGGTGTCCGGGGGATGGGCGAGACAGGGAAGGAATTTGTTTCATCATCTCTGAACACTTCTGTTCATTGCTTGAATTACGAGCTGCCAAACAGAAGTGTTACAGAATCAAGCTCTCTTCCTGTCGATACTGCTTGACTTTGTTCAATATTTCCAGCAGTTGGCACTGTTCTGTATTCCATAGTTTCATTGTTGTTTTCTTTCTCTTTCAACCTCCCTCTCTCCTTCTCTCCATTCCCTTTCTCCCCCTCTCTCTCCCTTTCCCTCCCTAATCCTACATTAATCCCATTTGGTATGCTCCCCACATTCTCACCCACTTCCCCACCTATTACCCCTCACTCATACACTTGGAGCAACTGACAGCAGACAGTTAACCGACTGATGCTCATGTCTTCAGGATGTGGGAGGAACCCAGAGCACACGGCGGGGGGCGGGGGGCGAAACCCGCCACTGCCACAAGGAGAATGTTCAAGCATCACACACAGAGCCCTTGGCATCAGGAATGAACCTGTCTCTGCTATGTGAGATAGTGGGTCTACCAGCTGTGTCACCACAACCCCGCCCCCCCCCCCCACCACATGGGTCTAGATTCCACCATGGGGAACCAAACTCTCAGTTTCGCTCCTGTGGAACCTTGTGCTTTAATTTTAAATAACAGGCCCTTCTGGCCCACAAGCCCTTGCCACACAAACACACTATTAACTAGAAGGCCCTTCTAGCCCATGAAATTCATGATGCTAATTAACCTACTAACCCTATACATCTTTGGAATGTGGGAGGAAACCGGAGCTCCCGGAGGAAACACATGCATACACGAGGGGAAAGTACTACCGGCACATTTGAACCCAGGTCATTGGCGTTGTAATAGCTAACCACTACATTAGCTATGCTGCACACTCACTGCTACGATAACACTTCCGCCCAAATACTCTTCAACCTGACCTTTAGTTCTAAACCCAATGATCTCATCGTGCTTTTCTGAGCTGCCGAGGGTAAATATCACGCTGGCTTAAAAAAAATCTGCTCCGAAAGATAAATTGGAGAGAATACGTTTAGGGGGTCACGGAGTGGTTGAGGGAGGTAATTGCAGAGCTGCCAATGGTGGAGTTATTAAGTCCATGAGATGCGCAGTGTTGGGAAGAGCTGATATCCCAGAAGTTTGTTGATACGGGGGAGGTGTTGAAAATTGGGTAGAGATGAATCCATGGAAAGTTAAAAGCAAGTTGAAAAGCGTTGAGAATCTTGGGTCATCCAGAACTGAAGGACATACATGGTCTGCAAAGTATTATCTCTCCAAGTGCTGCCGCTAATCCTCTGCCAAGTCCTGTTTAATCAGCTGGAGCAAGTTGCACACGGCGTCTGACCTTGGAAAGCAAATATCTGTGCCCCAAACACAGTGTAATCCATTATTCAGCTCTTCAAATCATCATCCTAATTAGACCTGTCAGTCGATATGTAAAATTCATGCTAATCTCACCATCTGCTATTTCTTTTTAACTTTCCTGAATAGTCATTATATCTACCATATTAATTTCACAGGCTTCTTTTCCATCTGATTTTGGGTAAGCGCTTTATCTTTGGAACCAATCAGAGTCGTAACTAGTTCACAGAATAGACACAAGTTATTCTGCCCAACTGGGTGTGCTGGAATAATTCAATTTGCCTCTCCCTTACCCTCAATAAGCTTCCCATACAAGCCATGGTGTCTGCTCCCCTTATATGCCTTTGCTCTTTCTCAGTTGCCCCTTCAGAATCGAATGGTGAGCCATGAACTTGAACCGCTGCTGCCTGGGTTGTGAAAGCTTTTCCACAGCTCTAAGGTTGAGAGTTCAAGTGGAAGGTGATGGTTATCATTTTGCTCATTTGAATGGTGCTTCAAGTGTGCCCTATTGTGAACAGGTCCCGCTTTCTCTGTGAAGCACGAAAGTCTGCAGACGCTGGGAATGCAGTAACAAGAATGCTGGAGGAACTAGGCCGGTCTCACATTGTCCATAGGAGATGAACATATATTACTGACCTTTCAGGCCTGAACCCCTCTTCAAAGTATGGAAAAAGCAGGGACTGGCCTCTCTTGACCTGTATGTTTCCAACTGCCGCAGAGACATCAACTGTCTCAACTTCACTGCACCTCTCACTTACTCTGATCTCATCCCCTCAGAATTCCTGGTCCTTCACTCTCTCCGCATTAATCCCTACCTCTTTACCAAAACTGCTATTGTGGCCTGGTGCACTACCCTTTCTCTGATCGAAGCCAGGCGACAACTCTCAGACACCTCCTCTTACTTACCCCTTCAACAGGACCCCAACAAAACTCATCAAATCACCATCTCTTGCATTATCTCTGAACTCCACTTCCCATCATCTCCCCTAATTCATCTCCAATGTCTTGACTGTTGGCCTGTGCTCCTCTTTTTGCCCTTCTCTCCCAGCTTTTTTTGTTCAGAGGCCTGACTGGTTTTTCCACACCCTGAAGAAGGGGCTCAGGTCTGTTACGTCAGTAATATATCTTCACCTCTCATGGATCCTGCAAGACCTGCTGAGTTCCTCCAGCAATTCTGGGCTTTTCCTTTTTTTAAAAATATTTTATTTATATCGGAAAAAAATAATAACCACATCACTGAAATATTAACAATTTGTCAAAATTAACATGGTCATAGAAATATAAATAAAAAAACTACAGAAAATCCTACAAAAGATGACCCCAACCCCCCTCCCCCTTACACTACCCCCTCCCTCTAACCCCCCCAACTAGTATAAGAATAGCAAAAGAGAAGTGAGGAGAACACCCAATGTCATTCATTTACTACATGATGAGGAGATCCAGCAGTGTTCAAGGCCAGCCTTATTTCAAATTGAAATAATCCAAATCCTTTTTAAATACATAACATTTATCTCTTAAATTGTTATCTTCTCCATTGGTATACACGATCTTATTTATTTCCCACATTCTCTGTGCTGCCTGGATTATATAAATTCTTAATTCCCCAAAACAGCAGGCAGAACATTGATACGAACCCTGGCTCCTTCAGTGTCTTGTGCACTAAGCTCTTCTGGTTCCCCTTTGTGCCTCTCCTGTCCCATTTGAGAGTTGGCAAGCCAACATGTGATTGTTTGGTAACTCAAGTGTAGGGGAAGACAGAAAGCTGCAGAATGTGAAGACATCTGTGTGAGGCGCTGCCTCAAGAAGGCGCAGCCAGTGTCATAAAAGGGCCTATCTCATCCTGGTACAATCTCTTCTCACTGCCATCTTCAGGTAGAATGTACAAAAGCCTAAAGTCCACCACATAAAGGTTCAAAAATATTTTTTTTCCAACAGCTATTGGGCTCTTGAACCTTCCCAAACTAACCTAACTTGACCTTGACCCACTTTGAATGGCCTGTTTCCACGCTGTGACCTTCTGCTCAGTGTACCCTGGGTTTGGTTAAACTGCTTACCGATGGAGAGGTGCAAGAATGCTCTTCTGGAGGACCTAAAATACCAGATTTAGCATTTCCTTTGCTTTCTCCTTTTTTTACATCAATTATTTACCTCAAATCAAGACAGATCGACCGTGATCTACTAACCCTCATCACCTTCTCTCAGCCAGCAGCACCACAACTGATGTCATTCAGTCTCTCTTCATCTTGACTCACCACAGATCTCAAGATCCTCTTCACCTTTTCCCAATCTTTGAAACCTATAACCAGGGGACGTGGACTCAATATTCAGGGACTAGATTTACGATGGAGATGTGGAGGAATGGCTTCTCCCCGAGAGTAATGAATCCGTGGAATTCTCTGCCCAAGGAAGCAGTAGGGGCTGTCTTGTTGAATACACATAAGATACAGTTAGGTAGATATCTGTGTTGTCGTGGAATTAAGAATTATGGGAAATAGGTGGAGCTGAATCCATGCCAGATCTCCCATTATCTCATTGAATGGTGAAGCAGGCTCAACGGGACAAAGGATCCTTTTTCTTACATTTGATTTCCTACTTCCCTGTTCAGCTGACGGGTCATTGACATTAAAACTTAACTCATTTCCTCTCCACAGATTCTGCCTTACGTGCTGAGTATTTTCAGCAATTTCTGTTTCCATTTCCAATTTCCGCCAATGGCAGTGTTTCTCTTGGTTATTTTTAAAAAATCAGAAGCTTTTGGAGAAAGGGGAGAGGGGTGAGTCGGCCTGATGAGGGAAAGCACTTGATTGGACTGAAGCGGAGCAAATGTTTCCATAGGACCACAGCAGTGGCACAGCTGGATCGAACCACTGCCTCACAGTGCTGGACACCCAGGTTCGCCTGACCTCCAGTGCTGTCCATGTGGAGTTTGCACATACTCCATGTGACTATCCAGGTTCTAGTTGGCTCCCACATCCAAAATGATTTGCTTAAATTGCCCTGGTGTATTGGGCAATTAAGCAGCAGAACCTGAGGAGGAGTTAATGGGAGTGTGAGGAGAATTAATGGGTTTGATGATTGATGAGGATGTTATCATGCGAGGAGAGATTTAATTGCCTGGTGTTGTACTTGGCTGTGTTTAGAACAGTGGTCCATTCACATAGTGAGAGGGAAAAAATATGATTGAGAACCACTGGTTTAGAAGAATGAGAGGACACATGACGGAAACACGTAAAAGTATCTAAGCCATAGATTAACAAAAAAATCAGAAATGTTGTTCCCACTGGCTGGTGAGGACTGGGGGACATAGCTTCAAGATTTGGAGGAGTAGATTTAAGACAGAGATGAGGAGGAATTGCTTCTCCCAAACAGCTGTGAATCTCTGGAATCTGTTGTTGCTGAAGGAAGCAGTGTAGGCCTGCTTTATTAAATACTTCTAGCACACAAAATGCTCGTCTTCTGTGCAGTTGTGGAATGAAAAGGAAGGTAGAAGCCAGATCAGCCATGATCTTATTAAATGTCATTGGGCCAAATGGTCACCTCCTGTTCCTCTATTTTGTAATTGGAATGGACTCGTCGAACCACAAGTGTCGTTTTCATGAATCACTGGGCAAGCTATAAAAATCAGCTCATGAATACTATATATACTTGTGTAATAGATGACTTTTTGTGGACCAATTATTAGGGTAAAATTTAGGGGGTTGACTATTACATGCATACTACTTTTGTCCGCAGTAGATACCTGCGTTATTTGAGGTGTTGGGAGGTCAGACAGCCAGGACTGGGTGGTAAGTCCATTCGTAGGGCATCGGGAGTGCAGATGGGCGGGCAAAAAAATACGTCTCCTTTTACATGCAATATATGGAATATATCAGATTTTTGGGCCAAAATAAGGAGGGACTTTTGCATGGCATCAACTATTACAAACCTATATACAGTATATTAGGCGCTGCAATGTAGTACTCAGTCCCATAGGGAGTGCTTGAATAGAGCTGGACTTCAAAAGGAATCTGATTGTAAGGGAATGGAAGGGAGATGGAGAAGGGGTGCAAAGAGGCAGATGAGCTGTAGCTATGAAGTCGAGGGGCTGAATTGCCTATTGCTGTACTGTGAATAGTTTGTCATTTTATATGCTTGAAAGGCAACCATCTGTGTTCAGCTCCTCCTTGGTGGTACAGTGATGATGAGGGGTGTGTGGTAGAGACGCTGATGGAAGTCGTGTCGCTTTACTACTTTCTCCAGCCCACTTGGTGCACGGCAGGCTATATTTCATCTCAGTCACTTTGTTCGAAGATCTATTAGCATCCATCATGATGTTGCTCCCCCACCCACCTCATTCATCAGTGTTGCTTTTAGCTCAGACATTTCCCATTGCCAAGTCATCCATCTCTGTTGCTCACTTCAGCAGGGCTTGGATTTCGAAGCCAAGAAGTCCTATTCGCTGAAGGTGGAAGCGACCAACGTGTACTTCGATACGCGTTTTGTCAGCAGGGGCCCATTCAAGGATACAACCACAGTCAAGATCTCGGTGGAGGACGCTGATGAACCTCCGATATTCTCCCAGCCTGTCTACTTCATGGAAGTTAACGAGAGCGCTCCGGCAGGGACATCAGTGGGACAGGTGCATGCCATGGATCACGACCTGGGTCACAGCCCCATCAGGTAAAGTGACCTGCATTTCCGTAGCACCTTATAAAACACTTTTCATTACATCCCCATGGAACAGCCAATGAAATAGAGTTTCTTAAGGTAAAACAGCAACGTGGAAATTCATCCATGTCTAATAATAGTTAAACAAGAAAGGAATGGTTAGCGTAGCAGATAGCGAAATGCTATTACCAGCACCAACGAACAGGGTGTGAATCCTGCACTGTCTGATTGGAGTTTCTACATTCTCCCCGTGTCTGCATGGGTTTCCTCCGGGTGCTCCAGATTCCTCCCACCCTTCAAAGGATCACAGGTTAATTGGGGTATTTGGGTGGTACAGGCGCGTGGGCCGGAAGGACTTGTTACCTTACTGTGTGTCTAAATTTTTTTAAAAGTTGTGCAGACACTGTGATTGTAATTTACACAAAAAACAACGGAGAAGCTCAGCAAGTCACGTAGAATTCTTTCTGTAGCAAAGGTAACAATGCATAACCAGCATTTCGGTCCTGAGCCCTCCATCAAGATTGAGCAAATAGCAGGCAGGGACCCAAAGCTTGATGATGGGCTCAGCCCAAAACATTGGTTATGTATATTTATCTTTGCTAGGTATTGCAGTCAGTTTGTTTGTGTTCATTATCTGTTAACAGTTCTTTTGATTGTTTGCATGTTCACACTGTGTGCAGTTAATTTTTGCTCGACCAATTAATGGTAATTCCATAATGCTACTCGACCCACTGAGCTCCTCCTGCAGCTTGTTTTCTTGCTCCAGATTCAAGCATCTGATGTGTCCACATTAATCCAATTTGCCTCTGTTTGGCCCTTATTCCTGTAAACATTTTCTTTCCATGTACCTGTCCAAATATTTTTTAAATATAATTATACCTACGTCTTCAAGTTTTTTTGGCAGCTCGTTCCACATAACCCAGCATCCTCTGAGTGAATCTTTGACCCTCATGTCCTCTTGAAATCTTTTCCCTCTCATCTTAAACTCTGGTGCTTTACCTTTGTGAGACAGACAGGCTGCAGATGTTGTAATCCTGAGTAAAATACAGTCTGCTACAAACACTCAGCAGGCCATGCAGCATCAGTGGGAGATAAAGAATTGTCAATGTTTTGGTTTGAGACACTCATCAAGACTGAGGGTGCAGTGGGGAGATGGGCTAGGGTGGGAGGGGTTGGACAGGGGGTAGTAGTGGAATGGTGAATCAGGGAGGGGTAAAGGACGATGGGCAGAGGCAGTTGATTGGCATGTGTCAGGGGATCAAGAGCAAGCAAAGTCAGGTGAAGTAGGAGACATATGGAGGGGTGGGGGAGGTGATAAGTGGAGACAGAGTGCCATGCAATCTTATGGATCTATCCAAGAGAGCAAACAGATCTGCATTTTAATGCTTCAGCAGTGGGCAAGTGTCTCCGGCTGTGTGGTGCCCACTTTGCACTACACTGGGAGTATCAACTGAGGCAAGCTTCCTCAATGGGGTAATATTTAGTTGGCAGCTAATGTCCAATCCTTTGATATGAACCTGTGATCTAACACCAGAGGACAGGCTCATCCAATGACCGGGGCTTAGTTGTGGCCTGACCATCTGCGACTCTGGAAGCTTAGAGTTGGAATTCCAATCCTGACAGAGTCCAGAGCTTTCAAACTGCTGGAGAGTTTTGCAGCAAGAAAACAAGTCCAACGTCAATGATGACCACATTTTCCACTTGAGCTATGACCATTCACTTGCATTGGCCCATATCCCTCCAAGCCCTTCCTCTCCATGTGATCGTCTAATTGTCTTTTAAACATTGTAATTGTACCGCTTCCCCTGGCAGCTCATTCCATAATACCCACCACCCTCTGTGTGGACAAAGTTGCTCCTCAGGTCTCTTTCAATCCTTCCTGAGTCCCCATAAACCTCTAGTTTAAGGCTCCCATACTCTGGGGAAAAATAGTGATCATTCTTCTTTTTTCCCTTTAATTTTATAAACCTCGATAAGCTCAGCCTTCTACCCTCCAGGGACAAAAGCCCCAGCCTCAAGGTGTTTTGTCCTGGTTACATCTCCATGAATCTTTCCTGTGCCCATTCTAGCTGAATGGCATCTTTCCTGGGTCTGGGTGACCAGAACTGCTTGCAATGCTGTTACAGCCACTGCGACTCTGGTTCGAATCTGGTGCTGACTATAAGGAGTTTGCACATTTTCCCCGTGACCCAAGTGGGTTTCCTCCAGGTGCTCTGGTTGTGTCTCACCCTCCATTAAAATCATACAGTGTTTGTAGGTGAATTGATGTATTTTCGTGATGTGAGGTTGTGGGCTGAAGAGACTATTACAGAGATTCACCTCCTTAATCTCAGTCTTAAATTCCGATCCTTGAACTGGTCTGCTGCCTCCTTGCCTTTAATGCCTTGCAGCTGTGCTCTGAATGTGATGCCTCACCCTGTCACCTGCCAGCACCTCGAGCTGCTTTCTCCCCATTCCTCTCTGTCACTCTCTCTAAGAGCTGGAATATCCGCTTGCCTCCACCACTTTATTTTTGTCACCGCAATCAGATATCAACATAACCAGGTCCAAATAATCAAATTTTGTTCCATGCACCTTCAGTATCAGCAAACTTTGAAAACTGAGAGGTAAACCAGGCTCGACTCAAAACGTCCAGCCATGGCCCACAGGGGATTAAAGCAACAGGACAATTTCCTGTTTATCCGTGATCTTCAAGAGGCCTCTGAATCTTTTTCTTCTACTACTTCTGGGTACAATGGGTTTAAAATGGAAAGTGTTTTGAAACCTTGCAGATTAGATTTTCTTTACATTTACAATGAAACTGCTGACTGTATGCCAATCTTTCCAGAATATAGTGCAATATATTTTAATGCATTTTCGATACCAACTTGTATTTATGTGGCACCATCATCTTGATAAAACGTCCCAAAGTGCTTGACAGAGCAAGTTCAATGAAAATTTGGTTTTAACTCAGAGATAAATATAGAGACAGATGGCTAAAAGCTTTGACAAAGAGAAGTGGAGAGGTTTAGTATTATTTTAAAATGTTAAAATTTAGGTTGGTCGCAGATGGTGGATAGACAAGGTGATTAATGATGCATAAATGAAACCTGAGCAACTTGCAGGTCAGACAGCATCTGTGGAGAGGGAAAGAGAGGCTGGTGTTCCACTCAGCTTGTCTATTCTGCCTGACTGGTGAGTGGTTTCGGCATTTCAGATTTCCGGCACTACAGATTTTGTTTTAGTTTTCAATTATAAATACTTCTTGTTTTGTGATTAAATACATTTTCAGTTGCATCAAGGTTCCACATGCAAATCAATAAAATTGCACAAAAAAATTGTTTGAAAATCAAATGAGTTGTTTAAAACCCTCTCCACTGAATCAGTCCCTGGCTGAAGCTGTATTGGCCTCGTTTGTATGGAAATTAATCCATAGCTAACAGAAAGTTTTAGCTTTTATTTGCAGCCACGGAGGACACTTCTGTTCCCTCACTAGAGAGATGGGAATCAACAGGATTGGAGGACTTTACTTCTGAGGCAAGATTGGACAGATGGGCTTGTTTTCTCTGGAGTGGATGAGGCTAAAGGATTGACCTGACCGAGGTTGTAAGGGCAAGCTAGGGTAGAATCGTTTTCCCGTCGTAGGGCATGGGTTTAAGATGAAAGTTATAGTGGGGATCTGAAGGAGACCTGTATTTTTTACAAAGATGGTGGTAGATATCTGGAGCATGCCGCCAAATGAGGTGCTGGAATCAAATGCAGTTGCAAAGTCTGAGACTTTTAGGGCAAAGATGGATAGCTCTCTGATGGCGAGGGAAGGGAAGGGGGAAAAGAGACAGGGGGTTATGGAAAGTGAGAGACATGGGGGAGGAGGTAAACAGAAATTGGATAAAAAGATATTGATGCCATCTGGTTGGCGACTGCTAAGACAGCATATAAGGTGGCCTTGATTTAGCAGTACATGAGGCTGTGGACAGTCAAAGGATCTTGAATGTTTTAATCCATTTGTTTTCATATTTAAACCTGAGAAGCTACGAGCCTAGTCATTCCAACGTTTCCTCATAAGATAGCCCACCTGTTCCAGGTATTGTAGTAAACCTCCTTTGAACTGCTTCCAATGTAAAGGCATGCTTTTTACATTCAGTGGCACGGATCGCTCAACACTCTTGCAGGACCAGTGACCTGGGTTAGATGCTGTCTGTAAGGAGTTTGTACATTTTCTTCCAGGTGCTCCAGTTTCCTCCCACCCTTCAAAAAGCATCCAGGGGTTGTAGATTCATTTGGGTGGCATGGGCTCATTGACCAGAAGGGCCTTTTACCCTGCTCTCTGTCTAAATTTAAGATTTAAATAAAAAGAAATGCATTCTTAAAGAGGAGTCCAGATGTGTTCCCATCCCTGACAAAGGGCTCAGGCCCGAAACGTTGGTGCCCTTTAACTTCCCATGGATGGTGCGTGACTTGCTGAGTTTCTCCAGCATGTTTGTGCATTGCTCCAGATGTGATCCCACTGTTGCCATGTATAACTGATGCCCAGTCTCTCCCTATGTTTGCATTCAATTCCAGTTGCGATCAACTGAGAGCGTCCTGTTACCTTTTGCTTCGCTGTCCAAACAATAGTTCATTGCTACCCAGAGCCATCTGCATCTCGGACTCCTGCTTCTCATCATTTATCTGACATGTTCTTGCCAAAAAGGACTGGATAAAATGGATATTGTCGTTTCATTCTTGATGCAGTTGGAAGGGTGACTTTAATTCAGCTGGAAGACAAATTTTAGAAATCCTTATTGGAAAGTTACAACATGAGATTAGCATTCTCAGCTCTGCTGCCCATCAGTAGAAATGTAATTGTAGTAAAGGACTGAATATTGCATTTCAAGGTAAGTGAATTGCAAAAGTGGGATTTTACAAATCTTGTTTCACAAGTTCAGAATTAGATTCTAGCAGGTTTCATGATGTGCACAACGCTCCAATAATCCCAGCTGTATTTGATCTGTTTGACAACAGTGCTTTGCAAATCTAAGCTCCCCAGAGGTTGAGACTGTGAAGCAGCTAAGTGCAGGGCGCATTGCTTTTCTGTCACTAGGCGGTTACTTGTGCCCTCCAGACACCTGCAGAGCTGAAGGCTGGAGCAAGACTCGCAAACCATTTGGAGTGTGCAGGCATGATTCTAACTTAGATTCAGGTAGATCCTTTGAATCAAAATGGAATGAGGAAAGGATGGGGATTGAATCAGGACTCTTCCATCATTAACTTGTTGGGCTCATGAATTTAAATCTGAAACAGAACTTTTCTTATTGATTTGAGGGCTCCCTGAAAAAGTGTTAGATTCATGTGTGTGTGTGTAATTGCATGAATTTGTGTCTCTTTGCTAATGTGTATGTGCTTGTGCATGTATCTGTCTCTATTTTTGTATATTTACATGAATATGTCTCTGTGATAGTGCGTTTATGGATGTCTGTGTGTAGTTACGTGTGTGTGCGGGCACTTGCATTGGAGGTTTCTTTGTGTACCTGCACTTACTATCCTCCCTCTCAGCAGTGCTGAATTCACAACTGAAGACTATGACAGGCATTTGCAAAATGCTGGAGACCTGCTCAAACTGCATGTGCGTGATTCGACATTAATCACAAGTTATTACAGAAATAAAGATGTGAACAGCAAGGGAACTATCGACTTTGGCAACTGGCCTGCAAGCACAATTCATGAAAGTGACACATGCTTCCTATTTTATTGAAAGCAACCCAACCTCCCATTCCATTCGAGGTTGCGTAGGCCCAATTCTGATAGGTTGATGCAGTTGCCCAGGCATTCACAGCCGTGCTGGCAAAGAACCATACCTTGATCTCCAACACAAGATATAAACTTTCACACCATCCTTTAACTCTCTGATTGCTAGCACACACCCACAAAATATTCGAAAAGCAATACTTTCCCCAAAAATCTAATTATTTGGCCTTAAATAATCCATAGCTAACAGAAAACTTTAGGTGGAATTTACAGACATGAAGGACACGCGCTCGAGAGAGTGAAGAGGGGAATAAGCAGGATTGGAGGGCTTTAGTTTGGGGAAAGATTAGACAGTCAAGACTTGTTTTCTCTGGAGTAGATGAGGCTGAAGGATTGACCTGACAGAAGCTGAGTAGAGAGAATCGCTTTCCATTGAAGGAGTAACCAAAACAAGAGGTGTGGGTTTAAGATGAAAGTTATCTTGATTTGACCAAATGAAGTACAGGAACCCAAAATCAAGATAACCTGGGCTTTTTCTATTGTCAGAGTGAGGCCTGGTTAAACTTGCATGGAACGGATGTCATAACACTTAGTGCCACGCTATTATAGCACCAACAACCTGAGTTCAAATCTGGTGCTATAATCTGTAAGGAGCTTGTGTACGTTCTCCTCATGACATGTGTGGATTTCCCCCAGGTGCTCCGATTTCCTCCCACCCTCCAAAAATGTTCTCTGTTGGTCAGTTAATTGGGTGTAATTGCCTGGCATGGGTTTCCATGGCAGCAATGGGCATCTGTTGTGTTGCACATAATGAAATAAATAAATACAGCAACAACACTTTGTATTCTGCCTGGGCAGTCTACCCTTACACACCCTATCCATTCTGATCCCCCTGCCTCTTTGGTTCCATCACCTTGCACGCCTATTTTCTCATTGGGTTCTTCCACTCTCTTTCCCCCTTCCACCTTCCATTCCACCCGGTCTCTGTTTATACCTCCATTCTTACCCTCTCCTCATCAGATTCCTGCCCTCCCAAAGTGCTTTTGTCTTCTTGACACCCACTCCACCCTCCTCCTGACCCCTTGTTCCTCCTGCATCTCTCGTTCTCTCTCCCTTGGATGGCAGCTGCCATCAACCGCCTTTGTCCTTCCCCTGGTTCACCAATCCCACATAGGCCTCTGTCCCGCTCCTCCAACCCTGTTCTATTTGCCACGGTTTCTGCTTTCTGTACCCCCCCCAGTCTTGATCAAGGGTTCCGGCCTGAACTGTTGGTCATTCCTTTTCTCCCACTCTTGCTGCTCAACCCCTTGGGTTCCTCCGTCAGATCGTGTGTGGTTCCAGGTGCTCTTATTCTTAACCCTTGTATAGAGTTTTAAAAAACTCAAAAATCAGTAACCATTATTGATATTTCACACGTTTATATAATTCCAGTCACAAAGTAAAACCTCGCAAGGTGTGTTTTCAAATCTTACTTGTTACTGAGGCAGAAATGAGAGGGATCAGGGGAATGGACAACACAGGGTTGATGTCAGATAGTGTATTAAAGGTAGTGGGTTTAGGAATGATGAGTATTGTGTTCTGTTTTGGACACCATGCTGGAGGAAAGATGTCATCAAGATGGAGAAAGTACGGAGAAGATTTACGAGGATGTTGCCAGGGCCTGAAATTTATGGAGAAGTGGAGCAGGCTAGGACTTTATCCTTGGAGCGCAGGAGAAGATGAGGGGTGATCTTATAGAGGTGTCCAAAATCAAGAGAGGAATGCATTCTTCTCAAAGAGAGGGTCTTTAGCCCAGAGTAGGGGAATCAGTAACCAGAGGACATTGGTCATACCAGCAGTCCACATACTATGGATGAAAAACATTAGCCAGTACATTTAATTCACACTGGCAGTGAAACAGAAGCAGGTTGGAGATGTGGCTCCGGTGGTTATGTAGCATGGAGATCAGGAACAAAAAACAGGGAATTCTGAAAACAGTTAGGTCAGGAAGCATCTGCAGTGGGAAAAATAGAGTTAATGTTTCAACTTGATGGTCTGTGGGTTTGAGGATGGCCATTAATGTGAATAATGAGCTCCATTTCTCTCTTCACAGATGCTGCCTGATCGTTGAAGTATTCCAACATTTCTCTATTATAATTGGTGCTATCGGAGAGGGGCTGGGTGGGTGGGTGGGGATGACAGGAATGAGAAAGATGGGCTGAGCAGTCAATAAAATACAAGTCTTGAGACCGTTGGATCTTTCCTTGAGTTATTCCTCCCTAGGATCATCGGATAAGTGCTCTGACTCTCCTTTATTGAAGGGTTTTAAGTCAACAACTCCCACCACACACCCCCCCCCCCCCCATCCTCATGTAGTCCCCTCAACCCAATCCCCTGTCTGTCTCTCCAGCATATCGCCTCATCTTCCAGATTCCTGCACCCACAGTCTTTTGTGCCTTAGACTCATCCACCCTACTACCCTATCTCTCAACCCACCTTTACATTCTGCAGACAACATTAACTGTCCTGCTCCAGCAGTTTAAAAATAGTTTGTCAAGCACTTTGAATAAAGATGGAGCCGTTTAAAATTAATAGCTGCATGAATATTTTACATTTCAATATTCCACAAGATTAATAGCCAAGCAAAACTGCTACATATGATCACTAATATTTAATTTGCAATCAATGACAGTTGGCCCAAATAACACTTCCATTTCTTACTTTCCCTCTTTGCTTAACTGAAAAACCACACATGTTGTATTCTCCCCCTCACACCCCACTACCCGCTGACAGCTGCTCCTCCTCCCTGCCTGGAAGTATTGAACTACCTCTATCTTGAAGCGACTGTGATGCTCAACTCTATCACTGCCTGCAAGTCTGAAGAGTGCTTGACAAACTATTTTTAGACTGCTGGGGCAGGAGACTTTAATGTTGCTCAGGAGCATCAAAATCAGGACTGCCATGCTGGGAAATAGCTTCTTCCCACAGGCTGTGAGATTGATGAACAGCATCCTGTAATTGAGAGAATAATTGCCAAATATTTATACATATTTAAAATGATATCTTTACGTATATATGTGCTATGTATTGTTTGTGTATATGTGTGCCTGTGGTCCGGAGAAACAATTTTTCATCTGGATGTATACGTATACTTAGTTGATAATAAACATCAACTTGAGGGATTCAGTGAGGTTCAGCAATACCTGCTTCCTAGGACCCCACAGAGGATAATGATCATGTGTTTATTGTCCTGTACGTTTTTCAACATACATATGCGCTGAAAATCTCACTTGCTGCAGCTGAATAGGTACTTTTAATAAAACAAAATAACTGCAATGGTATTAATGTCAAAAGAGACAATAAGTACCGAAAAGTGGAGAGTTATCCCAATGCTAATAAAATTGATTTGAACATGAAACTGTGGATGCTGAGGTTGGTTGCAGAACACAAAAGTGCTGGAGAAGCTCAGTGGGACACAGAGCATTTATATGAAGTACAGGACAATCATTGAACATGTGGATCAATGAAAAATCAGCTCTTGCCTTTTACTTCCAATGGATGCTGCGTGACGTGCTGAGTTTCTCCAGCACTCTTGTGTATTTCAACAAAAAAAAGCGATTTAGCAATAGTGCAATCTGTCCTCTTGCTTTATTGGACCAGTCCTGAGGTAACAAGAGGAGGTTCAAGAGCCTGATAGCTGAAAGTTGACTCTGCTCCCCTTCCAACTTGGAAAAGGATAAATAGTTCAGGTTGTGCAAAAAACAACTGATGTTTCCGTCATGCACACGGATTTTTCACTGGTCCCGGAGTGGTTTATGGTTTGGGTTAGAGTAGTACTGGGAGGTTCAAGAGCTAAATAGTTGTTAACAGTTCTGATCTTCAGGCTTCTGCACCTTCTTCCTGAAGGTAGCAATGAGTAGAGGTTGTGACCATTCAGGACTCCCAGGGTGATGGGAGTCCTGAATGATGTTGGCTGCCTTCTTGAGG
Source organism: Narcine bancroftii (assembly GCF_036971445.1). Lineage (NCBI taxonomy): Eukaryota > Metazoa > Chordata > Chondrichthyes > Torpediniformes > Narcinidae > Narcine > Narcine bancroftii. The sequence continues at coordinate 96,847,006 of NC_091478.1, forward strand.
CAACAGCTCACGTAGATGACTTGAATGGATGGGAAGTTGGTGTTTGTGATGGATATGGCTAGGTTTTCCACTTCCTGCTACCTCTACATTTTTATGCATGAATTCCTAAGCCAGGCAGTGATGCAACCTGTCAGCCTACTTTTCGCAGTCCACCTATTAGCATGTTTATATGTATCTGTATCCTTGTGTGTGTGTACACACACACACACACACACACACACACACACACACACACACACACACACACACACACACACACACACACACACACACACACACACACACACACACACACACACACGTCTGTACCTGGAAACCGTACATTCTAAGCTTCTGTTTGGGGAAAAATAAACCTTTTGGAGATGGAAGCATAAACAATTCCCTTTGCCCTGACGCCTGATCTGTTGTATTTTTAATGCATTTTCTGCTTTGATTTAGGATCTCCACCAGCTGCATTTTTTATTTTCTCTCACAACCACTTTTCTACTTCCTGTTCCAACTCGACTGCAACCCCTTTTATTCAGTCATGTATTGAGAGACATCTTATCAAATGACACATCCTGGTTTTGATGCTTCTGTGCAACATTAAGCTGTAATGTGTATGGGGGTCAGTTAGAGTCCTCACTGGACGCTGGATTTATCTGTTGTTAGGACCGTGACGTTGTGTGCTAATCCAGTTGATGTATGTTTACCTTGAGGTTAGAAACTGAATACGCCTCAAACCGTGCATCTTGGCGCCTCACAGTTTGGCGGGCAGCAACCTCCTTTGAAGAAGATCGCAGAGCCCACCTCACTGACAAAAGGCAAAGGAGGAAAAACCCAACACCCAACCCCAACCAACCAATTTTCCCTTGCAACCGCTGCAATCGTGTCTGCCTGTCCCGCATCGGACTTGTCAGCCACAAACGAGCCTGCAGCTGACGTGGACTTTTTACCCCCTCCATAAATCTTCGTCCGCGAAGCCAAGCCAAAGAAAAGAGAACCACTTTATTTAATAATCTTATGACGCTACACACATTGCTAACTTGAGTTAAAGCTGAGTAAAGTTCCTTTGACTCTAGCATTGTAATAGAGAACCTTTCGGAGTGGAAGAGGGAAAGGTAACGGTGAACAATTCAGAGAAACATCTACTGAGAGAAAGAATTCAACTTAGTTTAGGTTTTAAGTTTATTTTAAATCAAATCAAATCAAGTTTATTGTCATCTGATTGTACAAGTACAACCCAACAAAACATTGGTCCTCAGTGCAAAACACACAGACATACAACCAGACATAACTTACAAACCAACAAATAATACATATACAGGACAAGTATTTCATCCGTACAAAATAAATAAATAAATAGTTTTTCCGTGAGTATGGGATTCTTGGATGTTTCCTTTGGTTGTTCAGTATTCTCGCTGCCCTGTTCCTCAGCCTGGTGGTGCCAGCTCTGATACTTCTGATTGGAGCAGTTGAAAGATACCGTGTCCAGGGTGGGAGGGGTCCTCCAGGATTTTGCATGCTCTCTTCAGGCAACGTTCCCACTAGATCATGTCGATGGCGGGGAGGGAGACTCCAGTGATCCTGTCTCTGTCACTCTTATGGTCCTGTCTCTGCAGCAACCATACCACTGTGATACAGCTAGCTAGGACACTCTCGATGGAGCTCCAATAGAAGGTTAACATAATGGTGACCAGTAGATTTGCCTGCTTTATCTGATGCTTTATCCCTGGTATATTGAGAAGGGTTCTTCTGCAACCACATAGCAGGTTATCTTTAACATTCATACAGCCATGTAAAGAGCACAACGTACAGAGCAATTAGTACCAAGCAAAGGCAGCAAGTGGGTTCATTCAGGAGCCTGATAGCTGCAGGGAAGAAACTGCCTTTAAGCCTGTTGATATTTGACTTCACAGTCTTAAGCTTTCTCTCAGATGGAAGAAGGGAGGTAGGTGTCTGATGGGCCCTTCAGTAGGTTGGGTGCCTCTCCTAGAAAGCAGGAGGTATACATAGAGTCCATGGGGGGAGGGAAGTTTGCATGATGTTCTGAGCTGCATTCACTCCCTTCTGTAGGTTCTTCTTTGAGGAGATTTATATGATGATTTCTGCCTGAGGTATACATAGATTGTTCTCTTCTTTCCACGGCTTATTTCTTTTCTTGCTTCCCTGCCCTCAGGTATTCAATTGAACAGCTGTTGTACATGGATAGATCCTTCACCATCAACCCCCAGAGTGGGGTTATAAAAACCACAGAACCACTGGACAGGGAACTGACCGCCTGGCAAAACATCTCAGTGATTGCAACGGAAGTCAGTGAGTATAATCTTAACAAGCCTTGGAGTTAAGATGGGTTAACAAAGGCCTTCCAGGTCTTGTTCTTTATGGATGATCTCTGACTCAGGGAGAAGTACATTTTACCCTGTGCTTCAATATGGGCTACAATCCCTGACCAAGGACTTGAATCGCAAAGTATCTACTGCTGCTACACTTTGGTAAGCCAAGCAAGGGTGGGACCCTAGAGTGTGTTGCAGAACAGAGTGACCAAGGCGTACAGGTGAACAGTCCCGTGAAAGTGGCAACTCAGGTTGACAGGGTGGTGAAGCGGGAAATGGGTGCACTTTGAGTAGGGTATTGAGTACCAAAGTTGGAGGGACATCACGATACAAGGTGTTAGTGAGACTTGGATGGCTGTATGATAGTCCTGGTCACCCAAGTTGAAAGCATATTAATAGATTGGGGGTGCAGAGAAGATTAGCCAGGATGTTGCTGGGACTGGAGGGATTAAGTTGAGGTTGGATAGGCTGCCTCTTTATTCTCAATTGGGCTTAGCCCAGAATGTCATCTTGGTCACCGTGGATGAGCTGAGCAGAAGGGCCTGCTCCATGCTGTAGGACTCTGTATTTAGAGAGTACTACACTGTCAGAGATGCTATCTCCGGAGTATGAAGTCATGCACTTCTGAAAGGCAGATTATTATCTAAATGGAGAGAGACTGTATAGAATGAAGTACAAGGAAATTTGATGCTCCAGTGTATGAATCACAAAAATAAAGCAGGTTAAGAGGGCAAACAGTATTTTGGCTTTGATTGCAAAGATGTTGGAATTAAATAATAGGGAGGTTTTATTGCAATTGTACATGGTGTTGGTGAGGCTTAACCTAGATGACGGTGTATAGTTATGATTCCCTTACCTGAAGAAAGATTGGGGAACATGAGAGACAGTACAGAGGAGATTCACCAGGCTACCTCCTGGGATCAGATGTTGTCTTACCTTGAGACACCTGATATTTAGGCCTGTATTCCATAGAGTTTCTAAAAAATGAGAGGTGATCTTGAACAAATATTAGGGCTTCCAGCTGTGAGCTGCACACGTTCCGGGGTTTGCAAAGTCTGCTCCCCTTTGACGTGGGGAGTTGCCGCGTCTTGCACTGTCTCCAATTCTTACATGCATGAACTAACATCACAGGAGTGTGATTGGTTGTCTGCTGGGTCAACATTGCATGATTCGTGAGACTTGCACCATCAACAATCTTTCTCAGTCATCACTTTCTGCAAATAAATCAGATTGTCTCACATTTCCAAAAGCAAGAGGCAGTGAATTGTTCACAGGCTAAAATAGAGGGTCACTGTTTCTTCAAGATAATAAGTGAACATTGGCTGAGTTCACTCTGAACTCAATTGCTAATTAGAACAGAGATGGGAATGTGGCTTTTTTTAGTCAATTTAAAAGTTCCAGATATTCTCAAACAGAAATTTTCAATTACATCAGAGGATAATTGTTTGTTCCATTACATTTTAAAAGACTGTAGATTAACTTGCCTTGGAGAGTGAGTGTGTGTGGGGCATCAGGATACAGTAATGAGCACAACATTAACGCGGGTTGGTGGGCGGCTGGGTTAATTGGACGTTAGGCAGCTGGTTGTAGAATCAGGTGAGAATTGCAGGGCCCAAAAGAGAGACATAATAGGGAAATGAATGGGGCCATTGGATCAAGGGAACTAGTCTGGGTTGATGGGTTGAATGACCTTAGAATTATGGAGCCATGGAATGGTCCTATGGCTCAACTTGTTCATGCTGACCAAGATGGTTCCATTTGCCTGCATTTGGTCCATATCTGACTGAAATTTTGTACTAGGGGACAAAGACTCAAGATTCAGTGAAGTAGATTTAGGATGGAGATGAGGGGAACTTGGTTCTCTCAGTGAATCTGTAGAATTCTCTGCCCAAGAAAGCAATAGAGGCTGCCTCATTAAATGTATTTAGAACACAACTAGATTGATTTTTGCACCGCAAGAGAATTGAGGTTGATGAAGAAAAGGCAGATATGTAGAGTTGCGTCCATGACCAGATCAGCCATGATCTCATTGAATGGCAGATAAGGCTCGACAAGCCAAATGTTTTTCATAGAACCATAAAACATTTCAGCACAGAAACAGGCCCCTTTGGCCCTTATAGTCTAGGCTGAGCCTAGTTCCACTGACCAGCACCCACGCCGTAGCCCTCCATACCTCTCCTTTCCTTGTACCTGTCCAAATATTTCTTAAATATTAAAATTGAGCTTTCATTCACCACCTTAGCTGGCAGCTCATTCCAAGCTCCTACCACTCTCTGTGTGAAGAAGTTCTCCCTTATGTTCCCCCTAAACCTTTCCCCTTTCACTGTTAACCCATGCCCTCTCATTTGTATCTCACCTATCCTCAGTGGAAAAATGCCTATCTACATTTACTCTGTCTGTCCCACTCATAATTTTAAATCCTTCTATCAAATCTCCCCTCATTCTTCTACGCTTCAGGGAATAATCTGTTGAATCTTTCGCTGCAACTCACTTCCTGGGGTCCGTGCATTCTTTCTATCTTATTGATATCTTTCCTGTAGTTAGGTGACCAAAACTCCAAATAATACTCCACATTTGGCCTCACCAATATCATGTACAATTTTACCATAACATCCCCACTCCTTTACACAATACTTTGATTTATGAAAGCCAATATGCCAAAATCTCTCTCTACGACCTATCTACCTGTAACACCACTTTCATGGAATTATTTATCTGTATTCCCAGATCCCTCTGTTCTATTGCACTCTTCAGTGCCCTACCATTTACCATATATGTCCTTTCTTGGTTTGTCCTTCAAAAATGCTACACCTCACACATCTGCATTAAATTCTATCTGCCATTTTTCAACCCATTTTTCCTGCTGGTCCAGATTCCACTGCAAACTTTGAAAACCTTCTTCATTATCCACAACACCTCCAATCTTAGTGTCTTTTGTAAACTGATCCAATTTACCACATTATCATCCAAATCATTTATTATAGATGACAAATAATAATGGTCCCAGTACCGATCTCTGAGGCACACCACAGGCCTACAGCCTGAGAAGCAACCATCTACCACTTCTCTCTGGCTTCTCCCATCCAGCCATTGTTGAATTCAGCTCACTACCTCACTATGAATCTTCCTGACTTATCTCCCATGTTGTTCCTTGTCAAAGGCCTTACTCAAGAGTTTATCCATTCATCTATTCAAATAGTTTATAAACATTGGCTCCTTCTATGTTGTATGAAACCATCAGATAAAACCATATAACCATATAACCACTTACAGCACAGAACAGGCCAGTTCGGCCCTACTAGTCCATGCCGTAGCAAATCCCCACCCTCCTAGTCCCACTGACCAGCACCCGGTCCATACCCCTCTAGTCCCCTCCTATCCATGTAACGATCCAGTCTTTCCTTAAATGTAACCAATGATCCCGCCTCGACCACATCTGCCGGAAGCTCATTCCACATCCCCACCACCCTCTGCGTAAAGAAATTTCCCCTCATAATTTTCCCCCTTCAATCTTAAACCATGTCCTCTAGTTTGAATCTACCCCCTTTCTTAATTGAAAAAGCCTATCCACATTTACTCTGTCTGTCCCTTTTAAAATCTTAAACACCTCGATCAAGTCCCCTCTCAATCTTCTACGCTCCAGAGAAAAAAGCCCCAGTCTGCACAACCTTTCCCTGTAACTCAGACCCTGAAATTCTGTCAACATTCTTGTGAACCTTCTCTGCACTCTCTCTATTTTGTTTATATCTTTCCTATAATTTGGTGACCAAAACTGTACATAGTACTCCAAATTTGGCCTCACCAATGCCTTGTACAATTTCATAAAAGGGCAGAGAATTTGAGAAGCTAGTGAGATCATAAAGAAGGAACAGTTAAAGAAAAGCATGGTGGTAAATAGGGAATCTGCAGATGTAGGGGAACTAGATCGATGGTGGTGGAGGAACTCAGAAGATCATGCACCATCCATGGAAAACAATAAGCAGTGGAAGTTTTGAGCCAGAATGCCTGATGAAGGGTTCCAGCCCAAAATGTGGATTGCCAATTACTTTTCATGGTCCTGACCTTCTGAGTTCCTCCACCACTTTGTACGTTGCTAAATTAAAACAATTATACTTGTTCTGGAATTTTATACTGAAAATAGGGCAGAGAGTCTACAGTCCAGACAAAGTTCTCATTTCAGCTGGCTCCAGTCCTCTGACTTCAACCTAGATCAGGGACTGCATACGCATGGGAGCAGCTTCCGCTCAGTTCATACCCCAACTTGTGAATATAACAGGATGACATTGGCCAATACCAGATGATACCTGTGTAAGGTGAGTGGAGTAAAGTTTAGGGGAGATGTCAGAGGTAAGTGTTTTACACAGGGTCGGTACCTGGAATGCATTGCCAGGGGTGATGTTGGAGGCTGATACAATAGGGCGATTTAAAAGACTCTTAGATAGGCACATGGATTTGAGAAAAATGGAGAGTTATAGGCTGTGAGGTTTGGAATGGTTATATTGTGGTGGAGTATGTTTTTATAGGTCAGCACAACATTGTGGGCTGAAGGGCTTGTACCGCTGTACATCTTCTCTGTTCCTTCTCCATCACTGAGTCTGGATCCTGGAACTTGCTCCACAGCACCATTATGGGAGCATCTACACCAGAGATTCAAGCTGGTGACTCTCCACCACATTCTCAAGGGGCATTTAAGGATGGGCAATAACTGCTGGTCTTTGAAACCATAAATAAATTAAATTTAAAATTTTATTTACAGCACGGTAGAACCCGATTCAGTCATTGAGACTCCAATTACACCCAAATTAACCTACAAATCAGTATGTTTTGGAAGGTGGGAGGAAACCGGAGCAGGTCATGGGCAGAACGTGCAACCTCCTTACAGTCAACATCAGATTCGAACCCAGGTCACTGGCGCTGTAATAGCATTGCATGAACTGCTGCACTAATCATTCGGCCCGTGGAAAAAAAATATGAAGTTTCAGATCAGTGGCATTTTCTGGAACTACCTGGAGAGCATGACTAAATCCCGAGCCTCTTGGTCCTGAATTCATTATCACGCGATACTTTAGAAGAAGTGAGCCTTGAATTTTATTGAAATTGAGAGAAAAACAGAGTTAGGGAATCCAGATGTTACGAGCTATACCAATTTTCTCCAGAGGTTGCACAAGGGAGTTGAAAGTGTGCAATAAATTGGTTTTCCTGCAGATGTCACAGTAAGACATAATCTCCATGGTGCTGGTGCACTGATCATACTTAACATGGAAAATTGGAAGTCTGAGTGGTGTATACATCACAGGCTGTTTAAGTGGCAATGTTTTGATGAGATGATTTATTATGCATGCAGCGTTACATCCCCCATAGGTTTTCCCGGAACATTCCAAGGCCACGCAGCCTCTTCTCCCCTGTGTGAGCAGGAGATGGGGTTCTTTCAGTTAATTCCCAACTGTTTATCTTCTGTGGCAGGAGGAAAAATAAAGAGTTTTTATTGCACTGCACATTAGCAAAGAATCTTTGCCATTTCAAGACAAGAGAGACTGTAGTCGCTGGAATCTGGAGCCAAATGAACCAAACTGCTGGAGGAACTCAGGGGTCAAGCAGCAACAGCTGGGAGAGGGGGAAAAGTCAACATTCCCGGCCGATACTCTGCATCGGGACTCCTGCGACGTTCCTGAAAAGCTGATCATCCTATTTAGTTCCTCCAGCAGTTCATATTTTGCTCCAGATTTTGAATGAATTATTTCATGTCCCATGTACTGAGCCGCTTCCTCTGTGACTCCCTCGTCCCTTCCCATTAATCATCCCCTTGGCATTTGCCCCTATGGCTTGCATTTACCCCTCATCCTTCACCACTATTCAGGGCCCTAAACAATCCTTCCAAGGGGATTGATGTCTGCGAACAGTACATCCAGTGCTCCCGAAGTGGCCTCCTCTACATCCTGGGACTGGGTGCAGACAGGGAGATCTTTTCGCTAATCACCTTTGTTCTGTCTGCTCCAATAGCAGGGACCTCCCAATGGCCAACCATTTTAATTTCAGATTGCCACACTGACATTTCTGTTCATGGTCTCATGCACTGCCAAGTTGAGGAACAACATCTGGTATTCCCTCTGTGCACTTTCTAACCTGATGGCATCAATATTGACTTCTCCAATAGGCATTAATGCCCTCCCCCAGGCTCCCTTTCCCCATCATCTTTCCTTCAGCTCCCCACCCCTTTCCCTTTTCTTGTTAGAGGTACTCTTCCCCCATCACCTCCTCTCTTTCTCTTCTACCCTTCCACCTATTGCCTGTTCCTCCCCATCCCCTCCCCCCACTTTTTATTTGGCGGTCTACCTGATTTTCAACACTCCTGACAATGGGCTCTGGCCTGAATCATCTACTACCTTTTATAGCAATATGAATGTTGCGTGACCCGCTGAGCTTCTCCAGCATATTTGTGTCCTGCACCTGACCCCAGCATCTGCAGGCTTCCTCGTTTACTTGCAGAAAGAAGCTTTGTTGGGAGTGCTATCCAGTAAATCCAACTTACACAGCATGTAATTCAACAATCAATGGACAACTGCATAAGGCAGGGGTGTCAAACTAAAATTCACGGAGGGCCAAAATTAAAAACTTGGACTAAGTCGAGGGCCGAACTAAATATTTATTGAAAATTTTCAACAACATCTGCATGTTTTCTCTTCTTTCAACATATGTAATGTTAAACTTTTTCTTATTAAAATAAATGTTTAATAATAGTTTTGGATAAAGTCTTTCCAGAAGCATTAACAAATGAGAAATAAAATATTCAATAAATAATATTTCTCTATAGAGGATTTGTCAAATGTTGCTAGTGTGCTGTCGAATAGTAAAATCTGAGGGCTATTGAGAATGTGGGAGAATAACATGATTCCTGAAACAATCCAATGGGTGACTGATTGTGGGCATGAACTCTAGCAGGGTTATTTGCCATGCCCTTTTTCCATTGGTACAGATATCCTTTGATTTACACACTTTTCAAGTTTTATGCCTAATGAGCTTGTATCCAGGTGCAGGACCATTTTTAACCAGGAATATATTTATCACTGTGACATGAAACTATTGGAAGATCGTTTTATCCTGAGATTAAAGTTCATAATACTTACTCAGGCCTGTGTGCGGGAGGGCGGGGTTTGCGGGCGATCGGGTTGGACAATGACAGTGCGGGGGCATCGGCTCTCGCTGCAGGGCGGCATCTCGGCGGATCAGCGGCCCCGTCACCGTGAGTCGCGGGTCGGCCTGCGGCAGGGAGGGGGAGTGGGCAACGGTCCTGGCGAGGTCAAGCCCCCCCCTGAGTTTCTGCCGGACCCCCCTTGATCTGCTGAGTTTCTCCCGGACCTCCCTTGACCTGCTGAGTTTCTCCCGGATCCCCCTTTGACCTTCTGAGTTTCTCCCGGACCCCTCCCCCTTGACCTGCTGAGTTTCTCTCGGACCCCCCTTTGACCTGCTGAGTTTCTCCCGGATCCCCCTTTGACCTGCTGAGTTTCTCCCGGATCCCCCTTTGACTGCTGAGTTTCTCCCGGACCCCGCTTGACCTACTGAGTTTCTCCCGGACCTCCCTTGACCTGCTGAGTTTCTCCCGGACTCCCCTTGACCTGCTGAGTTTCTCCCGGACCCCCTTTTCTTTCCGTGCCGGTGTCCCAGGACCTTTCCAGGGCAGTCTCCGCGCTCAGGACCGCGCTGGGATCCCGGTCAGCGGTGGAGGAGCAGGTGAGCGCGGCTAATCCCGATCCAGCCCACGCCACTCCCGAGATTGACGGGGGATTCCACCCTACCTGCCCGACCAGCCTCGCTCTCCATGTGTACTCCGGGCACCCGCCGCTGGTCCGGTGGGAAGGCGCAGGGCGGCCGGCGCCCCCATCACCCGGCGGGGAGCCCCAATCTTCCCTCCGGCGTCCCGACTCCATCTGCAGCTCCAAGAAACGCTGTGCCACTGGGGTTCCGGGCACTGGGAAGCGGCCTTGGCTTCCCTTGACACCGGCCAGGCCGCGCTGCAGTGGGGGGGAGGACGTGGGGACACGACAGCGTGTTTATAAAACCACCCACCACTACTTTTCAAGGACCAGGATTTTTCTCTCTCTCTCTCACCCTGGGACACAGCGGTTACTGTGCATGCGCTATACTGGCGCGGCGGCCAGCGGGCCACCTCTAATACATTTTTGATTTGATCTTGCGGGCCAAATATAATTATATCGCGGGCCAAATTTGGCCTGCGGGCCAGAGTTTGACATGTGTGGTGTAAGGAGTATGGTAACAGTGGTCAAACAGTGGAGAAAAGTACAGAAACATAGGGCAGGCAGTAGAGTGAAGTCCGGTTATAAAAGGCAGTGCCAGGGCATTATCTTTTGCCAGTGTGAGCTCCAGTTAAGGGTCTGATAATAGCAGGAAAGAAACGATCCTGTAAGGAACTGGTTCCTGTTTTTCTTCCACGAAGCATGGGTGACATTTAAAGTGCTAATTAAATTTGAAAACATTTTAATTGTATTGTTTAATTCAAATCAAACCAAGATTTTATCATCACTTAATGCAGTCAGTGTTAGTACAACTCAGTTGGTTATGTCTCATCTCTGCCTGAAAACCCCTATTGTTCCTGTTGCTGCCTTGTCAGATTTCTCAACCCGAGCTAAAAGTATCAAGCCACGCAACGCATGAAGGTTAAACAAGCTCAGAGCCTGGTGGAGGGGAGGAAGTGATGGTCTTCGGGCAGATGGGAGAGAATAAATGAAGAAAGGGCTGGTGGTGCAGGTTTAAGGAGGTGGGGTGAGATGATGCAAAAGCTCATGATGAAAGGTAGCAGCAGATGAGTATCTCCAACATTTTGTAAATGATAATGGTTTTTTTGTCAGCCTTCTTACCGTGGCTGAACAGCTACTTCATAAAAATAAATAACTAGTAGTTCACATTAAAAAGAGATAATTGTTGTATACCTAAAATGGATGAGAGGGTGGGGGGGTGGGGGGTGGCTTGGGAGGAGGGAGGGGGGGGGGAGAAAAAGTCACTGTATATGTGTGAAAAAGAAATAGTGTATATCATGGCTATTGTGATTTATGGTGTGAAAAATAAAAAATTTAAAAAAAAAAGAGATAAATGAAAAGATAGGTAAAAAATAAATTTTCCGTCTTTTTTACAGAAAAAAGGAAACAACTATCACTGCCTTTTTGATGCCCATAACAATAAATGAACTTGAATATAGAGAGAATCGAAATGAGAAGAAGTGAAAAATATTTATCTGTAATTATTCATCACATTGGATTGGAATACTCCCGAATTAAATATCAGTGAAGGTTCGAGATAGGTTCATACGTACCTCCAGACAGATGCATGGATAGGAAGGGCTTCGAAGGATATGGGCCAAATACAGGCATCTGGGACTTACCCAGAATGCTAACTTGGGCCATAGAAGCCGATCCGTGCTGTGCAGTTCCACTCAGCGGTGTGGGGAGAGAGTCAGGATTCACAGTTCAGGGCATTAGTTAAGGCAGTCTTGCAAGAGGTGAAAACACAAAAAGAAGTCGTCTGGACATGGCACTTAAAAAAAAAAGTTGAGTGAGATGGCATATTAGCAGTGGAAATGTGAGATGGGCAAGTTTTGAGATAAAAGCCATTTCTTCTTTACCTACCATCCTCATTGTTCAATTTCATTATCATCCTTTTGTCCGTTGTACAAGTGCAACCCGACGAAACAGCATTCTCTGGTCCTTGGTGCAAAGCATGCACACACACATCCAAACATAACATATATACAGACAAACAATACCTATACAGTCTGTATATCCATATATAAAAATAAATAAATATTGTCTTGTAGAGATGGTAAAAGCAGTTCATTCAGTCGTTCAGCATTCTCATTGTCTGGGAAGAAGCTGTTTCCCACTCTGGTAGTTCTGGCTGTGATACTCCCATATCTCTTTCCCAATGGGAGTAGCTGAAAGATGCTGTATGGGTCCTCAACGATATTGTGCGCCCTCTTCAAACAATGATCCCAGTAGCCCAGTAGTTCACGTTGATAGGGGAAAGGAGTCCCCTATGATCCTCTTTGCTACTCTTATGGTCCTGTAGATTGTCCTCTGATCCAATGTTCTGCAGTAACTGTACCACACTATGATGCAGCCAGCCAGGACGTTCTCGATAGAGCTCCTGTAGGAAGTTAACAAGATGGTGGCCGGTAGCCTTGTCCACTTCAGTCTTCTCAGGAAGTGCAGTCACTGTTGCACCTTCCTGACAAGTGAGGAGATGTGCATCCAGGATAAGTCATTTGTTAGGTGGATTCCAAGGACTTTGGCACTCTCTACTTTCTACACTATTGAGTTATTAATGCGTAGTGGGAGGTGGCTGTTCCTGGTCCTTCTTTTGTCAAAAACTTGTGTTTTTCTTTTGAAAACTGTCTAGGTTCTGATGAAACACCATTGGCATTGGGACCGCCATTACTTCACCTGCTGAACATTTTCAGCATGTTCTGCCTTTATTTCATCATTCCAGCATGTGCAGGTGTTTGCTTTTGTCTTGGTTGCAGCAGATGGTCCCATTGACATCACCCTTTTTATAGTCTTTGCCAAAATGATTACAGAAATATGTGCAGAGTCTGAATTATTGTTATTTATCTTTGATTGATTTTTTTTGTCATTTTCTTGGTGTCTGTTGAAATTGGGTTTTGAAGAGAATGATGGAAATCTGGACTTGTCGAGATTAAATCTTAAAATTAAAATTGGCAAAAAGACAAATGCAGAATGGTCATAGAGAGGCAAAAAAAAACGTACAGCCCAACTCATACATGGTGGCTAAGTTGGCAACCTTTCTGCCAATGTCCTTCCAAGCCCTTCCTATTCATATATCTGTCAAAATAACTTTTGGACCATCTTCTTGAAAATGTTGCCCCTCTGATAGGTCCTTCTTTAAATCTCTCCCTTCTCATCTTAAACATATGTCCTCTAGTCTAATATAATCTGCCCCGGAAAAAGTCTGAGCATTCACCCCTCAACCTCCTTCACTAGGGAATAAAGACCCAGGCTATCCAACCTCTTCTTTTAGTTCAATCCCTCCAGTCCCAGCAACATCCCAGTGAATCTCCTCTGCACCCCTTCCACCTTTTGCCCTTCCTTGAGGTGGAAGATGAGGTGCAGTTCCTTAAGCTTTCATTGTTGGAATATTTTAAGATGCCACCAACAGAGGAATTAGGGTGGGTGGGATAGAGAATTAAACTGTCAGGATTTTTTTCCATCTTCCTTAGAACAAAGAATAGAACAGACGCATCAACAAAGGTTCTGCTGCTTGCATGTGATCCATAACCCTCTAACCTTTGCACATACCTGTGTCTATCTGGAAGACTCTTGAACGCTACTATTGTTTCTGCTTCCACCAGTACTCTTGGTAACCCTGTCCAGGCACCCACCCCTCTCTGTGGGGAAAAAACCCCATCTCCTTTAAACTTTTATCCCTGTACATTAAACACAAGTCTCCTGATATGTGACATTTTATTCTATCAGCTCTCCCCTCAGCTTCTGACGTCCCAGTTAAAAACAACCCAGATTTTCCAACCTCTCCCCATAACTCTTATCCTCTATTCCAGTCCACATCCTGGTGAACCTCTTCTGTTCACTTTCCAAAGCCTTCCTGTGATGGGGCGACCAGAATTGTGCACTATTTTCCAAAGTATTGCTTACATTGAGGTTTGCTGAGCAGTTTAAAAGACCAGAGGTAGATGGATCAGAATGGGAGGAATGGAGAATTAAACTGTCAGGAAGGACTGGCTTGTTCTTGCAAACTGAATGGATGAGTTGAAACCCCCACAATCTGCCCCTTTGGTGATCATGAATAAATAAGGACACATGATGCGTTGGATTTTCCAGCTTCAGTGTTGCTGGTTCATGCTTAAAACACAAAGAAAAACCAATTGAATTCAGAGACCATTCACTCTCTATTGCAATCACCTCAGGCAGTCGATAGTGAATTTTCTTTAATAACTCCCACTGTATAAAATGATAAACCATCAGCGGATTTCATCTGTCACCTGAGTTAATGTCTCAAGGTCACAGATGATGCTTGCGAGTGCCTGGGAGGAGAACTGGTGCTCCCAGGCTATGAGAGAAGATTTGTGCGAGGATCTGGATACTCTAGCAAACTGTAAGCTAGAGATTTCCAACAATAAGTCCTTCAAAAACTCTCTGAAACTCAATGAATCACATTTGCACAAACGGGTCCCTTGGGTAACTTTAACAAGTAGGTGACATTCCACAAAGGCTGAGCAATGCTATGAATGAGCTACGGGGCTGCAATCAAATCCTGGAGTTGCAGGGGGATTTATTTCTAAAATAACAGAATTAAATAGCTCACAGCATGATGGGGCAAGTTAACTCTCTCTATCCCGATTATTTTGTGATTTCAAAATACCTGGGGGAGTGGTGTGGGGGAAGGGTTTGAAATCTAATCTAACCAAACTAAAGGATCTGGGACTCTGTCCTTCTGCAACTGAATCCTCGACTTCCTCATCGGCAGACCCCAGTCAGTGTGGATTGGCAACATCACCTCCTCCTCGCTGACCATCAACACAGGGTCTCCCCAAGGATGCGTGCTTAGACTCCTGCTCTATTCCCTGTACACTCATGACTGTGTTGCCAAGTTCAGCTTCAACTTAATCTACAAGTTTGCTGGTGATGTCACAGTCATAGGCTGAACAACTGGAAATGATGAGTCAGATTACAGAATGGAAATCGAGAACCTGGTTGGGTAGTGCCAGAACAACAATCTCGTTCTCAACGTCACCAAGTACATGGATCTTGTTGATTTTAGGAAGGAGGGGCTTAGGGACCACACACCTGTCTTCATTGATTGGACTGTGTTGGGGAGAGTCAGGACCTTCAAATTCTTGTGAGCCAATATTTCAGAAGACCTCCCCTGGACCCAGCTCATTGAGGCAACCACAAAGAAGACTCATCAATGACTCAACTTTCTGAGGAGATGGAGGAAATTTGGCATGTTGACAAATTTTTACAGATACACTTTGGAAAGTACATTGACTGGTTGCATCACAGCCTGGTTTGGAAATTCAAATGCCCAGGAATGCAGAAGATAATAGCCATTACATGTGAGGGGCTGCCTGAAGAAGGCAGCCAACACCATGAAGCACCACCATAATCCCGGTCACAACCTCCTCTTCTTGCTACCTTCAGACAGAAGGTACAGAAGCCTGAAGAGCATCAGCTATCAATTCAAGGACGGTTTCTTTCCAACAACTGTCCAGTTCTTGAACCTCTCCTTGTTATACTAATCAGGAGCACCTTCAACACCACAATGGACTGACTGCACTCTTGCTTAGTCGCTCTTATTGTTACAATAGGATGACTGAATATCTTTCATATTTATTGTCTCTTTTTCAATCAATTAAGTATTATTATAGTTTATTTTACAAAATACCTATTCAATTGCAGTAAAAAACTAATTTTGTTTTATGTGTAATTGCACACTTTTGTACATTATCATCATTAATCGAGAGTTTGGAAGAAGAATTATGGGTAAAATCATGGATCCCGGGGGCAAATTCGGGCTGGAATATATTTGGGGAATTACATATTCAGAATAACAGATTGCTCAGAGTGTGTTTAAGGCTAAAATCTAATCAAGGATTTTGGAGGGCTTTATTTACAGAACAACAGATACCTGGGAGTGTGTTTAAGGCTAGAATCTAATTGAGGAGTCTAGAGGTTTCAAATGAAGGGTAATGGATACCAATGTGTGAGTTCGAAGCTGGAATCTAATAGATAGGGACAGTGCACTTTATGTAATAGTATCACATGTGCAGCATTAAGTTCCAGGCTGGAATTTAATTGATGGTTTCAAGGGAATTCTATGTAGCGTGAATTATACCCAGTCATGAGAAGGAGGGTGGAGTGTGATTGAGAAGTTTGTAGGGTATTTATTTATAACAGATTTCTGAATGAGAGTTGCAGGCTGAAGTTTAATCGAGGGTTGAAGTATTTTTAAATTATTTTTAGAAATTCAGGAAACAAGTGCAAACTTCGAAAGTCGGTAATGCAATGATTAATTTTTTTTGGTTGTGGCACTAGCTGTGTTTGACCAGAGTTTTGAGTGAACTTGCCCACCCTATACTGTGCAATAATTCTACAGTGTGGTGGGGCCTATGTTTAATGCATGTCTGACAGTCAACACCTGATTCAAGAACAGTTTCTTTCCAACAGCTAATAGGTTCTTGAATCTCCTTTGTTACACTAATCAGGGACTGCTCCATACCACAAAAGGACTGTCTACATTATGTGAGTAACATTTTTTCTTTCACTGGGATTACTGTGAAAATTAATAATTGAACTATATTTTGTATTTTCTATATATTTTTAATGTTATATTTATTAGTGTTCCAAGGCGTTCTGATCTCAGAAGCTAAGTAGGCTCAAGCCTGGTCAGTTCTTGGAGGGGAGACTGCTTGGAACACCAGGTGTTGTGGGTTTCTTTGAGGGGCTCTGGACAAAGTGGCGACTGTTTGCCTCACTGTCGACAAAAGTTAAAGAATTTAATGTATGTTACATTCTAAATGAAGTACAGTACAACTCCGATTTATCTAAAATTGGATCTCTGAAATCCCCATTTATTCAAATTATTTTTAACATTTTGGATAAATGACGATATCGGAAGCAAATCAAAAATCCTCATTTATCCAAAATTTTTTAGAACCTCACAGGTTGGAAAAAAAATACACACAACATGAAATTAGAATGATTGTCCTTGTTTCAGGTAACTCCCTCCCCTCTCTCTTTCCATTTTTTCTTTACCTTCCCTTATTGACTTTTCTCTCAAACTGTTGGAAGAATCCCTTGAACCGGCGTCGTCAAAGACTGCGGGCTCCTGGGCAGGAGTGGGGGCTCGGGCTCAGTTGTGTCCCCTCTCCTCCCCTTTCCTCCCTTCCCTCCTCAACACCCCATATGCCGACTCCGAACCCTCCCTTCGGCCTACTAGCGCACACGCACACCGGATTGCCCAGTGTGCGTGTGCGGTAGGCCTAGGGGAGGATTCGGAGTTGGGACTCTGGTGTCAGGAGCTCCAGTGAATGGGGCGACAGGAGCCCGCTGACTCGCCGTGAGTGTTCCACCAGCCTCGGGAACAGTGGCAGCGGTGAGTTCGTGTCAGTGATTGGCGATGGCAGTTGGGGGGTCTTGGTGATCAGCGGCAGTGTTGCGGCCAGCATTTTTTGGGTGAGAATTAACATTATTTTAATGCTTAAAAAGCCTTCCCTTGTTGATTGTTGTTGTTTAAATATTGATACAAGTGTTTTGCTGTGGTAACCAGGCTGTTTTTAAAAAATGGCCAGTTCTCCGAAAATACAATTATCCGACATAGGCCCGATCGCGACCATTTTGAATAATCTGAGTTGAACTGCATTATGTGACAATAATGGAACCTTTACCTTTAGTATGGTAGTTGTTAACAAAATACCTGTTCAGCTCCAGCAAGTAAGAATTTCAGTCCATGTGTACATTTAACCCCTGGTATCTGTCACCAATGGTGATTATTAGATGCCAGAGAAGTGGGGTTTTTTGGTCGCTTGAGACACACTCTTACAATGCTTAACTGATTCAACTGCTTTAAGAATAAAGAGCTTAAAAGATAAAATTTCTATACAGAACAAAACTTCACCTGCATGATTATAGAAGCCTTAAAGAATCTTACTTTATTTTCAGTCGCATTCTTTGAAAACATTTAACTGTCACTGCATCTGCAGGTTCCTCCCCCTCCACGGAGTTGCCTGAAAGGTGAACAATAATATTGTAGATAATTAACTCCCCCCCCACCACCAAGTTTACAGATAAAGCCTTACTAATACACTTAATCATATACTAATAAAGATAAATACACTTACTAAGCAGGGATAAGGAGATACTTTAAGAGAGTCACCCCAGCGGCGAGCTGCCTTAAACAGCTCTTCATCCTGGCTGACACCATGTTATTCAAACAGCTGCTAACAGCAAAGCACGACCAAGGCACTCGCTGGCTGAATATTTGCTCCCATCTTCATCAAAGGTTTATGTGTTACTTCAGAGAACATTTACTTTGACAAAATTAAAGAGTTATTTACATTTTTATTTATTTTAATTTTTAAAATTTATTTATTTTCCTAGATTTTTTTTGCCAGTTACTTGAGGTTGCCCATTGCTTGAATTCCAGATAACAAGGGTTTGACTGTATATGACAATAAACTCAACATCATTATCATGTATAAGTATCTTACCTCCTCTAAGATCCAGTGTAATGCTGAAACCTCCCCGAATATGTAACCAGATTTGGTTCCGCAAACTCTGTGCACCCACTAAATCAGGAGGAAATTCTTGGATTGACCTTTGTCAAATTAGGAGCCCCTGCCTCGCGGCATCAGGGACCTGGCTTGCTTCACTCCTAACCTCTGGTGCTGTGGGTGTGGCGTTTACGTGCTCTCCCTGTGACCGCGAGGGCTTCCCCTGGGTGCTCCGGCTTTCGCCTACGTCCCAAAGACGTGGAAATTGGTCAGTTATTTGGACTCTGTAAATTGTTCCCAGTGTGCAGTCCAATTAGAATCTGCAAATTGCCCCAAACAGTTGAGTGAAAGAATCTCAAGGGAGTTGAAAGGAATGCAGGGAGATTTTTTTTAAAAATTGATTAACGTAGGATGAGAGTAAACAGGTGGCTGGTGGTCTGCGTTCACTTGGTGGGCAGAAGAACCTGTTTCGTGCCTTACTGGTCTCACTCTATTACTCTCTTCTGTAAATTCCTATCCAAATTTTAGATAAGAAGTAAATTGGCTCAAACCAGTGCTTTTTCAATCCATCCAGGAATAATCCTAGAAAAGCCTTTTACGCTGGTACCTGTTTAAGTTTGAAATTCACTGCTGTCACCAATTGGAGTCTCTGTCAGCTGCACAATTCTCAATTAACTATGGGATCAGTGTTACCATTGGAGCAGCAAGGGAGCATTCTACTTGGCTGAGGATTGATAGGAAAATTGAATTCCGTGAATGAAATGTGCAAGGTCAAAGCCACTCATTCAACCTCAATGGGGCAGCACATTGCTGAGTAGATTTACTCCAACTTGCAAGCACTTAATTCTGTCAGCATTGATTGCCTGGCAACATTAACTGGCTGAAGTCATTCTTGACAAGCACTGAGAGTGCTATCCAAAAGGCATTCTTTTGAGCACAATCTTGCATTGAATTTAGGACTGAGATGTGGAGAAATTTCTTCACTCAGGAGGCCTAAGAAATGTTCAGTTGCTGAGGATGTTAAACCACCTGTAGAATGGGGCCAGCAGTGAACTTCATTGAAGAGACATGGAGGTCCGAGACCACACGTCCAGGGTTGTGGGCTCCAGGATACAGCAGACTAGTGCAGGGCAGAGAACCTTTACTCCCTACCAAGAAGAAGAAGTTTGGAGGAGGACCCTATTGGGAAGGAGACCACAGCAATGGACGAGCGAAGGACTCAGGGGCCAAAGCACTCACACCAGGCTGTGGGCTGCTCATGGGAACCAATTATCGGGGGTGGGATCAGTGAGGGTGCCGATGGCAAGCAGGGAACTCAAAAGGCATGCAGGGGCTGATGGCATCCTGATTGTATCGTGGATTTGGAGCCACTGGCTGAGGAGGAAGACTTTGACCCCTGGAGGTCGGGTTCACTGCTTGACCGGACTGGAGACCGCGTGGCTACCGAAGTCATGGGCACAGGAAGTAGTGGCATTGGAGAAGGAGGCACAATCCATGGATATTCTTTATCCCTGAAGAGACTCTCTTTCGCTTCCCTTTCTCCTCTTGATTGGAGCACTGGGCTAGTGGCACTGTTTTGTGTGTGTGTTTACGGGCAAACAAAGTTTGAAAATTTTGCACACGTAGCAATAAAGAATCTTGAACCTTGAAAGAGCGACCTAAACTAACCTTGCAATCTGGCACTGAGACTATATTCCTGTGGGCCTCATCCTTTCAAGCAAATATCCCAGTACTCTTCAAATTTGTTGGCACAAACTAGATAGGCCAAAGGGTCTTTTTCTGTGTTGTATTGTTCTATGGCTTTATCTAGAGTCAGTCTAAGCTTCCAATACCCTTTTCCTTGAAGATTTTAGCATAGCTGTGACCACGTTGTGTTCATTGAGTCTGAGTTTCTTTAAGAACATTGTCTACTTTACAAGCCAGAGCATAACAATATGAATCCTAACTGTTGACTTTTAGAGATGAAGATGACCTAGGAGTCGCACCACTTTTGTCTTCATTGGTTCCAATGAAATATCAATTGTCAGTGATAATTCTCACACCAAACCATCCTCAATTAAATTAGAATATACCATCACCTTTTGCAGCTGAGAACGTTGTGCCTCAATGAAATTTATCAAGTCATCAGTCATGCCTCACATATATGGTGTCTTAATGATTTGATCTTCAGAGAAAAGGTGATGATTTCCAAATGTGCAGATGATGCAAGATTTTGATATGCACTGAAATATGAGATGACAAGGAAATGCAGACTGGCCAATGGAGTGGGCAGGGTGATGGCAGATTGAACTTGTTGGTGAAGCATTGAGGTGTCGCAATTTGGAGGAGGAACGAAAAAAGAGAAAATGAATTTGAAGGTATGGCTGTAGTCGGGGTTCAGGAGTAGAGTGATTAGGTATATCTGTGTGCTGCTCATCGGTAGAGGACAGGGGAGACTGCAGATGCTGGAAGCTGGCGCCAAAAACAAACTTCTGGTGGAACTCAACAGGTCCTGCAGCGTCTGTGGGAGGAAAAAAAAGGAAATGTTCATACTGTGTGGGCCACAAGCCTTCAACGGGACTGAGAGAGTGGAGGAGAGAGAGAAAGAGCTGGTACAGGGTGAGGTGGGACAGGACCAGAGCCAGTTATTCCATTGTTGTCAGGTAATACAACATGTAACATACATGAGATTCTTTAACATTTTCAACCATAAAGAAGACAGAGAGTCATCACTTTGTCCAGCGTCCCTCACAGAAATGAGGCCCCAGCAAGGAATGAACTCACGACCCCTGGTTTACAAGACCTGTGCTCTAACCACTGAGCTGGTGGGTGACTGGTAGATGCCAAGCAGAGGGAAAAAGAAGCATAAGAAGCTGATGGGTTGAGGTGGAGAAAAATAAGTTATACGGGGTGTGGTGGTGATAGGTAGGAACAGAGGCTGCCAGTGGTGGAAGCTGGTGTGGAGGAGAAAGTGATTCAATAAACATCTGGGATCCTGGGCATTTTAATTGGAGAGGCAGGACATGCTGATTTTGCTTGGTACAAATTGATTTTTCTTTTTCATTGTAACTCCACACTGTAATTGCACTCCATTCTCCTGCTCACAGAAGAACCCCTCACACTGTTCTAGGTAAATGTGATAAATAAACATAAACCTTATTAAAGAGTTAGATGCCAGCGACCCGGGTTCCAATCTGCCGTTGTCTGTAAGGAGTTTGTGCATTCTCCCCATGACCATGTGAATTTGCTCCAGTTTCCTCCCACATTCCAAAGGTTGGAAGGTTAATTGGTCACATGGGTGTATTTTGGCAGTGCGGACTCATGTGCCGGACGGGCTAGTTACTGTGCTGTATCTCTGAATAAAGTGTAAGAGAGTCAGAGGGAACTGCAACTGGCATTCTTGATGAAGGGTTCCAGCCTGAAACAAGCTGCTCGATCTGCTGAGTTCCTCCAACAGATTATATGTTGCTCCAGATTCCAAAATCTCCTGTCTCCTGCCTGTACTTGATTTCACTGTTCGGTAGTTTCTTTCAAGAATGTAGAATGGTGATGCAATAAGCCTCACACTCTTGTGTCTGGAGTTCTGCGTGCTGGACTTCAGGAAAGACATTATAAAGATCGTGCAGAAGGGATTTATTGAATTGATTCCAGGAATGACGGCTTTAGTAGTGTGGATGGGTTGGAGAAGCCAGAGTTGTCTGCTTGTTTCAGCCTTTTTCCCGCCAGAGTTTGAACCACTTACCCCTTATTATGTCCTTTCTGTACTCTTCGCAGACAACCGTGTTCACACATCGCGAGCTCAAGTAGCCATCAAAGTCCTCGACATCAATGACAATGCACCAGAATTCGCAGAACCCTATGAGGTCGATATGTGTGAAAATGCAAATTCAGGAAAGGTGAGTAGCATTGAGTAAATTCCGTTTTCATTCTCTGTGGAAGGTGGGGAGGATTGAGTAAATTCCGTTTTCATTCCGCTGTTGAAGGTGGGGAGCATTGAGTAAATTCCATTTTCATTCCACTGTGGAAGGTGGGGAGCATTGAGTAAATTCCATTTTTATTCCGCTGTGGAAGGTGGGGGGCATTGAGCAAATTCCGTTTTCATTCCGCTGTTGAAGGTGGGGAGCATTGAGTAAATTCCATTTTCATTCCACTGTGGAAGGTGGGGAGCATTGAGTAAATTCCATTTTTATTCCGCTGTGGAAGGTGGGGGGCATTGAGTAAATTCCGTTTTCATTCCATTGGATTGCTCCATAGAAAATCAAAAGCGAGAAGGAATGAGATAGTGAGAAAGTAAATAGTTTCTAATGGAGCCCTTTTGGATTTAAGGTACACCTCCTCCTACTGGAATGTACAGCAGCCATTGGCTCAACAAGATGTTGTTGCAAGTTAAGTGCCTTCAGAATGGCAATAGCCTGTGTCCATTCATTGCAATTTCTGAATATTAATTAAATGTTTATTCTCTGCTTCCTTGTTGCAGCTCATTCAAACAATTAAGGGTGTGGACAAGGATGAAAGTGCCAATGGACCAAGGTTAACCTTTACCATGGCACCAAATCAGAATTTTACATTATCACAGAGCAGCGGTAAGTTTATTCTTCAACCACACACTCCCATTTTCACAGCAATGTGAAACATATTGACCTATCTCCCAGGACCACCAACAATCAAAATTCAACATCAAGTCATGAGGAGATATCAGGACATAGGACTAAAAGCCGAGCCACTAGGATAACTCTTCAGATGGTGCTGTGAGCATTTCTCACTCCTCCATCTACCCCCCCCCCCCCCCCCACCCCTTTACGGGAAGGAAGACATTTACTAAGATGATGCCTAGATTAGAGGTTATGAGCTATAAGGAAAGGTTGAACAAACAGGTTGTTTACTCTAAAGCTTCAGAGGCTGAGGGGAGACCTGATAGAAGTTTATAAAATTATGATAGGCATTGACTGGGTAGACAGTCAGGTTCGTTCTCCCAGGGTAAACATGTCACATACTAAAGAACCTGCATTTAAAGTGAGGGGCGGAAAGTTTAAGGGAGATGTGTTTTTTACACAGTGGATGTTGGGTGGCTGGAATGGGCCACCAGGGGACTGGTGGAAGCAGATATAATGGGGATTGAAGAGACTCCTAGACGGACACAATAATCTGCGGGGAGTTGAGGGGTATGTATCAGGTAAAGGCAGCAGAATTTTAGTTTAACTTTCAGTTTGGCACAGCACTTGGGCGTAAAGGGACTGCTTCCAAAATGGACATGTTCTCTGTTCGACATTTGCTCCATCAAAGAGGAGAGGGATCAAAAGAAAGAGGCATTCAGTGTTAGAATTCTAACCAAGGTTTTGGCTTCCTGTGCTGATTTTAATGATTGTCCAGGAGTTGGGGAAGTTGAGCTGTAATGCTGGAGGAGATTACAGCAACAGCGAGGATTTGTAAGTGACCATGAGTGTTTTGAAAACCTTGCCAGGTTGGCACCCATTGCCGACAGCAAACACCTTAATTGCTTTTCATCATTGAAGTACTCGTGGAGAAGGTTATAGTTGTCATCTTTGGAATTCAGCAGCCAACATATGTGTTGAAAACTCCTACAATGAACACACAATCTGCGGGTTTTTGAAAAATGGAATGAAAATAAATAAATCTGGTACAAACATTCAAGAGAAATACTCTGTTCTCAAACACAAGAAGTGTGCCATGGGATTATTTTCTAATGACTTGAGAAGGCAATCTGCTCATTCAAAAGAACTGTCACCAACCTCTCTAGCTCTTCAGTACTAGACCCAAGCTCCATCCTAGATGAGGAATTTTACCCTTTGACTACTCGCTCCTCAACCCCAGTGAGTTCTGGTCCTCTCCCTCTGAACAACAACTCCCTCCATCTCACCCCTGTCTTTCCTTCCATCCTCTAAGCTAGCACACATTCTTTAAACAATATGAGTAGATAGCCAAAGGACCAAAGGACCAAAGTGTAATCTGTGTGTGGAGCCAGGCAAGGGAAGATTTCTCATCTGCATTCATATAAGCCTAAAATATTTTAAAAAATCCATGTAATAATGTTTCTGCAGTAGATATGTATGTCGAGGCATCTCTATGTTATGATTATGTATGAAATAATAAGTTTTCATAAGGGGGAAAATGGAAGGGGAGGCCTTAGACAATGGTTCTCAACATTTTTTAAACTATGGCATAAGTGCTCTATGGTTAGTAAGGGATTACTTAAGGTAGTATGTGAGTGGGAGAACAAGGTTGAGAACCACTGGTCTAAACTTTTCAATTTGATCTCCATCGGTCTGTGAGAACCAGCTCCCACGTGTGCAAATGACATCATCACATGTACAAAGAATTCAAACCACTTGGTCCAATTTCCTGAGTTTAAGAGGAGATTGTAGGAAGAGACCAGAACATTTTTAAAATGTTTTTGTGCACGATTAACAAAATGTAATTGAGAACCACTGGTCTAAACTTTTCAATTTGATCTCCATCGGTCTGTGAGAACCAGCTCCCACGTGTGCAAATGACATCATCACATGTACAAAGAATTCAAACCACTTGGTCCAATTTCCTGAGTTTAAGAGGAGATTGCAGGAAGAGACCGGAGCATTTTTAAAATGTTTTTGTGCACGATTAACAAAATGTAAACCAAGCATAAAACAAGTTCTGGGCTATCCTCTCTATAGTTTTAGTGACCGCTGTTAGCACAGTCTCACAGGACTCAGTAGTTGATGGAATCTGGAGCAAAAACATTCTACTGGTGGAACTGAGCAGTTCGAGCAGGATCAGTGGGTGAAAAATGAATGGGCAATTTTTAGGTATTGGATCCTCCAAAACAGCAGCCCACTGGCCCTCCTTAACCCACTGAGATCCTCCAGCAGATGTTTTTTACCACCTCTTCAGTCCCTTTTGGCAATTGCATCCTCAAAAAATATATAGAACATTGAACACTACAGGTCCTTCAAGGTTCTTCATTCCACATGTCTGTTCTGAACATGATGCCCAACTCAAATGAAAACTTAGCTGCTTGCATGATACATATCCTTCCATCCCTTTCATATTGTGTCTATGTGGAAGCCTCGTAAATGCTACTATCATTCCTGCTTCCATCACTACTCCAAGCAGTCCTTTCCAAGCACCACCGCTCCGTGTAAAATAAATTGACCCGCACATCTCCCTTAAACTTTTAACCTCTAACCCAGTGGTTTTCAACCTTTTTCCTTCCACTGGCATCCCATTTTAAGTATTCCCTATCCCATAGGTGCTCTGTGATTAGTAAAGGATTGCTTAAGGTGGTATGTGGGTGGAAAGAAAAAGTTCGAAAACCACTGTTTTAATTGTATCCAGTTGACTCATTATGTGCACAGTTTCATAACTCCAAAGGAAATGGGTCAATAAAAAAATATTTCTGTGACAATTGGGTCTTGAGCAGTGGTTCTCAACCTTCTCTTCCCATCCACATACCACCTTAAGCAACCTCTTACTAATTACAGAGCACCGGTGGCCTAGGGATTACTTAAAGTAGGATGTGAGTGGAAAGAGAAAGGTTGAGAACCACTGCTCTAACCTTAAATGCATGTCCTCCTGTACTTGACATTTTTTCCTGGGAGAAAGATTCTGACTGTCTACCCTATCAAGAGAAGCAAAGGAGAATTTGTTCAGGGACACTTGGTGTCCTGCAGCTCCAGAAGCCTTGAGAGCCCAGGACATGAATCCATGGACACTAGGTCTCTGTGAAGGAACTCTCTTTTGCTTCTCTTTCTTCTTCTGGGTGGGGTTGCTGGACTAGTGGCACCTCTCTGCATGCCTTTATGGAAGGTAAAGGTAAATACATTTTGTGTATTATGTATGTGACAATAAAGGAATCGAATCATAATTTTCTTTTTAAAAATTAATAATTCAGCACAGTAAATGGCCCTTGTGGTCCATGAAACATGTGCCGCCCAATTAACCTACCAACCCCATCCTTTTTGGAGGGTGTGAGGAAAGTGGAGCACTCAGAGAAAACCCACGCAGATCATGGGGAGAATGTACAAACTCCTTGCAGACAGTCCTGGTTTTGAGCCTGGGTCACTGGTGTTGTATTAGTGTTGCACTAACTGTTATGCAAGCCATGCCACCCAGCAGGCAGAACTTCTGTCAGGTCTCTCCTCAGCTTCACTTAAGCTTTTTTCCCCCCTTCCCTTTAATTTCTCTGGTGTGTGACACCCTTTTACCCTTGGGCGGGACATTCATCTCCATAGAGACCAGAGGTACTTGAGAGGCCACAACATTCCATTGTAATCACTTGCTCTTCCATTTGCCTCGTCATACGATTTTGAAGATAATCATTTATCTCTTCGGTCTCAATGGGGCTCTTCAAATACTCACTTCATTTAATTTCCAGTGACCTCTGCAACCCTGTTGCTAATCACAGAGACTAATTGGAAAAAAGATATTCTGATTGTTGCATGACACCATTACCAAAAGTAATTGGGAGCTAATAAGATTTTAATGACACTCATTTGGAATTCCCAGCTATGTGGAGATCTGATATGGAGGCCTCCAATCATTGGGAGGAATTCAAGACATTAGCATTTGAGAAATCCCCTCATCTTTCTGATGTAATGGAATGGGGACTGGAGGTACTGAATTACAGAGAGGCCTGTTATAATCCACGGATATTGGATGCATTATATTAAGTAACTCCAAAAGTACAAAGACAGCCCAATCTAATTGAAATTGTTGAACTATGATTTACATACCAATGTTTGGAGATATCTCCAGATACAGGAGAATACACATCATTAAAGGGAAGGATTAAAGGGGAAACACATCGAGCTTTTG
Organism: Narcine bancroftii; assembly: GCF_036971445.1. Lineage (NCBI taxonomy): Eukaryota > Metazoa > Chordata > Chondrichthyes > Torpediniformes > Narcinidae > Narcine > Narcine bancroftii. The sequence goes on from NC_091478.1 coordinate 96,874,366, forward strand.
GAGCAAACCTTTGGTGGAGTGTACCATTCTCTACTCTAGACTGTCTTAGTGATTGGAATCCAGAGTAGAACATGTAGCTGAAGAACTACATTCACATAAGAACTGAAGAAACAGGAGTAGGATTTGGCCATCTAGGCTACTCTGCCATTCAATAAAATCATGGCAGATCTGGCCACAGACTCAACTCCACTTACCTCCCCATAATCATTAATTCCCCAATTCTTTAAAACTGAGGCAGTCTCTACTGCTTTCTTGGGCAGAAATGTCACAGATTCACTACTCTCAGGGAGAAACAATTCCTCCTTATCTCTATCTTAAATATACTCTCCCAAATCATGTCCACTCATTCTAGATTCACCTGCCAGTGGAAACAACCTCCCCGCTTTTATCTTATCTAATCCTTTCATTAGTGGGTGTGACTACCAAAGGGTTTCCAACAATCCTGTAATGTATAGGACATCCAGTATATAAATGGGAAATTAGCTGCCATATGGTATGCTTTATCCTTAGTGCCGTTATCGTGAACCGAGAGTCCAACCTTACAAGAATGAATGTCTGGGCTTATCCTGAACTGAATCTTTCTGGGTCAGGTTGATATAATTTGTTAATTGCTTGGGATCGCTGGCAAGGCCTGCATTTATTGTCCATGCTTTATTGTCTTTGTAAATGTGCTGGAGAATCACTTCCTTTAATGAAGTCCATCTGATGAAGGATCTCAAACAGTGATACTGCCGAGGATTTAGACCCAGAAGGTACATTTCCAAGTCAGCATGGTGTGTGTCTAAGAGGGAAGTGTTCATGTGGTGATGTTAGTGTACCCCTCACGTTCAAGTTAATTATCATCTGACTGTACATATAAAACCAGACAAAATATCCATCTCCCTTCAACTCACTCCCACCTCCATCCCTCTCCTTCCGATTCACTCCCACCTACTTCCCTTGACTCACTCCCACCTACATCCCCTCCCTCAATTCACTCCCACCTATATCTCCTCCCTCAACTCACTCCCACCTACATTCCCTCCCTCGACTAACTCCCACCTACATCCCCTCCCCCAACTCACTCCCACCTACATCCCCTCCCTTCCTCCCTCCTCCCCTCCCTCGATTCACTCCCACCTACATTCCCTCCCTCAACTCACTCCCACCTACATCCCCTCCCTTGACTCACTCCCACCTACATCCCCTCCCTCGACTCACTCCCATCTACATCCCCTCCCTCGACTCACTCCCATCTACATCCCCTCCCTCGACTCACTCCCACCTACATTCCCTCCCTCGACTCACTCCCACCTACATCCCCTCCCTCGACTCACTCCCACCTACATCCCATCCCTCGACTCACTCCTACCTCCCCTCCCTCGACTCACTCCCACCTACATCCCCTCCCTTGACTCACTCCCACCTACATCACTCCCTCAGTTCCTGCATCTATTACATGTTCTTCCCTTCTTGACAAGGTCTCTCATTAGTGCCCCAGTGTGCAGTGCCAGGGTCCGTCATGAAGCTTTAATATCCAAAGCTTTCACTAAACTTTGACAAACCTACCATACTAACCATCTCCATTCTGACTTCTCCATATTAATAGCTACACAAGGAGATGACATATCATAGCAGTGTAAAAATGATGACATTTTCTGCCCTTATTAAATAGCTTATTGCATTATACATGTTGTACTACTGAAGATCACATTGGGTATATGAGATGAAAGTTAATGAGATGCCTTCAAACTGTGTGAGATTCATTCACCTCCTCCTCCTCCTGTTGAATATTTATGTAAATGCTTCTTAAAAAAATTTTAAGGGTAGAAGAAAAATAGCTGTGTAAGTATATTTAAACTTTGGGAATCAATTCTTCTGGACCTTGCATGGTGTTTGATGGGCTAATTATGTCATAAAGAATGCAGGATGCGTGATAGAAACGCAGAAGCTGGACTGGGACTGGAAGAATTATGCAGACAAAGATAATGTCGAGTTTCAAGATTTGGTGTGCCTCGTTCTGTGAAAGGTTAATGAAGGTGACCGTGTTCTCTTTGCAAAAGGAATGACTTTAACATGACCTTATAGAATTCTTTTATTTGAGATTATGCTGGACCTGATCTGGAAAAATTATTCACAGAGATGCAAAGTTCAAAATCAGTTAAATCAATTGTGGGCTTGCAATGTATTGCCCATTTCATCCATGCTGGCGTTTATGTTGCATGGGAATCTTGCCCTCACTCATCCCCATTTCACCAGCAGATCCTTTCATTCCTTCGCCCCTCTTCCAACATGAGCAACATTTTCCTTTACATGGCGCAGTCAAATACTGCAGATGCCAAAAACCCAGCTAAAATCAGAAAATATTGGGAGCAGGTGAAGCAGCATCTATGGAGAGAGAAAATTGATCAATGGGCTTTAATTATTCTGGTGAAAGGTCTTTTCCCTGGGACATTAACTGTGTTTCTCTGCACAGGTGCTGCCTGACCTGTTGAGTTTTCATATCCGTTCCCTCACCAACTTCCATTGCGTCAGGACATCCCAAAGCTCATTGCATCCTTCTGACATTACTGACCCAGCACACGTTTGTGGTACCTGCCAACTGCAGACATTATTTATTTATTATTTTCCTTTTGCATACCGATAATCTTTTTCCCTCTTTTGTGTTAATTATATCAAAATTGTTGTTAATGTACCTGACGGTATCTGTGTGACTCGAGCAAGTAAGACATTCATTGCATCTGTACATTGTATATAGTAAAACCCCTGGTATCCAGCACCTATGAGGATTAGTAGATGCAGGGTAAATGTATTTTCTGGTTGCTTGAGTATGAATGGAGAACTAACTGCGAGATACACAAATTTTAAACTTAGCCATACTTTTTATCCATTTCTTTTCTGCGATTTTTTTTTTTTTAATTTTTTTTTGGTCAGTTGCTTGAATTCCAGAAAACATTCAGTTATTGAAGTGCAATCCTTCTGTAATGTTGGAAAGGAGACAGTGAAATAGCACTTAGGAAAATGATGGTGTTGATGAGAGTTTAACATGGAGTGGACAGGGTTGCAAAGAAGGCATTTGTCACCCTTTCCGTTATCAGTCAGGGAACTGTACAGGACATTGGCGAGACCAAACTTGGAGTATTGTGCACAGCTACATTAAACTAGAATGCAGAAAAGATTGAGGAAAATGGTATTGGGGGGAGGGATGTGGTGTCTAGAATTATGAGAGGCTAGCTAGGCTGGGACATTTCTCCCTAGAGTGCTAGAGACTGAAGGGGTGGGGAGGTGGGGGGGGGGGAGAGCTTACAGAGGTTTATAAAACCATGAGGGATGTAGGTAAGATAAATAGTCAGAGGATTTTTTTCTCAGATTAAAACAGTAATAACACTATCTGGATACAGTGATCATTTTACACGTGCTTGCGGTACCTGCCAACTGCAGACATTATTTATTTATTATTTTCCTTTTGCATACCGATAATCTTTTTCCCTCTTTTGTTCAAAACTGCTTCTTGCCTGTGTCATGCAAGCCCCATAAATTCACTTCAGTTTATGCTTGGATCAATGACCTGCTGCCTGTGAAGGAAAAATGCTCAGACTGCCATTATTGGTGGTGGCGCACTGCGTGGTGGGCAGCCATCTTCACGGATGAGGGAGGCGGACATATCGGAGAAAGCATGTTCTTCTCCAATTGCATGCTTTCCTACATATGGCCATGCCTCCTGAATTCTGAGTGACTCCCTTCAAAAGGAAGGCATTTAAACTGCCCTTGCCAAGGACAATTGGGGTGGACACTCAGATCATCCCTCTTCCCTGCAAGTCCCATCAATGAATAAATTGAAGAGACCTCTGGTTTTGTGTCATCCATCTCCAATCCAGGATCAGGGAACTTAGAACTGAATTAACTTTGCATCAATTTCCATTTGCAAACAGGCAGAATAAATACTGTATCTACAAGATTATTCAATGCTTAAATATGTGCATATATCTTTCGATAATGTTATTATTATTTAGATGAAAAAGTAAACACTACCACTCCCCTGCTCATCCAGCACAGCCCAATCAATGTTTCCTGAATGGAACTCAGTGGGTCGAGCAACATGAGTGGGAGAAAAAGAATAAAAACACAGAAATGCTGGAGGAACTCAGCAGGTCTCACAGCATCCACAGGAGGTAAAAATATGTTCCCAACATTTAGGGCCTGAGCCCTTTTCCAAGGTATGAGCAAAAAGGCACCTAAACAAGAAGGCTGGGGGAGAAGGGCAGACAGGACAGGGGCAGGAGTACAGGCCAACAGACATGAATAAAAGGAGATGATGGGAAGTGATGAGGCCAGAGAAAGTGCATGAGGCAGTGGTTTGATGAGTTTTGGTGGAGTCCTGTTGAAGGGTTAAGCAAGAAGAGGTGTCTGCGAGCTGTCGTCCAGCTTCAACCAGACAGAGGTCAGTGCGCCAGACCACAGCAGTGCCACCCTTGCCTGTGGGCTTGATAGTGAGGTTGGGATCAGTGAGGAGAGAGTGGAGGGCAAGGCGTTCCAAGAGGGTGAGATTAGAATAAGTAAGAGGAGTCATGGTCGAGGCAGTTGATGTCTCAAAGGCATTTAGAAATATAAAGGTCCAGAGCAGGCAGAAGGCTGGAATGAGGTGTCCAGGAGGAGGAAGAAGGTTTAAGGCAGGAGAAGGGGTCTGTAGTGGGGGTGGGGCTGAGAATGCTGGTTGTAGAAGTAGACATGGAGACAGAGTTGATGGAAGAAGTGTTAGGGTAATTCCTGTGGACACTGTGACACCTGCTGAGTTCCTCCAGCAATTTTGTGCTTTTATGGCAATCACAGCACCTGCAGACGTTTGCGTTTCACTCCTGGGAGAAAAAGAATGAGCAAAGTTTCGGGTCAGGACCCTTCATCAAGAATAGATGAAGAGCTTCAATACAAAATGTCCACCATCTTTTTTTCTCCCATGGATGCTGCTTCGCCGCAGAGTTTCTCCAGCAGATTGCAGCATTGGCAGTCTCTCCTACTTCTTTACTGGGAAGATACATCAGTGTTTGGCCAGCGGCAGAATATCCATGATTGCATTGAAAGGAAGGGGCCAGAAGATTGAACTCACTCCTATTTTATTGGTTTCTGTTTAGCGAGACAAGACTTTGCCTGATCCTCCAAGGTGGACACTATTTCCGTGAGGACTGTACCATTCACTGATGCCCTGGCCATTAGCCAAATGTAGAAAATAGAACAGTACAACACAGTATAAGCCCTTTGGCCCACAGTGTTGTGCCGACCTATATAAACCCACTCCATCCACAACAATCTATCTCTTCCCTCCCTCACACTGTAGCGTCTCTAATGGTAGCACTACCGAAATGAGAGACATCCATAGGTGAACCAGTAACTGAACTTCATTTTGAATTTCTCGTGCTGCTCGAGGAAACCACCCACTTCCTGTGAGGGGCGTGCTGGCCTTAGGAAGTGACGTCAGCGCGCCGCAGCATCACTCCCCATCCAGCATCACGGAAATGGCACTGTCTGCCAGGCCTGTCACCAACAATGGGCTTCTCCTCAGAAGGGAAGGGGGGGCCCGCGCCACCTTGTGTCAGATGACTGTGGCAGTGATTCGGCCTGTCTAACCATGCTGTTGCTCAGCCTGCTACACATCCCTCTCGAAGAGTCCTGTGAGTGTCTCTATTGTACCAGCCTCCACCACCATCCTGGACAATGTATTCCAGGCACCCACCAATCCATGTAAAAAAACAAATTACCTCTGCCATCACCCCTGCACCTTCCCCCATTTATCTGAAACAGATTTTTTCTGGTATCGGTTATTGCTGTCTTGGGAAAAAGGTGCTGGCTATCCACCCTATCTCTGCCTCTCATAATCTTACACCTAGTATCAAATCACCTCTCACCCTCTAGCTCTCAAAAGGGAGAAGCCTGTCCCTCTTAACCTTTCTGCACGAGATCCAATAGGAATCCAATTTTGTGAGTTCAAGCCTCAATCACCAAACTTCAGTTGTCACACCATGAAGGCATTGCACATAAAAGCCCATCTCATTGGTCAAGATAAACTTGATTGTTAATTTAGGCAGATCAGTAAAGAGAAGAGTGAATGTTACTGTGGTCCTTTCACTCTGCAGTCTCTGCGGAGAAGCACATTAACTGATTGTTCATTGCATTTGCAATTTATAGGGTCTTCTTGTGTACAGGTCACCCAGCTTATCCTAGTATACAAGGTTAGCATTAATACCATCACAGCGCCAGTGACCTGGATTTGAATTCACCACTGTTTCTAAGGAGTTTCTACGTTCTCCCAATGTCTGTGTGGATTTCCTCCAGGTGCTCCGATTACCTCCCTTGTTCCAAAAACGTACAGGGTCAGTAGGTTAATTGTGCGGTGTGGGCAGGAAGTGCCTGTTAGTGTGTTTAGCTCCAAATTAAATACGTAAATTAAACATGTAAGCACCATGACTTCACTTCAACATGTGGACAGCATAAGTAGAATAGAAAGACATCCCTTTCTCCCACTGCCACACTGCCTCCCCGTCGATCTCAGCCCTTTCTCTGAAACTGCCAGACTCTGGAGGTGAGGCACCCGACATCTCTGTCTGATAGCCTTTATGCAAAGCCCTGCAGGACCCACCACCATCTGCTCAATGGCACTTGGAGGTGGCTAATAAATGTTGGCCTCACCAATAATGGCCAGATCTTAATTGTGATAACAAGGTTGTCTGTAGCCTACGGGCATTCATGCAGAATCTTGGCATGCGACAGGACAGGCATTGATTTCAAGAAAAACTCTCAAAGGCATCACCTTGGTCACACCCTCTTTTCATTAATACCTTTGGGCAGAGGATACAGAAGTCTGAAATCCAGCAGCTCCAGGTTCAAGAATAGTTTCTTTTTCCAAAAACTATCAGGCTCTTGAACATCCCTGTACTAACCTAACCCTCCCCATAAACTATTCCGGGACCACCAAAATATCTATCTGCACTCTTGGGAGAGGGTGGGAAGGCGAGGGTTTTATTCCTTGGAGTGCAGGAAGATGAGGGGCTGATCTGATAGAAGTGTACAAAATCATGAGGGGAATAGATTGGGTGAACGCAGAGCCTTTTGCCCAGACAAGGGGAGCCAGTAACCAGAGGATTCAGGTTTAAGGTGGGAAAATCTGCAGACGCTGAGATTGTAGTAAAAGCACACAGAAATTCTGGAGGAACTAGGCCGGTTTAGCATTGTCCACAGGAGTCTGTAGGACCTTTGCTGTTAGGCATCAGTTCAACTGGATCTCTGCAGTTGTTATGTCATAAAATTGGCTAAACAGCCAATTTACATCAAATCAGGAAGGGAAATAGTACATTTTTAATTAACTGGAGTGTGAAATAAAGACTAGTACAAACACATAAGATTAAGACAGAAGTTGACATATTATAAATAAACATACTTTTTAATTGTAATATCCATTATGTCTTGAAACATTTATGTTAGGGAATTATAATCCATAATATAAAATTAGTGTTTTTGAGTCGGTGAGTTTACGAAGCAGTAATTATGATTTATTATTCATTAAAAATTCTATTAGATCTCATGAAACAAAACTTATTCAGAGTATGGAATGAGTCCAGCTAGCCAACAGCCTAGATTCACAGAGAAATCAATCCATTGATTCTGTCGAGAAAGGCAATGTATGCAGGGAGGTCATAACAGTGCAGCAACCTTTGGATTTTCATGTTGAACAGGCAGAGAAATGGTTGGTTTTAAGGAGTGGTGACAGAAAACTCAAATAATTTTTTAACTGCTGCAAAATTTGGGCTCATATTCTTTGCAGTTACCCATGTTACAGTGCACGAGCTTCTTGTTTCTACTGCCAGGGGCTTTCTTGATGCCTTGACTTGTTTTCCGTGTAAAGTTCTGCGAGTACTTTGGTGAAGTGCACTGTGTGCTTGCTTAAAAGGCAACTGAACTATGTGCATGTGAACTAGAAGCAGGAATTGCCATCTCAGAGGGAGACCCCAGTGATCCTCTCTGCCACTTTTATGATCCTATGATTGATCTCCGATCCAATTCTCTACAGCAACCGTTCCACGCTGTGATGCAACAGGACAGGAAACTCTCAATAGAGGTCTTGTAGAAGGGTGACATGATGGTGGCCGGTAACCTTGCCCGCTTATCCTGAGAAAGAGCAGTTGCAGTTGTGTCTTCCTGACAAATGAGGAGATGTTGAGTGTCCATGATAGGTCACTTATTCAGTGCACTCCAAGGGACTTGTGCTCTCTACTCTCTACTACAGAGTTATTGATGTGTAGTGGATGGTGGTCGTTCCTGAAGTCCACGATCATCATCCACAAAGACTTGCACTATTAAAGGGACTTCCATTTCTAGAGAGGTTTCTGGTAAGATGACACTCTCTCTTGAATGGATTCCTGATGATAAGACTCTTTCCATCAAAGGGGATCCTGACTGTGAGGCTGCACCTGTTGAAGAGGTGCAGTGAACGGGTTCCATATTGGGATATAACCACAAATTTCTTGTGACAACGTCTCCTCTCCCCTTACACTAATGCTTTGCTGAGGAAGCTGTAAATATACAAATGTGCTGGAGAAACCCAGCAGGCCTTGCAGTGTCCAAAGGAGGCAAAGATGCATAACCAAGGCCTGAGCCCTTCATCAAGGTATGAACAAAAAGCAGGCAGGCATCTGAGTAAAAATGCAAGGGGAGCGAGGGAAAAAATGGGCAGGGAGAGGAGCATAGGCCCAGAGCCCTGTCTCAAATGAGACCATCTGCAAATCGAAGGAAGAACACCTCTTATTCTGTCCAGGCATCCTCCAACCAGAGGACATTAACATAAACTTCTCCGGTTTCTGGTACCCAGCTCCCCCCCCCCCCCAAAAAAAAAATCTCTCTCATTCTCCATGCCTATGCTCCTTTCCACAAATCTATCCCCTCCAGTGATTTTTTCTTGCCTTTTTTCTGCTGCCCTCTTATCCATGTTCACCTATGGCTTCTTGGCCTGTGCACCTTTCCCCTGGCCCTTCTTCCCTCTTTCCCTAGCCTTTTTATTCAGGTGCCTGTCTTCTTTTTTGCTTGTACCTTGATGAAGGGCACAGTCTGATTATATAATCTTGGCCTCCGATGGACGCTGTGGACCTGCTGAGTTTCTCCAGCTATTTTGTGTATTTACTGCAATCACAATAAAGCTGATTGTTTAGGAAATGTATGTGTTCAGACAGTTCCCGAATTAAAACCGTCCGATTTACGAACAACTCATACTTACGAACCGGCAAGCCGGCCAGAGTAGAATGCCGTCAACTTCCAGTTCGAGCGTGGGTGGGTCAGTACTGGTTTTAAGGAGTGGTGACAGAAAACTCCCATAATTTTTTAACTGCTGCAAAATTTGGGCTCATATTCTTTGCAGTTACCCATGTTACAGTGCACGAGCTTTTTGTTTCTATGCTGTACGATACTCTCGCACAATGCTGCCATCACCCAGCATCACGAGAGAGAAGCAAACCGCATATCACAAGCCCGGGAACTGATTCAAAATTGAAAAGTACGCATTTGATCATCGCACCTGTATACTTTTATTTCTTCTGGTTTACAAGTGACTTGTGAGCTAATCGTTTGATGACTCTTTACAGCTTCCTTGGGTTAAAGGCAGCTAGAAATGAACAGATGCTTCTTTGCAGATGATTCCACCACCAAGTTTCACGTGGCAAAAAATCCTAATACACCTGTACTGTATTTGTACTGTACCAAATCTACCAGGGGAAAGCCCTAAAACTACTGTACTGTACATGCATAATAACAGAGTAACCATGCCTCCAAAGTGTGAATCTGAACCTTTTCAGAAAGGTTCCACAAAGTTCACTGGGCAGTTACCAGGGGCCTCAGCTGCTACAAGGCCAAGCTATGTCGAGAAAAAGAAAAGCTCTGTCCAAACCTCCCTTGATGCCGACTTCAAGAAGTTGATTCCAATAGTAAACCCCCCCTCCCCTCTCCAGCAGCAGAATCAACCCCAGACTCTCCAGCACCAGGTCCATCTTCTCCGACAGTAGCCATCTCCCCATCATCTTCTCCTACATCATCCAATTATGTACTGCGTTATTATGTTTAAGATGTTGTGCATTTGGAAGTGTTTCTTAAGTGTTTTACATGCATAGAAATATAAAATATAAAATATATACTATATATGCTTCATTCTAAGATAAACATTTGACTAACTGACGCTAAATAAGGACTGTGTGTACTCGTTCTGACTTAAATATAAATTCAAGTTAAAGACAGACCTGGTAACAGATCTTGTTTTTATCCTGGGGACTGTCTGTAATGAATGATGGTTTTCAAAAAGCCCAGGAAACTGGTAGTATGAAATTAAAAAAATCTTTGTGGTGTTTTGAGGAATGTGTACAGCATATTTCAAATATTTTGGTAAGTATACCAAATGATGTAATACATGAATGTGAAACTGTTTGTGGTATTCGGAACATGTAGATCAAAAGATTGTTTTCTTTTGAAATCCATATTCTGTGAATGAAACTATGGTCATTTTGAAGAAATATCACAATTAAAACATGATCATTCCAGGAATGAGGATGTCACGAAGGCTGCTTTTATTTTTCATCAATGAAATGGTCATTTTGGCCAATATGGAGACCAAAATAATGTAGTATTTTGGAGAACATGTACGCCATTAAGGAATAGTTGTGGCACTTTGGGGAATATGTACAGTAGGGTCATTCAAAATACTTTTAAGAAGCACCTGGAGGCAAGAAAAAAAATGGAGGGTTATGGGTGTGAGGTAGGAAAGTATTGAGGTTGTTGTGGAGTAGATTTATATAGGTCGGCACAGCATCATGGGCTGAAGGGTCTGTTCTGTGCTGCAATGTTCTACGTTCCACGTTAAAGGGATATTGAGATGACGTCTCCCTCCAGTAGTAGGATCCCTGATGACAAAACTCACTCCAGCATTCCTGACTGAAAGACACCTTCCGTTAAAGGTGTTTGTGTTGCCTAGACTTATACTTTTAAAGAATTATCTGATCATGATATTTTGTTCTTGAAAAGCACCCTTGGCTTTGATGATTTTTGGACTGAAGCATCTGACACAGTGAAAGATTCCCTCCAAGATCCTTGTATAAATCACTCTGTGGCTTTCCTTCTCTCCACAGGACACACAGCTGATATAAAAGTGCGGAGGGGAGCGATGGGCAGGCGGAAGCAGGAGATCTACCTCTTGCCAGTAGTGATCTCAGATGGAGGTGTGCCCCTCCTGAGCAGCACCAATACCTTCACCGTGCGTGTGTGCAGTTGCAGTGCCGATGGCAGTGTGCAGTCATGCAACACTGAACCCTTGACGCTGCCAGCTGGCCTTAGCACTGGAGCCCTGATTGCAATCCTCACCTGCATTATCATCCTTCTTGGTAAGTGGAGCTTCAGAACGAGAGGTGGAGAAGGAGAATGTGCGGGAGTGATAGAGAGCAGGAAAGTAAAGGAACTTGAAAGAAATTAAGGTGGACCAGATCGCTGTGGGGAATGAAATACTTTTGCGTTGAGGTTACTCTTGCAATGAACCAATGAGGTTACACCCAGAAAGATCTGAGAAATTGAAATAAGAAAAATATATAGGGTATGGGTGTGAGGCAGGGAAAAATAATTAGATTTTTGCAGAGTAAGTTTATATGGGTGGGCACAACATTGTGGGCTGAAGGGCCTGTACTGTGCTGGAATGTTCTATTAATATGATATACTGATTAAGTGGTCATGTTGAGGGACAAATAGTGCGATATCTTCTAAGTTCTTCTCTGAAATGATCCCATGGGATTTAAAAACAAAACGAACTGCTCAGCAGGTCAGGCAGCATCTGTGGTCGACGATTCAGGATGAGAGTCCCTATTTCTGTCCTACATACTCAGCCAATCGAGCTTTGGGGCCACCCTCAGAGTATTCCTTTCATCTATTTCCCCTGCTTCATTCCCTGTGACCTCTTCCCTCTCGCAGGGAGAGAGAGCAGAAACAAGGCCTTCAGCCCACTTCATCTGCACCAACCACACAGTTCATTCTCCCCCGCCCCCCCACATCCTCAGAAACTCCCCCACTTACACACTTAGGACAAGTTACAGCAGCTAATTAACTCACTAACGTGCATGTTTTTGGAATGTGGGAGGAAACCAGATCACCTGGAGGAAACACATGAACACCATGAGAACGTGCATACTCCACGCAAACAGTGCCAGATGCCAGGATCGAAGCCGGGATACTGGAGCTGTGAAGCAGCATCTCTTCTAGTTGTGCTACCATGCCTCTTTGCTTCTTCCTGATTCTTCCACTGCCCACATCAGCTCCTTACCAATTTTCCCACCAATGCTCGGATGCCAATTACAGTGCTCATCTGAAAGGGGATTTGTATCCTTAACATTGCATCTGAAAAACTGCACTCTCACTGAGCTACAATCATAGAGTCATACAGCATGGAAACAGACCCTGCGGCCCAATTTCCCCACACTGACCAAAATATCTCCTCCACTTTCCTCACACTCTCCTCCTCCCCCTCCAGTTCCTTCTCCCTCTTCTGCAATAAACTCTACTTTTGAATGTTAACATGCTGCCTTGGCCACACCTATAACGTGGTCGGGTTCCCAAGACCGACATCTATCTTGTGGCCACTGTCACTTAAATTGCTTACAGAAGGGACGTAGTGGCCTCATGGATCACGTGGTGACTGTGTGCTTGTGCACCCGAGGCTCCTCAGAGAAATCGGGCAGCTCAGTGTTCCACTCTGCAAGAAGTACTCCTTGTTTGAACACAACAGGCAACAGCAACGTCTGATACAAAAGTGGTACAAATATCAAGTCATTTGGCCAGGCACCTCCAGTGTCCTTTGAGACATCCAGAAGCATTTTCTAGCACAATCCTTGCTGAGCTCACACAGTAGTTAAATTTTCGATGGCATTGATTGAGTGTGTGGTGGTTATCGAACCTCTTCATCAGCCACTTCCTGAGTGGGTAAGCTGGGTCTCCAATTAGATGCACGGGGATTTCTGTAGGCAGAGCAGTGTAGATTAATAAGTACTTTATGCAATCTCTGAAATCACAAACAATAAGTTCACTAATGTTTTCTAGTGGTCGTTTTACAGGACTGAACCTGACCCTTGGACTTCTCGTGTTTCATTTAAAATTGAGTCAGTCATCCATTCCTTCAATTTAACATCTATATATTTCACTCTCATTGTATCCCATGTGGTTACATGTGACAAAAAAAACCACGATTGATTGATTGATCTGTGCATTCATTACTGTACAATAGGGTATATAAACACATCACGTGGGAAGAGGTACCCGCCTTGATCCTCGGCCTTTCTGGAAATGGGCAAGTTGGCTGAAACTCGAGATTCATGCATGCGACCAGGCCAAACCAAATACACATTTGTGAAGCTGGAACAGCACAAAGTCTGTGTTTAGATCAACATATAAAACAAATTATTTGATAAAGGCCGTCATCCTTACCATTGGTTGTGGTTCACAGAAGCTAGAAGAACAATGGAGTGCCACCCTTTCAGATTGTAGTCGGCTGGTGCTTCCTCATGGGAGGTTCTGATGGGAATTTGTGCCATTGATGGAACCAGCACACATTGGATTCTCCCATTCTGCAAATCCATCCATTGTCTCCTGATGACGTGCACCACTTGGCAGGTCAACAAAATAGCGCTCTCTTCAATGCTTTAGTAAGGGCATACCAGCACACACAGCGACCACCCAACACCAGAAATACAGTATATGGATCAATATTCACATGGGGTAGCATAGCACCACACAGCACCGGCGGGTCTAAGCCAAGGTTCCAGAGGCTGTCACCAGTTTGTTGTCTTGCTCTTCAGTTGTGGCTCAATGAGTTCCAACACTAAGTCAAGAGTGTTCCAAGGTATATGAAAATGACTCTGTCACTCATCTCCATCAAAATGGTTGAGGACATTAGATCAGAACAGGGGCCCATGTGGAGTCTCTCTCCTCCACATTTTTCTATCTAAGACTGGCGTGAATTGACTCACAAGAACTAAATCTCTCTGTCTACGGCACCTATGGTCCGTGCGCCTTTCTGCGTCTACGGCACCTATGGTCCGTGCGCCTTTCTGCGTCTACGGCACTTATGGTCTGTGCGCCTTTCTGCATCTACAGCACCTATGGTTCGTGTGCCTTTTTGCATTAAACATCTCTCTGTTTCTCTTCATTTTATCTTCCAATGTATTTCTGATCACATGAATATGTTGCTCACAAGATTCTGCGTCCATCTGCGCATCATGAAGTCATGTACCATGCACATTAAATGTAGTTGTGCTCTAAGAGTGGTATATGTGTTCACATCAAGATCTACCACCATTTTTGTGTAGAAGCATATGTCAGACGCATATGTTATACATGACACTATTGAGTTACACGTTCTGCCTCTTTTGCCACCGGAATGCCAGCTTGCTGTGTAAAATGTCACACTGACCTGGCATTACGCTGGCTTTCTTTGGTTCTGTGTAAAAGACCAAAGTCGGCTTAATGCCGGGTATTTCTTACAGCAATATCACGGGATTTCTGTGTAAAGATCTCTTTCTTCACCTCCCTGTTCACCTCCATCACCATTTCCACAGAACTATGTACTCAACCCCTCACCCAATTTAATCCTGTCCCTGGACTCTACTCCATTGCTCATTCCCTCATCTGATTTAGATCCCCAAACACAAGGCAACTTTCCTGCCACTATCCCCAGCAGAGGAAAGAGTGGGATCCTCGTTCTTTACCAGAATTTCCCATCTCACTTTTCTTCAGATTTATATTTTAGTTTGTATCCAACTTGAATTGGCAATTTGCTTTATGCAATCCTCCCTGTTATTGCCAGTAAAATTAAGATTTCAAAATCGGAGCCTTTAAGTGCCTTTGTCACTCATTCAATTTCCTTTAATGAACCAAGTGAATTGTCCGCTGCACAGTGGGAAGGGTGTGAACACAGCAGGGGAAATCACAGCATCGAACCGACAATGGCCCTACATCACATTAGATGCCGAATCCCTGAGTGCAATGCCGATATATTGCTTTTCTCCAACAGGTAACATCTAAATTTGTCTTGTCAGAGAAAGCCCATAGCAACTGCCTCAAGCAATATCACAGCTCATTAGTGTCAGCTGTTCTTCACAGGGCACCAGAACATAATGAGCCCATTAAACTGTTTGGACAATAAACTCTGTACTAAAATGTGTTCATTTCAAGTTTAATGCTCAGCTGCTTAGAACGTATCTGGGATGTGCAATAATGCAGTGGGTAGTGCTGCTACCCACCTTCGATTTCCCCCTCCTTTGGCACTCTCTGTGTGGAATTTGAATGCTTTCCATGTGATCCCCATGAGTTTCTTCAGGATGCTCACATCTCCGTCCACGTGCTGTAACGTCACAAACCAGCAGCGATAGAAAATCACCATGACAATGTTGTTTTTCAAAATAATATTTTTATTATTAATTACTTATAGCAGCTTATCTAACTTATCCCCAAAGTATGTGCGAAGGTGTGTGTGTGTGTGTGTGTTGTGTGTGTGTGTGTGTGTGTGTGTGTGTGTGTGTGTGTGTGTGTGTGTGTGTGTGTGTGTGTGTGTGTGTGTGTGTGATTCCCAAACCATTACAGCTTAGGCATAATTCTGGAAAATTATTCCAAAGTCAGTCAGTCTTAGATATTCCAGAAGACTCTTAAACTGAGGCAAAGAAGTGATTACAAATGAGGAGGGAGAGACTGAGAGGCAGACTGCCACAAACTCACGAAACCTTGCTGAGTTACTTCCAGAGCGATTGTCCTTTCATACGAGTGATGGTCACAACTCCCTTTTTCTTTTTGTAGGGGAACAGAAAGGAGTGACTTCACAATGTTTCCAGAACCCAGACATGGGTCAGTCCAAAATGACCATCACAAGGGTCATGATCCAAATGCAGTATTTCTCCTGCTTCCAATACCAAAATGTGGGTCAGTCAAAGTGACCTTTCCTTTGGTCACAATTGAATTTAATAGTCACCCTTCAAAATGACCTTTATTTTGGTCATAGTGTGGTACACTAATTCCCCTTCAAAATGACCCTTCTTTTGGTCATGGTGGGGATCGAAACTCCTCCGGACAGGGAGAATCAAACAAGTTGTCCTTTACCACATGGAGCCATTCCAGTACAGTCCCTTCAGATGCTGCTGCTCAAAGTGCAGCTTCTTTTAAAATGGCTGCTGATCACAAAGTGTGCCATTCCTTTCAGTGTGTCTTTCACATGACACTCCACAGCTGTCCTGAATAAAAGCAACACATCTCTTCTCTTCAAAAGTATTGAAGTGGGTGCACCCTGTACTAGTTGCTGCCAAACTCGGTTCTCTCCACAGTTGGGAATGGTCACAGCTTATACTAGCCTTCAATTTGTTAACCCTTAAAATGACAGTCCCATTAAAATGAAATGCCTCGTAATAGTACTAATGATGTGTGGATTGGTCAGTAGTTAATTGGGGTGCTGTGAATTACCCGCAGCTTGTCGATGTGGAGAAGGAGATTCATAGGGGTGGGCGTTTATTGATCAGCATGTGAAAATGAATAGGTTACAGGGAAATCAATGGTTCTCAACCTTTTCCCACTCACATACCTCTTTAAGTAATCCCCAGGCCATCGGTACTCTGTAATTAGTACGGGATTACTTAAGGTGGGATGTGGGTGGGAAGGTTGAGAAACACTGCTCTAGACCCAATTGTTGCTGAAATATTTTGCTTTAGAAAAATTGTCATTGGCCCATTTCCTTTGGAGTTATGAAACCATGCACATAACGAGTCAATGAGGTATGATTAAAACAGTGGTTTTCAAACTATTTATTTCCACCTTCATACCACCTTAAGCAATCCTTCACTAATCGCAGAGCACTGATGGCAGAGGGAATACTTAAAGTGGGTTGTGAATGCAAAGAAAAAGGTTGAGAACCACTGGGCTAGATGGAATTGGTCTGAGAACCAGCATTAATGCAATGGGCTAAGAAACCTCCATCTATGATTTATTTTCATTCATTTAAAAAAAATCATTTTAATTTAGAGATACAGCATGGCAAAGGCCCTTTCATCCCATGAGCGTGTGTCACCTAAATACACAATTGTACCTACTTAACTTACTAAGCCCATACATATTTGGAAAGTGGGAGGAAACCGGATACCTGGCAGAAACCCATGAAGTTGGGCGAGAATGTACATACTCTTTACAGGTAGCAGTGTATTCAATCCTTGGCACTGTGTAATAGCATTGAGGTAACAGCGATGTGTGAACAAAATATTGGAAAGTGGTTCATGCTGCAAAAGATCAAATTCAAAGCAGTGGCAAAAACTGAGAAGGATGTGAGAAAGGCAGAGGAAACTATTGATCTAAAATTCACTACCTGTACAGGTGGTAGGAGCAGACCCATTGGTAATTTGATAGGAAACATTTCTTTGGAGGGTGACAGGGAAAGGACATGGGGCTGGCACAGGTTTGATGGGTTGCCCTAGCAATTGTTAATCATTCTGCAGACTTTTGAATGTTCCCAATAATTCTGCTTCATAAGAAATCCGAGCAGGAGTAAGCCATCCGCCCCTTTGTGTCTGCTCCACCATTCAATAAAGTCATGGTTGATGTGGCCGTAGACTTAGCTCCAGTTACCTGCCTGTTCCCCATAACCCTTTAATCCTTCACGATGCAAAATTGTATTAACTGTGTCTTCAATCCAGTGAATGAGTCAGTCTTCACTGCTTCCTTGGGCAGAGAATTCCACAACTCTCTGTCAAAAGCAGTTCCTCCTCATCGTTGTCCTAAACCTACTCCCCTGAGTTTTCGTCTCACCTACCAATCAGAAAAAGCATTATAATATGCTTTGTCACCACTAGCTCCTGAGGTAATGTGGATGCAATGAACAAAGGATTTAAGGTGATTTGTAAAAGAATAGTGGTCATGAGAAAAAGAATATTATGAACTCTATAAATGTTTTAGAGAGTTTCCCTTCACTCTATAAAACATTTTTTGTTCTTTATTCATTATTCAGGATCTGGGTGTTGACTGCAAGACCAGCATTTATTCCTCGTCCCTCCTTAGTCGACCTGTCATCTTCCAGCCCCTATCTCTTCTCTCTCCCTCTATACCAATTATCTTCCCTTGCCACTCTCAGTCCCTGATGCAGGGTCATGACCTAGACAGATTCACCTCACCTCACAGATGCTGTTCGACCTGCTGAGTTTCTCCAGCAGTTTGTTTTTTTTTCCTCTGGATTCCAGCTTTTAGCAGACTCTTCTGTCAGCATTTATTACTCATTGCATCTGTCCTCGAATCTTCAGAATCTGCCACCTTGAGCAAATGTTTTCAGACCAGGGCATCACCCACAAAGAACATCCAAACCCATTGCTCATAAGCCATGCGTGGGTCTGAGGTCTGGCAATGAACTTAAAAAGTCCAGGTAGTACAGTCATTGAACGCTCACTGAATCCCAGAATACTATAGCATAGAGGCCCATTGGCTGAAATTGATTGTCATGTGTAATGAAACACAGTGAAAAGCTTTGTTTTGCATGCTATCTAGGCAGGTGAACTTCAGTTTACATTCTTTTTATTTTCTTTTTTTCTGATATATGCTCAATTGTATTGAGCACAGGAAGCTTGCACATGATTCCATCCTTTAAATGTTGGACGTTTTATGTTTCAAAGATGGATACTGTGAAATGGCTGCACCCAACCCAAAATAGTAAAACTAAAGCGCAGGGTGCTGCATTCCAGTAAGTCAAAGAGTGCAGGGTATGGTGATACAAAGTGCGGGGTACAGAGAAATTTATTTAAATGAGCAAAGGTGTCATCTTTTATCAGTGAGGGCTCCATTCAAGTATCTGATAACAGCAGTAAAATAAACTGTCCTTCAATCTGTAGGTTACTTTTTGAGTTCATTTATCTTCTGCCGGATAGAAGGGTGTGGGGGTGGGGGGATGGATGTGGAGAGGATAGGGTGACCGGGGTGGGATGAGTTCTTTAATATGTTGGCAGTGGGACAGCAGGAGATATTGGGCAGAGGGAAGCCTGATTTGTATGACAGCAGGAGTTTCACTCCCCATATTCTACCACTGCCCTATTCTGTCAGGCCAGCTCACAGCATACAATTGACCCACACACAGGGATGGCTTTGGGATCTGGGGGAAAACTGGAGCAACCGGGGTAAATCCACGTAGTCTCAGGGAGAAAATGCAAACTCAACCCAGTCAGCACTTTTGGTCTCGATTTTGACTGCATTTGTAAGGCAGCAGCTCCATTAGTTGGGTCACTGTGTTGAGCATTGAACAAATTACCACCTGACACATCTCCTTCATCCACCTATCACCGACTGAGGCCTCCCCCCTCTCCAATAGTCCCTTTTTCCTTTCTTGGTCCTGAAGCAGATTCTTGACATGAAGTGTTGCCTGCCCATTTCCCGCCTCAGATACTGCCTGACCCACTGATTTGCTCGAGATCTCATTTGCCAGTTGCTTGAGTGCTATGAGTGATGTCATGTATGTACACCGAAAATAAATGTGAACTTTGACTGCTTGCCCTTGGTAACTGGACCTCTCTCCTGTCTGCTCTGCCTTTGCAGTGATTGTGGTTCTGTTTGTGACACTGAGGCATCAGAAAAAAGAGCCCTTGATCGTCTTTGAAGAGGAGGATGTGCGGGAGAACATCATCAGCTACGATGATGAAGGGGGAGGCGAGGAAGACACGGAGGCCTTCGACATTGCCACATTGCAGAACCCTGACGGCCTCAATGGTTTCCTGCCACGCAAAGACATCAAGCCCGAGCTGCAGTTCGTCCCCAGGCAAGGTTTCTGTCCAGCCCCCAACAGCGTGGACGTTGATGACTTCATCAAGGTCAGACTCCAAGAGGCTGACTGTGACCCCACCGCCCCTCCCTATGACTCCATTCAGATCTATGGCTATGAGGGGAGAGGATCAGTCGCCGGCTCCCTCAGCTCCCTGGAATCGTCCAGCACAGAATCTGACCTGAACTACGATTATCTCAACAGCTGGGGACCCCGGTTTAAGAGGCTGGCAGACCTCTATGGGTCGAAAGATGTCTGTGATGATTCTTAACAATTAGCATCTCAGACAGGCCTTAAAACTTCTACAATAAGGAGATAACAACTTTTGAGAGATGGAACGCTGGACTAGATCTTTGGCGGATATACATTCTTTTTATTTTCTTTTTTTCTGATATATGCTCAATTGTATTGAGCACAGGAAGCTTGCACATGATTCCATCCTTTAAATGTTGGACGTTTTATGTTTCAAAGATGGATACTGTGAAATGGCTGCACCCAACCCAAAATCATTTCCATCGCTCACCTGTTTTGTGCCCTGCCTCCAATACCTCTCAACCTCACCCCACTCCCATCATCAGACAATGAAAGCAAAACAATCGAGTCGGCTTCCTCTGAGATCGCACTGAGCATTCTGGGCGAAACATGGCCAATGCTTCAAAAGAAATACAAAAAAACCCATCTGAGGTCAGTTATTGTGGGGCAAGAGAGAGAGCAAGGAGAGAGGAAAATCAAGCAGTAAGTTCTGCAAAAGTTTGAGACTTATGGAAATGGAAGGTGCCAAGAGAAGAACACAGCCTGAATATTGAGCCTTAAGTATTGGAGATTTTCATGAATGAAACTTTAACATTCATGACACAGTATTCCCTGTGCTACATTTTGCAGTGACATTGAAAGCTTTGACGGGCACAAAACAAATCTGTCTTTGCAAAAACAAAAGAACAAGACCTTATTCCTGTTTAAATCTTGTAAACCTTTTTTTTTTGGCCTTGTATTGTGTTTAATATGTTCCGGGCACAGAATTTGTTCCCATTGCAGTGACAAATGTCTGATGTCTATGTCATTTCTATGTGTCGATTTGTACAATCTTAAAAGTTCTTATTTTAGTAAAAAAAAACATGAATCTCAATAATATGAAAGGCAACAAAATGTTAAGGCATCACTATTCTATTTTATGGACATTGTATTTCTGCATTATTATTGCGCTTCATCCAGAGAAGCCAAAATTTACAATAAAAGGATTTTTCTACAAGTTGTTATCAATGGTGCAGGGTTGTAGGGGCTTGAGATGTGAAACCGTGGGTCACCAAACCAATCAGATTGGCGAAGGATTGACAGCGTAAGGGCATAAGAAATAAGAGCAGGAGTCGGCCATCTGCCGTTCAATGAGATCATGGCTGATCTGGTTGTGGACTCAGCCTTTTCCCCTTAACCCTCAATTCCCCAACCATGTAAAAATCTATCTGTCTGTGTCATGGATACATTTAACGAGGTGGCCTCTACTGCTTCCTTTGTCAGAGAATTCCACAGATCCATTAGTCCCTGGGAGAAGCAGTTGTTCCTCATCTCTGTCTTAATTGTACTCGATGAATCTTGAGGCTGTGTTCCTGGGTTTGTTGGTTACACTTTACTTCCTATGGATGCTGTGTGACCTGCTGAGTTTCTCCGCCAATGTCTGCAGACTTTCTTGTTTAACATGAGATCATTTTTAAACAAGGAACTCTGTACACACTGATTATAAGATATAAAATTTGATTTGTGAGAAATCCAACTGGGGAAAAAAAAACCCAGCACAGAATGTAAAGGGAGAGTTATGGAGAGATAATTGTTTGAACACTACAAAGGCAACGTCAATTTACTGGAGTTAAATAGGAAAGTCTGCAGGCGCTGTGATCGTAGTACAATTCGTAAAAGTGCTGGAGAAACTTGTGTAGAAATAAAGGGTATGACCTAAAAGCAAGCAGGCATTTAGTGGTTTGTTCAGGAATCTGACAACAGCAGGAAAGAAACTGTCCTTGAATCTGGTGGTGTATGATCTTCCACTTGGGAGGAGAGAGAAGAGAATGTGGCCAGGGTGGGATGAGTCTGTTCACACGTTGCCTGCTTTTCTCAGTCTTCCGGAGGTATCGAGGTATTGGTGGAGGTGAGGGGAGTGTCAGTGATGATCTGAGGCACATTGACAACCCTCAGAATTCCTCAATTTTCATGATTGAGTTCATACCCAATATGCTCAATCACTCATTCCAAGAATCAAACCAAAGCTCGGGGATTTTTCCAACTCACTGGAATAGTCTCATTAATGCCCTGTACACTTGGAGAAAGTCTCCCCTACTCTTGTACTCTAATTTTGTCATGAGAAATTTTGTTACTTTGTGATTTCGATGTTTTCTATCAATTTTTAAATCCAAACTATTGACGGAGGGTGGTGACTTTTTGCGACGCATGCAGAATGAAGCTTTTCACTGTATCTCAGGACACGTGACCATAAACAAGAATTGATGGCTGAAGGGGGTGCTGGGATTAAGATGTGAAGCAGAAGGCCCAGCTTCTTTCAAAGATAATAATGAAAGAGAGCTTGTCTTTATTTCTTGGAGAACAAGGGAACTTTAATCGAATTCTTCCTCGGAAGTGTTAGACATACATACAGCATGGTAACAGGCCCTTCCAGCACACAAGTCCATGCAGCCAAATTGTACCCAATTGACCTACAACCCTCGTACGTTTTTAAGGGTGCGAGGAAACTGGAGCCCCCTGCAGGAAAACCCACGCAGACATGTGGAAAATGCACAAACTCCTTATGGACAGTGCTGGATTTGAACCTGGGCCACTAACCTGTTAATCATGCCAGCCTCATTGTTAGGTGATAATCCTGCACATGGGAGGATCATGCCTCTAGCGTGGACCAAATGGCAGAACTTATGGTTCCTTTCATACTGGACAGGAATATTATTGCCCACTATAATCAGTAGAGTAAAACTTACCATGTGCAATGGAGAAACATGTTGGAGAGATTCAGTACGTCACGCAACATCCATAGGAATTGAAGGGTAACCAATGTTTTGGGCCTGAGCCCTTCGTCAGAAATATTATATGTGATGAATGTCTCAGGCTTGAAATGTCGACTGCCTTTTCCTTCCTATGTGACCCGCTGAGTTACTCCAGCAATTTCGTGGATTGCCCTCAACCCCAGTATCTGCATATTTTCCTGCTTCTGTCTCATGTTTGTGTCTCTTAAACCTTATTTCATTGTTTTATTGCAAGAGGGACTAATGGTCATTGATTGGGAAGTGTTTTGGTTCACCCTGAACATCCATTAGGGTGCAGGTACTTCCTGATCTTCTCCTTTCCCCATCCCTTATGAAATCAGTTCATGAGAATGTCCTGGGTCTGAAGGACAAAATATTCCAACCACACCATCCTTGTCTCACTCTTCAGTGACCCACAATGGAAAGGTCCTTCTACAACTTTGTATCTCAACTGTCTTCAGTAGCAGCAAGGCACGAGAGCCAGAGAACCACACACCTCAGAAACCGGCCCTTCATCAAGTTCATATAGACCATCAACCACCCATTTACATTAATCCTGCATTAAACCCACTCTTAAAAATTCTCCGCACATTCCCATTGACTCCCCCTATCGCTCCCCTCTCCCCAGAATCTACCGTGCACATCATGGCCAATTTACAGCGGGCAATTAACCGAGCACATCTTCGGGATGTGGAAATGTGGAAGGAAACTGGAGCATCATATAGGAGGGGGACCCACTAAGCTAAGGAAAGAATGTGGAAACTCCACACAGACAGCACCCAAGTAGGGTGGCCATTCCAAAAGGAGAACAATGTGTTTGCATTTGCTGTTTTTGCAATACTATTTAAATCTTATTAAATTTGTTTTGAAACACACTGTGTGAATATATGTGTGTGTATATAGCAACCTATGACCATGTCCTCCTTCATTTTGGAATGGCCACTCTACACCCAAGGTCTGGAATGAACCCTGATCATTGGAACTGTGAGGTAGTGCCACGAGTGGCTGGACCAGTTAACAGTAATGTTGATAGTGGGATGGTGAATGATTTAGCTCACTGCAAGAAAGTCTGTTGCTTTGGACAGGAATCCATCATATCCACCTGAGAGGTTTAACTGATCTAACCATCTCTGTGAGATGGCACCCGGAGTGCAGCATCTACTCAGGACTGGATGCCTGGTCTGAAATGCCCAGTTGAGTTCTTGGATGTTGTCTCTCCAGAGGGCTGGCTGCCAATAATTGGTTCACAGCTGACAGCAACTTTTGCAGCTACCACAGGCTCTTCTCTCTAATTTGGGGGCCGATTTAGCAATCCATATTCAAAAGTGGGGGTGTATATGTGGAGGGCAGAAACCTCACAGCATCCCTGAACTGACAGATCACAGAAAACCTCAAAATTCAAAGTCCTGGACGAACAGATTCCGTTAAAGTTGGCAGATTTTTGAATGTCACCGTGACCCTCCAGGACAGGCTCCAGAGATTGCAGGTGACTGAATGAGTGTGAAATCCCGAGTCCAGAGTCTAGGCTTGTAAAGCGTGTCGAAAGAATCAAAGGCTTGTTGATCCAAACCAAGGCTTTTATTAACTAGAAGACTGGAGCGTATCACAAGTAGGTCGACCAGTCCAGAATGACCTGGTCTGGCTAGGAACAACCCTTTAAGACCTGCCAGTAGGCGTGGCTATGCTCTCAGCCAATCACAATAATCCTACACTACAATCTATACATATACACATTGGTGATAGAATCTGTACTATCATAAGGCTGGAACAAGAGCTTCCAAGCATCCACACTCTGCACTCCAGCACTTTCACACTCCAGAATCAGAACCAAAATTTATTGTCACTTTGTGGGAGCACCACATTGTAAATATTGCTATAAGTCACTTTTCAAATAAATAAATAGTGCAAGAGAATAGGATCAAGTGTCTATGATTCATTATCCATTCAGAAATCTGATGGCAGAGGGGAAGAATCTGTCCTTGTGCTGCAGGATTTTCATCTTCTGGCTCCTGAACCTTTTCCCTGACAGTAGCAGTGTGAAGAGGCCATGACCTGGGTGATATGGGTCCTTAAGAATAGACACTGCTTTCTGTAGACATTGCCTTTTGTAGATGACCTTGATGGAATGAAGATCAGTGCCCGTGATGTCGCTGGCATGTTAACAACTCTCTGGAGTCTTTGGTGACCTACCAAATCTTCTCAAACGCCTTGCAAAGTATAGCTACTGGTGAGTCTTCTTTGCCATTGAATCGACATGGAGACATAGGAGAGATCCTCAGAGATGTTAGCACCCAGGAACTTGAAGCTTTTAACCCATTCCACTGCTGACCCCCTCGATGAGGACTGGTTCATTATCTCCTGAATTCCCCTTCCTGAAGTCAACAATTAGCTCTTTGGCTTTGCTAATGTTGAGGGCAAAGTTGCTGTTGTGACACCACTCAACGAACTGATCTATCTCCCTCCTGTATGCTTCCTCATTGTTGTCTGTGATTCTGTCGATGACCATGATGTCATCGGCCAATTTGTAGACGGCATTTAAATTGTGCAGGCAGTCCTTTTGTGGTGTAGGAGCAGGCCATGATGAGTGTAAGAAGGAGGGATTCAAGAGATTGAGAGGAATCGTGTAGGTGGATCACTTGAGAGACTGCAGCTGCTGGAACCTGAAGCTAAAATCAATCTGCTGGAGAAACTTAGTGGGTCGAGCAGCATCAGTCGGGGAGAAAGGATTGTTGACTTTTTGTGTCAGACACTTCATTAAAATGAATAGTGGGAACTTGACATGGTTGACTAAAGGGTCAGTTCTCTGTTGTGTGTCTCTATGAATCAATAATTTTATAGAACCATCTCTGGACTATATGACTGTGTGGCACCAATGCTCATGGATCCACATTGAACCTTTGCTCTGACAAGATGTTTTCCCAGCAGACAGAATCTGTTAAATTTTTATTTCATAAAATTCATTTTATTTTATAAATGTGATATTTTTCTTCTGATTTTATGTTTCTGCATAATCCTACAGGTACAAAGCCTCAAGACACTGAGTAAAGACAAAATTCAAAAGGCTTGATCCGTTCTCTGAAGATGCACCATGCCACTGAAGATGAACTTGCTGGAATCACAGCTTCTTGATGCTCATTGACTAGTAAGTGAGAGGTCCCAGTCACTGATCATCGATCTGCCCTCAATATCTGTGTCAGATCTCAGCAGATGAAAAGCTTCTCGCAGAGCAGATATCAAGAAAAACTTTTCCCTCGGATACTCACTCCAGATCAATGGTTACAAGGCTGTGAGGGAGGTAGTTTGTACTGGTGTCTTGCTCAGGTCACAGTGACCTCAAAACGAGTCCATGTGAATCAGACCAAGTGAGCCCTAACATTTGGAGGGGAAGATCTAGTTCAACTACATCCTAATCTGACTGTACATTTACAACCAGGTGAAACAGGATTTCTCTGACTGCACTTGGTAATCACAGATAAACATTCCGACATAATTTAAAGCAAATATATATTAATATTTTGGAATTATTTACTCGGTTACAAGATACTGTCAATCTCTCAGCCTGTGAGAAGAAGCTATTTCCCTGCCTGGCAGTCCGGATTTTGATGCTCCTGTACCTCCATCTTGCTGGTAGTGTGTCAAAAATTCAATGTACTGGATATAAATAGTCCTCAATAATTGTTTGAACCCTATTTAAGTCATGCACCTGGTGACTGCCGTGAGTAGAAGAAAGGGAGACCCCAATAATCTCAACTGTTTTGATGATCCTCTGTATTGACATCTGGTCCAATGCTTTGGAGCTACCGAACCAGAAGCTGGATCAATATGAAAGAATTTCATGCAAAACAAATTACTGGCAGTCTACCTCACCTCTTTGATGGAGCTCCCCCTTGGCTCAAATATATTTACTTCAAAACCTCTACCACAGACATAAAATAAAATCAAGGCTTGGTAAGAATATATCAGCATTAGGAATCCTGAACAAGAAACCTGGAAAATGAGAATGACTGCAGTAGTCAGGCAGTAGTACACAAAATTGTTCCTGCCTGCTGTAAGGCAAAGAGTGGCCATTAGTGTCGCTTGGTGTCACTTACAGTAAGAGAGAAAGAGAAGCAAATGAGAGATCCTTCAGGGTCACCGAGTGTCCGAGGATTCACCTCCAGCATTGCTGCAGCCTCTGCAGCCACACAGACTCCTGTGAGATCCATTGGCATCGCGAGCTTCAGATCTCAACCTCCAACACGGTCAGGAAGCCTTTAGTGCCTCAGGTCCTTCGGGAGGCCTTCTTGCCCTCAGCACCCTAGCTCTAATATCTGGTTCCCATGATCCCATCTCCAGCAGCCCACTGCCCATGCAGGTTTCCTGACTGCAAGTCACCCACAGTCTGTGTGGTTCTCGCAGCCCCTCACTGGTCCACTGCCGTGGTCACCTTTCCTGTGGGGTCGTCTCCTCTACTTCTCCTTCTCAATAGGTGGTTTTCTCCCCATTTCTGGTGCCTTGCACCGAGCCTGCTGCTTCCCAGAGACTGCTGGCTGCTGCCACCTTGGGCAGGATTGTAGTTTAAAACCACCGCCAGCACCTCCAACAGGTGGTTTAACACTGGTACGGAACCGCCCACATTAAGACTCGGCGGATAAACCCTTCGGAGCAATGCTGTGTCTTTGTCCTCCTTAATCCCGGGTGCACCCCAGCAGCAACACTGCCATTACATCAGGGTTGCCATTTTTTGTAGATAATAGATGCTTGGAAACTGGAGCAACACACAAAATGCTGTGGAAACACAACAGGTCAGGCAGCATCTGTGGAAGGCAAATAGTGTCAATACTTTGGGCCAAAAACTCTTCACCTCAGGCATTTTTAAAGTTTCTGCAAAGAAGCTTGGTGAGTGATACTCCTTCCACTATGGGAACAGTACATACAGTCTCCAAAATGTACTAATTGATAATTGATGACAAGTTTATTCCATTCCACATTAAACAATGCACAACTGCTCTGAAATTCTTACTTTTTGTGGCTAACCAGGAACTTCATCAGAAAGAAAAGTGTCATAATATAAATAAGTTAAAAAAAAAAGAATAAATGCAAATGATGGATAGATAATAAATATTCACAGTTCTGTTGCATCAATACAGGAAGAATGTTGATGCTTCAGAAAAGGGGCAGATGAGATTTACCAAGATGTTACCTGGATTGGAAAATATTTCTTATGAAGCAAGGTTGACAGAGCTAGGGAGTTTTCTTTATGGATGACAAAGGATGACAGATGACCTAATAGAGATGTGTAAGATCATAACTTCTCAGATAGGGTGGACAGCCAGAATCTTTTTCCCCAGGGTGATATTAGCAAGCACCAGAGCAGATCTGTTTAAAGTTTAGGGGAGTTGTCAGAGATAGGTCAGAGTGGTGGGTGCCTGGAATGGTTTGCTGGGATGGTGCTGGAGGCTTGAGCTTCTAAAGACTCTTAGATAAGTACATGGATGTAAGAAAAATGGAACGCTATGTCTGTAAGGAAGGGAAAGGTTAGACTGATGGTGGAGTAGGTTTACAAGGTCGGGCAAAACATTGTGGGCGATGGGCCTGTGATGTTCTTTCTATCTAATGCAAGAAAAAGGAGACAATCATGAGTGTTTGAGACTCAGACAGATTGTCAGATCTTAAGTTAAGTTTTGCATTATTGACAGAGTGTGAATAAAGCTGTGTTTACATCAGGACCAGAGAGTCCCTTTGTCTTGAAAGTATAATGCAACTGGGTAAAACACACTGAAGGGCCAGCAGATCATTGGAATTTTGGAAAACAAATGGAATATCCAGCAGAATCTCAGGGTTCAACATTGACATTTCTTGATGACCATTTCCTGATTTTTTTTTTAGTTGGTTTTTGATTAATGTAAAAGGAAGAAGGCAGGAGAATGAGAGGTGAAATACACCAGCCACGTTTTGAGTGGTGAAGCAGGCTTGATGGGCTGAATAGCCTAATTCTACTCTGAGGTCTTGTACCAATCTCCATGCTGACAATATTGGAGGTCAGAAATGAACTGAGGTCCCAAGAGTTATGAAGAGGCAGTGCGAACTGCTGCACCATTGTGCTATCCACTCTTCCTCGAGGCAGCCCCACCAATCTCTGCCCAATTCTAGCTGCCTTCTTCATTTCATCTACACCATCGCCGCCTTCTCCAATTCCACCATCAGGATCTCATGCTCTATTCCATTTACCGTGAGATCGCTATTGCTTTCTTATTTTTTTCCCTGAAGCAAATTGCATTCCTTGCCGCAAGACCAACTTTCTGCAATGTTGGAGACAAGTGTATTGTTGAACGAATTTGCACAAGATCGACACATCCTGAAATGAAATTAGTTTGATGCAGTCCTTACTTCCTTTGATGGCAATGTCACACAAATCAAATGAGAAAGAAGAAACAACAATTGCAGATCCATATGTCCCAACAATCTATCCAATCTTATTCAGTCATGCAACACATATTATTCACTCTGTATCGAACTGAATAATTTGATACCTTAGTTGATTTCATAACCATCACTGCTACTTCCATTTTATATTTTTATGGTTCGTACTTATTCAGACAATGTCATTTTTTTCAATATCACTTCCTTTCATTTTACCTGAGACTCCTTAAGAAGAGGAAAGGTTAATATCTTGAGGCTGTAAAAAGTGGATGCTCTGAGAGGATGAGATGAGAGTTTGTTGTCATGTACGTGGACTCCCAGGAACCTGAAGCTGCTAACTCTCTCCACCAATGTCCTGTCAAGAAAAACAAGTGTATGATGCATCAGACTTTCTTTCCTATGCCTTGGACTTGGCTGATTTTGAGAGCAAGATTGTTTTCCTGGCACCTCCCCTCCAGATTCTCGATCTCCATCCATTTCCTCCCTGTTGGTGTATGACACCGGCCCCTTCCTCCCAGCACATTGGAGTAGGTCTTGTTCCAAAACAAGGTGGTTTATGTTTGGGAGAAATTCACTGTGTGTTCACATGTATGGTTCAAATCTCTTGGAAAAGCAAAATGGTAGGTTAATGTTTCCAATTGAGTGTGAATAGAAAGGGTAAGGTTTGCTTTTAATAATTAAAGCAATCAAAGCATGTCTATAACATAACAAGAATGTAAATTTGCTTCTCAAATCTGTGCTTCTCTGATTTGTAAAACTATGTCAAATTTGATAAAGTTCTAAATTTAATTGAATGCAGAATTTATCCCTGATGTTTGAAGTGGAGGAGATTTTTAGGGGCTGACTCAAAGATCTGCATACTCTTGAGCTGTGGCTTTCAAAAAAAATGATTGTGAAGACAGAATGATTGGCCTCTTTTCTTCATGGAATCTTGTCCCTGGGTAGCTGAAATGTTGAGGAGGTGAAATCATTCATTTTATGGGCAGAAATCTGCAAGACAACTGGCATTTGCTCTATAATTAATGACACAATAATAAAAGGTTTTAATCACAGTTTACATGTTCCGAAAGCAAACCTTCTCCCAATTTGTTTAGTGGGTCATTACTTATTAATTAGGTGTTCTCACATAGACTTAATTCATCCTCTAATTATATCCTTTTCCCCTGTTGCAGTGGCAACGAGATATCCCACCCTGGCGGTGCCATGGTTGTTGCTGGCAACTCAATCACGCTAACCTGAAAACGGTCTTGCCACAGTTTCAACATCACGTCAGCTACGTCACCAGAAGAGAGAATACACTGGATCGGGTGTACACCAACATCCCTGGTGCGCATAAGGCTGCACCTTGCCCTTCCTTGGTCACTCGGATCAAATATCTATCTTGCTAACCCAGGTGTACAGATCACTGGCAAAGCAAACTAGGTCAGTTTTCAGGGAGATCAAAACATGGCTGTGTGTGTGGGGCTGGGGTGGTGGGGTGGTGGTGCACAACAGCGCTGCAAGACCATGGACTGGAGCTGTTTCAGGGAAGTGGCCACCTACGATGGTCATGTAAGCATAGAGGAGTACATGAACTCAGTGACTGGCTACATCAGCAAGTATATTCAGGATGTCACTGAGATCAAATGCTTCACAACCAGTGCTAACCAGAAACCATGGTTGGATGCAGAGGTCCGGTCCCTTCTCAGAGTTCATGATGCTGCCTTCTGTATAGGGGATGGGATGGCACTAAGGGCTGAACTCTCCTGTACAATCTGGAAGACAAAGCGTGGGTATGCACAGAAGATCTACAGACAGCTGTGTGACAGCAGCGACAAAAGATGCATATGACAAGAGATCAAGACTGCAATGGATCACCAGTCAACTTTGCGAGTTAAGGTCAATGACACTTCCCCTCCAGACAGACTACATATCGATGAAAGGTTTGATGCGAAGAACAGGATAACCCCAAAGAAAGCTCCGAGACCCCCTGATGAACTGGACTCTGCATAGCCATGGCCAAGGTGAGGAGAACCCTATCCAAGATATACCTTCTCAAGGTGGCAGGACCAGACAACATACCTGGACGGGTATTGAAGGACTGTGCAGACCAATTGACAGAAGTCTTCATGGAGATTTTCAGCTCCTCACAGCAGCAGTCCATCGTTCCATCATCCACTACCCAAATGGCAACAATTACAGGGCTTAATGACTTCCGGCCCATGGCACTGACCTCCACCATTATGAAATGCTTTGAGCATCTGGTGATGGAACGCATCAAGACCCATTTCAATTTGCCTAAAGAAGAAACCATTGCACAGTCGATAATATAGCCTTGTCCCTTCACTCTGTCCTGACTGACCTGGAGGACAATGCTTCATAAGCCTGGTTGCTGCTCATTGACTTCAGCTCAGCATTTAATATGATTATTCCTCAAAAGTTGGTTGAGAAGCTGTCCTTGATGGGACTTAACATCCCTCTCTGTAACTGGATTCTGGAATTCCTGACAGAAAGACCACAGTCTGCCTGGGTTAGTAACAAAATGCCAAGAACCATTACACTTAGCACTGGCATGCCTCAGGGTGGTGTGATCAGTCTGCTTCTGTTCACGCTGCTGACCGATGACTGAATCACCAGATCCAGCTCCAACAACATCATCAAGTTTGCAGATGACACAAAGGTAGTTGGCTTCATCAGCTACAGAGATGAGTTACACTACAGAGAAGAGGTGGAAAATCTGGTGATGTGGCGCGAGAGCAACAGCCTGAGTCTGAACATGGACAAGATGAAGGACATGATCGTGGACTTCAGGAGAACCAGGAATGTCCACCCACAACTACATATCAACAACATTGGAGTGGAAAGAATGGAGAACACCGTGTTCCTTGGATTCACTTAACTAGTGACCTGTCGTGGACATACAGCATCTCCTTGTTTATCAGAAAGGTGCAACAGCCACAGAACTTCCTGAGAAGACTGAAGCGGGCAAGGCTACCAGCCACCATTATGTCATCCTTCCTTAGTAGCTCTGTTGAGAGCATCATGGCCGGCTGCATCACAGTGTGGAACAGTTAATGCAGAGAAATGGATCAGAGGTCAATCCACAGGACCATAGAGGATCACTGGAGTCTCCATCCCCCACCCCACCCAACAATTGATGTGATTTACTGAAATACTTGTCTGATGAGGGCACACAAAATCATTGAGGACCCCTTCCACCTGCACACAGCATCTTTCAACTGCTCCTGTTGGTAAAGAGATTAAAGGTTAAAAGGTTAAACATTCCATTATTGTCATGTAATACTACATTTAGAATGTAACATACATGAAATATTTTAACTGAAGAAGACAGAGAGTCACCACTTTGCCCAGTGCCCCTCGCAAAAAATGGCTCCAGTGAGGAATGAACTCACAACCCCTGGTTTACAAGACTATATGAATACTTGTCCTGTATTGATTGTATGCGTGTTATGTCTAGTTGTGTGTCTGCACTGAAGACTGAATAACACTGTTTTGTCAGGGGGTACTTGTGCAATCAGATGAAAATAAACTTGACTTGACTTGACTATTTATATATTACTATATCCTTCAAAGCCGTTGGTACTCTCCACTCTGTGATCTGATAGGGAGTGATGGAGGATAGAGTGGGATGTGTGCAGTGATGAGAAAGGATTGGGTTGGAATTGGAGACAAGAGAGGGACGGGAAGGCCTATTGGATGCGCAGTGAGGTGGAATAGTGATGGCAGGATAGTGGGAGTGTGCCTTTGGTGGTGAGGGAAGACTGGAACAGCAGGACTGGGTGAGATTTAGCCCAGGCAAGGGATGAGATTGCTGTGGCTCTGGCTGACATTTTAACATCTCTGCCATGCACAAGCAAGGTATGAGCTGACTGGAAGATGGCAAATCTTGTGTACTAAAACTTATGAGGGGCACGGATAAAGAAGACTAATCCTGATCGATTTATCCAGTTCAAGTTTATTATTTAAATATACGTATACAGCCAGATGATACAGTGTTTCTCCGGACCACAGTGCACACACATGCACAGTACATCAGAATCACATTCAGTGAAACCCCTGGTATCTAGCAATAATGGGAATTGGTAGATGCTGGATAAGTGAATTTTCCGGTTGGTTGAGATTGTGTTTTGTGTGATTGGAGAACTAATGTCGAGGCATGCCAAGTTTTTACCTATTTATTTTCTGCGATTTTTTTGCTGCTTGCTTGAGGCTGCCAGTTGCTTGAAGTCTGGATAGCAGGATTTGTACTGTATATACATAAAGATATAATATAAAATAAATATGTGTAAATATTTTGGAATAATTTACTCATTTCATTTATAAGAGACCAAAGTTGACAGGATACCGTTCATCAGTCTCACAGCCTGTGGAAAGAAACTATTCACCAGCCTGGCAGTCCTGATGCTCCTGTACCCCTTTCCTGATGGTAGTGGGTCAAAGATACTGTGCGTTAGATGGAAAGGCACCTCAATAATTCTTTGAGTCCTATTTAAGCACTGCTCCAGGTGAATGCGTCAATAGAGCAAAGGAAGACCCCAGTGATATTCTCTGTATTTTAATGATCCTCTGGATTGACTTCTGGTCCGATGCTTTGCTGCTACCGTGCAATACAATGATGTAGCCAGACCTTACACCTCAATTGTTCTCCTCTAAACTGCTGTCAAGATGGGGGCCAGTAGCCTTGCCCTCCTCTCTCTGGGGTCAGGATCAAGAACAACTGCCTCTTAAATGTTACTGCTATATCATTCCCCACCTATCCTGCAGTGGGTTTCATGCAGCTACCATTCTTTTACTTTATACTTTCCCCTCTCACTTTAAACCTCTGACCTCTAGCATTTGACATTTCCACACCCGGAGTGGGGGGGGGGGGGGGGGGAATTCCTCATCAACGGGAACATGGTTAGTACAGCAGTTAGCATAACACGACAACAGCGCCAATGACCTGCATTCGAATCACTGCTCTCGGTAGGAGTTTTTTAAGTTCTCCCCATGGGTGGGCTTCATTTGGGTCTTTCAGTTTCTTCCAACCCTCCAAAAATGTATAGGTTTACAGATTAATTGGGGTATTGGGACAGCATGGGATTATGGACTGGAAGGGCTTGTTATCATCCTATATCTCTAAATTTAAAAAGTAAATATAAAATTTTAAAAGATCTACCCTCTGAGCTTTTACCAAATTGCCTGTACCACTCTAACCCTAACCATAAATGGCTCCAGGACCAGCAAAGATCTGTCTGCATTATTGAAACAGCATAGTATTTCACTAACTCCAACTGAATATTTATATATCCTTTTATATTTATTATTTTTTCTTCTCTTGTGACAAATTGCGTTAAGTTAATTTCTATATATTGTTTATCCATGTGTTTAATTACCTGTGTGGCTGCAGCAAGCAAGAATTTAATTACATCTGTAGCTTTTAGTGATGTGTTTGACAATAAACTCTCATCATTTGCATCTCCATCATCAAGCTGATTGTAGAAGATTACATATTCATGGCAAGAAGCTGAAGGTTATTGGTGGCATTGAAGAATCTGAACCATCACTAGTATTTGTGTCTCTTGGCTGGGACAAATTTGTGTGCAGAGTGGGAGACACGAGGTTTAACTGTTGAACGGGGTGAGGGGGTTGTGGTGAAGGCCATTGATGGAGCCAGCTTCAAAGTGCAGCAGAGAATTTTGGCCAATGAGCAATTTAATAGTTATGCAGGTCGTGGGCAAGGAGCTCCAAAATGTGAGTGATCCGCGAGAGGTGAGACAATTTGGAAGAACTGCTACCACTGACGTGATTAAGATCATCCATCACCAGTGTCCAAGCTTAGGGAAGTGAGTGCTCCGACTGCAAAAAGGAGACACATCACCTCAGTATTTAGTGACGGATGGACTGTAAGCCAAGCAAAGCTGAGCAGGCTCTCAGTGTGAGAGCTGTATGGTTAATAGGCAGTCACGAAGGGCAGGCTTGTAAAATATTGAAAGCAATGAGCGGTGTGAACAGTTTAAACAGCATGTATACCACCACTGGCAATAATGAAAAATGTAGCAGTGCTAAAATTAAAATGAAGGTACCTTGATCTAAATAGCGATGCAGGTGCTGATTGCATGAACATGGGCAGAGATTTTTTTTTACGCAGCTACAAGCTGTGTTCAAGAACTCAGCTGAGGACCTAAATGATTACACCAGGGTCATTCTGGACTTTGTTAAAACAGTTGAGGACAAGTGTGATGCCATATTGTTCAAGGTTTTCCCCAACTAGAACTAAATCCAGAACCTGCGGAGGGCCAGATCACCGGCATTCAAGTTCAGAGATGAAGAACACTACAAAGGGGGCAGGTATGATGGTAGGAACACCATCTCCTGGACGAAATGGAGATTTTGGATGAGAACGGATACAATGAAGGAAACCTGATAGCTGTTGATTAGCAATTATCCAAAGATGTGGCCAGAAGTTGGCAGAACTGTAGGCTTTTAATTGCTTAAAACTGTATGTACACTCATGTTGTTTGGCCTGAGTCCAGAGCTCATACTGGGGTAGGAGTCTGGGCATAACAACCTTTATTAGGGGATTCCAAGGGGAGGAGTCACTGGTACAGTTAGCACAGAGGCGGGCCAGCCGTACATACAAAGATGGTAACCAATAGTAATACAGTGGTATCACCACAGGTGTGAAAGGGTCTAAATCCCATGACCTGCTACAAAGTCAATCCGGTGCAATAGGAGGCAACAAAGCGTCACTCCTAGACAAGCTCACCAAAATTTGAGCCACTGGCCACGAGAACAAGGAAGAGCCAGTCCTCACCCATGTTCCCCTGATGATTCTCTACTGTCAGTATCTGAGTATCAGAGAGTGAACCCAAGGAAAGCATCTGGTCTGAATGGAGTACCTGGCAGAGTACTGAAAACCTTTGCTGACAACTGGAGAATGTGTTCTCCGATATCTTCAACATCTCAATCCGATGGTGTGGTACCCACTGTAATGGAGGATTTAAACCATGTTTTTTTAAAAAATTTGCAGCTCTGGATTTTGCAAGGCTGAGAACCTGCTTGTGTTTTAGAATCAGCAGACATAAGCTAAATTCCACCGAGGGGTCAGAGATGCCGCTATCTGACGAAAGGACATCTGTGTACCAAGAACATTTAATCTTCCAGCTTGTTTTGGTCACAGACTGTCAGAGGCCTAGCCTTGATGCAAAATAAACCATTGTATTCAAAGTGATAAGCTGAAAATTACGTTTTTCGATAGAAGCCTAGCATGCTAGCTTGCTCGCTTATCTTTCTTACTGGGCTGGGAATAAGTGCTTGGGTAAGCAGTTTTGGGGTAATATAAGCCATGGTCACGCTGCTGAAGTTGAGACTCTCTGAGAGGCGGCAACATCTCTCAGCAAGAAGAAGAACTGCTAGAGTCCAGCCAACGTCCCAGTTGGGGGAGGTGGAGAAGCTGCTACCGGCGCCCCGACAACCAACTACAAGTGTGCGGTCATTGCCTCGCTTCGGCAGTTGGGTCCAGTCCAGGCATTAATAAGTATAATTGGGAAGGGCTTGCATATTGTAGTTTGAAATCAGCTTTTGAATTTGTAATAAACATCTGTAGAAACTGAAGTGCTCTCAGCGTGTGTGTCTATTTTCTTTCGGTAGCTCAAACACTGTGACCAATCTAAAACGAACCAAGTGAGAGGTACAAGTTTACCCAGGACACCCACCCATTTCAAACAGGCTTCAATTGTACTGGTGGTAGCCTGTCTAAACTAAATTTGACCAGTGGGACTCATCCACTGTGATCAAGTGTTTAGGGTGGCTGGTGTTGAAGCATATCAGCTTCTGTCTGAGCGGCGATATGGATCCATTCCAATTTGTCTACTGTGGCAACAGGTGCAGGGTGAATGCTGTCTCACTGGCTCTTCACAAAAGTCTGGCACACCTGTACAGCAAAGGTGCATTCATCTCGATACTCTTTATTGATTATACTTCAGCATTCAACACCATCGTCCCTTCAAAACTAGTCAGCAGCTGGGCCTCAATACCCCACTGTACAATTGGATCATGGATTTCCTCACCTCCAGATCCCAGTCAGGGCGGATTGGCAAGAGCATCTCCTCCACAATTTCTATCAGCACGGGAGTACTTTGCCCCCAGCTCTACACGCTTTATACCTATGACTGTGCGACTCCATGCGCTAACAAAACCACATACCAATTTGCTGATTGTGGGTTGTATAAAAGGGGTGATGAGTCAGCGTACAGGAGGGAGATGGAAAACTTGGCTGAATAGTGTAACAACAACTTTGAACACAATGTCAACAAAACCAAGGAGCTGATTTTAGACTTTCGAAAAGGAAAACGAGAGGCATTTGATCCAGAAATCATTGGGGGGGGGGGGGGGAAAGGGTCAGAGGTGGGGAGGGTGAGCAAATTTAAATTCCTGGAGGCCACTGCCATGGACCCATCATATTAATGCCATTGTGAAGAAAGCATGTTGGTTCCTCAAATTCCTCAGGAGTTTCCTCGCTGCTGCCATCAGGAAGGAGGTACAGGTGCCACGGGACCTGCATCTCCAGGTTCAACGATCAGACTACTGAACACATTCAGAGACACATTTAAGGGCTAATTCTCTGCTTATTATTTATTTATTACTGAATATTTATGCTTCTGTATTTGCACAGTTGGTTATTTCACAATTCTTTCTTTCTTTGACTACTGTTTACAGTTGTTGGTAATTAGAAATTCTGCCTAGTCAGCTGAAAAAGGATCTCAGGGTTATATCAGATGTCATATACATCCTCTGACAATAAATTTGACATTTGAACGTTTTGAACTTGGAGATGCGAATGTCCATGGCGTTGCTTCTGAGCTCACATGGCTGCTGACAGTCAGCCATGAATGTCTCAATAAAGGGTCCCAACCCAAAATGTTGACTGACCTTTTCTCTCCATAGATGATGCCTGATTCTCTGAGTCCCACCACCTGTTCTCATGGTGAGATCCAGTCATAACATTTGCTTGTGAGCTATCCAGCAAGTAACTACAACAGAATAAGGTATTGCTCAGAGTAGGTTTGAACAAAGCAAGGACAACAATCCTCCCTCTCCTTCGCTCTCCCTCTCCCCCTCTCTCTATCTCTCCCCTCTCTACTTCTCTGTCTGTCTCTCTTTATTACAGTCACTGTCTCTCTCTTTCTCTTTCCCCATCTCTCTCATTCGCTCCCTCTTCCTCTCTTTTCCTCTTTCTTTCTTCCTTTGTCTCTCTCTTTCTCTTTCCCCATCTCTCTCATTCGCTCCCTCTTCCTCTCTTTTCCTCTTTCTTTCTTCCTTTGTCTCTCTCTTTCTCTCTCTATCTCGCTGTGACTCATACTTCCTGACTCTCTATCCGTCACTCTTCTCTGTCTCTATCTCTCTCTCTCACTCTTCTGCCCCCTCTCGCTCTTTCTTTTTTCTCATAAGAGTTGGTTGAGGGGTAGAATGGTCATTTATCATGACTCTTCACTCACCCAATTCCACTCTTTAATCGACATGCTCCTTTCACATTTGCCATTTTCCTGCGCTCCATGAATCATCGTCACCAACTTTTTCGTTCTTTCTCTCCTTTCTCTTTCTCTCTTCCCCCCGTCTCTCCGCTGTCAAAACCACTGTATTTTCCTTTCCTCCTGTTCAAAAATGTTGTCAATCCACTATTGATTTACAATGCAATTTAAACTACAATTAAGTTACAATTACTTTTTGTAATCACACGATTAATTGTGATTCATTTTTTAATCACTCAATATCTCAAATAAAAATGTTTTAATGTTTTAACGTCGTCATAAAATAATGTTAATGTGAGGAATAGGGGTGAAAACTTGGTGCAGAATTCAATTAACCAGTGGGTTGAAATGCTGAATTTTAAATGCTTATGCTATAATTCTTTAATATTGTCATGGTTTGAAATTTTGCTCTTTGAGTAATAATCTAATTTAAAGGTTGGAAGGCTTCTTTAATGTTTGAAAGCTTTTATATACATGTTGGTCTCAAAAAGGGTTGACAGATATGGCATATAGTCAATATTGCAACAACAATTTCGGAACACAATGAACCTGGATACACTAACTGGTCTCCCCTTAACAACTGTTGACATTTTATTTCAACCACAATAGTTAAGTTGTTCTCACAACTTCTTCTCACAAGTAGTATGTCTTGAGAGTATATAAATCAATCTTTATGATGTATCTATCATTTTAACTTTCTGAACATTTAACCTTCCTGATCAGGTTGACCATAATTGCTCAAGATGCGGAAACAGTGATGTCTCTCCTCCTGTATGCATCACCATTCAATAGGTTTGTGGTTGATATAACATTTCTCAGCATTTTACCTGCCCTTTCTCTATAGCCCTTGTTTAGAAATCTAATATTTTCTCACCTTTAAATTTAGGCAGGGATCTTTCCCTTGAGATTGAATGATCTGTTGCAACTGTACAGGGTCTGATGAGGCTGCACCTGGTCTCCTCACCTCAGAAAGGATCTACTAGTTTAGGAGGCAGTGCAGAGAAGGCTCCACCAGGTTGATTTTGGAAATGAGGAGGTTAGCCTGTGAGGAGAGATTGAGTCACCTCCGACAATATTCGTTGGCATTTAGAAGGATGAGGGGATTTCCCAGGAATCTGTAACATCTTGAAATGAATGGGCAAGATAGAAGCAGGGAGATTGTTTGCACTGGTAAGTGAGACTAGAAATAGGGGACATAGCCTCAAGATCCAGGGAGCAGATTTAGGACAGAGATGAGAAAGAATTGCTTTTCCTAGAGAGTAGAGAATCTGTTGAATTCTCGGCCCAAGGAAGCAGTAGATTCTACCTTGTTTATTGTATTTAAGACACAGGGGTAGAACTTTGCACTACAGGGGAATTAGGGGCTTTGGGGAACAGATGGGTAAATGGAGCTGAGTCCATGGCCAGATTTGTCATGATCTTATTGAATGGTGGAGCAGGCTTGATAGACCAGTTGGCCTATTACTGTTCCTGTTCATTATGTTCCCCAGGGCTCTCTGTCGCAACCTCTAAAGAATCACAACTTTTGAGTGAAGAAATTCTTCCTCAATTTCACTCTTAAATCGATGCCTCCTCATTCTGAAGCCAGGCCCTCTGGGTCTTGACACCTAAATCAAAGGAAATATCATCTCAGCATTTACTTTGTCTAGTCCCCTCTGGATCCTGAGCTTCAATTAGATCGCCTCTGGTTCTTCTCTTCTCCAGTGAGCAGAGACCCAACGTGTTTCAACATTCCTGGTAGCTAACCCATTGCACCCAGGATCACCCCAGTGAATCTTCTGTGAATGGTCTCCAATTAAACCATTTCTTTTATTGGAGTACCAAAACTGTTCACGGTGCTTCAGGTGTGCTCTGACTCACAGTTGCTGTAAGACTTCCTTTTGTACTCCAACCACCCACTCCATTGCACAGAACAAGAAACTTAATGGAGACATACAGGAGACTGCAGACACTGGAATCAGGACCGCACACAATCTGCTGGAGGAGCTCAACAGGTCAAGGAGGATTCAGATGAGAGAAGAATTGGTTCTGGCCTGCCACATTGACAAGACGCTTAATGTACTGCTAACTCCTGCCATCAAGTTATTTTGACATCCAATCACAGACATTCCCTTTGCCCCTCATATTCATTCCTCACCTTCTCTCCTACTGGAAACTAACTCGGACCTCTCTCTTTCCTGGTGCTGATGAAGAGTAGGATATATTGACTGTTTCTCATGGGCTGGTTGAGCTGAAAGGCCTATTTCCACCCTCTATGACTCAATGTCAGGGATGGCCAAACTTGCTTAACATAAGAGCCACAATCAATAAACTTTGGAAGTTTGAGAGCCGCAATCATGTGATCGCAACCATGCTGACTAAAACTACCATTGTGAGCAGTGGCTGGTACGATTCCTGTCTCAGCCACCTTACTGTACAGACTGTTGTATGGGACGACGATATACAGGACGATCCTGGAATTTACACCTAAAGTTTTGGTTATGAGTGATACTCTTTCAAAATGGCACCCCCCCCCCCCCAAACAAAATCTGGCACTTACTGCTGACCAGTGGATGCTGTTAAAAGCAAATCACATTATTTTAATAAAAATTATTATTTAAAGGTTTAAATTCTATTTGAATATTGTAAAATAAACCACTGCCAGCTCTAGTAACAGGCCATTTAAATCCTGTACGGAGCCGACAGCACTGGATCCCATGGAGGAATGCTGAGCCTTCGCAAATAACTATTGGGGCATGCACAAGATTATGTTGGAGCCGGCAAGAAGATTCAGGGGAGATGCAACTTCAATGTCAAGGTAAGAAATTTAGACTCTTTGTATACTCACTTAAGATGAAAATTTGAAGTTTAGCTGATCATCCTATACAATGGCATATACGCTACTGTTGTGAGCCGCACACTATATCTCAAAGAGCCGCATATGGCTTGCGAGCCGCTCTTTGGCCACCCCTGCTCTATGACTAGAATGGTGTAATGTTTGGTGTGGAATTGGTGAATTTAAGGGTCTGTTTGTACATTCTACAGCTCAATGACTATAGAGGTAAGTACTGAAATTTCAGTTCGAATACCATCTGTTGTGTCATATCGTCAAGAAGCATATCGTATATTTGGATCTGCAATCAGTTTGCTTCCATTTGGCAACTCATGGATTTATTTCCTCTTGCTACAGCACTTGCATAATTACCTCATGCTCTTGGTTCATTTTCTTCTGAACAGCATCTGCTTCTTTCCTGAGGCTGTTGTGATGTTACAATTTCTTATCTTGTTAAGGGCTTAAAGGCCTGAAGTATTTGTCTTTGCATTTTGAAAGAAAACTTGACAAGCATTTACCCACCTGCCTACCAGTTAAAACACTTTTTCTAAATATATATTCTCACAATTAAACATATGTTTTACAGCATAATTTCCCACACAAAGCATTGCTATCTTCATTCGCACAATCAAACCAGTGCTTAGAGGTAGCAAGCAAACTTTGTCTTCGAGATTAACCCCAAGTTACCAATATTCAAGTTTATTGTCAACAGACTGTACATTTTCAAGCTGATGAAACAGCATTTCCCTGGACTACACTGCTCACACATACACATACAATATCCTCCTTCCTTTGGCTTGTCTTTGTTGGCAAAGATTTATGGAGGGGTATGTCCACATCTGGTGCAGGCTCGTTGGTGACTGACAAGTCCGATGCTGGACAGGCAGGCATGGCTGCTGCGGTTGCAAGGGAAAATTGGTGGGTTGGGGTTGGATGTTGAGTTTTTCCTCCTTTGTCTTTTGTCAGTGAGGTGGGCTCTGCGGTCTTGTTCAAAGGAGGTTGCTGCCCGCTGAACTGTGAGGCGCCAAGATGCACAGTTGGAGGCGAGATCAGCCCACTGGCGGTGGTCAATGTGGCAGGCACCAAGAGATTTCTCTAAGCAGTCCTTGTACCTCTTCTTTGGTGCACCTCT
This sequence comes from Narcine bancroftii, assembly GCF_036971445.1. Taxonomy (NCBI): domain Eukaryota; kingdom Metazoa; phylum Chordata; class Chondrichthyes; order Torpediniformes; family Narcinidae; genus Narcine; species Narcine bancroftii. Next base: position 96,917,057 of record NC_091478.1, read on the forward strand.
GTCTCGGTGGCCAGTGGAGAGCTCGCCATATAACACAATCTTGGGAAGGCGATGGTCCTCCATTCTGGAGACGTGACCCACCCAGTATAGTTGGGTCTTCAGCAGCATGGATTCGATGCTTGCGGACTCTGCCAGCTCGAGTACTTCGATGTTGGTGATGAAGTCATTCCAATGAATGTTGAGGATGGAGCGGAGATAGCGCTGGTGGAAGTGTTCTAGGAGCCGTAGGTGATGCCGGTAGAGGACCGGCAAAATACGGCAAAATACTTTTGCCGAATGATGTGTTTCTGCAGCAAGAGTTGAATAGAATGGTTCATCAGAGAGCTACCCCCTCTCCCAATCACTCCTCAGCTTTTATCTTCCCACCTATCTCTGACCTCATGTGCTCCTCCCCCTGCCCCTTCCTCCCTCCCTCCTATCCTTTCCACTACTTTGTTCAGGCACCTGGCTCTTTTTGCTCATCCCTTGTCAGAGGATCCAGGCCCAAAACGTTGGATACTCTTTACTTCGAACAGAGCTCTATAAAAGGGCCTTCAGCGAGCAAGGATGATAAATTGTACCTTTACTGATGACTGCTTTAGACTGTTGTCAAGACCCTTAGAGAAGATACAGGGGAGATTGAGTAGACTCGTCCCAGGGATGAGCGACTCCCATCACATGAAGAAATTCAAACAATTGCAATTGCCAGAGCAGGGAAGGGGAGGAGCAGATTTGACGGATGTGTTCAAACATATAAATGGTTCTCGTGACCAAGTAAGGCAAAACTATTTTCAACGGTTGAATGCTAATAGATTAATGACAAATGTCAAACAGAATCAGATGAGACTTGAGGCAACATATATTTTCCGAAAGAGAGTAATAATTTATCATAGTATTTTCATGGCACAGAAAGAGACCATTCAACCCATCCACTCAGTGCTGCCTTCTTGTTGTTTCTTACTGTTCTACAAATTATTTTCCCTCAAATGCTTATCCAGTCAAGGATCTTAAGCCTGGAACGTTTCCTCTGTTGTTTTTTTGTCCAATCTTGCTGAATGAGTGATTCCAGAATTTTCTGCATTAGCTCCTTCTAAAAGCCACATGTTTCCACCATCTCTGGAGACAGCGAGATCCTGACCATTGCTGTTTGCTGCATGAAAATATGTGGCAGACTCGTAAGCCAGGCAATTTTCCACGGAACCTTTCGAGTGCCCTTTCCAAAGCCTCTGGATCCTTGTTGACCAGAATTGGACATAAAACTTCACATTCAGCCTGACCAAGTTTTCATAAGGTTGCAACATAACTTCCTTACTTTTGTACTCAATTCTCTCCCCTATGAAGGCAAGCATGTATTTCACCTTCTTTACCACCCTATGGACTGGGGCCACAGATCCATCTGCACATCACTGATTAAGAGTCCTGCCATTTTAAACTTTTCTCTTATATTTGATCTCCAAAAAATGCAACACCTCAAACTTAGAACCATAGAAAATTACAGCACAGAAACAGGCCCTTCAGCCTTTCAAAACAATTTATTATTCTGCCTAGCCCCACCGACCTGCACCAAGCCCATACCCCTCCATACTCCTGCCATCCATGCACCTGTTCAATTTTTCTTAAATATTAAAATTAAGCCTGTGTTCACCACTTCACCTAAGCAGCAAACTCCACACTCCCCCACTCTCTCTGTGAAGAAGTTCCTCTTAATGTTCCCCCTAAACTTCTCACCTTTTGACCTTAACCCATGTCCTCTGGTTTGTATCTCATCTAACTTACTTGGAACAAGCTCACTTGCACTTATTCTATCTATTCACATCATAATTCCATAATTGTGTATACTTTTATCAAACATTGCCTCATTCTTTCACACTCAAAGGAATAAAGTCCTAACCTTTCCTTGTAACTCAGTTCTTCAAATCCTGGCAAATCTTCTCTGCACTCTTTCTATCTTATTGATCTCTTTCCTGTAGTTTGGTGACCAAAACTGCACACAATGCTCCAAATTTGGCCTCACTAATATCTTATACAAATTTAACATCACATCTCAGCTCCTGTACTCAACTTTGATTTATGAAGGTCAATATGCCAAAAGTTATCTTTAAGACCCTAACTACCTGTGACACCACTTTCAGGGAATTATGGCTCTGTATTCGCAGATCCCTCTGTTCCACCGCAATCCTCAGTGCCTGACCATTCACCGCATTTGTCCTACCTTGGTTCGTCCTTCTCAAATGCAACATCTCATACTTGGCTGCATTAAATTCCATCTGCCGTTTTGCAACCCATTTTTCCAGCTAGTCCAGATCTCTCTGAAAGCTTTGAAAGCCTTTCTCACTGACAACTACACCTTCAATCTTTGTCTGGATCAAAGTCCATCTGCCATTTTTCTGCACCTCTTTGCTACTAATCTATAGCCTACTGTTTTCTCTCAGAGCCCTCTATACTGTCCACACCTCCATCAATCTTTGTGTCAACTTAATAACCCACCCACCTACTTTTTCATCCAAGACATTTATAGATCACTCACAATAAGGGTCCCTGCAAAAATTCAATTTTTAAATCATTTGCAAAATGATGAAACAACGTCCTCCGGCCCTTGATGCAAAAACATGCAAATACACAACCAGACAAAGCACACATACAGACAAACAATACATATGCAGTATGTATATACATAGAAAAAATACTATTTAATAAATGGTAGAGTTTTGGAGGGTTTGTATGGAAAAGTTCATTCAGTCATTCAGCATTCTCACTGCCCGCAGGAAGAAGCTGTTTCTCAGTCTGTCAGCTCCGCCCTTGATACTCTTGTATCTCTTTCTTGATGGGAGGAGCTGAAAGATGATGAGGTAGGGGTCCTCAACGATTTTGCATTCTCTTCTAACAACAATTCTGGTAGATCACATCAAAGAGTTGATGGGAGACCCCAGTGATCCTCTCTGCTGCTCATGTGGTCCTGTAGATTGACCTCTGATCCAATGCTCTACATCAGTGGTTCCCAACCTTTTTCTTCCAACTCAAATACCACTTTAAGTATTCCCTATGCCATAGGTGCTTTGTGATTAGTAAGGGATTGCTTAAGAGGGGATGTGGGTAGAAATAAATAAATTTGAAAACCACTGTTTTAATCGTGCCTAATTGACTTGTTGTGTGCACGGTTTCATAACTCCAAAGGAAATGGGCCAATGACAATTTTTCTCAAGCAAATTATTTTGGTAACAATTAGGTCTAGTGCAGTGGTTCTCAACCTTCCCTTCCCACTCACATACCCTTACTAATCACAGAGCACCAATGACATAGAGAATACTTAAACTGGTATGTGAGTTGGAAGAAAAAAGTTGGGAACCACTGCTCTACAGCAATCATACCACACTGTGATGTAGCCGACCAGGACGCTCTGTAGAAAGTTGACAGGTCTCAGTCTTCTCAGGAAATGTAGTCGCTGTTGCACCTTCCTGACAAGAGAGAAGATGTTGTGTGTCCATGATAAGTCATTTTGTTAAGTGGACTCTGAGGTGCTCTCTACTCTTTCCACTACTGAGTTACTAATGTGTAGTGGATGGTAGTCATTCCTGGTCCTCCTGAAGTACACGATCATCTCCTTTGTCTTGTCCATTTTGTTATTCTTATACTACTTCGTGAAATTCTCCACATCTTCTCTGTGGTGTAACTCATCGCTGTTGCTGATGAGGCCCAGCTACTGTTGTGTCATCTGCAAACTGGAGCTGGATCTGGCATTGTTGTTATGGGGCAATTGATTGAGCAGGAACAAGCTGAGCACACAGCCCTGAGGTGCACCATTGCTCAATGTGATGGTGCTCAACGTTTTGCTACCGACGCAGACAGACTGTGGACTTTCTGATAGGAAGTGCAGTATCCAGTCACGGAGAGGGGTGTTGCATCCCAGCGAGGACATCTGTAGAATGATTATATGAAATGGCAAGCTGAAGTCCAAGAATAGCAGCCAGGAATATGAGGCCTCATTCTCCAGGTAGGTCAGGACAGAGTGGAGGGTGAATTGTTTATAGGTGAATTGAAATGGGTCCAGTGTCTCTGGGAGGTGCACTTTGATGTGCTCCATCACTAGACACTCGAAGCATTTCATAAAGGAGGAAGTCAGTGCCACAGGGTTGTAGACATTGAGGCCTGTAACTGTGGCCCTCTTTGGTACCAGGATGATGATGGATGTCTTGAAACCTGTGGGGACAATGGACTGCCACAGTAATGTGTTGAAGATGTCCATAAAGACCTCTGTCAATTGGTCTGTGTAGTCCTTCAGTACCCGATCAGGTATGTTGTCCGGCACTGCTGCCTTGTTGGGGTTCACCTTGGATAGAGTTCTCCTAACCTCAGCAACGTCTTTTCAGGGGGTCACAGATGGAGCTTTTTTCAGTGTCAGCCTGTTATTCTTAGAGATGTTCAATTTTTCCAGAAGGGAAAATTGTCTGTAATTTGCAAGGTTGTCTTGTGATCTGTTGAGTCCCTTGCCATATGCGCCTTGAGTAGTTGGAGTCACACAGCTGTCTATGGATCTGTGCATACTTACGTTGTGCCTTGTGGATTTCACTGGGGACTTCTGCCCTGCTGATCTCGTCCCATGCTCTGAAGGCAACATTATGAGCTGTGAGAAATGCCTCAACCTCTGCATCCAACCATGTTTCTGGTTATCCTTGGTGATGAAGAATTTGATATCGGTGATATCCTCAATGCATTTGCTGATGTAGCCAGTCACTGAAATCATGTACTCCTTGATGTTCAAATGACTGTTTAAATAGGCCTACAATCTTTAGGAATCCTACGCTACATCTTCATCAAGACTCAAGTCTGAGGTTAATTTGGCCTTTGGTCAGACGGAAAACTGGGGGCCTCCCACATCCTGTTGAAGGAGACATTAAGCACTTCAATATTTTGGGCAGGGTGTTGGCAAATGGGGCCTGTATCCTACCTACTTCCTCACTTGAAGGGAAAAAAAGTCCCACAAACCGACCTGGCCTATGTTGTTAATGGGGTTTCCCCTGCCGAGTCTAAAGTGCTGCTATTAGTCCAAAGTTTGAAGGTTGACCCAGTCCAATCAGATGGAGCTTAAGTCCTATTTAGGACTTAAATAGCACTTCAGTTCACATTACAAGGCCAGTAATCCAGATTGGAACCTGGTGCCAACTGTAAGGAATTTGCACGTTCTCCCTGTGATCTGCATGGGTTTCCCCCCAGTGTTCTAGTTTCCTCCTACCCCCCGAAACGTATGGGGTTTGTAGGTAAATGGAGCGTAATGTTTTAGTGGCTGAAATTGCTTCTGCTGTGATGTAAATTTTAAAAAAATCATGGCAATTTAACCTGAGCCCAAGGACAAATACCAAATGGCAAAACTAATCAGTCCCAAGTCCAGCATAAACAGACCAGTGGACAAGAGCTGGGTTGGTAATGAAGCTCAGAACAAAACAAATGGGGCCAACTTAATTCAAGACCTTTCTAATGGTGCTGCTGTGCCTTCACCACCTTTATTTTCAAAGCTGTCTTCTTATGCAAATCAGACAAAGTGTTTCTTCTTTAAAACCAAACCAATCTCCATAGTAGGTGCATAACTTGACATGGCTATACTTCACAAAACATTGGATTATGTTGATAAATTGTTTCCATGCTGGTAAATTGCTACATGTTTACAAACCAAGAATGCATTAATACAACAATTAATCAAGATTTTTTAAAAAGCTACATCTTTTACTTATGCAGAGACCCGCTGCTATGGCGGAGTGGTAGAGTCTGCCTTACTGACTTGGGCTGCAATATCCTGCAACTCGGATCCAAAAGAAGGTCTTCGGCAGGTTAATGTTCTCCTTTGATTGCGCCTGTAGTATTTGTGAATCAATGGCTAACTGCTCAGACCAGACGGTGGGGGAGTAAGTTTCGAGGAAGCAAGAAGCATGGAGAGGGGATGTGGGTCAAATGGGATTGATCTTTTGGGATCATTTGGGGTGAATGGCCTCCTTCTGCATGATGAGTAAAGGAAGCGGAGGCATCATCAATTAAGAAATTCAAAGTGGTTCAGTGAGGATTTCAGCTTGAATTCTTTGGAGCAGCAGATTTAGTGTAGCAGTTAGTACAATGCTATTACAGTGCCAGTTATCCAGATTCGAACCCGCTGCTGTCTTTTTGGAGTTTATGTGTTCTCCCCGTGTCTGCGTGGGTTTCCTCTGGATGCCCCAGGTTCCTCCTACGTGCCAAAGATTCACGAGGTGAGTAGGTTAATTGGTCTCGTGTATTTCATGGGCAATAAGGGCCTTCTACAGCACTGCATCGCTAGAAAAAAAGACCCACGTTTGATCCTGACCTTGAACACTAACAAAGTTTGCATGCTCTCCTTCTACTGGGTTCCAAAGATATGCTGGTAGGTTGGTGAAATGGCATGGAAATGTTGGCCTGAAGGGTTTTGGGCCTGAGCCATTCCTCAAGGTGTGACTGATAACAATGCAGACAGAATTAAAGGCAGGGGAGAGTGAGAGTTGGAGCAGTCCAGTCCAACAGACAGATCTAAAGCAGAAATCTCCCTTGTCTCCATGTCAGGAGACAACCTCTTGACAGAAGTGAAAACATCAAAATGCTGGAGGAACTCAGCTGGTCTATTCAGCATCTATTGGAGACAAAGATGTTTCGGGCCTGAGCCCCTCCTTCAAGGAAACATCAGAAAAGGCAGACAGAAAATCTCCAAATTCAAACAATGGGGGAGGAATCCAGACCAACAAAAACTGTTAATTGGATATGATAAGGATCTAGGTCGAATTTATCGTGTCTGTCCAAAAGGAGACAGGGAATGGAGAGACAACAGGGAAAGCAGAAGGTGGGGGGGGGGGGGGGGTTTAACAAAAGCCAGAGAAGTTGATATTAATGTCATCTGGCTGGAGGGTGGCCAGTCGGATGGCATTAATATAGATTTCTCTGGCTTTCATTAACTCACCCCCCCCACCCCCGCTTCCCCCATTGTCTATCGATTCCCTGTCCCCTTTCACACAGACATGATAAATTCTACCTAGGCCCTTAACATATCCAATGGACAAAGGGAGAATGTGCAAACCACACAGACAGCGCCAAAGATGGGATTGAACCAAGATCTCTGGTACTGCAAGCAACTTCTCTACGTTTGCTCCGCTGCACCTCCACCATGAAGCTTGATTGTGCACAGCAAGTCCCAACAACCAGATAATCACATCACAATCCTGGGGGAGTGTTGCACATTGACTGTGATTGGAGTAACTTCCAGTTTTGCTTCACATTCATGAAATTATTTCCGTCCACTCGTGAGAGAAGAGAAAGGTTAGATTTACCTTTAATCTAATTGCTAATACTTCCAAAACATCTGCACTCCCTGAGTTAGACTTTGAGGTACCAGTCTCGATTTGTGAGTTGGTCTTCATGACATATTCCATCTTGTGGTGGCATGTTGCTCATGGACTGACTTCTAGCCTCAGGAGATGCCATTACCACAAATGTAAAGGCCAGGGTGTGATTCAATCTCATTCTGGAAACCTGCCCTCTGCAGTGTGCACACTTCATTGGTTCACATGGCTTCATGTTATTGCACTCAAGAGAATTTGCAACCTCTTGTTGTGGCCTTATCTCTAGTCCTGTCTTGCATACAAACTGTGAATTAAACATTAACTGAGAGGGGAAGCAGAGCCTACAACTCCCTTGGCTATCTGTACCATCACCAGGGACCTCAGCACAGATGGTCGCAAGCTGGCCAATATTCCCAGTGTGGAGTTGGCATCTGGCCTTAAATATCTTCAAAGTCATTTGGACAAGCAGAAGAATAGTTCCTCTCTTCCACAGTTCAACTCGCACCAACTGCTAAAGGCTCACATTCCCGTCAGTTGTCAAAACACCTTCCACATACTTCAATCATCTGTCACCAGATGTGTCATTGTCCCATATGAGGACTTCAATTGCAATCACAACAATCTCTCTACCAGAGAGAGAAGTGCACATGATTAGCAGGCACACCAATATAATTAAAATGAGACTTGTTGTTGATTTCCTGCTGGAACATGCTGCTCATTTCAATCGAACCCTGACCAGCTGGAGTGAGCACCTGTGTACACACAGCATGTCCAACCATTGGCACAGAGACTATCAAACCAAGCCACTTGGCTGTAAGAGAGAACTAACTGGGCACTGCTGCCTTGGATTGGCAGTCCAATTGGTCAGTGGAGACACCTAATGCTTCGGTGGGTCCCAGCCCCACTGATTTCCTTGGCACAGTCTCCGTGTGGTGATCATGTCGGAACACAATACAAAACAAGTGCCCTCTGTTCGAGGACTGAGGCTGGGAGTTGTGAGGGGTAAAGATGGAATAAGTACAAGCAGGCCTTTTCTACTGAGGTTAGGTGGGACAAGAGCAAGAGGACGTGGGCTCAGGGTAAAAGGTGAAACGTTTAAAGGAAACATTAGGGGGAACTTATTCACACAGAGAGTGGTGAGGATGTGGAATGAGCTGCCAGCTGAAGTGGTGAACTTGTGCTCCGTTTTGATATTGACTAGGTACATGAATGGGAGTGGTATGGAAGTCTTTGGAGATGGTGGCCCTGCTGTAGTGACAGCACTGCTGCTGTTGGAGACCCACGGGGAGTGAGGGAGTGAAGATGCAGCACTCCCACGGAGTCCAGCCACCCATTCCACTGCCTTCGGCTCTGCAAGGGTTTTGGACGGCCCGTTAAGTAGCAGATGGCGATTTTAATGGAAGTCCTGATTCTGGGGGGGTCTGAGCTCAAGATGGCGGTGCCTATTAATTGGCAGCAGGCATGAGGGGCTGCAGATCCCGAAGAAGCAGAGGACTGGAGCAGAGGACGGTGTCTGAGAAGGAGAAGTGGAGGAGACGACCCTCAAGGTCAGTGACCACGGTGGCGGACCAGTGGGGGGGCTCTGCGGATGGGGGACCAGTGCATGCGGCAGATGGCTGGCGACTCGAGGAGAGGAACCCTTAGAAGCTGTGGGCTGCTGGAGACTGCTGTCGGGAGACTCACACCAGGCTGCGGTCTGCAGGACACTGGGTAGAACTAGCTAGAGGGGTGTCAGATATCGGAAATGGAGTGTGAAGAGGTGCCAAGGGTGCTGAAGGTTTCTTGACTGTGTTGGAGGTTCGGATCTGGAGCTTGGCAGTGCAGGTGCAGCCCATAGCGGCCTCTCCAGACCGGGTGCTTCAGGACCTCCCCAAGTAGGTGCCATGTACAATCATTGTGTGGACAAGGATGGATATTGGAACACAAGGAGTCAGACATTGAAATTTGGGAATCACCAAGCAAGAGCAGACCTGCAAAAGATGTCACAAAGTGTAAAAAATAGATTGCAGAGGGATGGGCCTTATGTTGCAAACTCGATGACTGAGGGGATTGAGGCCTCTGTTGGGTCGATGTGGCCTTCAGTCCTCGGTGCTGGAGTTGATGTTGCCTGTTGCCGGGAGTCGTGGAGATGGCATGGCGCAATTTGAGGAGGTGTCCCGAGGTGTCCAGAGTGGCAGAGTCATGGGTTGCTGTGGGGGTCCTGAGGCTGTGTGTCGAGGATCGCTGAGGCCTCGTGGTGGATGACGCTTGAGAGACAGCGGACAGCTAAACATGGCCTTAGATGGCAGCACAGTTGTAGCCCGCAGCAGCCTCTTTGGATCAGGTGAATGGTCTCTTCATTTGTACTAGAGGATATTTTCCATCTAAAGGCACATTTCAACTTGTTTCTTCTATAATGTTTTGGGAAACGTATCATTTCTTTTTCTTAAAGCGACAAATAAAGCCTACTCCGACTACAATGGTTTGGACTGGACTCGAGTGGCTGCAGAAGCATGGAGCTGAATCTACAGGCACTCGGTGACTCTGTGGGGATATTCTTTTGCTTCTCTCTCTCTCTCTCTCTCTCTGACTGTAAGTCTGGCTGTAAGAGGCGCTTAGTCAATTCCTACCAGTGGTGAATTTGTCTGCCTTGCAGCAGACAAAAGGAAATTTCATGTAATATGACACTGTTTTATTACTATTGCAATACATTGAACCTTGATCTTGATTTTGGGTTCACGTCAATGGGATGAGCAGATTAATAGCTCACCACAGATGAGATGGAACAAAGGGCGTGTTTCTGTGTTGTAGCATTCTGTGGTTCTATTTCAGGCCATAGGTTGGGGAGCCAGTAGTATGTGTTATATTTCTGTCGCGGAACTATTTGCTCCTACCCCGCACCCCGTCAGGTCTAGCACTCTCAGAGCTCAAAGCGTGTTGGTTCAATCCCCAACTCCAGCCATTGGAATTTGCAGACTGCTTCACAGGGCTCCAGATTGCTTGAGTCAACTCAACTTTGGGCAATTTCTGTGTGGAGTTTGCAATGCTCCCTCTGTGGCTATATGTTTTCCCCAGGGGTTCTGTGGTTTCCTCTTGCATCTCAAAGACAAGCAGGTTCATTGGCTGCTGTAAATTGCCCTTCATTGTAGGTAACTAGTACAAGTGCCAAAGGGCATTGATGGACAGTGAAATAATAGGTTGCCAGGGCTGCGGAGTGATAGTGATAGGGGGAATGGGGCTGCTGGGATTGTTCTGTTGGAGTCAGCCTAGGCCTGATAGGCTGAATGGGCTGTTCCTTTTTTTAATTTAGTGGTATAGCATGGTAACAGGCCCTTCAGGCCCACAAGCCCATGCCGCTCAAATACACCCATGTTACCAATTAACCTACTAACCCCGTGCGTATTCTGAGGAATCTGGAGCATCTGGGGGAAACTCACACAGACACGGGGAGAACATATGAACTCCTCATTGCAGATCGAAGCTGGGGCACTGGTGCTGTAATAGTGTTGTGTTAACAACTACACAAACATGCTGCTCCCTGTGCTATAAGAAAAGCATGCATTGATGCAATCTGCACAAAATCCACATGAACCTTTCCTAATCTTTTCAGTAATACATAGCTGCATGGATTCTTACAGTCTGTTATGCTCTCTGGAGATGCTTTATGTATATATTGTAACAACCCTTCATTAATTTCTTTGTTAATTTATGCTGATCCTGGACTTTTGCTCATCCTTGAGATTCTTGCTCTTTTTCTTTCATTTAACACAATGTTTAGCTCAAGTTCCTCGTAAGTGCACCACTTTTCCTGTTGGCATTTTGTGGTAAACGATATATAAATCCTTTAGCCATTGTTTTCTTCTTGTGATTCCTTTTGTGACTCAAGCACTGAGACCCTGGATTGAACTAAATCGCTTTAGGTTTTAAGGTAAGATTTTATCATATAATAATTATTCTTTTCCAAAAGCCCTTTAAATGCAAGGTTATGAATTAACCTTTTCTCATTGCACAGTATTAAATCTTGTCTCAAAATAGGGATCCGGAAAACAATCTCAATTTTATTCTATAACTTTGTTCTCTAAACTATTATTGATCTTTTGGTTTGTCCAGTTGGTATAAGAATTAAAATCCCCAATGGTTAATACCATACTTTTATGACTGATAAATGTTTATGTTTATTGTCTTGTGTACTGAGGTGCAATGTGCTATCCAGGATTTGCAAAAACTCTCCATGTGCCAGTACCAGTTTGAATGTAAAACGTCACAGAAAATGTGATAAGCAACAACAGGTAATAAGGTTAATCCTTATTTTTAATAATTTTAATTTTAACAAGCAAATCAAGAGCATTCACAGCAGCATCTCGTATCCTGATTTTTACTTATCACAACTGCTTGGAGGGTTATGGAAGACTCCCACCAATTTCAGACTTCTGACTTTTGTCAGCTCATCATAAAGGATCCTAATCAGAACCTCTTCTTGCCACTACCTTGAGGTAGAAGGTGCAGAAGCCTGAAGTCTGGCACCTCGAGGTTCAAGAACAGTTTTTATCCAACAGCCATCAGGCTCTTGAACCTCCTTGTACTACCCTAACCCAAACCATAAACTAAACCAAGATCACCGACAGATCTGTCTGCACAATTGAAATGTTTTTTCTTGCTCTAACCAAAACTGTGAATATTTATGGATCACCCCTTTGTATTTATGATCTCATTTTCTGTCTTAGCCTATCATGGTAATTTAATTTATACCATAATAGATGGTGTATGTTATGTACCTGTTAGAATTTCAATGCCCCTGTACCTTGTACTTATGTGTGTTGACACAAACTCTCATTTATCATATTCTCTACACTACCTTTATCATTTTGTTTACTGTGAGGTGACTATCTTCCTTTTCCACCTTACCCATCTCTTTTCCAACAGTTTAGTGTCTTGGGCTATTTGATTCTCTTTTGTTCTGCCACACCTCTATCTCAGCTGTTATATTGAAATGATTTCTACTCCTGCTGTCCATTCATTTATCTTGTTATAAGTGCAATGCTCAGTCGCTTAGAGAGACTTTAATTTTGCCTCTAATTGGAGATTGACTCATATGATTGCACACCCTGAACCTAAGTGACTCACTCAGGTTGTCATATTCCCATTCCATGGTGGTTATTCTTCTTTATCACTACTTCGCTTGCCCCTCACCCGAGCATTCACTTGGGGTGAGCCAGATTAAGTTTAGTCCTTGGAAGAGATGAAGAAAGTCTTTGACAGTTGGCAAAGCCAAGCTCATCTAGGTTGGGAATGACTGCCTCCATTGGCAAGGTCTTTGAACACTGTTCAGATTTCCAATTTATTGTCAGAGCACATACAGCACATTACATGCAACCCTAAGATTCTTTTTTCCTGCGGGCAAGGCAGAATGACCACTTATTGGTAGTGCAAGAAAAAAACTATACTCAATGTACACATATAAGCAAATAAACAAATACAGAGAGGAAAAATAATAAAGTGCAAAAGTGAGAGTCCTTACTTTTGTGTTTGTGGTTGAGGAGTCTGACGGTGGAGGGGGGAGCAGCTGTTCCTGAACCTGGTGGTGCGAGTCTTGTGGCACCGACATCTCTTTCCTGGTGGTATCACCAAGAACAGAGGGTGTGCTGGGTGATGGGGATCCTTGATGATTGCTGCTGCTCTCTGGCCGCAGCATTCCCTGCAGATGTTCTTGATAGTGGGGAGGGTTTTGTCTGTGATATGTCCACTACGCTTGTAATGCAGCTGGTCAGCACACTTTCCGCCACACAGCTATATTTCAAAAGCTGGGTGCTCAGCAAACTTCAACAACTAATGGCACTCAATTACCAATCAAATCAAAATGACCAATGGTGTTCCTCTGGAATCAGTGTTGGGTCTATTGTTGTTTGACATCTATATCAATGATCCAAATGATAATTTGGTAAATTCGATCAGTAAATTTCCAGATGACACTCAGATTGGGAATATAGTGGAGTGCGAGGAAGGCTTGAAGATGGATCTGGAGTGGCTGGGAAACTGGGCTGCAAAAAATTAGTTGGAATTTAATGCGGACAAGTGTGAGGCATTGTACTTTGGGAGAACTTGTACGATAAACAATGGGGAACATCAGGGTGCCATAGAGTAGACGGATCCAGGAATACAGATACCTGTACTGTACAAAATTCCTTGAAAGTGGGCGTCGCACGTAGATAAGGTTATAAAGAAAGTTTTTGGTATATTGGCCTTCATGAATTAAAATATTGAGTACAGGGTTTGGGATGTTATGGTGGAGGTCTACACCACCAGTGATGAAGACGGCAAAAGTATGGTCAAGGGAGTGGAGGAGCACCTGCAAGATTACTTTGAATCAGTGGACTGGACCATATTCAAGGACTCATCCTTAGATCTGAATGAATATGCAACAGACATGACCAAATTAATCAAGACCAGCACTGACGAGTGTGTACCCATGCACACACACCGGGAGTCCCCCTAAGAGAAACATTGGATAAATCAGAAGATTTAAAACCTGCTGAGGGTGAGATCAAGGGCATGTAAGTGATAGTGAGAATATTGTAAAATAGAATAATGGACCTTATGAAACAAAATCTTATTTGCAGCAGGCTGAACAGTTATTTGTAAAAAATGAATGAGAAAACAACTAAAAATTGCTGCATATTAAACACAAATGCAATAGATATGGAGAAAGAGAAAGGTAATAAATATTCACAATTATCCCTGTGAAATAAAGAAATTACTTACAAATAATGCTTTTGTGGTGTTGTCAAGTCCCTGATTAGTGTGGCAAGGGAAGGTGCAAGAGCCTGATAACTTTTGGAAACAAACTGATCTGGTGGGGCTGGTCTTCAGACTTCTGTAAGTTCTGCCTGAAGGAAGCAGTGAGGTTGTGACCAGGGGGGATGGGAGTCCTGGATGATGTTGACTGCCATTTGGATACCATTGATTTCCATTGGTGATTGCCGTCAGAGAAGCAGAGAAGAGAATAGCTGGTTTAGGGTGAGCGTGGACTTTTTAGGGCCGAAGGGCCTGTTTCTGCGACTCTACTCCATTGATTCTATATATAATGTGAACACTTTGTAGCTATGCTTCTCCCTCACAGCTAGTTCACTATGTTCAAATGAACAGATTTTCATTATTCTGATGAAAGGTCACCGATCTGAAACATTCATTTTGTTTCACCACAGGTGCTCTTTGACAGACTGGTTGTATCACAGCCTGGTTTGGGAATTTATCTGCCCAGGAATGCAGAGGGCTGCAGAAGGCAAGAAAAATTGCCAGGTTCATCACAGGCTCCGACTTCCCAGACACTGAATGCATTTATGTGAGGTACTATCTCAAGGAAGCAAATAGCTAAGATCGTAAATGACCCCATCACCTTTAGCAATCTCTTTTTACTATGACCTTTGGGAAGGAGATAGATACAGAGGCCTGAAGATCAGCCCCTCTAGGGCCAAGAACAGTTTCTTTCCAATTGATATTAGGGTCTCAAACTTCCTCTTGTTACCATAATCAGGGAGTGCGGAGGAAATATGGGATCTTGGAACACAGATACATAAGTCCTGGAAAGTGGCATCACAGGAAGACAGGGTTGTAAAGAAAACTTTTGGCATCTTGGCTTTCATAAAATCAAAGCATTGAGTACAGGAGTTGGGATGTTATGGTGAGGCCAGATTTGGAGTATTGCGTGCAGTTCTGGTCACCAAACAATAGGAGTGATATCAGTTAGACTGAACGATTTACTAGGATGTTGCTGGATCTTCAAGAGTTGAGTTATAGGGAAGGATTAAACAGGTTAGAAATTTATTCCTTGGAGCATAGAAGAATGAGGGGAGATTTGATAGAGGTTTACAAAATTGAGAGGTATAGACAGAATAAATGTAAGTAGGCTTTTTTCACTTAGATTAGGAGGGATAAATACAAGAGGACAAGGCTTTAGGGTGAAAGGGGAAAGGTGTAGGGGGATCATTGGGGGAAATTCTTCACACAGAGAATGGAGGGAGTGTGGAATGAGCTGCCATCTGGCATGGTAAATGCAGGTTCACTCTTAATTTTTAAGAATAAATTGGCTAGATACATGGATGGGAGCAGTCTGGAGGGTTATGGAATGGGTGCAGGTCAGTGGGACTGGCAGAATAATGGTTTGGCACAGACTAGAAGGGCTGAATGGTCTTTTTCCTGTGCTGTAGTGTTCTATTTTCTATTTCAGGGTTGTATGTGATGTCATGTATGTATTTTGACAATACATTTGAAATCTGAAATCTGACTGCTCTTCTGCGAAGTAGTTTTTTTTTGCACTCGGATAACTGTGAATTGTTATTATCTATCATTTTTTGTATGTATTTTGTGTCCTTTTAATTCAATCAAGCGTTTAGTATGTTGTTGTTTTATTTTTACCATGTACTTGCAGGAAGAATTTCTGTGAATATGTGCATTATACAGCAGACATGACAGTAAACAAGTGATCATTGTCAAGCTGAGATTTCCAGGATATTTTCATTTGCTGTTCCTTTGAGAATCTAACTGGGGCTGGGTCAGTCGACGGGGCTAGGTGATATAGGAAGCCTCTATTTGGGCCTCCCATTGCTCAACCTCGGAACAACTGAGAAACTGTAGAGAAGTTTGAACCTGCTGAAATTTTCAACTGAACTGCTACCATATCTCAGAAATAACATCCCATGATCTGGTCATTTTCACATTGGACTTGTGCACGAACTGACTGCATAGAACAACCACAACCATACTTTAAAAGTAATGAATTGGCTACGAAGTGTTTCGAGACTGAGACATGATGAATGATGGTGCAAGTCTTCTCTTTATGGTGAAGACACAAGAGACTGTAGATTAGTGGTTCTCAACCTTTTACTTCCCACTCACATCCCACTTTAAGTATTCCCTATGCCATAGGTGCTCTGTGGTTAGTCAGGGATTGCTTCAGGGTGGAAGAAAAAGCTTGAAAACCATACCTCATTGACTCATTATGTGCATGGTTTCATAACTCCAAAAGAAATGGGCCAATGAGCATTTTTCTCAAGCAAAATATTTCAGTAACAAATGGGTGTAGAGCAGTGGTTCTCCACCTTCCCTTCCCACTCGCATACCACCTTAAGCAATCCCTGAATAATCACAGAGCACCGATGGGATATGGAGTACCTAAAGTGGGATGGAAGTGGAAAGTAAAGGGTTGAGAACCACCGCTGCAGATGCTGGAATCTGGAGTTAATCTGGTCTTGATGAAAGGCTCTGAATAAAAACATCGACCATTCTCCAACTGTTGCTTCTTCCAGCAATTTGCTATTTTCATCTCCCTTTTTACTTTATCTTTTTTTTATAGATATAGGAGCAGAATTAGCCCATTCAGCCCATCAGGTCTGCCTCACCATTTGAATTGTTGCTGATATTTACTTCCTCTCAACTTCATTCTCCTGCCTTCGCCCCGTAACCACGAGGTCGCATGGTTAGATACGCGTCGGCCTTGTCCAGCATCCTGTGTCAATGAAAAGTGGAGTCTGATTCTGCCTCGCACCCCCCCCCCCATCTCCACATGCCTCTCCCGCCTTCACAATGCCCAGCAGATGTCAGATTAGAAAATAAAATCACTAACAGAAAAATTTTCATCTTCATGTCTGTGTGTGTCCATGTTAATGAGCCTCTTCTGAATAACTTCCATTAGATATTTTATGCTTCTGGTCTTTATTATTGATGAAATTCTTGAAGAACATCACTGTAAAAAGCTGAAGAACAAAAGATTTGGTGGGTGAGCGCACCCATCTGACTGAAAAGCACTTAAAATTCCTGTCTCCTCACATCTAATCAGTGACCAATCTCAGCCAACAGAGTGTGAAATGAAGAAAGAAATCAAACTGAAATTTTAAAAATTATTGTACGTCTTTACCAAATTAAAGCAAATATTAGACATCAATTACTGAAGAACAAAAGAGAAATCTTTTTAGTGAATGTCTCTGGAATTCACTGTGTGTTAATTCACTTGCTGAGCGCGGTTCACCCTTCTCTTACCCCATCAATTGAGATTTCTCTCACTGTAGCTCAATCAATTTTACATAAAAGCTCACACTGTCATATTGTTCACGCGAAAGCTGATGGGAGACTTCTGGAATCTCAAAGGGTTCTGGCTCAAAACGATGACCATTTTATGGTGGGATGTAAGGGGCAAGTTTTTCCACACAGCGAGTGCTGCTGGCAGAGGCAGGTGCAATAGGATCTTTTAAGACCCTATAAGATAGGTAGATGGGTCTGAGAACAATGGCGGGTTATACAATTGGGATCATTCGAGACATTTGTTAGAATTGGCTAAAAGGACGGTACCTCACTGTGGGCCAAAGGGCCTGTACTCTGCCACAGATTCCTATCTTCTATGTTCTTCCACTGATGCTGCTCCACCACTGAGTTCATCCAGTAAATTGTTTCTTTTTGTGCGCAAGAACTGACATGATTTCCACGGACCGATTGTCCTCCTTGTCTGCTGCATTTATGCCTTTGGTGCAGTAGGCAACAGCATTATCAGCCAGGGGATTTGAGGGGTATGTTTTTTTTTAACACAGATTGTGGTTGATATTTGGAACTCACTGCCACAAGAGAAGGTGGAGCTTGATACAATCACTACACTTAAGAGATATTTAGACAATCTCTCGAAATGGTATGGCAGGGAAGGATTCAGTCCCACTGAGGGGAAATGGGAATCACACAGAGCAGCAAGGAGGTGATGGGCTGAATGGCCTGTTTCTGTGCTTAACAACTCTGACTGAACCGTCCAGCGAGCCACAGAGGATGGTGACCTCGCATTTGAGGTAGAAGAAACTATATGGGACTTAAGTGCAGAGGAAGAAGGACGTATGTTTTTGGACTGGGAAGAGAGGATTGATAAAGTTTATAGTCAGATGAATGATAATAATAATTATATAAAATAGTTGTAGAAGCAGGCCATTCAGCTCTTCAACCTCGACCACCATTCAATATGATCATGCATCCTCAGTCCCCTGTTGCTGTTTTCTCTCCATACCCTTTGTTCCCTTTAGCCAGAATGGCCACATCCAATTCTGTTTTGAATCTAACCAATAAACTGGCCTCATCACCTTTCTGTGGGAGGGAATTCCAAATTCACAACTATCTGAATGAAGAAGTCTCTCCTCGTCTCGTCAATAAATGTCTTCCCCCTAATCGTTAGAGGGTGACCCCTTGTTCTGGACGTTCCCAACATCGGGACCATTCACCCTGCATCTATCCTGTCTGATCCTGTTGTATTTTACATGTTTCAATGAGATCCCCTCTCATCCTTCTAAATTCCAATGAGTATAACCCGAGTCTATCCAATTCTTCATCAGCAAGATTAAACGAGATAAAAGATTTGGTGCAAGTGGTTGGGAATAGGACTAGAAAAGAAACTAAAATTGCCTCTAGATGAGATATAGATGACAACGGCAACATAATTGTTAGAAATTATTTCAACTGGTGTCTGCAGGAATTCCATAGAACATGACTACATGGAACTAGGCCCTTTTCCCATCTCGTCTTTGCTGAGCTATTATTCTGTTTCATCACAAGGTACCTATCAATGTTTTTATTCAATGTCAAAATTTTTCTTTAATGTCAATATGGAGCCCGCATTCATCACTTCAGCTGGCAGCTCATTCCACACTCTCACCACTCTCTGAGTGAGGAAGTTCCTCCAATGTTCTCTTTAAACTTTTCCCCTTTCACTCTCAACCGATGTCCTTCAGTTCTTGCCTCAACGAACCTCAGTGGAAAAAGCCTGCCTGCATTTACTCTATTTACGTTCCTCATAATTTCCCTAATTTTCATCTGCTCTCCCTTCTCCTCTAAGGGAAGAGGATATCTGAAGGGTTAGCACATGAACTCATCAGCAAAGGTGTCGCAATTGGATTTACCTCCTTCACCTCACACAATCCCTCAGGATCGTGGGGGACTTGCTTCCTTTCCGGTTCTGTGGGTTCCGAGATGGCTGATGTGAACAATGTGGAACTGTAGACTCCCCCACAATCTGACCGATTTACAGAAGAATAAGATTTTAAAAGGAAGGTGACAAAGTAACTTAACAAAGTATAACACGAATCTTTCGAAAGCAAATGAGCTTTTATTTAATCAATTAGCATAATTATTAATTCTGATTTTCCTACATGCTTATTAATGCTCACTTTCTGAATAGGTACTCAGAAATGTTAATAAAACTATAATTATGATGACATTAGGTTTAAAAGGACAGGTGTCCTACAGAAGGGAAGCAAGGGTGGGAACAAGAGGGCATGGGGATTTGGAATCACATTGGGGCAAGAGAATACACACAGGCAATCTCAGTCCAGAACCTGGAATTATGTTACATTGGTCTGATACTGCAATAACTCCTGGGGATTGAGGGAGGGTAAGGAAACAACAAATTGTAGGGTTTGAGAGAACAAAATAAAAGGCTTGCCACTTAGAGTCACAGAGCCATGGAGAGATATGGCACAGAAACAGGTCCTGCCATTGAAACTCATCATCCACGAGCCTTGTTTTTATTCTTCTCCCACACTTTCATCAACTCCTTCTATATTCCACCTTAAAGCGGCCAATTAATCCACCAATCTCCATTTTCCAGGGGTTGGGTGGTGGGGGGGTGGGGGGGGGGAGGTGGTGAATGGAGCACCCAGTAGGAATTAATTCATGCAGTCTCCAGGAGAACATGCAAAACTTCTCACAGACAGGACTGAGGCCACAATTGAACCTGTAACCCCTTTCACACTGGCATTTTAACTCAGTAATTAACCACCAATCTACTGGGTTAACATACCAGTGTGAACTGACACACAGGTGTCAAATCGCACTGGAGATGAACCACGTAGGAAGGTTGTATCATCGGCAAGTATTATGCACAGTTCTGGTGGCCACATTCCAGGAATGATGTGACAACATTCAAGAGAGTGCAAAAGATATTTAATAGGATGTTGCCTGGAATGGAGTGCTGTTATAAGGAGAGATTGAACTGCCTGCAGGTAAGAAACTGCCTTAAGCTTGTGTGCAATTTGACATCCTTTAACCTTATCCCTGATTGGAGGAGGGAGTAAAGAGCATGTTGGTGTGAAATAGGTCTTTCAGTATGTTAGTTCCAAGGTAGTGGGAAGTTAGATGGAGTTGATGGAGGGGAAGGAGATTTACTGAAGGTTCTGACCTATATTCACCATCTTCTGCAGCTTCTGACCTTGAGTGGAGCAGCTTCTGTCCCATGTTGTGATGCATCCAGCAATTCTGCTTTTGTTGGTGCACCTGTAGAAGTTGTTAAAGGACATGCTGAAGTGCCAGTTGATGAGGTAGACAAAGGCCATGTGGTCAAACAATAATCATGGCTTTTATTAGCAGAAACTCATGGTATAATAATGAAAGATATTAGGTGCATACACAGTTATACCCAAGGGGAGTGTCCTTAACAGTAGAGATAATGCACAGCCAATGCTAGTACAGCAAGGCTCGCCAGAGGGGAGACAGGCAGCTTGGCAGACATTCACCATAGTCTCCCCCTGGCAGAAGAAGGGTTAAAATCAAAAGGACAGCTGCTAGGAAAGACTGAAACAAGTGATACATGGATACCATGTTTGGCATTGAGAATACTCTAACAGCCAAAATACGCCAGTATCGAGCAAGCAATCGAAATGTAATGAGATGTTTTATGAATATGTCGGCCTATCAGGTTGTTTATGATTTCTGGTGCTTCGTCTCAAAACAGGTGGCTCCTTTGCAACCTTGGGAACTGGTACAGTTCCTGAGTCTGTAGTATGGGAAGGACTGACTTCTGGACCCGCTCCAGATCGGCAGTGGAGCCTCAGCATGGACATCTGAAAGCTTACTAGGGGTCACAATCTGGGGGGGGGGGGGGATGAGCCCAAACTCTTAGGCTCACTCTGAGGAAGCTGTGAGGAAGGGGGGAACCAGGTGAGGCCAGATCTCTTAGGGGTACAGCATCAATACTCCCATCTGGGAATTTAACCTGAGCGTAGTTGGGGTTGGTATGCAGTAGCTGAACTGGTTGGACTGGGGGGTCTGTTTTACGCGCCCGAGCATGGCTCTTCAGCAGCATGGTTCCAGGCTCAGATAAACAGACTGGCCAGTCCATCACAGTTCCTGATTTCCTAGGAAAGGCAAACATACGTTCATGAGGTGTTTGATTTGTTGCAGTACACAATAATGACTGAATAGAATGTAGTGCCTCAGACAGCACCTCCTGCCACCGGGTAACAGGGTAACCATGTGTTTTTAAAGCAAGATTAACAGTCTTCCAGACTGTAGGATTAGCCCTTTCGACCTGCCCATTGCCCTGCGGGTTGTAGCTCGTGGTACGGCTGGTGGCAATCCCCTTCTGTAGCGGGGCTCGCCACAGTTCAGCGTTCATGAATGCTGAGTACCTATCGGTATGAATGTAATTGGGAAATCCAAAAATGCTGAAAATTCTGTCAAGTGACTTAATGACAGATGCTGACGAGATGTCAGGGCAGGGGATTGCAAAGGGAAACCTGGAATATTCATCAATTACAGTAAGGAAATAAACATTTTTATTGTTGGAAGGTAACGGTCCTTTAAAATCTAAGCTAATCCTCTCAAAAGGTCGGGTTGCCTTGATGAGAGTGGCCTCCGGAGCTTTGAAGTATTGCGGTTTGCATTCTGTGCAAGTGGGACAGCTTTTAGTCAGTTTCCTGACTTCTTCCAGAGAGTAAGGAAGGTTGTTAGTCCTTATGTAGTGGAAGAACCTCGTGACTCCTGGGTGGCACAGTCTGCTATGGATCTCTTTTAGCCCCTCCAGCTGAACACCAGCAGCAGATTGAGACAATGTGACAGAGGGATCATTTAACCTGCCTGGTCTGTACTGGATCTCATAATTATAAGTTGAGAGCTTTATTCACCAGTGTGCCTTTTTATCGTTCTTGATTTTACTTTTGTGTTTAGTACTGAACATGTAGGCTACAGATTTCTGATCAGTGACAAGAGTAAATTTTCCACCGGCTAGAAAATGTCTCCAGTAGCGAACAGCTTCAATAATAGCCTGGGCTTCTTTTTCAATGGCAGGATGTTTAAGTTCAGGTCCACGTAACGTGCGGGAGAAGAATGCCACAGGTCTGCCCTTTTGATTAAGGGTTCCTGCCAAGGCACAATCTGAGGCATCAGTTTCCACTTGGAATGGGACGTCCTCGTCAATGGACGAGAGTGCAGCTTTGGCAATATCAGCTTTAATTCTCTCGAAAGCCTTCAAGGCCATTGGAGAGAGAGGAAAAGATTTAGTGTCAAACAGAGGGTGTAGCTTCGTGGCGTAGTCCCGAACCCATTTGCAGTAGTAGGAAAAGAATCCTATACACCTTTTAAGGGCTTTTGCTGAATCTGGGGGTGGTAACTTCTTAAGGCGGGCCATTCTTTCTGGGACAATGTAGCCCAGAATGGGTAGCTCTGTCGCGTTGAACACACATTTGCCCTCGTTAAATGTAAGGTTAAGTTCTTTAGCTGTTTCTAAAAATTCTTTAAGTTGTTGTCGTGCTCAGCCTGTGTTTTCCCACAGATAGAGACATTATCCAGATCGGGAAACGTACCCTGTAACTCTTATGTTCTAACAATCTTATCCATTTCCCTCTGAAACACGGAGACACAATTGATGACCCCAAAAGGTACCCTTTTAAACTGGTATAACCCCCCATCAGCCTCAAAAGCTGTATAGGGCCATTCCCTTTTCTTAATGGGGATTTGGTGGTGAGCTGCTTTGAGGTCGATAGTGGAGTACACTTTGTATTGCTCTATCTGAATAATCATTTCATTGATGCGTGGCAGGGGGTAGGCATCCAGGTTCGTGTAATGGTTGATTGTCTGACTGTAGTCAATAGCCAGTCGTCTCTTAGTGTGATTTTTCACGACTACCACTTGGGTCCGCCACGGACTCTTACTAGGTTCAATTACTCCCTCTTTAAGCAGTCTCTGGGTCTCCGCTTTGATAAACTCACGATCCTCTTTGCTGTAAGAACGGTTCTAAGTGGCAATCGGCTGATACTCAGGGGATAAATTACTGAAAAGGGAAGGAGATTTGATCTTTAATGGGGACATACCGCAGTAACTAGCGCGGAGGATGATAACTGTGGGTAGTGGCCCACCGAAATTTAACACTACACTGTTCATCTGAGATTGAATATCTAACCCCTTTAATACAGTGGCGCAGAGCTCTGGCATAATAAAGAGCCACACATCAGCAAGGCAATGTCCCTGCAAATTTAAAGTAACTTTACACTTGTCCTGTACAGTTTTTGTAAGTTCACTACAAGCCATCGATATCTTTCGGTTCGCTGGATATCTCCGCAAATTTAAGGCTCTGGCAACTTTCTCGTGGATGTAGCTGTCAGTACTCCCCGAGTCTATTAGACAATCAAGTGTCTCATCATTCACCTCCCCTTTCATAGTCGACTGTTCCAGTCCGTAACATCCCCCAAGCTTTACAGTCAATTGAGCTATCACAGGAGATCTCACCTCGCTGTCACTTAAAGTCGATTCAGCCTGTTCGTCTGAAGACTCCCCCTTTTCTCAGTTGTCTTCCATTCCTGCAGCTCCAGGACACATTTTCTTGGTGCTTCTCTTCTTCTTATCAGTGGGAGTACTTTTCGCCTTACATGCTTTAGCGAAGTGGCCAAGTTTCCCACAATAGCTGCAGGTAGCAAATCGAGCCGAGCACTTCTGTCTGGGATGCCAACTCTTATCTCAGAAGAGGCATTTTTCAGGAGTTTGCCCTTTTCTTTCCTTTAGGGTTCCAGCACTCCTGGATGTTTCCTTTTCAGTTTCTAGCATTTCACTGGACCGCATGGCACTTCTCGGTGTTTTGGCTAGAGTGACTGCCTGGTCGTAGGTTAAGGGCTCCGTCTCCAGCAGCCTCTGTCGGATGTAACTGGAGTCAATCCCATTGACAAAAGTATCCAGCTTCAAGGCATTGCAGAGTTGTTGCACATCCATTGCCCTGATATCACATTTGTTTGCCAGTGAGTCGAGGGCCAGTGCATAGGTAGCATCACTTTCCCCGGGTTTCTGGTGTCTAGTCAGCAACTGGTGTCGAGCAAGCACCACGTTCTGTGGCGCTGCATAGTAAGTAGTCAGACGTTCCCGGGCTATAGCCAGAGTGGTAGCTCCTTACGTTACGGCGAAAGGGACTTCACCCAGCAGAGAGTTTAGGTGGCCCCACTGTATCACCCCATCGACCACGTTGTTTCGAGCCATGTAGTAATCGAAACAAGCAATCCAGTGGTTGAAAATTTCTCTGGCCCTCGGGGCAGACTGGTCGGTTATCAGCCTCTCTGGCTTGAGGGCTGCATCCATTTCTGCTAATAAAATTGAAGTGCCAGTTGATGACGTAGACAAAGACGATGTGGTCAAATAATAATCATGGCTTTTATTAGCAGAAACTCATGGTACAATAATGAAAGACAATAGGTGCATATACAGTTATACCCGAGGGGAGTGTCCTTAACAGTAGAGATAATGTACAGCCAATGTTAGTACAGCAAGGCTCACCAGAGGGGAGACAGGCAGCTTGGCAGACATTCACCACAGAGCCAAACTTCCTCAGCTTTTGAAGGACGTGAAAGCATTGGC
Organism: Narcine bancroftii; assembly: GCF_036971445.1. Lineage (NCBI taxonomy): Eukaryota > Metazoa > Chordata > Chondrichthyes > Torpediniformes > Narcinidae > Narcine > Narcine bancroftii. The sequence goes on from NC_091478.1 coordinate 96,941,980, forward strand.
TCCGTGTCTGTTGTGTTGATGTGAATGGTCCAGCCAAGTCTTTTGAAGCTGTCTACTGTCTCCATTTCATAACCATTGATGTGGACAAAGGAGTGGGCTCTATGTCTCCCCCACCCCTCACCCTGTGCACCCCCTCCTGAAGTCTATGACCAACTCCTTTATATCACTGAGCTAGGGGTTGCCAGCTTGGCACCAGACTACTGGACTCTCTCATACTTCTTCCAGCGTTACCCTGGCAGCAAGTGCTCACAAAAAAACCCAGAATCTTTTTCCTCGAGTTATAGAATTCTCGAGCTTGACCACGCTTGTCCAAGTTGTCCACCCAAGCTGGTCTCATTTACCTTCAGGGCTGCCCATCCTTTTAATTTTGACATACAGCTCGGTAACAGGCCATTTCAGTTCACAAGTACGTATGAGGGGTGTAGATTAATTGGGCGGCATGAGGTTGTGGGCTGAAATGACCTGTTACTTTGCTGTTTGTCAAAATTAAAAGATTAAAAGGTTGGCCACCCCATTCAAACTTTCCTTTCCATGTATCTGACTTTTAAATGTTTCAATTGTATCTGCCTCTATAATGTGCCCTGGAGGCTACTCACCAGTGTTTGCATGAAGAAGCTGCCCCACCAATTCCTTTTAAATTTTCCCCTATGACCTTAAATCTCTACTCTCCAGTTGTTTTCTCTCCCTTATCCAGGAGCATTCACCTTACCTCATGACTTTGCAGAACTCTGTAAGTTCACCCTTTAGCCTCCTATGCACCGAAGGCAGAGGGGTGGGGGGGTGGCAGAATTCAGGGTGGTAGGAGACCATGGAACATTTGTTGGAGAGAAGGATATAAGCACATAGCTTGATTCTGTATGTGTGTCTGGCCACGCCTTTTCTTCTGGCTGGGGGCTCAGAGATCATCAGGCCTGACACTGTCAGACAGAGCACAGACACCACCATACAAACTATAACCCAGTGCACACTGGTGACTCGAAAGGGAATGAACATTTCTGAGGCTGTTGGAGAAACTGAATAAGACATAAACACACAGAAAACAGCCTGAGATAAACACAGATCAGGACTGTCAATTATAAATTAATTTGGGCGCTGGCTAATGGGGCTAATTAACTCAGGAATCTTGTTTATGTCAATAAATAATAAAAAAAAGTGGGGAACTCATTAGTACTTTGTGATTCATAACAGCTAGTCGAGTCAAAGCTTAATTAAATAATTCTTGCTTGCCAGCAGCTGCGGTGAAATCCCCAGAGGGAGGTTCAGAGACTGTGACATCAGGCAACAAACCTGAAGTACATACAGGTCTGAATGCTGAAATATGGATGGAACCACATGCCAAAATCACAGCACCATTCCTGGGGGAACAGACCCTGGTCCCTCTCTGCACCTTCTCCAGGTTAAACATGCCAGCTGTGGCAGATTCACCTCTGGTTCCGGTCCCGCTCCAGAGATTCAAGTGGCTCAACCAAGAGAGCATTCCCAAGTGAATTCTGTGCAGCTGTAGAGTCAGAATTTAAGGCGATCTAGCCTGACTGAAGGAGCTCTGTGTAGTTGGAGGTACTACTGAGGAGTGGGGAACGGTGGTCCTGAAGGAATACTTCCATTTGGCAGGGCAGTGGAAGGAGAGGTCCACACTGTTGAACCTCTAGCACTAAGAATGATGTATTTCAACATGCAACATGGTACAAATCAGCTGCAGAGACGGGCGGAGAAATGGGAGCTGAAATTTAGTCGTCAAGTTTATTGTCATCTGATTGCACAAGTACAACCCAATGAAACAGTGTTTGTTGGTCCTTAGTGCAAAGCATGCAGGCACACAACCAGACATAGCAAACATACAGACAAACAATACATATACAGGACAAGGATTCATATATACAAATGAATAAATAAATCTTGTTTTGTAAATATGAGAGTCTTGGATGATTAGAATGAACAATTCTTTTGGTCGTTCAGCATTCTCGCTGCCCATGGGAAGAAGCTGTTCCTCAATCTGGTTTAATTCAGTGAAGTGTGAGGGATTGCACTTTGGGATGTCAAATTTAAGGGGAATGTACACAGTTAGTGGCAATATTTTTAAAACCATTGATGTGCAGAGGGATCAGGGGATCCAGGTCCATAGATCCTTGAAAGTGGCCATGCAAGTAGATAGGGTGGAAAAGTGTGCTTGTCTTCATTGGGTTGGGCACTGAGTATAAGTCAGAAAGTCATGTTGCATTTATATAAAACTTTGGTCAGGCTACGCTTGGAGAGTTGTGTGAAATTCTGGTCATCCCTTTATAAGAAGAATGTGGTGGCTTTAGAAAGGATGCAGGAAACATTTACCAGAACGTGGCCTGGTTAGAAGGTATGAGCTATAACGACGCGTTGGATTATTTTCTCAGGAAGCTGAGGGGAGAGATGATAGAAGATAATAAATGATGAGAGGCATTGATAAGGTTGACAGTCAGAATCTTTAGCCAGAGGACTTGAGTTCAAAGTGAGGCCAAGGTAGATAGGGGAATAGGCAGTGTGGAGTTTAAATGAGATGTGCAGGGCATGTTTTTTACACACTGAGTGGTGGATGCCTGGAACAGGCTGCCTGGGATACCAGTGGAAATAGATATGATGGTAGGGTTTATGTGGCTTCTCAATAGAAATGTGGACATGCAGGGAATGGAGGGATATGGATCAAGTTTTAGTTTAATTTGACCATCATGATTGGTGCAGAAAGGCCAGTATTCTGTGCTGTACTGTTCCATGTTCTTGGTTGTACTGAAAGAGTGCTAGGCTGTTGGAGTGGCAATGCTGAGGTAGTACTGCATTGTAGGAATGGCAGTGATACATGTGCACTGCCCCATAGGAAGACCAATATTGAGGGAGCTCCAAACAATGAATGGCATAAGAACATTAGAAAAATGGGAAGGAGTCAGCCATGTGGCCCAGAGAACCTGTTCTATCATTCAGTAAGATCATGGGAGATCTGACGTGGACTCAGCTCCATCTACCCACCTGTTCTTCACAACCCCTATTATTCAAAGATCGATCTAACTTAGCTTAATTACATTCAATGAGCCAGCCTCTACTGATTACCTGGGCAGAGAATTCCAGAGTTTCACCACTCACTGGAAAAAGAGTTTCTCCTCATCTCTGACTTAACTCTACTTCCCTTAATCTTGAGGCACTGTTTCCCAGTTCTAGTCCCACCGGCAAGCAGAAGAATTTCCCTCTTCTCTTTCTTTAAGATATCCCATCATCCTTTTAAATTCCAATAGGTATAGTCCCAGGCTACTTCATTTCTCCTCATATGCTTGTCGGCACTGCCTCCATTGCCAGAATATACTTTCTCATGTATGGAGACCAGAACTGCACGCAGTACTCCAGGTGCAGCCTCACTAGTACCCTATACAATTGCAGCAGACTCACCTGCTCTTAACTTAAATCCCTCTTGCAATGCCAACATTCCACTTGCCTTGTTGATTACCTGTTGCACCTTCAAACTATTTTTTTTGTGATTCATGTACAAACACTCCCAGGTCTATCTGCATAATAGCAGTTTTGTACTATTTAAACAATAGTTCCATTTATTTCAACAATAGTTTCATTCATTTTTTTCCTTCCAAACTGGATGACCTCACATTTACTGACATTATACTACATCTACTCGACCCTTGCCCACTCATGTAACCTATCTATATCCCTCTGCAGATTCTCTGTGTTCTCTGCATAAGCTGCTTTTCACTCAATTGAATGTCATCAGTCAACCTAGATACTTGGTCCCTTCCTCCCAATTATTTATGTATATTTTGAACTGCCATTGGAACAGCAGTAGAACACCAGTAACCACTATTGGAAACACCCATTTATCTCAAATCTCAGCCCAAAGTTATGTAGATATTTTTGGTGTGGTATCTCTTCAAACACCTTCTGGAAACCTATATAACCCTCATCTACCTGTTCCCCACTTTTTTAGAAGCAGTGAGGAGGCACTGTACTGTGGGACGGGGTGCTGAGGGAGCACCATCCATTAGATAGGTTGGTAGTGATGAGCCACTGCCCTTTTTGGCTGAGAAGACACATAAAAGTCCATCTCCTTCTCTGTATCCTGCCTGGTCACTATCCCTTCCCAGATTAACTTGGTTATTGATCTTGGAGCAGGGAATTCTAAACAAAATGTCACTTTGTGTTGGCCATTGCAACGATACTGCAAAAAAGTAATTGTGTTCATCAATTAAGTCTGAAAATGCTGGAGTTGGCTGCAATACACCAACATGCTGGAGAAACTTGTTCGGTTATGCAGTGTCCATAGGAAGTAAAGGGTGACCAATGTTTCAGGCCCAAAACGTTGGTTAACCTTTGCTCCTTGCAGATGTTTCTCCAGCATGTTAGTGCACTGCACTTCACATTTATGACAACTTTCTATTCTGAGGACATGAAAACTGTACAAAATTTTTATGTTGTAATAATTAGTTGGTCTTGAAACTATTTGGGGTCCTGAGGATTATGAAACACTAGTTCTCTGCATTTCATTCAGCTTTAGCTTCCAATTCTGCCTTGGGATTAGTTTTCATGCAAGTTGAAATCAATTTGTTGACCTCATGTCTGTGACCAAGACTGGAGGCAGTCAGAAAAGTAACACTGTGGTTGACAAGCACTGTGAGCAAGATCGGAGAGGTCCACTAAGTCAACTGCATGGTCCAGAGCTCATATCCTGGAGCACAAGTGCGGAGAAAAAATGCTTAAAGGATCCTTCTCAAGATTAAGATAGGTCACATCTTCAGTGAAGAACGCATCAGACGCTGGAATCTGGAGCAACACTCCATCTACTGGAGGAACTCAGTGTGTCAACCAGCATCTGTGGGAGAATGAGTGCCAACCTTGTGGCTGGAACATTTCATCAAGACTATGTATCGATATTTAAGAGGGAGAAGAGAGATGTATGTGAGAGAAAAACAAAGGGGTTGAGGAAGACAAATGTTGACGCTGTGATTGACCATAAATATTTAAAGGAAGAAGGAAATTTATGGATTGGAGTAAAAGGAATAACTTTGTGGTTTGTGCAATGGTTATTAGATGCAATAGGAATAGGAAGATGTAAATGCATAAATGTAGAAATGCAATAAAATACAGTGAGAAATAGATAGGTAAAGAGAGAACTTGGGAGACGTCAGACATTGACATGGAGAAAGATATATATTTAAGATGCATGCACAGATAAAAATAGGACAAAGGAGGAAAATAAAAAGATAGAGAAGCTGGAGGCAAATTTCCATGAGAATTATCTGACATGCAGTTCCTTGCAAGGAACATTATAACTTCCTGCACATGAATCGTAATGTTAAATTTCAGGCAACTGCTGTAGTTTCAGCGGATAAAAGCAAATAGAAAAGGTTGGTGTGCTGCAACATTAAGGCAGATTTGTCAACAGAATATGTAATGAGCAAGGAATTGAACTGCTTTGATTATTCCAAGGATCCTCATCAGCTTTTTGAAAGAAACAATTAATTATCTGAGCTCTGCAAATTTCGAAGCCTGTGGACTGAATGGGCTGCAATTTGATAAATTGTTCTTGGCATCGAGGAGATGGGATTGAGATGAGGGAGGTTGAAATGCAAGGAAGTAATCTGACAGGGGCTGGGATGTGGGATTGTGTTCTGGTCAGGAAGCTTCCAGGCTGATCATTCTCCAGTGATAAAGCTTTTTGTGAATGTGCCTTTTGCTTGTTGCTTAAAGATAAGTTTGCAGTTTAATTTATTGGCGATTGAACAGATTTTTAAGCCAGGTGAAGTATGAAATGGATTGATAGAAATACAAACATCCGAGGATTGAATAGGAGTGATGAATATGAATGTTATTGTCCTGTGGCAAAAAAGTAAAAGCTGAAATTTGTGTGCTATCCAGGCAAGTCTCTCTCTGATACATCCTCATAGTTACTGCTGAACCACAACCCCAATAACAAACACCAGGTCACTGTCTCCCCGCATTATCACAGATTTCATCAGGAGATTTCCCCTCCACAATCTCCAATCTGGGACTGTCCCAACCCCACACTTTACACTTCTAACTCTTACCTAACATCTGTATCCCACTGACTCTATCCCCTCTCCCCACCTCCAGTCCCTTCCCATCTATGTCTGAGTTTTTTGCTTTGAGTCTTGGTGAAGGGTCCCGGCCCCAAACATCGACCTTTCTTTTTCTCCCACTGATGCTGAGATCCTCCAGCACATTGTTTGGCTCCAGATTCCAGTATCTGCAGTTTCTTGTGTCTCCAAGCCAACTGATGCAGCGGGTGGTGCAGTGATAAGAGGCGAATGAAGAAATAAGACAACAGTGCAGGGATCGGTGTATCAGTGGTCAAATAGTGCAGGGTAAGGAGAAAGTACAGCAACCTAGAGCAGGGAAGTGCAGTGATAAAAGAGAGTGCAAGGGCAGTGTGTGCGAAATCTATTCAAGAGGCTGAGAACAACAGGAAAGAAACTGTCCTTGAATCTTTGACAAATGTGAAGAATTTTCTCCCTCTCCATTCCCAACTCCCAATTTAGTCACCTGTGTGTGTGTGTGTGGGGGGGGGGGGGTCTCAGTAGTAACCTGCCTCAACAAGCAGATACCTCGTCTACAGGGACACAAATCAGGGGTGTATCAGGAGTGATTATAATCCAACCATGGCTGAATCTGCTCAAACATTAGGAGCAAATGTTGCCACATCCCTCTGCATGGTGTCCAATAATGCTTCAATACCATGGGCAACCTCTGGCAATTCCCATTCATTCTTAGACTTGAATATCGAATACCAAGATATAGTGAAAAGCTTTGTTTGGCATACTATCCACGCAAGACAACCCATACTTAAATGCAGCAGGTATTGCCATAGTAAAACAAAATTGAAAGGTGTGGTGTTAGTAGTCACAGAGCACAGGGTGTAGTGTTATCGTAAGTCAAAGAGTGCAGGATGAGATGAAGTGTGCAGTGTATAATGAAAAGTACATTGAAACAGAGCAAGGGCATCATCTTTTACCAATTTATGAATGTGATAGAAGCAGGAATTACATTGAAATTAAAGAAGAATTATTTGCGTGCCATCTATGATTAAATGTTTTGTAAAAGATTTACTTAAATGTTGCCTGGATTGCAGTATCTAGAATACAAAGAAAGATTGAGTAGACTGGGTCTTTATTCATTGGAGTGTAGAAGGTTGGGGGGGGGGATTTGATGGAGGTATTTAAAATTATGAAGGGGATAGATAGAGTCGATGTGAATAGGCTCTTCCCCTTGAGGGTAGGTGAGATTGGAACAAGGGGTCATAAGTTAAGGGTTAGGGGGAAAAAGTTTAAAAGTAACATGAGGGGAAACTTCTTCACTCAGAGAGTGGTGGCTGAGTGGAATGACCTTCCGGAAGAGGTGGTTATAGCAAGGTCAATTTTGTCATTTAAGAGGAGATTGGATGTGAGGGAATTGGAGGGTGATGGACAAGGAACGGGTAGATGGGACAAGAGGAGTTCACTTAAATTGGTATGGACTAAAAGGGCCGAGATGGCCTGTTTCTGTATTGGAATTATTACATGGTTACGTGGAAATGTTATTGATTTTGCCGTTGAAAAGCAGGAGAATTAGGAGCTAAGGTTGGCAATCTGGCCCGATGAGCCTGCTCTGTCATTCAAAAAGATCACAGCCGATCTGGCTGAGGACTCAGTGCTACTTACCCACAGTTCCCATAAAATTTCAATTCCCCTGTTTTTCAAAACTTTATCTATCTGTGTCTTCAATACATTGAATAAGCAAAGCTTCTCCTGCTTTACTGGGCAGAGAATGCCACAGGTTCACTCCCCTCTGGTAGACGCAGGCCCTCTTCCTCACAGTCTGTGCTTAGACCTTTCCTTCCAAGTGTTCATTCAGGATTTGTTGTTCAGTCTCTCTCTACCCTATTTGCTCCAAATCTTCACCCAATGCTTGGACAAGATCTGTCAAAGATCTGAGCTACCTGTCCTGATGTAAGGAAGAAAATTTAAATTTGTAACTTTAAAAAATTTAAACATACTGCACGGTTATAGGCCCATAAGCTTGTGCTCCCCATTTCCACCCAACTGACCTACAACCCATGCAGATATGGGAGAATGTACAAACTCCTTACAGACAGCCCCAGATTCATTGTCGGATCCATCAACCTAGCTCCTCAGAAAGTCCAGTTATTATTCGATCTTAGCATACATTGACACTTAACAAATCTGTGGTAATGAATCAACCATTGTCTCAACATGTCTTCAGGCCTGAACCATTGACACCAACATTGATAGAACGCCTGTCAGGGTGCATCACAGCTTGATATAGGAGCTGCTTCACCCAAGGCCACAAGAAGCTGCAGAGCTCAGACCAGCCTCCCTTCCCTCCATTGATTCCTTCCACAACTCCCGATACCTCGGGAAGGCAGCTATCATACCGAAGGATTCATTCCTCCCCGCTGATGCTCTCTTCTCCCTCCTCCATGCCTTATTGAAGACTCAAGGATGTGAAGTCACCCACCACATGATTCAAAGACAGTTTCTTTCTTGTCAATGTAAGACTAGCGAATGATACTTCCATACTCATAAAATAGACATAAGCTCGGTAACAGGCCCTCTCGGCCCACGAGCCCATGCCGCTAATTATACCCAACTGACTTACAACCCCCGGTACATTTTGAATGGTGGCAGGAAACCGGAGCACCCAGAGGAAACTCACGTAGGCATGAGGAGAACGTACAAACTCCTTGCAGGATTTGAACCCTGGTCCTAGTCGCTGGTGCTGTTACAGTGTTGTGCTTAACCCCAATACTAGCCATGCCCCCCTTCACTCTGGGACATATTGGCCTTACCCCATTCAAACTGATCTCTTACTGAAACTCTACTCTCTGACGTGATGATAATTAGGATCCAAATTGTACGATATATATGCACCAAAATCCTTTTCTGCTGCAGCTGAACAGGTATTTTATAAAATAATTAACCACAATAGTTCACACAACCACATGAAAAAGAGCCAAATTAAAAATACAAAGTTAGACGATAATAAATATAAAAATCTGAGTGCAAAATTTTCATTTTGTTGACATTGAGGGAGGGAGGTTGTCATCCCGACATTGGGCCATTGTCCACGTTCTCCAATTCAATCTTCCCCACTGTTTTGGCATTGTTTGTAATTCTTCCTGCAATGGTGGCATCACCTACAAACTTGTTGATGGAGATGGAGCAGTATTTTGCCTCACACTCAGGAGGTTATAAGAAACAGAGTTGTGATGTTGAGAACAAGTTCAGAGGATCAAAGTAGCAAGCCTGGAGACGGTTTAGTAACTAGCAAGAGCGTCCTGGCCGGCTGCATCACAGTGTGGTACGGTGGCTGCAGAGAAATGGATCTGAGGTCAATCCACAGGACTTTAAAAGTGGAAGAGAGGATCACTGGAGTCTCCTTCCCCCCCATTGACGTGATCTACCGGAACCGTTGTCTGAAGATGGCACGTAATATCATTGAAGACCCCTTCCACCTTGCACGCAGCACCTTTCAGTTGCTCCCGTTGGAAAAGGTAGACAGGAGTGTCAGAGGCAGCTCCACCAGGCTGAGGAACAGCTTCTTCCCTCGGGCAGTGAGACTGCTGAGCGTTCAAAGGAACAGCTCACACTAACCATCCGGGACCCTCACATTTAAGAAACAATATTTACTTATTTGTTTGTATATATGAATATGTATTGTTTTTCTGTACGTCTGTTATGTCTGGTTGTGTGTCTGCATGTTTTGCACCGAGGACTGGAGAACGCTGTTTCATTGGGTTGTACTTGTACAGTCAGATAGCGATAAACTTCATTTCACTTGACTAACAAATGGTGAAATATGAAAGTCTGCAGACATCATGGTTGAAGTAAAACACAAACTAGGAAAACTCAGCATGTGAAGCAGTGTACTTCATATAGCAAAGATAAAGATACATAACCAACATTTTGGGATTGAGCCCTTACCTTGATGAAGGAACCCACCACCTTTGCTCAATAGCAAGCATGGCACTCCGATTAACTTCAAAGTTTAACTGACTATAAACAGTAGTGATTACGATGGAACAATCTTGCTCGGATGTGCTCCACAGCAGCCCCCACCCTTTATCAGCTCATACCTTGCGACTGCTTCTCCAGCATTATCCACGACTCACCACCTGGAATGGGGCTAGGCTCCACGAGGTGGGCTTTATTCTGCAGTCAGCTTGAGGAGTGGGGCAGGGGCAGCTCAGGAGTGCACATGTGATCTAAGGGTCCAAGGAGAACCAATTGCAGTGCAGCCTCACCTGTGGGGGATCTGACCTTGCTGAAGACATCAGGTGACCCTCTATATAATAATAGTAAGGGTCTGAATACACAACTTTGTGGGGCACTGGTGTGGTGGATTATTGTGGAGGAGGTCCTCAATGTTTGGAGAAAGTCAAGGATCCAGCTGTAAGGGGTGTGTTGTGGTTTAGGTCCAGGTGAGTTTGTAGATGAGTTTGCTTTGGAAGACAAAGCTATTGCCATTAACAGGAGTCTAGCATAGGCATCCTTTTTATCAACATGTTCGAAGCCTGAGTTTAGGGTCAGGGAGATGGTACCTACTAGGGACCTGTTTTGGTAATAGGCGAGTTGTATTGGATCGAGATTGTCTGGGAGGCTGGAGATGATGTGAGATATGACAAACCTCTCGAAAAAATTCACGAAGCTGGATGTCAGTGGTAATTGTTAAGACCTGTCATCTTGATTTACTTATGTTTGTAGAGAAAATCTATTGTAGGGGTATCATGAATTCTGACTCCATGGATGCTCAATACCCCAGGAGATTGCAACCTTAGCACTGGCAAACAGCTTCAAAAGAGGAAGGGAGATCATTGATAACCAGAGAGAAAGGAAGCAGCGGTGATCTGAATCATCTCTACTCCTGTCTGTCAGGAACTTCTCCAGATTCGGATGAGATGTTATCATTTTTTATTGTTTGCTTACAAGAGGGAGCGTCTGTTTAATCTCCAAAAGCAGATGGTGATAAGTAGTGCATGTTCGAATGTTGAATGTAATCAGCTATTTTGTACAGTTGAGGAAATAAAGCCTTTGAGGATTGGAGTGAGAAGCCCGCAGAGAACTGCGTTCCAACACTCCAGACATCTGGTACAACCATTCAAGCTGGTCAGATGGTTGAAATAATGGACAAGATTGTTCTTGAAGTGAAGTGTTGCAAATCGTTGGAGGCTTTCAATGCCAGAAACTTCTTCAAAATGAACTTGTGTCGGTGACATATGCTGGCACCATTCCTTGGGAAGGTAGGATGCGGAGGTGCTTCACGTTTGGGAATCTTAACACAGTCTTGTCTACATCGACCTCCAGATCTACTGGTATGATTGACCTGAAATGCTATTTGAATTGACCTGGAATCAGATGACCTGAAACGTTAATGACTCCTTTTACAGATGCTGTCTAACATCTTCTGATGTTATTTTTTTCTGAATATTTCCCTTGGATAATTAATAGTGTCCTTCTGGCATCATTTTTGGGATGTAGGAGGTAACTTTTTTTTAAACTCTTTTCAACTTAATTTAATTTATACTCTTTTTGACTTCTCAGCTGGAACATAAACATTTGGTGGTTATGTAGATTGTACAATGTATATGACAATCAACTCATTACCATTACCCAGGCAACTTCTCCCAACCTTTGCAAACTGCTGTCTAATTTCATCAAAATGAGCCTTGCTCAATTTTGAGTGTTTATTTTGTGCACCAGCCTTGTCTTTTTCATGATGATCTTAAAATGAACAAATTCCAAAGTTCTCACCCTCTGACACTTCAGTCACTCGCCCTGCCTCAATTCCCAATAGTAGGTCTAATATTGCTTATCCCCTCCACCCCCACCTCCTGCATTGCAAAATCCTGACTGTTAGGGAAGGATACCCTATCTCCACAAGAGTCTGGCCTGTGGATGACTGATGTGTGTGACCTTCCTGCCTGTCTGGAATGTGTGTATTGCAGGTAGTCACATGTCCTCCCTATCCTATACGGAAGTCAGAAGTAAAAGATGGGGAACAGTGAGAAAGAATCCCATCGATGGGCAGAAGTGAGAGAGAAGTCACATCACCTGTTAATCAAAGGTTGGACTCCGGCCACCCATTAGTGCACACCTTGCCAGTGGTCTGTTTAAATCACCTAGGGTCATTATTGGCTAGAAGCACAGATTAACACTGAATATAAATACCAATGTGCAGCACGTTCTTTCTCTCTGCCTCTTGATCCAAGCCCCAGATACTGTTCCATGCCAGGTCTCTGCTGTGGACATCACTGGAAGTGTCACAGTACATTGAAGTTGAGCCATAGTATTACGATAGATCAATACATTGCAAGAGCTGCACCCCTGTTGATACAGGGAATCGAATGTGTGTAAGAGTCCCCGTTTGTAGTGTGTGTACTCAAATGTGTGACTGTGTCGAGTATAGGTTCACTATTGTAGAAGTCCATCCTAGGTCCGAGGTCAATGTCTATATTGTTGCTTAAGTGAAAAGTAATTGAGTACTATTTAATGTTCTCCCTTGTTTGTCTGACATGTTAATTAAAGATATATGTGATTGTAACACTTATGTCCAGACTTGTTTCTGTAAACCCACCGAATCTGATACTCTTCCCAGCATGACAGTGACCAGACCCACTAATGTGATTGATTCTGAAATGTCCTGTAAAGTGTCTCAACATGCCAGAAATTGCAGGTTAAATGAAGGACAAAAAATGCTAGTCTCGGCTAGAATTCAATGAATAAATCATTTAAAAATATGAAGACATGATATTTCTTTTCCCAGGATGTATTTATTTCCTTAAATGTAAATTTCCCTATTGCTGTCATTTGAGGTGAGCTCAGAACACTGGACTATCTACCAATTCAGTAACGGAACTGCAAATCACAAATATCATGTGAACTTTGGTATCTAGGAGTGCTTGTTCAATGTAGCAACATGTAACACTTCCTCAAGCAAAAAAAAGGCTTAGTTTAGTTTGGAGGTATAGCAAGATAGCAGGCCCTTCCAGCCCACAAGCCGACAGTGCTTAAATACACCTGAGTGTCCAATTAACCCACTAACTCAGTGGTTCTCAACCTTTTTCTTTCCACTCACATTCCACTTTATGTATTCCCTATGCCGTCAGTGTTCTGTGATTAGTAAGGGATTGCTTAAGGTGGTATGTGGGTGGGAAGAAAACGTTTGAAAACCACTGTTTGAATTGTACCTCATTGACTCGTTATGTGCATGGTTTCATAACTCCAAAGGAAACAGGCCAATGACAATTTTTCTCAAGCAAAATATTTCAGCAACTATTGGGTCTGGAGCAGTGGTTCTCAACCTTCCCTTCCCACTCACATCCCACCTTAAGCAATCCCTTACTAATCACAGAGCACCGACAGCATAGGGATTACTTAAGGTGGGATGTGAGTGGAAGGGAAAAGGTTGGAGAACCGTTGCACTAACCCCATATGTCTTTGGAACATGGGAGGAAAATGGAGGAAACTCATGCAAGCCACAGAGAGAACACCATCAAGACCACTACCAATCCAACACATTGACCAATGTTTTTCTCCCGTTGATGCTGCTCGACATGCTGAGTTCTTACTGCAGCTTATATTCTATTATTGTCCGACCTGCTAAGAAATTTTGTTTCAGATTCCAGCTTCTGAAGGTTTTTTTTAAATTTCCCTGGAGTTTCTGCCTCTGCTTTTGGGATGTTGTCTGGATGTAGGTGTACAGAAGGGCACATAGTGCCTTTAAATGAGCAGACAGGAGCTTGTCTGGGAATGAAGCAATCCGTCTTCATCTCATGCAAGCAATTAGCCATGAACGTCAACAACACAGGGAACTTCATTGTCAGTAATCTTTAAATAAAACCATGGAAAGCTGACTCCAATATGTTGCTGCATCTCATATCAATAAACAACTTTTAATTGTTTTGCTTCATAGCTTTTATAAGAGTTAATGAGAAATAATGCTAAATAAAGTCAAATGGCAATAATGTTTCACACTATCACATTGGTGTAATGAAGATAGAACAGTACAGCACAGTGCAGGCCCTTCAACCCTCAATGTTGTACCAACTCTTATATTCTTCCTAAAAAAAATATGAAACCCTCCTTACCCCATAATCCTCTATTTTTATTTCATCCGTGTGCCCCCATTGTTTCAGCTTCCACCACCATCCCTGGCAAGGCATTTCAGGCACTCACAACTCTCTGTGTTTAAAAAAAACACAGAGTCTCCCCTAAACTTTCCTCCCTTAACTTTGTACTTATGTCCTCTGGTGTTTACTGATCCTGTCCTAGGAAACAGGTGCTGGCCATCCACCTTATCTATGCCTCTCATAATTTTGTAGCCCTCTATCGTCTCCTCTCATCCTTCTCTGCTCCAGAGAAAAGTCCCATCTCTGCTAACCTTGCATCATAAGCCTTGTTTCCCAATCCAGGCAACATCCTGGTAAATCTCCTCTACAACCTCTCCATAGCTTCCACATCCTTCCTATAATAAGGTGACCAGAACTGAACACAATACTCTAATTGGGGTCTTACTGAAGATTTGTAGTGTAAAGAGCAATAGAGAGTGGCAGGTCCCTACAAATGTCCTGAAAAAATGAAGAGGCCATTCAGGCCCTTGATCTAGTCTCACTGTTAATAAAATGCATAGAATATTTCTAACCTCTGGATGAATGAATGAATGAATTAATCAGTCATTCAATGAGTGGTTCACAGAAACAGGCTATCCAGCCCATCTTAAACATGCTGATCAGGCTAATCCCATTTGCTTCAATTCAGCCCATATCCCTTCAAGCCTTCCCTACCCATGTTCCTTTCTAAATGTCTTTCAAATGTCATAATTGTCCTCATTTCCCCCATTTCCTCTGGCAGCTCATTCCATATACCCACCGCCCTCTGTGAGCAGTTACTCCTCAGGTCCCTTTTAATCTTTTACCTCTCATTTTAGATCTTTGTCCTCTAGTTTAAGACTTCCCTATGCTGGTCTGATGATACAAATATGTAACTGCCGATGGATTGCTGGCCCGTTCCCCGCTGGTGACTTGCTCCCTGGTAACTCCTCCTCCTGTGACCCTGGAATAAAGGTCAACCTCCCTCAGTCCGGTTACAAGTCTAAAGTGTAATAAAGCCAATCGTTCCTCACTCTACGGCTTTGGAGTTATTATCACCTGGGAAAAATAGAGATGGCTATTTACCTTACCTTTCCCTCTCATAATGCCATGAACATGCATAAGGTCTCCTACACTCCATGGAAAATAGACTTAGCTCATCAAGCCTCTGCTAATAGTTCAAGGCTTCCACACTAGTAACATACATGTGAATCTTTACTGCACTCTTTCCAGGGAATGTGGTCTCACTGAAATTTTGTGTTGTACCATGACGTCCCTTTTCCTCTACTCAATACCCTGACAAATGCCTTCTCACTCCCCTCTACCTGTGACAATATTGTCATATACATGGGTACAATGAACAACAACAGCAAGTCTTTCTTGCTGCAGCCACACATATCTAACAACACAATAAAAAAGAGAAAACTGGAAATAATATTAATAAAAAAGGAAGGAAGGAAGGAGAGAGAGAGAGAGAGAGAGAGAGAGAAAGAGAAAGAAAGAGAGAGAGGGAGAGTCCATGTGCTGCTTTTTCAATGCAGGGTCCATCCTACGAGAACCAATTCTGTATCAGCCTCGCCCCTGCTCAGATCTAACCATTGATTGACACCTGGAGGACCAATCATACATCAGCAGCAAGGGCCAATCAAGCAGCAGCCTCACAGGTGGGCGGATCTAATCTTTGTTTGGCAGGTGAGCTGACTTCCAGCTGGAGACATCACCCGACCCTCCTCAATCTACATTTTGATGAGGTTCCAGTCGGAGAGGCTACATGACCCTCCACAATCCACACTACATTCTATCCCTCAGAGATCACCAGACCATGCCAATCCATTTACAGGCCAGTACCCCACGGACGTATTTCTATTACACGCAGCCCATATCCATGGTTGGCCCGCAACTTCTCCCAGCCCCAATGATCCACCACCTTCCCCATTGAGTATTTTGTTCAAGGGACTCGATCCTGGCTCATTTAATTTGTTCACTGACTCATATGGGGCAAGTGAGTGGTATTCCCCGATCAGCCCAGAATGTAAGTACAGAGCTGCTTACCGACAATAGCACTGGTATCACATCTGTCTGGACTCCTCCTGATGCTGAAATGCCACAGCCACCTCATTGACCAGCATCTCCACCATGGTGGCCTTTCATCTGGGGTTTCCTTCAGACTTACAGGGCATATCGTGGCATGGTCGCATGCATCTCACATAGCAGCTTCCATAGCGTCCCAAGGGTAGCCAGGGGTCAGACCGGCAGCCATGCATCCAAGATGTACTATTTTGCCACCAGGGAGCACTCATCTATACTGGGATGTTGGCTGTAGACCCTCTCATGGCTGGATACTGTGCCTGCTCACATTCCCAATGATTGCTCAGGCCAGTGCTGGTTGTATCATGTGCACAAACATTACCAAGACCTGCTCACCATTTGAGGACTCACTCCAAGTGTTGGGACTTTGCATTGGCCAGATCGAGCACAGGGAAAGATCCGCCTTTGAGCCACCCACCCCATTGAGGGTCACCGAGCGTGCAGCTGTAACTTGTGTGGGGTGAAGTTTGTAGCTTCCCAACACAGGAATATCAAAACCCACAGAGCCGGACAGTATGGCCCCCCGCCCCCACCCCACCCTTCCAGAGTCACTGTTTTCAGTGTCGGCAGGGATCAGTGTTCGCAGCAATCCTTTGGTAGTGTTCAGGTTGTCAGCCACGCATCCAATCACTGCTTCCAGAGCCCACGGATGAGTTATCCTGTGAATAAAGGAAACTCACTTTCTCCAGGTTGGTCTGTGCATGTGTGTAGTCACGTCATTCTCGTTTACCCTGGTAAGGTCACCCACTGCATATCACCCAGTCTATTTGCTGCAAACCTCCCTGTTTCTCGATGCCCCTTTCCCGGCTAGGAGACTCATCACTCCACCTGACCACAGGCTGCTCCACTTGCTCACCTCCCAATAAGAGCATGCCATGATACACACATGCACAACAGGGAGTCCAGGCACATGTGATGGTGATGGAAAGGTTAAATTGGTTAGTGTTGTGCAAAAATATCACGACTGCATGGGTCCAGTTGAAACTCCTTGATCCCTACTCACAGCATCAAATAATGTGCTTGGAATAGGCTTAACAGTTTCAAAGAAAATCAAGGCTGGACACCTGCTATGAAAAAGCAGTGGTCTTTATTTATGCAGGGGAATTCACAAAAGGGCACATACTCACACAGACTAACCTGGAGAGAGTGAGTTTCCTTCATTCACAGGATGACTCGTCATTGGGCGCTGGAAGTGATGGTTGGACGCGTGGCTGACAAATACACTGACAAAGCCAACAACTTTAATGCTATTGAAGGACTGCTGCGAACACTGATCCCTGCTGACATGAAATCAGAGACTCTGGGGGGAAACTGTCCAGCTACCTGGTTTTGCTATCACTGTGTTGGGGAGGTAATGATCACTTTGTTGACACGTGATTGGTTCTCACAGGTCCATGTGGATGGGCCTTGCATTGAAAAAGCAGCACATGGAGTTTCTCTCTCTCTCTCTCTCTCTCTCTCTCTTTCTCTCTCTCTCTCTCTCTCTCTCTCTCTCTTTCTCTCTCTCTCTCTCTCCCTAGGCTGCGGGCCACAGGCAGCTCTGGAGGGTCGACTGCAATGGGCTCATCCCGGACCCCAAGCCATGGGCAATGCTGGAGACCAGGTTCATTTGATATACTTGTTAGTTGTCATTAATTTACTATTTA